>NC_063228.1:14965907-16226804 GCF_020740725.1 Corvus hawaiiensis | reverse complement strand
GTCCCAGCCCTCCCACCCCAGCCTGGTGGGACACCCCACTCCACTCACTGGGTGTGAGGAAGCAGAGGTGGAGATCCGTGGCGAAGGCGTGCTGGGGACAGCTGTTCCGCGCTCCGGGAGAGGGCTCTGAGAGGGCAAACTGCAGTCCTGTGCTGGCATTGCCACAGCGGCTCAGGGACATGGGCCTGTCCCCAGAAGAGTCAAGATTCACCAACATGTCACACACCTTTCTTCCCACCTCCAAATCCCACCCTGGGCCCCAGTTCCTGGCGCTGCTGCGGATGATGGAGAGTTGGCTGGAGCTGAAGTCAGCTTTCACAGAGCCATCCTAGAGATGGGTCCAGCCTACCCCTCCAGCTGGAGAATACGTGAGCTTGGCCAGAGCAAACTTATTTGCTCTGACTGGCTTCTGCAGGAGTAAGATTGCTGCCTCATTACAGGCAGACTCCCACACCTAAGAGTTTGTCCTCCAGGATAGAGTTTTCCAAGCTACACAATACCTGTCCCTGCATTTCATTAACCTATTGCTCCCTCTTCACACCAGGAACTTTCCTAGAGAAGTAACCTCACCTGTCACCCTTGCAGGGCACAGTGTAAGCTGGCCCAAGGAAGCCCAGGTGTCCTCCAGCTGTGCCAGGCTCACATGTGTAAACCAAGGCATCCACCAAGTTCTCTGGCATTGCCTTCCTGCCAACAGGAATCCCATTGGTGCTGTACAAAGCAATAGTGCTGGAGCCCTCACTAGGAGCAGAGATGTTCTTGAAGGTCAGGTTTGTCCCATCTGGAAATGCCAGGGAAATAGATGAGATGAACATCTAGATTAGGCTGAACTTTGAGCCTGACTGGACAAGCTGGCAACGAGGAGAACTCCAAGAACAGAAACGAGAAACAAAGTAATGGTTGTGACCGAGGCCAAATAAAGCTGCAAGGAAGCTGCTTGCTGTGAACACGTTTCCAAAAAGATCAAGGTTCCTCTGAGATGCAGTCCTCTTCATGCAGCCCAGACAGAAATGAAGGTGAACATGAGTAAGAATGTGCCAAGGTGAATACGATAAAGGAATGTGCTGACAAAGCACCAGCTGAGGACCAGGAGGAGGCAGTACCACTGCAGGGTTCAGTGAGCATCAGTGAGTATGATGTGAGGGAACAACCCACAGCCCTAGTGGGACCTGCTTCTCCTGAAATCCCCTTGTCTTGGTACCAGCAGGAGGAACTCTTGGTCCTCCCACTCTCCTGCATGGAGAGCTTGGCAGAGGCACAGGGGAGGATTTATCACCTTCTCAGCTGGAGTATGACAGAACAGCCCAGGCAGAACAAATAGAGAAGAAGCAGGAACAAAGGACAGGAAAGGCAAGGCAGAATTGTTCTCCATGTTGTGCACCCTTCTCCATCTGTTTCCTCAAAGCTGCTCAAGCCCTTGCCCGTGTGTTTGAAGACAGACCCATACCAGGTCCATTCCATCAGACTTACCGTGCCCATGTTCTCCATCCAGCACAAACACCAACAGCCCTGTGGCTCCAACAGTGCCCTGCAAAGGGATGCTGGCTTGTGCCTTCCCCTCCTTCCCTGAGAAGAAGACCAAGCTGAGACCTCCAAGGCTGGTGCCAGGCTTCCCCTCCAGCTCCACGAAGCGGATGTGGGCAGCGCCACTGGCCAGGCACAGCTCACTGATGCGGATGACAGGGCCGCCTGGCACCGTGGAGCTGCTGCAGAAGTTCTCCCCCAGAGGTGTCACCATGGTCACCTATGGGGAGACACAAAAGCTGTTGCCACCACTGACACTCCTGTTTTATTCAGGTGGAGACACAGCTGCTCACAGCATTACCTCTTGTTCACCTGAACACCTGAGGCTCTCTGGTGAGACAAGAGGGTATAATCAAAATCACAAAATGGTTTGGGTTGGAAGGGATCTTAAAGCCCATCTCGTCCCACGTGGGCAAGGACACCTTCCACTATCCCAGGTTGCTCCAAGCCCCGTCCAACCTGGCCTTGGACACTGCCAGGGCTGGGGCAGCCACAGTTGCTCTGGGCACCCTGTGCCAGGGCCTCACCACTCTCACAAGGAAGAATTTCTTCCTCATACCCAACCAAAATCTGCCCTCCTTCATCTTAAGGCCATCCCCCCTTGTCCTGTCACTCCAAAACCTTGCCCAAAGTCCCTCTCCAGTTTTCTTGGAGCCCTTTAGACACTGGAAGGGACCCTAAGGTCTCCCCAGAACCTTCTCTTCTCCAGGCTGAACAACCTCAACTCTCTCAGCCTGGCTTCATAGGAGAGGGGCTCCATCCCTCAGAGGATGTCTGTGGAGATCTCATCTGGACTTGTTCCAACAGTTCCATGTCTTTATTTTGCTGGGGGCAGTACAGGACATGGTGATTCTGTCTCACACCAACTGCTCCTCACTTACTATCAGCTCAAGGATTGTCCTGACTGTGGGGTCCCATCACCACACATCCCCATCACCTTTGTCCCATCCTCAGGACTAGGAACACCTCTCTTTCTCTACTGTTGGAAGCACTTCCACATTTGTGTCTACAGTCTGTGGCATCACATCCTTGGGCCCATTACCACTACCAATGCATCTCACTCCTCTTCTACATCTGGAACAATTTTATTGCCTTAGTTTTGGACATCTCTCTGGCATCAGCAGCAGAGCAGCAAAGCCCTCCCTTACCCAGCTTTGTGTAGGACAAGCAGGCACACTCCACTATACTCCTTCAGGCCACTGTCTAAAACTAGATATTTTGAAATAAAAAGAAGCAGCTCAGACGAATTAACACAAATCAATCATACCAGTGCTCAAGGCACATCCTTCACACATCAGCCCTGCAGCAAGCTGGGTTTTAGGGACCTGATATGCTATTACACACACACTGGCGGTGGCACTAAAGAGAAGGTGACTCCACACCTGGCTCAGGGTAACCTGAGAGTCCAGGATGCTGCCCAAAAGGGAGCTGGTACCCGACCAACAGGCATGTGAACAGGGCAGGGAGGTGAGGGTGGGCTGGTGGGAGCATCAGCAGATGGCAGGAGGTCGATGTGGCACACCAGAAAACACTGTTCTCCTGAATAAAGGACACACTAAAACATGATCACTGTGGAAGGAGAACAGACATTTGCCCTCCTGGTGACTGGAGGGAGAAAGGACATCTTCCCACCTGGAAGCTGCTCTGGAGTTTTGTGCTCAGGCTGTGGCAGCGGCTCAGAGACTCATCCTGGGTGCTGTGAGAGTCGTTCTCGTAGAGGATGCTCTGCCCTGGCAGCAGCACTCTGAGCAGCTGCTCTGCCTTCTCTGGCACTCGGGATGAGTACACCACGGCATCCAGCAGCCCCCGCGCCGTCACGGCCATGCCCTCTGCGTACAGCGCCGTGCTGCTCTGGTAGAGAGCCACAGCATCTGCCCCATTCTGAATGGTGTTGGGGGGCAGTCTGATCATGGGTGCTGGGCTCATGCTGCTGCTCCCCACCAAGAAGTAACCCAGATTATCTGTGTGGTGTCCAGACAGATCCAGCACCCGGTAGGCCCGGCTGTTTTTCCCATTGTAGAGGACCAGCCAGTATCCCTGGAGGTTGAAGCGTGTCTGTCCAGTGTAGAAAAGTTCAATGTACTCTGCATCCTCTCTTCCCCCGGGGTTGTCTGCGTTCACCTCATTGATGAGTAGCTTGGCCACTTGCACAGAAGGCACTGGAGTCCCTTCGGGTATCTCTGATGGGACCCCTGGAAAGCAAAAATGTCCCAAATATGGGCCTAAGCACTGAGCTCCAAGGAAACAACACAATGTTGCATGGTATTTTGCTGGAATAAGACAAAATTTAGCAGAGGACTGAGGATGTTGGTTCACACTTTTATCATCCATGTCCTTTATAGCCCTTAGAAGAGGAGTCCAGGCAACACACTGGTTAACACCAGCTGTAACAACAGAGCTTGCTGTTAGTCCAGCCATTGAGCAATATGGGCTCTAGTAGCAGGACGTGATGGAATTGGAAGAGATTTTTGCCAGGTTGGGGAAAGGGAAGGAAGGATATTTCCCTCTTCTAGGAGAGCCAGATCCACATGTCCACCCTCAAACACACAGTATCCCCCATCCTGCAAAAATGATCACCAGTACCTGGAGGCACATTCATATCCCTGAGGCAGGACCTTCCTGTTGTGATGTTCCTTCCACCAAAGCTCACAACTCTGGGTGTCTCCAGGAAGGTACTGAAGGCCAGCAGAATGCTGCTCAGCTGCTCCTCTGACCTGGCAGTCAGCAGAGCGGTGAACACAAGCCCCAGGTCCTGGCAGGCTGCTTTTGGCTCTGCAGAGGCAAGCAGAGAACTGCCTCAGTTTCCCCAAGCCACCAAAGACCCACTTTCTCCTGGGAGAGACCCAGAGCTCACCAGCTCATCTCTACCAGAACTGTCCTCATGGTCAGACTGACTTGGGGCAGCTCATCCCATCAACACAGCACTGGGAGTTCTGCCTGTGCCAAGGGGCACCCTGGGACCAAGCCTGTGTCCAGCTCTGGGATCATCAGCACAGGAAGGACATGGATCTGCTGGAGCAAGTCCAGAGGAGGCCACGAAGATGACTTAGAATCACAGAACCATGGAATGGTTTGGGTTGGAAAGGACCTTAAAGACCATATAGTTCCAATCCTCGTGCCATGGGCAGGATCATATGGATCAGAAAGACAAGTAGACAACAAATTCCCAGTGGAGATGTCAGTCCTACTGCCACCTCTGTGGCTGCCAATGCCCCAGGCCAGAGCAGCTGGTGGTCTATGTGCTGAGGGAGCTGGGGATGAGATGCTCTGCAGAATGTGGAGGAACAGCACCATGCTGTGCCCAACCCTGGACATCTCTGTCATCAGCACCAAGATCAAATTAGCTGGATCCAAGCTAGGAGGACACAATGTGAGAGGGAACACTGGGCTGAAGATCAGGACCAGGTGGGCATTATCCACTGGAGGTCCCTAGACTGCTCTGCTCCTGCCCAGCTCACCTCTGAAGTAGGCAGCAGAGACTCCAACACTGCTGGATGCATCGAGGGCCTGGACTAGAGTCAGGAGAATCTCTTCCTGCTTCAGGAGCCACTCCTGGCAATCTAGGAAACAAAGAGCCCACTGTTACCTGGCCAGTGCCACCTTGGTCAAGGGATACAGCTCATCTGGGATGGGTGCAGCTCCACTCCTGCTTATCATCCAGAGGACCCCAAAAGCTTCTCTTCACCCAGTCAGTTGGAGGTGGGAGGGGAGACTGAGGAAGCTCAGCTTGGCATGGGCTGCCATGAAATTTTTGCAGGCAACTGTCAGGTGTCCTGGTTTTGCTTCCTTTGGGGTTAGTTCACACAACCCAGCAGGACTCTGGGTGGTCACCCTGGCTTTGTGCACATGCTCTGGCCCTCAGGAGGTCCTGCAATAGCAACCAATGCCCACCTGCTACATGGAGGCAGAAGGAGAGAGCCTGGCTGAAGTGTTTGTTGGGGCAGTCATTGAACGTGCCAGGGGTGGGCCTGCTGAAGATGAAGGATGTGGAGTCCCGGGTCACAGAGCAGCAGCTGCACTGGCTCATAGACACATTTCCTGGCTGATGTCTGCAAGAGAAAAACAGGTAGATGACAGAAAACATGACCTGCCAGCTGGGGACATGAGTGCTCTTCACCCACCAGTCACACATGCCTCCACCAGAGAGTGAAACTGTGTTTGAAGTCTTCTCCTTTCACAGGGTTTGGAGATACATCCCATCCTCACCAGTACCTCCTTGTCTCACAGAAAAAACCCCAACAGTTCAATAAAAACCTGAGAGAGAGAGCATGAGCTTCATACAACCCTTTCTCTTCTAGCATGGGCTGCATTTTTACTGGTCTGAAGACAGGTAAGGTGGTGCAGACACACTTGTGCTCAGCCTGGCACTACGGGGAAGAGCAGTGCGTGCTGCTGGAAAAGCTGAAAAGGCAGCACCTGAGAATGAAATGCTTGAGCAAGAGCCCTCAACTCAAAGGCAAAGATGATGGTCAGAGGCTGGACTAGGTGACCTTTAAAAGTCCCACCCAACCCCAACTCTTCTGTGATTCTGTGAAGTCCCACCGTGAGGAGCTGCACAGAGCAGAGCTGCTCAGAGCTCCCTGGGGAAGGAGACAACCTCCCCTGGGACCAGGGCCAATCGAGTCTCAGATGTGGGAGCAAGTGGGAGAAAGGAAGGAATAGGAATGTGCTGTGAATGAGTGGTGACCCTGATGTGGCTGTGGGCTACACCCTCTCCTGATGTGGTTGATCACACTTTAGTCTCAAATCGTGTTTTCACAGGCCCATCCAGAAAGGGTGAATCTCCTCCAGCCACTGAGCCAGGACCTTGGTATGGACAGTTACACCCAGAGGTCAGGTCTGATGCTTGGCCATGCAAACGACAGGCAAGAGTGTGCCCAGATGGTTTTTTGCTTACTGCCTGTCTCTAACACTCCTCACGCCATCTTCAGGCACTTGGCCCCTCGCTGCCTCTGCTCCTTCACCGCTCCACTGCCCTCTGCCCACTGTGTCCTCTTCCTCCCATTACTAGAACATGCCTAAAATGAGAAGGGAACTGTTCTCACATCTCACAAAAGTCTGAGGATTCTAACATTTCTCCTAACCCACAAAGACAAAAACGAACCCAAAACTAAAAAAGAAAGCGAGTGAACCCAGAATGAACAGTAATCCTGCTTCCAGTCCTTGGTCTGGATGAAACAGGGATTTCCTCTTGGGTCAGGCAAGCAATGCTAAAGTCCCTTTATCACCCTCATTTTGACCTGAAATTCCATCCTGAAGCTAAGAAAAACCTTTTCTAATTGAAAGCAGTACTGGAGAATTTATTAAATTGGCCATTACACTTTCATAAACAATAAAATATTAATGTTACAACCAGCAATCATCTGATCAGGAAATTCCTCCTCAAGTGCTTCATTCTGCAGCTGCACCAGGACCCATGTGGAGAGGGGAATATCTACAGCCTTAGGTGAGGCTGGGACTCAATATTGCCACGAGGAGACCCTGATCTGGAGGTGGCACTTGTCTCCCAGTCCTATCAGGGTTTGGGGCACAAGGCTGCAGTGAGCCCACCCGGCAGGAGCAACTCTAGTGTCCAACTGTCCTCCCAGCCCTGCCCAGCAAGCCTCTCACCGCTTTCCCAGGAAGGCAGGTCTGCCAGGGGTCAGGGTCTGCAGCAGCTCCGGGTCCGGTTCCTCACTGCTCGTGTACACAAAGGCATCCAGCAGGCCGGTCTCCAGCAGCGTTTTCCCTGGGACAAAACTGCTGCTGTGGCCTCTGTAGAGGGCAATGGCATTTGGGCCAGCTCTGAGGACAGGACGGGTGGTGTTCTCTGGGAACGGAAGGTCCACTGCACACCGAGGGAAGGAACAACGAGGGCATGTAAGCAACATCTGGGCAATACTCACCAACATCTCAATACTCATCATCTGGAGAGCAGCACACAAGGACTCAGAAGGTGGCTGGGATTGTCTGGTTAGTACAAATTTGGCATCTGCTGCCCCATCTTTCTGCTCACAAACACTTCTCATGTTCACTCAGCCTGAATTTCCCCATTCATGGCCAGTTCCACGATGTGGAGGAGGCTGGAGGGGGAAATCTGAGCAGAGTTCATCCTGCTGTTCTGGTTCTGCGAGCAGAGCGCTGATCCACGTGTCAACAGGCATCCTGGGAAGCCAGCACTGATGGGGCCTTGTCTACAGTAACATTAATTTTTAATTCTAAAAGAGATCTGCACACCCGACTAACCTTTCAGGTAGCAGTTAGTACACAACAGTATTTAAGAATTTACATTTTACTCTAGCATTTAACAGTCCGTGGTTTGTAAAAACACAAACTACACACACATACAGCCAAGGCCCAGGACACCAGCACACAGAATTAAGGCGGAGGTTTGGTGGAGTTTTGCAATTTTACGAGCTTCCTAATTTCTTTCCTTCTATTTACTGTTCCCTTCACAAGCTGTTTCTCCAGGAGGAACTGCTGAGGGCATTCAGAAACAGGCTTCTGGTATTTCAGTACTTCTGGCTCTATAAATGGCTCCAGGGAACAAACATTAAAGAAGGAATTGCAGGAAAGGCAGAAGGGTAAGGAGAAGTGGTTACTCTTTGAGAAGTGCCTACAGACACTTGCATACCAAGGGACAGCCCTGTGCCTCAGTCCTGATGTACCCCTGCCTAGGGAAGCTGTGGCTGCCCCATCCCTGGAAGTGTCCAAGGCCAGGTTGGAAGGTGTTCCTATAGCAGAGGGATGGGACAAGATGAGCTTTAAGGTCCCTCCCAACCCAAACCATTCAGGGATTCAGTCAAAAGTTTCCACACTGGCATCTGTCAAGGGAGGACTTTTACTCCAGTGCTCTCACAGCTTTAAGTTCTCTCAGTATGAGGCAGACAAGCTGTTCAAAGACAGGACTAGAAGCTGGGGCCTTTTTACGAGTTTCTGTCCCAAATCTGAAGTGATCAAATTAAATCAGCTTCTCACAGAGTGCTCAGCATGGAGTCACTATAAAAATGCCTTTTAAAATCATTAAAATACAATCACACAGTGTCATTGGGTGGAATGAAGAAAAACCTTCCCCAAACTGCTTGAGACATCTTAACAAAGCCTCATCAGAAAAAAAGTCAAAGCCTATCCGCAGTCACCTCCTTGACTAGTATGAGTCTTGAGGAGAGTTAAACACAATCCTTACAAATTTCCTTGTTAGTCTGAAAACTGGTTGTGTTTTCACATTGCTTTCCTTGACCCCCTTGGTTGTTTACTGCTCACAGCTCAACTGAGAGGGAAAATTACAGCGCCTTTCCTGGGGAAAAAACAGAGTCGAAGTGGACAATCAGCTCTTTTACATGTGGTGGAATAATATTTGGTGCCGTTTGAATTGTAAGGAGTTCAACTGTTTAAAGAAGTTTTAAGTTGTCGAAGTACTTTAATGGGAACCAGCTTTGTACAGGATGACTGTACTCCCAGAAATCATGAGTCAGTGAGTTACACAAGACATCTGCAGAGTCAGCATCCTCAGCACCTTCTTTTGAGGTGCCCAAAATAATGAAATATTTCTTCCTTCTCTGGTGGCCTGGAAGAAATTGAGAGCACTGGGAGGAAGTTCAGAGGGCAGCTACACACAGCTGGCACACGTGTGACCTGTGCTTGCAGCTGGTGCCATGGAAGCAAAGCCCTTGTGGTTCTTCTAGGAGAGTGTGTATATTTGCTGTGGGTGACCACCATGTTCCACACAGAGAAGGGGGACACTTCCAGGAGATGTAACACAACCAGGGGTGGTGGCAGGGTGGCTGCAGGGCTGGGAGCAGAACTGTGTCTTCCCAAGAAGCAAAGAAAACATGGGCTTGGGACCTCCATCAGGTGCCTAACCTGGGGCTCTGCAGGTCTACCACTGCCACACCACCTCCTCTTGTTTGCCCTGAAAGTGCCTCCTTTTGCTGCCCCTTAGCTCTTGCACCAGGAGGAAGGGTAAGCAATCAAGCCCTGTTCTCTTCCTTAGGGCTGCTCACATCTCTGAAACCTCTGCCAGGGCACTCCTCAGCTTTCCCTTTTCTAAGTTATTTCTTCTGGGGAAGCATTTCCACAGCACTTCCCATCCTAGCTGACCTGACTGAATGCCTCCAATACATCCTTTTGAGACTGATGTATTGAACCACACAAGGCACAGTTAAACATCCAAGCAAACCATGAATTTGTACAGAGGCATAAAAGATGTCCTCTGCTCTTTCCTCTTCTCCTAATAATTTCTGATATTCACTTTGCTTTATATAATTACTTTTTCAATAATTTCTAACATTTAATTTGCTTTTTTATTTGTCACTGAGTTCTGAGTCACATTTTCACGGCTCTCTCAGAACGCCAAGCAACAATAAACTCAACAGCATCCCCCAGCCCCGAGCCTGGCTGATCGCTCCTCCAGCCCTGAGCTCGTCACCCACACACGGTCCTTACCTGGGGCTCTGCTGTGTGCTGGGCCGATCAGGAGGAGCCCGTCTGGGGAGGTTTGGCCACAGACATCCATAGTGAAATACATGTCTTTGGTCCGACCATCAATCAGTACCAGGACAATGTCCCTCAGCACGGTGGAGTGGGGACCCTGGAGCTCTATGAACTCAAACTCGCCAGAAGAAGCAGCAGGAAGGACCTCACTGATCAGGACAGCAGATGAGTTCAGCTCAGGAGTCAGGATGCAGTGGTTCTCCCTGCCTGGCGTGGGCACCGCCACTTGGAAGATCCACTGAGAATCTGCCCCACGGCACCTCTCTATTGACTCATCCACAGCCCTGAAGGTGGGGTCCTCCAGGAAAGCCTCTCTGCCAGGGGTCAGCACCCTGACCAGAGTGTCTGCTCTGTCTGTCTTCTTAGTCTTATGGACCAGGGCATCTACCAGTCCATAGCTCGTGACGCTCATGCCCTCTTTGTAGTTCCCTTTTCCATAGTAGAGAGCAATGGCATCAGGGCCGTTCTGGATGGTGTTCCTAGGGATCACCAGGGCAGGGTTCAGGGAAGAGGAGCCAATGAGAAAGAGCCCTTGGCTGTTGGTGACTTTGCCCTGGAGGTTCAGCACCTTGTACGCTCGGTTCCCGTTGCCGTTGTACAAGACCAGGTAGTAGCCATCCAGGCGGGCTGTTTGCCCACTGGTGTGATAGAGCTCCACAAACTCAGCAGTGTCCACTCCTGGGCTATCAGCATTGACTTCGTTGATCAGGAGGGTGTGCTCGGTTTCCTGGTCCCTGGCAGGTTTTATAAGATTTTGAGCAGCACCCTTGGGAAAGCAGAAGTACACAAGTACCATGAATCCAATGTGCCAGGTATCTCCCATGGTGAAGGCTGGGATTTTTGTTACAGTTCAAGTCTAGAGAGAGAGCCTGTCCTCCTCTCAGCCACAAACAGGGCACAGGAGGAAGCTACCACAGGCTGTGCAGGACAGGAATGTGCAGCCTCTGACCTGGGTGCTCACTGGCAGAGGCACTGGCAGAGGCACTGGCAGAGGCAGGCACCCTTCTTCATGGAGTTCAGGTTTGCCAAACAAAACATCAATCCCACACAAATCTGAAGGGTATGGCTTGAACAAGAGATTTCCAGCTCAGGTCCTTTAAATCTGGGGGGAGGATGTGGGAAGAAAGAAGAATTGTGTTAGGAAACATAGAAACACACCAGTGACATTTAACAGCCTTAAAGCCCCATAATTTCCCCTCCGTGTTTCTTCAGAGGTTTGTGCAATGGGGCAAACCCAGAAGTCTGCAGTGTTCAGCATCCTGAGACTTGGGTGAACAATGGAAATTTCAGGTGTCAGTGTTAACAGTTATTTCCCTGAGTCCAATTTATTCCATGGAAATTAACACAAAATGGCACAAAGATGATAGTAACCATCTTCTTCATCAAGGTTCCAACAGGGAAAGAGAGTACAGGTGGATTCCTGTCACACACATGGCAGAGCAGGTCCACTGACCCCCACACCAACCAACCCAGCTGCAGCTCCTGCAGATGCAGAGGCTGTAGAATATGCAGTAGGGATGAACCAGCAATTTAAGATGTTTGGGAAAATAGTGAGATTTGTTTTCCCATTTCCAGAGCTTTTCCCCCAAACATCCATATCATCACCTGCTGAGTTTTGGTGACCTTCCTGGAGCCCTTGGCCAGTAGAGATCAAACCTGGGGAGGGTTCCAGCCCATGCAATGGTACCAGCACAGTAAGGACCTGCTGCCTTCCTGTGCTCCAGGGCCACATCCATGTGAGCAGGACAGATCATGAATGCACCCAACCCTCCAGCTGCTTAAAATCAGGGCTGCTGACCACAGCAGCCCCAAGGCGTGGACGCTTGTGATCTTTTCTAGGTGAGTGCCAACTGCAGTGGGACACAGCATCACATCCTTCAGCTGTGGCTGCAAACGCCCAGGCTGGTGAGCGAGCCTGTGGCCCCATTGCCACGGCCACCTGAGCTGATGCCAGGGCTGGTGTTTGCTCACCGACGTGAGGAATCAGCAGTAACTCCAGAGAATGAAGCTGACAGCAATTCCACAAAGAGCAGGCCCTGACGGAGAGGGGCCCCCCGTGCCTTGGAGGGCCCCACAGCCCCGTGCGCGGCCGCTCTCAGACCACAGAGGGTGGGGAAGCCCCCCCCCCCCCCACCACACACCTTCTGCCTCCCCACCACACACCTTCTGCCTCCCCTACGGACCCAGCCCAGCGCTGTTCTCCCTTCCAGGCGCAGTTCATGCCCAAAATCACCATCAACGTCCCCCTCTGGCAGGCTCTTGCTCCTGCCCAGTCTTCAAAGGAAAAGGAACTGGACCAGATTGTCTCCCCAAATCCACACCCACGAGGTGCCAAATTTCCACCACCTCTCGCTATTTCAGGTAAAGGTAGGAGGAAAAGAGGAGGAACACACAGGTTGTGCTCCTGTCCAGGGGCGGGCGTGGGACGGAAGAAAACCCACCAGGAATGGGAGAAACAGCAGGATAAAAAATACACAAATCCCCCACAGCTGGGCAAGCTGGAAGGGCAGGGGCGGGACTCTCGAGAGGAGGGGGCAGCTGCCGAAGGGGATGAGAGGAATGGGGACAGGGAGGGGACGGGACAAGCCCCCGGAGGTCGCTCGACCCCACCGGCCGCGCACTCACCGCCGCTCGCCGCCGCCGACGGGGCCGGTCCGGGAGGGCGGGGCGGGGGAGGAACGGGAGGAGGAGGCGGTGAACGGGGAGCGGCTCACGGGCTCCGTTCCGAAAGCGAGTTCGCTCGTCCCCGTGTCCCAGGAGATCCCGCTCTGGCTTTTCCCGGCTCTTTTCCCGAGGGGGGGTGGGTGGATGGACGGACGAATGGATGCGCTCCCAGAAAGCCAACTGCATCCTGGCTGCGTCCCCGGCTGCGTGGGCAGCCTCTGCTCCACTCCGGTGAATTCCCACTTGCAGAGCTGCCTCTGGAGTCCCAACAGCAGAAGGATGTGGAGCTGCTGGAGCCAGTCCAGAGGAGGCCACGGAGATGCCCAAGGGCTGGAGCCCTTCTGCTCTGGAGCCAGGCTGGGAGAGCTGGGAGTGCTCACGTGGAGAGAAGGAGGAGGAGAACTTAGAAGAGTTCTAAGAAGAGCTCAGAGCCCCTTCCAGTGACTAAAGGGGCTCCAGGAGCGCTGGAGAGAGAGTGTGGACAAGAGCGTGGAGGGACAGGACAAGAGGGAATGGCTTTAAACTGAAAAAGGCAAGATTCAAATGGTGAAAAAATTAGGAATTATTAGGAAAAAATTCTTCCCTGTGAGGGTGGGGAGGCCCTGGCACAGGGTGCCCAGAGAAGCTGTGACTGCCCCTGGATTCCTGGAAGTGTCCAAGGCCAGGTTGGATGGGGCTTAGAGCACCCTGGAACAGTGGAAGGTGTCCCTGCTCATGGCGGGCTTTTAGAGCAAGATGGTCTTTAAGGTCCCTTCTCACCTAAACCAGTCTGTGATTCTCTGATCTTATGGATGGATGGACAAAGGGATGTTCACTGGTTTCACATCCATTCCCTCATCCCACTGGACTCCCCAGCCAGAACTAGCACAGCTTCCTGGATGACATCGTGTCTGTCCTTGCACCAGCCTCAGAGGCTGAGCCAGGAGCTGAAGGGCTGCACAGTGGTGCCAGGAGGCTGTGCCCAGCCTGCCCCAGTGACACTGGCAGAGCTTTCCCATGGGACTGTTCCCTGCAGCCTCCAAGAGCCGCTGTGCTGTTCCTGCTGTGCAGGATCCAGTGCCCAGCCTGTCTGGGAGCAGAGGGAAGAGCAAACACCATTGCACAGCTCCCAGCATGTCTGGCCAGGGGAGCTTGAAGCCCCTCCAAGCTGCACTGGGATCCTGTTCCCTGGGAGATGGGGAGGGGGCAGGCCTGGCCTTCCTCTTCCTCCCCATCAACTCTCAGGTCGTCCTCCCTGGATCTGCTCGTGGGGCTGCCCAGCGCTGCTCCCTGCATCCCCATATGGGGAGGTGTGTGTGACTGTTGCCTCACTGTGCCACACACAGGGACTGGAGGGAGGAGGAGATCCTGTGGGCACCGTTTGGGGCTGGACTTGGTGCCAAACACTCGCTTGATGCAGCAGCTGCTCCTGCTGCTATCCCAGATCCAACTCCTGCTCATGACTCAGCAGCCTGGTGTCTTCCTCTTCTATTTGCTTCAGAGCAAGTGAGAAACTCTTCCAGAGGGACCATGTTTGTCCCCAGTCTTGCCAGCTGGGCTGAGTGGACTTCTGCCCTCACAGCCTCAGTGTCCTCATGGGATCCACAGTTATTCCCCTACAGTGCTCCTGGGAGTGTAAAACAACGCCAGGGCATCTGTGCCTAGGGAGGGAGGAGCACGATGAGCTTTCCTAGTGACCCAGGTACAGTCTCAGGCAGTGTGGAGTCTGATGAGTGGTGCTGGGGCAGTTCCCACCCTGGACTTGAGCAAAACAAACTCCCTGAGCACGGCAGAGCTGAGTGCTGGCCCTGAGTGCTCTGTGGAGCTTCTCCATGACAGCGTAGTGAAGTCAATAATCCCCCTGGCGAGGGTTTATTTAGTTGAACTATCACAGTTTTGAGCCATGGTACTTATGCAATCGTGAGGCTTTAGAATTACAAAGGGTGGAGGAAAGGAAACACCCTTACCCAGAAGGGCCCTGACTCATCCCTTGCTGGATCCACATGGCGCAGTCAGGACTCAGTGACTCCCTGTCATGCCTGTAATGGGTCCCAGACCTGCTCTGGTCCCTGTGTGCTCCACTTCCTTCAGCACTGTTGCTCTGTGCCAACAGACTCACTTCGTGGTGGGGAGCTCCTGGATCCCCAGGAAGCTGCTACCTCTCATCTGGTCCTTCTCCACCCATGGCCCAGCAGCCATTGGAGAGGCAAAGCCAGGTGAGCTTTGGGGAGAGACCAAACACCCTGTCAGGAGGTGAAGGGAGCCTCTGTGGAGCTGCCACCGTGTGGGGCTGCTGCTCATGCAATGAGCAGGGATTGGTGGGGGAGAGCTGGGTCCCCAGAGAGAAGAGCAGAGGTGATGGGCAGCACCTCCTGTCCATGGCCACTGTGCTCAAGCAAGTGGGCTGATGCCAAAATTCCCTTTGTGTCCAGTCTGGCTGGGAGGTGGGTCTGCAGTGCAGGGCAGCTCTGGGCCATGGAGGCACTAGGAGGAAAGCTACAGGTCTCACTGCTTTGTAGGGTCCACATCTGCTGGGTGGGCTGTGCACAGTCATGGCTGTGCTCCCCAACCTCCAGGGCAGGCAGGACTCAGAGGGTCAAGCACGTACAGCCCTGCGAAACCTTTAACCCCTTCACTGGGACATCATCTCACTGCTGGAATGTGTATCCTACCTGTGTTCTGAACGAGCTCTGCTGGTCAGGCTGTTAAAAACAGGAAACCCCAGGAAAATGCTGTACGAGGGCACATTTTTCTCATGGCAGAAATAGCCCCTCGGCAGAGGAAGCTGCTTTGTTCAGGTGCTGGGGTGGAGGGTCTTATTGTGGGGAGATCAGAGATGGCTGATCCTGAGTGCACAGGGGACAAGCAGGAGCATCTGTTGGTGCTGCAGAGGCTGGGGGGCACTGGTGGGACCTGTGCAGGACCAGCCGCAGCAGAACCATCTCCAGCAAAGCCCCTGGGGGTACGTGGCCAAGGCTGTGTCCAGCATGGTGCGCTGTGCCCTCCCCCCGCTCTTACCCCGGCCCAGAGCGGGCATGTGGGGTGTCGCTGCTGGGCTCGGGAGGCGGCAGCGCTGAGCTCAGACCCAGCACAAGGCGCGACAAGGGCTGCGGTGACAGCAGCCACCGTGAGCCTGCCTGGGGCACTCCCCGCTGCCCAGCAGCACCGAGGGGTGTGGAGGGCTCCCTGCGGCCACGTCGCATGCGGACGGTCAGCTGTGGCCGTGAGTGGCCCATCCTGCTGGAGGGGTGGCCAGGGCAGAGCTGCCGGCGGCACAAGGCACAGGACAGGGCGCGGGGAGCTCAGCCCAGCGAGGGGCGCAGGCACAGAGCTCGGGTTTATTGCCTTTGCTCCAAACGTTCTGCACAAGGAATGAGCCGAGTCCGCGGCAGGCGCGGGCGCACAGGACACACATTCCTGCCACCCTGGCAGTGGCACTCGGCCCTGCAGGGCGGGGCTGCTCTGAAGCCCCTCAGCCATCGCTGCTGCGGTGCCCGTGGGCACCCGGGCTGTGCCCTGCCGGCTCCTGCAGCCGCCACCAGCAAATGTCCGGCGGCGGCGACAGCGGTGCCCGGACTCTGCTCTGCTGTCACGACAGAGCCGCCTCTGCGCTCCCGCCCTGCAGGTACGGGACGATTTCATCCTGTGGCCACCCTGCACTGCCCGACGCCCCTGAGCCAGCGAGCGCTGCCGCTGAGGCTGCTCCGCAAAGCGAGTCCGAGCGCGTGCTGCCCTTCCACGCCCGGAGACGCTCTCGCTGCCCACAACAAAGCGCTCTGGGGGTGCTGACCTGTCCCTTGCAGGCTCTTACAGCTGGGCCAGGGGGACGTACCAGTGAGGGGGCTGAGGTGTGAGGTCCCAGGGGGGTTTTACAGCACCCGCCAGGAGATGCTCCCACCCCTGGGATCAGCTGTCAGGGCCCGGGGTGCCCTCGGGGCAGAGGTGAGTGAGCTGCTGCCTTCCCTTGTCCCCTTCCCCTTCTGCGAGGGCCTGCCCGGTGCTGCGAGCAGCACGGCATCCTGCCCGGAGCAGCAGCACCCACCGCGGGCTGACTCTGCCGCCGGCGCTGGGATGAGAGAAGGCAACGAACGAAAACGTGGGACTGATCATGTCCCATGGAACACAGGTAATGCTCCCAAGCTGATCAGCCCGGTTCTGTCCCTCCAGCCGGATCTGCTGCCCCGAGTGGAAGTGTGGCCCATACCTTCCCTTCCTGTTGAACCCCCCCCTCCTGTTCCAAGAGCTCTTGAGAGCGAGCTGTTATTGTCTGCCTGAAGGCTATTTTCAGTATCTTTATGCTGCTCACCTGCATCCATTCTAGATGGAATCCTGAGGAAATCCTTACTATTTATCCACTTCAACCGTCTTCCTTCCCCAGCTATGAATTGAGAGCTCTGCTGGGAGCTGTTTTCTTCTCTCCACAGACTACACTTACCAGTGCTGTGCTTCCCACAGGCTCTTCCTGGCACCTGTACCATGGAAAGGACAGTGGATGCTCGTTTGTGCACCCTTCTGGCAGCCCAGCAGCAGGGATTTTTAGCTGGCTGTGTGTCTCAGCCCAGCTATGGGGAGTTCTCACCTCCCACCCACCTGTGCTAGGGGTAGGACTCCCATAGAACTCACACCTCAGCCCAGAAACCAAGGAGATTCAGGGGCCAAAGCAGAGACTAAAGCCTCCACATTCATCCTGGAGGACCATCACTGTACCAGCTTTCAGGAAGGCTCTGCTCTCTCCTCTGCCAGGTCATGGCACAGAGGCAGAAAGGCTAATGACATCAGATGTGAAATACCTTGAGTGGCTGGAGTGTGTCCAGAGAAGAGAATGGGGAAGGGTCTGGAGCACAAGTCTGATACGAATATAGGAACAGTTGAAGGAGCTGGGGGGGGCTCAGCCTGGAGAAGAGGAGCTCAGTGGGGACCTTCTCAACTCTCCACAACTCCCTGACAGGAGGGGGCAGCCAGGGGGAGGTTGGGCTCTGCTTCCAGGGAACAGGGACAGGAGGAGAGGAAACAGCCCCAAGTTGCATCAGGGAAGGTTTGGATTGGATACTGGGAAAATTTCTGCACAGAAGGGGTTGTAAAGCACAGGCTGCCCAGGACAGTGGAGTCCCCATCCCTGGACGGAATGAAAAAACAAGTAGATGTGGCACTTGGAGTTCAGCAGGGCAATGGGGTGGATCAGCAGCCCAGAACACTTCTACCATCTGCATTGGCTCTTCTCCCCAGCTCAGCCTCTGCCACTGCCTCCCAGGGTCACAGCCAACTGCTCTGACTTCCAGGTGCTGCCATGTAGGAGGGGTCTTTGGAGAGCCACTGAATGGTTATAAAAGCTCGTGTGGGTATAGAAGGTCGTGCAGCACTGCTCAACCCCAGCACACTCTGATATATGTTGAACCCACCTGCCTGCATTGCCCACCCCACAGGGTTCCCACCTCAGCCCTAGGTTTGGGTGGTTCCATGGGTATGATCTGTTTGCCAGCTTCAGACTCCCTTGGTGCTGTCAAGCACAGTCTCTGTGAGAGCTGCAGAGCTGGCAGAGGATTTGTTTGGCCCAAGGCTTTCTGGAGCCACTTGGAACAGCATTCCAGAAGTGCTCTGTGTCATCATTGTTGTCCTCTGCCTTCAAGTGACATTGGCACTGAGTTGATACTTTCCTTCCTACCAGGAAGCCCTGTCAGGGCTTGCTCCTGCTCCTCCTGCCAGAATCACTGCCTACATCCCACTCTTGCAGTCTTCAGACAGGTCTCATTCCCTTTTCCTTTCTGTTCCCTGACAGCTCCATCTTCCACAGTGTGTGGAAGCAGCTTGCAGCAGTAGTGCCCTGCATCCCTCCTGGAGGAGGCCTGGAGTGAACCACGGGGTTTGGTGGGGTAGGGTGGGAATGGGATTGGGGTATCTTTAGGGGTTCCCATCCACCTGGGTGAGGGGACCACTTGGTGTTGCAGTTCTGTTGCAGCCAAGGCAAAAAGCTTTGCCTGTGCCAAGGCCAGGCCAGGTACATTTGCTGTTTCCTGGGGATAAACATCTCAGGTTTTTAGCACAACTGCAGTCCCCATCCAAGCAGGCACTCACTGACTGGAGGCAGACGGCTCCACAGCAAGCCCTTCCCTGCTCCTCTCGGCAGCCATTGCTTTCCACCAGCCCATGGCCTTGGCTGAGAGAAGAGGCACTGAGAGAGGTAATGCTCCCAAGCTGATCAGCCCGGTTCTGTCCCTCCAGCAGGATCTGCTGCCCCGAGTGGAAGTGTGGCCCCATGGCACTGAGAGAAGAGGCAATGCCAAAGGAGAGGAGGCAGCATCTCAGGCAACACCAAAGCTCTGGCCTGGCCAGCCTCTTTGGCCACACTGGTGCAGTGGTTGCCTGTCCCAGGCCATCCAGAGCTGTCCCACTGCCTGGGACTGATTTAGCTCAGGGCTGCCTGGCTTGGCCTTTCTGGCTAAGAGGACACAGGGTTTGTGTGAACACTGATGGAATCAGGGGCTGGACATGGTTCCCACTCTCAGGGTCCATCCCAAATCTGTCACCTTTGGCTCCATTCATGTCTGTGAACAGAGAGCAGCTCCAGGCAGGAACAGACTGGGCAGGAAGAGGCATATGTTGTGACTCCAACCCATCAGGAGATATGGTGCAAGGCAAAACACAGCCTGAGGTTCAGGATGTCAGCCCAGCCCTTGTGCTTTGCAGTTCCTTGATCCATGGACATGATGGATGGACAGAACTGTCAGCAGACGGGTGTCACAGGCTGTGGCCACCTCACCCCTTCACCAATGGAGTGACATAAAACGGGCAGTGCTGGGGGGACACTTACCAGCCACAGCTCTAAGCAGTGTCAGTCTCAGGCTGAACAGCTGCTTCAGGCCGGCAAGAAAAGAACCAAACCAAGCCAAACCAAACCAAACTGGTCAGTCAGTCAGTGGGGGATAACAGCTGCAACCTGAAGAAAGGAGAAACTACAGTGGTGTCACCCTTGGAGAGAAGGACACTGTCACCAGTGACCTCGGTGCTCACGGGCTGAGGATGCAGCAGTTCAGCCCACCCAAGGCCTGGGGAGCCCAGAACAGCTTTGTGAAAAACCAGATGCAGAGCTCTGTGCACGCTTATGGCTCCAGCCCAAATGCTCATCTTGTCACTGGTGCAAAGTCCAAAGGCTTCAGTCCCCCAAGCTGAGCCTTGCAGCAATGAGCTGTGACAGCACAGTGAGCTGTGTTCATGCTGTGAATGAGCAGCAGCCCCAGCAGAGCAGTTGTCAAAGGCCTTTCCAGCACGCAGGTGCCCACTCCTGAGGGGCATCCCAGCTATGAACGGCTGAGCCTGTCCAGTGGGTGCTTGAACAGACTCCAAAGGGGGCTGACACATGCACAGAACCCTTGGCACCAGGAAGCAGGAGGAGTTCTTGCTTTCTGCTGCATGTGGTCCTGACAGAAAAGGACACCTTCCTCTTTGCTCAGCAGCTGCTGGGAGATAGACTCTGAATCGACTTCCCTCATCTACTCTGGGCCAAGGCAAATGGGAAGGTGCCTGAGCATCTGCCTGGCACTGGACACCAGCTGAGAATGGAGTGGCAGGGCTGGGCCCTGGCTCCCTGTTGAGACTCAGGACATGGCTTTGCTGGCAGCAGCACTCTGGGGAAGCAGGTCCCATTGATCCACCTTCCTCCTGATGTGGTGGACAGGGTGATTCACCAGGGCCCCATGTCCAAAAGGCAGGAGCATCCCTCCTCCCTGCTCCCCATTTTTGTCTTAACTTCAGCTGCCAAGGAGAGGGCTCCAATTATACATCAGCAGATGCTTTGGATGCCTGAGGGAGGTTATTTCAGCTGCCAACATAACCTGATGCTTGGAGACTGGGTCAGGTCTAAATTGCCATGGCAGAGCATGGGTGTGACCTCCCTGGCAGAGGCAAAGCAAGGTTAAACCATGTCTGTACAGGGAGGTAGCATATAATAATATACACACACAGTATCCTAACATAGTGCATGCAGCTAATGAATGTACTTACACGTGTGATATACAGGGGATACCTAGCCACAAGTGTGCTTCTTCAGCTGCTCTTGCTTCTTTGAAACCAGCACAAACGTTAAACCTGTGCTGCAGAAGGTGGGAGAGGATGCTCTAGATAAACACACACACACACACGCACACGCACACGTGCACATACATTCCCCTATGCACTGTGCATCATGCTGGGCACACAGCACTACTACAAGGTGTGAAACAAGCTCCCCCAAGCTGTGGATTACAGGACCACTCTCAGACTGTATGAGCGTTCACCACTGAAACAAAAAAGAAATAAAATCCCAAGGAGATGCTTTTTATTGGCTGAAGAACATAAAAAACATTCTTGCTTTTTCCATAAACCCTATATCCCCCTTACTCTTCTCCTTTTCCTCCTCCTTGCTTGGCAGTAGGAACCCACACTGAGTTTCCCTAAGTGCCATTTCTCCCTTTCCTCTCACTTAGGTCACAGTAACCTTTGGAGCTGGGTGAGCTCTCTGTGACACAGCTGTTCAGCTCTGGTCCATCAGCTGGCTCACTTAGGGTCCCCGAGCCTGCTGTGAAGTGCCTCAGCAACAGAAATAAAACCTTTCCCTCTCACGTCAGGTGTAGCCCCCAGCACACTGACTGAGGACAGCTCAGATAACGAGAACAAGCAGCAGTGCCTGCAGGCCTTGGGATGCTGGGCAGACTCTGGGCTCCACCGAGGGCTCTGCTGCCACCCAGGGACCACACACTGGGAACGGGCTCTCCATTTCCATGGAGATTTCCAGACAAGCCACTGTCCCATCCCTCAGACACACAGACACCGGGTGAATGACAGAAGCTGCTCTGCCAATCACTCATGAGACACCCCCTTCACACAGGGAGAAAATGGCACCACCTCTTCCTCAGCTCTTCTCTTCCCACATGGTCACAGCTCCTGCCCCACACTAACAGGGAAAATATCCCAGAACCCCTCGTGTTCCTTCACAGCCCTATCTCCACAGCTTCCCCCATCCTCAGCCCTCTCCTGCCCCACAGCACACCTCCCACGGGGGGCCACCAACACCAGCAGGAGCTGCCAGCAGTTGTCCTCTCACCCCAACCCATTAAGGACATGGCTGAGCTTAGCAGAGACAGTTCAGAGGTGCGGGGAAAGAGAGGCAACGAGACCAACAGCCGAGACAAGAAGCCCACGGACAACGATCTTTACTGGCAGCGCTCGCGGTACCTGCTGGAAGCAGACTGACACTGGCATCCTCTCTCACCCAGGTCTGTGCCTACTGTCTCCTGAATCACTTGCTCTGGAAGCAGAACAGAGAGAGCTGTACACCTGTAAGCTCTGTGCAGGTGCCAGCAAGCCCTGAGAAGGCTGCTTGGCAGTAGCTGCTGGTGGGGTAAGCACCGTGGGCAGTAGGAGGGGCACTCCCGAGTGCTCCAGAACCCCTGTGCTGCAGCCTGCTTCCCTTCCTCAGCTGAAAGTGCTTGCTAAAACTGTTTAAATGTGGTGCCTTCTTTTGGGTGGCATGTATGGGAAGCCAGCACAATGATCTCCTGAAGATCACAACTGCTGCACGGTGCCAGAGACCACCACTTGTGCATTGTCTGAGAGCTCAGGAGGGACCTCTCAACCAGGACTCACACCTGGCCCCACACAACCAGTACAAGGCAGTCACTGGTTTCCAGCACAGCAGCCTTGTATGCACATAGAAATAATGGTCCCCTGTTATCTCATGGACATCCTGCTGGTCTCCCTCTCCTCCAGGCTGGCCAACAGGGCTCCTCTTAGACTGCATGAAGACAGTGCATCCTCTTCCAGTACCTTTCCGAGGAAGCACATCACTGGCAGCCTTTCCCACACAGGTTCAGACAGCTCAGAAGAGCACAAACCCAAATGGCCATCCCAAAAATCCCTCCCCATCTGGACAGTTGGCTTTATCCCATCGCTGTTCAGCCCCTTCTGTGCCAGAAGGGCAGCTGGAAGCCTGGCCTTGTGCTCTCTGTGTCGCTGGGCCCGTTGTGAACTGCTGTACATACTGATTATGTTAAATATGTGTACATTTAGCATCATAAGGAGGTACATAAATAAGCTGTGGTATATAAATAAGTTGTGGTTTCCAAACTTAAATCTGCAGGATGAGGACGTTAATAAAGCAGCTTTACCTGGGTGAGATAGAGAAAACTAAAATTAGGAAGGTTTCCTTCCCTTCAGCACACACAATACTACATGGCTCTAGAGGTGGTCAAAGCAATTTTGGCAACAGATTTGTGGTAAAACAAAGCTCAGATTTAATTATTTGAGGGTTTTCGTCAAAAATGCTTGTTATCCTTGTGGGCAGAAGCAATAAAAGCTTCCAAAAGCTTCCATCAGGAGTCATTGCCAACAATGTTTTATGGAGGGCAGTTTTGGAACTCAGTTTCTGGGCCCACTGCCTTCACATGGAGGAAGGGCAGTTTGTAAGGGGAGAATGTTAAATTTGATTTTGAAGTCAATGACATATTTGCAAATCAGGCTGAGCAGGAAAAGTTAAGGGAAGGGGTCCAGCACCCGTAGAGTAGGCTGGCCTGGAAGAGTGACGGAAGGAAAGAGAAGGCAAGACTAAGAGTATCTGCTGCCTCAGGAGTCCCTGGTGATTGTGGGTCAGGATGAGGACTGCCACCCCTTCTCTCTTTGCATGTGACCCCACCCACAGCCGGAGATCACCCTCGGGCACACGGCAGGTGCTACGTGCCATGCATGCCAGCCACAGAGCCACGTGTCTCCGGGGTTAGCTGCCGGGCCACTGGGACCATCCTACTGACCCCGTTTCAGGGCTCTGCAGACACAGCGTTCAGGAGAACCATCCCTGAACACTGAGCCTCATGAAACCAATGCCCAAAGACAGCTCTTGGCTTGATTTCCCTGTAGGTTTGCTTCCTTCAAAAACAAGTGGCCCACAGGCAAGTGCCCAGTTGCCTGACAGATAATACCAGTGCTCAGAGCTGGAGTCTGGGTGCTAAGAAGGACCCCAAATATTTGGCTGGGTATGCAGATATTCATGTGTAAGATGGCAGAGCCAGGAGCAGTTCTCATCACTCTTGGCTGAATTGGCAGAAGCAAATGCTTGCATGGGAGATTTCAGCAGCCATAATATTCCAGTTTGGCTCGACTCACCAATCTCTTCCACAATATTCTCAGTGCTTCCAGGAGGAGCGTCTTTTTCCTGTTCAGAAACAACACAAGAAAGGAAAAACCCACCTCGGGTGGGTGCCCCTTGACCTGCCACGTGGGTCTGAGAGAGGAAGAAGAAAAGAAAGACATTTGAGGTGCCCAAACATGTTCAGAGAAGGGAACAGAGCTCGGGAAGGGGCTGGAGCACAAGTCTGATAAGGAGCAGCTGAGGAAACCAATGCCCTGGGGGGACTCAGCCCAGAGCAAAGGAGGCTCAGGGGGGACCTTGTGGCTCTGCACAACTCCCTGA
The DNA here is from genome assembly GCF_020740725.1 of Corvus hawaiiensis. Taxonomy (NCBI): domain Eukaryota; kingdom Metazoa; phylum Chordata; class Aves; order Passeriformes; family Corvidae; genus Corvus; species Corvus hawaiiensis. The sequence goes on along the minus strand of NC_063228.1, from coordinate 16,202,728 downwards.
CAGGAGGGGGCGGCCGGGGGGGGTCGGGCTCTGCTCCCAGGGAACAGGGACAGGACAAGGGGAAACAGCCTCAAGTTGTGCCAGGAGAGGTTTAGGTTGGATATTGGGGAAATTTCTTAACAGAAAGGATGGTCAGGCACTGGCGCAGCTGCCCAGGGCAGTGCTGGGGTCACCATCTCTGGGGGGTTTAGAAAACCTGTGTGTGTGTGGCACTTGGGGACATGGGTTACAGCAGGACATGCTGAGTTAATTAATGGTTGACTTGATGATCTTAAAGGCCTTTTCTAACCTTAATGACTCCATGTTCTGGGAATCTATGATTCTATGAAGCAGTGGGGCTTTCCTGGTCATATCTGTGATTAACACCAACAGCATGGGGACAGAACTGTCACCCTCCTGCTCTCAGCACCATCATGGCTCTCTTCAGACACCCCACCCAGCAGCGTGGTGTCCAACCCACCCAGCCCAAGGCCTTCAGTTGTGCTGCTGTGAAACCACCTCAAGAGCTAAGTTATTCTCCTCATGGTGTTTCTTTCCTTAAAATAGAGAACTTCCCTTAAAAGATAACTGTACAAATTGGCACTGCTTGCTCCAGAGTTTGGGAACAGGAGCAGGAACAGCACAGTTCATTCTTCTGATAAACACCGCTAATGTGACCAACATGCACACAGAGAAGGACAGTGCTGCCCCCAAACCTGTAAACAAAGTTATGATGAGTGATATGTTTAGAATAAGCAAATATTAGAGATTTCTGTATAAAAAAAAGGAGTAAACTCTAACAACACACAACTTACTGGCACTCAAACCCAGCTAAACACACACTGGCCTCCTGCAGCTGCATCAGAGCTGCCTGCAGACATGTCCAAGTCTTCAGGAGATGGATCTCACCCTCCTGCACCAAAAGAACAGATCCAGGAACCCTCTCACTTGGACCTGTAATGCCTGATGAGGCTTTCCTAATTCGAGCTGAATGATGAATGCAAGTACCTCAAAATGCAGATGTCATTTTCTAATCAATTCAACTCAGCAGCCACAGTATATCTGGAAAAAAGGTGAATTTGGAAAGGAAATGGGTAAAATGATCCTACAAATTTCCTTAGGGGTTCAGAGTTTATCAATGGAAAGACTGACTACAATGATCTCACAGGTGCTGGAGTATTTGATGCTTTGTTATTTGGGATAGCAAAGGAAATCACAACACAGAGTCCATGAAGCAGCACCAAAATTTAAATCTTAAGAAAAAAATTAAATTTAGAGAGAGAAAAATTAAGAACGTTTCAAAAATCACAATAAAGAACCCTTTTTATGGTCATAAGGGGGAAGTAACAAAACTCTGACTTGATTTAATTCAGATGAAAATGATCACTGCTAGTCCAGTGCTGTGTCAAATCCCTGCTGGCACTACCTTTTGTGCCCTCTGCTGTTGGCAGCTGCTTGCTGAGCCCTTTCTCACATCAGTTGGGTGTTTGCTGTTCTTTCCCTGCCCACCACAGGATCCAGCTCAGAAAATCTCATGTCTTTGGTAGGAAGAATCTGAATGCAGTGCACAAATCTCATTTTAATGCATCACAAGCTCCCTACCGGAGCCATGTCCAAAGCTCCCTACTTTGTTGTCTCACATGTCCTGTACTCATCCTGCCTGTACCTAACCTGGTAAATGAGGATGAGTGAGGGAGGAGAGCTGAGCTGGAGTGAGATCCAGGCCGTGGGAGTCAGTTTGCAGGTCTGAGGGCTGACATTTGCTTTGCTCCTTCTCAGTGACCGCAGGTAGCACTGACAGTGCAGCACCCTGCAGTCTGTGCACAGAGCTACACACCTGAGCAACACACCAGGAACTGGACACGAGTGACTGCTGAGCTCTCATGCTGCTATTGAACATTAAAGTTGTTTCTGATTGTTTTCCAAGCCTGCAGATTATACTGAATGGGCTGAGTTCAGACTGCAGGTCACAGGAGGGGTTCTCCCCCTCTACTCTGCCCTCGTCAGATCCCACCTGCAGAGCTGCCTTCAGCTCTGGGGTCCTCAACACAGGAAGGATGTGCCCCAGTTCAAACAGGTCCAGAGGAGACCAGGGGGATGCTCCAAGGGTTGGAACCCCTCTACTCTGGAGCCTGTCTGGGAGAGCTGAGGGTGTTCAGCCTGGGGAAGAGAAGGTTCCAGGAAGACCTTAGAGCCCCTTCAGCGCCTAAAAGAGGAATATAAAAGAGAGGCAGGGTGACTTTTTACATGGGCAAACAGTGATAGGACAAGGGGAATGTTTTTAAATTAAGCTGGGAAAGATTTTGATTGGGTATTAGGAGGAAATTCCTCCCTGTGAGGGCGGTGAGGCTCCGGCACAGGTTGCCCAGAGAAGCTGTGGTTGCCTCATCTCTGGAAATGCACAGATTGGATGGGGCTTGGAGCAACCACGTCGCACGTGGCAGGAGCCTACAGGGTCATGGAACAGGATGAGCTTTAAGGTCCCTTCCAACCCAAACCCTTCTGTGATTCTGTGATTCTACGCCCTGGCACTGGTGCTGCAAACAGCTGATCACATTTTGGGTCACAGACAAGGCTTTCCTGTGAGCGGGTACCCTTCGGGGTCACTCCTTCTGTGCCTGTGAAATGACCCTTTTTGAACTCACAGGAGCTCCTGGGGCTCACTAGGTTTCCTTGTACGTGAGCTGGTGCAAGGATTTGTGTTTCTTACTGGAATGGCCAGTCCGAGCAGCTGAACAGGACCTGACCCTTGAGCTGTGAGAACGCCTGTTCAGCATGCAGACCTCTCTGAAGGCAATACTTGCTGGGGACCTGCCCTTTGGGCTCTTTCTTGAGCACTGCCTTCCCTCCAGAGGAGTATTTGAACTTCATCACCCATCCGAGGGCTTTAAATCAATCAAACAGACCATCTGAGCCACCCCAGGGAAAGGCTGCCTCATCTGGGCTTCACTCTCATCCTCCAGCATCCAAAGCCTGATGTTCCTCCAGCGGGTTAGGCCTGACTGGTGAGAGGGAACAAACAAAGGAATGGAAAAATACAGAACAGATGGGAAAATCATATCCAGTGAGCTCCCAGACTGCACTTTCAGGAACCTTCCTTCTGGCAAAGGTGTGCTGTGACATTAACTCGACCTCTCTGCTTAAAAGACTGCCAAGGGCTCCTGCTTTCAGCTGGGGTATCTGAACTGGTCATACTGGCACAGTCCCGCATTCCTGCAGGGGCCTGACTGTAACTCAGCACTGCCTGTGTCAGGCACTGCACAGCCTGCAGCAGCCTGCCTTTGGGAGCAGGATCCCAGCCACGGCTCCTGCTCGGAGCCAGCTGCCCTGTGAATGGCCCCTTGGAGAGGGCAGGCAGCAGCAGCAGCAGCATGAGGGCATTGCTTGGACAGAGGCAGCCTTTAAACAACAGACAGGTTTTCCAAGATTTTTCCAAACAAGAGCTGCGGGTTTCCTGGGAACACCATTCAGTGGAGATGCCCACAGCTTGAGGCCAGAAGCTGAACAGGAGCAGCCAGGAAGGGAGCCAGGGAGATGCTCCAAGGGCTGGAACCCCTCTGCTCTGGAGACAGTCTGGGAGAGCTGTGGGTGTTCAGCCTGGAGAAAAGAAGGCTCCTGGGAGATTTTAGAGCCTCTTCCAATGCCTTAAAGGGGCTCCAAGAGAGCTGCAGAGGGACTTTGGACAAGGGCCTGGAGTGACAGGACAAGGGGGAATGGCTTTAAGCTAAAAAGGGTGGATAGAGATTGGGTATTAGGAAGAAATTCTTATTTGTGAGGATGGTGAGGCCCTGGCACAGGTTGCCCAGAGAAACTGTGGCTGCCCCATCCCCAGAAGTGTTCGAGACCAGGTTGGATGGGGCTTGGAGCAACCAAGTGTTAGTGGTGATTTGCTCCATCCTTCCTCAGACTTACTCCAAGAGATCAACACAGTGCACCTGAGCAGTGCTGGTGTCTCCACCAGCAGCTGAGCCAAGACAGAGCTGTGCTGGGGGCACCAGGCCCAGCACTGCTGGGCAGGCCAGGGAGGGGATTGCCCCACTCTGCTCTGCACTGGGGTGGCCTCACCTCCAGTCCTGTGTGCAGTATAAAAAAGACATTAAACCATTGGAGAGCATCCAGAGGAGGTCACAGGGATGGGGAAGGGTCTGGAGGGGCCGTATGAGGAGCAGCTGAGGGCACTTGGTGTGTTCAGCCTGGAGAAGAGGAGAACTGAGGGGAGACCTCCTTGAGCTCTTCAACATCCTCCCGAGAGGCAGTGCAGGGGCAGCTTGGGGTTTGGATATCTAATTTCTAGGTGCCTAAGTTTGCACACAAGAATTCTCCTCCCATGTTTGTCTTGTGTTAGACAAATTAAAGGTTTAAGCTCATCTCTTAAAAGCTCTTGCAGGTTGCTCACTGTTGAAGAGTGTCACCCCTGAGCCGCACACCTGCACTCCCAACTCTTCCAGTGGCAATGCCATGGCTTGTTGGAGTGGTGCAGGCTAGGGGCAAGCTAATGGAAGGGAGGTGGTGTATGGTTAATTAATCGAGGTCATTCTAGGCATTTTACTTTTGCTCCTACCCTCAGTGCTCCAAACCACACCTCTCTGCCAGGGCACCTACGTTAAATGTCTGCAGTTAGATAGTGTGAATATGCCTGAGGTCACTTCTGCTCACCGTAAGAGGTTGGCAGGGATACAGCTCCAGATCTGGTAATACTTGGAGCAGAGTACAGAGAACACAGTGATCAAAAATTCCTCACAGCTGAACAGATTCCTATTTGCCAAGGGCTGGGATGTTGTCACTGTGGAGCAGAGCTTGGAGGACAAACTGGTGTGCTGACATAGAACTCGCAGGGCACACTGGTGGGCATGGCCAGCTGTGAGGATGAAATCAGGCTGATTTTGCTTACAGGAAGAGGTTGCTTGCTTGTTTATGGTCATTTTCTCCTGCTGCTCTTAACTTGACTAGCCTTTTGGAGGTCTCTAAAGCACACTACAAACAAAGTCCTGTTTAACAACCAGGGTCAAAGACAGGAGCACTGAAATGATCCCCAGATTTGAGGTGGCAGAAATGACACAGATGCTATGACCTTTCTAACCCCAGCTGGGAAAGAATAAACAGGCAGTGCCATGACTGATGGCACCATAAGCAGGTGGCAAAACTTTAGGTGACAGCTCAGCACTAGCTCAGTTGCAGGGGATGTGTACCAACACTGCCTGATTCAAAGAGCCAGGAAAGGAAACAAGAGCTGGCAAGACTCTTCCAATGAACTCTTGTTTATTATTTTCCCCTAAAATAACATCAACTCTTTCCACTCTTTTTCCCAAAGAACCAACCATCTTCTTGAGTAGATATGTTCTCTTTCTCTTCCTTCACTTTGACTCACCCAGCTCTTTGAGCACGTGCCACATGATTAAAAACGCCTCATCACAAAGCCCCACAGTGATACCAAATGTGCAACATATGCAATACAGTCAGCTGAGGAATAACTTGGAGGTTGAAACTTATTTGCACAATGTCCTTGAACAAATAAAATCCAGGGGCAGAGCTCTTGGAGCCTTTGGAGAGCAAAGGTCCACAGAGGGCTGTAAATATCCCTCCTTTGCCTTTTTAGTATTTCTACTGATTTGTGACTTTATACCCTTCCTTTTATCTCACTTAACCTGAATCTTACATTCACTCTGGAATAGGAAGTCAACTCAAGAAGCCTAAAAATGGAAATGTGTATAGGATGACAATATTGACTCACTTATTCTCTGAATATTCTTTTATCAACTCCAGAAAGCAAGTCCACAAAAACCTCCCACATGCTGCCTAACAAAGCACAAATGATCAAGTGCACATTCTCCTCTTGCTCCTCTCCAGTCCGTATCAGTTCTTCTCTCTGAACGTGTGAGGTGGATTCCCACACACACCACTGAGTGCTGGCTCACATTACAGACTGCTGGGACAAGCTGGGTCCTTACAGAGCTTCTGGATCACATGAAGACTGTGACACAATTAACTGTTCGGCCAACTGTTCGGAAGCTAAATCTTGCAAGTAAAAGAAATCCTAATCTTCTAGACTACAAATATAGCTGTTACTTAACTGTCTCCAGCTGCTGAGGTAGGAAAGGGATTTGAGGAGAAGGAAATTCTGTACTTGTTAATAAATGCTTGTTACTGATGATGGGCTCCAAATCTATTGAGCCTCTGATCATCTTGCTGGAAGGCTCTAGGGTTTTTCACCAGCAAGAAAAAGAGGGCAGAAATGTCTCCTCATGTTAAGAGACAATTAGAAGTTCATCCTGCTTGGAATATATCCGATTAAAAGTCAGGGTTGAGGCACAAAAATGAAACTTCATTTTCCAGATATACATCCTGTTATCTGCCTCAATTACTTCTCTGAGGTTAGTGTGTGCTAGAGAGCTAAGAGAGTGGGAAACATCTAGATGCAATACAGAGATGGAGGAACTGAAGAGAAGCAGAGACTTCAAAAGAAACAGTGTTTTGTTTTTCCCGCACAAATACTCAAATTTTCATGTGTTAGAGGACATCCAGTATCCAGACAGAGGCACTAAAAATATGACGGGATGTGGCCCCGGAAAAAGATGCTTTAGCTGACTGTGCATTGAGCAAGGGGGCTTGGCTAGCTGATCTCATCAGCTCATTCCCCTCTGTGGTTTTACAAGAGACTACAGGCATGAAGCTGTGCCAGGGAAGGTTTAGGTTGGATATCAGGGAAAGGTTCTTCCCCCAGAGGGTGCTGGGCACTGCCCAGGCTCCCCAGGGAATGGGCACGGCCCCGAGGCTGCCAGAGCTCCAGGAGCGTTTGGACAGCGCTGCCAGGGATGCCCAGGGTGGGGTTGTTGGGGTGTCTGTGCAGGGCCAGGGTGGGACTGGATGATCCCTGTGGGTCCCTTCCAGCTCAGGAGATTCCATGCTATACATAGATCAGAGGCACCCTGAAACACTGATGTGGCAGAGAGATGATCTTTCCTGAGAGCAAATGATACCTTTCAGGCAGAGAAGCTGCACAGGTGTAATGACAGATATCCTCTCTCTACAAACCTCTCTGCTTGCAACACAACAGCTGCAACACAGACCTCCCAGAGCAGCGCGATGGCAGGGCCTGAGAGGATTCCAGGAACATCTCAACAGTGCTACCTCGGGTAATGTCATTTCAGGTGTCTACGACTGCAGCATGAGATCCACAGAGATTTAATCCTATCACCGTCTTAGTCATCCAGGTAGTTTTCAGGGCCTGTGATGAAGCAGCAGACTGAATCAGGTGATGGACTGAAGGTGTAGAGGCTCTTGCAGGATAAAGAAAACCACACAAAATCCACCAGGAATGCACTGCAGAAAGTTTGCTACTCTTGTCAGGCCTGGAGAAGTGAGAAGGCCCAGTACTACACAACAGAAGTCAACCTCGTGCAGGTGAATAATCCTTTTTTTCCTCACAACTCTGTCCATTCTGCTGTGCTCACATGAAACGGTACTGACACTGACACATCACCATGAGGATTTCTTTTCAAAGAAGCTGTGGCTACCCCATCCCTAGAAGTGTTCAAGGCCAAGTTGGATGGGGCTGAGAGCAACCTGGTTTAGTGGAAGGTGTCCCTGCCCATGGCAGGAGTTTGAAACAAGATGGGCTTTAAGGTCCCTTTCAACCCAAACTGTTCTGTGGTTCTGTGATTCTATATTTGGGTTAAGAACAGCACTGGAGACTGCTGACTATGAAGCAATCTTACTCTACTTCCAGCAGAGGCTGACCTCAAAGTCTGCATACACAATTACAGGCCCATCAGAGTTGGGCAAGCCACCACTGATTTACCCAGTGGGTATCACACAGCCCCTGATGACAGACACCCCAGGCTCCTTCTGAACTCCAATCCTTGCTGTGACAGGACACAGACCTTTTGGAAAAGACTCCTGACTCCCCTCAGCTGGGGCATTGCACAGACCTCCCTCTCCTGTGGGGCTCAAAGCTGGCACTGTGGGGTTTCTAAATCCATGGCTCCATTAAGGACCTTTTGCCTTGTCCCAATGGGCACATGTGCTCTGCCACCCATAGCACGACCTGCAGACTGGCTGGAAATCTATTTTTCCAGCATGTGGGAGGCCCACGCCTCTCTGCCATCTGCCACCATTCATTTCTTGTTTCTGAAGCAACCTGAAAAATAACTCTGATTAAATTTAATGAAGCAGAAAACCCTCTGAGTACATTTATTTCCCAAATAATCAGCTTACTGCTCTATCACACCTGCTGCGTGTGACAGACACCCATCTTATCCCTCCTGCACTTCTGAATCCATTCATTTGCTCCTGTTTTGGCTCTAATGAGTGGATTGCCCAGTTTCCACAAGAACAGGGAGTAAGTGGGAAATGGGGAGAAGTCTAGAAAGGATTTTTAGATCATAATGTATAGCAACAAGTAGGAATTCTTAGGAAAATATGGATTCTACCCTACTAGAGGAAGGCAAAGGCTTAGATGAGTGCAATGAATGACAAACAGAACAGCTCCTTCCAGTGGAAAATGGGATAATTGAAGGAGTCTAAATTGATCAACTGTGGCCAAAGTCCACTGAGTAATTCCAGTGTTCTCTGAGAAATCTGTAACTAGTACTGCCTCTTGCCAATGCTAGTTCCAGTAGTCTGCATTTCCACAGACATCGCTCCTGAATGTCCTTGCTCCAGCATGGTGGTGTTTTCTTCATCCATCACTGGTTTTGCATTGCTCCTTCCTGCACAGCAGAGCCAGCAGAGCTGCAGGCTGCTGCAGAACTGGGCAGGAACAGGAAGAGGAGATCCTGGTGTGGCTGGATGAGAAGACTGGCTTTTGCTGAAAGCCTCTGCCAGACAATGATTTCACCTTCCACAGTTCCTAACTTGGCCCGTCCCAACAACTTACATCACTCTCAAAGAGAAATCAAATTCTCAGAAGGAAGAGAATGTTCTCCCTTCCCTGAACAAAAGCATCAATGTCCTTGACCTGGGAGAGAGCTGAAAGCCTTTGGACATTCTGACTTGGCTGTATCTCCCTCATACCTTTCACCCAAGTAACAACACTCAAACACAGCTCCCAAAACTACCTGAACTCTTGGCCTTTGCCTGAGCAGTCAACACCTACCTTCCCAACGGTTTTGGCACCAACACTATTCCAAGCAAAGCTGAAGTTCCCCTGTTGGAGCTCCTGGAGCAGGTCCACCGGAGGCTGCGGAGAGGAGGAAGGGACTGGAGCATCTCCCTGCCAAGGAAAGGCTGAGGGAGCTGGGGCTGTTCAGCCTGGAGAAGAGACACAGCTGAGAGGGGCCCTCATCCCTGGGTGTCCCTGTCTGCAGGGAGGGCTCCAAGCAGGGCCCAGGCTCTGCTCTGGGGGCCCAGCAATGGCACCAGAGGCAAAGGCAGAAACTGATGCCCAGGACGTTGCACCTGAACATGAGGAAGAGCTTTCCTGTGCACTGGAACGGGTTATCCAGAGAAGAGGTGGAGTCTCCCTCACTGGAGATATTCCAGAACTGTCTGGACACAGCCCTGTGCCCTGTGCTCTGGGATGACCCTGCTGGAGCAGGGAGGTGGCACCAGATGAGCCACTGTGGGCCCTTCCAGCCTGAACTGTACCATGATTGTGTGTGTGAAAACAGTGTACTTCCTTTTTCTAAGCAAGTGAATGTTCCCTGAAGCTAGCTAGCATTAAACTGTGTGAAAAAAGTGATCACAGCACCTTTTCTCCCCAATCTGTATTCTAGCAACATCTTTAGCCATAGCAGAAAAATAACTAACACTGTTATTTTGCAACATGATCCATTTCCATAATGAAAAATCATTGCTACTTTTTGATCTGTAGCAGATCTAATACAACAGCACCTTCTTCAGTAAATTAAATTGGCTGCTAAATAAATTTGACTTACTAAGTAAACTTGAATTACTCTTCCTGCCCATGTGCTCTTAACAACAGCCACACATTTTGTGTATCTGTCCCTCTGCCTTCAACTGACTGCACTAATTCCCTCAGATAGCTCAGGCAGCTCTGGAAGACTTAAGAAGTTACAGTGTCCTGGCTCACTGCAAAGGCTGTTCACATCTGTCTTTTGATTCTTGGGCAGGGCACCATTACTGACAGCAAGGTCTCCTCTATGCTGAAGGCTTCATGCTGGAGCTCCCACCTGGACCCAGGATGTGCTCCGTGACACAGTGAGGCACTGGCACTAAGAGATCCACGTCTCAGGAATGAAGATAGAAACAGCTGCTGTATGGGGGGGAAAGTGGGAGAAACAGCTGCTGGCATAAAGTGACACAGCCTCATGCAGCTGCCATGAAAACTGTCATCTCACGGGCAAAACCTGATGTATTGCAATGAGGCTAATGATAAAAAGATAAAGACCTGCACTGTTTCAGACCTTAAAAAAGGGCCTTGGCCAAGGCAAAGAGAATTTTGCAGGTTGCCAATAATGCCTTTCACGTTTACAGAGTACACTGTGCATGATTATTGTGCACAGAAGAAAAATTCCAGAAGTATTCCATGGCTTAATACCATGCAGTGGCCTCTAGATAAACGTCTGCAGAGCTCCTGTACCCTACTGGGCCAGACCCTTAGCTGGGAAAATGGGCAAAACACTGCTGTATGAGGGGAAAGTGGGAGATTTTTAACAGCTGAAGAGCTGCACAATAATTTCTTGAAGTAAGAGGTGATGCCTATTTCTAAGGGAAGGAGTAATTTACATAATAGATAAACACACATGCATAGATGCTAATGCCAACATTTGCCATCACAGAGCTCCCTCTGAAGACTGCGTAATGTTGAAATAAGCAGTGCAAAAATAGGAATGCATTCCCTTCAAAAGAGCAAGACTTCCTCCCACTTCTTCTGCCTCCAAGTTCATTTCATCAGGATTCACTGCATCAGCCAGGATTCACCAACTCAGCCAGGAGCTCTACCTCGGGTTGAGTCTGACAGTCTTTCTAAGTCTCCTACCTGTACTTTTGTGTAGCCTAACAGATGCTGAGTGTCCTGCCTCCCTTTCTGAGTGTTCCTTAGTTTCTGACACAACATCAGCACTTCTGTGATGTGGTGACTTCTGATCATTGTGGCCATCCCTTTTTCTGGCTTGTGTGTCAAAGAAGACATGGTTTAGCTTCTCCAGACACTTCTCCAGCTCTTCCTGGGTATGCTCCAGTTGTTTGCTGACATTACTGGGGGAAAAAGAAGAGGACGGCGGGGACAGCTTGCTTTCTCTCTCCTTCCTGGCTTCTTCCACATGTGGGTTTTGTTTCATTAGAACAAGCACCATGAAAATCAAGATCAGGCAAAGATACACAACCCAGACTTCTTCCTTTTTGGAGGTGAGATATCAGGAGCTGGTCATGCCTATTGATGTACTCACAAGGAAGAAGCTAAATGGACCAAACACCACCAGTGGTCAGAACTCCCCAGCTGCCACCACGCACAGGAGGACTGGTGCCAGGAACCAAACCACTGGGGATGTCATGGCTGGATTTTCTAAAGCAGTTCTAAAGATGACAGCAGCAAAACCAGTGAGCAGAAAAATTTTAGGCAGCAGAAAGATACAAGATCATCTGTCACAGCTCTGTATGATCTTAAAATAGCAGCATGTCTCCTCTTTTTTTTATGGAGCTGCAGGTTAAATGATCCTTACTCTTTAACCTTCCTTCTGTTAGAATGTTCCAGTTGATGTCTTTCCTGAAGTGGTTAAGTTCTTCCTCTAATTCAAAGAAATGGTAAGTTAGGATTTCCCTCCCCAAATTAAGATAATGTGTTATCCTTTAGGAGTGATTAGATGCTAAGTCTACAGTCCCAGCATCTAAAAGAATCCAAGTGAGACAAGGCAATATGAGTCACCTGAAACACAGGATCAGTAGGACCAATTTGTTGGCTTCTTTCTGTCTTTGCTGGTCTTGGGAGTCCCCCTAGAAGTGGCTGCTAGGACTCTGGAAGTAATTCCAGCTGAACTCTGTAGGGATCCCTTGGAGATTCTTTATGGGCTGTTCCTCGGTCACTCTGCCCCCTGATTACTCAGAGATGGGCAGCCCAAGGACCAATAAATGCATTTCTACTGATCAAGCTCAGGAGAAGGGGTTGGAAAAATGTCTGATTAGTGCCCAGCGTCCAGGGTAACAGCCAAAATGCCAGCAGGGACAAGCAGCCACCAGGACAGGGCCAGCCTGTGAGGGGGCAGGTGGGCCATCCCCTGAAGGCCTGAAGGGTCTGTCTGGAATGGGACTGCATTTCCTAACCTTTGCTTGGGGGATCTGTTTACAGAGGAGGGTGCCAAACCTAAAAGGAGCAGAGATCACACCCAGATTTCTGCTGCCTCTGTGTGCAAACATTCTTGGCCTCACCCTGCCACAGAAATAACCCTAAAATTCTTCACTTTGTTCCCAAAAGTGAGACATTTCCCCTGCTTTGCTACAGTGAATGGTCTGAGACAAGTTACAGTGTTCCTGTATGATGAGGCTGACAGCTGCTCTGAAAGCCTCACAGAGTCAGACCTAAAGACAGCCAGAATTTACCCGTGAGATTTTGCAGCCATGGTGAAACCTACAGTGAGAGCCAGGAAGATAAATCAATGAAAGAAGATGTTCTGGACACAAGGAGAAGATGTTCCTGTTATGGAACATTAAGTGTGTACAAGGATGGACGTTATGTCCGTCTCAACAAAGCGACACCTGTATCCCCTTATTCTCTTTGGAAGCTGATCCTCAGCTTTCAGTTTTCCAAGACTGATGCTATGAAGCAAATTTTGCTCTAGAAGCACTGTGGTATTTCCCATTTCCTTTTGCCTTGTCTTTAGTTCATTCCTGAGGTCACAGCTGTGCTGGATATTCCTGTAAGCAGTTTGCTGCCTACAGGCCTGGGCCTGGCACTGCTGCCCTACATTTAGGTGGGCAGTCAGCAAAGAGATACAGTACCCCCAATCCAGTCACCCTGGTGGCACTCAACTCAAATGCCAGGCACAAAGCTCAGGAGAGGATGCAGAAACAGGCAGGTCAGAATTAAGCTCAATTTTGTATCAAAACTGAGATGCATCTCCTTAAAGCAAGAACAGTGGAACAGAGATGTCCAGGCAGATCAGAATACCTCCCTTCTCCCTCACTGCTGTACATCATTAATGCCTTGGGGCATACACCAAACCTTCAGGCACAGGTATTACAGTCACTAGTAGAGCAAAGCCCTGATCCAAACTTGACACTGCTGTAGTAAGAGACATCACTGAAACCCTGAACAGCACTGAAACCCTAAAGAAAGAAATGCTAAAAGGGGAAAACACACAGCTTTAAAAAACACATCATTACGACTGCACTGCGGCCCCTCTAAAGGGGAAAGGACGGATGGAGTAGCCATGGCATTTCCAACTTCTAATACCATTGCTTCTTTCCTTTGAAACAAATGTAATACAGCAAAGCTGAAAAGTGAAGTACAGACTGCTGTAGTTTCAGACACAAAGATACAATCACTAATGAAATAACTTGGGCACATCTGTCAAAAACTCAGGAGGCATCACCTTGGCTATAAAAACAGGGACTAGACGGAAAAAGGCAAAATGCTTTGTCCATGGTTGACTCGTGGAACCGACCTCCTGTGACACGCAGGGACACAAGGTATCACACTGGTAACATTTGCCTCTCCACACACACATATGTGAGCCCTCCAATACTGAAGGACAGAAAAAGGAACTGGCTTTGCAGGTCAGCACTATTCAGACCTCTGAAAAACAACAGGAGTTGTTCTCATAGTAGAATGGATTTTTCTCTGACCCCTTTGAAGATAACTGCTGGATGGGGTTACACCAAACGCCCACCCCACTGGGATCTTTATTCTAATTGTGAATGCCTAATGAACAGCATAAACATGAGGCAATTATGTAAGAATGCTTTCCAGAATACTTCTGCAGCCCTCCACAGCAAGGATTTTATAACATTTTAGCAGCTCTAGCTTTACCTGAGACATGACAAGGAAAAAAAACCTATTTACGAGAAATCTCCTGCATAATCAGCCAGGGAAGCAAACAGCTGTGGCTCCAAGGTCACGTAGAAGATGCTCTTGAATCTCAGTAAATGGCATGAAAACACGAAAAGTGTGACAAGGACACAGCTTTTGTATGTTTAATGCAAAATCCTGGAAATAAAAAAAAATACTGTTTAAGGTTGTTCTATACAGTCAAAGTAACAGCTGTGCTCTGTGGCAAATAAAATTAAAATGTGTTGACCTTGATTTCGAGTTTTCACCTATTGACTTCCAGAAGACAAAGTCATTTCTCCATGTTTCTCCTCATCATGTATGTTACCCAGATTCAGTTTCTCCTTATGCCCAGACAGGAATTCTTTAAAATATTATTTAAAAAAAAAGAAAAAAAGGTCTCACAGATGCAACTGCCTGCATCAGAGCTTAGTAATAAAATTAATTTTTTAGAGCCAAGATCAGGTTTTTAGTCTTTCACAGCCAACATTTTTTCACCATCTCTCAGCTGCTCTCAGCACTCCCTGGAATCTGCCTGCACTCCCATTCTCACTTTTCACAAAGGCTGACTGGGCTATAAAAGGGAGGAATGCACTGCTCCCCAGGAACACCTGATAACATGTGGCCTTTCGCAGCACTTCTCTTCCTTCAGCGTTTTTTAGGCTTGGTGGGGAAGATTTTCTGCATGAACTTAAGAGATGGGTTCAGTGACTCAAGCAGTATTGACTGGAGACACACATTCAAAAAGCCAAAATTTAATACAAATCAAATGGAAGAGCTGTGACAGTTCATTTTACTACCACCCAAGGCTGGCATGCAGCTAATTTCCCCTCTGAGGCACTGGTGGTTGTAACTGGGCTACTTATAAAGTAAACTTTATTTAAGAGTTGATTGTACGTCCTTCCTAGCTGTGCACAACCTGGCTTCAGCAACAAAAATTTTCCCTGTTTTCCTGGAAACAACTGTCCTTACATCCCTAGGCTGGATTAAATCATGATGTGCAGTTTTATTCTAGGGCTGTACTTGTCAGTGAAAGAGATGAATGAGCAAAAACGGTTCTCACTCACGTTCCCCCAAAGGCCCTGAGCTCGTGCTCCTCCATGTCAGGGATGGCAAACACTGCTGGTGTTTGCTGGATGCCAGCAGCTGCATTCACACAGACTCATGGAGTGGAAGCATCCAACTATCCACTGCTGGATCTTGATTCCAAACCATTCCCTGCTGGATGCATTGCCACCTCAGCTGCTAGAAAAGCTCTGCTCTATTTAAAAGCAACAGGAGAATGGGATGATCTCATGGTATAAAAGACAGAGTCTACAGTTAATGTCAATTCTACAGGAAGAAAAGCAGATCCTTCTACACTGGCGACCCTTTCAAAGGTGCCTCTCTCCAGTGTGAGCACAGAGGAGCACCATGTAGGCTGAGTTTTGGGGTCACATGCATAGCAGGCAGATCAGGTTTAAACTTCTACATAAGGCACCCTGGAAGAGGATCCAGAGATTCATGCATGGCATTTCCTACTGCACAGCATCTTTCTACCATTCTTCAGTTTATAGGAGATCTGGCACGGTTTCAGTCTAAGTGACTTTTCTAGAAGAAATTAAAGCGAAATTCTTCTTGGGGAGTTGTGAAATTGAATAAGCCTGTGTTAAGTGTCCTGTGGGACTCTGAAGGGGATTCTGCTGAACCTTGGCTTTTCCTGCAGGCTCCCGAGCACTTCCGGATAAACTGGCCATTCTTCTTGCAGATGCTTCCCTTCAACTCCACGATCCTGGCAGATTTTGCAGCTTAAAGAGGGGAGAAAAAAGCTGTAAGAGACGTTCAGTCATCTCATATAGTGAGGCCCCAGTCTGCAAAGCACAGGGCAGGACTGAATCCCTTTCTTCTCCTCACCATGCAAAGTTCTCCTACCTGTTTCCATAAGCTTCAGCTCCCTGCACAGCTCCTCCTGCATCTTCTTTCTGTAGTCTCCAAACATGGCTCTCATGAGCTGACGCTTCTTCACCAGTGGAGCCTTGTCACTGCGCAGTGTCCTGATTGCCCTGAGAGCCTCCTCAGCTGCAGCAAAGGAGAAACAACACACAGGTTAAGGCTCCCTGCTGGCTCTGCCCCTGCATTCCTGCCAATGCTTCCCCCAGGAGAGAGCTCTTCTTCAATGCTTACCTTGCTTTGGAGTGGGTTTCTGTGTCTTCAAGCCAAGTTCCAGCTGGTTCACACACCAGTCCACCTCTTTCCGCAGCTGCTCATCTGACTGCAATCAACACGAGGCACAGTGAGCAAGAGGAAATAAGTCACCCAAAAATTACAGCAGCAGCTGCTACACAGGATGAAAGGGAACTCCATAAAGTCAGCACTATTTCAAATATCATGTTCTGGTGATCATTTTATAGACTTCATGATGTTTTCCCTCTGGTGTTTTTCATCAGAAACTAAGAGCACTGTGCAAACGTTTAGTTGCAACTCACTGTCTCTATTAGATGGATTTAATATGGGGCTGCCATTCAGAGGGTGCTGTTTTCTGGAAAGCTCTTCAGCTTTCAAATAAACTTACAGATGGGAGAAATAAACATTAGCAATAAAAAAACCCTATCCCCAAACCTGCACAAAATCAAAAAAAGCAAACAATGGACAAAATCAGAAGCTGAGTCTTTCTTCTCAGCTCCTCTGTGCTTGCTCAACCAGAAATGTATGAGGAGAAGGGAGATGAAGCCCACTGAGATGGAGGAAGCCAAGTCCCATTGTGCAAAGCCAGCTGGCTAACTCAGCAGTGGGAGAGGGAAACAGGGCTGCACCCTGGGACTGAAGCAATTCTTAACTGCTGTGTACATGTAAATACAGACACCCTCACGCTGTCTCCTTTCACCTACAACAGTGTCCTTCCAAAGGACTGCAAGGGCTTTACCTGACCTTCAACTCTTCCCATGTCTCTGGTGCTCAGCAGCATTTATTGGTAGGACTGGAGGTGAAGGAGACCTTTGGATGGAATGTTCCAGAGGCAGGGGAACACTCAGTGCAATTTCCTTGTAGAATATTAAGGAAAAGAAGGTTTTGTGCAATCTTGTATTACAGCATTGATCAGCTGGCACTGTTTGTTAATAGTATCTACATCAGTGCTGGAAAGTAAAATAAAATGAAGACCTGGACCTCAGCAGAACAGAAAACCTCAGGGTGTGCCTTAATGTTGTGTTTACACATAACTTGCAACTTCAGTTGATTTCTGGGTCATGCCCTACAGAGGAACCTTCTCAGAAGCACCCTTGAGCCTTACCACAGGCCCTTGGCTACACCAGGTGGCAGCTCTGCGCCTGGGCTTTGCTCCTTGCACTACAAAAGCAATTCATCCTGCAGCAAAGCACATCAGAGCTACAAGGCCTGGCTCAGCACCCACAGGCACCAGCTTGGCACCTCCTACCTCCATTTCCTATTTTTATTTTCTTAAGAAAACATGGCATCCAGCTCCCCAGGATTAGCTGTCACAAGCCTAAACATGAAATGTTTCTGCACAAATCTGAAGGACCATTAACTTCCTTTGCACTGGTCAGGTTCCTCAGCTGTGTAGCAGAGAAAGCAAACAGCTGCTGGAACATGTAAGCAGCAACCGTGGTCTTCCAGCTTCCATCTCAGGACAGTTTGCTAATTGTTCATCTGTGCAAAGAGATAAAGTGTCTCTAGCTCAAGGGTTTATAAACTATGAGATCCCATCAGTATTTAACTACCTGAGAGGTCTTCTCATCCTGATGGGAAGTATCCGTATTTTGACAGCTGTTAGCTTCTGCCTTTGCCTTCCTGCCGGTCTCAGTTTCTTCTGTTTTCTTTTTACTGACAGGTGGTTTTTGTTTCTTCTTTTTCTTCTTCTGGGCAGCTCCACCTCCTGTTGATTTCTCTGTCACTGCCTCATCTGGAGGGGCTGTCTCTGTTTGGGGGATCTTTGATGTGACATGGCTTCTATCCTCTTTGGGTACATTCCCTGACACTTGAGTCACCTCAGGCTTCTGCAAGGCTGCAGCCTGTGGCAGAGCTGCTGATTCAGCAGGCAGTGGAGGATCTGCTGTGTGCTCTGTATGTTGGCTTGCTGGAAGTAACTGAAGCTGAGGACAGTCTTCATCTGGGATGGCAAAGTTGAAAGCAAACTTGGGTTCTTGTCCAGAAGCAGCAAACCTCAAGGCTGCACTGCAGTTCTCCTGCTTGGTGGCTCTGACATTGTTCTGTACCTGCTCAGCACCACTGTCACCAGGGTCAGCTTCTGGGTTGGTCTCAGAAAGTGTGAAATCAAATCGGAAGCTGCTGCCAGATGATGTGAACAACTCTGGCCTTGCCTCAGGGGTTGGGTCAAACTGTTTCACACCATCTGCAGCCTGCCCCTTGCTTGGCTGTACTTCCACAACATCAGGTTTCATACCTAGAAAAGAGAAAGAATATTGCTTCAATGCTGGTGTTCTCAATACACCAGTTTCCTCTTGTGGGGGTGCCACTTCAGCTTCCACTGTAAGGCACTGCCCAGAGAGGTGACTCAATCTAATGCTGCAACCTAAGAAATCTACAGAAAAGAACTAAATCTCACCATCCCCCGAGGGACAGCTCAAGCTCACCTTTCTTCATGCTCCTCTGACCCTCATCCATCTTGAGATGACAATCCCCAAACACATTGCTTAGCACTTGTTGCTTCTCTGCAAGAGGAGTCTCAGGGCAGCGCAGGACCTTGAGAATGTGTTGGGTCTCTTCTGCTGCTCTCAGAAAACACCAAGAGAGACAAGAAACAGTTTATGGTGGGCCTTAAAATCCACACTGTGGGATGCTGATGACTGAGTCTTCTCTGAATGTGCTCTGTGTTCATACCACCTCTGACTAATCCATAACTAGCATTCAACTGAAAGGGAACTCCAAGTGCTTCTAGAAGCTCAAATATTGTGAGATGTTCCTAGAGAGGGGAAAAAAAATCTTAACTGCTTATTACATACAGTCAGACTCTTACACTGCAGTAAGTGCACTGCTAATGGCACAGAAGGTACAGAGTGCTTAGCAACTCTTCCCTCAAGGCAAAGAAATCCCAGAACCTAGCTCAGTGTCTCTTCTCTGGAAAACTGGAAAAAACTCTGAGTAGAGAGCATACCCTGAAAAGCAGGACTCTTGCTTGACTCTTACAAACCAGCCTGACCACAACAGAAATCCAAAGCTTTTGTGCTAGAGCAAATCCTCTAAAAAAACAGAGTTGTTCTGTGACAGTGGTCCCCAAGACCTCCATTTGGAAATCCTAGATATAGTCTTGTAGTATTTGTCTCACATATTTTAAGCCACAGAACAACTGGAGAGTAGTACTGTGGAATGGGCACACCCCACCTCTCCTGGCTGCAGCGCCTGACCACCCTCTGGGGAAAGAACCTTCCCCTAACATCCATCTAGTAGTCCCCTAACACAGCTCCAGCCATTCAGGTCCTGTCCCTGGTCACAGAGAGCTGAGATCAGAGCTGCCCCCCCACTGCCCCTTGGGAGGAGCTGCAGCCCCGGTGAGCTCTGTGCTCCATCTCCTCCAGCTGAAAAACCAAGTGCCCTCAGCTGTTCCTCCTATGGCTTCCACTCCAAACCCTTCCCCATCCTTGTGTCCCTCCCCTTGGACACTCTCTAAGTTTTAGATCCTTCTGATATTGTGGTGCCCCAAAGTGCCCCCAGCACTCGAGGTGAGGCTGCCCCAGGGTAGAGCAGATCGGGACAATTCCCTCCCTGTCCCGGCCAGTGATGCTGGACCCGATGCACCCCAGACCATGGTGGGACAGAAGTGGGAAGTATCTTCACAGCATCTGGGTGTCAGGGTCCTGAGCACATGTACCCTTATTTCAAAGGGTTTGGCTGGCTGCAAGCCAGGCCTGCTACGCAGCAAGAGCTAAAGAAAGCTCCTGGGAGCTGCTCTCCTCCCTCCCCTGGGAGTTACTCTGAGCCAAGGATCTCATGCATACAGTGCTACAGCCAAGTAACTCATTGATCCAGACCCTGAATTCCTGGCTAGAGCTTGGATCTGCCTCCTTACCAGACTTTTCCAGCGACTGGGACTCCAGGCAGAGCCTGGGTACCATCAACAGCACTGCTCAGCTCTCCTGGCTCACATACTGTGCAAAGGGGTCCTTTTCTGGCCAGGCCACTGCTTCTGCTGCCTCATTCCTGTGCTCAGCTCCTGCCTCCCCTCCAGGAGCTGCTTTCCCTGCTGCTGGGCATGGGACTGGCACAGGACACAGCTGTAACAAAATGGTCTCATCACAGAATAGTTTCGGTAGAAACTTCAAAGCTCATCCACCCCTGCCATGGGCAGGGACACCTTCCACTGGCCCAGGCTGCTCCAAGCCCCAGTGTCCAGCCTGGCCTTGGGCACTGCCAGGGATCCAGGAGCAGCCACAGCTGCTCTGGGCACCCTGTGCCAGGGCCTCCCCACCCTCACAGCCAGGAATTCTTTCCTAATATCTGATCTAAGCATAATCTCTGGCAGGGGGAAGCCATTCCCCCTCGTCCTGTCCCTCCATCCCTTGTCCCCAGTCCCTCTCCAGCTCTCCTGCAGCCCCTTTAGGCCCTGGAAGGGGCCCTAAGGTCTCCCCAGAGCCTTCTCCTCTCCAGGCTGAATAATCCCAACCCTCTCAGCCTTAATTCTTCTTGGAGCCTGATGCTCAAGCACAGGGTGTGGGCACCTATCAGTCACTGCTCCATGCTCAGGTGCACCAGCAAACACTCACCTGAGCATCTTACACAGGGTTCACAGCCCTCTCCAGAGGTTAAGTACTGACCTGGAGCAGGACATTGGTCTGCAGCTCTACAAATTGGACAGATGAGATCAAACTATGACCTTATAGAACTTTATCTTCCATGTAATTTTTCCCTGGAACAAGCTTCACAAAAATAAACCTACCGGTGTTTAAGGGCCAGACACCCTGGCACAGTATTTCCCTAAGAAGGAAAGCAAAGGCAGAGCTGTAGCAGAACCAAACAAGCCACTATATGGGAAAATAAGAACACAACAAAGAATACAGAAAACACGGAGAACAAACACTAAATGAATGAAAGATGAAACTGCTTCCAGAAACACAGTCCTTAAAGCCCAATGCTTTATATTGTTTTGTGTTTAGAACAAATCCCAAATAACACAAGAACAAGGAACATAAAGGAGAGAAGAAACAGGAAAACACCCAGATCTGCTAAATCACACCCAAGGCCAGAATATGGGGGATGTGGGCTGGGAAAGAGAAACATACCTCGTTCGGGGTGTGGAGTGAGATGGAGATCTGCCTCCAGTTGCAAAATGCACCACTCCAGCTGCTCCTGGAACACACCTTGGGGAGCCTTGGACATCGTGTGGGGAAGACAGAATATTTAGAAGCACAAATCTCTCACCTCCAAAACTGATTCCAAAACTGAATTTTCTGAGGCTTTCTCCCCTCTCCCAGGAGATCAGACCTGGCTTTACACTGGATGTCTGCTGTGTAACAGCTCATTTATACCATAAATCAGCACAGCACAGGGACACATGTCCTGCGTGGAGAGCACCAAATGAGCCCTCTGCATTATAAAAACTACAGCTCTTACTAGCAGGAAACCCCACCACTCCCGGCAAGCCAGGACTTCCCGCAGATATTTTTTTCATCTGTTTCTCCACCTGCCCCTTTATAAGGCCCCAAATGAAAAGATTTCTCATTTTTTTCCTGAAGCTTAGGCAATGGCATAATGTGTCCATAGCAGGACATTTCCCTTTAGCACAGCTCTGGTAACACACGGAATTTATCTTTAGGCTAAACACAAGCCCTTGAGACCCCACGTGCTGTACTTCTACGCTGGCTGCCTCCTACTAAGCAGGTGGAAGTTAAGGTTTGCAGCCCGCCTGGGGACAAGGCCCACTAAAACACTGGGAACGAAAAGAATATTCAGGATAAGGAGATGAGCAGGGATTGGGAACGGCACCGGCGCTGGGAAGGCCTTTAAGGACAACCTGCGGGAGCTGGGCCCGGCGCGGTGCGAGGGCTCGGCGCGGGCCGAGCAGCAGAGCCAGCAGAGCCTTACCCGCTCCATGCCGGGCTCCCCGCGCCGCCGCCGGAGGAAGCGGCCCCGCCGCCCCGCCCACCTCCGCTCACGGGCCGCTCCCGTGTGGGCTCCGGGAGCAGCTCCGCCCGGCCCGGGCCGGCACCGCTCGGGGTCCGCTCGGGGCCTCTCCGGAGCCCGCTCGGACCGCTCGGGCCCCCAGACCCTTCGCGGAGCCTCCGCGGGGCCTCCCCCCGCCGCCGGCCGGGGCTGGGGGTGGGGCCGGCTCGGTGTGCACCGCCCTCAGCGCTCCGGCCGCGGCCGCGTCCCGCGCTCCCGTTCCGCCCGCGAGGGCCCGGGGCCCAGCGCCCTCCTTGGCAGCGCATCCGTGACCGCCGAGGCTCCCCCCTGCTCCCCTGGGCCCCACAGGGAGCTGTCGGACACACGCGTGTCCATGGCCGGGCCGGGCCGCGGGTGTCCGGCGGTGCCGCCTCCCCTGGGCGCGGCAGGAGCAGCGCTGGCCCCTCACGGGCCAGCCTGACGCGGGCCATGCCAGCACGCAGCACCGCGGGCAGGCGAGAAAGGTTAATACACACCTACAGGTACTGGCTAAGCCCATTTCTGTATTAGATTTCCTTTTGATTATTTAATTTCGTAAGTAAAAAGTTAGACACCTTGTTTCACAGGCATTTTCCCCCCTTGGATTGTTTCCAACAGCAGCCAGAAGATCCCCATGAGGTCAGTCCTGCAGCAGCACAGCGCGTCACAGCACGGGGTTTGTGTCTCTCAAACGCTTCAGACCGTGGAGGTTATAATTTCTCTTGACACTGGCAGCTGATGTTAGAAATTCTCCAAGGCTGACAGTGATTCCAGAAGAGCTCTAAAGTGCTGGGAAAGCACTTCCAAATGTTGCTGCTAAAGATTATAAAATGGTACTGGACAAATCAGCACACTTCTGCCAATCCTAGCCAGACTTCTGTCTGCCTTACAATCTCCACCCTTGCTGAGACTTAGCCATTGTCTAAGCCCTCCCCTCATTACAAAAATCACCTCAGTGGTTTGAGCCTTATCCAACGTTGTCTTGAGATTTATTTCGAGGTTTATTCGGAGTGGTCGAGTAGGGTCAAAATTGGCATCAGTCCTTGCATTCAATAGTCCAAGTGTCAGGAAAAAAGCTGACAGTCAAGTATTGGAGAAGATAATGAGCACAAAATAATGAGCCATCGTATCTGTCTTGACAGGCCAGTATCCCACCGCAATTTTCCTCTCCCTCAGTGCCTGAGCTGGACTGAGGGCTCGCGAGCCTGTCACCACCAGTCTGGATGCATCCCCTAAAGCAAAAGCTCCCCATCCGTGGCCTGAGGAATGCACAAACCCATCAGGTGATGCAAAGGCTCTTCTTGGTATGGCTGGCACAGAGCCTGCAGAACCCATCCAGACAGAGCAAGGAGTGAAAGGAACATTGTTTTCTGTGGCAGGATGCTGTCCATGTCTCCAGCTCTGTGGACTCAATGGCCATGCAGGGAAAAGGCACAAAGGACCAGCAATGCCTTGGTATTCCTGGGTTTGATCTCTGCCCTGAGGATTCAGCCCCACAGCGGCACCGAGTCAGCGAGCTGTGGCAGCCTTGTGCTGAGGACACACGACAGAAGGGCTGTCAGGAGATCCAGACGTGATCCTCAGCTTCTGCTGACACAACAGAAACCTTGTCACGGGAAGAGCTGTGAGCTGAGCTGGTGGAAGCTGATGTCTAACAAGTCATGGCTGCCCAGGAGCGAAGCAAAGAGCAGGCAGAGGAATGGGAATGGCTTGAGCCTGCCTTGGGTGCAGAGCAGGTTAGTGTGTGCTGTATAAACCGTGCAAAGGCTGGGACAGTTCCACACTGCTGTCAGATGGCAACAGGAGCACCTGTCTGGGGGCAGGACAGCTGTGCAGTCCCATAGGTCACTCCAGGACTGGCATTCCTTGCCAGCGAGAGCTGCCTTCTCTCCCCATGCCACCAACTGAGCACCAACAAATTCGTGGCAGGCATGGCTGTAACTGGAAGCTGGAAAATGCAGCTCTTTGGTATGAGGCTCCTTTGAGGGAGCTGCAGGAAGGAATTGGGAAAAAATAAATCAAAAGAGAGAAGGGGGGTGGTTGCCAGAGCTGCCAACCACAGTGCCAGGGAGCCTTGGAGGGCACTGGGACAGCCCAGCGTCACATGCCTGACGCATCCTGTCGCCAGACTTCCTCGCCGGCGATGTACGTGGCTTGCACATACAGGTTGTCATTCAGCATTAGGAAATCTGTGTTGGACAAGAGAGAAAGAAAGCAGCTGTCAGGAGGGAACTGCTGGGGCTGGCTGGGGAGGGCTGAGCTCAGTGGGGAAGGGCTTCTCCCCACCCCAGGATGGCACTGCAGTGCAATCCTGGCAATGACAGCTCTGCTTTCTGCTCAGCTGAGATGTGGGGGGCACTCCAAAGGGTTTCCCAAACACTCCAGCATCCAAGGGAAAAACCACTGGAGCAAAAGACCAGAGCAAATCCCAGGTGTAGCATGTCTCCCTGCAACTCCCACTGAAAGAGCGGATGAGCATGTGCTTACAGCAGCCCCTACTTTGCTCCAGCACTCGTGAGCCCTGACACCATTGTCTCCATACCAGTACGTGCTGTGCCTATACCAGTACCTGCATCGGAGTCATAATTCAGTGTCCCCTTTTTATGTTCAATCCCCAGGAGCTGAGCGGGATGCAGAGACGCCGCCTCCAACGCGGTCTCTACCGAGCACCCTTGGACAGAGAATTGGGGAGACGTTAGGGCAGCCCCAGCCCCCTTGCCAGAGCAGCCCAAATCCCCCTGGACAAGGCAACTGTCAACCAGGCAGTTGACAGACCCAAGCTGGAACACCCTCAGCACAGCCAGCTGGAGCTGGGAAGGGAAATATCCCTGCAGAAGAGAGCAGGCATAGGAAAACTGAACACTTACAGTATGGAGAGGGGAAAATCATTCACTTTTGTGAGGAAGAAGCAGGAGAGTTGACCTCTCATTAGTTCTATGGGTTAAAATGAAACTTCCCCTCAAAAAGGGGCTCATCTGAGGGCACTGATCCCAGCCCTTGTCATGTCTCAGGTGAGTGGGAACGTTCCTGGTGGAGTGGACACAGCTGGCAAAAGCAAGACTTCCTCCCATGTCAACGCAGGGAGCAGCAGCTTGTGGACAAGGCTCTCTTACCTGTGGCTTCTTGGAAGTGTCGCACACACGTGTCCATGGTTGCCACGCTGCCACTGAGGGTCTTTGTGCCTGGGAGAGAAACAGGATGGCACTGAGCAGCACCCACAGCTCACAGCAAGAAGCAGGGCACTAGGGAAGCATAATGGGACCAGAAGTGCAGAAATCCTGGGTGGCAGGAGGAGCAAGCTGAAGGGCCTGCAGCCACTTCCTGCTGGGGCACAGGAACCTGGGTGTTACCTCTAGCTTCACCATCAGACCAGCTGGACTGGGTGAAACCAGCTCACAATGCAGGCATCTGCTGCCAGAGGAAGGGAATGGAGAAAGGAATGATCCTTCTCTGAAATACCTTCCCAGTCTTCACCTACTTGGGAATTTGAAACTTAGGGAGTTTCAAGCAAGGGAGCTAGCAAGAAGTGGTAGTGTTATAATAAAGACAAGGGACAATAAATATCTCTTAAGATTTCTCTGTCCTTACTGATCCCCTGAACCTCTGGCACCCTTGACACTGGGTAATGAGGCTTTCAAAGGTGTTGCAGACAGCTACAACTGGACAGATTCCTCCATAAGGGTGGTACACTTCTCCTCTTTACCAGGAGCTTCATTCTCCCCAAGGCCAAGTCACTGCAGATCCTTCAGGCATCAAAACCCAAAAGGGTGGTACAAATGCTGCCACACACTCCCAGGGACAGCAGGGTGTGCTCAGCTCCTCAGGAATGGTGCCAGTGGCACCAGTGTCCCCAGCTCTTCACCAAGAGGGACAGCACTTACCTGCAATGTAGGTGTTCAGCCCATCGATCTCCACCACCTGCTGACCCAGCGTGTGCCGACCCGGTGCCAGCCCCATGCCAGCAATTGCATCTGTCACCAGCACCAGGCCTGTGGAACACAAGGAAAGGGGCCCTGTCAACTTTGCAGCTGATTTTGCTGCAGCTCCAAGCACTGTGCCCTCTTGACCCCCCTGGAGAGGGACCATGTGTCTCCAAAGCAGGAAGACTGAGGGATCAGCACACGTGGCTGTGACCTTCCAGGCAGCAACGGCAGCACGAATGTCTTGTGGGAGATGGTGCAGTGCTCAGAGTGGCTGGTGACACTGGGGGGACTGCTCACCTTTGGGGTGGGCTCGGTGGGCGATGCGCAGGGCAGCGGGGTTGGTGTGGATGCCATCAGAAATCATGCCATAGAAGACCCTCCGCCCAGCAGGAATCTTGTCACTTGTCAGCAGCCCCACAATGCCAGGGTCACGATGGTGGAACTGCTCGAGGGGAGAGAGGGGACAAGCTGTGGAGGATCACCAGGACGCACTGGCTGAGACTCTTCCCCTCAGGGGATGCAGCTGTCATCTCTATCACACAGTGCCTGGCAGCTTTACCAGGCAAACCTGGGCATTGCCTTGAATCACAGAATCACAGGATGGTTTGAGTTGGAAGGGACCATAAAGCTTGTCCTGTTCCAACCCCTGCCATGGGCAGGGACACCTTCCACTATCGCAGGTTGCTCCAAGCCCCAGCCAACCTGACCTCGAATGCTTCCAGGGATGGGGCAGCCACAGCTTCTCTGGGCACCCTGTGCCAGGGCCTCCCCACCCTCACAGTCAAGAATTCCTTCCCAATATCCCATCCATCCCTGCCCTCTAGCAGTGGGAAGACAAGGAAGAATGTCCTGCCACTTCAGGCCCTTGTCCCCAGTCCCTCTCCAGCTCTCCTGGAGCCCCTTTAGGCCCTGCAAGGGGCTCTGAGCTCTCCCTGGAGCCTTCTCCTCTCCAGGTGAACACCCCCAGCTCTCCCAGCCTGGCTCCAGAGCAGAGGGGCTCCAGCCCTTGGGGCATCTCCATGGCCTCCTCTGGGCTCTCTCCAGCAGCTCCACGTCCCTGTGCTGTTGGATCCCAGGGCTGGAGGCAGCTCTGCAGGTGGGGTCTCACCTGAGGGGGCAGAATCCCCCCCCACCCCTGCTGCCCACACACAGGAGGAAGTCTGGGAGCACACAGCCAGGGCACGTCCAGCTCTCATCCACCAACACTTCCTAGTCCTTCTCAGGGATGAATTTCAAGAGTCTGCTACAGCCTTGACTCTCTTTCAGATCCAGCAGTAGGAATGTGAAGCCAGAGGTTCAGTGCCAAAACCTCATTGCAAAGCATAGTGTGAAACCAGCTGGGGAGGACACAGACCCAAGGGGGGAGGGACAGAAAGCCCAAAAGCAGCCCTGGAGCAGGGCAGGTGCCTCTGGGGACTCACCGGCAGCATGGCATTGAAGAGGTGAGTGATGAAGGTTGCTCCGTGCTGCACAGCCTCCTCAGCCTGGGACAGATTGGCCACTGAGTGACCTGGGAACAGAGAGCAACGCCTGATTCCTCTGCCCATCACTGATTTCCTTACAGGAGTAAAGACACTCCATCACTGGATTATGCTCTAAGGCCCACCCTGGCCTGAGGTCTGAGGAGCAACCTCAACACAGATGTGTCTGGCCATGACCTGGGGGGACTCTGGCGGTGGGTGTTTCACCTGAACTCCTTCAGTGTTCACATCACAGCTGTCACAAATGCTGCCTTGCTCACAGCACGTTGCCTTCAGGCTGGGTTTGAGGTCCAGTGACACACCTTTCTGCTGGCCTCAGATACTTAAAGTTTTTTAGAGAGATATCAGGGGATACCCTCACAACAGTGGGGATTGTGCCAGGAAAGAATATGGGAATTAAACTATCCAGAAAGAAAATTCTGTTTCCCCAACAGGACAGCAGCTCTGTGGGCTAACCTTGCCTTTCTGGAGTTCTTTATGTGGCTGTGGCATAAGAGATAGTCTGCTATCTCTTGTATGAATGCCCTTCTCACCTGAGGTTTAATTTCACCCTGAATAACTTCCCCTCCACCCCCTTAAAAAAAAAACCCAACTTCTTCAATGATCTGAGACAAAGAAGAGTTTGTGAAGCAAAGGAAAAGAAAAACACAGCCAGTTTTAAGTCAGAGGCCAGCCAGATGTTGGAGTGAGAGGTTCCTACAGCACTTGTGGTTGAAAAACAGAGTTATCAAACCAACAGTAACCTTTGGAAAATTATTTCAGCTGTCGCATAAGACCTAAAGCAGTGGAACTTCAGAGTTTGAACCCTTCCACATCATCAAACCTCCAAGTAAGACTGCTACTCTTCCCTGTGTTAGAACAGCACCTTGTGTTTACTGCAGAGGCTCCTCAGTCAATACAAACTTCGGCGCTTGCCATGACAGATTGATGGCATCAAGTGAGGTCCCCCTTTGTGACAGGTCTGTCATCTCCACACCGGCCAGGCTGAAGAGAATCCCACCCCGTCCAGTTGCACCGAGAGACTGTTAGAGATGCCACAGCCCCAAGGGAGGGGCTGCTGGAGCCCCCCTAAGCCCGGGGTGCCCCTGCCCTTACCCAGGGAGACGCAGATGCCCCGCTTGGTGAGCTCCTGGATCACCTCACTGCTCCTCCTCATCTCAGGGGCCAGGGTGACTATCTGGACACAGTCCAGGGAGCCATAGGTGGCAAGCAGGTCCTGGAAGGCACCTGCCTCAAAGGTGCGGAGGCAGTGCTCTGGGTGAGCACCCTTCTTCTCCTTGCTGATGAACGGCCCTTCCAGGTGGGCTCCTGTCCAAACAGGAACAAAGAACCATGACCCTTCCTCCCCCTACCAAGGACCAATAAACCTGCTCTGTCTACTCTGCTCCAGTTGCACTCTTGCCATTTTTCTGCAGCAAAACACATGGCTCAGGTAACTGTGGGCTCAGCACAGGCAGAGATGCAGTGCTGGCCACTGGCCAAGCCAAGCCACCCCACTGCCATTGCTCCAGGGGGCCCAAAGGGGCTGAAGAGGTGTGTGTATGATGACAGAGAACACAGCAAAGGCCAGGCCTGAGGGGCAAGGTGGGTCTGTGCCCACCTGTGCATCCCTCCCACCGAGAGCTCCAGCCCCTATTTGTGCTCTGTAACTTCTTTCACCTCAACTGTGAACAAGATAATTGCCCACCTAGAGTAGCACCACAGAGGGACGAATCCACTTACCCAGGATTCCTGCTCCATGGGCTCCACCGTTTCTTACACTGATCTGAGGGAGAACCTAGAGAAAGGGGTTTGTCAGACATGGCACTCCAGACACAGCCCCCAGCCTGCCAAATCAGACCCAAAGGTCAGGTCCGCAGGGAGATTTGTAGCCGGACCACTTGGGACCATCGCAGCCCACAAAGGAAAAGCTGTCTCCAAGCCTTGGTGTGCAGAGCTCGCCTGGGAGACATGGCTGTCTCAGCATTCTAAAGGCTGAGGGCGAGAAACCCAGGGTAGAGTCCAGCTCCTCATGTCCACAGCTTTTCTGCCCTGGCAGTTATCCCAGTCTTGGCCCATCCACCTCCTGATACCAACCTCAGTCCCTGATCACCCTGCAGATGGGAAGGGAGAAGGCCCCTTACCTGGTGGTACACGGATGGAGGAGAGGTCACCAGGGTGGGACAGAAAGAGGTCACTCCATGGGAGAGAATTTTCTGACTGACCAGGTCAATACCTGATTTGAAGTCATCCGTAGCCAGAGAGAAGTCCACCCCGAAGCCTCCTGCACCACAAACAAAACAGAGGTGAAACTACAGCCTGCCCAGTGGATGTGTCCCACCCAGAAACACTGAAGAGAGATTTTGTGTGACTGGAGGGAGTTGTTCCATTTGTAGGGCTCTGACACAGAGGGCTCCACCACCACTTCTGTCCTACATTCCAAGGTTCCATAAGTACAAATCTCACCATCGCTGCCCCCCTGAAATGCTCTTCCCCACAGCATCCCAGCGTTTTGCAAGCACAACCTTTTTATTTTGATGCAGGGTAAAATGTGAGGATTCCCAGCTGAAAAGGGATCAGACTTCCAACTTTAACTACCATAGAACAAGCCATTTCCTTCTGAAGAGAGCTTTTGCAGTTAATGTTTGTTCCTTTGGGAGGTCTTGCCCTCTCCTCCCATGTCCTGGAAAGGGTAGGGCAGGCATCCTGCTAGTGCAGGCGCAGGACAAAATAGAGATAAAAATGAGTTCAGAGGAAACCCTCACCTGGCCAAAGGGGATCACTTACACAACAGCAGCAACCACAGGCAAAAGTGCTCTCTGCCATTAGTTGGGTGACTCATACCTCCCTTGAGCAGCTGAAATGTGGCCATGGGCAGGACGCCCAGCATGGGGCTGGGGGTCAGGGATGGACAAACCCGGGACGCCCCCAGTCCGTGAGTGCGTGTAGCTTCACTGTACCATTGATCTGGACATCAATGAAGCCCGGGGCGATGATGCTGTCTTTGCAGTCCAGCTGGACATCAGCAGAGCCCTTCTCGTCAAAGAAGAGTTTCTCTGGGTTGAGGATCTTCCCCTCTCGCACCCACAGGTCCTCCCTGGAGGGACAATCACACACACCAAGCTCTGGTGCCATCTGCAGCACGTGGAGCAGGTGGCTGTGCTCCAGTGACAGTGATCTGGGCAGAGTGGATCCCACCGGCACCTCCTGCCACGGGCTCTGCGATGTCTGCCAGAGCACAGCTGCTCTTGCAGCTGGGACACAGCGGGCAGCCCTCTCTGCCTGGCTCTGGCTCTACAAAACTCACGGGAATGGGATTTTCACACGCTGCCCCTCAAAGGTGGCCAAAAGGACAGGGGGCTGGCAGAAGAGGCAAAACAAGAGGGACGGTACACCACACCCGCCCCATCTCCCTCCGAAAGCTGTCAGAGGGGACACGGGACATGGGAGCGCGGTGGGGCGAGGGCCAGCAGCCGATGCACAGGGGCAAGTGGCGACCGTCCCTCGGGCGCTGCAGGTGCCAGCTCAGGTAGGCAGCCCGTCCGGGAGCCCCCACACCCCTGGCACCCCCCGCAGCCTCGGTACCGACGGACACCACGATACCCCTGGACAGCCCTGGTACCCCTGGAGATCACGGTACCGCCAGCAGCCCTGGTACCCGCAGCCACTCCGGTACCCCCCGCCTCACCTCTGGAGCTGGTGGTCCCTCAGGATGCGGCAGTTGGTGAACTGGACGATGGGCGCGTCCGACACGGATTTGTTGGACGGCATCGCGGGGCAGCGGGAGCCGGCGGGAAGCGCGAACCCCCCCGGTATCCGGCGCACGGGGCGGGGACCAGGCGTGCCGGAGCAGGGCCAGGCCGCGGCTCTGGTGCGAACGGCTGCCGTGGGACTGGGCAGCCGGTGAGGGGCGGAGGCACCGGAGCACCGCCCCGGGGGCAGGCGGAGGGTGAGCTCCCTCCCCTGCCCGGCTCTCTGGGCGACGCTGTGAGGAACCAGCCCCGCGGTGCCCGAAGAGCGCCGGGCCCGGGGCGGTGTCCCCACTCCGGGGCACCGGGGCCGGGGGCGGGGCCGCGGCGGGGGGCGGGGCCTGGGCGGGGCCTGGGCCCGCGGCACCGCCTGCTCCCGGTCACGTGAGCGCGCTCAGCACGTGCCGGAATTCCCCGCCCGCCCTGCGTCACGTGACCGGCTCCGAGGAGCCGCCATCACGAGAAGGGCGCCGCCATCTTGAGAAGGTCGGCGCGGAAACTCTCCCTGTGAGACCGCACCGTGAACCGGCATCGTGAGACCCCGCTGTGGGACCCCGCTGTGGGACCCCCTCCAGAAACCCCATCCTGAGATCCCCATCCCGACACCTCCATCCCAAGACCCTCACTGTGGCACCCTGGGCCCACTGCCCCCCGTGTACCCGACGGCAGCTGACGAGACGCGGTTCCACCCCGGTGATGTGTGCTCCGGCACTGCTGATGAATCTCTCCCAGGAAAGATAAATGATGGGGACTGTAATTGTGCATGAATGTAACACCTCTGTCTGGCCTGGAATTGGATTTTAATTAGGTTTTGTGCCATGCTTATCATTCCGTGATGTCAGTGCTTGTCCACACTACAAGCTGCTCCTGTTGTCAGCAGGATGCTGGGAAAGGGGCCTGAAAGGGAGAGCTAGGAATGATGCCGGTTGAGGCTGGGAAAACTAAGGGCAGCACTGTTTTGGGAATTTGAGGCTAAGAATGGTTTCAGGCCACGGAGATGCCCCAAGGTCTGGAACCCCTCTGCTCTGGAGCCAGGCTGGGAGAGCTGGGGGTGTTCACCTGGACAAGAGAAGGCTCCAGGGAGAGCTCAGAGCCCCTTGCAGGGCCTAAAGGGGCTCCAGGAGAGCTGGAGAGGGACTGGGGACAAGGGATGGAGGGACAGGACACAGGGAATGGCTTCCCACTGCCAGAGGGCAGGGCTGGATGGGATATTGGGAAGGAATTGTTCCCTGGGAGGGTGGGCAGGCCCTGGCACAGGGTGCCCAGAGCAGCTGTGGCTGCCCCTGGATCCCTGGCAGTGTCCAAGGCCAGGTTGGATGGGGCCTGGAGCAGCCTGGGATAGTGGAAGGTGTCCCTGCCCATGGCAGGGGTTGGCACTGGGTGAGCTGTAAGGTTTTCCTCATGAAATTATGCACATCTTGGACACTCAGCACTGTATTGCTGGGAATGATTTTTAGCTTCATAGAAGTGGAGCTGAGGAGACCTCAAAATTAGTTGAGAAAATGAATTCCAAAAACAGCTCTCAGCCCTGCTTATTTGTCTATGAAGAAGAAAGGACCCATCTGAGCTGCTAAATCGAATTTGGATGTCAGAAGGCATGTATGGCACCTAAACTGCCTGGGGCCAAAACAGGTCCCTTCCCCAGGAACACACAAGCTGACAGGGCTGTGACAGTAACTTTAGCTGGCAGTGGAAGAGATGCCGAGGTAAAGGCAAATACTGACTGCACACATAGGAACACCCACCATAAATACCCCACCTCGGGCCCACCCAGAGCAGTGACAGAGCTTCACCTGAGAGCCCTCCAGCCACACAGGTCCAAGGCTTCCTCAGGCTGCCAGTCCCAAGCCTAGATCAGAGCGCTGAGACCTCCCATCTGCACTGCTGGGAGAACGGAACAGCCTGTGCCAAGCGATGGGAATCTGCTCCTGGAGGCTGTAGGTATGTCATCCAGCCCCACCTATGGCATCTACTGCTAAAGCCTTACCCCTTTGGATGTTCTCCTTTTATTTCTCAGCATTAAATTAAGCCTGGCTTGCATCACCCATACTGCATGCTCCTCTAATAATAATTCCATATTCTTTCTCTCCACTGCCCTAGTAACAGGTGGAAGGAATCACAGGCTGTAGTTTCACTTGCACTTTCTTTAGCAAAGATGTTTTTTTTTTCTTCAGGTTGAGTTATTTTTAACCTGGCTCAATTCCCAAATTAGGTCCACTGCCTGGCAGCAAGAGCAGCTATACCTGCGCACTTGGGAGGAGCTGGGGAGCACACGGAGCAGCTGTGGGAGCAGGGCTGGCACTGCTGCTACATGAAGAAGGGCTGTTGAAATACAGCCTTGTCTTCTGGTTTTCACCAGCATTCACAAAGATGTCTAAGAAATTGTCCCAAGGCACACACGGAGGCTGCTTAGAACACGCTGCCAGTCTTGGGAATAGACATGATTTCCCAAGATTGGTCCTCAGCCTACCTCATGCAGACAGCCATTAGGAGAGGGTGGCTGAATTCACTCTCTGCCACTCAAGTCACGCTCTCCCCCTCTGCCAAAGGCAAAGGAGGAAAGCACAGGTGTAACAGCATGGACAGGGCAGTTCAAAGTGCCAGAACAGGGTCTGGAATTTACACAGTCTCTGGTATCCCCTTGATGAATCCCAAAGAGCCAGACCTGATCCTGCGAGGGCAGCTTGTCCCATCAGCAAAAGGAAAATAGCAAAGACAAGCCACCAGTTCTCCAGCTTGTGCTCTGTCAGGTCAGAGAGAGCTGTCAGGGGTCTGTGGGTACCTTGTGGGTACAATGTGGGCCCCAAAAGCCTTGGCCCTTAAACACTGTAAGGTCAGGACAGGATTTTTCCCTGTGTGCTTTTGTGTCGTGACACAAGAACCAGCTTGGCAGAAACCCAGTGATACAAGTCACAAAGCTGTGGCTCTCAGGAGCTCACTGAAGTGTGTCTTGCAGAAAAAATAACAGCATTTATTAGCTTTAACAGGAACAAAAATGGAGAAGCATTTTGGGACACAATCCTTTGACCCTGAAACAGAAAATTCCCACTCCAGGGCAAGTGGCATTGGGAAGACTTGCTCTGGGTTTGATTTAATTACATCAAGAGACAAAGATGGTTAATAGCTGTAAAACTAAGGCCAGAGGCGGTAAGTCCAGTGTGTCAGAGACCAGTAACTCTCACCTGAGCACAGTGATGGTTTGGACAGTACAGCTGGCTGGAAACAGCAGTATTCCTGTGGCCAGCCTAGGAAGGAAACAAGGTTTACTGAGAGCTGTAGTCATTAGTTCTGCTGTTACTCTGTAATTGAAAACAGCAACTTGGTTTCTGGGATCAGTGTCTCATAACAAGGTTTTTGTTTCCCCAAAGCTTATTTACTTTTCCAGGTTACTATGCTTCTCTGTAAGCCCTATCTCCCTAGGAAAGCCAATCCCTGAGCAATCACAGATAAAATCCTGGTACTTAAAAATGCTTCTCCAACAGCAGTGAAAAAACAAAAATTGCAGCCTTTGGAAAAAAACAAACAAAAACCAGTGTGAAAGGGTTAACAAAGAACAAGGTCAGCAGGCTCTGTGGAGGCATTGTCTGTGCTGGCAGCTCTGGCATCAGGTCCTGAACCTCCCCAGCCTGCACTGACTGCTGATGGCCCTGTCTCTGTGCTGCTGCTGCAGAGGCTCCTCTCCTCTCCTCTCCTCTCCTCTCCTCTCCTCTCCTCTCCTCTCCTCTCCTCTCCTCTCCTCTCCTCTCCTCTCCTCTCCTCTCCTCTCCTCTCCTCTCCTCTCCTCTCCTCTCTCCTCTCCTCTCCTCTCCTCTCCTCTCCTCTCCTCTCCTCTCCTCTCCTCTCCTCTCCTCTCCTCTCCTCTCCTCTCCTCTCCTCTCCTCTCCTCTCCTCTCCTCTCCTCTCCTCTCCTCTCCTCTCCTCTCCTCTCCTCTCCTCTCCTCTCCTCTCCTCTCCTCTCCTCTCCTCTCCTCTCCTCTCCTCTCCTCTCCTCTCCTCTCCTCTCCTCTCCTCTCCTCTCCTCTCCTCTCCTCTCCTCTCCTCTCCTCTCCTCTCCTCTCCTCTCCTCTCCTCTCCTCTCCTCTCCTCTCCTCTCCTCTCCTCTCCTCTCCTCTCCTCTCCTCTCCTCTCCTCTCCTCTCCTCTCCTCTCCTCTCCTCTCCGCTGACTCACTGCAGCGCTCCCAGCCACGCATGGAGCACCAGAGCATCATGGCTGTGCCGGCACACCCACCCCCTTCCCCTCTTCCACACCAACCACCAGCAGCTGAGACTGCCCTCTGAGCTGCCGTGCTCCTGGCACTAAAGGAATTTCAAAAACCCCAAAGGTCCCTCATTTTCTTAACGCCCCGAATCACTTGAGAAATGTGCTGATGCAATAGCACCAGTGAAGGACCTGAAATGCGAGTTTTCACCCGGGAGACATCACAGAGGATTCAGAGCATCACTGTCATGGCTGAGGCAGCATGTGCAGACTCTTAATTTGACTCTGCATGTATTTGCAGGCACTTGGCACAAAGTGATCCTCCCCCAATCCATGCTCACCCCAGCTTTGTTCTTCTTGCATGGGTTTATATATTAATAACAGAGGCTTCATGTTCCAAGGCATGAAGCAAAATGCCATTGAAGGGATTTTCCCTACACTGGTTCTGCAAGTACCTATTAACTGCCTCTGCGTGATGTCACCAACCTACAAGGGACCTTAGCAGGGATTGGAATATGGGACCTTTCAAGCGCTTACTGCCCTTGGAGATGGGAGCATTTAGTTGCTCTCTTAAATGCAGTTTTGCTTCCATTCTTGTCAATTGGCAAAAAGACTGGCAGCAGGGTCCCCTTACAGAAGGTAGAACCAGATGTTAAGCAAATTTGCAGCCCCAGGCAGGACCCTCTCCTATCCTGCCACACAACTTGAATTGCCAAACGCAATTCCTCTCCCCAGAACTGCAAGCTGGATGCAACATCCTCTCCAGAGCCTGGGTTCAGGATTCACCCCCCAGCTGCAAGCTGTCACACTGCACCCTCTGCAGTCAGTCACAAGGCCCCCTCTGCAGTCAGTGAGACACAATGAACCGACCGATTCTGTAAACCTTTATGACCCCCGGGGAAAGCCTAATTCAGAGGTTTAGTCTGCTACTTTTGCTGATAAAAAGAATGACCAACACCATTCCGATCAGCAATTTCCCCTTCCCCCGGGCACTGCTTCAGCACGAACCCAGGATTTTCCTTCAGTCAGCTGACTTACACCTCTGTACAGCCCTACCACCATATCTCTGCTCGCACTGCCACGAGGCAAAGCCCTTCCCAATCAAAACCAGCCCAGCCCAGCGCCAGCCCGCTGAGAAGTGAGTGCAGAGACATCACTGTTTTAGCAAACAGCAAAAAATAAGCCAATTAACTTGTTAATGATTATTGTTAAAACTGGCTCATAGCTAAGTCTCCTGATAGCCCAGAAGGTGTACAGTGGCACCAGGCCTGGGCAACACCCTTGCCAGGTTAGAAGCTCCAAACAGCTTCAGTGAATTCCTTATGTTCTGGCCACAGCTCTTCATGAGACTTGCACCACTCACTGGACAGGTACCTCGGTGAAACATACATACATATTTTCATTCCCAACCAGGTGACACATCCCTCCACATGCATCAGTTTAGTTTGATGCCAAAGGCACTGCTAGCACTAGGTGTCTGTGTAGTAACATTTTGGCTTGAACAAGGCAAAGCTTGACCTGTTCTCCAAGCTACTTTCCAGTGCTAATGGGGAACCAAGCTTTACCACTGAAAGGTAACCCACACATTTCCCATATAAGCTTGGCAGTACTCAAATCCTCAGGACAGAGGAGGCTGCTCCCACACTCAGTAGCTGCAGCATCAGAATCTCCCAGCTCAAATGGCCCTGATTTAAAAGATAAAAATACAAGTTCTTGACTGAAGCCATTTTGTTGATGAGACTATTGTTGAGGTACTTCAGAGGCAATTACTGCTCACAGTACAGCTTCCAAGCAGCTCATCCTCTGCAGGGCCACCATGAGGACAGGCTGCTTGTTTCCTGACAAGGCAGCTCCTCCCAGTCACACTGCAGCTGCACCCTCACTCCCTGACCCTTAGTTACAGAGCATCACACTGAGCCAGATGTGCTGATCAGGGTGAGCACAGCACTGCATCCCTGCTCACCATGAATACAGCCCATGGCAGCAGCTGGGAACCACACTGCCAGGAGAAAGGGTAAGTTGTGGCAGAGCTGGCAGCATCACCCCTGCTTGCTGCCCAGTCACTCCAGGAACCTGCCTCCCCTGAGGGACCTTGCCCTCTTCCCAGTGAGCAGCAACAGCTGGAAATCAGAGCCAGGGACTCATTACAGCAATGTAGTGAGGAAGTTTTATTTGGAAACATGGTAGAAGTTTGTAACCCAACACTGGGTGCACGACTGATGCCGGAGCATACGCGGTTACTACTGAAACACGGGAGTGTTT
This sequence comes from Corvus hawaiiensis, assembly GCF_020740725.1. NCBI lineage: Eukaryota > Metazoa > Chordata > Aves > Passeriformes > Corvidae > Corvus > Corvus hawaiiensis. The sequence goes on along the minus strand of NC_063228.1, from coordinate 16,165,123 downwards.
CGGACAATTGCTGTAATAAAACACAAAATTCTCATACTCCAATACCAGGACACTACAGCAATCTTTAGAATCAAAATTACATCCAAGGAATTCTCTGCACTTACAATTGACCCCACAGTGTAATCTACCTATATATAAGATTAATATATATAGCATGGGAAATTGAAAATCCTTGCTCCATAGATGTATGAACATGTCAAGTCTTTTATAAATAAACATCCAGTGAAGAGAAAAAATTACATTTCTAGTTCATATTTATACATAAAATACTAACAGCAATGGGTGGAAATTGCACACAGGCCACCCCAAGCCATGCAGCAGGCTTGGAGCAGCCCATCCAAGTTAATATTGAAGTACACACAGGACAGACGAGTCACTAACATATATTGCGCATTTACAAGAGATCAACTACCAAATTGGGACAACTGTACACATTGGAGAAACCATTTTCATTCTGGAGCTTTTTTTTTTTTGTTAAACGTAGATTTGTTACATCTCTTTACATCATACCGCAACATTTACTTCGTGGAGAGGATAAGGGCAACAATGAGGCCATAGAGACCCAAGACTTCAGCGAAGATCAAAATGAGGATCATCCCCACAAATAACCTGGGCTGCTGTGCTGTGCCCCGGACACCTGCATCGCCCACGATGCCGATGGCAAAGCCAGCAGCCAGACCGCTGAGACCCACGCTCAAGCCAGCACCCAGCTGAAGGAAGCTCCTGTGGGACAGAGATGGAAGAGTTTCAGTGGCAAGAACAGCATACCCAGCCTTAAGCCCCTAACTCTTTCAACAGGCCCAGTGTGTCTCAAAGCAGATGCTTACTGGCACTCCCAACTCTGATACTTAAAGACAGGCAGCAGTGGAGGATCTTCAGCTGATGTCCATGTGTGGCTCACACACCAAACTGAGCTACTGGGCCTGGAGTTCATACGGCCGCCAGCTTGTCTGCGGCCACTTGAGCCAGCTGCAGGCTCTGTGTGCTGTCAGAGCAGCACTTACTAGCACTTGCAGCAATGTGCCACAGTGCTGCAAGTGTAGCCTGTTAGTAGCTGCTCATCTCCAACCTTTAGCAACCTGTTATACAGCCACAGCACAGCCAGGTGTCTTGCACTGCAGGAGCTGGGCAGGAATGGTCTGCTTTTTCCAAGCAGGAGAGCAGCCCTGAGGTCCCTATCAGTGTCTGCCCACCTGGAAATTGCAAAGGACCATTTGTATCTGCTGTTTCAGACCGTGTCTTGTTAGGCCAAGCACACTGCTCATAGGCAGAGCTTGTACAGCAACACAGATACCTGCCACACTTCAGCAGCACTGTTTTATTCCAAGAGGGCTCAATCACACCAGATCCAGCTGTTCTCAGGAGCCAAGAGCAGATTAAGTTTCAGACTGTAGCTGCTATAGAGGCCCAATGTATAGCTCAAGGATTGATTTACCAGCACATAAAGCAAAAGCAATATTAATTATTCACTTGCATCTCCCAGGCAACAGCAGAACTATTTAGACAGTATTGGAAACACCTGTGCATACAGGTCTAGAGTCTGGCACCATGACACAGGCTTTGCCTCCTATCCCAGTGCTGTCTGTACACAGCTTCTTTTAAGTACAGTCCCACCACATGAGCACTGGGATGCCCAATTGATCTGTGACAGCCAGTACAGCCAACTGAGCAGGCAGCTCCACTGGGCAGCTGGAATCCAGCCCGTGCTCCTAAGCCTAGCCCAGGAGCATTTAGCATTGCCAGGCCTTCCAGGGGCCTTGAGCCAAAACCACCCACACACAGAGCATCAAACAGTGACAGGACAGTCTGAAACAGAACCACAGATGCAGCAACTTACTTGAATAGCGTGATCTCAGGTGAGAGGGCATTGGCAATGAGCACTGCCACTACGAGGCCATAGATTGCTATAATACCCGCCATGACCACAGGGATGATGGACTTCATGATCAGCTCAGGCCTCATGACAGACATGGCTGCAATACCTGTGCCACTCTTTGCTGTTCCATATGCAGCTCCCAAGGCTGGAAGAGAAAAAAAACGCATTAGGCACATCCCCAAATACCGTTTCCCTCACTAGGCTGCAGTTAGAACAGCTGAGCCAGCACAAGGAAGGATTGTGCAAAACTAACAGGGTCACAAGACAGCCAGGAATACTTCCCTAAGGGATGAGGAAGTGACCTACCCAGAGTCCTATTCCAAAGAGGTGCTGTTCAAACACTACTGATAAAAGAACATCTTCCCCAACCAACTTCACAGCAAGGCACACCCCCAGCAGCCATCCATGCCCCTGCTTATGGGCCAAAACCCAAGGTCCCAAGTGGAACTCTAGCATTTGTGCCCTCCCAGAGTCCACACTGCAAGGCTCAACAAAGCACATCTGTCTACCTACCCCAGCAGAACACAGCTGAGAGCTGGCCTTCACAGTCACTGAACTTTGAGCCACCTGAACTGAGTTCAGACAGACAGATCTCCTTCAGGGGGCCTCTTCTCCCACAAAACCCATTTCCTATGCTTTGGCCTTGGACTTAAATGTGCCATTGCAGCTTCATCAGACACACTGAGATAGAAACAAACTCAAATATTAACGCTCCATGTCATTCCTTGGAGAAAGGTCACGCTCTCCATGTGCCAAAACCTCACCTGTGAAGGATTCGGGTCCAAACACTTGTCAATCCAACCACTGGAACCATGAAGAAGAGTTTGGCTTGTAGGTTATAGAGGACCATTAACCATTTTACACCTACTCATCATCTCTGTCAACACTTGAGTATGCAGAGACCTGCACAGGATGATGGGCTTATCACCTGCACCCAAGACCTGTTGGAAGAGTCCAAAGCACTACCCCAAAGTAACTTCTGCCTTGAAAACTTTGTATTAGTTTCATAGAAGCTTCCTCAAACACCTTATTCTTTGATTCTGCAAAGAATTCTTGAAAAGACACCTTTCCTTCCAGTTTTACTGGGGGGTATTCTGGGAACTCCACAGCTTCCTACTGCACTCACCATCACCCAGAGATGACATGCAGGCCAAATGCCAGCCAGGAGTAAGTCCCTGAAGCAGCAGTGATAGGCATATGGAAGGGTAGGCAGTCTCCTTTCCTGACATCAAGATTATATTCAGAGGTCAGTCATATTTGGCAAGAAAAATGTTCTTGCATCTGTTCTAAAAGGCTGCTGGAATGTATTTAAACCGTGGGCATTTAAAGTCTTTGTACTGTTCTGAGACTTAATAGTTGAGTTTGCTTCACCCACAGAAAACTAAAGCTTCTCCAAGGGAGACCAGCTTGTTCCACAAAGATGTGGAACTGCCTTACACCAGTATCCAGGTGTGAGATTGTGCACCTTGTCCCAAAGAGTTGCTGGGAGGTATTTGGAGGAGTTTGGATACATGTTTTCCTGCTTCTCACTCAGCACTCCTGTAAAGCCCATCTTTGAGCAGTCATCCTCCTGGCTTGGCACTAAAACTCCAGACCATTCATGCAAGCAGCGCTGCTGCACTAACACAAGGTTCATTCTCAGAAGGAAGTTCAGTTTTAGTTACAAAAACCTGAAGGGAAAGTCTCATAGCTACCAATTTGTTCTGTGCTAGCAAAGCTCTTGAACCCTGACTGGCACCAAGTGATGTAAAGGGCCATTTTGGGCAATTCAAAACTAGAACCCAACTTAGGAAGCTTGAGCCAGGAGCAGGTTCTACCTGCAAATGTAAGATGAGCCTGGAAACTAGCACATGGACTTCATCAGCCATTTCAGTGACAGCTATGTTTAGGGTCTAGCCCTTTAAAGTCTAGAAAGAAATCACTGACTTGAACTAGGAACCATTTTTCTTGGATGAAGCATCTTCTAAGGGCTGGAACTAAGCCTGAATCCTGATTCCACTATCTACCCTGGGTATAGAATTTAGCAGAAACCACTTCTCCTGTTTGCAATCTTTTACAAACCTCTCCAAAAATGTGGTGGCTTCTAAGGGAAGTTCACTGTTTAAAGTTAGATCAGTCATTACTTCCTCCAAGCATGAAGCTACTTGAGGGTGTTGCAATTAATGCAGTGATGGATTAGAGAACGTGATTTTGTAACCCTACTTACAGAAAGTCAGCTTGCTCAAACTTTTGTGGAAGGGTAGAGCAGCACAAGTTTGTCAGTTCCCAGTTAAAACCCCAGAAGAGGCCAGATCTTATGCCTTGAACTTGTTTTAGACACAGTTCAAAAGAAAGCCTATGTTTACCAGTCTTCACATGACAGTCTTAGATGTCACTGAAGCTCTACTGAACTCCCACTGGTGGACAGTCCCATGGGCCACACAGAACTTCAGAGCTTGGCACATCTGCTCCCAAGGAAGCCTTTATCAGCACCCCAACCAAGAGACATCTCCAGCACCTTACAAGGCTGCTTTACTGCCCTTCACTAGCCTGGATGCAAGTCCTTGCATCTTTGACATTACCCCAGTATTACAGGCAAGGTGGCAAAGACAATACCTGCTTCCCACCATGACCCAGCCTCTAGTGGCACAGCCACTCAGTTTTGAGCCATGGACACCCTGGACAATGTTCCTGCACACGTTCACCTCTACCCCATGGCAGTTCTCAACAACTGAAGCACATATGCTTCATTTAAATATCCCTGGTTCACTGGAAGGACATGTTTTCCAAAATCTCGGTGAATAGGGCTTGAGGAGATCTCTGCAGCACACACTGGAAACGGGGCAAGAGCTGTACCTCTGCTACACACCAAGCCTCTGGGTTTTTGTGTCAGCTCATCCAGCTCCCTCATCTCTAATGTACAGACCAAGCAGGCTCCAGTACTACCTTTGAAGAGGTAGAGCTGTCATAGAACTGTCAAAACATTTACCTGGCAGGTGGAGAAGCACTCTGCCTGTCTAGTTCACCAGAGAAGGAATCCATGCTGGTCTCTAACCAGGAACTGTGCCATTTGAAAGTTCAATGGTGTTACAATACAGAGAAGTTGCAATGCACATCATTCAAAACCACCTACTCCCAGTAAGCCTGTTTCAAAGGTTAACTCCCTTGTGAAATACTTGAGTTACTTCTTGAACTCACAACCCAGAGCTGATTTATGTACTGCTCCTGGGGGAAAAAAGCTCTCCCTCAGGACTGAGGATATGCTGCCTGGCACCTCACCATATCTGTCTCTTTAAAAGTGATAGCTTTTAAAGCTAGGGAGTGAGGCTGTGCAGCTCCAGGATCAAGTATAACCTAGAAAGTCACTTGCCAGATAGGCTGTAGTGTCAAAGACTGAAGACTAGTCATAGTCTCGCCACTGCCACAGCTTTCCATAGGGCTCTGCCAGCAGCCTGCTCTTCAGATCAAGGGCAGTCCCAGCATCAGAACCAACCTTTTCCAGCTCCAGCAGGTGACTGTGCTCAGTCAGGTCACACACAGTAACCCTGCAGTTAAGTCAGATGCAAGTCACCCCCTTGATACAGAGAGAGGCTGTGAGGAGCCTTCCAGTCAGGAGATCCAGTAGCACAGATCCAGTTTCACCTGCTGATACATTCAGACAGGCTCAGCCCAGGAACAGAGGCTCAGAACCAGCCACACACACTCCAGCAGCATTTGGTCCATTCAGAGCCAGGGATTCTTCTCATGTCCCACCATGGTGAAGCAGGTTTCCACACTGCATGTGAGAGATTTCCAGAGCACTAACATGCAGAATTCCCCTGCATTAGAAGTGAGCTAGTAACAGAAGTCAGATTTCCAATTAGGATACCACTGGTTACCATCACAGCAAGCGTGAAAGACCATTTGGGATGAGGACTTCCATCTGGAGACTTTTGAAACTAATCACTATCAAATGGGCTGCCCTCTGCAGTAGGCAGGCTTCCCTGGGAGCAGACAGACACCAATTCACATACATCTATTGATCCCTGAGCAGGTTGTTCTTAAAAGGCTGGAGAAATGTTAGAGGTGACATCCAGGTCAGGTACAGTCCTTGCTTTGCCATGCCAGAAACCTGGACACTTCCAAATAAACAGGCTGCTTCCCACCGGCTGGCCCTGCCCCCTCCCACCCCACCACATTTAACAGCTCCACCTCAGGTTACAGTAATGGATACTCTTGGAAAAACCCTGCTGCTCTGCCTCAGATGCTCAGGTGCATCAGAACAGGTGCCACAGAACAGAGAAGCCACATTAGGGGAACTGTACTGGAGCCTATGCAAATTCCCACTGCACTGGCTGAAGCCTGGCTGTAGCCTGTTCCCCAATGAAAACCCGAGAGGTAACCAGTGAAGCTGCCCAACAGGAAGCTGTAGACTCTGAAGACCTTCAGTGAATCACCTGTTTCAGAATTAGGAACAGCTTTTTGTTCTTCCCTAATGTAATGAAAAGGGGTGGGGATGTCTACCAAGCCTGCATTGTCAGCCTACAGCATTATCAAAAATTCTGCCAGACTGGCAAGCCTTTTACTCTTGGGTCAGTACATCTGAGAACTTAAAAAACCACCACTCCTTGAGTTGTTGCTGTAATAGCAGCAGTCCAAGGAAAATAAAAGATCTGCCAGTCAACTGTCCAAGAGCTGCTTCAATTGGCACTCTGGATTGTCTGACACAGCACAGAGAGCTCTTTGATTTTGAAAGTATGGTAAAGCACTTATACCATGGAGCACAGGCTTGTCCTTCTGCAAGCAGCAAAGTCCATCCAGCCACTTGTTACCCATCTTTATCATCATACAGGCTCCCTCCTGACACCTTAAAGATGACCTGTTTCACAAACCAGATTCCAGGTACTGACTGGCAGAGTAGTGTGTTACACCAGTTAGCAAGACCCCTTTCCAACCAGCAGGTCTCAGGGGAGCTCAGAGCACTCAGCAGCCCTCACAGCTCTGCTGCCCCATTGCTGTGGCATGAGACAGCCCTGGTCCCCTGCCTGCATCCAGCAGACAATCCTGTGGCCAGAGCAGCCTGACCCAAAGCCTCATGCTCACAGGATTCAGAGTCTGAAGGAAGCGAGTGCGGCCAGCTATGCCTCACTGGTGAGGCACACGCTGCTGTAAACCATTGCTTCAAGGAGTACCCAACAGTCTGGTCAGGCTGGGAGGGTGTTCACCTTGCAACCCCTGTGTGCAACCAGTCAGGCTCTGAAGATGGAAGAGGCCAGTTCTAGGAATGAAAAAAGGAAGCTGACCAAGAGGTCCTGAGGCAGCTGTCATCCATGTCCACTGCTGCTGCCAGTGTTCCCACCAAATGGGAAGTGCCTGCAGGCTGTGTAGTGACTCCAGGGTACGACACAGATCCATCAGGAAGCCACAGTACAAACTGCAGCATAACTGCTTAAGCCATGCTCTGCAGAGCCAATGGTTTATACCGATGATCCATCTCATTTTCAGATGTTCCCAAGACTGGCATTTACTGAGAGGAAATGATGCCCTTGCTGAGATGCCATCCCTCATTCTCAAGCTGTAGAAATATCGCCTACCTCACTTCTGTTACAGCACTTAGGTCTTAGCCATCCACTGCTTTACCTGCTGTTAAGGATGAAGGCTTAAGCTAATCTGTACTGCAGACAGTCTGGTAGCTCATACACCTGCCCACATCACAAGCACCCTCATTTGGAGCAGAAAATCACCTTGAGCTGCACTCTGCCATTTAATTTTTACCTGCAAGCTCCTCAGTGCAAAGCAAGCAGCTTTCCTGTTCCACCTCCCCACCTCTCAGACAGTATTTTGGGAAGCACAGGTGCTATTTGCATTTGAGGATGCAAGTTGTTTACAGTCATGAAGCCTTCCAGAATCAGACTGCACAGGGCTGTCAGGTACATCACGCTACATGTTCTGAGCCAGCTATTTCACCATGGAGGTCCCTTAAAAGCCAACCAACTGCTGTAATATCTAAAGCCCTAGTTTAAAAGAAAAGTACCACTTCATTGGCTCTGCAGCAACGAGAACACACAAGACTAATTTAACACTGCTGGCTAAAGTTCCTTTCATGAGGAATCTTCCAGCTGCTTGGCAGTGCAGCAGGTATTGAAGGCACCGAATGCCCAGCTGGAGTTCAGGCCTAAGGACAACTGCTCACACCACAGAAGGCACAGTGGGCACACTTGGGACAGGCTTTGCACAGAGCACCAGCATACACAGAACCAGACAGCTCTGCCCAACACACTTGTCCATTCCGGTGTGCTCAAATCACATGAAAAAGCTACAATAATTTAATCACCCAACAGCACCTGACCCTGAGCCACCCCATTTCACACATGGGAAATAAGGAACTGCAGCAATGAGAACAAGCTGTAATCTGCAAATAACCAGACAGGCTCAAAGATGGCCAAGGTCACAGCAGCCTGCTCTTGTCTCTCACTGACCAGAACGAGTTCTGCTATCTATTTACCATCAGCAAGTAATGCTCACACGTCACACAGGACTGCACGAAGTCACTTGTTTTCACATCAAACTAGCCTGGACAGTACAGAACCCGAACATGTTTACTACAAAACAGGTCTTGGAACTACAAGCTCCCCAAGAATGTGATCTTTAGATACATCATGAGTCAGACATGATCACTGCACTAATTAACACTGATGCAGGACAATTTTAGAGTTTTACACTGCTTGTCCAGATTTAGCTCCTTACTTTTAAATCATGGTGGTTGTTTTAACAACTAACACACAATTAACATCAGAATATGCTGTGGTGCCACACACCCATTACAAAAGCTACACAACACTGCAAGTTTTTGTTTATCCTATGTTGACGCCTCTGCCATATTGCCTTAAAAATCCAAACTGCTCCACTGAACAGTCACATCTAAGAAACAATTTCCCATGAGCAGCATCTATAACGTGTTCTCCAGTGCTCTGGCAAGAGATGTGCATGGCTCAGACCAGCTGGTATTACAACATCACTGAGGTCGGGAAAGACCTCTAAGCTCATTGAATCCAGGACTACCTGACACAGATTCTGCATCAAGGACCTCTCACAAACCGCCTGCAACGTGACAGATACCAAACCTTCATCAATACAGCTTATGCACTGACTTTGCATTCCCCTCCTCAAACCTTCCCCTTGCAATCCCACAGCACCATGCTGTCAACCCTGCAGCTTTTAGGAAAGGCTTCTCTGCTGGTTCAGACACGCCAGCACCACTCCGAAATCCTGTTAAAGCGCTGACTCAAGTCCGCATCCCTCACTGATGTTTCAGCTGAAGCACTCACACGTCACAAACCTGGTGTCTAAAGCCATACAGCCATGTTCTTTTGCTTCCAAATCTGATTCTTCAAGAGGAATCCAGCAACTCGTTCCTTGGAAGAAAAGCTCAGTATTTAAGACCATTTTGCAAAATGCAGTGAACTGCTGACTATTTTTTCCCAACAAGTAACTAGGTCTTAGTTTCTTCCTCCATTATCTTCACTAGCCAAGACGCAGGTAGGTCAGCAGTCCCAACTCTGGCTCCTACGGCATTTCAGCCATTGAGTTTTCAGGAGAATCCTTACCTGTCAATCATGAATACAATGGCTGAAATCCGAAGTGGCAGGCCACTGACTGCACTCAGCATGGACATCTGCATCCCACCACCAGGTACAAACTGAGCAAGACTAAACACAGCCAACCAAGCTTTTGTTTTACTAAAAATTAAAGCCACAAACATGGCTGGTGTGGAACCAGTCCATGGTGCTGCTAGACAGCTTCCTCTCAAACACTGGTTTTAATCCACTGTTCACTTGGCTCTTTGCATGATTTCATCACCCACACTCATCAATCAAGAGCAGCTTCCTCAAATCCATCTGCAGACCCAGCCACCATCCCAGAGGCCATATTAACACAATGAGACCCCAAGCACCTCAACAGCACTACACAACTTAAGCTACAACCAATTCAATACTAGAAGGTTTTGATTCTCCAACTGGGAGCCAGATGAGGTGAGAAATGAAGACCAGTCAGTATGTTCATGTCTGTGGAGACATGGGCTAAGCCTTCAGAAGGGAAGGCCAGATTGATTCCTAGTTGTTTTATTCCCAATTACTGTAACACCTGCATTTGGGAAAAAAACAGCTGAAGCCTTCCCCGTGTTGCATCCCAAAGGGAACAGCAGGTCTGCACCCATCAGGGACCAGCAAACGCTGTGCAGGAACAGCAGTCACCTTCTGCAGGAAGCTTAACCAGGCTCTGAGAGACAAGGCATTAAAGGATGGCCTTTCTGGTGTAAACCAGCATTTATGGTCCCTACATCTGCGCTCCTTCAGTGGGGAGAGCGGTGCCGCAGGATGACCCAGTTTACACCGCACGGAGCTCGCTGCCTGGAGACGCAGAGGGACGGCCATGGAGCAGGGCTTCCCCCCTGCCCCGGCATCCCCGTTGCACGGGGCAGCTCAGGAGCCCGTCCACTCCCTGCAGCGGCATTAACGTCTCCAAGGCGGACCTGCCTGCCAAACGATCGCACAGTTACGTTTAATCTCGTTAAAAACTGCTCTGGCATTATCCGGGGAATGGTTTAAACACCAACCACGTCCGATTCACAGTGGCAGAAGCGCCGCCGCCGCGGAGGCCAGGGCAGGCAGAGCCCCGGGCAGGCAGAGCCCCGGGGACCCCGCGGGCAGCCGGCGCCAGGGGCGCGACACGCCCCGGCCACCGCGGGGCCACCGGGGGGACCCCGACCCGCGGCCGCCCGGAGGGGGGGAGGGGGGGCGGTCCGGGCGGCGCCGCCGCAGTCACGTGCCCCCGGGGGCTCCGCCGGTGGTGACGTCACCGGCGCGGACCCTCCGCTGCCCCCGGGAGCCCGGATGGAGCGGGGGGGAAGGGGGGGCGGCCCCCGCCCCCGCAGAATTCCAGCCCCCGCCGCCGATCGCTCCCCGCCGGGGCAGGGGAATGATGGGGAAAGAGGAACCGCTTCCCCCACACCGTGCTCCCCCTCCTCCCCCTCTCCCCGGCCCCCTCTGCTGCCGGTCGGTGCTCACCGCTGAAGACCATGGCGGCCGAAGCGCCCATCACGGCGAAGAAGGAGGCGTACTCGGGGCTGGCGCTGGAGGACATGGCTGCGCGGGCCGGGCCGGGCCGAGGCGCCGCTAGAGTGGGAGCGCGAGAGGGCGGGGGGAAGGCGGAAAGCTCCGCCGCGGCGCCGGTCCTCGGCGGGCAGTGCTCGGCCACAAAATGGCGGAGGCGAGGCGGGAGCGGGCGGGGCTCGGGGCCGGGGCCGGGGCTGGGGCGGGCGGGGGCGCGGGCGGGCGGCGGCGGGGCCGGGGCGCGGCAGCTCCGTCCCGGCGGGAGTGGCGGCGGCGCGCGCGCTGCGCCCTAAATACGGCCTCCGCAGGACAAAATGGCGGCGGCCCGCCCGTCACGTGATCGCACCCACCGCCCCCGCCCGCCCCGCCCTCGGCGCGCACCACGCGCGCGGCGGGGGGGGACTCCCGCCCGCCCTCCACCGGCTGCCCCCGTTCCCCGCCCCCGCTCCCGCGGCGCGGCCGCCAGCGAGGCCCAGCGGCGTCCGGGATCCCCCGCGCGCCCCGGGTCGCGGCGGCAGCGCTCGGCGGCACCGGCAGCCCGGCCCTGCTCCCCTGCCCTCGCTCCCCCCTCCGCGCTGCCCGGGTGGACCCGTCCTGCCCGGCGGCCGCGGCCCGCTGAGCGTGATTCAGCGCTCATTAGCATAAGGGGCGTGTCCCATCGCGGCTCCGCCCACGCGGCGTCGGCTCTGTCCGGGGCCGGGAGTGCCGGTGTCGTGTCCGTGTGTCCAATACCCGTGTCATGTCCGTGTGTCCTATCCCCGTCTCGTGTCTGTGTGTCGTGTGCCCCTGTCCTGTCTGTGTGTCGTGTCTGTGTGTCCTATCCCCGTGTCCTATCCCCGTGTCGTGTCCGTGTGTCCTATCCCCGTGTCGTGTCCGTGTGTCGTGTCCCGGCAGCACCACCCGGGCCGTGTCCCCGTTCCCCATCCCAGGACGTGGCTTGTGCCGCGTATCCCCGTGTCCCTCTGCCGTGTTCCGGTGCTGCGTCCCCCGCGATGCGCCACGTGTCCCGTGTGCCGTGTCCCGTGTCCCGTGTCCCCCACAGCCCATCCTGTGCCCTGTGCCCTGCCTGCATCCTGTGCCCCGTTCCCTGTCAGGGCCCTGTCTCCTGAGCTGTGGGGACCTGTCGTGGGCTTCCCATGAGGGATCAGCTGCGCTCACAGGGCCTCGCTGGCTTGGGGTCCCTTCTAGGGGATTCCAGCCCCTGCACTCCACATCCTCCTGGGGTCCAGTACCAATAGCATCTGTTGGAGTTCTGCTCCCATCCCATCCATCGAACCTTCTCTCTTGGATGTGACAACCAGCCTCTGGCCCATCCTTTCCCGTGGGCTGGAGGAGAGCGGCTGGGCTGGGTCTGAACCACGGTGTCATCCCTGCCTAGGCTCTGCCACCCGCTCTCTCCTGCAGGCACTCCCCTGAGCCAACCCCATCCTGAAACATCCCAGAGGCATGCTCCTACAGCCCGTCCTGGAAGGGTGACTGATGCCATTCCGTTACCTAGGATTCGGGGGTTCATTGACAGTTCCTGCTGCCACAAATCTGGCTGAGCTTTCCATGTCCCACAGCACCAGATCTCTTAATTACTCAAGGGCCACCTGCCTTTTCCCCCCTCTTGCCACTTTTCTGGACACCTCAGCCTTAGAGCCCACAGGGAAGCTGAGGACAGGATTTACTTTGGCAAATTCCTTGCTGCTGCTTGAGCACAAAGGGCCCTGGCACTGCAGCGGGCAGAGGTGGCTGGCATGTGCTGGGGACTGGCATCAGGGCACTCTGGCTCTGAGAGGGAGATGGTCTTGTGGCAGACTGTCACCAGGTCTTCCTGGGGACATGGACCATGGCAGGGGCTGGCTGGAGGCACAGAGAGGAGGAGTGGGCTGGGGGCACTGCTGGGGTCAGAGCCACAGAGGAGGACCCTGTCCTGAGCCCTGGCAGAGGCGGGTGCAGGGACTGTGCATCCCATGTGTGGAGCCCACTGCCACCACCACCACTGCCACTGCCACCACCATCACTGTCACCAGCACTGTCACCACCACTGCCACCAGTGCCATGACCAGTATCAATGCCACCCTTGCCACCAGCATCCCCACTGCCACCATCGTGACTGCCACCAGCACCACGATCGTCAGCGCTGCCACCACCATCACCACTCCCTCCACCGCTGCTTTTCCACCCTGGGACCTGTTCTTTGTCAGCGTGGCCATCGTTGCTGTCGCGCTGTGGTGGTGGCTGTCACTGCTGGCAGAGTTTCCAGCAGCCTGAATTAACCTTTCACTGCTGTGGGGACCATCCCTCCCTCTAGGGCCGGAGCAATTGGTCACTGGGTGAGTTTCTCACCCCTCAGGCACTGGCAGCATTGGCAGCTTGTTCACCAGATTTGGGCTGGGGAGGGGAGGTGGGGCCCTGGTGCCTCATCCCAGCCTCGTGCTCGGGGCTGTGCCCTCCTGGTGCTCCCCTGGGCTGGGTCTGGCCAGGCTGCCACCAGCCCTCACCTGCAGTGGGCATCTCTGCCAGCACTGTGCCCGGCCTGGCTGCAGTGAGGGGACCCTGCAGGGTGCAGAGCCCGGACAGAGAATGGCACGAGCATCCTGGCTGGCAGGGATGAGCCCAGACATCTGCCCCATGGAATTCATCCACGGGTGATGGGTGCTGTCGTGTTGTTGGCTGACAGCTTCAAAGCCCCAAGGACACCAGCAGACTGGGGCATCACCAGCATCAGTATTTGGAGCAGGGACCCAGGGCCCAGGGTGGATTTTAGGGGCACTTAGGGGATGCTCTTCCCCCTGTGCCTGCACCCGCTGCCTCCCCGTGCCTCTCCCGGGTCCCGGTGGGTGCCGATGGAGCAGCTCCACAGCCCCACACACCATAATGCTGCCGTCTCCTCCTGCTGTGCCAGCTCCGTGCCAGCCGGAGCCCCGGCCCCGCTGCCCCTCGCTGGCGGGCGGCTTCCCACAGATCGTCTGGCCCCATCCCCGCCCGGCGAGCGGCCATCCCGGCGAACAAAGAGCCTCCTTGTAGCTGCGAGCTCACGAGTTGTGGCGGTGGTGACGCTTTGGGGACGCCGTGCTTCCAGAGAGGCTGAGCGCTGGGACCCCGAGGGCCGAGCTTCCCTCCCTCCACCCTTGGAACTGCGGGATGCTGGGAGTCTCCTTGCCCCTGCCTTGTGGTCAAGCACCTTGAGCCAAGCCCTCTTGTCCTTTCTCCTCCTCCTCCTCCTCCTCCTCCTCCTCCTCCTCCTCCTCCTCCTCCTTCTCCTCTTTCTCCTCCTCCTCCTCCTCCTCCTCCCATGCTCTTCATTTGGGACTCACTCAATGTCCCTGGGTCTCAGTTCTCCAGCACTAAAGGTCGAATAAATTGTTTGTGTTTCACCTGAAATTGCCACAGAAAGGATATTTTTTAAGCTTTTGGCAACAAAATTTCCTTTCAAAATATTGCATTTCATGTTTTCCCTGTGGCATGTATTTATTGAGCCCCCTCCTACGCAAGTGGAGCCACGGAGGCCATGGTGGAGACAGCGTGGTTCCCACTGCACATCCTAGTGCCAACACTCTTAAGGGTGACAGAGGGAAGGTCTGGGTGCTGGAAACGAGAGTATCCACCTCCTTTCATCCCCCTGGGACTGCCCAGTCCTCCTCACTCTCTCCACGCCACCCCGGACTGACCAGGCCAATGGAGGGACCGCGTGCCAAGCATCCCCCAGAGATGCCCACGGCCCCACACCGGTGGCCGGCTGTGGCTGTGACAGGTGGAGTGCGTGGACACAGGAATGCACAAAGCCCACGTGGGCCAGAGGAGGGCAAGGACAAATTGGATGCTAGTGACAGCACGTGTGACCTCGCCTGGCTCCCCGTCATGCCTGCTGAGTTGCAGCAGGTACCCGAGAGCAATTTAAGTCCTTTCCACAAGGTGCTGTTTAGAGCACCATGGAGCTCCCAGCACCAGCAGCTGCTGCTGCGTCCCCTGGCCCCGGCAGCCCTGGGAGTGATGGCACCTTTGGCTGGGGGTTCTCAGTCAAACCTGGATCCGTTCTGGCCCCACGGTTGCTGCACATACACAGCCCTCCCCAGGATGTCACTGTCCCCCTGCCACTCCTCAGTGGGGACACCAAGGCTCTCATGCCAGCTCTGCTTCTGCCTTGTGGAGGTGCAGGGGTATTTCTTCCTCAAGGAAAGGGCAACGGAAGGAGGGAACAAAATTCAAGGCAAACTGGGAGGGGAACACAACATCAAAGGCAAAGAGCCAGAGCCTGGATGCAGAACAAGCCGAATTCCTGTTCCCACAGCAACCGGCGCTCACCCTCTCGCCCGGCGCCAGGCTGGCACCAGCGCGCCCACGTTCGCCAGGGGACGTGAGGGTGGCACCTCCAGTTCTGCCTTTTCCTTTTGAGCTGGATTAACTGCATGGCGTGGCGTGGCACCACACCAAACCCAGCCTAAGAGGGGTTTTGGGTTGTCTGTTCCCATCCCAAGGCAGGAGCAGAGGGATGAGGTGGGCTTTCCAGCAGGTGCAGGCTATAGGTGCCACCACTTTTGGGGGGTATTTTCTGAGTGGCCTCGTGGCAGATGACTCTCCCACCACCCTGGACCTTGTCTGTGCATGGACCAAACATCCTGGAGAGCAATTTCAGAGGGCTCCAGCTTCTGCTGGCTGCCTCCTGTGAGCAGGAGCCGGACACTGGCTGCTCCATGCTGCTGTGTGGGACTCCAGGGCTGCTGACCCAGCTGGTTTTTGGCAAGTTGGAGCAGCTGTTTGCCAGGGAATCTGTTTCTAAAAGCCACAGCAATGCTGGTGATTTTGCCCATGTCACAAAGCAGGGTGGAAGGGGTCTGGAAAGCCAGCTGGGAGCACCCTGCCCCTGCAGGACAGGTCTGGGTACAGAGGTGCCAGCATGGAGCTGTTACAGGACAGAGGTGCTTTGGCAGGGAATGCTCTGGTACCCTGGGTGCCATGAGGGGATTTGGAGTTAAGGTGTTAAAAATGCAGCTCATCTCAGGACAAGCCCAGGTGGGCTTTTGGTCAGGAGGTCTGATGGACTCAGTGGAGCTGAGATGGTGCTGGGATTGGGAATGGGAAAGGTGGGTCTGGCAGTGGATGCATTGCCCTTAGCCTCAGCAGCAAGCACTGGCCAGCCATGGAGCAAACCCTGTGGAACACTTCCTCATTCAGTGTCTGCTGCGGTGTGTCACCGAAATCACAGGGCAGGAGTCACGGGGCTTGGGGGCCCGGCTCCTCCTCCCTCCCTCAGTCAGGACTTTGGGCTGTTTGCAAGTGGGGTTTCTCTTGCTCTGTTTGGGAAGAGCTTAATTGATGCCCCCCCTGAGCTGTTAACTCTTACCTGGGATATTCCTGGTGCTGGACTTCCTGATGAGGCAATCAGGGGCCTCTGATCCGATCCGATCCTATCCTATCCTATCCCCACCTACCCTGATCCAATCCCTTTCCCTTGTCATCTCTCTGTCCAGGACTTTCCTATCCTATATAAACCCTCTGATCCTCCCCTTTTCCGTGCTGTGCTTGTGTGTGAATGCAGCTGGGAAAATATCCATGTTCCTACAGTTTCTTCAACTCCTGGGAATGGTGTGGAGAAAAGCTGGGTTTTTTCTGCCATCCTTTTCCTGAAATGCCCTCTCAGGGGTCTCTCCAGGACCACACACTGTGTGGAGCTGGTCTTCATCCTTCCTTCCACAGGGCATCCATGCTGGCTCCCAGCACTCAGCTGGCAGTGGGGATCAGCCAGGGCTTCCCATGAGGAGGTTCTGCCCATGGTTTGAAAATAGCATTTATTTGCTCAGGGTTGCCATAGTTACTGGTGAAAGTCGTGTGGCTTCCTGCTGCTTGGTTGGGAGATTCTCTCCATTGTGGCATCACCGGCTGGTTTCACCTTCACCCATGGAAAATGCAGGAATTTCTTGGGCCTCAGGTGGGCTCTGCATGGGATGCCCCTTTCCCCCCTGGCACCCTTCAGCAACCTGCAGGCTGCACCTGCAGCGCTGTCACAGATTTTCAGTCCCCAATCACAGGGTTTGCATTTCTAGGAGGAGCCACTGTGGTTTCCCAGCACAGAGCCTGTCCCTACGCTGCATCCAGGAGCTCTTGGAAGCAGACACTGCGAGCCAGCACACCAACCTCCCACCATACCCCACACCTGGTTTTTGGGAAGCTGAGCTGCAAACGGGGGCCTGAAACAGCTGACATATCCTGGAGAGGCAGTTTTGGAGACGTGATGCTTGGTGAGACGGGGATGCAGCGTGGGAAGGATGCTTGGTGGCTGGGAGCCATGTGTGGGCTGTGCAGAGACACCCAGAGAAGCACAAACCCAGTGCTCGGGCTCGTCCTGCACTGGAGTCTCCCAGCCACGGGGTTTTCCTGCCGGAGGCTTGTGGGAGCAGACAGTATTTGTTATCTTCCATGGCAGACACCACCCCACAGACAGAGCCTGGAGCCAGCCTGGGGGCCACTGGCACTCTCCTGCCTGTGGCTGTTCTCCTGCTGCCCTGGGAGCTGCCCTGGGGACACGGGGAGAGGAGCATGTTGGGGACAGGATGTGGCAGGACAAATCCAGGCCCAAGGTGCCACAACCTTTTTGAGGATGGAGCTACTGCCAGATGCTGAGAATAGGCAGCCACAGGGCACCAAGTAGGAAGAGAAGGACAATTTTGAGTCATTACACTCAGTTTTGGGGAGAAAACCCAGGTTGGTGAGGGTTTCTGCTGCCTGGGTGGGAGCTGCTTCAGAACCATGTGCTGGGCTGCTCCTGATCTGGCCTTCGTCACTGAGCTGGGACAGTGCCATGGCTCTGCCCACACAACCTGCCTCTTCTCTGTGCTGCCAGCTCTCCCTTGGCCCGTGGAGCTGGCAGGTGGGGAGGGAGATAAACTCTTGGCTGGCTGGCAGAACAGCACCTTCCTGCAGAGCTGCTGAGCACGAGGTGCTGAAGAATCGCTGCCCCGAGATGCACCGGGGCAGGAGTCTCCTCTCCCCTCCCTGCCTCACTCAGCTTGTATCAGAGTCCTCACTACCAATTAGCAAATTAAATCCAATCCCTCTGGCACTTCTCAGGTATTCCTACACAGCTGCTGTGCTTGTGGCTCCTCCAGCCTTGGCTCCTGCACCCTGATGGAGCATCACCTCTGGCATGCTGCCATGCCGTGCCTGCCGGCCTCTCCTCCAGGGTTCCCATGCCTATGGACCCCTCAAGAACTGGAGATGAGACTGAGAAGGTGCTGGTGCCAGTGGCAGCTCAGTGGCAGCTGTCTGGGAGCCCCTGAAGCTCCTGTCCTCTGCAGCTCACGGATGCAGCGTTACCCCCACCTCCCACCCCGCTCCTGCACACATTCTCTGGTGGGCTTGACTAATACACTTAGAGAAGGATATTTTTGACTGGGTGAAGAAATTTGCCAAAACAGGGTCAGATTGTCCCCAGCAATTGTTCTCTGCATGGGTTGGGGCAAGCAGTTTTTCTGCAGATGTACTTCTGGGGGTGGGTGCTGGCAGCGCCCCAATCTCACCCTGCCTGGCCACGGAGACCACGGGCGCTGTGCCCTGGCCCCTGGCAGCCCCCGTTAGTCCATAGTGGGGCAGGACATCCCACGGCCTCGCCTCCCTGCCCCACCGCCGGGCCGAGCATGTGGCAGCCGGTGCCTTTCCTGGCCATGGCCGCGCTGCCCAGGATCACCCAGCCTGAAATGCTGCGGGTGAGTCAACTAAACCAGCACTCGGTTATCGCTTTGTTTGAGGAAAGACAAACTGAATGGCAGAAGGAATGTGTTTCCTTTGTTATGGTTATGTCCCTCTCGGGCTGTTGCCTCCTTGCTCGGTTTGCTGGGGAAAGCCAAGCCCTGGCTGCCCCCGGAGCTGCTGCCGAGCAAAAAGGCACGAGACCTTTTTATTTTAAGCGTAATTTTTGTGTTTCCAGGGTTTGGCATCTCCCTTGCAGGCAGTTCCTCTCCTCCAACCCCCTCTGTGAAGCGTCCCGCCAGTGGCGAGAGGACAGTTGGCTAATCATGGGGATGAGGTGACATCTGCTTATCCGAGCCCCGCCCGGGCCGGGCAGCCCGCGGCACCCGCTGGCGGCTGCGGGGACCAGCGCCCGTTTTCCAAGAGCGCGGGCACCTCCTGTGGAACGGGCACCTCCTGTGGAACGGGCACCTCCTCTGGAACGGGCACCTCGTTGGGAAGGAGCGAGACAGCGAGAATGCAGGAAAGGCTGAGGCAGTGGGAGGGAGTTTCTGTTCCTCTTGGGCTAGAAGAAATGCTCACCCAACCCCAAAATTCATATCCTGAGATCGGCTATGCTGGTCTGAGCTCTCAGGGTCTGTCCTATCTCTGGCTTCACGTGCTGCCTTCTCCTCTAAGCCTCTTGTTATAAATGAAGTCTGTAATTCCCGCTGTTATGTATAAAAATGAACTGTAATGAAACTATACAGAGCCAGAGTTTCAAAACCCCCCACCAGCCTGGCTGAGAGAAAAATTTTACATCACTGGAGGACTTGAAAAGGGAAGTTCTTTCAACACAAAAGTAATCAATAGGTGAGGATTCCACCCCAGGTGGGATTGGATCTTATCACCTTATGACTTGATCACTATCTTCTGATATCTACATCTCAGCCGATAAGGAATTAGACATTCCGGGAACTTCATTGAGGGTTCCAGGAATCGGAGACAGACAAATTCATCACCAAAGATGGACAGTTCATCAGACCTGGGAAATGCTTTGTGCAGTCCAACTTCGGGACAAGAAAACATCATGAATATGCTAAATTGCGAGAAGAATAGAATTAATTCGGACTCTGCCCAAGAACTGTGTAAGAAGGGACCAGCTGAAGCAGCAGTCGTGAATTCGGGAGCTCTGGTGCGACAGAGGTCAGATCCATGCGTGTTCACCCAGCTCCGACCCCGGGCTCCGAGCTGCTTTTCTCGATCGTGGCTTTCTATGTGACTGATGTTTCAGCGCGGAATAAAATCTATTTCTTTATTAAATTTAATTTGGCTGAATTTCTTTACTTCACTCTGGTGACCAAAGTGCTGGTGCCTGCAGCCAGGGACATACATACCCAGCCCCAGGAGATGGTATTTTAGAGCTGCCCTGGCAGGACAGAGAAGAAAAAACCGCAGATTTCCCCACCAGCCCAGCCCCAAGGCTGGGATTTGTCTGCCGAGGTGGCTGGGGCAGCCCTGCACACACTGCAGAGGGGACAGAGCACTGAGTGTCTCCGGCTGCTGCAGCCAGAAGTGGAGGCAGACCCAGGCGGGACCCCCAGGGCTGTCGCTCCCCTCTGCTCTGTGCCAGAGGCTGACTGGGATTTCCTCTGCCCAGCTCATCATCAACCGCGGCTGTGGCATCCAACACCTCCGGCATGCCCAGTCAAAGATGGCCTTATTCAGACCTATCCTGGCAAAGAGAACAGGCCACAGGGAAATTCAGAGACCACCAGAGACTCCAGTTCAAGTTTTCGGTAGAGTGGGGGCAGCTGGTCACCTGCAGATTCCTGCTGGCCATTTACATTTGTGTTATAGGTACATCCCAGGCCTCAGCCCATGCCCACCACTGCTGGCAGGGGATGTGCTGCCCTTGGGGCTGAAACACCCAAGAAAGATGATATTTGATAGGAGAAATTAGTGTGCCATGGACCTGCTCACCTCAATGCCACCAAAGCAGCAGATCTGCATCATGGCCCCAGGGTTTCCAAAGCCCAGTCCTCTGCTTTCTAGTGCTTTTTAGGCTGCCCATCCATCATGGAATTGCTTAGGTTGGAAAAGACAGCTGAGATCATTGAGTTCAAGCATTACCCTAGCTCCGCCAAGGCCACCACTAAACCATGATCCCAAATACCCTAAGCATACTTGCTTCTTGAACACTTTCAGGAACAGTGATTCCATCACTACCTGGGCAGCTGTGCCGGGGCCTGACCACCCTTTCCATGGAGGAATTTCCCCAGTATCCAATCTGAACCTCCCCTGGCCCAGCCTGAGGCCGTTTCCTCTCCTCCTGTCCCTGTTCCCTGGCAGCAGAGCCCGACCCCCCCCCGGCTGCCCCCTCCTGTCAGGGACTTGTGCAGAGCCACAAGGTCCCCCCTGAGCCTCCTTTGCTCCAGGCTGAGCCCCCTTCCCAGCTCCCTCAGCCGCTCCTGGGGCTCCAGCCCCTTCCCAGCTCTGTTCCCTTCTCTGGTCATGCCTCAGCCCCTCCGTGTCTTTTGTGTCATGAGGGGCCCAGAAATGACCCCAGGACATGTGGCCACACCATGGCTGGTACAGGCCAGGTGTCACTGGCCACTGCTGACCACAGGCAGCTGTCACAGGCTCTGCGGGCATTGTCTACTGCAGAGACAGCTTCAGTTTGGGCTCCTTGCTGGGGCGGAGCCATGGCTGCATCAACCACTGAGTTTTGGAGAAGACACAGCCAAGATGGCAAAGTTCAGTGGCTGCAGATGAAAAGGGCAAGAGCGTTTGCAGATGACAAAAGATCATACAGGGATGTTGGCTCAGAAAAGGGGAAGAGGGAGAGGAGACTCAGTGGAAAGATGTGGAGGACATATGAAAACAATCAGTTCCTCTTTCAACTATACCCCCTAAGTACAGCACAGAAATAAAGGGCAGCATATGTTGAACAGATTAAAAGAAGCTGACTTTATGTATTTTATTTATTACTTCAGAAAGTTTAGGCATTGTTCAGAAAGCCAAAGGTAAGGACAGACATGGCACAAAGCCCAGGGGACACTAAAGGTGACAATCAAGCACCGTGTTTTCCAGCACTGCTTTGAGGGATTAAAAAACCAAGAGGTTTTACTGCAGGCATAAAACCAGCTTTGTGATTCCTTTTGGGAGAGGGGGAAACACCATCACCTTTAGTCCCTGATGGAAACCAGAGACAGCTGGGATGAGTGCAGCCACATGATGTCCTTGCAGCCTGGTCCTGCACTGGACTCCCCTCTCCCAAACACTCTCCTCTCCCTGGAGTGAGAAAGTGGCTGGACACTCTTGGCTTGTGCTGGGAAAGGGAGGACGCCTCCCTTCAGCACAGGGGACTGTGATCAGATTGCAGCCCCGTATCTAAGATCAGGACAGGGAGCCTCCACCCAGCCAAACACCTCAACCAAATCTCAGTTTGGTCCCTCCTCCATCTTCCCAAGGCCCTGTCCTCACCCGTCCCTCACACACAGCTGGCTCCAGGCTGGCTGAGCCCAGAGGCGAGGGATGGCCTGTGCAGTCCCAGGCCTTTCCAAGGAACAGCCGTTTCTTCCGTCCAGAGATTTTTTCCCATCAGCTGACATAGGATCACACGGGGAAGCTGAGCTCAGGAATAGCTCGTTATTTCAGAATGCCTGTGCATGTGTATTAGTAATATCTGCTGAGGCACTGGCTCACCCCAGCTACTGCTTGTTCCCTGGGCACTTCTCATCCTCGTGGTCCAGCTCTCCCTCCCCATTTCCATGCTTGCAGGAAAGCTCCCGAGTGCTGGAGCAGCCTTCGGATGGAGATCTCTGCATCCCACTGGGAGCTGCGGGCGCGGAGCTCCCGGCTGGGGCCGCTGCGGGGGAGGCGGCAGCTTGATGCACTGGATCTCACCAGGGAGCCCTGGGCGTGCACAGCCCGCAGGAAGGGCAGCAAGGAACATTTGGGATTGGGATATAGGGATTTCTGGCCCCCAGGATGGGGGATGGACAGATCCATCCGTGGTTGTTTGGTGATGGTGAGGGACCAGCAGCAGGGAGGATGGGCTCAGGATAAGGTCCTTTGGAGAACACCAGGGTTGTTTGGGGCCAGGGCTCCTCAGGGGACAGCTCCAGACATCAAGTGGGACCTGTTGGATAATCCCCATTTCTGCAGCCTTGGGAGAAGGGAGATCCTTATCCCATGCATAAGGAAGAGCAGAGCTGGTCCCACAGCCTTGGTGTGACCAGGGGGACGGGCATTGCTGTGGCAGTGCCCGGGGCCACAAGGGCTTGCTGTTGGACACGGCTGCTCCTGCGTGACCCAGAGCAGTGTTTCTGCAGAAAACTGCCCAGAAATTCAAACCTTCACGGTTTTCCCTCTTCCCCGTGCTTGCAGTGCAGCTCTCCTGCCTGGAGGGGGATGTTCATCATGCCTTTCATCATCCCTGGCAAGTGGCTTTTCACACGGATTCACATCCCTGGATTTCACATCTCCGCCCTTCTGAAAACCTCCCAGGCTGGAGGCACACAGAGCTTGGGAAGGATGAGGACCTTGAGCAGCCATCTCCCAGGCTCTTGTAATCTCTACAAGTTCTCCTCTTCAGTAGGGTGCAGATTAAATATTAAACCCTTAAAAACATTCCCTGCCTCAGAACACCAGCGTAAAGGCAGGGCAGGAGCTGACTGGGGTGTACCCTTGTTGTGCGTACAAGGAAACACGGATCCAGCCCCAGCAAGCGGGCTCCAGCCGCATGAGGGACGGACCTCGGCAGAGGTCATGAGACCATTCAGGCCAAAAGCTTCTGCCTGGAGCGTGTTTGTGCTGGTTTGTGGGACAAGAGCCTGCCCTTCCACTTCCTTTGGGCAGCCCTGGACCCTCTTCTTTGCAAACAGCTCTCAGGACAGCCCAGGAGCTGGAACCAGTTCTGATCCAGAGAATAGGCCGGAGCAAACATCTGCTCCTACCAGCCAAAGGAGTAGCACATTTCCCTGCTAAATATGGGCTAGAAATGCTCCCCAAGAGGCCAGCCTGAGCTGGAGGCATCTCCAACACTGTCAGAGGGCAGAGCACAAGGCAGGCAGCTGGTCTGGAGAGGTGCTCCCACACTTCCTTGGAAAGCCCTAACTTGCCCCTGCCTCCACCCCAAGGCTCTGTCAAAGACATTAATAAGATTTCTTCAGTGAGCCAGTTATTCCTCCTGTGGTTTCCACTTCTGCAATTTCAAAAATCTGTTTGTGAGTCTGTTATTGCTCATGAGGGAAGAAAGCCATCCTGAGGAGACCCGCACAGGATGGGTCTCAGGAATTCTGGGAGCTGTGGCCCTGCAGTTCTTAAGTTGAACTCAGCTGAACTGCTGAGTTCAGTTTCCGAGCTGGAGTCAACCCTGGGGCACAACACATGGTGGGCTGCAAGGAAAGCCATGACTCTGGGAAATGCTTTGCCCCACAAGAGCACAGTACCCTGCAGGAGCTGTGGCTGGTGTTCTGGAGTACAAGAAAAGTCTAATCAACCTGAGAGAGGGGTTATGACTGGTGGTTAGGCAGATCCTTACAGGAGCATCCACAAGTATTTCTGTGAGCTGTTGAACTGCTGAAATCCATTTTCCTCTGGCTTTGGCTCAAGGGTGGGTAACTGGGTGGGATTCTGCTCCCCAGCAGGGTTCCAGCCCTGCCCCAGCCCTTCCCTGTGGGAAGCAGTGCTGGAGTTCGCTGCCCGGTTCTGTGAAACAGGCAGCCAAACCTGGGGAAATTTAGATCTCTGAGACACTGCTGCCCCTTTCCCCAATAACTTGGTTTGAGTGTGGCCATGGGGAAGTCCTGCAGCATTTTGGCTGTGGAGGCAGAGAGGAAGCCCAGTTCCACTGTTCCAGCGTGCCCAAGGGTTACCCTGTGGTCCAGGTGAGGGGAGCGGGTGGCTGTGGAGTGCTGTGCCACAGACACACAGCTGCTCATGGCAAAGCTCCGGGGTGCCAAGGACTGATGCAGATGTGCCCCTCCTGCCAGCTGGCTGCCAGAACCTGGGCTGCAGGGCACCACAGCTCAGCAGGAACCTCATGGCCACTGGCCTTGTGCTGCTGGAGCTGGCAGAGCTATCCTCAGCCAGGTGTGATTTGCTGTGCAAGAAGCCCATGGATGTACACCTCGACCCAGCTCAGCAGTGACAGCTGGTGGAGTTTCAGCCCTAAACCTCCCTTGAACAAAACTGGACAAGTTGCTGCTCTTCAGGATTCACAGTGAGCCACCAACCTCGTTTGAATTGTGGTCTTTCTTAGGCTTGAATTCAGAGCCTCATCAAGCTGAGTGTGCCAAGCACAGCGTACTCAGACCCCTGCAGCAGGTAAGGATGCAAAAGGGAAAAAAAAATGTTCTGGGAGGGGGATTGGTTCCCTGCAGCACAGCCAAGAGCTTCACAGAGTGAGGGGGCAAGAGTGGGTCTTCACACAAACCTGGAGAAGTTTAAGGAGGAGGATTTCACAGCACAAGGAGGACGCTTAAGGAAGAGGAATAGGCTGTGCCCCAGCCACCGCCAGCGGGAGAGTTCTGGCTGCAGCCAGCTGGGCTGCTGAGCTGGTGCAGCCAATGCCAGAATGCTCATGGATTGAAAACGTGTACTTCCAGTCATTTATGGGACAGAGCATCATGCAGACTGGGGGGATGAGGTACTGATCACTGGCTTGCTGGGCTTGCACTTTTCCCCATGGGTTTCTAGAGCTGCCTCCTTCATCTCACGGCTGATGGATCAGGAGGATGAGCCCAGTCAGAAACCCCTCAGTCAATGGCACATAGAGGGCACAGCCATAACTCTGGAGGACATTTAACCATGGAAAGGGAGGTGACTCAACATGCAGGCCACGGACTGAAGCTGTGTCAGCAATGGGAGGGTTCAGGGCAGGCCTGACAGTCCTGGTGCCTTATCTGCCCTTGCCCAGTAGCAGCCAGCAGCAGGTTTGCAAGGCAGGAACAAACACGCTCTGCTTTTCCCCAGCTGAAGTCCGGACCCAGCTCCACCCAAGAGCTGTTTGTGTGGTCTGAAATCAGTCAGCAGCAGCCTTTGGCACCAGAGCATAGCCAAGGAGCGGAGCCACAACCCACCCAGCGGCTCAGGCACAGGCTCTGCACCCACAGCAGTGCTTGGGAAGGGTGATAGCAGTGCAGGGCTGGAAACACCCAGTGAGGGGCTTGAAAAAGCAGGAAACCCTTGAAATTTGCTGCCAGAGGCAATGTTGTGTCACAGCTGGTTATAAAATATCTTTCAAGGAAGCAGGTGTCTCTGAGACATTTACATAAAAGCCTGTACAAATCCAGAAAAAAAAGCACAACTGGCAAACATCAGGCTCTTCTCACACTGCAGCAGCACAGCAAGACACAGCACAGCCCTCCTTCTCCAGTTCAGGCTCCTGCAGCTGCTACCAGCCCTGAGACATCATCCAGGACCTTCCCACCACCATGCTTTCCAGGCAAGACACCAAACTTCTGCTGCCTGATGCAATCAAGCACATTCCCCTCTCAGGTCTCAGCCACTGGGTTAACAGCAGCTGCGAGGTCCCAAAACAGCTGCCAGCACTGCTCAGCTCCTCACGGTCCCTCACTTACACCTTCCTGCTACTAAGCACTTCGTGATTAAGTTTACAGCCTTTAAGGGAGCTGTAAAATTGTGATTTATGGTATTTAAGGCTCAGGTCACCTCTGGAAACCGTGTGAAGAAAGCCCTTTTGGATTGCAAGGAGGGATTTACTGGTGATGGAGGCACAAGACCAGGCTGAGAGGAACCTCTAGTGGCCATGGGCTTCCTGTGCAGCAAACCTCCTGGCAGTGCAGAGCTGGCTGGAGAATCATCTGGGAATTGTTTCTGCCAGCTCAGCAATCCCTTTTCCACACTGCATTGCCTTAAACCACAGCTCTGCTCTTGGAAATGTACAGCAGCACGGGAAGGCCAGATTTGTGTATGAGGTGGATAGAGTGGGGTGGGAGATTTTTGGGGGAAAAACCCAAATCCCTTCAGCCTGACAGCAGTTTAAGTTCCCAAATTTAGTGGAATTCCACATTTTTCATTCACATCCTTGATAACTGCATGGTCTGATTGTGACTTACAGACGTTGGTGGCCAGAGGACACCCCTAAGCTCCATTTTAAACCTAGGCTGGGGCAAACCATGCTCCCTGGCCCTGCAAAGGGAAGAAAGCTCACGTCAGAATTTGCCAATCTAGAGACTTCACAGTCAGTTTGACACCTGATCTCGGGGAAGTCTTGTGAGATCCAAAATGATCAGGAACTGTGTAACCACCTCATCACAGCGAGAGTTCTGTCAGAGAACACATGCTCCAAGGTTTCTCTCAGTTTCAGGGTGCCTTTTGCTATGAGCTCTACAGGAAGGAAAAGACCAGAACAAAGGACAAAGCTAGCAGCCTCCACAGTCAAATACCTTTAATATAATCCAAGATTCTGCACAGTGACAAAAATACCATTGACGTAGGGCAGTGATTCCAAGATAGGGTAGAAAACCAACTCAGCAGCACATCACCACTCATCTGAAAAAAACATCACCCCAAATAGTACACACACACTCAACCTGACTATGAATAGTCTGAAATTCATGACAGAGAGTTGCAGAAGAGCCAGGTGCCCACGCCTTGGCTGTACCCAACAACCTGACTCAGTGTCACTCGCAGGAGCTGAGCTCTTGCAGCGCCACGGTCGTGGGTCAGCTCCTGGCTGTGGCATCAGTGTCCCTATGGGCAGAGGAGATCACGCCCCACCAAAAATGAAGATGGATTTCCAAGGACAAAGTACACAATTTCAATACACACACGAAGAGCAGTTGGTGGATCTGCACGTGTCACCCCTCTGTGGGTCACCACAGATCTCTATTGGCATGGTTTAACTCTTCAAAGAACAGTACTGGCTCCCACTCCATTTTGACTTCAGATATGTCACCAGAGAGAAAAGGAGAGTTTTTCCCTTCCCTTTGCTAGTTTACCTCTATTAACAGGAGACTGATTAACGTGCTTCATCAGAAGAAGGAGTGTGCCAAAGTGCAGGAGCTGCAGGAAAGACAGCTCAGGTGCAGTGAAGTCTGTCCAGCCTGGCTGCAGCTGGATACAGTTCCTGTGGCCTGCAAACAGCTTGGCTGCTATTTACAGTGAAGTCAGGTTTCTGATGTCAGGAGTTTCTAATCTGTTCAGCCTTCAAGGAATATGACAAAGCAAAAAGCAGCTTCTCAGGACAACACAGACGCTCTCACAGAACTGTGGCGGCCAATGCCCAGCCCACAGCTCCCAGCCCAAGGCCCAGCCTGTGACTCTGGCACTCTCACTGCTGCCAGCAGGACCACAAACACGGACTACAGCCTCCTTCAACAGCTGTTCAGAGCTGCAAGTAACAACCGACTAAAGCACTTCATGGCTGGAGTACTTGAGAAAACCACTTTCTGATAAGATGCCCCTTGTAGTCATTGTCTTCAAAACCAGCCTGTGGCCTCCACCTCAAGAGCTTTGCATGAAACAAAGGGTTCAGACTTTGATATACAGTTGGTCAGCAATAACCATTAACTACACAGACAGGAAAAATGCCTCTTTGCTACTGGAAAGATGACCAAGTCAAAACGCTCTTCTTCTAAGGGGTCTCACAACCACAATGGGGATGATGGCTGAGGATTTGCACATGACAAGGAATATCCATTTTTACTGAGCACAAGGACTGTGTGAAGTTGCTGCAGAACTGCTCTCCCTGGATTACTGCAGCTTCCTGCTCATCCAGGCTACTCCACTTCAAACCACACAGAGCAGTCCCACAGGGTGGCTGTGGCAGGGCAGTGCTTTATCAAGCCAAACCAATCCCGTGCCTGGTGTCCAGTACTGCTCCTTGGCTTCTCACACTGATTTCCTATGATGAGTTTCTGAGCAACCAGGAGTTATTTTGGATTCCAAACACCCAAATCACTGTGCAGCAAGAACAGAGCAGGGAAAGGAACATGTTTCTGAGGAATGTTTCTTAGACACGGCTTAAGACAAGGTATTGACATAGCGGCATCTGGCAGGGATGGGAGCGAGGCAACCCCATCACACTGCCAGGTGCAGCCAAGTTTTTGCAGATAAAATTTATTCATTTGGAGTAGAACATTACACTCCCCCAAATCCTACCAACACACAGCTCCAGGGAATTTCTGACAACAATCTGGAAATTAATACTATTCTGTTTCTGACTTGTTATTTGTTCCCAAGGGCACCTCCTCAGACTAGCTCAAAAGAGGAGATGCAAACAAAACTGAAATCCTACCTACACTAAGGAGAACCTACACTTTTGGAATGATTTCTTCTGTCAGAGGAAGCTTGTGGGATACCTGCAAGGGCAAAGTGACACGGGTGGCTTGGAAAAATAGAAGGCAGCATCAGGTAGTGTTTGCAAAGCGCCAGATAAGACTGAGTTCTTCCACATCAAAATACATCAGTATAACTGAATTACCTCTCGCAGTTCAATCAAGCTTATGGAAAACCTGAGAAAACACAACTGGGCAGAACTCCCAGCGTGGGAGGGAAGAAAACTTGGGAGGCCCAGTGCTGACTCTCAGACAGGGTGAGAGAATCCACTGCAAATCAAATGGTGCAAAAGACATCTTTAAATTTTTCTGCACATAGGATAATTTTTCAAAGAGTTATTTTGACAAAAATTCAAAATGGCACCTTAAGCAGCAAATCTTATTTTTGCTGAGTTTGTTCACATACTCTGCAAGAGACAACTCTTTACCAAGCCATGAGGTACTGTCAAGGCTGGCAAGCTGGACAAGCCAACATGACCAAAACATCACCTCTGACCTCTGAATATGAATGTGACCCTGTCCAGCCTAGCTTTTAACATTATTAGTTTTTATTTTTTCCTTTTAGTGAACTTTAAGCTTAAGTAGCAATAACATTAAGTAGCAATCCCACTCTACAGCAATTTTTTAGATTGAACTGTTTAGAAAATCAGCAATTTCTCTTTCCCTTCATTTTCCCTGTTGTGATAAATCTTACTAGTGAGTTACTCACTGAAGCTTTGGGCATCCTGTTGTATGCTCTGGACTATTCATTGATGTTTATGTATTTGTGCTTCATGTGGGAGAAGTTCCACAACAGCTAGTGCAATTTTTGGATAAAGACACTGGGGAATTGCCTCCAGACATCACATGCCACAGGGCAGGCCTGCAGAGAACATAGGAATGCTCAGGAATGAGCAAAGCCTCTTTGCATCACCCAAACCCTGCCACAACATACAGGACTGAAACTGTTAACTTCTCATCAAGGATCTCATCACTGGGAAGACATCTGGAGAAACAGTGCTGCCTCCAGTTCTCCCGGGACACTCGTTCACTCCCAGATTTCCCTCCAGCCTTCCTTTCTTCACTTGTGGGGAGAGAATTAAGTTCTGGTTATCACCACGTCTAATTCCCTGAACACACAGGGATATCAGCACAGCTATTTTCAGATTTAAAGCTTCATTTCAGCTCCCAGGAAAGATGAGGAAAGGAATATTTCTGAGCACTGCAGATACTCTCTGGCTCTCAGCTGCCTGACACAGGGAGTCACTCTGAAGTCATCATTCTGATACGGAATAGGAATGTAAACAAAATCAAGACTTGGGAGATAACACTGTCCAGCTTGGATGCCTTTCTCAGAGGCAGACTGCTCAAACAAACGCAACTGGAACATGTCAAAGGTTTTGTATAAGAAGATCAACAATCATGGTTTTGGTGTGAATGAAGAGCTTCCTAACTTAATGATACTGATTTGTCTGCACAAAGTCTGCTCATAGGAGAGCAGTGATTTTATGAACTACTTGTTCTATGTCAAATCTGAGGTCACTAGTGCTCCCTGTGAGCAGACATTCGATGTTCCTGGCTCAGGCCAGGTACTGGTGCCAGTGGCTCAGAGCTCTGCAGCACAGCTCAGCCAGGGCTGTGCCTCTGAGGGGCTGTGGACTCAAACCTGTCCCATGACTGGGATCTGTATCCATCTAGCATGGGTCTGAACCCATCACATTTTCATTTTTACCAACAGTCCCTGAATACAGATCTCTAGAGGTAAAGGGACAAAGAGTTAACCAGATACATTTCTTCACCTTGACCTGTCTTAAATAAAATAAGAGTAAACAACTAGGCCTGCATCTGAGTGCACCACTTAGGAATGACTTGCAGCACTGAGCCCAGCAGAAAGGATGTTCTAACTTAGTTCCTGCATTGGAATTTACCTTGGGAATCCTTGGACAACTGAAAAACTAGTTGATTAATGATAGTCACATCAACCATTCATGGTGTCCCTGAAGCCCCACACCTCCAGGATGGAGATTTGGAAGCTTTCAGAGCACAGTGGCTGGTTATTGAAAGTGTTGCAGTGGCTGGTTCTCCCATGGTTCAGATCTGCATCGAGGTACAGAGCCTGGCCATCACCACCTCCTGGGAAGAGACAAAGACAGGGTGATGATGTCTCTGCATTTCTTGGCACGGGAAACAGCTATACCAAGACTTTAGTGCCTGTTGTCTTCAGGTGTAACAGTATGGGATCAAATGCATAGGTTTTGAATGATAATATCAGAACTGGATGATTTCTTTTAATAATAATAAAGAAAAGTAATGCAACTCAGTAAGAACAAAAACTACCTGCATTTAAGATTTGTATTTCAGTGCTGGGGGATATTGGAAGCTACAACTGCAAATTTTCCCTCCAGTAAAGGAAAACCAAATAATTCTGTTAGCAGTCAAAAATCAAAGCTGGGAGAAGAACAAGATCAGTAAGTAACAGCACTGGCTTGGTCTTCTAATTCCCTATAAAACACATAAGAGTTAAAAGCATTTCTGTTATGTGTGGGTCTATGTCAAGGTTCACAAAGATCTCAGTCAGAAAATGCAGAGAAGCGAAAATAAAATAAGACAGAAATGTGTTAGGACAACAAAAAGGAAGATTCCCAATTGCTTACTGGGCAGCTGTCAAAGAACAGTTACTAAAGCCATGTGAAGAATCAGAAGGGTGAGCATTCTGGTCCACAGCTGGAGCTGTGTACAACATTCACTTCTATGTCTCTGCTACCCAAGCCTGTATCTCTTCTATTACCACCCACAGTGCAGTAAATATAAGCAACTCCCTTACCTAAGGCTGAGAGGAGGACCTGGTGGGACACATGACACTCTACACCTCCCTGAGAGGAGGGTGGAACCTGGTGGGGGTCGGGCTCTGTTCCCAGGGAACAAATGACAGGACAAGAGGAAAATGCCTCAAGCACCAGGAAAGATTTAGGTTGTGTATTGGGAAAATTTCTGCACTGAAAGGGCAGCCAGGCATTGGAACAGGCTGCCCAGGGCAGTGGTGGAGTCACCACCCCCAGAAGTGTTCAAAACCCATGCAGATGTGACACCCAGGGACGTGGTTTAGTGGTGGCCTTGGCAGTGCTGGGGTAATGATTTGACTCCATGGCCTTAGAGGGCTTTTCCAACCTAAACAATTCCATGATTTTATGGAATTAGAGCACATGCTGCTAAGTGGGAGATTAGCCAACACTTGACATTACAGAGGACATTACAGGCTGGTTGCTCTCCTAACAAATGTCAAGTAAAGATTTTTGAGAAAATCTCAACTATGATTTTAGATCTGTTCCTTGTAAATCCCATTTAGGTGACAACTTTACTAAGCAGACTTTTGCCAAAGTCAGCAGCACCACAGATCCAATAAAGTTCCTGGAGAATTAACATGTTTTATAGTTTACTCTGTGTTTCAAAACTTTTGATGCAAAGTAAGCTCCTTTTTGAGAACTACTTCTCATCGTGAATTAGGCAGTATGAAGGAATGGCTGTGCATAAAGCCATGAGTTACTCTCTTCTCTAAAACACTTGTATGCAAGTTCTCCCACAGAAAATTTTGGTTGGGAAATGACGTCAGGTTTTGGGCAATTCTATCTCTACCTGTAGTGATACTGAAATAGATAAAGGGGTCAGGTGTATTTACCATGTATCTAAGGTGGACAGGAAGAGCTGGGGAAGGATCTGTGCTCGAATTCTCACACTGACTCACCTACAATGATGCACTCGCTGCTGCCAGCCATGAACATGGAGGCTGTTTTGGAAGGCAAGTTGAAGTGCCGAGCTGCTAAGAAGGGAGAAAGGCGATCTGAGGGGTCTGAGGGGATGCTGCTGGAAGAAAGGGTGCTGGAAGCTGGTTGGGTGTGGTTTTCTGTCTCTGATCCAGTCGAGGCCAGCTCTGGGTGCTTTATGATCACCCACTCGTAGCGTTCCACTTCTGGCTGCAGCTGCAGAGAGGCAGAGAAGGGCAGAGCTGACGTTAGTGTACACACACTACAGAGCTCTGCTCAGAAAAGAACATTCCAGCCCCTCAGTCTCCACCTGCACAGTCAGCAGTAAAGATTGGATCAACCCGTCTTTTAGGCCCGATGTTAAATCCTTTATTCCTTTGCTTTTTAGGTGGTTGAAGAAATGAAGCAATAATTTCTGAGTTAACTTATGATATCTCTCATCTCTACATCATCTCTCTCTACAACTGTTTAAAAGGAGGGTGGAGCCGGTTGGGGTCAGGCTCTGCTCCCAGTGAACAAGAGCTAGACAAGAGGAAATGGCTTCAAGTTGTGCCTGGAAAGGTTTAGATTGGATATCCTGAAAATTTCTGCACTGAAATGGTTGTCAGGTACTGGCAGAGGCTGCCCAGGGAAGGGGTAGATTGACCATCTGAATTGGTTTTGCACGGCTGGTTTTGGGTAGCGGGGGGGCCACAGAGGTGGCTTCTGTGAGAAGCTGCTGGAAGCTTCCACCATGTCCAGCAGTCAGTCCCTGATGGCTCTGAAGATGGACATGGCACTGGCCAAGGCTGGGCCGGGTAGAGATGATGGTAACGCCTCTGTGATAATGAAGGAGGGGGAGGAGGTGCTCCAGCTGCTGAAGCTGAGATTCCTCTGCAGGCCGTGGTGAAGAACATGGGGAAGCAGCTGTGCCCCTGCAGCCCCTGGGGATCCCCGGGGGATGCAGAGATCCACCCGCAGCCCCTGGGGATCCCCGGGGGATGCAGAGATCCACCCGCAGCCCCCGGGGATCCCCGGGGGATGCAGAGATCCACCCGCAGCCCCCGGGGATCCCCGGGGGATGCAGAGATCCACCCGCAGCCCCTGGGGATCCCCGGGGGATGCAGAGATCCACCCGCAGCCCCTGGGGGAGGTGCCCACGCCGGAGCGGGTGGATGCCTGCAGGAGGCTGTGATCCAGGGGCAGAGCCGGTGCAGAGAGAGGGCCCTGCTCCCAGGCTGGAGCAGCCTGGCCTCGGAGGACTGCACCCCGTGGAAGAGTGACCCACCCACGGTGCAGCACTTTTGGAGGGCTGTTTGCCCGTGGGAGGGACTCACGGTGCAGCAGGTCGCAGGGAGCTGCTGCTCGTGAGATGGCAACTCTCACGTTGGAGTTCACGGAGAACTGTCTCCCGTGGGAAGGGACCCCACGGTGCAGCAGGGGGAGGACTCCTCTCCCTGAGCAGCGGAACAAACCCTCGGGTGACGAACTGACCAAACCCCCCACCCGCTGTCAGTGGGAAGGAGGGAGGGGTTGGAGGGGGAAAAGGTGTTTTAAGGGCTTATTTCACTTCTCATTATCCTCCTCTGATTTTGTTAGTAATAAATATACTTTGTACCTCTAAGTTGAGCCTGTTTTGCCTTTGGAGTGCTCTTTCCCAGTCCTTATCTCAACTCATGAACCCTTCCTTAAATTTTCTCTCCTCTGCTCAGCTGTAGCAGGGGATGGTGAGTGAGTGGCCTTTGTCGCGTTTGGCCAGTGTCAAACCATGACACCATCCTCAGAAGTGTTCAAAAAATGTGTGGATGTGGCACTCCTAGGAGCATGGGAACAAAGCAGTGAAGCTCTTCACAGTGTTGAAGCAGTATTGAACAATGTCATTAAGGGCTGGGTTCAGCCACAGTTGTGAGTTATTATGGTTTGTTTATTGTTAGCACTGCCTGGCCAGGCCTTTGAGGCAGAAGAGTGAACATGACCGTAGTGCTGCGTTGGTGATTGGACCTCATGATCTTAAAGGTCTTTTTCAACCTTGATGATTCTATGATTTTTTAAGAAAATATTCTGTGCAAGGGGAGAAAGAGCCACCAGAAAACTTACAAGCAAAACTTTTCCTCCATATTAAGAGTTCAAGAAGCTTTATAAACTAGGAAGGCATGTAATCCAGCCTCTTTAAGTGGAAGGTAACCAGTACAGTGTTTCTGTCTTGGTACTGGGCAGCAACAATAAATTTTTACTCACCCTAAACACAAAGCACTCCCCAGTTCCAAAGAAACTCAGCTTGTTCCCTCCTCGCCGGCGCTCGCTCCAGTCAGTGGACAGGTAAGCCCCACAGACCTGGCACAGAAAGCACAGTCAGGCTTCCCACTGAAGGAGAAAGAGTGTTCAAGCCACTGACACTGACATTTCAGAGGCCAACACTGCAGGCTAAAGTTTAGTTTGAGTTTCAGAGTCTCTGTATCAGTAGATTAAAGCAGCACAAGTACTTATACCTAAAGACAGATTTAAACTGCTTTAATCTACCAGTGGTTACCTCTAAATCCTAAGAGTGTCATAAATTATTTCATACCGCTGATGCCTTAAGGGAGAAATTTTCTAACACGACCCCAGGTACCAAACCATAGATCATTCCAGGCCTGTACAGCCTGACTCCTACTCCCTCACTTTGGCATTCAAAGCAGCAGTGTTGTCCCAAGTTACAGTATGAGCACCTCTGCCTGAACACTTTTTGGTCAAACAGTGCCCTTGGTGGCTTTCTTACACTTCAAAGTGTAGGTTAAAGCCAGCTTAGCTAAGCTAGTGCTGAACTAGCTCAGATATTTAGAGCAGCCACTCAAACCACATAGGGGCCACTAGTTCCCAATAAGGAGAAGCACCCTCCGAGGGCTGAGCTGGTCTCTGGAGCCTTCTGTTTGCACAGAACTTTTTGCTACCAGCAATGCACATCCCTGCCAAGTGCACACAGAGGAAACAATGAAGCTCCAAGAGTGGGATGAAAGCATCTGTGCTTTTTTTCCCACAGAAACGAGAAAAACAATTAGGATTATACAGATTTGTTCTAAGGTACATTCGCTGATTAGCCTCCATGAGCATTACAAGCAGAGCTCCTAGGACAAAATTACTGAAGATCAGATTTGTTTTGTATAGATAAATCTGTATTTAGATTTAAATCTAAATTTAGATTTAGAATTAAATCTGAATGACCCAGAAGTCCATTTGATGTGATGTGCCTGATGGGTATGAGAGGCAGAAAATCAGAAGGCAAATTTTCTTCATTCTAAAAGTTAACTATAGATATATGAATAAAGGATGAACAACCCTTTGCAAAAACCCTCCAAATCCATAAGCACGAAGCAAAACTCCCCATATTTTTCTCCTTTTTTTTTTTTTTTTTTTGGCTAATACATGTTTTTAGAGGGGTAAGAAATAAACCATCTTATAAAAACTAGAATCCCTTATAAAGCCAGACTTTTGACAGGCTCCAAGACAAGAAGCAAAATAATTGTTCCCCCTCTACCCTGTAGACACCAGGGACATTCTATAAGCCACTGGCATCTCAACACAGGCCTGAATGGCCAGAAACCACAGAACTATGAAATGGCCCGGAGAGTGAGCATTAGGTAGATGTAAATAAGAGTAGAAATGGGCTTATCCATGGACAGTCATCCTGCAGAGATACAGGCAGGAATAAAGCCCACAGGCTGCAATAACAGCTTAATGTTATATACAGAATATTTGGAAGTCATGTACAGTGGCACAGACAACACCACCATTACAGGAGCAGAAATAAGGCACCTGTGTGCACTCCTCCTCAGGTTCTCAGAGCTTCCTTGGCTTATTTTTTTCCCAATCAAGAATGAGATGAAGCTAAGGCTTTTGTTTTCACATCATGTAGTTCAACATTACTCATACCATTTAAATTCTGCTACATTCTCTCCTCATGTCCTTGAGAAAATGAAAATATCTTTTATGAATCATAACTTTAGCACAATTCCCACTCTGTCCCTCTGATTCTGCATTTCAGTCTGTCCAAGAGCAAAATGAGCTACTCTAGTCCATCACTCCACACTACTTGCAAGAGAAAAAGCAGTTAACCAAGACCTGATTTGCAAGGTCTACCCAAGAAGGCATAGTCCTATAACCAACAAATAGAGTAATTTAAAGCATGGGTTCTTAAAAAACCAAAGCCAAACCTTGCTTATTCATTTTATTGTAAACAGCTGTGTGTTGTAATACAGCATTACACAGTGCCCAAACCCCAACTTAATCACTTGTCTTTTGCCTCACTCACCTCTTTTCCTGTTGTCTTGATGAGGAGCAGAGTTGGTTCATGTCCCTCGCTGTGGGAATAGAACCTGAAGTGCAGAGCACAAACAAGTGAGCACTTGACTGCCACCAGCTGCAGCTCCTTTCCTCATCATGTCAGGCACCACCTCCTCCTCCAACTGATGCCATGGCAAAAAACATCTGAAGACTAAGAATATTCCTGCAAATACTTTATACAGTCCATGTAAATAATACAGCTGAGTGTAAATGAATACTATTAAGCAGTTGTTCTCTACCCAGTCCCCTGTACAGTTTATGTCTGAAGAATAACTAGAAGCTTACCTAGATTGACTGCAGCATTTTACAGCATTTTGAATTAAAACAACCTAAAGGATTGTGAAACAACCTAGAGGACTGATGCCTGTGTCTGAAGGGCTTTAGGTGTTCATGGAAATTAACCGGGATGCATTCTCTTTGCTTCCTTTTGCTCTTCCTCGTAGGCACATGAGGCTGGGAGAGCAGGTCACTCCCAGCCTCAGCACCTCAGCTGCTGATGGCACAGTCATTATTACGAGTTACAGGGTTATAGTCTTCTGTACCAAGTGCCAGGACAACTCATATCTAGTTTATCTCACTTAAAAAATCAAACCAATCAGACACATAGGTAATTTCCAGTTTCCAGCTCTCTTCCTCCTTGCACCAATTTGAATGTGTTTATCTATCAAAAGCGCCAGCAGAGCAGCCACTGAGTTAAACCATTCAAACCCTTAAAGAACCAGACTCAGACTAGCAGAATCTGTGAACTGATCCAAGTTTGACTTTTCCAATTGATCTTGAACAGTTTAAAATATTCTGGCATATGAAATATCCCAGTCAAATACTGTAAGCAACAGGAATTTGTCACATTTATATTCCAGCGTTAATCATATTCTTCAGATCAAGTTCTGACTAAGCATGTCCTTTTTGTCAATCCAGCAAACACTTCACCAGTTGCTCCTTTCTGCCCTACAGCAGAGAAGAGAGAGGAAGGTTTTCCTTACCTGCTCAGACTACAGCCATGTTCCAAGGTGGTGAAAAGCAGGAGGGGCTGGCACAGTGCAAATCGCTCTGGGATCCACGACCAGATATCCCGCATCTCCTTCACACTGACAATTTCTGACTTGAAGTTCTCAGCATGAACTGCCAAGTGCACATTCTGCCTGAGAAATACAATACAAAACATTGAGAAGCAGTAATTTAACAAGTTTTGGATTACAGAACTGAAACATGAGAAGGCAGCTGAACACTAACAGGCTCCAGTAGATAAATTATTGGTCAAAGCTCCAGCCCACGGGATTAGACGGCCATGACCTAGTGAAGGTAATAAACTACTGCAATTTAACATCATACTCAGGGGCAGAGATCTGGCTTGACTGAAATACCTGTTCCTCTGTATGGCAGCTGTGGCTTGCACCTTTACACACAGAGGACACAACACTGAGTCACTAAAAATGACCATGGCCTTGTATTTGCTGTTTGTTACAGTCTCACTGGCACTTGTATTTAAGGACAGAGAACACCTAAACAAACAGCCAGGACCTGAGAAGAAGGGGTAGTATTTTTTCTACCTCTGAAGTCCTGCCTGTATCATGGGATTAGAGAATTCCTAAACCCCTCAGAAACTTTAGAGGGATCAGTATCACCAGGGTAAGAAATTTTAATCCAAGGCAAATATTTGAAGCTTTTGAGAAGTTCCACCTCTTAGAAACATGTCATTACCAATGACTTCCACTTCATTAAGAACCACAAATGTTCTTGGGATCATGGTTACAGATAGCCTGAAAACATTAAGGAATGCTAGACACTGATACTGGGAAGGAAATCCCTGTATCCCCCAGAAGGGTCTGATACAGTTACAAGGATTGATTCACGGCTTTTAAACACTTGAAGGTAACAATTACCACCATCTTAACCAGCCTTCATTTCTCAGATCAAACAAGCACACAAATCCAGAGCCTGGGGATTAAATGTTAATTAAATGTTCCACAGTCTATGTTAAATGCTTAAAATGCAATGGTGACAGCCAAGGACACAGAATTTACACAAGCCACTGAATTACTGGGCAGCCAGGTGTTAAATAAAGCTTTAGCACTTTGCTCTGCATGCAAGGGTTTGAGTGCAAGTATTTGCCTATTTCTGATGGGTTTTTTTTGACAACTACACATTTCTTTTCTCTCAGTTTCATGATCAATACTGGATCTGGATAGCTTAGCTCACTCCTTAAAACACACAAAATATATAACTTTTTAATTTTTCATGCTCCTAGTACCAAAAAATCAGCAGCATTTGCACCGTGCTGCAGAGCAGTGCTTGCTTGGAGACACTGGGAACTGCTTTCTGGAGTTCACTGGAGGTGCCTTAGTGTCAGCATTTCGAATGAAGTGACTCCTTAGGTCATTTCAAAAAACTACTAAAATTACTGCTTCTTTTAGCCAAATGAATGAAATCAGTCTTTGCATTGCTACCCTGAATTATTTAATGCAAGGAACTTCTGTGGGAACTTCTATTTAAGCAAGCTGTAACAATTTATGGGTTTTAAAACTTACAGTATCACTGACTAGGGAAATTATTTGTACTTTTAAACACATCAATCTGAGGCAAAGGAGAGATCCATTGAAACAAAGCATGAGCCAAGCCTTGAACCCCCATGTCCAGAATCTTACTTTAGGTCTCACCCTCTGTGTTCTGTCAGGTCTGCAGCTAAAACTGGTGTCACTACAGAACAGAGCTGAGAGACAAAGCCTTGGTTTCAGTCCAGCAGAAATTAAGATTTTTTCCCCCCACCCCACACTTAAGGAATTAAAAAATATTGAGGGCAGTCAACTGTTTATTAGAATGAATTTCCAGTGGAAAAGCAATGATGATAAATAGGCTAAGAGTTAATAATGAACATCAAAACAGATTCAAATTTACACTTCAAGCAAGCCTCAGAATTATTTGCATACCTGGTCTGTACATTTTTCACACTTCTGTGAGCTGTTTGGGCAACTAAACTTCAGTTCTTTTTTCTAAAGGGCTCTCACACTCAGGGTATCTTTGCTTTTGCCTTTGTTCCTTCTCCTGGCTACTCTGAACTGCTGATTTACAGCCTCTCCTACCCAAACCCCACTCAAAGCCTGTGTTCAGCAGCATTCTGAACACATCCCTTTCAGTGCTCTGTGACTTTCCACAACTCTTCCATGCAGATAGAATATCACCTTTTCAAACAGATCTTTCTAATTTACTAGAAAGCATTTACCACTGTATTGGCCATTTAAAACTGAACCAGGCATACAGGTCCTGCCCTTTGAATATCATGGTAAATCATTTTATATTTAATGGTACCCTCTAGTTAAACCAAAGAACGTGGCCAAAGAATGTGAAACAAAATGACCTGCTATTTCCCAGTAACAAATCACAGTTGCACATGGTTGAGACCGAAACCTGACCCTGTGTTGAGAAGTGTCCACACACAGCCTGCACCTATTAAACCAAACTCCACACTGCTGAGCAAAAATACAACTTTTTGGGGGGGATTCCAGAAAATTGCAACTAGTTACAAATATCTAATCTGTATTAATTCTCTTATTTTTGACAGTATTTCTCTAATGACACTGAAAATCATCTCCTTCAGTTTGGCAGTTGCTTTTCAAAGTAGTAAATTAGTGAAAATGAACAGAACCCGAGTGGGCTAAGAAAAAATCCAAATGTTTTGGTTTATATTCATTGAGAAAAATTAAGTTTAGCCTTCACACTCCACTCCTTTCAGGGTCATCTGTGAAAACACTGTAGCTTGAGAGAACAGTAAATTTGGACAGCATTAAAGTGTACCACTAGAACTGAACAAATTCAGAAGATTTTACCCTGCATTAGTGTTTTCCTCAGTTACCGGGATCAGCATGACAACTTTCGCATGATTGCTGATGTTGGAAAGACTTGTTCAACTGCTATTATTCCAAGAAATTAGATTTGAAAACCAGCACAATTAATGTTTAACAAAGCAGCATTTGCTAATTTCACAGGAACGTTGTTTTTCCAGCTATATCATTAATACAATGTGCTTCAGAGACCTCAAAGTTCCCAAAGGTAAAGCCAAGGCTGGGGACATGCAGCAGCAGCTGCCACAGTGAATGTGCCCTGTATTATTCAAAAAACAACAAATACCCAACTCCAAAGACTACTCATTGAATTACACCTTCCTGCTCTTCTCTGGCTTGGGTCAAATCTTAGAGGAGATGCATCATCTTTAAAATCCATCATAATTTCAGTGAGGGCATAACTGTGTGGTAAAAGGAGATTTCCTTTTCAGTCATAAATAGCAATATAAGTAATTTATGGTATATAAGCCTGAAACCTAATCCTGTGTCCAGATCAGTGTCAACAGACACCCTGCATCTCCTAAGTCCCCTCAAACCCAAACTGCTTCCTAGCATAAATCAAGGCTTTCTGCTGCTTTCAGAACAACCTAACTGCAGTAAAATAATACACAGATGCTGAAGATTTGCTTGACTGGGATTAAGAGCCTGCTGATTTATTAGAGGTAAAATCCTCAACACAGAAGTTATGGTATGAAACATGCTTTGCCAAGTCTCTTAAGATGTTCTTTCAAAGATGAAAACATGAGGAAGTTAATTCCAACTTTGATTTTATAAATTAGTACAAATATTAGTGTGCATCACTCACTAAAGTTAACTCAGGGCACCTGCAGCAAGGCCAGAGGATTCTCAAAGGCATGAATTCAAACCCAAACATCTGTGGTATTTAATACTCACAGGGCAGCCTTTCCCTTTCCAAGCTGTCTGCTTATCAGGTATCACAATCCATTCACTGGGTTTTGTTCTTCAAGATTTACTTTTCAGGCCAAGACTTGATAAACGACTTCATTAACCACTAATGCTCTATGGCTGAGTAACTCTGACCTCCTTGACACAGAAAAAGAGTCTTGTCTTCTCGATTCTAAAAAAACCCTACCTACTTAAAAATAAATATAATCTACTATGAATAGAGACAGGTCACTTTTAGGAGTGTGCCAAGTTGGGATCAGTCCAAAATCTTTCCAATTAACTGCAGAAAGCTGCCAAAGAAGATAAAAGGTTGACTGTTTCACATCTAATGCAACAGCATATACCAGGTTTGGATGTGGGATGATACCTAACAGCTCTTCTGAGCTGCTATTTCAGATGTTTTAAAAAAATTACACTTTTTCTTCCAGAGTAGAAAGGACTCTTATTGTAATGGCCCTTTATAGCCATAACCATAATCCCACCATGTACAGTACTCTTTCCCACTCTGGAAAACACAGGTGTATTGCTGTCTGAAGTGCTGTGCTGACTCCTTGGGCCCGC
The DNA here is from genome assembly GCF_020740725.1 of Corvus hawaiiensis. Taxonomy (NCBI): domain Eukaryota; kingdom Metazoa; phylum Chordata; class Aves; order Passeriformes; family Corvidae; genus Corvus; species Corvus hawaiiensis. Next base: position 16,122,871 of record NC_063228.1, on the reverse strand, counting down.
TATCCCTTCTCTTACAGCTTTGCAGGTGCTGTGAACTAACTTTGCAGGAGGGTATTCAGGAGATGTGGCACAGCAACTGGGTGCTCTGATTGCTGCTCTGCTTCTCCTGCCCCAGTGTTAGGAATATGTGACGGCCTTGGACAAAATAACAAGCCAAAGACAGCAGAAATAAGCAAAGTGCAAAGACTCAAGTGTTTTAACCTACCTTTTGGGAGGTGCAAGACTGCAAACAGGAGGGGTGCGGTGGAGATGGAATGGACAGAAGGAGAACGTACAAGGAGAAAGACAAAAAAGATAGAAAAGATCAGTGACTTCTTACATCCATGACAAAGTGAGTGAAAGAAGCCTGGAGAGAAACAAAGCAAGGTTTGATTTGAGTCACCAAGCACTAAAAAACAATCAGACAGGTTAAAACATTTCTATTTCTATTTTCCCCCTTTTTTGTTATGTGATGGGAAAATAAATTATCTTCTTCTTGCACAGGCCAAACACAGCTGGAGAAGAGAACTCACTGGCACCCCATGGAGCCCTGGAGAACTGCTCACTTCTCCTGCCCTTCCATCTGCCCAAACTGGGACCCAAACAGAGCCAAGCTCCCAGCAGCACCATACCTGGGGACACTGAGAAATTTCAGTGGGTTTACAAAGGTAGCCAAGAGAGGATGAAATGTTTTCAGTAGCAGTTCTGCCTGGCATAGAAGTAACTACTGGCTTTATTTGGGTATATTACTGTATTTTGCCTTGAAAGTATCACTGTTGTGAGTGAGAATTTCTCTGCAACATTTAACACAGCAGGAGCTTGTGGAGTGTCTGTGGTTGGTTGATCTATATTTTCTTTTTTTTTTGGTAGATTTAAATTATTTTTTAAATTTTATTTTTATTTAAAGCTCTCATTCTGTTTTAAAGAATACACTCAGGATATTACAACTCTCCTGAACTTCCTAACAGGAAGAAAAGACACAATGGGGGAGTCAATATTTTGTTACAAGTCTCAAATACAATGATATGAACTGTCCCCAGTGTGGCAATCCAGTGGCTAAAGGCCTTGAAATATTTGAGACTGACAAGAAAATGCTGAAACCGATTGTAAACCAAGCTGTGAGTCTAAAAAATTAACCCTTGGAAGAGACCAGGGGGATCTTTACATGTACGTAGACACATGAGGGAGGTTCAGCTAACATTTATGTTATCTTTTAGGCTGAAATGTACTGAGTATGTATTGCCATGCCATGCAAAGGTATCTGTTTGCAACTACTCTAACTAACTCTGCAGTTGGCTGGAAGATCCTACTACATCAGTGGAGATTTAGAGAAAATGAGATTGTGCCTCTAGAATATCAGGTTCTAGATATCACACTCCCTGACCCAGGGGACTTTTAGAAGTCACCTCTCTTCAGAGGGCAGGGCAGTTCATAAAACTGTCCAACACTTAAACTTAAGAGTTCAAAAATAGTTGGGAGAAGTTTTCTGCTGTCAGAGGCCTCTGGAAAAACAGAACATGCACCACTTACCTGCACATACATTTGCACTTGCCAAGATGCTAATTTTGTTCAGATTAATACACTGCTGCCTTTTCTATATCCATCAAGAGGCTTTTCAGCTAAGTTTTTTATTAGTATGACTTTTACTGTCACATCAGAGCAGGATTTCATTCACTGGCTTCAGAGCTGGTTCTTCCTCCCCTTACTTCTGAGAAGAGCTTGTGATTCCAGAACAGTTTCTTGGATCCGTATAGTCACTCTTCTCTTCCACGGTTCTTTCAAAATTATTTTTTTCTAATAGCACATGAACCTATCCCAAAACAGGTTAACTCCTACCTGTGAGTACTATACACTTGACTTCCAGGAGGCTTGCAGTCTAATTTAAAAAGTAACCTGTAAATAAGACTTATTTCTTCCTTGCTCGGTTAAAACAGCTCCTCAGTCAGCCAAAATGTTTCCAGTTGTGAGAGTGCCTTACACTAAAGAAACTGCTGAATTCACAGTACTGGGCAGCATCAAATTGACATTTTATACAAATACTATCATATTTAAGAATCAATTTTCACATTTATTTGGGTGTGTTTCTTCCAAGTAATTTATCAGTGTTTTTTCCAACTTTGCTAAAACGCCTTTTAGTTTAAAACCTGCTTATGAAACACACTTTTGAGATTTAACACTTGTAATTAATATATACTTGCATAAATTCAGTACTGAACATGCTGCAAGAAACTTCTGTTCCTCTTGTATCATAACACTTCAGTTACACTTCCCATTACAATCCCAGCAATGCTTGAGTTTGGAGCTGCTGAGTTTTCCTGCAGAGAAAATGCATCAGCAGACACCAGCACGCACCAGTGGAGCTTCTCCACCAGTCACCCAGGGCTGCCTGACTGCTCCACACACTGGGAAAACTCGGGAGATTGCTCAGGTTACCTGTGCTGAGTCCTACCTTTTCTGTTTGACCGTGATGCCCTTCTGTTGCAAAGCCTTCTCGTTGGCCATCTGCAGGAGTTGGATCTCCTTCCGAGAGAAAAGGCGGATAGCAAAGGCCTTTTCCAGGAGCCTCTCTGGGGACACCGACTTGGCGATGTCCCTCACGAAGGCTCGAATGTCCTGCTGGATGCTGTCAGACTCCATGGGCTGCCCAGCTCTGACTTTATGAAAGAATTTCAGAAGAGCCAGTGCGACACGATAGAGAACTTTGTACCCTTCCACCAGGAAGACGTCGAAGACCCGTGCGATGTATGCCATGGGCAGCTCTCCGAAGAGCCACCGCTGCCAGTCCGAATACACCTCCAGCACGTCTTCGGACACGGCCACCATCAGCTTGTGGGCTGCCTGGCAGTACTTGTTCACCAGGTCCCCAAAGGTCATGCAGGAGGACTCGAAGGCCAGGAAGGTCTGGTCGATGAGCCGCTTGGATGGGTCGTTGCAAGCCAGGATGCGACAGACCTGCTCGAAGCACTCGGCCTCGTCCTTGCTGTAGTGCAGGAGCAGCGCGATCACCGAGGGCAGCGCGGGGCAGAACGAGATGTCTGGGAACTGATTGGAGATGCACAGAATGATTTTCCTCACGGCCCCGATGCCCTCGGCGTTCAGGCAGTACGTGGGGATCAGGCTGTTGTCCACGAACTCCGGCAGTGGAAGGGAGCTGCTGCTGCGTTTTCCTATGATCTTCACCACGATGTCCCGGTACACGTTTGCATCCGGGGTCACTGTGCGGCATGGGATATTGCTGATGAGTTTGTGGTACACTTTGGCTCTCAGAGAGTGGTTTTTGGCCCAATAGCCCTGCCGGGCCAGCTGCTTGAGCTCGTGGAAGTCCGTGCAGGTGAGCTCTTTTGTATCCTGGCTCTGGGCACTTACATCCATTTTGTCCCAGTCCACAAAGCGGCTGTATTCATCCATGGCTCCAGGAGAAGCAAATCACATAAATCATGAGAACAGAGACCTTAGTTAGTCATTGACGGACTCTTGGAATTTTCTGCAAAAGGAAATTTGAAAACCAGAGGTTTGAGTAACAGATAATCTCTTATTTTCTTTATGAACACACATATGTACATACTTGTTCCTGCAATGGCAAAACTGTTTTCTAAAGCAAAGAAAGTTAAAGATGCCTTTTTATTTTTCAGCCAAACTTTTCTTCCATTCTGTCAGTAACTCCTACTGCAGTAATTGATCAAAGGCCAGCCCAGAGGCTGATCCTGAGGACATCTCCCTAGAAAATTAATTTCCCTAACTGAAAGCCCAAGCTGAGGCATGGACCTTTACGTTAACATCTCACTTAAGAGAACAGAAGACTCCCACCGCAAAAAGATATATTGCAAAGTATGTTCAATTTGCAATCTCTCTTTGCAATTCTCTGGGGAAGTATAAGTGAAACTTGTACTAGAGATGCAGTCTCACAAGTAGTGTATGCTGCTCTGAGACTGTGCAGCCAGTGAGAAGAGATACTGTGCTCCTACTAACCACAGCCATGTCCTCTCAGTAATTTCTTTGGGCTGGTACTAGCACTTGTGTGACCACACAGTCACTGAGATTAGCTTGTTAATCTGGTACAATTTTTCTTTTTCATTGGATAAGTAAGACTTCTTCATGGAAAGGGTGGTCAGACATTGGAATAGGCTGCCCAGGGAGGTGGTGGAGTCACTGTCCCTGAACAGCGTTCAAGAAATATCCCTGGAAGTGTTCAAGAAATGACTGGATGTAACATTAGTGCTCTGGTCTAGTTGACAAGGTGGTGATTGGTCAAAGGTTGGACTCAATCTTGGAGGTCTTTTCCAACCTCAGTGACTCTGTGTGCAGCTGTACAGTCAGCCAGATCATTGCTAGTACCAGAAGAGACACTTGTACAGGACAAAACTCTGCTTCCTGACTGCAGTACAGGGTCAAGTCAGCTTCAAACACCTTCATTAAAGCACTTACATTTTCTAAGTGCTGCTCTGGATGCTGGCCATGCCCTGTCACACAGGCACACAACAGCTCTCCCATTGGAGATGCCACAGACATCTTTGTGACAGCACTAGGAGCTGAATCATCAGGTTCTGGCCTCTAGTGCCTCATACCACGTTTACCTGATCTACCAGCTGGCTCCAGGTTCACAGCACACCTGTGTCACAGCAGAGAGTGTTGCTGTGACCACTAAAGGCCGTATCCAAACTGGCTTTAATCAGTCAGTGCAAAGCCAGAAGGGGACACACAATAAATTCCACTATTGCAGCAGGTCTGCCCAGGGCTGGAACCTCTGCCCATGTGCCCACAGTGTTGAACTGAAGCTGGGAACATGGCTGTGAATGCTGCACACTCTGCAAAGCCAGACAGCCCCTATAAAATGCAACAGGCCTATAAAACTGTTTTGTCCAATTAAGACATTATATAGCAAGGTTAAGTCAATGAAAATATTTACTGAAAGGCTTCCAAAGAACCCTTAGTCATTCCTGTATTGATGGACTGAAAAATGCATGGAACTTGACTTTTATCAGCATGGTCTTCCATAAATCAGGTGCTTTAAAATGATTTGAAACTCCTAAGGTAGATATACCATCAAGACAGGATCTCATCCTCATAGCTTCACCATAAGAAAGTAAATAAAACATTTTGCCTGAAGCAGCTGTATATTTAATCCAGACAGTTTTAGATTCTGAGTAAATGCTAACCTGGGTATTTCAGAATCACATGCTGAAAGTCCCAAATTTAACTCCTCTTTTAAAAGTTTGGCAGCAACATACAGGAGCCTTTCAGAGAAGACTTTTGGATGGCTTTTCTCTACAATATTTAATTCAGGATTTTTTTATAAAAAGAAGACTGGTTTTGGATCATCTTTCTTGATGTGATGGTAAGTGTAAGAATGATACAGAAATGCTCACCATTTCTTTTTGTTGCATTCTTCTACATCTGAAACTAATTCTCAGACTCTAATTAAGGGAGGCAATACATTGTCCTGGCTCCAGTTCTGAAAGTGAGATATCTTATGTTCAGCTGTGGGGTCTCAGTGTGAGCTCAGCGTATGTTTCCTGGAGATCCAGTAACAGCAGGACACCAGTCCATCGCAGAGCCAACGTCAGCTCCAGGGAAGTTAACATTTTTCTGTAATTCTCCACCTGGGAATCACAGAAACACTCATTATTTTTAATTCAAATCCTAGAATAAGGTCTTTTTGTAGAAGAGAAATTTAATCCTACTTTGCAGTAGCAAAAGCACAGGGAGATGAACCATTCTGCTCCTGGAGACTTCAGCATGGAAACTATCACTAGAAACTATCACTAGTGCTTGCAGCACTAGTCTCCAGCACACTTCCACCTTCTGCCATCATCCCTTAGGAGCTGCTTAGGTTTATATTAAGGAGGGTTAGGCAAAATGCTCATCATACAAGACAACTTCTAAGATGCCCAGATTCATCTTGGCTGTCTTTTTTTTTTTCCCTGTAAACTTTCTTCTCTTGTCTTATTTTCTAAGATACACAGGCATATTTACAGGCTGCATCAAACACATTTTTCACTCTAGCAATTACTGCCCATTCCAGAAACTAATGAATTTGATGAATATGTGCTCCTGAAGCTCACTGAAATCCATGGCTAGAGGATGGTAGTCAGACTGCCAGAAGTTTTCATCTGAGCTCACAGTTTTATATGTATTTTGGCTGGGATAAATCTGTGGGGTCTGCAAGTAGGTCTGGCTGCTTATGCTTTTCACAGCTCTAGATGCTGCAATAAAAAGTGACAGCAAAGCAATTGGGCATCGTCAGGGCTGCCAGAGCATGACCAGCTCTTAACTGTGCCTGCAAAACCAACAGAACTTGTGTGCTTCAGTGCAATGGTGCATAGCTCCTGATACCGTGCCAGCAGCTACTGTAAGCCAGCAGGCCTCCAACAGGGAGGATTTACTTGCCAAAGGAGAAGAGCCCAAGAAATCTCAGGAAAATTCCAGCCAGCCTTCATCTCCTCCTCAACTCTTTCTGAATCTTCCTGCCTCCCTCCTATGGGGCAAGTTCTCTCTCTTCTGGCAATTGTGTAAAGAGCAATATTTAACTTTGGGCTGCTGGGAAGAGGAGACAGATGTCTCACCCTCAGCAGTCAAGAGCCAGGGGGTCAGGGCTGTCTCCTGCCCATCCCTCCCAGCACAAGGAAGCAAGCAGGCAGGCAGTACAGACTTGTGTTTGGAGGGAGGCTGGAGTTTCAGTTAGGGAGTAAAACTAGAAGATGGCTGTGTGAGAGTGCAGTTGTGTCACGAAGTCCCATACTCACCTAAACTACCTTGCTTACCCCTCCATATAAAAGCGAGGTAAGGCAGGTAGAAGAGAAAAAACATTTCAGAATGAATGTTTGTATAAAGATATAGGCTATAGGCAGGCAGAGAGACTCATTTCCAAACCCTTACTGCAGCAAACCTCTTTCCTTCCTGCTTTAGAGAAGTCAGCATCATGTTATGATAAACATCCTCTAACTGGAGATGGGGACAACATGAGCAACTGAACTGCACAGAACTGAAATGAGGTCTAGTACGTGTTAGCACAGGATCATAAGGGCATTGTAATAACTAGCAAAAAAACCCCCAAAAACAAACAAACCAAAAAAACCCCACCAAAACATTATTCATAACAACCATGGAATCACAGAACGTTTTGGGTTGGAAGGGACTTTAAAGTCCCTCTCATTCCACCCCCTGCCTTCCACTAGCCCAGGTTGCTCCAAGCCCCATCCAACCTGGCCCTGGACACTTCCAGGGATCCAGGGGCAGCCACAGCTTCTCTGAGCAGCCACAAAGCTTTAAAGTTCTGTACTAAGGGTAAGCAGTCATTATCCTTTCTGATCAGAATGACTTCTTAAAAAAGCAGGAATTAACACAAAAGAACAGAACCAGGAGAAAGAGCTTTTTTCTTAGTACCTGCCCCAAAACTGTAGATTGTTAGATTTATTAGCTTATAATGGAGCTCTTTGAGTAAGTGTAATATTAAAAAAAAAAAAAAAGCAAGTACACGAGTGAGAAGTAGAACTAGAAAAATGCATACTGAGGATCTGCCAACAATGGCTGCAGCACAGGCAAAAGCTTTTTCAAGGTTAAATTTAAACTCTGAAGCAGGCAAGCAATCATTACAATTCAAACCCAAGCAAGGACCACAGTAACCAGCAGGATTTCAAGTCAGTGACTGAATTTTCAGGAAATATTTAGCTTGCTAGTCTAGCCACATTTTCCATTTCATTCCCTTAGCTCTTCCCATTGTCTTTTGGACTGCTTTTAGAAGACTGCTGAAAGCTGTCTGAATCTGTATAAAATACACAGCAGTGAAGCCAAGCGTGACAGGCAAATTCCCATACTGCCTGTGAAAAAAAATTCTTTGAAAGTGTCTAAAAACACATCAGCAGAAAAAAAGATTTGAATTATTACTTACTTTCTGTATGGGGAATACAAGGTTACAATTTTTCTAAAGATAACAAGGCTGAGGGCAACTTCAATAATTTTATAATTTAGAATAATTATTTTATTATTAAAGGGGTTTGTTTGTTTTTCTTTCCAAAATGCAGGAACTAACAAACTGAACTATCTGAACTACAACTAACGCAGAGGGTAATTATTTCTTTCAAATTGAGAATACATGGAATAGTCCACAATAGTGAAATATTTACAGTCTAAACTTCTTTAAAATAAATTTCAACTTTGGTTAAAGCCTGAGATTACATTATTTGATACTGCTTTTAATAAACAAAAGAGAGTGTCCTAAAAAAACCCAAGCTATAACTGATCAGATCCTTGTTCCCTATTCCATTTAGGTATTCTTGCAACTTTGTGTTCTGAAAGTCTGGCTACATTTTAAAAGCTTATTAAGACACTTCATTTAATCTACTGCAGCTGCTCTATAACAGGAACTACCAAATTTTGAAAATGATGTTTTTCATCTTGTGCATGGGCAATCACACCACCTTGGATTCAGCTCTTTGCTATTTACAGATACAGTTAGATACTGACAACCAACATTTTGGCGGGCATTTTTATAAGGTGCTAACAGAAAGCAAATATTCCCTTATGCTGCCCTGCAAATCAAGACCAATGTAATCCTCCAGACCTGTACCACACCATTTGGTGTTCAAATTTCTGAGCAGTGTTGTAGGCGTGGAAAAGACTCCAATTTACTCTTTTTCATAACCTTGTTAAACTAATCCATGCAGAAAGCACATGAAGAGATAATGAGAACTGCTTCCTCAAGACTGCTGGCTAGTAGTCCTTTTCCCAGTAAGAGGAAATGAACCGCAAAAATATGAGCAGATGAATTCCATCCTTGAGGAATACTCAATCACCTCTGAGATGTTTGCCTCCTAAAGGGAAGTCTGAAAGAAGCACAAAGCAACACAGCAAGGTAGCAGTGACTGCAGAACAAAAGACAACTGTCAGGAAGCTCCCCTCTCCTCCCCCAGTACTTCAGTGCATCCTGCAGCTTTCCCAAGCCCAGACTCACAGCAGCACACCTTGACATCTCTGCTGCATGGATCTGGAAACAAGACTGGACATCACTGTTCCCCCTGCACCTGCTGATCAGAAGCACAGTTTGTCACTTGTACAGTTTGCCACCCCTCCCTGGGGCAGATGTGTTTCAGAGCTTGAATTAAACACTCCATTTAGCATTAGAAAGCAACCAGCTCATCTCATGCACAGAGTCTTTGGGAGCACTGCATTGTGGCTGCACTGTGGAGCGATGATCCCTTCCAGCAGAGTACACAGAGCTCGATGGATTGCTTCAATGTGCTTAAATGCAGTTCGATCTCTGTGATGTGCCTGCCCTGGGCACTCTGTACAGCACAGGCTGGGCACCACGATAAAATTCCTGACAGTGTTCTATTACAAGTTTAGCTGTAGTGTGACAGCAGATTATTAGATGTTTCCTGCTGGGTTTTGATATGCTTTTAGGACAAAGTCTAGAAACCTCTCAATTTCCCAAGTAACTGATAGAGACCTGACATCAGAGCTCTCTGCAGGGCAAATACTTTTAGGCATTTAGATGATTTCTCTTGGGATATCACCACTGCATATGAAGCACCATAACAGAGGGTTTGTCCTAGAATCCCACATTTTCTTTCTTAGGAATGTACTATCACCTTCTTAAACAGTCTTTATCTGTAATTAATTTTTTGTGCACTTTATTACAGTCTAAAGTTCAGACACACATTTAGACACGCAGCAGTTCCTCACTGCAGCTTATATTTAGGAGAATGCATAAGCCATAGAATAATGGAACGGTTTGGGTTAGAAGAGATCTTAGAGATCATCTCATGCTAGCACCCCTGCCACGGGCAGGGACACTTTCCACTGGCCCAGGCTGCTCCAAGCCTCGTCCAACCTGGCCTTGAACACTTCCAGGGATGGGGCAGCCAGTGCTTCTCTGGGCAGCCTGTGCCAGGCCCTCACCACCATCTGAGAAAATAACTTCTTCCTAATATCTAATTTAAATATACCTCATAGCTGCAAGCACTTCAATATAAAGCATTCCCTCCTTCCCACCTGTGGGTTGGGATGACACAAGCACTTCTGGTGTCCAGTCCCTGTGGGCACTGTGAGCAGTAAGATACCAAAAAGGTACAAGGTAAACACACAGAACCAAACAAGAGAAAGGTCTGGGGAAAAACACAACACACTTTTGTTGAAAAAAATGTAAGAGGAAAGAAATGGTTAATGGCTCCACAAAGGTTCAAAAACGCTAAAGAGCAGAGCATTGTAAGAGGATACTGGAGGTAAATGGTATCAAAGCCATAAGTCAGTAACTTTCCCTCCTGCCTACATCATAAAAACACACAACAAACATTAAAATTAAACAGAGGGTAATTCCTACCTTTTTTCCCTCCAGACCAAAGGAAAACTGCACGTAACTTGCAAAACTATTTTACATGATGCATTAAAAAATGATCCATTAAAAAAACATATCTGTCAAAGTAGTGCAAAAAATCAACACAATTCGTATTGATCGTATTTGTATGTCTGAGTTTTCATTCTGGTCCTTCCAAACCGTAAGACTGAAAAAATCTTTCATTTTGTACTAATTCTTCTTCTTCTCTTTGTTGCAAAATTGGAAATAACTACAAACATGTCTCCCTTCAACAGCAAACTCTGACTCTGAACATACAAGCTTCAGTCTTACTATTTTATCTTCCCCATAACACCTCAGTTTATAACTTTGTCTGGGAGTACAGTCAACTATGTAGAACCAAAGACAGTGTTGACTCTCAGTGAAAAACGTGACATGGTATCAAAGCCACACATCAAATCCCTTTTTCCTCTCTGTTGCACTCACTGGATGCTGTCAGTTTGACATCTATCACCTTGAGATTCTTTTCCACTACATTTACTGGCAGAAAAACATATTTAAATACCTGTTGCTGATATGTTTTCCTCTTAGACACAATGTCTGCATTGGTTTATGTCAAACACTGATTTATTCATTTTCTTCTTATCTAAGCCAGAAGGTGCAGGAACATGTACTTTACAGGTACATGCAGCTATGTTTTACTTCTTACACATTTAGAGTTTCTTCAGGTCCAGAACAGCAGCTTACAGCACGAATGGAAACACAGGTGGATTTTTACAAGCAGAAGACCCAATCTGAGATACCAGGAAAAGGCATCCCTAGGAGAGATGTTTGCCAAGAAGCCTTTCCCAGTCCACGGCAATGTTCCATGGATTTATTAGCATGACAAAGCTAGTCAGTGACTGAAGAGCATCACATCCTTCACCTGCTCCTCCCACTGCCTGAGCAGTTCCCACAGTACATGATTATTCCTTATCCAGTTTTTGTGACTAAGCGTCACACCCGTGTGCCTGGGAGTTTTCTCTACGGATTTTCTACTCTGGGCCAAGCTGCTTCAACACATCACTTCCAAGTGCAGCAAGTGCAGGTCCCAAAGCCCTCACAGCCTGACTATAACTTACCAAGCTAAGAGGCACCCCCGGCTCAGACCGCTGTGCGCTGGGAAGGAGGGTGGGAGCTGCTGCTCTGTGGAGAGGGACACAAAGTGTTACAAAGCCCCACACACTCTCCAGTGGACAGCCTCAGCACTGTCCATGCCATGACCTATATCATACTGCAACTGTGGGGTTTTGTATCGATCTGTTCCACAAAATAGTAGCCTTTTTCCATGCAAGAGTTAACAATGCATGTGCTGTGCCGGGCCAGGTAGAACCAGAAGCCTCATCTGCAGGCTCCAGGGAAGCCTTTGATGCTCAAGGGATGTGCAAGCAGAATTAGTTCATCAGTCTCAGCAGTAACTTGCCAATACAAATATATTTTCCACTCAGATATATATACACATCCACAAAATAAACATTGCACTGTACGTGTTGTATATATACAATATAACAAATATATATCCCATTTTTAAAAACTAATGCTCAAATTAATTTTCCTCACAATATCAATATTTATCAAAAATACACCCACACAGATGACTGCTGGACATTCTCTCTTGCAAAAGGTTCAAAATATGAACAGTGCCATTTAAAGTCTCTTAAGGAACCCAGTCAATGTCCCAATTCCCCAAGTCATCTTTAAAACAAAACAAAAAGACCATTTAGTCAAAACAGTTCAAGTATCAGTGTGGATACTTATGTCAGTTTAACTCTTCTGTAAAATTAACTGATAAGACATGTTTATAGTGATTTAAGACCTACTCAGTGCAATGCATGAACACACAAAGCCTTAATGGGCAGTGCTGGAGAGCTTAAGGGGTACCTAAACTGGGAAATGGGTGGATGAAGCAGTAACCCTGGTGTAATGGAGCACACAAATCCTTAATCTTTGCTGAGCATGTGGAAATCACTGCACACACTCCTTGCCCCTGCAGTAAGTAAATGGAGATGTACACTTTATTCACGCCAGCAGTTATCCCTACAACTTGTTTATTCCGGGGGAGATCTGTGCTCCCATAATTTCAGCCAGCAGCTAAAAACAGGGTAGGAAAATCTTATGATCTCAGACTATTTCATTATTGTCTACACTAAGTAGTAGACAGTTTTCTCTTGGAAAGCAAAACTCAATTTACAGCAAGATGAGCATATAAAAATTAAAGCTGACATTTTACTCAGAATTCTATTTTCTTCCAGCTCTGCAAAACCCTACAGATTTTGCTCCTTTCTTCTGACATTGCTCAGGATAAAAACTTCAGTAATCTGGTACGCTCTGTCATGGATTACCCTTTCCTGAAATGAAGTGTAGATTACCCTACACAGGGGAGATACTCAGACACCAACTACACTTTACAAGTAAAGGAGAACCTAAGCTCAGCCAACAGCTCCAGTTCAGGGAACTGGAACAACACATTGCTTTATTTTGGTACTTATTTCTGTCATCTTTCTAAACTTATGCTCTATTAAAAGCATAAGAGTAGCAACAAACACTCCTGTGCAGCAGCAAAGGTACAGAAACAGCACCTCATAGTGAAAAGCTGATGAGTGTGGAATCCCAAACTAGACCTGCATTATTTTGACAGTGATTTCAAAATCAAAGGGCATTTATAATAACATATCAGCTGCCAACTTTATCATCTTACTATTAGCGTATATTGCTAATTTTCTAGTCTTATTGGGAGAGAACTTTGGGAGACTGGACCTGCTATAGAGTTCAGGGTCCAGGGCACAGGATTTACAGGAAGCTTTGCTCTTCAGGGTGCTCTGTACCCATGTGCTTGTTCTGAGCAAACTTGAAGGGATTTAACACACCTGACACACCTCCTCCTCTCTCCAGTGGCGCTGCACTGGCCAATGCATTCCAAGTCTCTCACCTGGAGGATACAGGCATATTGAAATGTAAAGCAGGAGCAGGAATCCTGTCTCCACATGGGCCTAGATTAGAAAAGAAACATTTTCTGTACAGAATGAAGATATTACAAAACAAAAACATTCAGCAAAAAGAGCCCCAAAACTCCTCCACCAACCAGACTGAAGTGCTTTTATTAATCCTCATCTTAGAACTTGTCATTGTACAGATCTTCTTATGACTTACTCCCTTCTGCTAGGCCTGTTTGTGAGGGGAAAAACAATCTGTAAAAATTAGACTGTTTTTTAAACAATGCACTGGGCAACACTGATATGCATCAGGTGCACCACTGACCTCCGTACCTTCAAAAAAAAGGTCTCTGCATGCACAGCTTCCAACCTTCATACCTGAAACTGTGCTATAGAAAACAAGGGGACAAATATCCTCACCAAAGAGAAGAACAGCTAATTAACCACAGTACTAAAGTGCTTGCAGCATAAACAACTCATTTCAGTCTCTAAAATCACAAGCAGGATTACTACTTGTGGCAGCTGTGTCACAAATACTTTTAGCTCCCCCTATTCTATACAGGATGTACAAAGTCTGCATTAAATAGGCAATCTCTGGAAAGTGTCTCTTTTCCTGGGACTAATGGGTATTTGCTGCACAGGTAAGTGATTTTAGAATTGCAGCTCTGCAGTGTTGAGATCCCCAGTTCTGAAACAAACCCAACTATACTCTGAAGATATGCAGTGGACTATGGGCTTAGAACAGCTGATTTGCTGAGAGTTGGCATCTGGCCTTTGTCCTATTAGGTAGAAAAATTCAAACTAATCTGAACATTAATTTTTCTTTTCCAAAGGTTGATAGTCACCCTAGCAGATTTGGCAGTAACACAGCACAAGTTTCCTGAAACACAGTCACTACAACAACTTTGTGTACAAATTATTTCTCCTTTAAGTTGTTTTCCCCATAAAAACATAACAAACTAATGAAGTGTTGGATTTTGGCAGCTACACCAAAGTTACACTTATTTGACAACATAATCAGGAGAGGGAGAAAGGGTTTTAAATGGACAGAGAATAAGTTTAGATTAGATATTGGGACAAAATTCTTTCCTCTGAGGGTGGGGAGGGCCTGGCACAGGTTGTCCAGAGGAGCTGTGGCTGTTCCATCCCTAGAAGTGTCCAAGGCCAGGTTGGAGGGGGCTTGGAGCACCCTGGGATAGTGGAAGGTGTCCCTGCCCATGGCAGGGGGTGGAATGAGATGAGCCTTAAGGGCCCTTCCAACCCAAACCACTCTGTGGTTCTGTGCTGATGTAGCTGCCTACACCCCAAGCACCATTCAGCACACTCCTTAACACAGACACTCGCAGTCTCCTAGATTTCTCCTGAGTCTCCTTCCCAAGACAGTGGGAATCAACAGCTCGTGGTCTTTTGCAACACGTCTGAAAGCGCAGGCACTTGTTCCCTAACTGCAGAAGTTAAAGCAGGAGGAGAACAAATGAGTTATGTTAAAGCCTAAGAGTGTGAATACCACAGATACACATATATTAACATCAGAGATTTTAAAACATTTGAGTCCAGAACTGGACCTCACCAGCACATATTCCCACCAACACATGTGGACTCCAAGCCAGTCAATCATTAATTATAGTGCAAAGAGATCTATTTTTGTATCAGGTGACTGTCTGGTCAAATACCAAAGCAGGAAATAGCTCAAGAATACCACTTCTGTGACAAAACTCACTGCACCTGCCAACACACCCCATGCAATTGTGTCAGACTATTGCAAATATACCTGAAAATAAAGGCATCCCCAAATGAATTTTAGAGAAATTGTAGTTCTTTGGTTCTAGTCCCAATTCCAGGCTGTACAGACAGAGTATAAGGAACTGTTTTTCTTTCAGACCATTAACACAGTTTAACTATTTTGAGCGGTAACTTATCTGTGAGCACGCAGCCACACAGCCCAACAGCAGCAGTTCCAGCTGCCTCTCCAACCTAACAGAGAGGGCAGGGGGGAGTCCACAGAGCCAGAAGAACAGCAAGGACCTAACTTATGGTCTGTTATCAATAATGTGCTTGTCACTGACTGGATATGGCTTCAGCACTACAGCAAAGCCACTTACGACCTAAATAAATGCCAGGGCAGCATTATCAGATTGCAATAACCTTGGTGCTGGAGATGGTGAGACACACGTGCAGCGTGGACTGGTTTCCTTTGCTTGCCTTAAATATACAGACAGTTATTTTAGTACAGGGATAGCTTTATTCCCCCATTTTTCTTTACAGTTCAAATAACAGGGGGATCAGAGGATGGAGGCCCTTAAAGATTTCAGGTTCACAGAACAAACAAGCAAATACAACCAAGGGGAGAAAACAAAGGTCACAATAAAAGGAATGAGCCGGGAAGAACAGAGGTACTTAAATATGTGACAGATCCACAAACAGCCTGCTAGTAACATTTACTTGGTGGCACTTAATCATTAACAGCAAAAAATCCAAAAAACCTCAAACAAACAAACCCCATCCACCTCCCCCCCCCCCAAAAAAAAAAAAAAACAAACCCAAACCAAACCCAGGGAGAAAGCTGTTTTCCTTTGAGTTAAAATTTCTGGCTACAGGAACACCTGCAAACTTTCAAATATTAATGACAGAAAAGACATTCAGTACAAGGATTCCCAACAGATAATTATTGTGCAGTACTATCCACAGCTGTCTTGAACGTTACAAAGGATATAAATATCACGTATTGCTTGGAAGGAGCAAAGAGTTACCATAAAATGTTGCTGGAGTCCTTGGATTCGAGTTATCATTGCTGTTCCTGAGTAACTATCTTGGAGAAGTCTTTTGCAACAGTTTAACAGCTAGTGATTACAGAAAGAAGGACATTCCAACAACAGGGACTTCCCAGTTCTGGTAATACTGTGCCCCAGATATGATCCATGCTATTTCTGTGCTCTGGGTACTCCTGGACGCTCTGAAAATCCTACTGGGATTTCCTGTAAGCCAGAAAAGCTTTTAGATGCTCCAGCTTCTTGTAGGACTTGGACACAAAAATACAAGGATTGAGATAGTACAGCTCGAAGGAGAAGGTCCCACTTTTCTCTCATCACAAGTACACAGCACCTGTGAGGTGCCATCCCTCCTGCTGCCCCGGGACCGGAATGAGCTGAGCATGCTGCATCCACCCGGCTATTGCTCGCTTGTTCACAGGCCCAGAGAGGCCGAGGAGCATTTTGGCAGGTTCTAGCCAGCACTCTAAATTTGGTGTTTGGTGGCTAATGCTTCGCCAGCCCCAATATTCCAGCAATTTTCACTGAAGGATGGGCTGGAAAGACTAACGTGAAAACAAACTCACAACAAAATTCTACTTTCATTATAGAAATTTCAAAACCATTGAAGGTAGAGGCTGCAGAACACCAGCGCTGGCTTTAGAGAGCTGTGACGATCCACTGCCTCTTTGCGGGGTGGGCTGGCAGAAGGGGTGTAAACTGTGCCTGTCGGGGCGAGCGTCACCAGCGCTCAGAGAATCCTCTTCGGCGCTGACCTGCACCCGAGGCACGCACAAGCCATTTAAACAAACACCGTCCAGCCTCCCCACACCCCGAACCGGCCCCAGCCGCAGCCCAGAGCCCCCACGGCCGGCTCGCCGCAGGGACCAGGGGACAGCGCCCGCTCTCCGGTCACCGACACCCCCGGAGGTTCCGCCCTGCGTTCTGGAGCCCACGGACAGACACGGACGCTGGGGCCGCGCCCGAGCCTCCCCCGCAGCTGCTGCCCGGTCTCACACGAGCCCGGCCAGCGACCCGCGGCCCAGCCACGGGGGCCCGACGAAGGCCGGTCTCGGGGCCGGCCCCTCCGGGTCCCTCCCGGCCGCTCGCCGGGGAGATGCCGCCGAGGTGTCACCGCCCGACACCGAATTCCACCCGCCCCGGTCGGCTCCCGGAGCCGCGTTCATCCCCACCCTCCCCCCCGCCTCACCGCTCTCTGCCGCTCCGGGCCGCGTCCGGCGGGACCGGGGGCGCGAGCGGCCCCGCGCCTGCGCACAGGGCGCGGCAGCGCTGCGACGGGCGCGCGCACGCGGTCCCGCCGGGCCGGGCGGGCACGCGCGGAGCGTCCCTGGCCCCGGGACCGCGCGGGGCTGTGAGGGGTGAGCGGCTGCGAGGGGTGACGCGGAGCGTGAGAGGCTGTAAGGCGCCACGGGGGGGTTGTGAGGGGCTGTGAGAGCTGATGGAGGGGTGGTGAGGGCGGCTGTGAGGGCCGATGGGAGCTTTGAAGGATCGGGGGGCGGTGGGGGGTGACAGTGAGGGACGGTGAGGGGGTGCAGGTCAAAGGTGAGGGAGTGTGAAGGGTGATGAAGGCTGAGAAGGGTGATAGGAGCTGTGAGGGGTGGTGGGTGACAGTGAGGGGCAGTGTTGGCAGACGGGGTGGTTGGGGTAGTGTGATAAGAGTATAGAAATTCGGTGGAAAAGAAAACCCCTTGTGATCCGGCTGTTATTAGAGATCAAAGAGAGTGAGGGTAGCTGAGCTTAGTCTCTGATTTTAACCAGTTTGACACTGTAAGTGGTTGTATTAAATAGGAACTTCCATGAGCACAGGTTCTCAAACAGAGCATGTTCAACGCTGTGAGTCTGGTAATGTTCAATAAGAACTTCCACCGTCACAGATTCATGAATAGTGTGGTTTATTGAAGCAGCAGAAATACAAGGGGGAGTGGAAAGGGGAGATAACTGAAAGAGTATGTTTTGTTTAGATTTTCAGAAAAAATTCTATACTCAGAGGATGATGAGGGCCTGGCACCCGTACCCCAGAGAAGTTCTGGCTGCCCCATCCCTGGAAGTGTTCAAGGCCAGGTTGGGTAGGGCTTGGAGTAACCTGGTCGAGTGGAAGGTGTCCCTGCCCGTGGCAGGAGGTGGAGCTGGATGAGCTCTAAAGTCCCTTCCACCCAAACCATTCTCAGATTCTATGAAATGCAGATTTGGAATTGCCCTAGCTGTGATAGAATAATAACAATAGTATAGTGTTAGCCCAGATAATAATAATAATAATAATCATCATCATCATCATCATCATCATCATCATCATCATCATCTTATGTAGAAGCTTACAATGAATGCTTGGGAGGAGGGAGAGGAGAGTAGCCCATCAACTGTCTCTGAGGTCCTTTTGGGTCTTCCTCCTAACTGGGTAAAATTTTTATCCTCATATAAAGTCAAATCTTATCCCCCTGATCTTTCTTCACATATAGCATGATCTAAGCAGATTAATACAGTCATGTATGTTGGACTACGTACTTAATTAAGCCTATTAGCATATGCAGGGTTGTGCGTTTTAATATCTAAATGACTCCTAATCAGGGAAAAGGTGGTGGGGTTTTTTTTGGTTTTTTTGGGTTTTTTTTTATGGTGTCCTTCAAAGTTCTGGTCATACAACTTTGTTCTCTTTTGTTCCATTCTTCAGAGCCAGAGCAGGGTCATCCCATCTCCACAGGACCTACTCCTTCAGGGCCTTTCCTGACATCAGCTCTCCATCCACAGAGATACCACAGAGGATACACAGCATAGGCTCTAGATATTGCTTGGCTCCTTGGTCATCATCCCACAGACAGTAGTGCAGGGTGAGGAGAACTTGGGCTGTGCTTCTGCCCTGGGGGCTGGGAAAAGCTCAGCGCAAATACTAGAAACAATTGTTGCTTCAGGAAAGCTTTAAAATATGACTACTTTTGTGCTCAGTAACAATATGATTGTTTTTTTTTTGCAAAGCCTGTGATGTCCAGGACAGAAATCGGCTCATTTTAAAGATGAAGGATTTCTATAGTGTTTATTTAACTTGGCTTGGCAGCAGTGTTCTGTTTACGACTGGATAAATAACTGCCACATTAAAGATTATTAACTAGCAATGCTTCAGTGGCCAATAAAGCATAATCTTTTATATGGTGTTGTACATGTACACAGCTTGGTACGGCAGGATCTTGCCAAAGAGATAACACATCCCTTACCCGGAAGGTTTACAATCTAAAGGAAACCACAAAGGACCACAAGGAAAGTATGAAACATGATAATGAAACATTAAACACACAGAGGACTTGGAGCCATTTGCAGCTGCATTTTAAACGGGGTCTTAAGAGGGTTTTTTGTATTTACGTTAAAGCTACTGGGCAGTGATTAGAGGCAAAATAAAATCCTAGAGTGGTTTGGGTTGGAAGGGACCTTAAAGCCCATCCAGTCCCACCCTCTGCCATGGGCAGGGACACCTTCCATTAGACTGGGTTGCTCCAAGCCCTGTCCAGCCTGATCTTGAACACTGCTTCTCTGGGCAACCTGTGCCAGGGCCTCAGCACCTCATTGTATAAATCTTTTCCTAATACCTAGTCTAATCTCCCTTCTTTCAGTTTAAAACCATACCCCCTTGTCCTGTCACTACAGGCCCTGCTGAAAAGCCTGTCCTCACCTTTCTTACAGACCCCTGTTAAGTCCTGCAGACAGACACAGCAGCCACTGTGCTGTCACAAATGGTCAGTGGGGTCTTGGGCAGTGCTGGGCCCTATCCTCTGCTGGTGGTCAGGCAGGGCAGTCCCACTGCTCCAGAGGAGCCCTAAGCTCCAAACTGGGGGGGAAGCAGTAAGCAGTCCTGGTAATGTGCTTCCTTTAAGGCTTCCTTGTGACTGGCTAATGCTACTGTGGACACCAATGAACTCATGTCATGGAGCATGAGAGCCATTTCCAAAAGCTGTGCTGAGAAATCATTTGTTTATCCAAATATAAATTGGAAATATAATACATTATTTTATATTCACTGGTGTTTGATTCTGCAGGGTCCTAAAGGGCACTTCCACACATGTAAAGCATTATGTTCCTTGTGCTAAATGAAACTGAGCTAGCAAGGAAAGCAGGTTTAAAAGAGGATGAAAGCAGAGGGAGAGGTGTGAGGACAGAGATAAGTGTGGGCAGCATTTGCTAAGATTTTGTAGGGGGATGAAAAATTTTCATCTGCCTTCAACATTTATAGATCCTTTCACTGTAATATGTGGGACGTATGTATTTTGTATACTTGGGCTCGTGGTGCCCCTCTGAGGTAAAGCAGTGCTGGTATTCTCATGTCCCTCCCAGGAAACTGCGGCAGAGAGAACGTGTTCATGTGGGGAAAAAAAAGCTGGGGATTGACATGCTTTGGAAAAGCAAGAGCAGGCACAGGGAGAGGGAACAGACTCCCAGAGTTTCTCTGCTGAAATGTGAACCATGATTGGAGCTGAACATACTCTTTAGCCAGACAGTTGTTCTCAGTGTTCTGAAAGTTGGAATAATTGAAGGCTTTCCCCAAACTTCTGTCCTGATGCTCAGTGGTGCACTATCAAGAGATATTTTAGGAGTATAATGGTGACTAAAGCCTCTGCATTGCCTGATGGTTTTACCTAATTCCAGTATTCTGGGTGCTGTAGGGGGATAGAGTTCAAGGAGGCAGAGATAAGATAAAGGGCACAGAGATAAGATCAGTGTGGGGAAATCCTTCAGGAGAGGGGCCTGTGTGAATGCAGGATAAAAGGAGACAGCAGTGGGCAGTGAAAATGGCAGATGATATGGGCAGAGTGGATGCTGTGTGCTGTAAAACTTTGGAGCCTGCATGGCTGTATGAGTAATCTCCACCAGCCTGTGTTCAGGCTGTTGGACTGTTTGTGACTGTGAGAGAGGGTGAAGACCTTGCTTGAGTAGCTGTCTGATGGCTGGTGGAAAACACGTTTGAATGCATCTACTCCTCTTCCTGGAGGAAGATGTTCATTGCTGACAGCTTTACAGAAGCCAAGGAATGCCAAGGCTCTCTAAGTCCTAAACCCTGCAGTGGTTCAAATAAAGAGCAAGACCCGGGGAGCCCCTGGGCATGGAGGGCAGTGAGTCTACAAAGGCTTTCTAGGGATGAAAGAAGGATCTTTGTTTATACCAAACTAGTTCCCAGAGTTTTGGAACACTTTCACGTAACATGAAATAAAGTAGTTCCGCAAGTGCAGTCTTGGGTGAAGCCTGTGACCTTTGGGTTTGTGTCTTGATGGTGGCTTCTCTCTCTGTTCTCTGAAGGACAAGAACAAGTGAGCTCATACTGAGCCATTCCTTTGTGTAGGAATGCTATTCCCCCTGAACATACGTTTTCCAGAACCTACAGGAACAGAAATTTCTCTGTGTGTACTGTTATATATCTCACATTTCCTTATGAAACCAGGCTGGTGTTATGGACTAGGCACTGGACGTAATGGAGGCTTTTTGGCAGGGGCAGTGGAGGGACTGGAAGGCTGGATTGGGAAACCACATGAAAGCAAGAAAAGAAAAGCAAGTGAGGAATGGCTAAGTGGATGGAATGATCCATCACATGAGAACTGTCCTCGTGGGTGTCCAAAAGCCTTGGAGAGGTGGTTTGCGCTGGTAAGGTGGGCAGAGGAGCATCTGGAGGATCATCAGGGAACGCCAGGAAGCACAGAAGGGTCTTAGGCCAAAACCTAAGCTGGGCTAGTAAAACAGTGGCTTTGTTGGTCCCACAGCAATGGGGTTTGCCCTGGGCTGCTTGCATGGAAAGCTGATAAGCCTCGGCAAAGTCTGACCTCCTGTGGGTAAAACTGGGAATTACCAGGGGATAATTAAGCAAATCTTTTTCCTATCACGTGCCAGCATCTTAATGAGAGGTTTGCTCAATGGTGTGGATCACTTCTCTTCCACTTGCAGCAGCCAGACGTGGTTCTGCCCCTCTAGATGAGCTGCTGATGTTACTCCTGGCAATGAGGCGGGCTGAAGGTCTCAAAACTGGGAGAGTGCTGGTGGATGTTTTACTGACACGGAATGTGGTCATGAAGGCAGCCAAGCATTTCTCTGTGACTGGAAGAAGAGCTCTGTGGACGCTGTGTTTTCCATTTGGTTGGATGGGTTGCAGCCACCTTTTCCTGTTTCTTTGTCCCTTCCCTTGCCCCAGCTATGGCAGCTCCTGCCTTTTAGGGCTGAGCAGTCGCATTGTACCATGAATGTGAAAGGTTGACTTCTGGTACTGGGTGATCCTCTTGGTGTGGAGAGAAGATTTGTGAGAAGGGAATTAGCAGCTTCCTTTTAGGATGACTTTAATCCCCCTCCTCCATGAGGCTGTGGTGGTGTGTGGTACACTCCCAGCATATCACACCAGGTATTCTGGAGTGTGATGTTGCTTGTTAGGATCCAGCTTCGGCTGCAAGTCCTGCTGTGGTGTTCCATACCTGGTAGGGTCCAGCCCACAGAGATTCCTCTCGCTGTTGGGCATCTTTGGGGCACTCTTACCAACTTCTGACTCTGGAGGAGGACAGTTCATTGCAGAAGGATCTGGCACACAACAGTTTGCCTTCCCGCCGTGGGGTACCTGCCTGAAGACCTGGGATCTTAGGGAATGACTCATAATCCAAGGGCTTTTCCTGGGAAGGTGATTCTGAAGGAGTTTGGTTTATTCCAAGTGCAGGTGTATCCTATAAGCTCCAGGGACTGTTAGTCAGTCACATGCTACATGGATGAATAACTAAATGTTGCTTTATTTATGCCCTGCACTGCCTTTGATGTTGGCTTGGTCCCTTTCTTCTCCCTGCACTCCTCTGCACCAGTTCAAACACAGCACTGCCTTTTCTCAGGGGGCTCACTGGCTTTCATCAGGCAAAGCAGGACCTTTTTTTGGGGAATTGGGGTCCCTCATATCTGGGCTATCATGTCTCTATCTGGGCTGCTGGCTCTGGGTCTTCATTTACCTCACACTGTGATTGAGCTGGAGCAGTGAGAGACCTGCAGAGCTCACAGCAGAGGTGGCTGGACAAATAAGTTCACACCAGGCTGCAATCCCATGGATCTCCTTTTTAGAGACCTGAGAATAGGCTGAACCTGCCTGGGTGAAGGATAAGAGGGTATGGTGCCCAGAGGGCCTCTGCCTGAAGAGGGTTCCTGTCTGTCCCAGGCAAACAGCCTGGGCAGGCTTAGCTCTCAAGAGGGCTTTACACCAAAATCCATGGCACTGGGTGCTCTCAGGCCTGCCTGTGTTCTCCTCTAAGGCAAAGCAGAACCTGCAATTAGTGTTTCCAGAAGGTGTGAAATGGAGCTGGAGCAAAAGCAGGCTCGGTGGTGCTCTGGCCCAGGCCTGGTCCTTGCAGCCTTCACACCTGTGCCAGAGCATGAATTGCTACTCTGTGCTGGTGCCCCTCACTCCTCTGCACACTCTGTTTTCATTAGTGTGTGCTCTTTGGTTAAGGACCCTTCTCACTTCCAGCTGAACAAACACTTTCCATCGCGTGTAAAATCCAGTTTGGTGCTAATAGGCGTCTCCCCCCACCTTCCTCCCTCCCCTTTACCACCTTTTCTGCAGTTGGCAGGACAAAAAAGTGTCGCTATTACCTGACTTATTATCGGCACGGGACTGTAATTTATGACATATGCTTGGTAAAGTGCCATGCTGAAAACATTTATGGCCCTCTTCGAGGCCTGTGGGGTGGTGGGGAGAGCAATGGCTGTGAAGGGGAAGCCAGTTGCAAAATACTGCACAGTCCAAAGGCTTCCTCTACCTTCTGACAGCAGCACTGTGGGTAGTGGGCTCAGCACCCTGCTCTGCCGATGTCAGAGTGGGTTGAAACACCAGTGCCCAGAAAAGATGCCAGGTTTTTCTGTCCTTAGGAAACACACAGTGTCTCCCTTTGGGAATTTATTGAATTCCCCATTTTTATTGCTTTTAGTCCTGTACAATCTTACCCTTCATGCAGGATCTCAGATCCTACCTTCCTCATCTTCCTCATACAAGTGTCACCTCCTCTTTCCTCCCCTTGCTTCAAGTCCCTGTTCTCTCATGGGAGGGTCTGCAGAAGCTGCCCCATGTGCAGCAGGTCAAGCACAGGTGCTGTGAATAACTCCTCTGAAAGGCAGGCACTACAGCAGGACAGCTGCCCTCCAGCAACCAGATTCATGCCTTGTCTGAAAGAAACAACCTGATCGTTTGGTTCTCAATGTCTGGATTTGACCTGAAAATGTGCTGTGGAGAGACGGGGGCAAATGAATTGTCATTGCTGTAGGTGGGCTAGATTTGAATAGCAATCTAAGGGGCAAGGGAAAGTCCTGGCAGCAGTGACTTCTTCCGTGACTGAAGAGAGATTTGTGAGAAATGGGACTTTATATCCCAGTCTTGAGATGAGTGGTATGGAAATCTAGCATGGGAAAGAGTTTTTTACACTGGGCTATTTGCTGGTTACTGAAAAGTTAATGTTGACTATTGAGCTCCTCTCAGGAAAACATCATCATTCATCTTTCAGAGGTATTTGGAGCTTGGCTCTCTGCCCTGTCCACTTGTCGTGATTCAAAGGATGGGAGCAGAGATCATCCAAAACATTTCCCAGCTTCAAAAGCACACTTTCCCTGAAGCTGCTAGTTAGAAGGAGCAGGCCTGCAGTGAGCCAGGCTCTCTGTACACTGGGGGGAAGGATCACGTGGCAGTTTGTCCTCTTTCTTTGGTTCAGGCTTTGCCAGCTGCTGGGTGAGAAGCAGGTCTCTGCAGCCTTCTGCTTCAACACTGCCATGTGTGCATCCATGTGTGCATCCATGTGCTGGAGCTAAAGGAGATGCTCTGGCTGGGGTTGAGTCCTGGATGCTCTCTGCTACTTGGTGTCTGAAGGTTTGCAAGATGAAGCCTTGGGAGCTGGATGACATACGGAGATATGCAAAGCCCACAATGCCAAGCTAATGTTGCTTCCAGAGTCATCATCTCTGGCTGCTGTTATTTCTGGATATCTTGTCCAAAGGGTCCCAAGGCTGAGGGTTTGGTCTGGGAGAATGCCTTGAGCCAGAGTTGCTTCATTCCTGCTGTGGTTGGACAGAATGTGTGTTTTGGATGGCGTTTATTTCCCCAAACAGTAGCTATGTAGAAGTTTGCCATCTGGTGTCATTTTGTCCTCTGAGCTCCATTTGTGCTGTGAAGTGGGGAGAGACTGAAGCCTCCTGTGAGTGAATCAGCTCATTTTGTCTTAAGCACTGTTGGGTGGACCAGGTTGCTCTGGAGCTGATTCTGTTTCTTCTCACTGGAGCTTAGACATTTAGGTGCCAAACTGGGCGCTAAAATCAGAAGTGAAACTCACCCCTCCCCCCCCTTCCCCCCCCTTCACTTTGTGTGTGAGGGAGGGATGGTGGGAAACACTCATTATCTGTGGGGTCTGAGGCACCTTTTGGCCTTTTTCTGTTGACTGAGTTCCAGACACCCCATGCCCAGGTCAAATCTCTATCTGGATCCTAGAAAGGGTTCCCTTTTTCAGATGGTGAGAAGCAGATGGGTGGTGCTGGATCCTGCTGAAAACAGGGAAGAACCACAATCTTGAAAGGTTTCCCAGTGTCCTGCAGGGTGAAAGCATTTAGCTGACAATAAAACCTCTGCTGAGTGCAAGATTATTCAATGGGAAAAGGTGGGGGGAAATGGCAAAAAATGGCAACCTGTCTTAAGAGAGTTCACTGTATGTGCACCTGATAAAAATCATAACATGGGATCAGCTTTCTTCTCTGCTTTCTTGGCTTTTGGCACGTGTAACCAAGTTCTGGCAGGCAGGGCAAATTTCCTTCTCCCTGGGGTCGTTAAAAAAGACCATTTCCCCATTTAAAGAGTGGGAGGGAGGTGGGGATGGAAGGGGGAGCTGAGCCAGGCAGTGGGCAAGCCCTGCCCACACTGCTGCACGAGTTAGCAGAGCCATGGCTCTCCCACCCCCACCACTCTCCATGGTGTTAGGCACGTGGGATTGAGGGGGGCTGGATGGGTATGAAAGCAAACACACATCTGGAAGTTCCTCCAGTTAATTGGGCAATTATTCATACCACTCTTGCTGGAAGCAGCCTGCTACTGCTGAGCCAAAACCAACAACAACAGACCGTGGGCGTACTCCATCCCTGAGTGGAGAGGGGAGGCTTGTGTGGCAAGGTGGGGCTGCGGAGGGTGGGTTAAGCAGTGAGGGCACGGACCCACTACTCCTGGGCTGCTCTGCTTGCCTGTAGCTGTGGGTGAGTAAGCCCTGGAGACCCTGGATGTGGTGAGATGCTTGGGAAGCACTTGCTTCACAGTGCATGTGGGCCCCAGGTGGGGAGGGGGAAGTTGCTGCTCTGGAACAGCATGAGAACCCAAGTCAACCTGTGTTGGGTTTTACTAGGAGCTTGGCAGGCGGTGGTGTTGGTGAAGGTAGTCCAGGCCCAGCTGTGCTCTGTAGCACTTTACTCCTCATAAATAGTGGGTTCACTGCCATTTCTGCCCAGCTCCCACCTGAGTGAGGCTCTGGCAGCCCATGTTCCCCTTTTCCATCCTTCCTCCTTCACCTTCCTCACATCCCTAGTTCCTTCTTAGTCTGACAGCAATGTCACCGCATGTCCCCATTCCCCGCCCATTTTCTGGTACAGGTGCTGTGCAGGTGAATTTCTGGGGGAATGCAGAGCTGGCTGGCCTTGTCTTTGGCAGTTCATTTCCCAGGATTTGCCTGTGAGATGGGAGCTGGGAGTGATCACCTCAGTCTGAGTGGCTTTCCCTGCGACAGAGTTGACAGACCTCAGCAGATCCTCAGGGAGATGATGTTCAGGAGTACCCTGGACACCATCAGCCTTGAGGAGTTGTCTCTCCTCCTTCTCCTCTTTATATCTGGTGAGATATAGGGTTGCTCCTGAGGCTGAATTGTCTGGGATTGTGTATCAGTGTGACAGACCACATCTTGAAAGCGTTCCCCTGGAACCATGGCTGACTGCTCTTTGAGTGCTTCGCCATTCCCTCCTTGCTGCTGAAGCCCACAGGAAGCCTTCCCCTTCCAGCAGAATCTCTTGATTGATAAAAGCAATCCCCTTCTCTCAAACCGTGCCTGCCGCACAAGCTGGGGGTGATGTGTTTGGCCCATCTGCTTCCCACTTTGCCTGAGAGCACATCTCTGGCACTGGGAGTCATTGTGGCAGCCTCAGAAGTGCACGCAGTGCTGGGCTCCACCAGCATAATTGGAGCCAGCTCCAGCCAAGCCCAGCTGGGATGTGAACGGAGAAGAATTCCCATGGTTCCCTCTTTCCTTTTCTTTTTCCCTCTGCCATGAGATGGGTCTTCTCTAGAGAAATTTATTGCCATTAACTCAAGATCTTCCTTAGGATAACATAAATCAGACAGACAGTTTGGCTCCAGGACGAACGTGCAAACGTAAGCAAGGCTGGAGTGGGTCACGCCATGGAGCTGTCGAGTACAGGATCCTCTCCACAGCATCACTGGAGTGAGTGCTGTAGGAAAGGGCTGGAAACAATGCGTGCATGGCATGTGTTGTCTTGCCTCTTCTCTGATGGTCCATGGATGTGGTGAAAGGTTTATCTAGTGGGTGATCAGCAAATATTTCGTATCTTTGTTTGTCCATTTTTGAAGTGTCTTAGATGGTGCTAACTCAGAAAGGCTTGGGGATGTAAAGTTCTCTGCATGAGCTTTAGTAGTGGTCTCAAAAGTACTGTGAGGACATCTCGCCATCAAAAACCACTGGAGAGAGGGGAGCATGATTCCCGGTTTTACAGGAGGGAGTGAAGAATTTAAATGACTTATCCGAAATTTCAGTGGGAATCCTTACCAGAGTGTGGTGTTGAAACCAGATTCTCAGACTCCTGTGACTGTTCAGCTTTCATCTTTGATAATCACCCACACAGAGATCTAAGTTAGGATTGGAACTTACCCTCGAGCTAATGCAGAAATAAACCTTACTGAAGGGAAAGCCTTCCTTATTGTCCAGCTGCATGACTGTACTGTAGAAGGAGAACATCGCCAGGTGGAGAAGCCAATCAACAAGACCTGCTTTGTCAAGGATTAGGAAATGGAAACATTGCTGAGGGTCCAGCCGAGGAAATACGATACTGAAGGTGCCCAAAAAATCAAGATTTGTGGTGGAAAATAGTTTCAGGGAACAGGAGAGAGTTTGGGACTGTTCAGCCAGACGGGAGAGGGTAGAGCAGCCAGCCATGTGGAAGGGATGGGAAAGGTAGGAGGGTGTGTGGAGCTGGGCACAGAAATGGAACAGCCGAGATACAAGCACCAAGGGACAGCTCTCGCTCTCACTGAAGGGAATGGACCGACTCCCATTGACGTCAATGAGGGCTGAACTGGGACCCTTGCGAGAAATATATTGAACACAGACAAATCCAGCAAAGTCAAAACAGATGATGCGGGCCGCTTAATATGGTCACAGGGAGCTGATTGCGAAACCTCCTAACGAGGCAGTTCTGTCAAGCAGCCATCCAAGCCCAGTAGGCTCCTGCCTAGGAGAGGAACATGGGAGGCTGTGGTCCTGGAGAAGGCATGCCCAAGATGGAAGGCTGAAATGGCATGGGATAGGTCCTCACTGTGCTTCAGCACAACCCCACCCACCGCCTTGTTTGTGTGACCTTCTTAGCTATCTTACCATATTCCGGGTACTTCTTCTTGAGCTTCCCCTGTCCCACTGATGGAGCTGTTCTGAAGCTGAGGTGTGGACAGACTGGACAAGTTGTCACAGAGGAATACACTGCTGTACCTCAGCTGGCGGTGGGGGGCAGCTGTGTGTGCACATGCCTAATCCATGGCACATGCGAGTCAGTTCAAGTTAGCCAACGCGACAGAACCGCACTAAGCTGGCTGAGGTGACCTTATTTGCAAGGACTAAGCAAATGCACATGGACTGTAAGGCTGACACGCAGTAACCAGTTACCGCGTGATAGCCGGTTCCTGTGTTTGCGCTCAGCCTCTGACTCATCACCCCAAACTCTTCCCTTGCTGTGCTTCTCAGTCCCTTGTTCCAGGTTCCCAGCGCCTGGTTTCCTCTGCGTCAGGGAAGTCTGTGATCCTACCACAGCCCCTTGTCTGTCCAGAGAGTAGTTTTGGCACCTCTCCTGCTCTGCTCCATGGAGTCTCAATGATCTGCTCCAGGTTCAGTCTCTCCTAGTCCTCTTCTGATGGTACTCAGCCAGCCAGCTCACTGTGGAAGGCCAGGTCATGGCTCAGAGGGTATCCCCTCACTCCACAAACCCTTTCCAGCCCAGCAGGCCTCCTTGGGCACCAGGACCTCCCTTTCCACCATCTTTACTTGTGTTCCCCACCTGGAGAAAGCAGTAAGTCCGGATATGGCTCTACCCTTAGAGAGCAAGAAGATGTAGAGCACTCCAGTGAGGTCGGTGGAGAGTATCTTCTCTCTGGCACAGTGGGATTTTGGAAAAGGTGATGGAGTTGAAAGGACAGGGCAGGATGAAGTTACTAGTGTGTAATATGAAGCTGAAAATAGAAGGAGCTGAGTTTCTGGGTGCTCCTGAGGATGTCTCATCCTTGACCAAGCACTGGTTCAGGCTGAAGAGCAGAGACTTCGGTGAAGCCACACTTACTCTACACCATGTTGAAACAGAATTCAGTCCAGGAAGATCCATTTTCCCTCAACCTGGAGTTGTACTATCTTAGCTGTGTTATGACAGAAGGGACAGATCTAAATCAACTGATTTGTAGGTGGAAAATTCAAAGGAATGGGAAGAGAGCACAGGAATGGAGACAGGCAGGGGGCATTGTTGCTCTTAAAATGGTCCTATATTGTATGCGCAGCTTCGATGTTTTAGGAAGAGTGGAATTTCACTTTTGATTCCCCATGGATAGACTGGACTGAAACTTTACCTTTCTTTTCATCCTGGATCCACTGAAATAGCAGCATCTTGTACAAGGACCAGCTTCCTTGATGTAAGAGTAATGTTTGGTAGGGAATCCAAGAGTGTACACAAGACAGGTGGCAGACACAGGGACAGGTTGCCAGCAGTGGGCATTGAGGCATTGTATGAACTTTCAGGAATGGAATGAGCAAAGCCAAAGTGCTGGGCCAGCAGATATGAAAGACACCCAGAGGAGCCTCTTTCAACTGTGCCAGATGCAAAATGAAGGCTATGGAAAAGCGTGGGCTTGCTGTATACTGGGGCAGAGGACCTAGAAACAAAGGGCATGAAAAAGGCAGATATTCAATACTTTTTTGATACTGGGAGCAATAATGTTTAATGCCTTTTTTAATGGCTTAGAGTGCACTCTCAGCGAGATTAGGGACAACCAGTTGATACCCCTGAGGGCACAGCTGCTAGTCAAAGGGCACTTAACAAGCTGTTGTCTGTGCTGTGCTGTGATGTGCATTTCAGGGCTGATGGCCTGGCTTTCTCTGCTGCCTGCATTGCTTGTTTGCTTCTTGCTTCCATTTCAGGCAGCCCTCTTTCTTTGAAGATGGTGGAAACAAGCATTCCTTCTCCAAGTAAGCAGCTGAAGGGACTGTGTTAGACTAGTCACACCCCAGTGAGTGAAATTTGCACCGTGAGCCATAGTTCTATGCTTGTGTGTTTCCCACAGTATCACCAGGATGTATTCACAGCATTGTCACATGTAAGCTACTGCATCAGCCCAATGCACTTTTGCCAAGGACTTGCCTCTGGGCAGTCAGGTGGGAAAGAGCCTGGGTATGAGAGGAGGTATGGGCTTGAAGGAACCCTGCTCCAGGTTAGCTCTCCAGCCACAGCCTGGCACAGAGCTGCTTCCCTCTCCATGCAAACTGGCACATGGGGACTGTGTTCTTGGAGAGGAGTTACCTGAGTGGTTCACTCTGTGTGGTGAGGTAAAGGTGTTTCTGGAAGCACACAGGAAAGCAGCAGCATCACCACCTCCCTAGCTGCGTGCAGCTGCACAGCAGTATAGGCAATACTGTGTCTTCTGAACTGTTTCTGGGACAGCCTCCCCCAGCAGTGTTCCTACTTTTCCTTAATCATGGGCATATCATAAAGGGAGGTGTTATTATTAATAAGACTGATTTTTCTTTCTGCCTTGTCTTTTTATAGCAAACACTGCTCCTCTCCACGTTCCAGGACTCTTCACCTCCCCTGGATATCTGTATGGGTATGTTTATTGACATGACAGCATGCAGCAGTCAGCGCTGCCAAAGTCAATGTGTCCTGTGTCTGTTGAGGGTAGGCTGGAGCTGTCAGCTTTGTGTCTCCTGAGAGATACCAAGACTGTTTGTTGACTTTGCCTTTAGCTGGTGTTAGATAAACAGTGAAATTGTATTATTTTTGTGCTTCTTCCTATGACCAGCTTAAGCACTGTAGTGGGCACATCAGTCACTGACATCAATTGTTTCCCCTGGATTTTGTTCTGAGTGTTTGGTGAAGCCTGGAGAAAAAACACCATTATCTTTGAAACTATCTGAAAGGGTGAGAAAATCATGACCCTTATGCTGTTCTGGGGCCTGGTTGTGGCTGATGCTGCCTGACATTTTTGGGTGCTGGTCTCACAAGGTGGGGGGCTGCTTCTGCCCATCAGGTACAGGTGTTCTCGGTCATTCTGTTTATCAATGTTAAATTTGCTGTTTTATGGTGGTGACATCCTCAGTGCAAAACCAGAGGCAGCAAGCCTGGGCAGCCTGTTCAAGGAAACCTCACCTCCCAGGGCTCTCTTTTCTCTGGTGGATCCTCTGGTGTCCTGGAAAATGTGAGTCCCACCTAAGGTTTCTGCATGAAGAGGTGTTTGGGGAAGCTCTGTGTACTCTTTTCTGGTGTCTGATAGAAGTTGAGCTCTTACAGCAGCTTTCTGTATGGACTCCTCCTATGCAACTGGTAAAGAGAAGAATCCCATGTCACAGGTCGAGTCAGACCATTGGCTTCTTGATGCCTCAGTCTCATCTGGGTGAAATTTGCTGGTGGGTTCTGAGCTGTTGGGGATGGATGAACAAACCCAAACAGCATGATTGCTTAAGTTTTATTTCCATTGGAAACCAGGCTGAAGGAGCCAGCTCCACTATTCCCTATGGGATTGCTTTTGACCAAAACCACTGCAGACATCATGCTTCCTGGTACCTGCATGGGATCTTTCGTTGGTGTAAACTCATTCTATGCCTTTGGAACCAGCTGGCAGATGCTGATGTGCAACAGCCGGCCTGACATGGCAGATCCTGCTGCACTGGGGTTTCAAAGAACAGGCAACCAGAGGAGAAAACTGGGTGAGGAAATGCTTGCTCTTGGGCTTCTGCCAACTGAGGGCAAGACCTGCTGACACAATGGTGACACAGAAGTAAGACCAGTCATGCTCTCAAGTGCTGGGGCCTTTCAAAGTGCGTATGCTGGCCCTGGTGGGGAGGGGCTTGCTCCAGACAGGTCCTTCCCACTGGACTTCAACAAGCAGGAGGATGAAGATGCTGGGAGAGGTGACTCAAGTAGTTTTTGGTCTTATTTTACTCACAGCTTGGGACTTTTGTTTGTGGCACAAACATAAAAGTTGGGGGGCAGTCTCCCTCTGCAGCACAGCAGAATCATAGAATCTTAGAAACTCCTGAGCTGGAAGGGACCTACAAGGATCATTGAGTCAAACTCCTGGCCCTGCACAGGATAATCTCAAGAATCCCGCCATGTGCCTGAGAGCCTTGTCCAGACATTTCTTGAACTCTGAGAAGCCTGGGGATGTGACCACTGCCTGGGGAGCCTGTTCCAGTGCCTGACCACCCTGTGGGTGAAGAACCTTTTCCTAATATTTGATCTAAACCTCCCCTGACACAGCTTCATGCTTTGGGTCTTCACCATGGGTCAATAAATTATGCCTAATCAGCAGGATTAGAGCATGTCACAGTTTCCTTCCAGGCTCTGTGTCCAGCTTTCCTTCCCACAAAACTCAGCAAGGGAGAGGGCAGGTGAAAGATTCTGCAGCTGGTGTGAGCGATGGTTTAGCAGAGACAACATATCTGAACCACAAAAATGGTGAGTGGAGTTGCTGCTCTGGTGTGATTCAAGGCTCTTTAAGAACAGGAGAGATAAGGAGAACCAGGCAAACTATCCTCGGAAAGATAAACAGAACAATACAAAATGACTTACTGTTGAGTTAGGAAGAACAACTGCTGAGAACAGCAAATGTGTTTCTAGACAAAGAACTGCAAACATTTTAAAAGGGAGCCAGAATAAAGAGACCATGAACAACTGGGCAGGCTGTGACCTCCTCTGAACCTGAAGGAGGAGCCTGGCAGAGTTCCCCAGCACATCATCTCCACATTCCTCATGCTCTGCAAACATCTGCCCAGCACCTTGAGGTCTTGCTAAAGGCAGTGCGTAGCACTGCTTAGGGCTGTGTGTAAGTCCAGGACAGTGCCTGACAGCTCAGCTCCTGCTGCCTGGACTGACTGACTTTGGCATCGAGTGGGAGGGATGACTGTTATCCTCCTGCTGTGGAGCTGTGATGTAATTTGATTCCCACAAAATACTGGTGCTGAAATGTGTTTTTGGGTCCTGCAGTTTGGGTACAGTTGCTGTTTCTTTGGACTGTCTCCTACTTCTCAATCCTCATCACAGAAGCCCTCAGAGGTAGCAAAGATAAGTAACTGAATGACCTTGTTTTTACATTACAAAAAATACTATTTCTAGCTTCTTGTTTTCTATCATGGCCAATCGTACTGCCAGTCTCCCTTTCCCATGGTACGTAATGGGTTTCTTGAGGTTGTCCTGTGCAGGGCCAAGAGCTGGACTTGATGACCCTTGTGGGTCCCTTGCCTGCTCATGATATTCTATGGTTCTGATTTTTCCACCCCTCTGTACCCATCCATTGCCCTTCTGCCCCGTCCTTCACGTCCCTCCTGCAGCCTCCCTGGTGCTGTGATGCCATGAGAGCAGATATGCTGCCAGGGGTAGATGGAGACGGTTCCTGCCGTGCCAACACTGTCTGTGAGCTGTCTGCCTCCTTTGGCAGTTCCTGGCACGAGTCTCTGCACGTCAGCTCCGTGCATTGCGGTCAGGCAGCTGTTTGTGGAGCCAACTCATGACTGCAGTATTCCATGCATTTCCCACTGATTGCAGCACCCGTGCAGTCGTGGATGGCAGCTGGCAGCAATGTGCCAAGCAGCAATAACACATGAGCATGTCAGCATTGTCTTGTGGTAGTTGCCCCTGGACACTTCAGAACAGCCTGGCCCTGGAGCCATGTGTTTTCCATGTGGGTTTCCCTCCTCCCTGAGTGGGTGACCTCTGGAGGTCCCTTCCACCCTCAGGCATTCTATGCAGTAAGAATTCCCTCTGTGCAGGGGAGGATGCTCTGGTACGGAGGTGGCATGGCACCTAGAGTCTGTAAGTGTGGGGTGGTGCTCCCCTGCTGGGGCAGGTAGTCTTATACTCAGACTCAAAGAGGAGAAGTGCAGCAAGCCTTTTACCAGGAAATGAGCTCAGGGAGCTGGGTACTCAAGTGATAAATTGCTGGAGTGTGTAGATGTGTGTCCTGTAGCCCTGTGTGGGACCCTGCCCGGAAATCAGGAGCACTTTAGAAACAAGACAACAAAGATGTGCCTAGGGTCCATGGAGCACAGTCTCAAGCAACCAAATGTTTGCTTTCCTAATGCTGCTCCTGGGAGCCTCAGCTACCTGAGATGATAGTGTGTCTGTTATTTCAGTCGAGCAGGCTGAAACACCCAGACACTATAAGGTTTTTCTGCAGAAGCAACCTGAAAATCTTTCTTGGAGGCTGTGTGTACACCAGTCGGCCATGGCAAAAACTATCCTTATATGAAGCTGTTTTGCAGTTGGAAACAGAGATGCTGAGGTAAGTTGCAGGTTCCCCTCTGATAGCACTGCCCTGGCTGTGGATTCCATGCTTTGCTGGACCACAGAGGTTCATGGTATTGAGCAGGATCCTTGCACACCTTGCCTTCACCCAAGGCCACTGTTGTAACTTGACCTCAGCTTCAGCATGCCTTCTGCTTCCCTTCCCTGAGGACATGCATGAGCTGCCTCCTGCAACATCCCCTGCAGTTGCTCTGAAATAGGGAGGGGAACACTGTAACTAGTGGCATAGAAGTTCATCAGGCTGCTCCTTCCCACCCTCCAGATAATGCCACTGAGACTGGCTGGGATGTTTTGGTGCATGGACAAACTTCTGCAGCAAGTGGCAGTGAGGTGAGTGATGCTGGAGGCCTCCTTTGTGATTCCAGGGCAGAGCAGGGTGTGCCTGTCCAACAGAGGCACCCTTGTGGCTGAGCCTGCAACAGGCCAGCTCTCTGAGTATGCACACCTGCAGGTGCATCCCAACGAGGGGAAGGACAGGATCTTTATGCTTTGCAGACTCTTTCTGCTTGTGGCTGAGGACACCCGGGATTGAAATAGAAGGACAGCACAGTTGTGCCATGTGGCACCCCGAGATTCATGCTATGTCAGGACCTGACCCTGCCTGGGGCCTCTACCTGCAGGCAGAGGTTTCCCTTGGTTGGAGCAGCTCTGCTCTGTCTCAGATGCAGCTGCCTGGGAGCAGACCCCACCCAGGCCTGTGGCTCCATCAATGCCACCTGCACTGGGGGTGTGTCTGCCTGGGGCTGGGCCTGCCCAGGGGAGCTGGTGTGGGACAAGCACACACAGCCAGGGGTTGTCTGCAGCCCCTGGTCACTGTTGATCCTGACACGGTGCCCTCACTTTTCTTCCCCCTTCTTTCCTTCTTCCCTGCGTTGTGATACACTGACTGCCTTACACCAATGAGACAGCCAGTGTACAGTGGCTGTCCCACTGTACAGGGTACAGTGTCAAAAGACAAAGATCTAGGGGTGGGGCAAGTACTAGGAAGAAATGGCATGGTCCCAAAGCAGAGAGAAACAAAAAAAGTTACAGAGAAGACAGTGAGGAGCTGCTTCAGAGGAGCCTTCTGCTGAGCTCTGAAGCCTGATGCTCCATAGGCCAAGTCCTCAGCCAGTGCAAAGATGTGGGCACTGAACTGCACAGGGACATAGTGAGGTGGCTGTCACAGACCTGCACCCACAGCTGGGGACCTGCACCTCCTGTAAAATGCTCCTGCTGAGCTCCCTGAGACCCTCACGGCACACCTGGCCAGAGCTGGTCGGCGCAGCCACAGAGATCCACCCTGGCATAGGAGCAGGGCCTCAGGAGGGAGCAGCATCCCAGCCACAGTGCTGCTGGCAGTGGAGCCTGCCAGGGAATTACAGATTAATGTGGAACTGATCTGAGATGAAACACTTTGGATCAGGACCACAACCAAAAATATTTCGAGTCGCATCAAACTGATCCAAACAAATCTGTTTGTTTCCTGCTTTCCCAGCAGACAGTCAGTCTTAAAGGTCACAGAGCTGAGAAGTGTGGCTGGGCACAAGTGGATTTTCCTTTAGGAAAATTACAGTGACAGAAAATTCCTGACCAGCTTTGCCCTAAGGGCGATGAAGGGGGTGATTCACCTCTCCCAATTTTAGGCCTCTTTGTGAGGAGCTGAGACTGGGAGCACTGGAATGCAGAGAGTTTGGCATCTCTAGTCGGCACAGAGGTCCCCACTCCCCAGGGGACAAGGCCAGCAGGAGTGATGGCTGTTCTCCTGCATATTCCTGTATGCTGAATGGAGGCTGGGACTCCTGAAAGCAGCCCTCCAAACAGCTGACTTTTGGGCAGTGGGAGCCTTTCCAAGCCTTGGGGACTGTGTTGGCATGGCATGAAGGTATGCAGACAGGTTTAGGCAGACAGTGACAAGAACAATCAGACTTACCACTTTCGACAACTGCTTTTTTGATAACTGCCTGTATTGTTAGCCAGCATCAGCCAGTGACTGAGAGATGGAAATGTGCAGGGACAGGCTTTGTAACTGTCCCAGCTGCTGGGTCCTCATTCTCTCCCAAAAGCAGGGCCCTGATACTCTTATCCACACCCCTATGGGCCAGGCTCTGGAGCAGTTGGTGATGGCAGAAGCAGCTTGAGGGCTGCTCTCCTCTGCTGGTGTCTCGCTGTGGGCAGCAATGTTGGAGGAGACGCTCAGAGCTGGAGAGCTGCTGGCTCCCACCTGAGTGCAGGTCCCTCTGATTGAACCCGAGGGCTCCCATCTCTGAGCTGTGAACTCACCTCAGCGGCTGGCTGATCCCCGAGGTGACCTCACCCACCAGGTTTTTCTGCAGGTGGGATCACCCCGGGAGGCTGTGCAGCCGTGGGAGTGTGCAGTGAGGCGCTGGCTGCTGGCGAGGCACTGCTCCCTGCATGGCTCCCTGCAGCCTGAGGTGCTGCTGCTCTCCCTGCATAGCTCTCTGCAGCCTGAAGTGCTGCTGCCCTCCCTGCATGGCTCTCTGCAGCCTGAGGTGCTGCTGCTCTCCCTGCATGGCTCTCTGCAGCCTGAAGTGCTGCTGCCCTCCCTGCATGGCTCTCTGCAGCCTGAGGTGCTGCTGCTCTCCCTGCATGGCTCTCTGCAGCCTGCTGTGTGCTGCTCACCCTGCATGGCTCCCTGCAGCCTGAGGTGCTGCTGCTCTCCCTGCATGGCTCTCTGCAGCCCGTGGTGCTGCTGCCCTCCCTGCAGCCTGCCCCAGGTTCCTGTGGGAGCCCAGCTCTCCCAGGCAGGTGTGCTTAGAGAGCGGGCCCAGGACGTCTGCTCGGCAGCCAGGGGTGCTGCTGCTGGAGAAACAGTGCAGAGGCCAGACGTGTGCAAGCAGCTGTGTGCACGCAGAACCGTGTGCAGGAGCACACTGGGGTACTCGGCCTGTGTCCCCCATCTCTGCTGCTATCCTGTGTCTGACTGATGCAGGCTAGCTTCTAAACTAAGAACTTGCCCTTCGAATTTGGCAATGTCACTTTAATTCACAGAGCACTTTTAAGATGCTCAGATGTATTTGGCAACTGTGGTCTGTTTTTATTAGTAAAATGATAGCATATGATATCAAAAAGTCTATTTTCATTGTCCCTGTTGAAAGAGATACCAAATGCAAATCCATTTAGATAAGTGAACTGGATTTATAAACTTCCTTTTGCTGTGCCTATTAAACAGGTGACAAGACAGGGCCTTGGGTTTTCTCTCCTTTTCTGGTTTGAGAGCTGGGTGCTGGGTCAGGAGCAGCAACAGAGAGTGCTCTGGTCCTGCCCACTGCCCACCCAGGCAGGCAGGCAGAGCTGCCTGCCCATGCACTCTCAACCCCACCTTGCCTGGAGCCAGCTGGGAATGGGAGGGAACAGACTGTTCAGTTCAGGAGTGGATCGGCTGGAGGTGGCTTCTGTGGAGCCCCAGGAGGAGCCCCTGTGCCTTCACTGGGCTCTGCTGTGACACGGCTGCACCAGGAGCTGCCTGCAGACTCCCTGGCAGAGAGCTTGGCTGCCACAGTCTGCAGAATGCCCTCACTGGCACTGTGGCTGATATGTCCAGGGCAGCAGAGTCTGGGGCAGAGGAGAGCTGATCCCAGACCTCTGCAGCCCTGGGGACAGAGCTGGACAGAGCTGAGAGCACTGAGTCTTACCTTTGGCAGGTCCCTCCCCATCCTGTTTACCCCCCGAGACCCAGTAGTGCATTATCTGTGGAAGATACCTGTGTTCTGGTGCATGTATTTTTCCTCTCTCTGTTTCTGTGGCTGTTCATTGTGTGCTGTGGAGGGTCTGGCACCTGGCTGTGCACCTGAGGCACCTCTGTGCCCTGCAGAGGGGAACAGTGCCCTCATGGGCAGGTTGTACATGGTGGAGGTGCTGGCCAGGGTGCTCCAAGCTTGCTCTGCATGTTCACACTCTTGCTGATCTCCACACCTGACTTCCCTCTTCCTGTCACAATTTTCTCTTCAGGAAAATACACAATTTGTGTTCATGGACTGACCCTTGTTCTCAAAGCAACCGCAATACTGCCCACTGCACCTCCCAACCAGCCCTGCCCTGGGACACCTGTCCACATTTCTGACCAGTTCCTGCATTTCTTACCTTCACTTCATCCCCTCATCCCAGAGGCCACTCTTCTGGAAGTTCTTCCAGAAACCTGGTGATCCCTACCACAAACCCCTGATGGATGCAGTTGCCCAGCCGAGTGCTGTGGGAACAATACCCTGCAGGTCTGTAGGTGCAGCTCCTCGGTGTTACAGTGGGGATACTGCAACACGTGTATCAAACAAGGAGGCCCGTGGAAAAGAAATATATATGGACTGATTCTTGACAGATGTTTCAGAGATGTTTATTTCTCCAGCCGCATGGCTGGGATCTGCTGAGGGACTGTGACAGTCACGGGACCCGAGGGTCCCTGCCCGTGCAGGGGAACACAAAACAACCAAAGGGGAACAAGGCTGACCAGGGGCAGGGGAACCCCATCTCTGTCCCCTTAGGGCCCCTCTCCCAGGGCTACATGGCAGGGGAAGGGACCCCGACACCTCGGGTGCTGTGCATCTGTGCTAGCGCAAGCCCACAAGATGCAGAGCTTGTGCAGCATTAGCAGCATTGAGTCATCATGATCGTCCAGAACATTTATAGTTTTATTTCTAGCATCAAGACTCTTTTTTTCTCAAAGGATCTGAAATCCTGGGGATACTGCTGCTGTGTGTGCTGGGTATTTTCAATTGGCACTAGGAAGGAGGGTGAAGGAACTCCATCTGACCTGGCCTGATGGAGTGTGAGGTTGTCCAAGGCCAAGATGGGCTCCAAGGATGTAGGGACGGCAGAAGGGGACACAAGGGAGAGAGGAAGTTAACCACTTTGGTGGCATGTGCTGTCTGTTCTGTGCCTGCAGTGGCAGGCTGGGTACTGCTGGGGGGGCAGGCTGCTTTACCTTGGGCCTCTAGCAGGGGTGTCCTGGTCCTCAGGGTCCTGAAGGAGCTGAGAGCTGCCCCTTTCCAACATGCTGTGCCCTTGCTGCCTGTCCTGCAGCCAGCCAGGTACATCCACCCGCTGCCAGGGGAGCAGCAGCTGCCCTGGCTGACACTTCCCACAAGGAAGTACAGGCAGAGGGAAGTGATTCAAAGCCACCCAGTGAGTCAGTGGCTGAGCTGGGAATAAAGCACAAGTCTTCTGCTCAAACCACTCACTCAGCCAGCTTCTCCGGGGAGGTTGGGTGCATTCAAGGGGACTTTGCTTGCTTCAGCAGTTTCCAAAGAATCAGGGCTGCAGACATAACCCAGCAGATGCTCTGCTCCAAGCTGCACTTGCAAGACCGGTTGATTAGAAAATGCTAATGAGCTGAAGGGGTGAGGCAGCTGCTCCCTGGGGCAGAGCACAAGGATCTGCGCAGGGCAGAGGATGGTGAAGGCTGAGACCGACTCCAGCCCTCATGCAGTCACAGGCAGGGTGAGGTGCTCAGACGTTCCAGTGTAGGGTCTAAGTGAGGGTCAGAGCAGCTTGGTGATTTACTGCCCCTTGTATGCTGCCATCACTGTGTGTGCTTGGCCACGTGGCCGCTGGCAGGGCTGGCTGTGACACAAGGGGATGGCACAGTGCTCTCCAACCCAGCAGACCTTCCTGCCTCCTGTGGCCGGAGTTGGACACTTCCTCTTCCATCTCAGCGTGCTTCCCCTCCCCAGCACCCAGAGGTGGGATCAGGCATCTGCCAAGGCTCTCTCCTCCCCACCAACGCATGGCAGCTCCACTGTCCTCTTCCTCCTGCTCCACTGCCTCACTGGGATTCAGCTTTTGGAGCAGCTTATCTCTGTTTCCAATGTGCAGGCCAAGCCAAGCTGTGCATGTTCCTTGTTTGTGAGTTGTTTCAGCACTGCTCTGTGCCAGCTGTGGTGGGAGACAGTGCTGGCAGCTGAGCCCTCAGCCACCACAGGGCTGGACCTTGCTGAAGCTCTGAGCCGTGCGGTGGCACAGCCAGCCCAGCTGAAGGTGGCTGTGCTGGCCGGGGGCATCAGCCCTGGAGGAAGGGCTGTTTGTTTACCCTGGGCTCTGGGCATGCTTGCCTGAGTCTGTGGGGTGTGGGCCAAGCCGCAGTGTCTGGTGAGCGACCGAGAGAGGACGGAGTGTGCGAGGCGTGGGAGCTGTGGTGTCTGCAGGCAGAGGAGCTGCTCCACAGCTTTGGCAGTGTCTTGCAGAAGAAGTGGCTCCTGGGTTTGGAAAGGAGGGATGGGGAGAGTCCCAGCTCTCTGTGGTGCAGCTGGATGGCTTGTTTGGGTTTCCAGTGGCTGCTCTGAAGGTTGATCTCATGTTTGCTCTCTGTCCTGCTTCAAACTGGTGGAGCAGTAGTGGGAGCCCAGTGGCTCCTGTTGCTCTGAAGCTAGGATATTCCCCACAGCTGCCACTCTTCTGGCTTGTCCCCAGCCCAGTAAGCCCAGCAGCTGTGGCTGTGTGGATGTCCTGCCTGCTCTACTATTCCAGAGCCCACACGGGATAGAGCGGCTGGCTGATGATGCCATTCTCACCCTAACCCTACCCCATCACCTCTCTGTGGCTGTCTGAAATAAGCTGGCACATGCTCATTTGTCCTTTTCCCCAGAAAAAGCAAAGCACAGCCCATTGTCTGAGGCTGCAGGGGTTGCTGGGGTGGAGATTCCAGGGAGATTCTGACACTGAGCTGTTAGTGTCCCAGCTGACCGGTCTGTACCTCCTCCTGGCCTAGTCGGGCTGTTACCTGCACCGTGCTGAGGAGGGTGGATGGAGGAGATGCTGCAGTGTGAGGAGCTGTGGAGCTCTTCCGAGGGAGCAGAGATCTGTCCTGATGCTGTCACTGTGCTGTAGGGACAGGGATGGACTCCTTTACCCTGCAGTAACCAGACCATGGTGCTAGCAGGGTCTGCCTGTTGCCTCTGGCTGAGCACCCCAACTGGCCCGCTGGCTCCCTCCAGCAGACATGGATGTGCTCGGTGCTTAGCTGGGGAGGTGTGATGGAGCACAAGGACCAGCCTGCTGCTGCTCCTGTACCTAGGGAACTGCTGGGATGGCTGTGGAGCCAGCACGCTTGGGGAGGTGAGGGGATGGATGTCTGTGTCCTCTTTTGCACCTCTTTAACAAGGCAATCCCCGTGTGGGATCCCGTTTTCTCTGGGCTGCACTGCTTCGTTCTTTCCTGGCTGTTGGAAGCACAGGGGGTTGCTTACAGCCTTGCCAGGCTGGCAGTGAGCTGGGAGGGCTCCAGCTGGCATGCCATGGCTATCCCAGGCTTGGCTGCCCTCTGACACAAGAACCCCAGTGGGAAAATTATTCCCACCCAGGCAAGCAGTCAGAAACCAGGGCCAGGCTCTGTTCCCTCGCCCTGTGTGCCCAGTGTTGGGATATTGTTGCTGTCACTGCTTGAATTCTACCTTCTTTGAGAGCCAGGGCAGGGAAAGCGGGAGGCTGGAGACATCCCTGTCCTTTGGTGCATGGTCCACGGTGAGGGAAGGTGTCCCCAGCCTGGCAGTGCAGCCCCCAGCCCCACAACCAAGTCCTGTCCATGCTCAAGAGCTGCAGTGAAGAACAGGAGAAGAGCAACCATGGAACCCCAGCTGGGTTGGGACATGCCCGCACACCTCTTGGTGTTGGGTCTGGCACCTCCTGCCAGAGGTGCTGCTGTGGTGGGATGGGATGCAGCAGCCTCCCGGGATGAATTATCACCCTGCAGCTGCTGATGACAGCAAGACAGGCACGGTTATGCTTCCCTGACAATCTCTTTATACCAATTTCATGCCTCAGATCTACCCAAGATCTGCCCTTTTTCTATGGGGAGAATAGCACGCGAGGGGCTCCTCCTCCACCCACAGACCCTGGCCCACAGCCACCGCCTTCGGAGGCCATGGCAAAGTCATGCCACACTTTAATTACATCAATTAATCCCTGAATACCAGCCTTACTATGGCATGGGGCAGGGCAGGGGGCCCGGGAGCGAGGAGCACAAATGGGCCGTTGTATTGTCCTCCCGTCTCATCGCCTGCCAGGTCCTGCTGGCCTGCCCCCATGCTCTGAAATGCTTCAGCATCCTCGTGGCCTGCCCCAGGCACTTGGCTCTAGCTCCCCTCCAAACTGGATGCCCAGGATCCTTTCTGAAGACTCCTTGTGCCAGAAGAGAGAGAGCTGGGAGCTGTGGAAGTCAGGGAGGGTCAGAGGCCCAGGGGAACAGACAGTGTTGTGCCCATCCCTGAGGTCACACCAGGAGTGCCATGGTCCATGGATGGGGGACATTTCCCAGGGTGTGAGGTTGTCTCTTGGCTGTGTCCCCATGATGATGCTCAGGACAGCCAGAGGTTACTTTTACCCCATGGCTCCATAAGGTGTTCCTTCGCCCCAGTTGATATCAGCTGCAATGCCAGTGGCTGGAGAGCTGTCAGCTCCCATAGGGCCACCTCGCTGCAGCGTGGCTCAAGTGCCTGGGAAGTTCGCATGTGAGCTGGCTCCCATGGCTGTGCTCCCCGCTCCCAGTCCTGTCCTATGCTGAGTCTTGATTTTCCCAGGGGAGCAAAGCCCCTTTGATGCCCCCAGGATGTGCGATGCCTCCAGGGGCATGGAGGATGGCCAAGAAATCCATGCTCATGCCTGGGAGGTGTAGTCCTCAGCCTGCTGTGAGCAGCCTGGAGAACTCAGGGCATTTTGTCTCTCTGGGTTTCTTGCTGTTGGAATGGTGGTATCATGCCAGCCCAGGGGCCCCTGACCAGGAGGGGTGTGCTAATGGGTGCTGGGCAAGGACCAGGGGCTTGATGAAAATGGGGGGAAAGGTACCTGAATGGTTGGTTGAGCTCCTGGGTGCAAACCCTGCAGCCACTGGAGCTGCTTTGCCATGGGGCTTGGGATGTGCCCTGCACAGCCATCTGGGTGCCATCTGCCCTCTCCACCAGGAACCCCAGAGCCTGTATGCAGAAACACTCTAGAAAATACTGGTTGGCCATTGCTACGTTCCTTTCTTGTTCAACATTTGCTGTCAGAAGCATTCCTCTGATGGCTGTCCATCCCTGGGGCCTCCTGCCTGCTCTAGGATAAGCTGGGCAGGGAGAACCCTCAGCCTTCTGTCACTTGGCACCCAGGAGCTCAATTTACTCTCACCCCTTTTCCTTCTCCCTGGAGCTGAGGCCACACTTTGTCCAGGTGCCTCTTTCTCTCTGATATTTTATCCCCAGGGGTTGGATGGTTTTCAGCAGCAAGCTGGGGCTGTGCTGGGGCAAGATGGGCAGAGCTGCCCACTGGATGCTGGTCCCTGGCCCCAAGCAGGGCAGGGTGGGCAGAGCTGC
The DNA here is from genome assembly GCF_020740725.1 of Corvus hawaiiensis. Taxonomy (NCBI): domain Eukaryota; kingdom Metazoa; phylum Chordata; class Aves; order Passeriformes; family Corvidae; genus Corvus; species Corvus hawaiiensis. Next base: position 16,078,789 of record NC_063228.1, on the reverse strand, counting down.
CCACTGGGTGCTGGTCCCTGGCCCCAAGCAGGGCAGGGTGGGCAGAGCTGCCCACTGGGTGCTGTTTTGGCTGCTCTGCCAGGGCAACGGCTGCTGGTGGCCCCACTCCCAGCAGGAATATTTGGAGGAGGCAGTTCCATTCAGCCCATTGTCATACAATCTGCAGGAGCATTTTTGGGAGGGTTTTTACTCATCTGCCAGCATTTCCCAGCCGTGGGTCCTCCCACCCCACTGGGGGCTCAGCCTGTGTTACCCCCCCCCGGCAGCCCTGTGGTGCTGCTGTGCTCATGTGCCGGCCCTGCTCAAAGAGCAAGATGGCAAATGATTAACGGGTGTGGGAAAGTCAAATGGCCTTTGCATGGATTGCCTGCAGCTGGAGCAGAGAAGAGGGAGAGAAAGAAAGGAAAAGGGGGAGGAAAAAGAAAAGGAAAAAGGAAAAAAGGGAAATGGGAAGGGGGAAAGAAAAGAAGGAAAAGAAAAAGGTAAGAAAAGGAAAAATAAAACATAATAATAACTAAAATAAGAAGAGGAGAAAAAAGGAAAAGAGAAAGAAAAAACAGAAGGGAAAGAAAAGAAGAACATAAAAAAAAAAGGAAAATGCAACAGTGATCAGACTACCAAAGGAAACAGTCCTGGCCTGTATGGTGCTTCTGGCTGGGAGCACTTCCTAATGGGAAGATGTGCCTGCAGGGCTGTCTGGAGGAGAAAGCCAGGCTACACTCCTGCCTTTACATCCAGGCTTCTGCATGGATGAAGACTTTGGGATCAGAAATGGTCAGAGGGTGGAACATCTCTCCTGTGGGGAAAAGCTGAGAGGTTTGGTGTTGTTCAGCCTGGAGAATAGAAGGCTCTGCAGAGACCTTAGGGTCCCTTCCAGTGCGTAATGGAGACTTGCAGGAAAGATGGGACAAACCTTTCAACAGGGTCTGTGGTGATGGGACAAGGTGGGATGGCTTTAAATGAAAAGTGGGGAGATTTAGATTAGATGTTAGGAAGAATTTTTTACAATGACAGTGGTGAGGCCCTGGCACAGGTTTCCTAGAGAAGCTGTGGGAGCCCCATCCCTGGAAGTGCCCAAGGCCAGGTTGGACAGGGCTTGGAGCAATCTGGAATAGTGGAAGGTGTCCCAGCTCATTGAAGAATTTTGGACTGGTTGACCTTTCAAGGTCCCTTCCCACCCAAACCAGTCTGTGATTCTATGATTATATTTGCAGGGAGGTGGTGGGGTACTGCTGTTTGGGGGAGGGCAGTGGTGCCATCTCTGTGCCTGGGGTACAGAGCAGCTTCAGCCTCTCCCGTGGATTCCCAGCCCAGCTTCCCACAGAGCGCTGCCTGCGACCGCAGCGATGCTGGGCACCACATGGCCCGGAAAGGCACTGCAGAGCCAGCCCTGCTGGCACCGCACCGGGCCACCCGGGTGGCTGAGCATGGGACCTGCTCCCCTCCAGGTACCTGGGCTCCCCCAGACACCAAGGTGGTGCTCTGGAGATGAATAGAACGGTCCCCGAGCTGCCCTCCTGGGGCAATGGAAGCTGCCTGCAGAGGGGCAGTGTGTGTGAGCTCACACAGGGTGTAGAGAGGGGCAGTGTGTGTGAGCTCACACGGGTGTGCAGAGGGGCAGTGTGTGTGAGCTCACACGGGTGTGCAGAGGGGCAGTGTGTGTGAGCTCACGCAGGGTGTGCAGAGGGGCAGTGTGTGTGAGCTCACACGGGTGTACAGAGGGGCAGTGTGTGTGAGCTCACACAGGATGTAGAGAGGGGCAGTGTGTGTGAGCTCACACGGGGTGTGCAGAGGGGCAGTGTGTGTGAGCTCACACGGGGTGTACAGAGGGGCAGTGTGTGTGAGCTCACACAGGATGTAGAGAGGGGCAGTGTGTGTGAGCTCACACGGGGTGTACAGAGGGGCAGTGTGTGTGAGCTCACACGGGTGTACAGAGGGGCAGTGTGTGTGAGCTCACACAGGGTGTGCACAGGGACTGTGTATGTGAGCTCACACGGGTGTACAGAGGGGCAGTGTGTGTGAGCTCACACAGGGTGTGCACAGGGACTGTGTATGTGAGCTCACACGGGTGTACAGAGGGGCAGTGTGTGTGAGCTCACACGGGGTGTAGAGAGGGGCAGTGTGTGTGAGCTCACACGGGGTGTGCAGGGGGGCAGTGTGTGTGAGCTCACACGGGGTGTGCAGAGGGGCAGTGTGTGTGAGCTCACACGGGTGTGCAGAGGGGCAGTGTGTGTGAGCTCACACGGGGTGTGCAGAGGGGCAGTGTGTGTGAGCTCACACGGGTGTGCAGAGGGACTGTGTGTGTGAGCTCACACAGGGTGTGCACAGGGACTGTGTGTGTGAGCTCACACAGGGTGTGCAGAGGGGCAGTGTGTGTGAGCTCACACGGGTGTGCAGAGGGGCAGTGTGTGTGAGCTCACACGGGGTGTAGAGAGGGGCAGTGTGTGTGAGCTCACACAGGGCTGTTCGGGGGCAGTGTGTGTGAGCTCACACGGGGTGTGCAGGGGCAGTGTGTGTGAGCTCACACAGGGTGTGCACAGGGACTGTGTGTGAGCTCACACGGGGTGTGCAGAGGGGCAGTGTGTGTGAGCTCACACGGGGTGTGCAGAGGGGCAGTGTGTGTGAGCTCACACAGGATGTAGAGAGGGGCAGTGTGTGTGAGCTCACACAGGGTGTGCAGAGGGGCAGTGTGTGTGAGCTCACACGGTTGTGCAGAGGGGCAGTGTGTGTGAGCTCACATGGGGCTGTCAGAGGGGCAGTGTGTGTGAGCTCACACAGGATGTAGAGAGGGGCAGTGTGTGTGAGCTCACACGGTTGTGCAGAGGGGCAGTGTGTGTGAGCTCACACGGGGTGTGCAGAGGGGCAGTGTGTGTGAGCTCACGCAGGATGTAGAGAGGGGCAGTGTGTGTGAGCTCACACGGGGTGTGCAGAGGGGCAGTGTGTGTGAGCTCACACAGGGTGTGCAGAGGGGCAGTGTGTGTGAGCTCACACGGGGTGTGCAGAGGGGCAGTGTGTGTGAGCTCACACAGGGTGTGCAGAGGGGCAGTGTGTGTGAGCTCACACGGGGTGTGCAGAGGGGCAGTGTGTGTGAGCTCACACGGGGTGTGCAGAGGGGCAGTGTGTGTGAGCTCACACAGGGTGTGCAGAGGGGCAGTGTGTGTGAGCTCACACAGGGTGTGCAGGGGCAGTGTATGTGAGCTCACACAGGGTGTGCAGAGGGGCAGTGTGTGTGAGCTCACACAGGGTGTGCAGGGGCAGTGTATGTGAGCTCACACAGGATGTAGAGAGGGGCAGTGTGTGTGAGCTCACACGGGGTGTGCAGGGGCAGTGTATGTGAGCTCACACGGGGTGTGCAGAGGGGCAGTGTGTGTGAGCTCACACGGGGTGTGCAGAGGGGCAGTGTGTGTGAGCTCACACGGGGTGTGCAGAGGGGCAGTGTGTGTGAGCTCACACGGGGTGTGCAGGGGCAGTGTATGTGAGCTCACACAGGGTGTGCAGAGGGGCAGTGTGTGTGAGCTCACACGGGGTGTGCAGAGGGGCAGTGTGTGTGAGCTCACACAGGGTGTGCAGAGGGGCAGTGTGTGTGAGCTCACACGGGTGTACAGAGGGGCAGTGTGTGTGAGCTCACACGGGGTGTACAGAGGGGCAGTGTGTGTGAGCTCACACGGGTGTGCAGAGGGGCAGTGTGTGTGAGCTCACACGGGGTGTGCAGAGGGGCAGTGTGTGTGAGCTCACACAGGGTGTGCAGGGGCAGTGTGTGTGAGCTCACACAGGGTGTGCAGAGGGGCAGTGTGTGTGAGCTCACACGGGGTGTGCAGAGGGGCAGTGTGTGTGAGCTCACACGGGGTGTGCAGGGGCAGTGTGTGTGAGCTCACACGGGTGTGCAGAGGGGCAGTGTGTGTGAGCTCACACGGGTGTACAGAGGGGCAGTGTGTGTGAGCTCACACAGGGTGTGCAGAGGGGCAGTGTGTGTGAGCTCACACGGGTGTGCAGAGGGGCAGTGTGTGTGAGCTCACACAGGGTGTGCAGGGGCAGTGTGTGTGAGCTCACACAGGGTGTGCACAGGGACTGTGTGTGAGCTCACACGGGGTGTGCAGAGGGGCAGTGTGTGTGAGCTCACACGGGGTGTACAGAGGGGCAGTGTGTGTGAGCTCACACGGGGTGTACAGAGGGGCAGTGTGTGTGAGCTCACACAGGGTGTGCAGGGGCAGTGTGTGTGAGCTCACACAGGGTGTGCACAGGGACTGTGTGTGAGCTCACACAGGGTGTGCAGAGGGGCAGCGTGTGAGCCTGCATGCTGTGTGTGTGGGCGGCAGTGCGTGCACCTCCACAAATGTGTCTGGGTATGCAGCATGTGGGCTGGTGTGCAAATGGGGCATGTGGGATCCTACTCACAGATGACAGGAAGGGCTGGGTGTGAGCTTGCACATGTGTGTGCAGGTTTGCTACTCCTGGTGAGACTGGACCAAATGGAGCCCCAGGGCCTGAAATGAGAAGAGAGGATAATTTTTGCAGTGAAAGCATTCCCTTCACAGCAGAGGGTTGGAAAACAAATGGCTCTTCCAAAACAAATGGGGTTCGTCGGCCCCAGCACCGGAGAGAGCTGCCAAGAGGCTGCTGGGTGGGAAAGGCCGTGTAAACATTGGTTTAATCCCTCTGTCCTCCTGCTGCCTGCAGGGATGCTCTAGCAACATCCCTGCCTCTTGCACCCCAAGATGCTGCAAGGCCCCAGGGAGCAGTCTGGGGACTGCTCCTCTCTCAGGTTGTCCCTGGCTCCCCCAGGCCTGCCTGCCCAGTGGCTGAGGTACCTGGGAGGTTTTCATCCTCTGTCAGGGCTCACATTCCCTTTGCTGTAGGCATGGGGCGTTTGTGCATCCGAGAGCAAACAGGAGGCTACACCCGGGGCTTCTCAAAGATGTACAGACAGACAGTGAGAGGCAGCAGCAGGAACAGCAGTAAGGGAAATTCCCCATAAACACATGGACAAATCATGAGGCCACTGTGAGTGTTCTCAAATACTGCAGGAGGAGTCTGGAGAGGACTGTCCTTGGAGATACTCAGATGGAGCAGGGTGGCAATCTATCCTTGGAGATACTTGACGGGAGCAGCCTGCTTGGAGCTGGCCCAAGTGGGAGCAGACTGTTTCATGAAGCTCCACCATCCACACTTGTACTTGTTTGAAAACAAACTAGTGGGAGGCACCAAGTCAGAATAACAATTTAATGGGGAAATAGAAGAAAAAAAAACCCAAGCAAATGAAGGCAGAAAACACTGGGTTAAACTGACAGAGTCGGGATACAACCTGACACCCTGTTAGTCAGCGTGGCGGTAGCAGTCCGATAAGATGGGGGCTGCAGTCCTCCTGAAGTGGTGGATGTGGTTTTGTCGAAGCAGTGATCCTGTAGAAAGGGGCTGCTCTTCCTCGGAAGGTCCAGTGGTGGCTACAGCTCTGGGAATCCAGTGGAAAGGGTGTCTGTGGTGTTGGGAATCTCAGATTATATCCAGGATGGAATGTTTGGTTCCTCCCTCTGGGTGGAGCACCTCACAATAGGATGATAAATCATGAGGCCAAGTGTTGATTAGGCTCATTAACAGAAGATAGTCCGGAGGGAGCTCTCTCTGAGTCATGGGGCAGGACAATGATGGGCCATTAACAGAAAGATAGTCTGGGGGGAGGAGGCAAGGAAACACTGCCCCACCTGATCTCAACAGCTCATGAGGACGGTAATAGAATACACTGCAACCCAGGACTACACTGTTCTGGGGAGAGGGTTTCTCCTGGAGTGGGGGCTTGAAAGTGAGAGCTCCATGCTCATAACCCAAGCAGAGTAGCATGGGGACTCTTGCCACCCCTTCTGTCCCCTGCAAAAGCCGTGAGTCCAGGTGCTGCATCCTCATGTCCCAGTACTGCGAGTGAGTCTGCATGATAGCCTGGATCTGTACTTGGCTCCCATGACCTAGAGACCACTCTGCCTCATCCTCTTCATCTTTATCCTTGTCCTCCTCCAGCATGTTGCTCCATGAAGGTCCTTTGGCATAGCTGCCTGCTATGCACTGTGATGTCTGATTCAACCTGAACCAGTGTCTTGCTCACCAGAACCGCTGAAAAGACCTGGGACAAGGTTCAACAGCATCTGGCAAATGTAGAATCTGCTCAAAAAATGTTTATGGAAGAGGAAAAAAATAGCAAAACTTTGAGGAAAGAGAGAAGACAGGCAGCAACCCTGTGAGACCCCTGCCTCAGGAGCGGGAAGCAGGAAACATAAGGAGCCATTTATTTTAAGTAAACTGTAAATATCAGACTACAACAAATTCATGTAAGAAAAGAAAAGTTGGTCTGAATCCAAAGATTTACAAAAGGTCTTGAGCAAACATGTGTGATTGAGTCTGGCAATGTGGTGTGTGCGTGTGTGTGCTGGTGCATGTGCTAATCAAGGGCTGCAGCAGTAGGTATGGCATCATCCCCCAAATTAAAAACAGAGCAAATTCAAAATTGAGACAAAAGTGTGTTGGAGTCTCATGGCTGATGATAAGATCGGTGGGTGGGAAGTGAGAGTGGAGCACGTCCCTCTGAGAATGCCTGCTCCAGTTGGGAGCAGCTCTGTGCTGCCGTGCCATGCTGCTGCCAGTGGAGAGCGTCCTGAATACGTGGGGATGTGAAACTGGGGGACCTGTAGCTGCTCCGGACAGGCTGTGGGGGATGCAGGTGCCACTGGTGCCTGTCCTTCACTGGTGCTTCCTGCTGGGACTGTGGTGTGGGCTGTCAGGTTGGCTCTGGGTTTGTACCACCACTGCCAACCTCCTTTCCAAGTCCCTGTGAACTCTTACAAGCTGGGATGCAGCCACATCCTCATGGGAGCACTGGGGTATCCCCAGCTCCATCAGCTGCCTCCCTGGAATGTCTTGGAGGAGAAAGTGTCACGAACAATGTCTGGTGGATGCAGCTGCACCGTGGTCTGCTGCAGCATGGGCAGGGCAGCCCTGCTTGGGAGGGATTTGGGCAGAGCTTGTTCATCACCATAGAATCACAGGATAGTTTGTGTTGGAAAGGACCTTAAAGCCCATCCTGTCCCAGCCCTTGCCATGGGCAGGGACACCTTCCACTGTCCCAGGTGGCTCCAAGCCCCATCCAACCTGGCCTTGGACACTGCCAGGGATCTAGGGGCAGCCACAGCTTCTCTGGGCGCCCTGTGCCAGGGCCTGCCCACCCTCCCAGGGAACAATTCCTTCCCAATATCCCATCTAACTGTGCCTTCTGGCATTGGGAAGCCGTTCCCTTTTGTCCTATCACTGCACGCCCTTGTCCCCAGTCCCTCTCCAGCTCTCTTGTAGGCCTTTAGGTACTGATAGTCCCCGTTTAGGTACAGGAGGGCCTCACTCAGGACTGATGTTTACAGGGTCACAAGATGATTGGCTTTAGTCACCAGTAAGTTTCCATCCTGGCCAGTACCCGAGTTGGAAGCTACAGGACGTTTTTTCCAGTAACAATGGTACTGTTCCAGTTGGGCTGCAACTCATTTTTTCCAAAGATCTTGTAACAATGGTACCAATTCACTTGGGCTGTGATTCAGGTAAATGATTTACCAAGGCTAACAACAATTACTGCTTATCCTTTGTTCCCCATCTTGGTTGGGCAGCTGATGTTCCTGTTACAGGCCGGATCATTCCCTCCTGTACCATGCAAGAGCTCCTGTACAGTCGGGGGACGCTTCACTGCCCAGCTGCAGTCAGGGTTTATCAGGAACTTCTGACACTGTAGAGCTGGCCTGAGGAGGGGTGGGGGCGGGATGCACCACCACAAGACCCATCCCAGGGAAATGCCACAAATCCAGCCTTTCTAGCCCCAAACTAGCAGGCTTGGTGAGCAGCTCTTGTGTTGCAGATCTTCAGCTTTTTGCAGCAGTCTTGGAGCTTGCTTGCACTCAATGAGCACTAGTAACTCTTTGCTCATACTTGGGCAGCTTTTGGTTGATCTGCCCCAGCTTTGCTTGGACGTGAGCCCTGCTTTAACCTCAGGCAGAAAATAAATCTGATGGGCATGAGGTGCTGGCCCCTGCTGTGCTGCCAGGCTGATGACAGTGAACATACTGCTCTGCAAATGGCATCTGCTTTGTGTGACTGCTCTTATCACAGCCAGCTGACATGTTCTGCCCTTTTCTTTCTGCCTGTGTGAAGTATCACCCCGGTCCCCACGGACCAGCCTGGCTTTCACCCGTGAGCCGCTGCGCTGCGGTGCTGCTGCTGGGGGCACCTCTGTCCCCTCTGCCTGCTGCAGCTGATGCTTCAGGCACTGGGGGATGCCACCAGCGTGCCCAGGCCCAGGCTGGGCTGCAAGCGGCCACGCAGCACCCAGCGCACCCACACCCCGCAGGACAGCCGTGCTGGCACCCTGGCTGCACCCACTCACTGCTCCTGGCTGCCGCCCTGGCCAGGGCTTGTGAGGCCGTGTGCTGCTGCCGTGGGGCTGCTGCTGCCGTGGGGCTGCTCACGCTGCACGGGACTGGCTGTGCAGGGGCTGTGCCAGGGTGGGTGCCCCATGGTGGGCAGCTGGTTGTTGGATCTCAGTGGGATCTTGGGGTCCTTGTCCCACTGTGCTGGGGGTCCTCCTGCACCACCGTGCTGGCTCTGACCTCTTCTTGCTGGTCTAAGAGTACAGGTAGAGCTGGGCTTGAGTGGACCAAGGTATCAGCTGGTGTGCCACACCACACCATGCCACCACTTCTCACCCCGCGCTGCCCACAGGAGGCTGCAGAGAGAGGTTTGACTTCCCGTGCTGCCTGTTCGATCCTTCAGGAACCTTGCAGGACTGTGGCATGCTCGGAGCCAGATGTGTCTGCAGGATTACAAATGACCCAAGTAACAGATTACTGTGTCACCACTCGTTTGCTCTGTCTGCCACCAGCATTGTCTGACATCTCTGTGGTCACTGTGGCATCCTTCAGCTGCCATCACTTGTCACCATCAGTCACACACACTACCCTCAGACTTGGCCATTAGGCATATTAGCCATAATTAGTACTGCCCGTCATCACTAATCACTATCTTCATTGTCAGTGTCAGCACCACCCAACGCCTACTATTCCCATTTATTAGGAGTGTGGTGGATTCTCCGGCGCGTGGCGTCTCTGATCCAAGATGAGATATCTTCTTTGAAGGGCACGGCTTGGCTTCAACACGTGCTGGAGACCCGTGTCCTGGAGACCCTCATCCCTGAGCAGGTTCTTCCAGTGCTCCCGAGGCACTGAGCAGGTTTGTCTCTTCTTGGCTTTGGAAGCACCTGCTACCAGTCCCTTCTGTGGGTGGTGGGATGCTGCTGCCTCTGCGGTGAAATGAGACCCAGGTTGTGCTGAGTGCTGGGGTGCCTGGGTGAGCTGAGGGGATGCTCAGCCAGCCAGGCTGCTGTGGTGCATCTCAGGTGGGGATCTCAGGGATTGAAGGGAGGAGGACATGGTTGCAGACCAGTCCCTCTCTGTAGTCCCATCCCTCTCTACTCCCACAGGACTTTTGGGGCAGGAGCAGACACCTGGCAGGGTGGAGGCTGTGAGCAGGCTCTTGGGCAGAGCAGACACCCAGGGTTGGTGTCCTGCTCTGAAATGTGCTGAGTGGGAGCCCAAAACAGGGTGGATGCAGTGCAGAAGGATGTTCTTCCCTCTGGGCTGGCAGCTCTAGTCCGTGCTGTGTCCTGCCCCACCGTGTCCCTCTGTGCTGTGCCCTGCCCCGTGTCCCCTGATGCCGTGTCCCTCACATCCACCACAGCTGCTGTGCCAACAGGGATGCCTGCAGCACTTGTCTGGCACATGGCTGGTCCCAGCAGGGAGAGACCAGCTGCTGCGTGTTTAGGAGAGACCCAGAAAATATTGGGGCGGGCTACAGGGAAGGTCAAACAAACCATTTATTTTCAGGCAGAACAGTCAGATGTGAACGTCTCTGTTTAGGAATCACATCCAGATGCTGAAATTAAACATCTGGGCTTCACCTCTGTGTTTTGTCTGCAGCCCCCAAGCGTGGTGCAGCCTTTGGAACCATCTGCTGAGGAGTTATCACCTCGTTCATCAGCCGCCCCTCACCCTCTAATGTGCTGGGAAGGGCTGGGAAGAGTCATGATTGCAGAGCCCCGCTGCTGGTCACGCTCTGCCTGCCCCCTGCTCCACCCCACAGGCTGCTCTGCAGCTGCCACTGGTGCGATGTGTCTGAGGACCTCAGCTCCACAGGCCTTTGGCCCTTTCCCTGGGCAGCAATGTGGGAGCATGTTCAGTAAAACTTGGAAGAAGTCCTTTCATGTCCTGGATGAGATGAGGACTTTTCCCTCTCCAAGAAGGGCTGAGGGGCAGACAGAGGGTTTGCACAGCCCCTGGGAGTCAGACAGGCAGCGCTGAGCTGCCAGCCCTGTGCCCTCGGGGCATCAGTCCTTTGGCAGAGGTTTGTGTGCTGGGCATCTGCAATCCAGGCAGCTCATATCCTGCTGCACAACTCGGCTGGCACAAACAAATCCCTCAGTAGGAGGAGGTCCTGAAACCCTGCATGCAGCCTATGCTGGAACAAAGCTGGCAGCGGGGCCAGAGTGCAGGGTGGCATGGGGAATGTGGCCAGCGTAAACCTCCCCCAGCTCAGCTCCAGCTGTTTCCTCTGGGCCGGAGGGTGTGACACTGGTGGGTACAGCCCATTGCCAGTGAGGCAGGTCTCAGCAGGGCTGTGTCATGAGCAGAAGAAGCCAGAGACTGAGGATGGCTCCAGAGAGCTGTTTGCCCTGGTGCTGTAGCTGCTGAGTCCTCTCCACTTGGCAGGGCCCTAGTGAAGGTGGTTTCAAGAGAGGGTCCAGGGCTTGCAGCCCCCATGATATTTGATCTGGCAAGGTTCAGGCTTGTTTCCTGCATGAAGAGCTGCTGGCTTGCTCAACCAGGGCCTTTGCTGGCCTTGGGTGATCTAACCCATGCAGTGGCGCTAGTGATGGATGGGATCTGCACGGTGGTATTTGAATAGTCCTTATCATAGAATCATGGAATCATGGAATCATGGAACAGGCTGAATTGGAAGGGACCCATCAGGATCACTGAGTCCAACTCCAGGCCCTATGCAGGACGCCCCAACAATCCCACCCCGTGCCTGAGAGCATTGTCCAAACACTCCTTGAAGTCAGACAGGTTTGGAGCTGTGACCACTTCCCTGGGAGTCTGTTCCAGTGCCTGACCACCCTCTGGGTGAAAAACCTTTTCCAGATATCCAGCCTAAACCTCCCCTCAGATCCAGACATTTCCTTGAGTCCTGTCACTGGTCACCAGAGGGAAGGGATCGGAGCTGCCCCTGCGCTGCCTCTCGGGAGGATGTTGAAGAGCTCAAGGAGGTCTCCCCTCAGTCTCCTCCAGGCTGAACACACCAAGTGCCCTCAGCTGCTCCTCATACGGCCCCTCCAGACCTTTCCCCATCCCTGTGACCTCCTTTGGATGCTCTCCAATGGTTTAATGTCTTTTTTATACTGCACACAGGACTGGAGGTAAGGCCACCCCAGTGCAGAGCAGAATGGGGCAATCCCCTCCCTGGCCTGCCCAGCAGTGCTGGGCCTGGTGCCCCCAGGACAGGGATGCCCCTCCTGGCTCCAGGGCACTGCTGACTCAGATCCAGCTGGCCATCGACCAGGACCCCCAGGTCCCTTCCTGCAGCTTCTCTCCAGCCTCTCCTTCCTGGTCCATATACACAGCCGGGACTGCTCTGTCTCAGGTGCAGAATCTGGCACTTGCCTTTGTTAGATTCCACACAGTTGGTGATTGCCCGTCTCTCATTTGTCAAGGGCCTCTCTGCCCTTGAGGGAGTCAACAGCTCCTCTCAATTTAGTGTTGTTGGCAAACTTCCTTAATATTCCTTTAAGTCCTGCATCCAAGCCATTAATGAAGATGTGGACGAGAACTGGGTTGAGGATGGAGCCCTGCAGAGCCCCATTGGTGACTGAACACCAGTCTGATGTCACCCCACTCCCTGTCCCTCTTTGTGCCTGACCCGTGAGGCAGCTGTGGGCTGGACAGTTTGTTGAGAAGGATCCTGGCAGAGACTGTATCAAAAGCTCTGCTGAAGTCCAAAAAGATCACATCTAGTGGCTTTCCTGGATCAAGCAGTTGGGTTACCCTGCTTTAGAAGGAAATCAGGTTCGGCAAGCAGGACTTTCTTCTCATGAAGCTGTGCTGGCTGTGATTGATGCCAGCACTGTCCTCCAGGTGGTTTTCAATACTCCCCAGAAGAACATTTTCCAGGATTTTCCAGGGCACTGAAGCAAGGCTGACAGGCATGTACTTTCCAGGGTCCTCCCTCAGCGGCACGAGGGAAATACTCCTTTCATTATGTAACCTGTGGGAGCTCAATAAGAAGGTATATTTTGCTCAGGGGACAACAACCCCATGGCTTCACTCCTGGGGTGGGATGGGAATCATCACTGTCCCCACAAAACCAAGACCTGGCTCTTGTGACTCGGCCAGCCCAACCAGCTCATTCCTGCCTGTGTTGCTGTGGATGTCACTGTGGCTCTGGCTTGCTCTTCCTCTGCTCTTCCAGGAAGACCCCCCAAATCTCCAGCAGGCCTGGAGGCAGGGGATGCTGGAAGTCTCACTCAAGTCTATTTACCACCCAATTTCCAGGCTAGCACTGCAGGCTTGAGCTGCAACAGGGAGTCTGAGAGCCTAAAAAAGGACAACAATCCCACCATGGGGACAGTCCTGCCTCCCCACAGTTCTTTCACTTGCAGAAACCCAAGGCACGTTACATCTTATAGCCTTGTACCAAGGACTCACCATCTCTGGGACTGGCCATCAGCTTGGGAATTTCAACCTTTCTCTTTCTGGCAGTTAACCACAACTGCTTATTGGGGTAGATGGGGTTTGGAAGGAGAGCTGGAAAAACACAGCACAAAATCCTCCTTGGTTCTATAAAATCTTCAGAATACAGATTATAGTTTGAATTTCCCAAGTGACCTTTCTGCTTCAGAAGGGACTAAATATCAAAAAGGTTGTTTGGTTGGCATCTCTCACTGCAGAGCTTTATGGTCCCCAGCACTCCTCTGTGGTCTGCCCTGCTGCAGCGGAGAAGAGGCTCGGTGCCACCGCCTGAGGCCATGGGGAACGGCCACAAACCTGGATGGGAAGGGCAACTTCATGCTTGCTGCCCCCTCAGAGTGTCAGGTGCATAAAGATCAAAGAGTTTCCCCTCATTTTGCTTCATTGTTCTGCTGTGAAACTCTGTAAATGTCCTGGCACAGGCAGCCTTGGAGCACCTTCACTGTGCAAATCTGATCCAAGATAACAAAAGAAAAGCTTTGGTTCCTTCCAGCTGTTCCAAGAGGAAGGGAGTCTGACCATGAGCTGAAGCAGCAGAGCCCAGGGTGTTGGAGTGGTCTCTGGTCCCAGGTCCTCTGCTCAGGACTGGGATGGCCACTGGCTCTGGCATGCTGGACATGAGTCCCTGTTCTTGTTTCCCCAAGCTCCCTGGGCAGGCAGCTCTGCTCAGGGTGTGTCAGCCATGGGTAGTAAGCCAAGCTGACCTTGCTGGGCCTGCTCTGCAGAGTTCTTCATCCACCCTTTGCTTTTCTTTTGTCTCCTGAACACGTTTTTACCCCTGGGACTTCAGCCCCAGCTCTGCATGGAGAGGAGCTGCTGTTGCGTGTGAAAATGAGGCCAACTCTTGCCTCCCTCTGTGGGGTGCTGGGGGTCAGGAGTCAGCACCACGGGCTGATCTTCATCAATCTGCTCCATCCACTGTCACTGCCAAGAGCTGCCTGTGCCCCACAGCAGGGCAGGGTCTGGCTGTGTGCAGCAGCACGGTGGCCACAGGGGTGGCCACACAGGGTCATCCCAGCTCTGCCACTGGCACTCCTGGCCTCTCACATGCAGCACGACTGGGTCTCGAAGAGTGTGCCCTGACATCGTATTTCTGGCCACATGTTCAGGCAGAGACACATTTGGAGATGATTAATTAGTAGAAAGGAAACAGGTCTAGAAATGAGGACCAGCTGCCAGCTGAAACAGGGAGCAATGGTAAGTTTATTGCAAAGGCCAAAGGCTGTGAGCAGCAGCTTTGGAGGGTTTTGGGGATTCCTTGCAGCTAATTGCCATGTGACAAACCCTTCTTGTCTCTGCAAGCAGCCCCTGCGGGACAGAGACCAGCTTGTGGTGGTCTGTGGTGCCTCAGCTACAGCTTTGATTCAGAGTTAACCAACAGACAGGCTTGTTTTACACCGGCAGTTGACCCTGTTTGATTCAAACAAGGCATGAGAGAAATGTTGGTGTGTTGGTGGCTGTTGAAGGCAGTGATTTGGATGTCCCTAAGTAGCTGACTGCTCCTGGGAAGGTCTCACGTGAATTCTTCTGTGATCTGGCAGGGCTGGACACACAGCTCCAGTCCTTTTGGTGCAACCTTGTGGGGTGTCTCTAAGTGTACCCCTGGGAGCTGCCAGCAAAATTATTCTTTTCTTGCCTTTTCCTAGCATTCTTTCTGAATGTAAGACCCAACAAACTAGGAGATGGGGCACAGGGAGGGATACGGGACGAGGCAGACCCTGAATGAGAGCACCCTTGCTGAAGACTCCTGCCTTGTGCTGTCTATTGGGGCTCAAGTTCAGGCTTGACTTCCAGGCAGGTATTTTGGGGGCTCTTCTCTGTAAAAAATTATCCTTTCCTTGAGTATCTTCATTAATTACAGCCCTGTTGCCTCCATTTTTTTTTCTGAGGTCACAATCCTCAGGATGTCCCAAATGTGCATGATTGTCCTTCGTTCCCTACCTTGTGCACCCCATGATTCTCACGTCTCCACCTCCTTGGTGGCTCAGCAAGGGCTGGTGGGGATGGCACCAGTGTTCAGCGCCAGTGCTGGGGCCAGGCTGGGAGAGGGGACCGTGCTGTGGGCTTGTGCCTCATGGAACTCCCAGGAGCCCCTGGCTGCCACCCAGACATATCCATATACATACGTGAGGCATCTTCTGCATGGGTGGCTCGGACCTCCTGGAGAAGCCCTGGGAGAAAAGTGGCTGAAAATCAGGAGTTTCACCCTTGTGGAAATGGTAGTATTTCAGAATTTGCACCTGTCCTCAAGAGGGTGGAGAAATGAACTTTTCCAAATCTTCCCTGGCCTGGAAAACAAAAAAGAAAAAAAAAAAGGAAAAACAGAAAGAGGGCAGCAATGCTCAGCTCTGTAAACCTCATTTACAGTTCCCACACACTGGCCTGTGCCCTCTGGAGGTGGTGGGGTATCACTCTTCTCCCCGGACCAGGCTTCACAGGAGGTTTCATGTCAAGCTGATGTCAAACTGTTCAGGTTTGGCTAAACAAGCCTGAGGCTTGGTCTTTGGTAGAAAACCAGAACTGTCCTGGAGGGAAGACATTCCTTTTGCAGAGGCCATGTGTTCCACCAGAAAACTGCTGATCACCAGTGCTGTAGGCAAGTGAGGCTTGGCTGAACAAGAAGAGCAGAATATCCCAAAAAGGATGGACAAAAGGAGGGACAAGCAACCCCGCACAGGGCTGGGCACCTCTGCCCAGCCAAGGGGTCCCTGCTCTGAGCTCCTGGGCAGAGCAGTGTGGAGTTCAGCCACCTGTGGCTGGGTGGGAAGGACCACCTGAAGGTTGCTGATGGAGGTAACCAGGGTCCATGGTGGACACATGGAGTATCTTTCTCCTGCCACATTCCCCAGAACAAATGCTTAGAAGTAGGTGTCTGTGGGTAAGTCAGTATTTCACTGGCTGGAAGACAGGAGCTCCCAGTCCTTCACCTCATGTGTGGGGTCTCACCAGGAGCCACTGCTGAGGCTCCCCATCCCCACAGGGCAGTGGGATGCCAAGCTGGAAGGGCACGCAGAGGGACAGATGGGCAGGTGGGAGCGATCTGCACCCTGGCCGGGTCTGTCTTTTCTTTACTGAGAAGAACAAGAATAATGAAATGCCTCATTCCTTTATTTCCCTTGGGACTGGCTGTCCCCACAGGCTCCTGCCCTGGCTTGGGCTGTTGGTAGGGCCAATCTGTGCAGCAGATGATCTCCTCCTTGAGGCTGGAAAGAAGTAACCCTTGTCTGTGAAAGAACATGAATTAATATCACAGGAGATGATGTTACCTGCGGCAAGGCCTGACAGCACCTAAGGTGAACCAGCAGCTCCCAGGCCCAGAGCTGCCCACAAACACCCCCAGCACCCTGCTTAGGGCTAATCATGACTCCTTTTTGGAGATGTTTGGCCAGGGAAGTTGCTGATGGGGTAGGTGATGGTGCCTCACTTTGGGGGATGTGGATCCTGCGGTCTCAGGCACCCTTGAGGGTGAGCATGCCTGACCCAGGAGGTTTGGCTGCTGTTCTTGTGGGACACCTGCTCTGGTTGCAGTGGGGCATTGCAAGAGATGCCCACGTGGGGCTGGGATGGTGGTGTAGGGTCTGGGTGAAGGGGGGACTCAGGTGCCCTGGGGTGGAGGGTGCTGTGCATGAGCCTGGGTGGGGAGGAGCAAGTGATCCTCAGGGACAGGAGTGCAGGTGGAGGCAGTCCCGTTGTGGAGACGGGGGTCCCTGGGGATGCCCTCCCCAGCCCCACAGCATGGGCAGGTGGGACATTGCTCCTCCAAGCTGCTCCCCTGGCTGCAAAACCCTACAGCCAGGAGGACTTGGAGGCACTTTGCCCTGCCAGAGTGAGCCAGACCCCCTGACTGGAATGGGAGCAGCAGGCAGAGCTCAGCTTAACTGGGCTAATTAGAGTGTAGGACCCCCGAGAGCATTCCAAAGGGCAGCGTATCTGGGATGTCACATGTGTATCCCAGGTATTCTCCCTGCTTTATCCATTCCCTCTCCAGGGGAGCCCAGCAGAGAGCTGAAATTCAGGGCTGCAGGGGCCACCCCACCACCCACCCTCTCTCATTCCCATCACCTCTTGCCCTGGCCTTGCCCTGACTGATCCTCCGCAGAGTTCAGCACCGGGCTGGGACCTGGAGCTGGGGGAGCGAATGGGGCCCCTACAGTGCCACGGCCTCTCTGTGGCCAGACTGCCAGTCCCAGCCCTGCTGCAGTCCTGATGGGCTAGCCAGGGCTGCTGGCTGGGAGCCAGGCTTGGCCTCAGTGACCTGAGTGACCTTGACCACACAGGGACCTGCTCCCCTCAGCCCCAGGCTGACCTGTGGGCAGAGCTGCTGGATGGTGCTACTTCCAGCCGTGGGGCCTGGATCCATCCTGGTGCTGCCAGCCGGTTCTGGCCCTGTTGCACCAGCTCTGGCTGGCTGTGCCTGCGTCCCCCTGGGCAGCAGAGGAGGATGGGCTGGAGCTCTAAACTGACATTGGGCTGCTGTGTCCGGGTGGTCTCTGCTCCCGGGGTGAGGACCAGGCACCTCTTCATCTTCAGGTCAGTGTAGGGGAGAAGTGTGGCTGCATCCCAGCAGCAGTTGCTGAAGTTTCCAGGCACCACAGAAAACCCAAGCCCATGTGTTAGAGGGGTGGGATAACAGCAGGTGAAGACACAGATGGGTGTTTATGAAAAGTTTTTGCAATGTTTTTAAGTTTTTGCAGTTTTTAAGCCTGAAATGGTGTTTTGCTGGCTTTCTGATGGAGTTATGGTGGAAAGGTGTGGGCATGGCTTGTTCGGACGTGTGTCCATGGGAACATAATAATGGCTTCCCAGGTTTTAGATCAACTTCCAATCCTAGAGGTAAGGCAAGAAGCCACTGATGCCACGATGATTTTTTGCCTTTTCTTTTATACCCCTTTTATGCCCTTTTACAACTTCTGTATTCTTAGTGCTTTTTGCCTACATTCTTAGACTTGTTTGTCAAGCTGAGAGACTCAACATTTTAGAAGGTCCGTAGTTAGGGATCAGTGTGCCCCAGACCCCAAGGTCCTCTCCAGAACACATTCTGGAAACTAAGATAGAACCATCCAGGGGAAGGTTCCTTGGGGAGGGGGGCTCACTCGAGCCTTTCATTGGGGAATCTTTGATAGATCTGCTAATTAGTAACACCTATAATGATATACCAGATCTTTTGGAGGGTGCATTGCAGTTGGCATGGAGGTGCATTCCACCTGGACGTGTGCACCTAAGGATCCTTAAAATAAATACCAAGGTAAAATCCCTTTTTCCCTTCTAACCATGTTTGACTCTTGATTTTAAGACCAGAAAAAGGCATCAACACCACCTGAGTGGCCCAGATCCTCAATCAAACCAGCTCCTCTTTGAGGGATGGTGGAAGGGAGCTCACTTCAGTCACTCTTTTTTCGGCAACCATGAATACAGGCAGGAGGTCAATTTCTGGAGAAGTGGCTGAGTGATCCTCGTGGAATGTGGCAGCACCTCACTGACCCCAGGGCCTTGCTCGCCTCCTGGTATGAGTTGCACATCTGGACACAGAGCCATGAATCAGATGGATATCCTGGTTCATGGAGACATTTCCCCATGCAAGGAAGTGTGAGCACAGGGTGAAATGTCTCATGGTGCTCGCAGAGCCAGTGAGCTCTCACTTCTGTGGCTGCAGCGATCAATCGCCTGCTCTGGCAGCAGGGTTGGCCTCAAACCCGCTGCCACGGTGGCAGAGGTGGTGATGAGGAGGGGGTCCTTTCTCTCAGCAGACTGCCACTTCTAAACCCATCTTCTAACACAGACTGGCTTTGAAGGAAAGCTCCTGAGTATGCATTTCATTAAGATTTAATAAAGCAGCTGCCTGCTCCTGAAGAACAAAATGATTATTAGACCCTTTATTGAGGATTAATAGCTATGTAATCAGCACGTATCTGGTTCCTACAGGCATCTATTACATAGCTTCCAAACCTCAGTGAATATGTTTCTAATTGGCTTTTAAGAACATGCTGTTGCTTTATTAAACCCTAATTAAATGCATATTGGGTGAAGTCCATTCAGAAGTGGTTATTGCGAACTACTTGTCATTACCTAATATGTGCAGCCTAATGGGCCTTCAGCTTATTTGCTCTGTTAATTATTAGATTTTATGGCCTTTGTTTGGGCTTTGTTTTTGTAAACTGGGTTGCATATGTTGTTTTCTTCCCTATTCAAAGCCTTCCCAAGAAATGGGTACTGCTGGACACCCAGGGACTGGTACTGGCTTTGATGAGCAGAGCAGACTGGGGGAGGCTCTTCCCATTCTACAGATTTTCTTAGGGGTGCTCATGTGTCTCCTGATTGCACTGGGCTCAACCCTGGTGGAAAGCAAGTCTTCAGGATGGGCTGAGGGTTTCAGGATGGGCTCCAGCCTGAACCATCGTGGGACCACCTTGGGGCTTGAGCAAAAGGCCTTTAACAGGCTCAGTTGCAGCTTCCACTCAGGACCTGACAAACCCTCCAGCCTTGTCTATATCCATTTCCTGCCAGGTGGAAGCGGTAGGTGGGGCAGCCACACCAGCCAGCAGCAGCCTCCTCCTTGGCTTGTCTTGGTGCTTGCAAAATGAGGGTGCTGGTTCTTCCTTCACACAGGCTCTGAGCTCCATCAGGCATCTGTTACACGTCTGCAAGCCTCTTTCCCAAAACCCTGTGAGCATAAATTGTAAGACACCCAGGGCTGGGGGATGTGGAGGAGGTTGGAGTACAGACTCTGGCTGAACAGCAGAACAAGGGATGCTGATGGGGTGTTTCAGCAGAACAGAAGTGCTGCATGCGTGTTCAGTCAGCAAAATGCTAACGGGGGGACGCTGTGTTGAGCACTATGGCATGGCTGAGCTCTGGGAAACTGCATGGATTTTGGTTTGAAACCTATTTTCCATAATTTTTTTTCTGGCAGTATCAGAACATGTATTTTCAGCAGATTCAGGACAGGCCATTTCCAGGGCAGGTTAGGGAAAAAGTGGCACTTTGTAATCTGCTGTTGCGTGGTGTTTCCTAAGGCAAAATGGAAAAGTCAAAATCAAGGGAAGTCACAATCAGAGCAAAAACGGTTCAGTTTGCCCAGATTGAGAGTTTTTTTACTTGTTTGGTTTCTGTTTTTTTGTTTTGGTCGGGTTTTTTTAAATTTTTTTTTTTTTTTTTTTT
This sequence comes from Corvus hawaiiensis, assembly GCF_020740725.1. Taxonomy (NCBI): domain Eukaryota; kingdom Metazoa; phylum Chordata; class Aves; order Passeriformes; family Corvidae; genus Corvus; species Corvus hawaiiensis. The sequence goes on along the minus strand of NC_063228.1, from coordinate 16,058,813 downwards.
TTTTAGTGAGAGGAAGGAATTTCCCATTGTTGAAGAATTTCAGAAGCCCCCGGCATCTCTCAGAGGGGATGGTGCCAGCCCTGAGCACAGCATCCAGTCCCCATCCTTCGCCCCGCTCTGCTGCCCTGCTCTCCGGTGGGTCCGAGTCCCGTTCTCGGGGCCCGGTGCCTCCCCGGCAGCGCCGCGGCTGCCCCGGGGACATCGGCCGCATCTCGGGGGGTGTGCCGGGCTCCGCGCTGGGTGGAGGCAGCTTGTCGGAGGTTCGGAGGGAAAGCGGGTCATCCTGGGCTCATCTCCAGCTGCTGAGCCACAGAGGCAGCACTGCCAGCGGGTGCCTGACCCCCGTGCCCACACCACACGTGCTGCTCGGGCTGTCACCCCTGTCCCCGCTCCGACGCCTCGCACGGGGCTCAGCTCAGCTCCCAGCCCCGCGCTGCCCTGGCCAGGCAGAGCACTCGGCCCCAGGGGTTGGCTCTGGTAAAAGTCTCTGCCCCTGACAGCCGCCTCTTGATCCTCAGCTTCCTGCCACTCCGGATGCTCTGACTCATGGAGAATGAGCACCTCGCCCGAACTTTCACCTCCAACTTGAACCACCCCCAAGTCAAACTTGCTAATGCTTGAAATCTTTGGTTAGTCCCCCTCCCTCTATTTTTTTTTTACGTTTTCCAGCCTTTGTACTTTCTGCACCCCCGTTGGAAGCAAGGGTGCCAAAATACTTTGTAAAAGGCTGTTCTTGCAGTGCTTCCCAGACCTTCCCTCACTAGGAAATGCCGGAAACCGTGGGAGCAAGCCTGCTCGCTGGAGAGCCTCGGCGCAGGTTTTGCAGACCCTGGAGATCTGGAGAAGCTTGAACTTCCCCAGGCGTGGACCTCTCTCCAAAGCCAACAGGAACTCGGAAACTTTGGGGCCTCTTTGGTTTTTCTCCTCTCTAGACCTTGAATCTTTCAACTCAACCTTTGTGTTATATTTATATGTTGCGTGAATATGCCCTTATTTTTCTAATTAGGGTCGCAAATTCCTCATTAAAACTGCCTGCAGGCCAGTCTTGCTTGACTTAAGACCAAATCAGGGAGGCATCCAGGCTTGGAGCGGTATCTCCTCACCCTCCTTCAGAGCCAATGGATGAAGAAAATGATGCAGACCCTGGAGTCAGCTCTCCTGGGAAAAGGGTTCCCCTTCCCTGTGGCAAAAGGGGAGAGCACACAGCTGAATGAAACAGCACGAAAGGCGTTAAGAGGCATCATCAGAGAAGCCGAAGAGAACCTCCTTCTTGTCTCCTGCCTGAGCTTCGGTGGGGATGGAGATCCATGTGCTCTGCAGAGCCAGTTTGGTCTGAAATTTAAGAGCAACTAACCACGTGTTTGTTCATTTAATATTTTCCAATGACTTTGCTGCTGGCTGTTTTATTTCAATGGGCTTCCCCTTCCTCTAGATTTATCAAGATTTTCTTCTCCTTCCTAGAAAATGCACAGGAGAGGGGAGAGGAGAATGTTTCCTTTCCCACGGAAATAGCATTTGGCTTCTTACCTGCCCTGTGTGGGGAAAGAGGGAAAAATTTCAGCAAAGCTGAAAATGAGAAATTTTCACTTTGAAGTTTCTCTAAAAATAAAAGAAGCAACACTTTTGGCAAATCCTTTTGGTCACAATTTCCTTTTGTTCCATTTGCAGCCATGGAGACAAGTCTCGGGGGGGATTCCTGCAACTGGAGCCCTGTTTTGGTTTGTTCCTGTTCCAGTGGCAGCAGCGGGGCTGGGGCATGGGCTGGAGAGCCCTGAGCACCCTGCTGCTGCCCCAGGACATTCACCTGGCCACCATGGAGCTTTAGTGGAGGACAGATGCAGACTGTGGCAGGTTTGGCTGCTGGGCCCTGGCTGTGAGTCAGGGTGGGCACCTGGACATGCCCTCAGCTGCACCAGCCGTGTCCACGTGAGCCATGTCCATGGCTGCGGGCAGAGGAGTGAGAGGAGAGAGGCACCGGCCCAGCTCTCCCCATCGCCTCCCCTCCAGTGGCTGGATCCTGCCCAGCTCTTCCTGACCATGTCTGCACATCCATGCTGGCTGAGGGCTTGAGCAATGCTGTCCCTGCAGCTTCTTTGGAGCTCTTCTCCCAGTGCTGGGGTGCAGCTGGCACTGTGTGCCGCCACGCCGGGCTGTGAGCAGTGCCAGCAGCGTGGCCGCGGGGCGTCACCGCAGGCGGGAGACGAGGGCAGGTCGGGTCACTCGAGCAGAGCGATCCCCTGAGCAGAGGCCCGGGCTGGGAGCAGCAGCAGCAGCAGGAGATGTGTGGCCATGGGCACCTGGGGTGAGGGGAGAGAAGCCCTGAGCCTGGTGGTGCTGGGAGGAGCAGAGTGGGGGCACACTGGGGCATAGCTTCTGGCTCACCAGCTTTCCTTTTCTGCAGCCTCTCCTGACCTATGCATGTGGCCAGCGATGTCAGTGCTATGTCCCTCTGGTGCCCACATCCCTCTGCTGACCCTGCAGGTTGCCCAGCTGAGGGCGGGCATGGCTGTGGGGGTCCCACCATGGAGGGGATCTGGATCCCTTTGTTCTCCTTCCTCCCTTGACATTCCCCTTGGCCATGGATCAGCTGGCGGGACCCAGCAAGTCCTGCAGCAAAGATGAGCAAAAAAAAAATCTCCTTATGCCTGTAAAAGGAAGAAGGAGAGCACGGCAGAGACAGGCCGTCTGATACAGCTCCACTTTCTGCTGTGGAGGCGGGAAGCCTTTCGGACAGGATTTATTTTGTATAGTCTTCCATGAAAACTGGATCCCCCTCCCCTCCTGGCCCTGCCCAGCCTTAAATCATATCCTTTGTAATGACATTTCGTGCTTGTGTGGCGCCTCGCTTCTGAGCATCCCCAAGTGCTCTGTAAACGGATGTCTCGCAGCCTGCCAGGAGGCCGCAGTACCACCCCTCCACCCCCCTGCACCAAGGGAAGGTGATAAACCCTTCCCACATCTCACCTGGATGCCTGACCATGCCTGCATTAGTGCTGCAGCCTCCCCTGCATCCCTCTTGACTGCCCTCCCACCCCAGCCACCTTCAAGGAGATCTCTGTCCCTGCTGAAGTGCCCGGAGTGAGGTACTCAGGGATGAGCAACTCCAGTCTAAGTTGGTGGGATGTTCCCCTGCAGCCTGGCCTGCAGCCTCACCTCCCACCTGGGAAGTCCCTGCCAGAGAATCACCATAGCTGCTCCCCATCATCAGAGCTGCAGGGTCGACAGAAAGCCACCGTCCATGACCCCAGAGCCCATTTTTGGTCAGGAATGGATTTCTCTGGTACACTGTGTCCTGGGGCAAGGCGGGCGTTAACTGCGTGGAAGTCTTGCTTGCTGAATCCAAATAATACAGCATTTCAGATTCCCTCTTCCCTGTCCAAGCCCTTGGCTGTCATCAGGTCCTCCTCAGTCCTGCCCAGAGGTTTCTTCACAGCTGCAGGGTCCCAGGAGATGCAGTGGTTTTCGTCGGACACTGCTCCGGCTTGACCCAGCAGTGGGAGCAATCTGCCTCCCCGGATCTCCTCCAGCTCCTTCGGCTGCTTGGCTTCCCCCGCCGGATATCCTGGGCTGTGGGCAGGCTTGCTGATGTAGGGACAGCCAGACAGCTGCTGCATCCAAGCAGGATTTTGGGCTCTGACAGATGATCTTGGAGGTTGTCTCAAGCTACCTACTGGATTTTGGTGAAAATTGCCCTCCTGGGAAGAGGCCTTTTAACTTCCCTCAGAGCTGGAAAGCCTCAGCCCAAGACCTGACTGCTGACAGCGATGCCCTTTGGCGGGAGCCAGCAGTGATGCCAGCTGGGAAGGGAGAGGTTAACCCTGGGTGTAGGTGATGCCTTCTTCCAGTTCCAGCTGGGCATTGTTGGGAGGACAGTCAATGAAAACTGTCCACGGACACTTTGGCTGGCTCCAGGTGCTGCTGGTGCAGCCCCTTCCCAGGGCTCTGGAGGATGGACCTCAAGTCCGCTGGGCCGCTGCATCTGCTTCTGTGCGGAGCAGAGCTGGTGACCTGCTCCAGCCCTCCAGGGGCTTGGCTGTGGGTCTCCAGTGAGCCCTGTGAGTACCAGGCTGCTCCGGGCTTCTTTTTCCTTTACAGAAAGTCATCTTTATTCTTCTAAGGCACCTTGAGGAAAAAAATTGGAACCTGAGGGAAGGTTTGAGGTGAAGTGGGGAGAAGCAAATGCTCTTGTGTGGTCTGGTCTGGTCTTATCTCCATCTCATCTCGACCCATCTCATAACTTTATCCTCATCATACTCCATCCCACCCATCCCATTTCACTTACCCCATCCCACCCCATTTTCTGTTCTTCCTGTCCCATCCTACCCTATTCCATCCTACTCTATCTCATCCCATCACACTCATCTTATTCGACTCACCCCATCCCCCCACATACCTCTTCCATCCCATGCCATCCCACCCTGTTCCATCTCCCTCCACCTCCTCCCCATCTCCTGTGGACATCCATGCCAGCCATCCCCAGACGGAGCTGCTCTTGCCAGGGGCATGGGCCCATTGGTGGTGGAGGCCACTTGGAGCAGTTCCTTATCCAGGATGTGTGTCAGTGAAAGCAGAAACCCAAGAAGCAAGATAAGGAGACGATTTATAATGGAGTTTGTGAACTTTAGGAAAGAGCTTTACAGCCAGATTTTACAGACCACACAGGGAGAGGTTATACTCTCCAAAACCTTGGAGATTTTTTAAAAAATATTTTTATATTTAAAAAAAAAGAGTTTCCAAGAATTAAATAACACGAAAGTGTATGAAATATGATGTAGGGAATGTTCCCCTTGCTCTCACATCTGAAGTTAATTTGGGAGACGCTCTGAATAGCTTTTTAAAGAGTGGATAAACATTGGCATCAAAAGTGTAAATAAAGTTACCAGACAAAGCGGCCGTTCAAAGGGAATCGTCCCTGGGATGTTGGCTGGGCAGCTCTAATGGCCGTGTCAGGAACATTTGGAGATAAAACAAGGGCCCGGCCGATTAGCGTGGGCTGCAGCTCTCCGCCTCATCTCCCTCTCCTGGTGCCAAAGGCGAGCAGCGCTGGCAGCTGCTCTGGCAGCTTTCCTGCCTGGGGATGGCGCTGGTTCCCGTTCGCTGGGACCCCCTCAATCCCCCACACCACCACTGCCCAAAACCTGGGTCCCACACTTCCAAGCAGGAGCTACTGAAGCCTAATTAAAGGCTATTGGTGCTGGTCTCTTGGCGATCTGGGTTTGTCAGAGTTGTGACCCAAAGCATTTCTGAGAAGCCCTCAGGCTATCCCGCTGTGTGTCACACCAGCTGCTTACCCCAGTACAGTCCTATTCCCCCAGACGTTTTGACTGACACATGCTGGGTTGGTCACAAATATTCTGAAATACAGCAGGACCTTCTGTGTCACTGGGTTTAAGATTGCAGCTGGTTGGAAGAACCCAGAGGGGTTGTGTCTCTCCTGAAGCACATCTTTGCACCAGCATCAGGGTTCTCCATGACAGTCCCCCAAAAGTCTGTGGAGGGAAGGCAAAAACAGTGCAGTGAACTCTGACATCTCATTTAAATCTTCCCAAGAGGAAGAGAAATGGACACATTTGAACCGACCTTTTGTTTGCATCTTTTGGTATGAACTTGAAACCTTTGGGAGTTGTCTTTGATGGAGCAGCTTGTGAATGAGAGGCAGTTGTGGATTGGAGTGACTCTGGCAGTCAGATCCACATCATGAGGTGCTTCTCCTTGCCCTGTGTCTCTACCAGAAGGGATTTTCCCGGCAATTGTAGAAGTAGGAATGGGTGTGGATAATAATACTGGCCCTCCTGCCTCCAGAAGCTCTTACTTCCACAGCACCCAACGCTGAGGGCTGCTATTGCTCTTGAAGATACAGAGTGTCAGCTCCTTCTTCAGCTGAGGCCTTGCTCACAGCTCTGCATCCCTTGATTGGTGAAGACAGGATGGCAATAACAGCAGCCATGACAAACACAGGGTGTAAATCCACCTCTGGGCTGTCTGGGAGCAGCTCACGGCTGCCTACACCACAGTAGGGGCACTAAAAGCACCATTCATGGCTGGGGAGCTGGTGGGCTGCTCTTGGCGCTCATGGCCCTGGAGACCCAAGAGTTCTGCGTCTTGACTGACCCAGCCTGGGGAATATGGTAGATCCACCACATATCTGCCAAGGTGCCAGCTGGGAATTGGGTCCCACTGCTCACTTGTGACCTGGGCACTGCCGTGCTGGGTGAGGTATCAGCTCCTGAGGCTGAGGAGCAGCATGAAGGGCATCATCACAGGTAACCCTGCAAGTCCCCAGCAGTGACACATCCTGGTTTCTCCCAGCTTGCCCTGGATCATCTCCTCATTCCTCCTGGTACCCTGCTCTCAGAGCATGCCCTTCTTGTGTCCAACCCTGAAGCCTGTGCAGTGGAAGAAACAAGCTGGTTTGAAGCATGACCCCTATCAGGTAGAAGTTACAAAATTATATTTTAGTATTTCACCTACTCAGGTGACTTTAAGATGGATAAAGTCATGAGACCTCATTTGCTCTGTCCTTTGCCTGGCTATAATAGGAGCTAACAATGACCATAACTCTGACCTTTTCTTCAGTCTTGACTCCGCAGTATTTTCCTGAGTGATAAAGAACAAATCTCCCATTGGCAGGGCTGGGAAGATGCTGTCCCACACCCTTTGTGTTAACCACAAGCAGCAGTAGCTTCTCTCTGCATCCCTGGGTGAGACCCAGCGGGATGGGGACGCTGCCTGCCTGGGCACCAGCTGGCAGGGCTGTGCTTCCCCAGAGACCGCGGCAAGGGTTTTATTGCAAATAACGGAATAATTACTCTTTCTTTGCCTGGGACTTGCCCACAAACAGCTGCTGATTCCTGTGTGAGGGCTCAGGAGCCCAAATTCCCATCAGAGGGCTCGCTAGTGCCTTTGGGATGGAGGAGCCTGGCACCGAGAAGGGCACCCTGGCTCGGAGGATGCCCAGAGTGATCAGTGCAGGCTTGGGCTTGTGCAGACCGCCCTTGCGCATCAGCCTTCGTGCCACTTGTGTAAACTATTACAGCAAAGGGCAAAGGTTAAATGCAGCACATGTGTGGCATCAATTAACGGGATTTCAAGGTCTCCAGTGGAGTTTCTGCTCAAATCTCTTGTGGCAGGTTCAGTTTTCTTAACCCCTCCAATGCCATGCAGTCAGAGGGTCTTGGCTCTGCCAGACTATTGGAGGGGAATGGGCTTGTGCTGCCTGGGGGTCTCCCCAAGGACTGTGCTGGAGGGGCCTCTGGCCATTTGGGCGTGGGGGGACAGGGACACCACACACACCGCACCAGTGGTCTGTAGGGCAAGTGGGAGAGACTGTACTTGTTCTACCAGAGGTGTGCTTGGAAGGGTGTCAGGCCCTGGCAAGGCAGCAAGTTGGTGTATGAGCAGCCCCTCATCACATCCCCCTCTGCTTCAGGTCTGTCTACCCCCATCTCAGAGCCCTCAGGGGGTGGCTGCTCCTGTGTTTGGTCCAGCCAGACCCTTCTCCACTGAAGCACCCCATTGTCCCAATGTGTCCTACGGCTGAGTGGACAAAGGTTCCTGCCGGGCTTGGGACAGCTGGCACCTTCACTCCCTGCCAGCCAAACAGACACCGTCACCCCCACTGCCTGAGGGGACTGGGGGAGATGGCTGCAGTGGGAGCCTCAGCGATGATTCAAAACCAGGGCAATTTTGGTGGAGAAATTGCAGCTGAGAATCTTCACTGGTCTGAGGCCATTCAGGGCTGCTCCCAGGAAATGTACCCATCCACTGCTCATCTCCTCCTGGATTTGTCCGTCATACTGGGCATACTGGGAGAGGGAGTGGTTTAAAGGACAGTGGCATGACTCAGGCAGCCTTTAGTGCATCCCGTGTCCCCTGCAAATGATACATCAGAGACCTGGATGCCACAACTTCACACTGCAGCTCTTCCAGGCTGTCCTCCCCAATTCCAGGAGTTTCTCCTAAGGGCTGGGACCTTGGAGTTGGAGTGCTTGGGGGGCTTCCACTTTGCTCTTTTGAGGGGGTTCAGCAAGGAAAAGAACGGCTTGAGCTGCCACCACCATGAAGAAAACATGAAAATATGATACTGACATGGCCTGAACACTCAGAAGCTTTAAGATATTCTAAAAGCTTCCTGATTGCTTGTGCAGAGTTTTGCCTAGACAGATTGCTAATTTTCCATGAACAGGTGCTGCTGAAGAGAATCCTGCCTTGAGGGATTCAGTTGGGGGTTCCTGGGGTTTCCAGTCCTGCCTCAAGGCTGGGGTCCAGTGTAACGGCTGGGTCAGGGCTGGGAGCTCAGTGAGGAACATCGATCCCAACACCAACCGATGCAGAGCCTGCCGGGCTGGGGGAACAGGACATGCAAGCGCCCTTCTGCACCTGCGTGCCCCTGACATCACCTCACACATACATTCCACTCCTTTTCGGGAAATGAATCATTTCAATCCTCCACATTAAAAAACTTAGCCCCCAAAACATTCAAAACCACTAGAAACCTCTGCATTTTGATGATTTCGATCTGTTTTTCAGTCCTGCACCCTGTTAAGGTGAACAAAAAGCATGCTTAAAAAGCAGAGATGCTCTGCCCACAGCTCCCCACGTCAGAGCTGAGGGGAGACTTCTGACTGAAAGATGGATTTGGCCTGGACATCTCCACACAAATACCCCGTTAGCTAGCAAACCAGTAAAAATCTTAGTAATCCCCTTGATCTGAAACAAATGGACTCTGCTGTCTGGTGCTGATTTTATTATCAGACACTGCTTTGTATCATCCCATGGCTTGGACCAGTGCCTGAGGCTCAGCACCAAGTCAACCATGTGCTGGCAGGCGAAGGTCTCCTCTGAGCTCTGGATCCGTGCTGGTTCTCCACACGTGTGCGGTGCCCTGGATAATACCTGTTGGGTTTACAGAGCTGTGTGGTTGCCCTGGGACCTCCAGGACCCTTCAGGGCTGCTCCAACACTGTCTCCAGATGGGATGGGAGCAGCATAGCATGGCTGTCAGGGTGAAAGATCGGGTTTTGTTGAGTTGTCCTGATCTCTTCTCCTTCTGGGGTGGAGAGCTTGGCTTGGTGGTTGTGTTTCCAGTGTCTGGAGATTTGTGCCAACACAGGATGGAGGAGTGTTTTTGGGTCCTAACATGATTCCCAGGGTGTCTGTCAGCCTGAGTTCCCACCCCACCATCCCTTGGAAATGGAACCTAGAACAAGCCTTGAGCATCCATGGGCTGATTCGAGGACTATTGGGAATCTCGATGGCTTTGAGGCCAGGCAGACCCTCAGCTGCCTGCAAGGAGGTTGCATAGACCGTGGCCCCTGACAGCAGCACTCCCAGCCCCTCTCTCCCTCCATGCCGCCTGCAGCAGCTGAACATAAAATTCGAGCCCCCCCGGAGAGCCACCATCAACCACACAAGCCCCAGCCGGTTTTGTTTTGATTATACATTTGTTTCCTCCCTCCTGGGAGTGTCTGACACAGCTTTTACCTCTCAGCGCGTCAACGCTCGGCTCCCCCCGCCACCTCCCTCCCCTCCCGTCGGCTCTGCTTGGATTAGCTCTGACCCCTACTGAACTCTGCTGCCAGAAGAAGTGTCAACCCCTTTCACTTTCCGAGAGCTTTCCAGCCCCGAACACTGAGCAGGGAAGGAGTGTCCTCCAATGGAAAACCTCCCACATAATTTTTTCCGACTGTGCTCTTGCTGTGCATCTGGGGAGGACAGACTGTGGTCTCTGTGCCTGGCCATGCTCTGGGGACAGCCTGGATGACTTGCAGCACATCTCTGCCCTCCCCCGAGCCAGCACAGGTGTAAACAGGGCAAAAGGGGCTTTTAAGGAGGATATTCTTAGCAGAGGAAAAGTGGTGGGATAGGAGAGAGTAGGAGATTAGCTATGGGCACAGCACGGCATGGTGTGGCACAGTGCATGGGGCCAAGGGTAGGTATTTCCATGGGAGTATGGCAGAGTGGCTAGCTGTGTTTCTTCAAGGGGATGTCCAGCCTCCATGGATGGGTGGACATCAGCAAGATGGAAGGGAAAGGAAGAGCTGGCTGCTGCCACCAGGAGCACAGAAGATGGGGAGAAGGAGTTTCCTACTGCCACCAGGAGCACAGAAGATGGAGAGAAGGTCTTGAAACTCTGTCCACCAGTTCTGATGGTGGTTGTGCTTCTCCATGCTGAGCAGCAGCAGCTTAAATGTTCTGCAAGAGCTCCAAAATTCAGGGGAAATCAGCCCACCTAAATAAAAAGACCATCCAAGGAGAGGGCAGGAGCTGGTGCCCTGTGCCCATGGCTCGGCAGGGTTAATGCTTGTGGGGCTGGGAGTGACACCCCCACCCGTGAGCAGCCACCCCGGCCAGCAGAGACGCTGGGTGGTGATGTGGGGCCACAGCTGGGGAGCAGCGAGGTTAACTCCAGCAACACCAATGAAATAAAGAAAGGGAATGCCGCATGCTAAGGAGTTGCAGATGTTTGGATGTTGGCAGGGATTTGGGTGGAGCTGCCAATACACAACATGGTTTGCAGCAGGCGGAAGGGTGGGGAGTGCCAGGGAAAACCTGCCCCTTCTCTAAAGCCTGTGGGGTGGAGGGAGTCGTCCTGGGGTAGGTGTCATGGGGGAGTGCATGGCTGGGGCTGTGTCTTCTCTCAGAGCTTGGAGATGCCATGGAAAGGCTGGGGGAGGGAAATGAAAATAGACCTTGGAAGCTGCTCCCAAGTTTGACTGCTGCTGTGTCCCTCTCTGTTGGAGCCCCTGGAGCAGCCACCTGAGCAGTCAAGAAGAACTGAGCCATGGAGACAACAGCTCAGAGCGCAGTCACTGAGGATGTATCTCGGTCTTCCAGGGATTCTTTCCCCTGTTTTTGTCCCAAGCCTGCAGAAGCCAGCCAGATATCCAAGGCCATTCCTCACTTTTCACAGCTCAGTGAAGAGATGGCCTGCCTAGCTGATGCTGGGTGAGGGCTACAGGCCTGTTTTGGTCTCACCAGGTCAGCAGAAACCAGGACTTCAGCACTGTTGCCCCAGAGCTGAGTAGTGGCGCATGCTGTGCCAAAGGGAGGAGCAGCATCGCCCCTGAAGTGAAGAAGGCATCTCTGGAGGTCTGCAAGGACTCAAGCAGGATAAATCCAGGCTGAAGGGCACATTTAGGGCTGTGCTGACCTCAGTGTTTAATGATTTTGTCTTATCCCTGGCAAAGGGATGGACAGGGACCTGGTAAAGCCCAGCTGGGCAGGGTCAGTGAGGTCCAAGCCCTGCTGCTGTACACAAAGGAAGTGTTGGGGTAGTGAGGAACATGGGGGCTGAGGGGTCTCTGGGGATCTGAGCCCATCAACTCTGGTGTGTGGGCAGGGCAGGTCTTGCTCCTTTCTGGGGTGCCAGCTCTTCAGGATGAGTGTGAGTCCCGTTGCTGGCTGGGAGATGGAGTCCCTCCCCAGAGGAGCTCTTGGGAACCTGCTTTGTGTGTCTCTTGGTGAAAGCCCCCGGAGTGCTTTGCACCTGCAGCCCCAGGCTCTCAGGAGCATCCCCTTCTCTTGCAGCCCTCCTGATGCCTCCTGGCCCCCAAGGCCCTTCAGCCATGCCAGCTCGCTGTGGTTCTCTTGGTCTTTGTCAGCAGCATGTTTGGTAGCTCTGTGGCCATCGTGCTTCCTGACATGTTTTCTTTTCCCCTGTGATTTTGAGAATTGTATTCATTTCTTTGTTGAGGAGGAAGAGGGAAAGGTCATCCCTTGCTAGCAACTCATTAAAGCAAAACAATGGAAAGAACAGCAAATGGGCTCTGGGACCCGCTTCTCCAGGCATGTGTGACGCTGCCTTTTGTCAGTGTAGGAGAGGGGCATCCTTTGAGTTGGTGGCATTGCAGGGAGGCTCTTCCACCCCCCCCCCCAACCAATTCAAGGCATCACTGGAGGACCTCAGTGTTTGTCAGAGCTTTTGCTTGTTTGTTTAGTGTGTGTGTGTGTGTGATGTACATTCAGCCCTGCTGTCATTAAAAAAAAGTTTTTAATGAAAATTTTCTCATTCGCTCCTCCCAAGCTCCCCGGCTTGGACCAGTTCTGTTTCTTTCATGTGGGAGGCAGCTGCATTTGTCTCAATAATTGTGTTTCCCTGTTGCTATGTACCGCCGAGGACTTGGTGACACAATGAAGATGTGAAGCGTTCCTCTTTCCCAGGCCTGGCTCTGGGGGTTTGGTTTTGGCGACATTATGGCCTTCCAGGATGCCCATATGGGGTTTGAAATCCATCTGGCATTTGGCAGGAGAGACATTGCTTAAAGCTGATGGTCGTGCTCAGAGAAGGAAGCACTGCTCCGTGCCTCTGGTATCTCTCAGGATCGCTTGCTTAAATCCACCGCCTGTTCCAATGGGAAAGGGTGGGCAGTCACACATGGCCATGGAGGGTGCCCAGCACCTATGTTTGAATGTCCTGCTAGGCCTGTTGGCCTCCAGATCCCAAACAACCACTGAGCCTGTCCCAGTCCCATCCTACCACATGCTGGCTGGGCAGCCGTGGTGTTCCATGAGGGAGCGTGGAGAGCTGCACCGTGGGCAGAGGCTGCTTCGGGCAGCCACACCCCTGTGGTTCATCACTTGTTCTGAACCTCCCTTGCCCTGTCCTCTCGGGGACCTAACCCTCCCTGCAGCACCCACCGGCCCCTGGAGGTGGGAAGTGCAGTACAGTGAGGGCGACCTGCCTGAGGCGCTGGGCCGGAGCAGCGCAGGAGCTCTCCCGGTTTAAGGTGGGACACTTCATTGCATCGGGAAGGTGGGCCAGCCGTGGGGGTCTCGGGCATGTTGCCAGAGCAGGGCTGGCAGTGGGAGACGGAGCGTGGGTGGCATGGGGCATGAGGGGCATGAGGGGCATGAGGAGCATGAGGGGCATGAGGGGCATGTGGGAGTGGGGCTGCATCTGCTGTGGGGCAGGTGGGGCATGAGGTGATTGGGGATGTGGGGCACAAGGGGCACGTGGGGCTGGTGTGGGGCATGTGGGGCTGGTGTGGGGCACGTGGGGAGCGGGAGCAGGGGACGCACCTCACAGGTTCCACGGAGTTCTTCCTTGCTGGAACCCACGAGGGCTCACATTGCTGACTCGGAGGGGTCAGGATGTGAGGGCAAGGAGACACCTTTGGTAGCAGAAGCTTTGTGACCCCCGGGGCCGGGCTGTGCATCCCCCGGGGCCGGGGCCGGGGCCGGGGCCGGGGCCGGGGCCGGGGCCGGGGCCGGGGCCGGGGCCGGGGCCGGGGCCGGGGCCGGGGCCGGGGCCGGGGCCGGGGCCGGGGCCGGGCTGTCCTTCCCCGCAGCGCGGAGAGGTGGCAGCAAAGGCCCTGGGACGGGGGTCGCGGACCTGCCGCCGCAGCCGTGGGTGCCGGGTCCCGGCCCGGGAGGGATGCGCGTCCCCCCATCCCGGCGTCTGCTCCCACGAGCGGGACCCACGCGCTGGAGCCAAGTCCATCTCTAGGTGATGTCGGAGAGCGATTTCGCCCACTTCTTTAAAGAACATCTGGTCCATCCTCCTGGAAATCTTTCTCTGTCCGAGCTGACCTCGAGCACCCCCAGGGATGGGGCATCTCCAGGGAGCCTCACCACAGGCTCAGGGATCGGAATCTGCGTCTAGGACTGTATGAGCGCTCGCATTTCTGCCCCCTGCTCCAGCCTGGGGCTGCCCCTCTGTGCCCACTGACGGCCCAGGGTGTCGGAATCCCACGAGAACAGCTTGTGAGGCTTCAGGACTTGCCAAAGCTGAAGTTGAACCCTTATCCCAGGCTGGCCGGGTGCCCACAGCCCAGCCAGCCCTAATCTGGGGCTGTACACTGCCCATGTTTAATGAGGTATTGTGTACAGATGTGTCTGACTGTGTGTATGCTCATGTCGTAGGCTCCGGGTGTCTCGCTCAATGTTTGCATCTGTCTGTTAGCGGGTTTGGGCATCTGGGGCTGCTCCCTTTGCCTGATCAAATATCTCCCCAGGAGCGAGTCTGTGCAGCCAAGGATCTTATCGCGCATGTCGCTGTCTGCACGGGGAGGTGCTCACAGCTCTCCATGTGTGCAGAGTTTGCACAGTGTCCGTGGGTCATGCTGGGCTGCCGAAGATGCTTCTTCCACTGCCAGCATGTGCTGAGTGATTGGGGATGGGTGGGTGGCCAAGGAATGGATGGATCAGTGCAGAACAGGGTGGGCTTCCCCAAGGGTGGTGGGTGACAGTGGGGACCAGTGCTGCTCATGTCTAGTCTCCCTCCCCAAGGGCATGTGGAGCCCAACCTGGACACTATCCTGCATCCCACAGCCATGGAAGGGGGACAGGGCATCCCAGAGGCTTGGATGCAGCATCAGAGATGACCCCATCACTTGCAGTGAGGTTCCCTGCAAGGGGCTGCTGGCAGCTGCTGCGGCCCTGGGCAGGGCTGTGCCCCAAGTCTGGCTCAGCCTGCTCTAACTCAAGTGCCTCTAGGGTTCGAGGGACCCCCGTTGCCCAAACAACGCACGACAGATGCAGCAGTGCCTGTGTGACGCTCTCTGTTCCCACATGTCTTCCCTCCTGCTCTCCCTGCCTCCACCCAGCTCCATCCCGAGGAATGTCCCTCCCGGCTGGGTCAATGCCTGCATCACCCCCAGACCCTGCAGGGCCCAGGGCCGGCAGGCAGGGAGGGCTGGCAGCCACGGGCAGCGGGAAGATCACAGCCTCCTGCACATGTGCTGTCCAACCCGTCAGCACCTCGGTGAAGCAAAGCCGATGCTGGCTGGGGATGTGCCCCCCAGCTCCCTCCCTTTGTCACGGAGAGCCAAGCGTGCATGCCAGAAAGCTCACCCTGTGGTAGAAGCCATCCATCCCCTCTGGAGCTCAGCATTCCCTCCTTGCTCCCTGGCTGCAGGGGTGTTTGGCTGCAGATATTTACTGAGCAATTCGCATCCAATTACAGAAGCCGGAAGGACTGGGAGGATTTTCCTTCTGGTTTCTCGCAACCAAAGCCAACTTGTCCGAATTACAACCTAGGAAGCATCTCATTAGTGGGGAGTGAGGTCTCCGAAACATAGAGAGCTTAGAAAACGCTCTGCCAGAGGCATAGGAATGTGGGCTGGCTGGCAGGCGAGATGGTGAGGAGCCTGTCTGGTCACCATCTTCTCTCACCCGTGGTAATTTTCCCCATCTTTTCTCCTGAGGCACCTGAGTGGAGAGGAGATGGGATTTTGGAGGCTTCCAGCTCATCATGTCACTTCCCCATTCCTGCTTTGGCTCAAGAGGTGTTTGATTTTGCTGGGCTGAAACATGGGCTGGTCTTCCCACCCATTTCTTTCCCCACCAGCTCCTCCTGCCCTTCCTCTCAGGCCATGTGGTGTCACCCCAACCAGGAGGTGAAAGTCTAGGAGCAGAGTCCTGGGAATGGTGGCTACAGGTGTTTAATAACATTAGTGGAAGTAGGATCCTCAGCAGCATCGCTGGCGGGCCTGTCTCTAGTGCTGTCCCAAGAGGCTGGTGCCTGGGGGACATCCCTCACCTGGCCTCATGGAGATCTGCTCCCTGGTGTGGCTGTCCCAGAGCAACTTACGCCAGAGGCACCTGTGTGCAGCCTGCATAGTCCCAAAACTTGCTGGAGACTTTGTCTCAGGTGGGATACAACCTGGCACGGGGGCTGGGATGTGAGGAGGGGGCAGGGCAGGATCCAGAGTGACCAGCTGTGACTGCAGAGGGGCTTTCTGCCAAGGTTTGAGAATGGGAGAGATCCGGGAAGTGCAGCTGGCAGCTGTGCCTGGCCTTACATGGCTGCAAGGTGACTCCTATGCCAATGACTTAATGCCCTTCCAAAAATACTTCCCCGGACAGAGCTTGCAGGCAAACTGCTGAGCCAGCCTGTACCAGGGAAGGGATGGAGGCAGGCATGGCTCCGGCGCCTTTGTCCCGCCCGCAGCGCTCGGGATGTGCGTGGCCCATGCTGTGCTGGCTCCCACGCAGGACTGAGGACAGCCGTGTTCTGAGTGGCGTGATGGGTGTGGGAGCCCATTCCCTGGCTGCCTCCCTGTCCCAACAGAGCCTGTGGGTGCTGGTGGGGAGCTGCACCAGCGCCCTGGCTCCTGGCCCGCGTGGGGAGGGGTCTGTGCTCCCCTGCCGATGGCACCATCTGCTCCCTGAGCTGCCAGCCGGGCTGACTGTCCCTGCCCGGCCGTCTCCCAACCATCCTCAGGTGCCCGGTGCCTGGGCAGGAGAATCCATGTGGGCTCTTGCTCTTGAGGTGGAGGTGGCTACTGAGCAGCCCATGCCTGCTCCTGGCACCAGGTCACTTCTGCCAGCATCTGGGTGATAGTGTGCACTGTCTCTTGTGCCATCAAGAGCCTCCTCCTCTCCTTGTTCCTCTCCTTGGCAGCTGCCAGGCTGCAGCTTCTATTTCAAGGTTGAATTTTATGTGCTCCAGCTTCCAGATGGGTGATCTTGTAATGACTCTGCAAATGAGTGTGACTCCTGCATCTCACATGGGTGAGGGTCAGGATGGCCACAGCTCCCTCAGCACAAAGGGGAAGGAAAGGCTGGGATGGATAAAGCCAAGCTGCCTGCACTAGCTCAGCCCCCCTGACCCCACACTTCACCAGCCCCACTGGCAGGAGAGCTGCGGGGTTCCTCTGGTGGGCTGTGCTTCCCAGAGAGCCAGGTTGGCTGCGCCTGTCTGCCTGTGGGCCCCCCATCCCCAGGACATCCCAGTGTCTCAGTTCCGGGCTTCAAAGTGCCTGAGCCCCTTGACATGACCAAAGTGAGTTTGGATACTGAGCTCCCCATGAAGAACAGGTGCCACCACGGGAGCATGCGGAGTTTCCATCAGAGGAAGCTGCTCCTTGCCAGCAGGAGAGGTGGGAGAGGGTGGCCTGGCCCTGCAGACATGGGATTCAGGTCTCCTCGCTGTCCCCGAGGAGCGCCCTGCCCTTCTGTGTGGGGGAATCAGAACCTCCTTTACGTGAGCCGTGCCTGCCTGTCCCTGGGGGCTGCCTGCCCTTCCTCGCTGCCCGTGCCAGTCCCTGTCCCCAGCCAGGCAAGGCAAGTGCCCTGCAAGCCCCATCCCCCAGCGCCGCCCTCAGCGGCACGCCGTGCTCTGTGCCCTGTTCTGGCCTGGCTGCTGGCACCCTGGCGACGGTCACCAGCCACTCCCCTGGCCGCAGCAGCCCACGGCTCCAGCAGCACCCCGCTCTGCCCCTCCGCGTCTGTCACCCCTGAGCAGCCATGGGTCTCCGGGCAGCTCTGGGGGCTGGGACAGCGCGGGGGGCAGGAACATCCCCCAGGTGGCAGGGGGCTGCGAGGAGGAGTGGAAGGGGGCTGGGAGACAGGGCAGCCCACCGCCCGGCTCGGCTGCGCCGGCTCCCCTCCCCGGCCCCACCGGCCCATTTATTACCCCTCTGCCATTCATCGGGCCAGACAGATGCCCCCAAATAAATACCCCCAGACAATAGGGTGGGAGGGGCCAGCGAGGCTCCTCATGAATAAACATGAGGGTCTTTGGACACAGCTTCCTCTCTTCGCAAAATGGGACCGATTGTGCGGCAGGCATTTAAAATTCAGCCGCGGTCGGGCTGTCTTCCAGTGTCCCCTGAACTGCTGAGGTGCTTCATTTATTTCATAATTTCCCCTCCTCCTCTCTCGGCGACAGACCTGGCTCTTTTCACGCCTTGTCCTCCCTCTTTCTTTCCTTCTTGCTCCCTTTCTCTAATTTTTTTTTTTTTTTTTAATCTTCCTTCCTTTTCCTACTCCTTGTCTCTTTCTCTCCCTGGCTTTTGTGCCGGGGGCCGTGACGAATGGCTCAGAAAAGAGGGTGCTGTGAGAAACTGGAGCTGCGGCTGGCAGAGTGGGTGGTGAGGCCTTGGTGCTCGGGGGGGCTGGAGGGGGTCTGCCTGTGAGCGCCCGGCTGGGGGTCCCACATGGAGCTGGGGTGGGCTGATGTGGGATCCCAAGGGCTTTGCTGCCTGGGGGCTTGGGAAGCCAAGGATCGGGCCCCCTGCCTGTCCCCCTGCCTGTGGGGGGACAGCCTTGCAGTGCCTACCCCAGCACACCCAGAAGGGGCTCCATGCAGACGGGGGAAAGGTCAGCCCTGCCATATCACCCACCGGGGCTGAAAAGCAGCCCTGGTGATGCTGGAGCGCCCAAAAGCTGGGAGATGCAGATGGAAGGAGATGCTTGTGAGGCCAGGGCAGCCCCAGTTTTGGTGGAGATGGGTTTGCTGGACTCCTGACCTGTTCTCATGCCAGGACAGCCCCAGCAATGCTGGTCTTTAGATCCAGGATCAGTGGCTTTTTGGGATCTTGGACAACAGCATCCCCACTGGGGTCCCAGCACCCCAAGCCCACATGTGCCGCTTGGTGCCGGGGTGAAGGCAGAACCAGAGCAGCAGCAGAGAAGGGAGGGGTGGGAGCACCAGGATGTGACCAGCAGAGTGGCTCAGCGTGCCGGGAGACCTGCCAGCACCCCGGTGTTTCATCAACCAAGCGCTGAGATCCTGATGCCATGCACCCCTGGGAAAGCCAGGAGGTGCCCATGCCATGCACAGGACCGCTCCAGAGCTTGTGGAACGCCATGAGCTGCTTGCTGTGCTGCTCGGGATGTGTGGATGGGCAGAATCCCCAGTGCCCCAGGGGGGCCCATCGTGCCCCCAGGGCTCTGCACGGTGGGATGAGCATTACCCACGATGCTGGGGAGCTGCAGAAACTCCCTGGACAGCTCTGGTGTGTCTCTGTACCGCAGGAAAGCATCTGCCTACCCCTTCCCCACCTCTGGGATCCTCTGCCCAAAGGCCAGGCAAGGAAAAAGGGAGTTTCTACCCAAGGGCTGGTAAGAAGGACACTTCAAGTGAGGTGTCACCTGCCAGACCATCTGTCCTTGGGGACTGGCTACCAGGAGAGACCAGGGCCGTGCTGGCAGCAACAGGTGCTGGTGGGGACAGGGGGACACCACCAGCTGCAGGCTGGGGGTGGGCAGAGCCTCCGCCCAAAGCCCCAGGGCCTCTCAGTGCCTGGGAACTCCAAGTGTGGCTTCCTTAGCCCACGAGAGAACACGGAGGGGGTCTCACCGGGGCTTAGGGGTGTCACTGTGCATGTGGGTGCTCTCTGCGGGGCATTGCCCTGCGCCACCACCTGCCAGGGCTGCCTGCCCCTCTGTCCCTCTGTCCCTCTGTCCCTCTGTCCCACTGCCTGCTGGCGGGCACGGCAGCCGCAGCCCATGGGGGACGGCGCTGGCAGGCTCCAGCAGCGGGAGGGCTCCTGCATTACAATCCGGGACAATCTGTCCCCCTTCCCGCTGCCCAGCAGTGTAGGAGATGGTTACTGTTTAATCCCATTTGACAGCTCTTTCATCATCTGCCTGCCTCCCTCCAGCTTCCCGTGGCTCCTCCAAGGCTCCTTTGTGGCCGTAATCAAAGCCTGGTGAGTGATGGCTGCTCAAGGGAGGGAGGGAAGGGACAGTGGAGCGAGGGTGGCTCACCCGCGGCGGGGTGAGGGAGTGTGGCCTGGCCGCGGCTCCAGGGAAGGGCAGGGTGGGATCACAAGGTGTGGGCACCTTTGCTGTCAGATCCTGCAGGTGCAGCTGTGGGTGGTGGTGCTGGGAGCTGGGCTGGATGGAGCATCCCCAGTGCTGGGAGCTGGACTGACCAGAGCATCCCCAGGGCTGTGAACTGGACCAGATGGAGCATTCCCAGTGCTGGGAGCTGGTCTGGGTGGAGCATCTCCAGCGCTGGAAGCCAGAGTGGGCTGAGCATCCACAGTGCTCGGACCTGGGCTGAAGCGAGCATCCTCAGTGCTGGGAGCTGGACTGGATGAAGCATTCCCAGTGCTGGGGGCTGGTTGGACCATACCCAGTGACTCCCTCCCAGTCACGCTGGGAGGTCCTGGTCAGGGCAGCAGGGCTGGTGTCCGAGCAGGGGCCAGGCAGTGGGTCAGTCTCCCCGAGGGGCAGAGAAGCAGATCTCCTCCCGCAGCCCTCTCCCACGCACCCTCCGAGCACCCTCTGGGACTGGGGACGTGCTGGCTCACAACACCTGTGTGCCTTCCACGCCTGGCATGTGGCCCTGGAGGAGCATGGCAGCTCTCTCCCCATGACAGGGAAGTCTGTGTGGGAGAGATTTTGGTGGAAATCTCTTGGGCAGCACAACATTGCTGGCACATGGCTCACATGGGGCTGAGCCTTGCGGTGCCATGGCAGCTTCTGCCACCCCCGCGGGCAGAGAGCTGAGGGCCTGGCTGCTCCCAGGCAGGCTGGCTGCAGTCAGGGCAGGCTGGGATAGGTGAGAGGGCCTCTAAGGAGGCCCTGGCCTTGACATTTCTGTGAAATTTGGGAAATCTGGCCCCAGACTTGGTCTGGAAGCTGTGTGGGTGGCAGGCCCCTTCTGGAGGTTTTTGGCTAGAGGAGAGGAGCTCACAATCTGCAGGGTCACCCACAGCTTCCTGTAGCTCAGCTCCTTCTGGACTGAGTCTCAGCTCCCATGCCTTGGCTTCCCCCAGTGCTGACCAGTGCCACGCCAGTGGCACAGGGGTGGAGCCCTGTGAGTATTCAGGGACTGGGGGGAGATACCCTCCTGCTTCCATTTGTGCTTCCGGCAGGGACTCAGCGCTCACCAGTGCTGCCAGGGAGTCCTCCCCAGCACCGACAGCCTGGCCCGACCTCACTGTGATTTTTTTTTTGTGGTTTTCAATAACGTTAAACTTCTGGCTGAATTGCAAAGAGCTGGGTCTCTCCCTACCAGGACTTGGTAGTGCTCTGCACTGCAGAGCTTCCCTGCTCAGCAACGATGAAGCAGGGAAACAGGAGAGGAGCCCCCAAAAAACCACATCACTGTGGCCCAAGGCAACTGGCCCTGAGCCCCCGTGGCTGAGGAACACCCGGATTCCCTGGGGAGGGAGCCTGCCCGACCTTGGGTTATCACCTGCATTGCAGCTGGGTGACAGCTTTCCCAAGAACACATGTTCCCTCATAAACCCCGGCTCTGCTTATCTCAAAGGGCACATCCGACAATTAGCTTATCTGCTGTGAAAGTGAGGAACGGCTTTGGATATCTGCCTGGCTTCCGCAGGCTTGGGAAAAAACCAGGGGAAGGAGCCCCTGGAAGACTGAGGCACATCCTCGGAGTCCTATAAATAAAGTGACTGCGCTCCGAGTGTGCCGCAGACGGGCTCCATGTGCTCAGGGCGGGGAGCTGGAGGTGTCCCTGACTTTTAAGGATGTTCAGTGCTTCCTGCTGAAAAACCCTGCCTGCAGCTTCTGCCAGCTTTGCCAAACCATCCCAGGGTGGGTGGCAATTTTGTGCAGGGTGGATTGCAGCCTCCAGTTAAATTTTTGGGGAAAATTTCAGCTGGAGACCATGGCTCTTTCCAAGAATGGGCATAAGGGAAAAAATAAAGGATTTATTCTTACTTTGTTTTAAAAATCTGTCTTTGAAGCCATTTGGCAAGTAGAGAGGGAAGAGAGGCTGAGCTTCATCTTGTGTCCCTGGAATATGCTCAAATTTGACCACGCTAGAACACTTTATTTGGGAAAAAATGTGGTTAGCATGAGCTTGGTGCAAAGCTCTTCCATAGGAGCAGCTCCCATCCCGGGGCATGGGTTTGCCACCACCCACCTCCTGGGCGAATGGCTGCCAAAGCCAAGGGCCACTGTGTCCCCACCGGTGTCATGGGGGTCCGAGGAATGGCAGAGGGAGCTGCAGCCCGGTGAGCTCCGTCTTCTGCAGGCCATGCCAGGGCCGTGCTCTGCCTGACTGCATGTTTGGTGTCTTCTCCTGCCCTGGAGCAATCCTGTGTGAAGAGGAGAAGAGCAGGCACGTTTGGCCACCCCTGTGCCGTGTGATCACATTGTCCCTCGTGCAATGTTCTGCAGCCCCAAGGGTGTTTCTCCTCCCTGCCTGGCCCAGGACATGTCATCCCTCACTTGGAGAGAAAATTAAGAATTGGTTGAGTTAATTTGCTGCAGATGATTGTTTAAGGAGCAAATAACCAAAAAAAGCTGGTGGAAAGCCCAATTTTCCTCCCTCCTGGAGACTTTTTGGAGCTCCTTTTCCCTGGAAGCTTTCTGGATGGTAGCTGGTGCCCCATGTTATGCCCTGAGGAAGCGTGGGCTGCCTTTTGGGGGGACCTTCAGTTGGCTTCCTCCCCACCCTGCTCCTCCTGCTCTCCCCCAAATCTGTACCAAGAAACAAGTATATTGTTTGCAAGCTAAAAACTAGAAATGATTAATATGTTTATAAGCCCGGCTCTGGCTCCATTTATTTTGGCAAAGGAATTGTTTGCATCTTTGCAGAATTCCTTCACCCAAACCACTCATTAGATATGAATTTCAAAACAGCCAGAGGGAGCGGGTGACTCAGGGGAGTTAGCAAATGACTTCTCAAAGACTTTTACGTCAGGGACAGCAGCTCGATTCCAGATCTCGGTGCCAGTGGCCCAGAAGACACTGTCATCTCATGTTGGGTCAGTGACCGTGAGTCAGCCAGTGTGATCGAGGACCTTGGTCTTTGACTCCAAGCTGGCAGGTGTCTTCACCATGAGAAACCTCAGCCAAGGGAGAAGCCAGAAGAGACAGGAGGAGAAGGATTCCATCAATGAACTTTCACTGGACACGACAACATCAGCTACAGGAGCTGATGGAGGAGTGATGTTCTACCATAGCTCTTTCACCCCAGTGTGAAGATCTGGGAGTTTCTGGAAAGGACGCTTGAGGAGAGTCAGCCTTGAGGTCTGAAGATGGGGCGAATGTGACCGCTGGTGCCTCTGCTGTGGGTTTAAAGACCACCTTGTTTTTCACCTGGAAACTATTAAGAAAGCTGTGCACTTTCTGTGAGATGGTTCCAGTTATCACTTTCCTCCTTCAGATGAGAACCCACAAAGCAACCATTGGGTGTGATGATGCCACATCACCTTGTCCTGGCAGAGCTGCTTGATTTGGGCTGGCACTGGGAATGGGAGCAGCTTGTCAGGCTGGTATAGTGGAGGAGTTGTGTGCAGGGAGGACGTTGCTCTGCTGATGGCACCATGGGGGCTCTGGACAATTTTGATGCCCTCAGAAATGTCTGCTTGGGGCAAGGGGACAGGCACATCTTCTGTGGAAGAAGGTCTGTGAGGAGTGAGAGTGGCTGAGGTCACCCTGGTAGGAGGACAGTCTCCCACCCTGGAGCAGGCAGCCCAGGCTAGCAGATGTGTCCCATCCTCTGAACCTCCATGGCTACCTGGCACTGCTGTCCCCAGCCTCTGTGTCACCTGTTTTCTGTGGAGGCACAGCTGCAGCTCTGGCAGGCAGCGTGCCCCCGGCAGCTGGTCCCTATCCACGTGTGTCAGGCAGCTCGTGGTGCCACAGGGCTCCTGGTCTCCATCCACACTCTACCCCAACCTGCCCTGCACCCCCGCCTGGCTGTGCTGGCTCGCTCCCGAGCCAACCTTGGCTCCTTGTCTCACAAGTAGAGATGAAAATAAACTCCAGTGAAGGGTCCTTTAACTTTCTCTACTCGAGTGAAAATAAATGCACTTTCCCCACCACCCAGCCCTGTAAATTCCCTGCACTGTGAAATATCTTCCAGATATAGTAAAGAGACGGCTTTCGACTATTTTTTTTAAACATCTTTAACTGCTGTATATATTTCCAGGGAGACGTAATAAGCGCTACAGCTAATTTATCTGCGTGTACTGTAAATATTTTCAGGAGATAGCAGAAAGGATTTCAAACACATGGCTGGGAGTATTGGCACACAGCGTAGGCTGGGTGGGAAGGATGCCTTTAACCCTTTGCGTGCCATGTCCTTTCTCTTTGCTCCTCTCTCTGTGCCCCCGGCGCAGTATCTCCTCACCAGCCCAGGGCTCTCCCTCCAGCTGATGTCCAGCCAGATGTTTGGTCTGAGCGGGGTGCTGAGGCTTCTTCTTCCATTTGACCTTGTAGTCCTTGCTCTGGGGGCACTGGGAGCTCAGCTGGGAGCCAGTGGGAGCTCCCCTCCTGACCTACTGCCCATAGCCGTGCCTGGATCCCTACACTCCTGCCCACATGGGACCTGATGCTAAAAGCACAGGACAAGATTTGGGAAAAAAATTCCTGCTTGGCCATCAAAGCCCCAGCACCCTTTGGGTTTCAGCAGAAATTGCAAACCCATGGTGGGGGAAAACCAGGGTGCCCAGTTACTTCCAAGCACTGGGACTGGGAAAGGAGGCTGAACATGGCAGGGACAGAGGTTCTGGCTGCATGTTTTTGTCCCCTTGGCCCTTGGGAGATGTGAGTTCTGCAGAAGAAGGAGGCTTGGTCCACCAACAGCCCATTTTCAGGGCTCTCAGGTGTGATGGGAGAGCCCCAGGTGATGATGGAGAGCTGGGGGAGCAGAGGGTAGCAGGGTGCAGGCACGCGTGGCTCCTGGGGGAGCAGCCACCAGCAGATGCAGAGGTTCCTGTCCATCCCCCACCCAGCCTGGCCCCAGGGGATGCAGGAGCAGGCATCTGCTGGGACACAGCCCACCAAGCACCCACAACCCCACTCCTGGCTACACATCCCACTCGTGACCGCATCCACGGTGCTGTGATCCTCTGGGGACCGTGACCCCGTTCTCACAGAATCACACAGAGTCACAGAATCACCAGGCTGGAAGAGACCTCTAAGATCATCGAGTCCAACCCATGCCCTAACACCTCAAATAACCATGGCAGCGAGTGGGAGAGCTCTTGCAGAGATGGGTGACATGGGGGTCCAATGGCCACCTTCCCTCCTCCTGTGCCCTGATACCCCCCAGGAACTTCTGTGGGAGACAGTAACTTTTCCAGGGGAAGGTCTGGAGGAGGAAGTCATGGGGTGCAGGCGTGGGGGAGCAGAGGTCTTTCATCACACAGCCAATGTCTGGTGTCAGCAGGGAACCGTGCTAAAAGCACATTCAATTCAATGCCTGTTATTAAGCAAACCCAGCTCTGTAGCACGAACAGCCTGTCCTGAAGCTGTGGGTCACCGCAGCCGGGCCAGCCACCCTGCTGAGGGGTCTGCTTGCCAGGCTGGGGAGGCTGTGCACCCTCTCCATCACAGCCCTCCCCTCTGCTGCGAGCTCACCACGAGCTCCTGCCTCTTGGCTGGTTTGCGGGGGCGTTTGGCCAAGGCAGCGTTTTCCCTGGGATTCTCCTGCAATAAGTCCACTCCTTCACTCTGGCAGCTTGCCCCTTCCTGACCATACCTAGTGGTTAGGAGTCCTGGGGGTATTTGGGGCTCCCAGCCCTTCAGCTGGGTGCCTCTGGCTCACTGCGGGTTTGGGGTCTCTGTTGGCAGCGGGAGCAGGAAGGATGCACTGTCTGTTAGGAAGAAAGATGGGGTTTCCCCAACTGTTTGCACAAGGCCTTGAGGTTTTGGGACTTCTCTCCATCGTCTGAGCACTGGGATCCAGGCTTTTAATGGGCATGGGTCTGATCCAGACTAATTCCAGACTGGACACAGTCCCTTTGGCTGGTTCCAAAGCATCACCTAAGTTGTGGATAGAGCAGTTCCTCCCACCAGCTGAGGCTGGACAAGAGGCTGAGGCTCTCAGGGCAGGAGAGCTGCCACAGCCACTGGGAGGAGAGCCCAGGCAAGGTGAGTCTTCCTGGCAGCAGGCACAGATGCAGTGGCTGCATGGTCCAGGCAATCTGCTCCCCAGGCTCTGTCCCTGAAGTAATTTAAGGCAGAATAAGGACAAGAGGTACCTATTGGCTTGGAGCCCAACTGAAAAGCCACAAGAAGGAGATAAAAGCCTTTAAATGCTAAGCCTGTCCAAAGAGACAATAAAAGGCAAATGTCTTCCCAGCTTTATGTCTGTGTCTTTTTACTTGATTTATGGACTTTTTGCTATAATCCTTCATGCTTTGTGACTCTTCAAGTTGTTCAGCTGTTGTAAAAGGCCTGTGGAAGCAAATTGCATCAGCCAGAGGATTCCATATCCATCCCTTAGCCTGGGCTGATTTTCTTGTAGGGTCCAGTTTAGGATCTGCAATGGCCTTTGCCTGATGTCCCACAGAGTAGAGAAGCCCAGGGTGAGCCCTGGTGATACAGCAGAGGGCACAGAGGGGGTTTTGTGGCTGCAAAGAGGAAAAGGCAAGCAAAGGGAAAGGACCCAAATGTTTCCATTCAGCCTCTGGGTGAGCAGCAAAATGTTTGGGAGCTGGATCTGCAAAGAGGATCCAGATGGGGGGAACCACAGCTGCTCCCTGCGAGTGGAGCCTGAATGTCTTTGGGAATGTGGGGTGGAAGGTTGGCAAGGGGCAGCCCCGGGGCTGGAGGGCTGCGGGAGCGGGGAGTGGGAGGCAGCCGTCCCCACACACCCAGCGTGTGTGGATCTGGAGCTAATCAGCCTGACACAGGATGCTTGGGTGTCTGCTGGGGCCGGGCTATGAAAGCAATTGCTCTCAATAAAACAATGTTTCCCTCCTCCTCTTCGTTCGGAAGTGAAGCTGTGAGTCCAAATGTCCTCAACTGACTCTCCTGGTCCTTCTGTCCCCTCTGGGGGGAGGATTGACTGAGACATGGGGATTAATGCAGCTGAGCACGAGCACATGTGCCTTCACATCACACACTGCGGGTGCCCCCAGGCCAAGTCCCACGGCTCTGGGTGCTGGCTGTGGCTCTGGGCAGCTGAGCGGAGCTAAAACTGGGTCCTCTCAGGTGCAACGATCCCCCTGAGGTTGGGAAGTGGAGACATCCCTTCCCTTTGTTCTTCCCAGAGCAGCTCCTGTTGCAAGAGGAGCAGCTGTGGGGCTGTATGGTGGTGAGGGAGAAGGGATGGAATGGCTCCGGGAATGGTGGGGAGCAGCTCTGGGCCGGGGGCAGTGGTGGAGCACAGCTCTTCTCAGCGCCTGCTCCACTCCTGGAGGCAGGAATTGTCCCAGCTGACTGGGAAAGTGCTGGGTACCAGGCAGAGGAGCCGCTGACTGTGGCTATCCTGGGGCACCTCGGGGCATCCCCACTCTGTCCCAGCAGTCGGTGGCCCTTCTGTCCCCTGCCCTTGCTCCTGGTGGGCACAGCAGCCCTGAGAGCCGCATGTGATCCCTGTGTGGGCACAGCCTGGCTTTGCCCTGCAGCACTCTGGGAAGGGCACCCACATCCTGCAGCTTCCGCTGCCCACAGCCCAGACCACCACCGGTGATGCCCAGGGTGGCATCCTCTTGCCAGTGCCACCATCAGACACATTTCATTTTTGTTTCTGCACAGGCAGCAGCGCTTCCGTTTGGTGCCCATTCCCAAAATCTTCAGGTGCCAGGTGGGACTTCTGTAGCTTCAGATGGGGACTTTGTGTCTGTCCCCTCCACTCCTGCTCCAGGGCCAGGCTGCCCCGGGACCCCGGCTCCCGCGGCCTTCCACCGCCTCTCACACTTAGTGCCGATTTGCAACAAACCCGGTGAGGGGGAAGATTTGGGGGGTCCTGGGGAGAGGGCTGTGGGGAAGCAGAATTTGGCCTGTCCCTAAAGGTCTCTAAAAAAAAGAAGAAGAAGAAAAAATATATATATATATTTTCTTGCCTGTAAAAAAATTAGTAATTTTAAACCGCAGGCAAATGCTTCACATTCCTGAGCAATGCTGCCCTCTGTTTACTGCCCTTATTGTTCTCAATGAGCTGGAACCGTGGAAATGAATATTCGCTCTGACCCCATCCTTCGCCCTGAGAAAGAAAGGAAGAAAGAAAGAAAAGAGGAAAAAGAACCAAAACTGCCGAAGGAAAACAGAGTCATTCTCCCCATGATTGAGTGAAAGAATAACATGGGAGCGTGGAAATAGAGCTGCCAGGGCGCAGCAATTGATTTACAGGGGGATCTGGCTGCCGTCACCGCCGCGCTGCGCTGGCTCTCCCCGCCGGGGCGGCTGCCGGGCTCCCCGGGCACCTCGCTGCTGCGGAGCGGAGATGTCGGCCAGGGACAGGGGTCGGGCACTTGGGGGTGGCTGGCAAAGGACGGGAGGATTTACAGCCCAGCCTGTGCTTGGATTATCTCCGGCTGGGGCACGGCTGCAGACCACACAGGCACACGCCGGGGTGATTTTTACTGGTCCCGCAGTGCCGCGGGCTGCGCATGGGAGCCGTGCGGCGCTGACAGGCGGCCTCGGCACGCCCGGGGCC
Organism: Corvus hawaiiensis; assembly: GCF_020740725.1. NCBI lineage: Eukaryota > Metazoa > Chordata > Aves > Passeriformes > Corvidae > Corvus > Corvus hawaiiensis. The sequence continues at coordinate 16,030,772 of NC_063228.1, read as the reverse complement.
TGTGGGGACACACGGTGAGGGACCCGCACGGGGGGACGGGCCGGGGGACATGCGCCGGGCTGCAGGAGGGCACCCGTGGGGTTGCGGGGAGAATGTGCATCGGGAGCGAGCGCACAGGGTGCAGGAGGATGTGCTTCATCTGCCTGAGGCCGCGGAGCAGAGACCCTGCCCAGAAGAGGACTCCAAGCCCCATTGCTTGGTTTTCTCTCCCCTGGTCAGCCACCAGGCTGGGAAGAGCATAGATGGCAGCCCAGCTTCGGGCGCTGTGCCAAACATCCCTGTGCCCACAGTTCCTGAGATGGGTACGGGGAGGGGACAAGTATCTTGAGTCCCAGGTCCCCCCAGCGCCCACCGTCAGCAGATCTCTCCAGACGGAGCACTGGATGCTGGGCTGCCCAGAGAGGGGGGACCCACCTGGCCCCACCAGGGCTGGAGGCAGTGGCAGCTGGCAGGGGGAAGTCCCCGTCCCTCCTGTGCTCCCTCAGTTAATCATCACGTTGGGTAATTGCACGAGTGGCCGAGGGGGCAGCCCGCGAGGATCTGACTGCAGGTGTGGGGCCGTGGACAGGCGCAGAAAGCTTTTAACTGGAATAGGGTTACAGCCAGGCAGCCCAGCAATGCCAGGGATGCGAGGAATCCCCTACCTGCTTCAAAAGGACGCTTTCTTTATCGTCTAATTAAAAAAAGGGCAGTGGTGGGGGGGACCAGAGTGCACCTGTGCCGGCAAACAGCCGGCCAAGAAAGGGGGGAGTGAGGGCCCGAGGTGGGAGCGGGAGCGAGGAGGGCGTGAGGGGACTGCGGTGGAGGAGAGTGGCAGAAGGGCAAGGACTGGGATGGGTCAGCACCTCCAGGACTCTCGGCTCTTCTGCTGTCAGTCGGTTGTGCCAGGCAGCCCCTGCCTGGTTCCACTGTGGCAGTGCAGGGCACACAGCCTTTCCAGCTGTGGTCAGGCTGCCTTCATCCCCGTGCAATGACATCCCTCTGCCTGACAGGTCTAGAAAGCACCCCCACAGCTGATTTATTGGCAAGGTTAATATTAATCTGTAGGGATTAATCCTAGCTGGGAAAGATGGTGTGAGCTCTACACCCTGACACAGCTCCTGGGCAGTGCCCTGGACAAGTTTCACACTGCTCAGCTCTTCCTTCCCTCTTCCTCAGTTGTTATTATTGGAGCCGTGTCAGGAGAGGGTCAGGTTGGATATCAGGGAAAGGTTCTTCCCCAGAGGCTGCTGGGCACTGCCCAGGCTCCCCAGGGAGCGGGCACGGCCCCGAGGCTGCCAGAGCTCCAGGAGCGTTTGGACAGCGCTGCCAGGGATGCCCAGGGTGGGGTTGTTGGGGTGTCTGTGCAGGGCCAGGGGTTGGACTGGATGACCCTGATGGATCCTTTCCCACTCAGGAGATTCCATGATTCTGTGGTTATTAGATGGGGAGAGTGTTTTAAAATGGATGTTTCAGTCAAAACGACTCCTGCAATAAATCAGCCCAGGCAGTATCAAGGTAAAATTTCCAGTAGGAAAGAGCAAATTATTCTTGGGGTTAATGGGGGTGAGCCCTGGCTTGGGGATTTGTATCTCAAAAGTTCCTGCTCCATCTGGCTCTATCTGGCTCCTGCTGTGTGTGGTGAAAACAGGGCTGGGGATGCAGCATCTCCCACCCTTCCTAGAGAATGTGTCAGGATGGAGCAACCCTGAACTCTCCATCCCTCCACTGACTCCAGTTGAAATTGGCTGGTGGCTTCGACAGTTCCAGAGCTGGACACAGAGACATACCCACACACACCATGAGTGCAGAAACTCTGAGTGCTTTGGAAACCAAGCCAAAAAAGAAAGGAAAAAATGAAAAAGAAAAGGATGAAGCAGAATGGAATCAAGCCATTCATGAGCTGTGGGAGCAGTTTGGACTAAGAACCCAGCACGGGTTTAATGAGATCATTTCACACCTCTAATTAAATAGGTGCAACTCTCTGCAAGGAGGAGGCTGTGGGTCCTGGGGCACCCCAGGGGTTTGCAGGATGGAGAAGTCAGGGATGGGGGATGGGCTGTTTGCCCTGGATGCATTTGGTGGCTCTGGCTCTGGGGAATGGAGCCATCGCTGAGTGCGTGGAGATAACCCCAGAGGGCTTGTTTGTGCGTAGAGTACTGTCACATCCCACCTGCATGCTGGCATGCCACAGGGATGGACACCCCCAGATCCCCCGGGGGGGATGCTGGTGGCACCTTGCTGAGGCCAGGCTGGGACAGGGTCCCCCCTGTCAAGCCTCAGTTTCCCCAGCTGTGAAGTGCAGGGGGGACCCTTGAGATGCACTGCAAGGAGCTGAAATCCCGCTGAATGTGGGATTGGGCTCTTCTTACAGCCTGTCCCTCCCTGGCCCCCCTAACTGGGACATGGGTTTCCCAGGTGTCCCTAGAGGTTCTGCTTCCCCCCCCTCACAAGTGGGACCTGCAGGTGCCACCTGCAGCAGTGATGGATGTGTCCTCTGGTCACAGCACCCAGCACAGAGCCCAGGACGGGTGCTGGGATCTCACCCCAGGGGTGATGTCCTGCTCCAGGACCCAGCCCCAGCCTGCACCCACCCCTTGCAGGGTTGGATCCCGATGAGGACACAGCTGGATGCTGAGGCGGCAGCACGCTGGGGGGTGCCTGGGTTTGGGAAGGCTCCTGGAGCCTCTGGCAGCTCTCCCTTTGTCTCCAGAGCAGAGGGGCTTCGCTGCAGCTCCTGAGCCTGAGGCTGCTGCAGGTGGGCGCATCCACTCCTTGGCTCTGGCCCTGCTCCCAGCACGGGGGAAGGCAGAGTCCTCTGGGGATGGGGTGGGAGGAGAAGGACGGGAACGAGGACAGCTAAGCCTTGAGCTTCACACGCCTGATTCTACAGCTTTTGGCTTCACCTCGCCTCCCCTCCCCACCTGGCAGCCGGGATCCGCATGGACCGATGCCAGCTGAAAACAAATGCCCTTCCAGCCCCTCGGGGGGGGAGGGGGACAGTGAGGCATGAGGGTGGGGAGCAGGACTTAGGGGCTGTGCTGGAGAGGAACAGCCCTACAGCCCCCACCACGGTGCAGGAGAGGACTCCCCCATCCCTCCTGCAGGAGGTCTCTGGGCCGTGAGGGACCTAAAGCTCCCCCCTGCCACTCTACTCCACCCTAATGATGTGCACGCTGGGCCCCCCTTCGTCCATCCCCCTTTTGCAGGAGCAGGAGTGGCAGGAAGCGATGTTCTGCCTTGGCAGCAGCACTGTGGTGGCACTGCAAGGACACATGGTCCCATCCATGCTGTGGTCCCGTGGGAGCTGTGGCACAGCCGGGTTGGAGCTGTGCAGCAAGGGGCAACCAGCCCAGACCCTGCCACAGAGCTGTGCCGTGCCGTCCACTTCCACCCCAAGACCCACAAGCAGGGCCGGCGCTGGCACAAGCAGCCTCATAATCCCCCATGCCACTCCTGCAGGGGGATGGCCAGGCTGTGTACGGCAGCCTGGGTCGGTGCCGCCTCCAGACACTCCCTGTGCTCCTCAGATGTCCAAGACAGAGCTTGCAAGGACTGTCCCCAAGGCATGATGGATCTGTACCAGTGAGAGCTGCAGGCGGCTGGACATCTGCCCGCATCGCCTCCCGCCAGGCAAGGTCTGGGATGTGCTTCCAGCCTGGAAGTTATTTTAGTACACAAGTCTCTTTCTGAGGCAGTGCAGCTCCTGGTTTTTCAGCACATCCCTCCTGGCCAGAGGCGTGGCATGTTCCTGTCCCTGCAGTGGGAAGAGAGCCAGTTCCCTGTCCCCTGCCAGCTGTCCCCTGGGACAACATACTGCTGCTGACCTGCGCCAGGAGAGACACAGTCCCTCCACAAGCCCCTGCCTTGCATGGGCCAGCACATGGAAATCTGTCCCAAAGCCGACGTGCCAGCTCCATCCCAGAAACACCTGCTCAGATCCCGTGAGTGTGGCACATGTGCGAGCCGGCCCCTCTGGCCCCCTCGCAACCTGGCTGGCAGCTCCTGGCAGACAGAGCCTGTGGCAAAGCTGACACTAAAGCTGTCCCTTTCTGTCCCTCTGCCTCCAGTGATTAAGGAAAGTTTCAGGGAGAGGCTGTGAAGCCTGGCAGCTGCTGGAGCAGTTTGAAGCTGAGTTCAAAATTTGGCTGATTTTCCACTGTGTGCGATGGTTCCTCAGCAGCTCACGTGTCCCTGCTCTGTAGCGAGGCCCTGTGGCTCAGCATGATGGAGTTTGGGGTGAAAACAACAGATTTGGTTAGAACATCCCTCCTCTGAAACCTCAGCACTGGTAACAACTTGGCATAGCCATGGTGCCACCAGCTGCTCTGCCCAGCTCCCACGTGATGAGCTGTGACCTTCCCCCAGGTTACTGCTCTGCGATGCTGCACCCACCCCTGCTCCAACGATCTCAGTGCTGGCCACCATGGGCTTCCTCCACACCACCCTGCTCCTGTTTCCTGAGTCCTGCCTGGACTCTCCCTGGGCCCTACCTGTGGCCTGGCACAGCTTCCTTCCCCTCAGGCCCCTCCGATGACTCTGTGCTGGCACAGCCCCACTGCCTGGCACAGCACGGGGAGGTGCTCCCGGCTGGACATGCAGCTCCACGATGCCCTCAGCTTTTCCAGAAGAGCTGTGAGAAGCTTGAGCCCAGAAGAGAACTCAGGGGTGGGGGGAGCAGGAGAGGGGAGGAGGGGGAGTTTTCCCTCCTAATTTCAATAAACTAAATGAAAGGGGTGGAAAATTGGTATTTCATGCAAAACTTGGTGAGGGTTAAACCACTTCCAGATGCTGTCTCAGGTTTTGCTCCAACCTGATCTGTTGCAGATAAAGCCATAGACGCCCCTGCCAGATATTATATTACACACCAGTGGAGTTTCCAAGCAGTGCTGTGATGCAGGTGGCATTTTGTGCCATGCTGTGCCACAAAGGGAGCAGAGACCACTTGGACATGTCCCTCCCCAGGACTGCACTGAGCAGGCCTTGGGGTGGACAAGGTGGGGCAGGTGGCCGGGGAGGTGGCAGCCCTGTGGGGAACCAGGAGGTGGCAGATGCCAACATGAGGGATCCCCTGTCCCTAGACACCACTCTGGCTTTACTCTCTTGCACCATCCCTTTTCTGCAGGACCATCCCCAGCTTTTCCCTCTGCTCCCAGTCTGGCCTGCTCCCACCCCTGTGGGCTCTGTCACCTTGGTGGCACCCAGTGTGCAGATGGAGAAGACCTGGGAGGGCGATCAGTGGTGACACAGGATTTCCTTCCCACAACATGGGAGAGCAGGAGCTCCCTGGACCTGGGTGAGGTCCAGGGCTGGCACAGTGAAGCCCTGCAGCTCTCAACCCCACTGACACCTTGTGCCCACCCCAGCAACCCCAGGATGGGCCCTGCCGCTGCCTGTGGCTGATGCACAGGATGATTTTAAGGTTGGGGAAACCGAGGCAGAGCCAGGCCAAGAGTAGAAGATGAGCTGACTGCACCTCTGGGGCTGCTGCTTTGCTCCACACCTGCTCATGCAGAGGAAATGAGGGTCCTGAGGCCGAACTGCAGCTTCGGCACGGCCGGCACTGGGTCCAGCAGTGGGTGCAGCAGAGGGTGCAGCAGCGGGTGCAGTGGTGGGTTCCAGCAGCAGGTCCAGCAGTGGGTGCAGCAGAGAGTGCAGCAGCGGGTGCAGCAGCGGGTGCAGTGGTGGGTCCAGAAGTGGGTCCAGCAGTGGGTGCAGCAGAGGGTGCAGCAGCGGGTCCAGCAGCGGGTGCAGCAGCGGGTCCAGCAGTGGGTGCAGCAGCGGGTCCAGCAGTGGTGGGTTCCAGCAGCAGAGGGTGCAGCAGAGGGTGCAGCAGCGGGTGCAGAAGTGGGTGCAGCGGTGGGTTCCAGCAGCAGGTCCAGCGGTGGGTGCAGCGGTGGGTCCCGCACACCTGCCCAGAGCGGGAGCATAGCCGGCATTCCTGCCCCCGGAGCCCCCTTCCTGCCCCCCCGCCGGCGCTGCGCCCCCGCTGCCTCTCGGCCTCCGCTTGTTTTCTTAGCAGGCGGGTCCCGCGCTCTCCGAGCCCAACAATTTCCTGCCCGGGCGAACGCATTCCTCTATTCCCCCATCACAGGTCCCTCCTGCCACCTCCCCACCTTGCTGCTGGATGCTGCCGCTCTCCACTGCCCGCACCACATTCCCCCTCTCTCCTCCCACCCCCCTGCCTCAGTTTCCCCAGCTGGGACCCCCACGCTCCTTCTGGGAAGCAGAGCAAAGCCTGGGGATGCGGGATGCTGAAGTTTGCATCCTTCTGCAGTTTTGGAGTGCTAAAGGAGGTGATGTTTGTCCCCATCCGCCATGTCGGGGGGCTGGCCAAGCCCCAGTGGGGAGGTGGTGATTTGGAGTGGGACACGAGGGGACCCATTCCTGCCCCAGCCTTACCATCAGCTCCAGAACACTGCTGGCAGTGCTGAGGGCAGTGGGAATGTCCTCAGACTCATCGCTGACAGCTGATCCTGGAGTCTTCCCTGTCCCCCGGGAGCAGGATGTGCAGAGCAAGGCGATGCCAGGAGCTCTTCTGCCCATGGGGGGACATCACACAGGTGGGCTTCCCACCTCTGCAAGCTGGGAAAACCAAAAAAGCGGCAGAGCAGTGGTGGGACAGTGATCTGAGATACACAAGGACTGCCAGGGACATCCAAGGTGGCGCTGGGTGGATGGGGACATCACCTCGGAGTGCAGAGTCCAGGACTGATGGGGCTGCTGGGGGTAATAGGGAGGTGAAGCACTGGGCGGTACCGGGCAGAACCCATCAGGACCACTTGGGAGACCAACTCCCCATCACCTGGGGGACCACCGAGTATAACGTGGTGGCCTGAGCCAGAGGGTCCCTGTTTCTGGGGTTTGTGCTGCTGGCAGAGGGTCCGGGAGGTGGGTGGGCAGGGGCAGTGAGCCCAGCGCCAGCCCTTCCCAGCTGCCCCCAGCGCGCTGCCAGCACTCCAACGCACCCGTGGCCCGAAAAGAAAGAAGAAACCCCGTCCCGCCCGTCAGGAAACCTCAAATCAGGGCCAATGTTTTTGAAAGGTTTTTTTCTCCTCGCTCCTTTAACACATCTGCCAATATAATCTGACCTTTTCCATATAAATAAAGCTCGCGCGCTCGGGCTTTGATCCCGCGCTCCAAATTTTCTATTTACTTAATTGGCCCATCCAAAGGCTGAGCGACTCGCGGACCCGCAGCTGCCGCCGCCGCCGCATTCCTGGGGGCTTATCACCACCCGCTCACCTGGTTGTCATTACCACGGCCCGGCCCCACGCCCCCGCTGCGGCCACCTGAGCCCGGCTGCCCGGGCACTGCCCTCCACTCGCAGCCGGTACCCGGCCCCGCTGCCGTGGCGGGGGCACGCGAGTGGGGATGCCCCGTGGGGGTTTCATGGAGGATCCTGCTCGTCTGCTGCTCTGTCACCCCACTGCACACCGCCTTCATCTTGGGAGGGCAGCTTGCTCCAGGGGAGAGGGAACCCCATGTAACACGGGGCTGGACCCCCTAATCCCATCCCTGTGGAGGGACAGAGGGTCAGAGGCTTTCCCAGGCAGTCTGGGGAGGGTGATCGTCCAGAAAGAGGATGAGTTGCTTCTTTTTCCATACAGATCATATCCTGGTCACCCTTCCACGGAATAAGGACCATAAATGTCTCCACACACAGCAGGAGGGAGCACAAAGCTTTGCTGCCGTGTGGGACTGAAGGCTCTGGGCACCTGGGGAAGATGACCCCTGAGCAGCGGCCATCTGTTCTCCCCCAGACTTTCCCTGCTGGTGCAGCAGGCCATGGCAAGGACCAAGTCCTCCTGCTGCAGGCCTCTTCCAATCAGCTGGGAGAGCTGACACCTCCTCAGCAGATCCCCACCGTCCTGGCCATGGGGAACCCAGCCCGGGACGCGCAGGGCTGGGGCCAGCAGAGATGGGAGGGCTGTGTCCTTCTGCCACACTGCCTGCGGGGGGTGGTGGGGGCTGTGGGCCATGGGGAGGTGGACGGGTCCCAAGCGTGGATTGTGACTGTGCTCTCGGCCTTCCAGCCATTCCTTTTTGGTCTGGAAGAAGAAAACAAGTGCAGGGAAGGCTGCAGGCAGACTTGGTCTCCTGGCTAAGGTGGTCCCTGTCCCTGCTCTGAAGAGGCAGAAGATGCTCCTTGAAGCATTAATAAGAGCCTGAGTGGGCTTTGGGACCCTCCAGCTAGCAGGAAGTTGGGGAGAGCAGCACCCAAAGGGGCCCCTGTCCAAGCAGGAGTGTTTGCCTGCCCGTGGGCACTGCTGGTGTGCCTCGGAGCGACTTGTGGGCAGATCCCACTATCACCGTGCAATGCCTGCTGAGGTGGCACATGCAGGTAGAGTTTGGTGATGGGAGGGTTGGATCAGCTGTCCTTTACTTCTCCACCCTCCTTTTGCCACTCTCACTGGAAGGGAAGGGAGGTCTCTGCTTACCCTGGTCCACCTCAGTAGGAAGACATTGGTGGTGTTCCTGCACCAAGCATAACCTCTGATGTGTGGGAGGCCCTCCATGAGCCCTGGAGAGCTTCTCCTGGCACTTGGACAGTGCTGAGGCATGAGGATAGATTCCAGCTCCCAAAACCTCCATACAGCTGGCCATAAACTCTGGGTTCCTGATACCCACCATAATGAGATGTGGGAGCATAAAGCCAACTACAAGACCACAGACAGCACCAGGGTTGGACTGACAACAGAATCATAGAATCATAGAATGGTTTAGGTTGAAGGGTCCTTAAAGATCGTGTAGTTCCACCCCCTGCCATGGGCAGGGACCACTTTCACTAGATCAGATTGCTCAGAGCCCCGTCCAGCCTGGGCTGAACACTTCCAGGGATAGGGCAGCCACAGCTTCTCGTTCCTTAGTAATTCTCATGACAGTATGAATAAGGGAGGAGGATGGTCCTGTGGTCCTGGCCATGGTGACCGCCCTGGACCAGCAGAGCCCATGCCCTGGGTTGTTGGATGCTGAAGAGAAGCAGGTTAGAGGAGGCCGTGGGTTGGCCCTGAAGTGACTGCACTGGGAGCTGAGGCCAGAGGCTGGGTCAGGCACAAGTGGATGGACCTCAGCCTCTGCAGGACACCCAGCAGGGGGAAGGAACTGGCCTGGCATGGCAGGTGCCACCCCACACTGCTCTTGTCCTGTGGTGCCAGTCCTCCTTCTGAGCAGCCAGTGGGGATTTTCCTCTGATCAACATCCCGTTCTGCTTTTTCACACTGTGGCTCATAATTTATACACCAGTGGTGGGCAGAAGGAATATTTAACTCCCAAGTACCTCTGTGTGGTGCTGCTGGATGTGCCAGCTCAAGTGACGGATGGGCACTCCAGGGTGGGAGCAATGGACCACATCCAGGGTGCCGCAGAGGGCACCCGCAGGGGCCGAGTGCTCGGGCAGCTGTGCCGGCTCCAGCCAGGAGGGCTGACAACTCCAGCTGGGTGCTGCGGTACACGGAGCGTGTCCGGCTCAGGATGGATGTCACCCCCTCGGCTACACCAGCTCCTGTTGAGCTGCTCTCCCCGCTCCCCCAGGCAGCCCTGCAGCTGGTATAAATCCCCATAATCACTTGCACTGATGCTGGTGAGTCAGAACCACCGGTGTGTCCGGGATCTCCTTTCTCCACGGAAGCGGCTCCAGCGTGCTGGTGCCCTGCGCGCCTCACTGGCAGCTGTCTGCTCAGCTGTGGTCACCAAAGGATTGAAAGCCTTTGCCTCACCGGGAAGGCATGGCTACCAGAGATCCCAGATGCTGCCTGCTACAGCCCTGATCCCAGCTCCTTGGAGCCTTTTGAAGATGCCTCCTCCATTGCCCAGCTCTGCCTCACCCACCACAAGCAGCAGCACTGTAAGCTCACCCAGCCTCTCCAGAGCCCTCTGCTTGGTGAACCAGTGGTTTTCAAGCGATGAGCTTGGCCCATTGGTGCCTCACAGTGACACCTTCAGGGTCCCAGACAAATTACCCCTTCCTTTTGGTGCCATCCCAGTGGGATTATGTGGGCAGCAGAGCAGGACAAGGAAGAGGGGAAGGAAGGTAAGGAAGATGGTGTCGGGTGGGATTTCAACATCTGACACATTGACGTTTCCCAAGTAGAAGCCAGTCATTCAACATCTGGCCACGAATATTGCGTCTTGCTTAAGAGCAACTCCAGATGTTCCCAAGACCTTTTTTTCATTATTTTATTTCTTTCATTCTTTTCTTCTCTCTGCTCCCTCCTAGCCACTCTTGACTCACTAAATCAAGGGAGACAGGCTTTTAACTCTCTGGAAAGAAATAAACGGCTCAATGGTGATATGAAACGAATTTTCTGAAGCTATGTGAGCAGATGTGTGTTGGGGGAAGGGAAAGGGGGAAGAAAGGTGAGGGAGATCAAGAGAAAGAGAGGGGCATGTCTACAGGGGCATCTCTTCATCATGAGGTGCCCCAGCTGGATGCGCAGCATGATGGCCAGAGGGATGTGCAGTCCTCACTGCACATGTAGGACTGACCAGGACAGGATTTGTGACTGGAGGAAAAAAGGGAACTGGACCAGTTCCTGCTTCAATGGGTTGACCAGTGATCTCCTCTCCAATGTAATTGGGTCCAGTTCTTACCTCCTGGAAGTGACTCAGAGCTGAGGAGGTCAAAAGAAGGATGAGTCTGGTATGTTGATGACACTCATCTGTAGAGGTGATTTATCACCCGTGACAGGAGTGGGAGAACGAGCAGCCAAACAGCAAGAAACTTGGGAAAAGAGAAAGTTTGGTGGGAGGAGGGGAGAGGTCAAAGGCGAGAGAGGTGAATGAGAGAAAGATGGAGGAGGGCAGTGAGAAGGTGAAAGGAAGATTGAGATATATGGAAATGTGGTTTCTCTGTCAAGTTCCTTGACTCCTGCTAATGTGCTGGTCAGGCTCATAGCCTCAGTGCCCTCTGTGTGCCACACAGGCAAGGGCTTCATGGACCTCTGATGGCCTAGAGCTGCCACCTGTGCAATCTCTCCAGGTGAAGTGCTAGCGGTGTGCTTGCCTCCCGTTATCCACACTGTCCCCTCCTGAGCCACCACCTCCAGCTCCATCCTTTCGTCACAGCTGCTTTGCCTGGGTTTGAAGGCTCCCAGCCTCTGGCAATCCCACCCTTCCTGCAGGAGAAGGGTGGTTTGTAGACTCTTTAGGTAAAGCCACAGCACTGACACCATTTGCTCTCTCCTCTTCCTGCATCTCTAATGGCACCTGGAGAAATAACTCCATGGGGGTGGCCGAGAAAAGCTCATTTTTTTGCCTTCTTGTTCCCCTTTGAGTTAATGAGCCAGTTAAAACACTGGATGACCACTGCAGTCAGCCTAGAGAAGGACCTGATCACAACCTGTGTATGGCCACAACAGGCCTGGAAGAGCTCATCTCAGAGAAATGTGCCATTAAGAGGCAGTGAGGATGGTAGAATGCAGCTCTACATCATTTAACCCACTCCAGAGATCTGCCACTGGCTCCAGAGCACCCGAGGAGCCAAACACCTCCTCCAGCACTCAGCACAAAGCCCTTTGCAGGACACATACCATTATGAGCAGAAAGCCAAAAATTCAGCAGGTGAGGCCTCATGAGGTCCAAGCTCCCCAGCCTGGGAAGTGGTTCCAGGTGCCTCCCTTGTGGCAATGATGGAAAGGCTCCCAGCTTTCAGAGACCTGATGCTCAACATCCTCTGATATCTGGGTCTCCGAGAGGTCTGAGGGCTGGGGTGCACACACACAACCACGCTGAGCAGTTTCCTCTGTGCTCCACACACTTGAAGCTCATGAGAAACCCTCAGAGACCTTCTGTCTGGCAGTAAGAGCCCTTCAGAACATGATAGAGGAGATCTTGAGAAACCACAACTACTGTCCAGTTAATGGCTGCTCACACGCTTCTGCAGAGCAGTTCAGCCCATTCATGAGCAGGAATTCAGTCTGGAGATTTGGAGCAGGAAAAGATCCTGTGGGATGACAGCTCAGGGGCTGCCAAGGAGCAGTAGCCCGGTTTCCACACCAGCAGGTAGCCTACACCAGTCCCGTGTCTCATCCATATCCAGCACCATGCTTGGTTGTCAAGAGTTGGTTAGGAAATCCCCAATCCAACTGGTTTTACCCTCTGAAAAAGCCTGTTTGCCTGAGCTGAGCCAGCTGACTGTCCCTCTCCTCAGCATCCGGCCCAGTCCTCTGAAGCTGAATCCCTGCATTTGGAGAGCCCTGGGGAGGCTCCAGGTGGGCTCACGTGGTCCCAGTCCTGGCTGGGCTGCAGGAGGCCTGCAGTTCCTCTGGGCTCCAGCTTGAGCTGTGGCTATGAGAGCATCCAGGCTTCCTGCCCTGGAGCGGGGTCTTGGCTCTTGGTTCCTGGCTCTGCAGAGCAAGGCCAAGAGACCGTTCTGGCTCTCGGGAGGACCTGCACTTCAAAATTTTCCAAACAAATCACTTGGATTATTTCTAGCTGACATTTTTGGAGGGATTTTCCTCCCGCCGGAAGGGAAGGACTTGATTTATTAATTTTTCAAAAATTTTTCGTCCAAACCTCCTGGATGCTCAAATGGGGGTGGAGAGAGGGACAATGAGTTTGGGCAGACCAGATGCACCAGCCCTGCCTGAAGCTGGCCCTCATGGAGGACTCTGGCTCCTGGCTCCTCCTCGCTGTCCTCAGCTTGCAGATGAGATCCCTAGGACCCCTCTGAGTGCCCACAGCCACCCCAGTGCTCTGCAGCACCCTGGCACTTCTGGGCTGGGGATCAGGGTGCCATCATCATGCCACATGCCACATCAGGGCTGTGTCCACAGCCCATCAGTGGCACTGGCTAGGATGGAGCCACCAGTTCATCTATGAGTAAAATTCAAATTTTTTTGGTTTGGTGTCTTTTATCTTTCCCTTTTTTGCCTTTCCCTTTCACTGGGGGAACTCAGTGCAATTTCCAGGCCATGGCTCAGACAGGGCCCATAACTATGTCCCTGCCCTAACCACGGGACACCATCTTCCTGTGCCAAGGTGCAGACTCTGGTCTGTGCTGATGGGTCTCTCCCAGCTGGGTCGGCATCAAGGAGAGGCAGGCAAAGAGTGGTGTGTCTGCAGCCCCTTAGCAACCCCCACCTCCCCAAAATTCCCAACATCAGCAAGCACCACGGGTGTCTGGGCAGTGTGCAGAGACGTGAGAGATCAGGACCCTGCTGGGAGGAATTGGACTGCTGGAGCCAAAAACTTTCCGGCCTTGCTGTGCCCATCTGCCCCCTCTGCCCTGGGATGGGTGGCAGAGGGATGCTGGCACTTGTGATGGGGACACCTTGGGGACAGGTGGTGGTCTCTAAACATCCTCCCATCGCCTGGATGTGGAGTGGTTCCCATCACTCGCCCTGATGCTGCCAACACTGCAGGGAGGTGGAGGCACCTGAAAGGCTTCCCCACAGCTTTGTTTTGGGCACCTGATGGTGACACCTCTTCCATGCTCTCTCCTGTACCAGCTCCTGCCTGTGCCTCTGCCAGCAGGTTCTGGAGCTTCAGCTGGTCTTCCCAGCAGTAGAGAGCAGTGTTTGAGGCTCACCATCCTCTCCTGCTCCAGGGGAATCCTAGAATGGTTTGAGTTGGAAGAGACCTTAAAGAACATCCCTTTTCAACCCCCTGCCATGGACGAGGACACTTTCCACTAGACCAGGCTGGTCGGAGACTGATCCAGTCTGGCCTTCACCCCCACCCCACACCATGGAGTCTCTGAAGTCCTCACCCCCACCATCGCGGCCATGTGGTGGGAGAGGTGCTGGCACTGTGCTTCCCAGTGACAGGAGCTATCTGGGTAGAGGGACGAGGGAAACAGAGCCCTGAGACACCTGCATCCTTAGGAATCACTCTCTTTACGGGGAACAGGGCAGATCTCTCCTCTCCGGAGAGGCTCCAAAATTCAGATGGAAAAAATATATATTTTCCAACCATTATATTTCACAAAAGGAGCTGTTCCTCCACTTAAAATGTAGGTGACAAGTACAAAAGGCATTTGTCATTCTAGAGCAGGCCAAATCTTCAGGAGATCCAAGATATATGGTACGCACTCACGGCCCAGCTTCAATCTGCTCTTACACTGTAAATTCCAATTACATCATGCTGCCTTGTTTAAATACCGTGAAACCTGGCTCATGCCCTAAGTATGTTTTATATATTGCCACATGCATTTGAAATAGATGGGCAATGTGTTTTACGGCACATGTGCAAATATCTCCATATTTTTCCATCTGGGGGTTTATGGGATCTTTCAGAAAATTAATAATGGGGCTCGGAGGAAATGTTCGACTTGGAGGCAGTAGCGGAGATTTATGGCCATCCCACTGGATGCCAGGGAAAAGTCTGAAAGCACCCGGAGCAGACGCAGGCCCCACGATTTCACCAGGCGTTCCCTGAGAGCTAATTTTGCATAACAGTCAGGACCAGGAATTTCCCCCTGCAGCCAGCAGGTTGACAGGAAGGGATTGCTCGGGAAGTGAGGAGCAAGGGATAGGGATGGGGATGGAGGTGCAGGAGGGAACCAACATCCTGGGGGCTGCTGCCAGGGGCTCAGATTTGGGCAGGGCACGGCAATGAGTGAGCCTTGCTGGTGCGGGGCAGCCCTGCCCAGCCACCCCAATGGCCCCCTTTGGCCACCCTGCCTCGCTCCCAGCTCCAGGTACTGTCTGGTTTTGCTGGAAAAGAGACAGTCTGTATGTGCGTGCTGGCCAAAGCCACCTCATTTCTGGCTCAAGATGCCAGCGAGAGCCTGTTGGGGTCTGCTGGGTTCCCTGATGGATGAACAAACCCCAGCTGCCCCAGCATGGGGAGCACCCAGGGCTCCCAGGACACTGACCCAAGCAGCACCAACCCTGTCCCGGGGCCACAGGGATCACAGCATGGGTGGCCAGCAGGGCTGGGAAGGGACTCTCAAGAGTCACCACATACCAAAAGCCGCAAATGGCCATGAGGTCGGGTTAGTGACCCATAGCACAGTCCCGGAGCTTTAAGCATTGGAGAAGCTTTGCTTCCATTGTCATCTGTTTGGCAGGACACAGGCGGGGGACAGGAGGGGACAGGCAGGATGCAGCACCTGGCCTTTAACCACTGCTGCTGCAGAGATCTCTGTGCGGATATCGGTGCCAGGGAGACACCCAACCCAGGCACCTCCAGACTCCTCAGATGTGCTGAGCTGGGTCTGCTCTGCCCATCTTCTTCTCCTCTCTCCCTGTGCTGTCAGCAGGACCGTGGTCCCCACTGTGGCCAGTCCAGGGGTCAGCTGGTGACTGTGTGTGCCTGGGCTGGCCACTGCCTATTCTCAGACAGGGAATGCCCCAGGACCAGCCATCTTCTGGGAGTGCCACCTCTCCCTGCTCCTGCACAACTGATGATTTCCCATCATGTGGGTGTGCGGGGGGAAAGCAGTGTGTGGTGTTTATTTTGACAGTGAGAGAGGAGAGGCTGGTTCTCCAAGATTTTGTCCAAGATGAAAACATTGTCCATTTATTGAGCCTCACAGTGGCTGTGTAAATAAAGGAGCAGCTTCGATGGATGCTGAGGGTCTGATCCTGCCCCACTCAGAGAAATCATTGATTTATGGAGATGTAGCATCCCTCTGAAAAAGCCAACCCAGGTGAGCAGTGAAGCCTGTGAGTAGGCACAAGGTTGCTGAGCCCAAGCTATGCTGGTACCAGCATGGCTCTGATGGGGCAGCAGCAGCACCCTTGGGCAGGATGTTCTCCTTGTGCCATGACTCCTGCGCTGCTGGCAAACCTCCTGGCACCACCCCACCACAATGCCTCGGAGCCAGCTCGGTGCATGTGCACGTCCGGGACTGCGGCAGGATCCCCCCATCCCCAGCGCGCTGGCGGGGACCACTCTTCCCTTTGGCCTCATCCTCTCCATTGCTGCTGAGGTGGGAAAAACCCGGCAGGAGGGAGCTGACGGGTTTCTCCAGATGGTGCCCTGCTGACCCCAGCTGTTCCCCGTCTTCGGCTCTTCCTTAGGAAAACACGGCGCGGGCCAGCCCATCGATTAATGGTCTCCTCATGTTCCCCCCGCACAGCCGACGTGGGAAGCTGTCTCCCTGCTCCCCAGGCCCTGCTGAACTGAGCCCCCCGCCTCCCTATGCCCCCAGACCCCACACGGGTGCTGCACATCCCGTGCACACGGGGAGCATGTGTTAAAGCAGTGAATTGAGCCCTTGTAAAGATGAACGAGGAGATAGATAGGTTGGATGAAGGACTGCATGAGCAAACGAACGAATGACTCGGTGATTAACTCTGATAAAGTGAGTGCCCCCAAGGCTGGTGAAAATACACTCGGCATATTGAAGGGCAGCAATTTCTCACTGCTTTGCAAGAGGGGCTTGGAGCAACTAAAACCCCCAAACACTTGCTTGACATGGTCATGAGTGGGAAAAGTGCATCCTGCCCTGGCCCTGCAGCCCCTCTGGAAGGAGCCTGAGTGGGTGAAAGAGCTCTGGCTGGGGTGGGGAGGACAGGAGGAGGGCTGGGAATTGCAGAGGCTGTGCTTTGCTTAGGAAGCAAAATTTAGGATGTTAACGAGAGTTGTGAGGGTTGTAAAGTGCCAAGTAAAACACCATGCTTGGGTAAGGAGTGATGGACCGAGTGCTGCAGTACCAAGGGCACAGGACAGAGGATGTGGCACCGGTTGGATGGACAGGATGTGGTTGGTTGGACAAGTCACCACACCTGAGGAGTGGCAGCAGGCCACAGTTGGGCAGTACCACGTCCACAGGTGGCAAAGTACGACTTTTCCATGTTATTAACCACAGTGGCCTGGACAGTATGGGCTGGCAGAGCCACCACCACTGCTCTCTGACAGCTGAAGCCACTACTACGATCCACTTGGATCTGCATGGCAGCTTGGACAGAAGCTGCTCTGTGTACCAGAGAGCATCAGGAGAACAATGAGAGCAAGACCAGGTCAGACCATGACAAGGGCCACTCTAAGTAGGTCTTGCCCCTTCCTAGAGGTGCAGCTCCTCACCAGGAAGAACATTCCCAGAGCCCAGCACTGAGCTGTGCCCTGTTGGCCAAGCAACACGCCCTTTGCTTGATCCTATTGCAACTAAGGAAGGTGTTTGCCTGTGTGATGCAGTCAATTTTTATTTATGTGGACTTTGGTTACCAAGAGCAAAACGATGGAAAATACTCGACACACACATCCATCTGTCTGTCCACTCAGGCTGGGGTTCAGCTGTCCAGGCTCCTGTGATCTCTTGTGAGTGGAGCTGGCTGGATGACACAGAAAAAGAGCATTGAGTTTTCCGTAGTATTCTCACATTTTCTGTCTTTCCTTGGCCAAATTCCAGGTTTTCATGAAAAACGTCCACTGGCGTTTTGAAATGAGAAAAATTTCAACCAGCTGCAAAATTCAGTCCCAAAGCAGGGGGGAAATTGCAAACTTGGCCTCTATTTCCGCTGCCTTTGTGTCTCAAATACTTTGCCCCAGCTGAATACTGGGAAAAGACCTGTTAAATAAAAAAACACGGATGGAAATGTGCGTGGTGGTTTTGGCCCTTCCCGCGTGGGCCGGCATCCGCCGCCTGCAGCAGCCAGTCCCAGCACGGTGCTTCTCGGCACGCTGAGCTCGGCCAGCTGCTGCACAGGGCGGGGGATCCATGCTCGAGGAACCGAGAGTGCACCAGAGCACACCAAAGGCTTTTCAGATGTTTTGCTGAATTAATACTTTTTTCCTTGAAGAGCTATTTTGGAAAACATATGGCTTTGTAGAGCCAAGGAGAGTTTGCACTGCAGTATCTCTCTCTTGCCCTTGCAAAGCCTGCAGCGGTTGGCTGCAGCCACCAGGACTGTGTGACGCACCCTGCTGCCACCTGAGCCCCCTGCCCTGTGTCACCCACGGGCTCTGGCAGCTCCTAGCGATGTAAAGCATTCCCCACCACCAAAGGGGTGGCCAGGGCTGGGTGGGTGCTGGTGGATGTGGAGCTGCCCCTGGATTTGCAGCTCTCCACCAAACAATGCCTGTGCTCCAAGCCCTGCCCGGTCTATAGGGCAGGACAAGTGGCACCTCTGAGCAACTCCATGGTGCCTCCTTTGCTGCCCTTGGGGCCCTGGCACCAGCTCAGGGTGACCCAGCTACAGCGTCCCAGGTACAGCTGAACCCATGTGCAGTCTCCAGCTCCCGGCTGGCCACGCCAGGCAGAGGGAGAGGAATAAGAAAGGTGAATTCTTGTTTTGGACATGGAGGTGACATAAGCAATGGAAGTCAGGAAATGTCCTTCATGGATCAGACTCAGTGAAGGTGCAGAATGGCTTCCTCTGGTCCTTCAGCCAGGATTTTAGGACATTCTCCAGCCAAATGGAGAGAGGGAGAGAGCTCCTCTCCTTGGCACAGACTATGGGGTATGTGGTGGTTCTGCTCCGGCGTCTCTGATCTGCCCTAGCAGACACTGAGATGCCAGCTGGGAGCCCTCCTTCCTCAGCAGTCCCAGATGGCAGAGGTGAAAGAAGAGGGAAGAGCTGTCTGGGAGGATAAACGGAGAACTTCAATCACCAAGTTCCTCAAAGAGTTTTAGGTGCCCCACCTCAGTGGAGGAGAAATCAGGTGCCAAAGAAAACCCTGGAGTTCCCTGCCCAAGAAGGCTGTGCCCAGGGACTTTGGGGAACACAGACACATTGTGCCTCTCCTGAAGGCTGTCCTTGCTTGGAGAAGCCATGTGCTGCTGAAGCCCTGCCCTGAGAAGTATCCATGCCCATGGAACAGTGGTGCTGCCCTGCTCTTTCCTGGGCTGTGGCTGCAGAGAAGAGGGGTCAGAGAACCTCCACACCCCATGGGGTGATGCTGAGCAGTGTCTGGGACAGAAGGGATGTTCCTGATGAAAGTCCTGTCCTTGCACACCCAAAGGGTGTTCCACCACTGAATTCTGTGTGAGAACTCCTGCATTTGTCCAGAGCAGCTGTGGCTGCCCCATCCTTGGAAGTGTCCAAGGCCAGATTGGACACGGCTTGGAACCATTTGGGATAGTGGAAGGTGTCCCTGCCCATGGCAGGGGTTGGAAGAAGGTGATCTTTGAGGTTCCTTCCAACCCAAACCATGCTGTGATTCTGTGACTGTTGGGTGCAAGGGGTTGCAGTGAGCCTGGGCCAAGGGCAAGTCTGGTGAAAGTAGCTGTGGCAGGAAGAGGAGAACCAGGTGGCCCAACTACATCAAGAGCCATCTCATGGCAGAGGCCAATAGTCTATGACAATCCAAGAGGAGCCAGGGATGGGAGGATCCCCTCGGCTCAGACAGAGGAGGGAAGAGGGTCTGTGTCTGGATGGTGGGTAATATCAGCTCATCGAAGCCCAAGTGGTCCCACATACCCATTACCCCTCAGCTTCTGGACTCCCCCCACCTCTGCCCATGCCCCGTGTAGGCACCCAAGTACCCATGGGACCTGAACAATGGCACTGCAGGCCCTCCACAGCTCTGCAACATCACTTCCAGCATCTCCAGCAGCTTCACCAATGCACCTGCATGTCCACACAGACATCCCCAGGGCCTGGAGCCTCACTCCCCAAATTCCCTTGTCCTGAAACCCAACAGTGCTCCACCAGTCTCTTCAGCTGGAAGCTCCAACACCACCCTGGGGTGCTGAAGTTCAGAAGCACCACCATCAAATGGGGAGTCCACACAAGCTGCCGTGGGCTGAAAAGGGTAAAGCTTCATCCTAACGGACTGGAAGACTGATGTAGGCTACAACCCCTCACTGAGCCATTC
The DNA here is from genome assembly GCF_020740725.1 of Corvus hawaiiensis. Taxonomy (NCBI): domain Eukaryota; kingdom Metazoa; phylum Chordata; class Aves; order Passeriformes; family Corvidae; genus Corvus; species Corvus hawaiiensis. The sequence goes on along the minus strand of NC_063228.1, from coordinate 16,011,086 downwards.
AATAAGCAAGGCAAGGTTTGTAGGGAAAGGAATATCTGTTGTCAGAGCACCTATTATTTCTATTCATATTTATTAAGCCAAGACCGCTACAATCTCAATGTGGGAAGATACTGGTGTCTGTTTAACCAGAGACTAATACACGGTGAAGAAGATATAAAAGACTAGAGGTGGATCAATGAAAGCTCTTCTCTCTTCCTGTCACCTCTGCCTTGTGCATCTCCTCGGACAACCTTGGCCACAGCAATTCTTCCCAGGAGAGCACACAGTCTGGCCTGCTCTGAAAGGTGCACACCATGGCAGATGGTCACTCGGTGTCATCTCAACAGAAACAGGTGGAATTATGTCAACTGGTACAAGGAACACAGGCACAGAGACCTGGGTGGATGGCTGATGATACACGATGGCTCCAGTCAGCCTGTCCAGTCTAGCCCAGGTTCAAATGGAGCAGGTGGACATGGGAGGGGAAAATGGTGTGTCCAGATGTTTCTCACTGGGTTGTCTGGACTAGGCACCAGGACAGTGACAACCAGGGGTTGCCAAGTCTGTCCCTTTCTCCCTGGTGGACACAGTTCTGCCTGGTAGTGGCCACCAGCACACTGCCAGGGCCTGGCTCCTCCCTATGGCACCGCAGCCTTGCACGGGTCCTGCCCCAGCCACAGTGCTGGCCCCTGTGAGCCCAAGGTCACCAGGGAATCAGGCCTTGTAAAAGTTCATTTGTCCTTCCTGGTGGAGCTCCTGGGGCTGGACGCTCTGCAGCACTGGACAGTTTCCACTCATCGGAATGAGGGACGGAAGACTCTGACCTCTTGTTCCTCCTGGGCAAGGAGAAAGGCAGAGAGAGGTCTGGCAGCAGCACATTTTCAGAGTGAGGAAGGATCATACCCTGGATGCTGGAGAAGTGAGAGCTGTCAACTGAGATGTCAACACTGGGCAGAAGACAACTGTATTGAAGGGAATGTAAAAGCCTTGAAAATGAGCTCCAGCATGCCCGGAGCAGGACACCAATCCCCTTCAAGCTCCTTCCGGCAACAGGCACCCACAGGACCTCGCTTCACTTTGCTCCTCATTAAAGGTTTGTCAGTACTGTATTATTTTTAATACACACTTAGAGAAAAGGACCGACACGCACACCCACCCATGCACACGCACACATCGGGAAACCATGGCCAAAATATACACTATAGACAAAGAGTCCGTTCACACTATATATATGTACAGAGTCTGTGGGCGCAGTCTGGCAGCGCCCAGCTGGGCTGGGGCTGGGCATGGGGGGCACGGTGGCTGCAAACCCCTCAGGGCTTCACGCACTTGCCCTTCTTCTCCCGCCGCTGCAGTTTCCGAAGGCGGCGTGTCCAGGCATCCCGCCACTGGATGACCAGGCTGTTCTTGTCAGCCATCAGTCCAGGCCGGTCAGTGGAGTTTTCGCTGATCCCCATGACCAAGTACTTCTTGCTGATCTGGATCTTGGGGCACTTGCAGGACAGGTCTTTCAGGTGGATCCACAAAAAGTTGTCACCACGCTTGACCCGCTCGTCACGGCACTTGTAGACAGAGAGGATGTTGATGGTGAACTTGGCCCAGTTGGCCACCGTCTCCATTTCTAGGATGTTCACCTGGACCACTGAGGGAAAAAAGGGGGAGGCATAGTGATGGGGATGCTTTGCCTTGCTCCCCAAAGGAAGGCTGGTGACAGGACCTACCCTTCCCCAGCAGCCCTACCTGCCTCATCCATTGCAGCTTTGGGAGGGCTGATCTGGGAACCCCTCTCCATACGGAGTGTTCCCCACCCTCTGGATGCCTTCATCCGGCTCACCCACAGCCAGCCCTCACCTGCCTCTGGGACAAAGCCCAGGGTGGCCCAGGGAGGTTGGAGGTCCTTACCATAGTCCTTCTTGCAGTACTTCTTCATGTTAATCTTGTAGTTGCCCTTGGCTGGTTTGCAGTAGGAGTCACAGTCTGCGGCAGAAGAACAGTGGGTTGAGCACTGAGGGGCTTGAGGCATGTGGGGACTCATCCCACCCCAGGGGAAGAGGGAGTGGGGTGGAGGGGACAGCAGCAAGACCCAGCCTGGCAGAAGGTGGTGGGTACTTGGCTCCTCCTGAGCCAGGGCCTGGGCCCTGCTGGGCATGGGGGTCTGTTGAGTCCAGCTGCTCCCCTGGCACCTCACAGGGGCTGGGGGCTCAAAGACCAGCATGAAAGCCCGATACCACATCAGCTGAGAAGAGGAACCAAGTGGCCTTGGGTGCCCTGAGCAGACTCTGTCACTTGTCCTGTGGGATAAGTCAGCACGGGGCTGGTGGAGGAAGCCTGGGGACTCCTGCCAGACACAGAAAGGGAAGGATGGGAGGAATGCAGCTGAGGTGACAGTGGCTTCCATGGAGGGCCAGCAGGGGCCATGGCCAAGGAGAGTCAATAGATCAGCTGGGTGATGTGGGAAAAGAGGATTTGTCAGCAATCCCACAATCAGCCCCACAGGGGGCAGATCGAAAGGCAGGTCTGACACCAGACCAAGGGGGTCATGATCCTCAGAGCGATTCAGCTCTCAGGGGCCAGAGTGGTGGGAAGCACTCTCAGGGGCAGCCCCTCCAGGGACCTGTGCCTCGTAGGCTCCCATGAGTGAGGAAGGGGACTCAGGCTGTGGGAAGGAGGCAGGTGACGGAAGTGGCTCTGTTTCACCATGCCACTCCTGCTGCCCAGGCACCCCCTGCTCAGGCTGCTCCAGAGGTGTTGGGGAGGCCACCAGGCTGTCCTCCACTACCCTGCTGTCCCCCAAGGCTCCTGTCCTCCAGGAAGTTTTTTCTGTGCATTTCTAAAGCCCCCAGATTTGCATCTCAAGCAGAGGGAGGGCAGGGAATGCCTCTTTCCTTCTCCCCAAAGCCTTTGATCCCAACAATTGCCCGAAGCAGCCCTGTTCTCCTCCTTTCTTTCCCCTGCCATCTTTCTTTGAACATCTCAATTTGTCTCTTTCCAAGTGGCATGTTTTTTCTGAGCCCATCTTTCTTCTTTTCTCTGCCTTTCGCAGGTTCTCCCTCTGGCTTGGCCCCGCATCCCAGGACAGAGCCAGCAGCCTCTAAAGTTGTCTTTGTTTGCGGGTTGCCACAGTGATCACTGGGGATGGAGGCGAAGCTCTGGGGGAAGACTGGGAATAACAGAACCCTGTGCCAAGGGGAGGAGGAGAAATGAGGAAAGAAAGAAGCCCAGGAGCACAAACTCACCCTGGGCTCTGCTGTTCTCCTCTCTGCCCAGCTCCTTTTTATCTGGGACTTCATGCCACCTGTTCCAAATTTGTCAGTGACAGAAGCAGTGCAGCGCGAAGCTAATTCTTGGCAGAGGGGGGTGAGCTCTGATTTGCAGTTCAGCCCCCACCATGCTGCCACACTGCCCCTCTGCCTGGGCTGGCAGAGCTGCCTTGGCCCTGCTGCCTCCCCTGAGACAGTGGTGGTGGCTACACAGGGGGCTCAGGGCCTCTCCGTATGGGGGTGGCTGCTGAGCGTGCTGGAGTGTTTGGTGGTGGCACTGAAGGTGCCCTCACCCACTGCATCCCCGGGCTGTGCTACAGCCTCAGCCTGGCTCCTGCTGCACCCCCGGGCTGTGCTACAGCCTCAGCCTGGCTCCTGCTGCATCCCCAGGATGTGCTACAGCCTCAGCCTGGCTCCTGCTGCATCCCCAGGATGTGCTACAGCCTCAGCCTGGCTCCTGCTGCATCCCTGGTATGTGGATCCCGCTCTATCCTCTGGGATACACTACAGCCCCATCCCAGACCCCCCTGCATCCCCCGAGACCGGCCACAAGCCCATCCCAACACACTGCTCTGTCCTTTCCTGCTCCGTGAAAGGGACTCTACAGACAGCCTCCCACCTTATTTTGGGGAGTGCCCATCAGGACAGGAGACCTTTTCCTCCCCAGGCAAAGGGGCGCAGAAACCTTCCTGCCACAGGCCCACCCATGGACACTGGGTGCCGTGGGGGAGAAGGGTGGCATGGCCTGGGTGTTCGGCTGGAGAGTGGCCCGGCAGGGTGATGGGTGGTGGAGTGAGGGGTTGTGGGGTGATGGAGTGATGGAGTGTGGGGTGATGTGTGGTGGGAGCAGGCTGCAGGGCAGCCTCAGCCAACCTGCCACCCCCTTCCCTCAGCAATGGGGATGAAAGAAAAGCAGGAGGAAATGCAGTAACTGCCCTGGGCTCCTGCTCATGATTAACAACAAAACAATGTGATTTAAAGGAGCCAGAAAATGGCGTTGGGAATTAACAATTTAGGATTAGTCTGGGGATTTTTTTAACCACAGCTTTGTGCTGAGGAACATTCCTCAAATGTAAAATCAATTCCTGCTCCAGTTATCTAAGAAACTTGGGAAGGAAAAAAAAGTCCAGATAAATGGAAGTGTTTCCTTTCCTTGGCCCTGGGCACATGGCCTCCATCACTGGTGTGGGGCAGACACGGGTGCTGTGGCTGGAAAGTGGCCAGGTATGTCAGGGCAGATGGATCCTCCCTGCACCTCCCCAGACTGCCTCTCTCTGGGCATCCTGTCCTGTTCCTGCAGGGTTTTGCCATAGCAGGGTCTCAGCCCCCCAGTCCTGATCACAGCACAGCTACAGACCGTGGTTCCATCCTCCCGAGCGCGCTGGGATGCTGTGTGCCTGATGGGGGCTCTTCCCATAGACAGGGCCCAGAGAGCCCACGGCGTGACACATTCCACGGTGGAGAGAAGATCCACCTGCAGCCGCCCTTGTGCTGTGTCCCTGCAGCTGGACGGGGCAGCCAAGCCCCACAGAAGGGCTGGGGGTCAGCAGAGACCTGACACAGCCCATGGCCTGAAAGTGCACCCACAAACCCTGAAATGCTGCTGCACCCCTGGGATATGCTACAGCCCCATCCCTGACACTGACACTTGTCTGGGACAAGCTACAGAGCAATCTCTGAGACTGAGACATCACTGGGATGTGCTACAGCCCCATCCTTGACACTGCTGCATCCCTGGGGTTCACTACAGCCCCGTCCCAGGCACAAATACATCTCTGGGACACGCTACAGCCCCAGCTCTAACAGTGCTGCATCCCTGGGAGATGCTACAGGTACAGAGTGGGAGGAGGAGCTGATAACCAGAGCCACCGGCCTCGTGCGGGCATTCCCCATCCCTCCGGGCACGGCGTGCCTGAGAGGTGGCAGGTTTGCACATCTGGTTTACTTCTCCTCTCCTTGAAAAGAAATGAATATTTTGTTTTAAGAGAGATGTAACTTAATTAGGTGCTATGGCTGCAAATCTTTTACTGCTTACTTTGGATTCCTTTAAAGCCCTGTTTTGCACTCCACGAGTTTTGTTAATTCTGCTAATGGGGAACGTGGATTTTATTTTTTTCCACTAAGTGGAAAATATTTTAAGATAATAGTAATAAAAATTATGAGAAGTGGGCCCAAGACATTTCATCACCAAGCTAGTCAGTTGCTCGGGCACAGACATCAAAGCTGGACCTCAAAGGCTTTGGAAGATTGGAAAGGCAGGAGAAAGCTGGGAAAAGCGATGCAGAAGATGGCAATGACAGTGAAAAGCCTGGAAACACCCAGGGACTGAACTCCTGCATGGAGGAGGATGGGGAGAGGGCGGGAAGCCCAGCACCTGAGCATGGCAGCCCTGAACAATGTCCCCCTGTTCCTGCAGCCAGCACCTGCTGCCAGAGGCAGGGTGGGAGGTGGGGAAATGGGGAGAGAAGGGGCTTGGAGGCTGCCGGAGGTGCTGAGGGCCCCTTGGGGACTGCCCTGCTCAGGGGTAGCTGGGGGCTCTGGGGCAGAGGGATGTAGGCAGAGGGGCATCAGGGAGCAGGCAGGGAGCGGGAAGGAAGGATCAGTGTAGGCAGCCCTGCGTGCAGCACGAGCACAGCAGGTGCAGGGCACCGTGGCAGTGCCAGCCAGGGCAGCATCACCCCCCACCTCTGATCCCCCCAGCCAAGGGAGCAGCAGGACCCCCACCGGGTCCCCTGATCCTGCAGTGGCACAGACTCCGGGCAGAGGCAGCTACTTTGCCTTAAAGATATTTGAGCTAGAAGCCAGAAATCTTAAGCCAACAAACCCACAGATAAACTGCAGGCAGTTTGAGGCAGACCCGCTCCACTAAAACAGAGCAAACAACCCAGCTCTCCGCCAGTGCTGTTTATTTTTGTGCAGCTGAACAGCTCAGACATCACTGTGAGACTGTTCCTATTTATAAAGCACAGGAGGGGAGTCACCTTGATTAACTCCGCTCCATGCGGCGCTCTCTGTTGGCAATAAAACTGGCCAAATCCCCCATTTTTTTCCTTTTCCCAAAGCCTGATGTTCCAGCTCCCTCCTCACAGCTGGCAGGGCAGGCAGGGCAGGCAGGAGCAGAGGTGGTGGTGGTGGTGTGCCCTGTCCCACGCAGCGCCCCCAGCAGCGGTGCCATCACTTCAGCTCAGCACCTTCCCACTCTGAGTTTCATCTTGCCCCCTCTGCCACAGTGAGGAGGGAAACCTCTGCCAGACCCAGGCAGGGCTGCTCCTCACTGTCCTGAAAACACCTCCTGTTTTCCAGGGCCTCTGTGGGGCAGGGCTGTGAGGGCTCAGCAGTGCACATAGGTGCTGGCTGGGGTGCTGGGCAGAGCTCCCAGGCTCTGCACTACTCCGTGGGGTCCACGTGTGCTAAGCCAGCACTGCTCTGCAAGGAGCTGCTGGTTCCTCCTGTGCATCTTCCCTCTCCACCTCCCTCCACACACTTTACTCCTGCCAGAGGAACACAGAATCATTAAGGTTGGAAAAGGCCTCCGAGATCATCAAGTCCAACCTTGAACCAAATACCACGGTGCCCACTAAACCACATTGCAAAGAGCCACATCTACTCGCTTTTTGAACACTTTCAGGGATGGTGACTCCACCACTGCCCTGGGCAGCCTGGTTCACTGCCTGACAACCCTTTCAGGGAAGAAATTTTTCCTGATGTCCAGCCTGAACCTCCCCTGGCACATCTTGAGGCCATTTCCTCTTGTTCCATGCCTTGTTCCCTGGGAGCAGAACCCGATCCCCCCAGCTGCCCCCTCCTGTCAGGGACTTGTAGAGAGAAGAGGTTCCCCCTGAGCCTCCTTTTCTCCAACCTGAGCCCCCCCAGCTCCTTCAGCTTCTCATCAGAATTGTGCTCCAGACCCTTCCCCAGCTCCTTTCCCTTCTCTAGACATGCTCCAGCCCCTCAGCATCTGCCTCATTGTGAGGGGCCAAAGATTCCATCCCTTCAACACACCTTGTCCCTGGCCCTCCCCTGCAGCCACTGACCTCATGCATGGGGCTGCAGCGGCCGTGCTGGAAGGTGTTCCCAGAAGGCTGGAGAGCACATCCCAGGCACACACTAGCCTGGGAAGAGGCTGTTGGCATTTTCCACTGCCAAGCCAAGGTGGCCACAGTAAGGGGAGCTGGGGAGATGGAGACAAGCAGAGCACTGGCTCTATAAGAAGCGTGTAGGCTTCCTTGGGGAAGCTGCTCATTAAATATGGGAGTGGGGAGCCGGAGGTGCCCCTGCCGTGTTCACAGGAGCATGTGCCATGGGATGGAGTGGAGGATTGCTTGGGATGTCTATTCCACCACAGTGGAATGCAGAGGAAGACCAGGGTCTTGGGGACAGCAGGAAGAGGGGTGGCCCAAGGCGGGAAGGGGCTGCTTCTTTCCTGGCTTCTCCCCCTTCACCTGGCTTGGAATCCCTACAGACGGATAAACCTGGGATGGTGGGAACAGCCACACTGCAGTGCTGCGGGGACTGTGGAAGGAAGAGGAGGGGAGGGAGGAAAGCCCTGCTACAGCCCTCTTTACCCTGCATGGGAGGGCTGAGCATGGTGGCACTGGATCCAGGGGCTGGCACAGCACTGCTTGGTACTGTTGGGATGCGCCGTGACACGGTGGGAGCTCACGGCACGTGGGTGGTCCCTGGCCAGGCTGGAAGAAGGACCCGAATCCATCAGTGCAGGGAGCATCCATGCACCCACCCAGCAGTGCCCAGCCCCAGCCAAGCCTCTGCAGGAGCACAAGCGAACCTCAGCTTGTACTGAGATGCCAACCTTCCCACTCCAGTCTGGGAAACCAGGGCAGCTCTTGAGGAGCTCTGAGGACCATTGCAGCAATGCCTCCCTTGCCTGTGCAAGGCCTGCAGTCTGTCAATGGAGCTGTCACCTCTCAGCAGGTGACCACAGCAGTGACACTGGTCCTTCCGTGGTCCAATCACCCAAGATCCCATCACCCTGCAGAGCCAGGACAAGCAGCTCATACCCAGACCCTTCACTCCTGCAGGCCTGGATGAGCACCATGTCACCCATGTCCCAGGGGAGACCTGGCAGCCTGTGCCCCAGCACAGGGGCCCTGGAGCCTGCCTGAGAGCTGCCAGACCCCCACTGCCCCAGCACCTCCCAGAGAGCTGTGGCCTTGCAGAGGCAAAGGACACCGAGGAGAAACCTCTTGCACTGGCGCTGATAAAAGGAGGTTGAACAAAGCCGGCTCCCAAGCACCCACTGGTGCCATATGCCACAACCCCTGCCATAACCTGCCAAGGGATGGCGAGGCCCCAGTGGGCTGCATCCCTGCACTCCTCCTTGGAGGGCATGGAGAAAGCCTTTCCCAAAAACGTCCATCAATCTTAGTCAGTTCCTTTCCAGAAATACACAGGATTTTAAACCTCAGTCACACCTTTCACCAAAATTTTTCACCATTAATTTTTTGCCAAATGGTTTGGTAGAGCTCAGCCCTCCCCTGTGCTGTAGCAGGGAGAGGGGAGGTGGGATTGGCCCCCAGGTCTCTGGGCAGGGCTGGGGCCATGGACTCAGGAAGGGACATGGAGCACTTACCTGCGGGTGCCTCTGTGCTGGTGACCAGGGAGGTGGGGTTGATGGCAGGAATCTCTGGAAAAGAAAGGGAGAGGTATCTCAAGGATGAGACCCCCAGCTCTGGGGGTGACAGGTGGGCAAGAGCCCTCTGCAAATGGGCCACAAGGGGATTTTGTTGGTCACAAATGAAAGATGATGGGACAAATCTGATGTGACCATTGCAGACCATTGAATAGACATGGAGATGCACAAAGTGAGTTCAGTGAATTGGGCCAGGCTGCAATTCTGCAACCCCTGAGAGCCCTGAGGATGTGTGCTCCAGGGATGGATGCTCAGCTCATCTGAACTCAGTTTGGACATCAGATGGGAGCTTGGCTGATCTCAGCATGCTTCAGGCTGCCCAGCACAGCGATAAATGTGGGAAAAGATAACACTTTCTCAGGACTCTTGGCAGCAAAACCTGGGGGAATTTCTTTCCTAAACCAAAATTTGGGGAAGAACAGAGAGAGAGGAGCCAGCTCCACCAGTCACCCGCACTGCCACTGCTCCAGCAGCCCAGCAAACGCTGCAGGGTGGGAAGTTGTTCCTCTGCCACTTGGGTCAAATTCAAACCCACTGTGACAATAAACAGAGTTTTATGCTGACCACAGCCTCTGGCCTTGCCCCAGAAGTGACTGTGCTCGGGCCTCAGCTGTTTGAGGAGGGCACATGCTGTACCAAGGATGGGAGCCAGCAGAGCTGTTTCAGCCAGCCAGAAGCACTGACCCAAGGGGGCATCCGGAGCCTCCTGCACTGGGGCAGGTGAAGCCCAGGTCAGCCCAGGAAGTGATGAGAGAGCCCTGCTTGGCCACTTCCTGGAGAACATCCATAAGGACAGGCACCATCTTCTCTGAGCCTCCCACCCGCCACAAACCATCCAAGGTGAGTGGGGGACCATGGGGCATCCCCCAATGCCTGTGGGGGTTCCTGAGTGCAGGGCGAGGTGTGGGGCACTCACTGATGCAGGGGGCCACTGGCGAGCGGCTCTGCTGGTAGCCCTTGGCACAGCGGTTGCAGGTGAGGCCGGTCACACCGTCCTTGCACGGGCACTGCCCCGTGGTCTGGTTGCAGGTCTTGCCGGCCGCGCCAACTGGGTGGCAGTCACAAGCTGGGTGGGAGAGAGAGGAATGGTTATGGGAGAGGGGAGGCACAATGCAAACCCCAGACTGGGCCCAAGGTGCAGTCCCAGAGAGGTGAAGAGGAGGGGGCCCTTCCAGAGCACCACTGGAAAGCAGCTGCTGGGGCTGGCACAGCACAGACTCAGCTGGACCCAAGGGTCTGGACCAACCATGGCCTCACATGTGCTGTGAGCAGCACAGGCAGGAGGGCAAGTGGACAAAGGGGTTGGCCAGGGTATGGCCTTGCTGACAGGGATGCTCAGGATGAGCACATGGAGCCTCTGCAATTCCCACAGGTGCCTGCAGCCACCAGCTCTCATTTAAGACCTTCCCCCACCTCAACTCCAGGGAGATGTTCCTGTCACAGCAGTAAAAACCATCTTCTCCAGCTGCTCCCCTGCCTCCAAGCTTTTCAGCCCATGGAGCTGAACCAACACGGGGTTTTGACACAAACATTTACCTTGTCTCAGTTTTAGAATGAAGTAGGTTTTCTCAATGTTTCCCAAGCTCATGAGTCTTGATGCCCCTCCTGACTCCTGGAGACCGTGGGCAAAGGACGACCCCACAGCTTTCTACCACAGTCTCTCTAAGGACAAGCCACACCTGAGGTGGGTGAAAGTTGTCTTTGCTCTGAGCAGAACGCTCCACCACGTCACACGGGGTGATGGACCCGCTGAGGGTTATCTGCATGGAGGGATGCGGGAAGGAGATGCTTGTTCAGGAGAGGACCTTCCCATCTGCTTGCCTGGAGCTGGGCTGGCTATGAGCTGGAGGAGGTTATCTTGGCCTCCATCAGTGTAGGAGTTGAACGTGATTTCAAAGCAAAACAAAAACATCTCCCCCACCCGCCCCCGCAGCCCCCTGATGTTACTGTTTCCCTAATTTTCACCAGATGGGACTGGTGGGAGCACCATGGCACTCGAGCCCCCTCCTGCACAGCCAGAAACCAGAGCGAGCAGCCTCTAATGGGGACCAGATGCTCCATCCTTATCAGATCTTGGCTAGGACTGGAAGCGGACGTCTTTCTGACAGGGATATTTCGGGGGCTCAGCTGTGATAACAAATGGCAGCGAGCAAGGGAGGCTTGGCATGATGCAGGGCTGTTGGAAACGTGGGGGCTTTCTTGGGCCCCAGCGGTCTGTTCCTGGTGTAAAGTTTATGGACGGACATAAATCTGAGCCCAGTCAGGACCCAGTTCATCTAAGCTGATCTCTCTCCATGTGGTGGAAGGCAGATTTTGGTGACTCTGTATGTTTCACCCAGATCAGTAATTAAGGCAGCTTTTCTCATCTTAAGTGCACAACCGATCAGTGTCATTGGGGTATGAGCTTGGTCTCTGCCAGACCAATCTCTGCCCACTTGCCCTGCTCCAGTGGGATTTCCCACAGTCCCACAAAAATGCACTGTTCCCATGGGAAGAGCATGCCAGGCAAGAGTGCTTACCCTGCTGGCTCCCCATGGCCCATCCCGCTGCTGTGGCATCTCTGTCCTTCCTCACCCTGACACAGCCTGTCCTGTGGAGGGGGCTGCCTCAGGGAGCCCATCCCAGTCCCGGGCAGGCAGGGCCGGGGCATGGTGCGGCTCTGCACCGCTGCCCACACACCGAGCCCTGCTGCTCCCAGCCTCCGGCTGCCAGGATCTGGCCCACGGAGCTTGAATGGTGGATTAAGTCACTAGCTTGGAGCTTAACTCATCAAGCCGTGCTTGCCAGAAAGCATGTCTTGCACCTCATATTGAGGGTATTTTTGCATCCTGAGGCTTAGCTGCTACTGCTTCACCAGTTTTCATTGGAGAAAGCTCACGGTTTACAGCTTTGTTTAAATTACCGGGATTAATGCACAGCCATCCTTTATTTGACTTTTCAATTACCACCATTGAATTAATCCTGGAGGTTGCTCTGCCTTTTCCATCCCTCCAGCTTTTCCGTCTGGCAGGGCCCAGCAGTGACGCCGGCAGCGGGAGGGAAGCACTCCCCGCTCTCTGGCCAAGGGCTCTGCTCTGGTAGACACAGGCCTGGGCAACCTGCAGCCGGAATTTTTGTGCCTATTTCAAAGATGCTGCATCCCAGCAGAGGCAAACCATGGTTGAAGGGTTATTTAGTAACATGCCGGGGTTTGTTTAAATAAGATGCAGTGGTTCCTGGCCTCTGGGTTAGTGATTTGCCTCCTGAATAGGAACTGAGCATCTGCAGCCTGGGCTAGTGGAAGGTGTCCCTGAGCATGGCAGAGGACTGGAACCAGATGATCCTCAAGGTCCCTTCCAAACCAAACCAATCTGTGATTCTATGAACATCTGCCTTCATTGCAATGCTCAGCCTCTGCCCTGGGCCAGCACTGTGGTAGGTGAAAAAGCCTTTGTTCAAAGCCACAGCACACTGTTCCCATGGCCTGCTCCATGCCTGCTTTAAACATCCACTGTCAGTATCCCTTCCCTTCCCTTCCCTTCCCTTCCCTTCCCTTCCCTTCCCTTCCCTTCCCTTCCCTTCCCTTCCCTTCCCTTCCCTTCCCGAGCTGCAGGTATAGGGCCCATCTTTGGAAAAATCAAGTCCAAACTCTCTTGTCACATCTCTGTGTATTTATATGCCTCTCTGGCAGCACCAGCTCTCCGTTGCCAGCACCTGGGACCTTGCTCCTCCTCTAAGGAGCTCCCAATCCCTACAGATCCACCCCTAGATAAGGGAGGGGTGGAAATCCTTTCTGCTTTACTGAAGGAGGGGCAGCCAAAGAAGCAGAAGCATCAGGGATTTTATCATAAACTCTGTTCCCTGAGGGAGAGACAGGAACTGGCTCCCCAGACCCAGGGTACCACTTTCACTGCCAGATCCTCCTCAGCATATGCACCGTGGCAGGGGTCGGCCCTGTGCACATGTTCATCTGGCTCGGCTGAGCTTTGCAGCACTTCCAAACCACGGGCAGACCCTGCCAGCCCTCCGGAAGCAGCAGCCCCCGCCCGGGCTGGCAGAGCCCTGCCCGTGGTTGGCACAGGGACAGAGGTTTGTCTGCGAGGGGGGACCTGTCCCGCTCCTCTGCAGCCCAGGCATCGCTGGCTGCCCTTTCTCCTGTGCTGCAGCAGCTGCGCTCACCCCATCCCATCAACTCCTGGGCATCCTGGGATGCTCTGCCCGCCCTGTCCCCTCCAGAGGAGCCACCTTGGATCAGAGATACTTTCCATCACCGTAATGCTTCACAATTATTGCCCTGTGAGGGTGGTGGAGCAAGGCTTGCACTGACAAATGGCAGGCACAGGCAGATGGGAGCAGCCAGGGCCCCTCTGCTTCCTCCATCCCCAGCCCTGCAAGCAGAGGGATTTGAGCCACAGCCAGGTACGAAACACTGCACCTGCAGCATCCCTGCTCCCACAAACCCGTGCTATATTCAGTAATCCTCCCTGGTCCCAGAAAAATCTAGCCTGCTTTATTAGGTTTTGGCATTTTTTCTGTTATTGCTCTTTGGTAAGTGCTCTCTTTCCCATCTGGAGCAGAAACTGAGCCCCTCAATGCCCAGGGAAGTGGTACTGGGGGCCCTGGGGAGGTGAATGCCTGCAGGGGCATCTGCTTTGCTTGAGATTGTATCAGTTTTGGAGCAGAAGTAGAAGGAGCTGGTGATAGAATTACAGAATATCCCAAGCTGGAAGGGACCCAATATGATCACTGAATCCAGCTCCTGGCCCTGCACAGACACCCCAACAACCCCACCCTGGGCATCCCTGGCAGCGCTGTCCAAACGCTCCTGGAGCTCTGGCAGCCTCGGGGCCGTGCCCATTCCCTGGGGAGCCTGGGCAGTGCCCAGCAGCCTCTGGGGGAAGGACCTTCTCCTGATCCAGCCTAAATCTCCCTAATCCAAAGAAATGTAGAAACCATTGCTTGGGGAGTGCTGGGAGGTGAGGTGCTGCCTGCAGGAGATGAAGGGTGAGGTGGAGGCAGCACAGCCACCCCGCTGCCTCTTGAGTCTTGGGGGAGAGCCTGCAAACCCTCAGCACCTGACAGAATCCTCACGGAAAAGGGAATTTTGATGCAGCTGCCCCAGTCTGGTGGTGCTGCAGCAGGAGCTGGGGGCTGCTGCCATCCTTCTCTGGCCTCAGTCAGAGCCAGGACCCCTCCTGAGAATGGGAAACAACCTAGGATGCTGTGCCAGACATCATCAGGGTGCATGCCTTGTCCTGCCTCCTCCTCTTCCTCTCTCCCAGGGTCTCCCTGTGTCACCCCGAGGATGCTGGCACCTGGCACAGCTTGGGACCTGGCTGCCACCTGACACAATCTTCATCAAAGGGAAAACCTGGCTGCTGCCAGGGGCTGTGGCATGGCTTGGCTAAGGCCGTGGGGTGGAAACAGCTGGGAACACGGGCTGTGAGGGGGATGAGTCAAGTCAGCTGCTTGGGTTGTTGAAAATGATTAGCTTGGTTTGCTAACGAGCTGGCTGCAGGTAGGGCTCCTCCTGCCAGTGCCCGCTCAGTCCCGCTCCCGCTGTGACACTGCGCAAACGTGGGAAGTTTCTCCCTGCACCCCGTCCCCTCAAACATTCCAGGGGGGACAGGGATGAGGAGAGGCCACTGGCACTGCACAGGCAATTTATTATATTATTTATTATATCCCAACATGAATGAGCCAGACCTCCAACAGCACTAATGCACCTGACAGGGGAACCCCACAAGTCAAATCCTTCAATTCAGGTCCATGGCCACAACTTTAATGGTCCCAAAGCAGCTCCAGTAGTTGCTGTAGGCCCTACATAAATGCACGAGCATCATGTTCTTGCAGCAGTGAAGGTGCCCAGTGCCCACACAGCTGCAAAATGCATTGGAGAGAGATCTGAGAGGGACACTGTGCTCCCTTCCAGCAGGGACTCACAATCAAAGACAGAAAAACAGGGATCAGGGATGAGTTCTCAGCCTCTAAACAGCCATGGCTGACTTCCTGCCCATTTGATGTTCCAGTCTGGACTTGACCAGACCGTGGGGACAGGCAAGATGCTTTTTTATCTCAAATTCTTTGGTGAAAACATTGTTTTGAAAAGGCTCCACAGACAGGCTGATCAGGGAGAGGGAAGAGGAACCAGACAGGCTTGGCCAGGAGTTAGAGGAGGGAGAGGAGAGGTAGAGGTCCCATGACGTTTGGCACAGGCTAGGGACCTTGAGAGGTCAAGTTGCAGTTTGATGGCTTGGAGCCAGCGTGGCTCCTGGCCAGCTCAAGGCTAGTTACCAGGAGCCACAGTGTTCAGCATCTCCCCAAAAACAGGTCCCAAGAGCCACCCCATAGCTGAAAACCACAATGTGGGGTCCTGGCGCAGAGCCCACCTGGGATATGTGACTTCCACCAGCATCCCCAGCCCTCCAGAGCAGGGAACCCATGCTCCAAGCATGTCTATATCCCAGACATCACCCACATCAGAGACAGATTTCCAGCACATCTAGTCACGTCTGCTTCAGCACCTCCCCAGCATCTCTCCAAACACTGACCAATGGAGGTGGTAACTGCAACACATCAGAACCCTCCCAGGCTCCTGGCAATCTGCTCTCTCCCTTCCTGTCATCCTGCTCCACCTTGAGTTGATGCTGGGCTCAAAGCGCTATCCCTCCCTGGTGCCCTTGGGATGGTAGAGGTGGGGTATGCCCAGCCCCTGGCCTGGAGGGATCTCTGCTGAGATAAGAGATTTCGCAATCGCCCAGCAGGACTCCCTGGAAAGGCAACCACTTCTTTGGTCACAGCGAGAAAAGACAGACCCACAATCCTTTAGGAGACCCTGTGCAGATCCTTTGTAACCCATTGGTCCTCACCCATCCCAGATCCTCTGTAACCCATTGGTCCTCACCCATCCCCTGTATCCCAATAAAAGCAAGCCCTCTGCCCCTGTGCAGGAGAGTTCTCGTCCCTGGCTTTCCCCTTCGCCGGAGGGGACCAACAATAAAGCTCCTTCCGTGCAGAACCAGCCACACGAGCCTCTCGTCTCTCTCTCTGGTCTGGCTTGGCCTGGAGGCTGCCCTGCAGAGCTGAGCTGGAATCACGAGCTGATATCACTAAAGAGCTGACAGACTCTGCAAGGGCCCTCCTGCCAGCAGCTGAGGGAAGACACCGGGCCTCGGGAAGGCGATTTCTTTCGGGACCATCTCCCCGGACCGGTCATCTCTTCCTGGGCCAGAGCCACTGACCCCACACCAGCTGTAATAGGTAGAGGTGCTCAGGGTGGTGGAGGCTGGAGCTGACCTGCAGCTGCCAGATTGAGCAGAAGGACACCCCAAGGATGGGAAGGGACAGCAAGGGGACCGAGAGAGATTCTCTCACCCCTCTGCTCCCACGGAGACCCCGCAGCTTACCTTTGCAGGCCTTGCGGTCAGTGATGGCCTTGCTGAGGTCGCGGTAGAAGCCCTCCTTGCAGTAGTGGCAGTGCCTGCCCGCCGTGTTGTGCCGGCAGTTGAGGCAGACGCCGCCGCTCTTGCGCCCCGACAGCTTGTACAGCTCCATGTTGAAGCGGCAGCGCCGCGCGTGCAGGTTGCAGTTGCAGGCTGCGAGGGAAGGGGAGAGGATGAGGGCTGAAGGTGAAACCCAGGACCCTCTGTGTGGGCTGGAGCTGCCCTGGTGTCCCCCACAGCGGTGGGGGGCTGTGCTGGGATTGGGATGGACACAGCACAGCACGGCTCGTCCCAACGTGCCATCCAGATGTGCAGCATCCGCCACCCCGTGGGGCTGGTGCCACAATGTCAGGGCAGAGGAGAAGGGGCACATGCAGGAACTGGCACCACTCAGCTGAAGGGAAGCAAGAGTGGGACGGAGGGGCTGCAGCTGGGGGGTTGGCAGTGCCAGCTGGGCACTTGCAGCCCCACGGTTCCCCTGCCCCTTCCTGGGCAGCTGGCTCTGGTGACAGAGCCCACCCAGCCTTCCAGCAGGACCACCCACCTCATGCCAGGGTGTGTGACAGCCCTCCCTGCAACCGAGCCCCCAGCTCTTTATATTTACGGCTCTATCTTGTGTGCATGAGCCACACACACGGAGAGACCCCCGAGCAGCCCCTGTGTGCTCACACCCTGCGTGTGCACACACAAGCACATGTGCGCTCTGACACGTGCACATGTGTGCCCACAGACGTGCACCAAAGTACCCCCAGAGCCGTACGTGTGCCCAGAGGCAGGCACACACACAGATGTGCACAGAAACATCTGCACACCCTTACATGTGCACGCACAAATTAGCCCCAGGAAGCACAGAGCCCTCCTGGCCGATTCCACGTGTGCGAGATAAAAAGGCAAAGCCCTGCCCATTCCCGCTTAACACACTTGCAAAAAGATAATGGGAACAAGATTTCCTTCGGCAAAACGTGGCGCCCCGTTCCCCCAGCCCCGGCCCCCTCCCCGTGCTGGTAAATTGAGGTTGGGTGAGAGCTTTTCCAGGCGTACTGTGAAATTCATTAACGTGTCAGCCCAGATTTAACTGCCTGGGCCTGGCTTGGCGGCCGTGTGAAGTTGCCTCCCCGCAGCCAGCAGCGCCAGTGGGAGCTTCACCCCGCACAGATCAAACGCTCCCTCGGCTGCCCCGGCGCTCCGGCCACGGACACGCTGTGGGGAGAAAGTCAGAGCAAACCCCAACCGTAAAAAAGAGTTTTTTGGAGGCTTGAGTTGAGCGGGAGGTTAGTGCCAGCACACTCCAACCTCAGCTGCCCCCAGAGCTCCCCCGAGTTATGGGATTAGTGAGAAATCACATGGCAGGCATCAAAATAACACCCGGTGTGGCCGTAGGTACCTACAGGGGCTGGTGCCTTTTGAGTTATTTACTTTTTCCCTGGTGCCAGTGGAAAATAGGGATTTTTAAGGCAAATTCTGTGTTGCAGTGTGTGGAGGGAACGCAGCAAATACTGCCCAAGGCCCCAGGTAGCACAGGATGCTGCTGGACCGGGGGTGCTGACATTCCAACAGGCTTTGCCAGGGCTGGAAGAGACATGGTGAAGTATCCTCACACTCAGGGTGCTCTTGCACTCTCCAGGTAACGGGACAGGGACAAGACAAGGTGGTTTTTGCTACAGAACTGTGGCAAACGAGCAATTTTTGGGAGGAGAGGGGCCTTGTTATCCCCTTGCAGCAGTGAAAGGCAAGTGGGGTCATCCCAAAAGGCAGTTTTGTGTCCCTCTTGGAACACCCCCAGCATCCTCTGGGGAAGGAGGGGGGCTGGCAGCCCAGATGGGAGGTGATGGGCAGTGGAGGAGAACAGCTGGGTAAATGATTCGCTGCCCTCGGCGCAGGTCTCTCTCTGCATCCAGTTTAATTGGTGAGAGAGTAACTGGCGGGGCCTTTTCCGGGCATCATTGACCCTGGCACGTCCTGATCAGCCCCAGGGCCACCTTTCCCTGGGAACACACTGCAGACCCTCTGATCCTCCCAGGAGCTGCGTTTGGGGAAGAAACCTCCCCTGGCAGCCCAGCATGGTCCCCTCTCCTTCAGGCAGTGGTGCTGCCTGCTCTGGGCCGGCTGTCGGGAAACTGCCAAGCCGGGGTTCTGGAGCCTACAGGGGCACCTGGCCGGGCTTGGCCACGCTGGGTTGGGTGGCTGTCCCTACTCAGGGACAGGGTCACACCAGCACGTCTGACACTCCCCTCACCCCCCGGCGCAGCCATCCAGAGCTAATCGGGGCAGACAGGTCCCCCTCTTACCCAGCTAAATACTCTCACTGTTCCTCAGTACTGAGGCAGTTGTAAGCTCTGTCTGTCTCCTGTTAATCACTAATTAAAGGCTTGAATGTTCCCTGCTGTTTGGGGTATTAATAAGAATTTAATTGCACAGTTTGGGGCTAATTACCTGGTAGCTCGCTTCCGCCCTTGTACAGTATGCCCAATTAAACAATCATATGATCAATTAAACAATCACAAGATCTAATAATTTGCAATAATAGACTAATTAAACGTTGACACCTTGCAATGGAGCAACCTTTTGTCTCCCTTTTGATGGTGTTTGAACCCCTTCCCAGGCCCTGGCCACCCCAAGACCTCTCCTCCTCCAGGCTTGCTGCAGATGTAGGAGCCTGGAATGACGGCACGAGGGGCTTTGGGAGAGAGACCCTGGCACGGGACCGGCAGCGCCATGCACCGAGGCACACGTGGGGCAGGCAGGGGAGCCCGCAGGGCAGGAGAGAGGCTCACCGCCCCTACAAGTTCCCTGGGAATAATTAGGGAAGGCAGCCGGATCAGCGAAACCCTAGACCGGCTGCTGCTGCCAACCCGCAGCAGATTTGAGCTACGCCCCTGCTTTGGCTGGAGGAGAGCCCGGCTGGGACACAGGGCACGATGAGGCTGCACCTCTCGGTTCCACGGGAGCCGAGACCAGAACAGCCCCTTCCCACCCATCCACACTGTCCCTCCATCCTGGGGAAGGCGTTGGGAGAGAAGGACTCGCTCTGCTGCTGCCGAGAAGCAGGAGGAGAAGTAGGACAGAGCCCTCCCCAGGGGGCTGCGAGGGACAAGGCTGAGGCCTTGAGGAGCAGGACTCAGGACGGTCAGACAAGTGTAAACCTCCTCTGCCGGGGTGGCTGCCTTCTCCTGCACTCCAGATCCGCTGGGATACTGCCCAGGCGGGGGTGGCAGGGGCACGCAGTCTGCTTGCCCACCTCCCAAAGCCATCGCCCTTCCCCCTGCTCTCCCCAGGGAAGGACCATGGCTGATGCTGCTGGGAACTCACTGGTTTCCAGCACATCGACTGGGGAGCAGGCGCAGAGAGCCCTGTCAGGGGAACTCCCAAGGGAAGGGGCAAATGTACAGGAAGGGGCACAGGACACAAGGGAATTACATGTGATCTTCCAAATCCCACCACCGCTCCGGGGACTGCTGTTTTCAGGCACCGGCATCCCGGCTGGATCGCCACATCCCCCCCGAGCAGCCTGCGAGGTCTTCCCAGGAGAGCGCCGCCTCTTCCCCGCCGAGGCCCCGGATCAAAGCAAGCCCCAGGCATTATCCCGGTGCTCCGGAGAGTGCTCCTGCCGCGGCGGCCACAAAGGGAACAAGAGCTCCCGCATCACCAGCGAGTGCATCAATTACTTCCAGTGGCTGCCTCGTGCTAATCCGCTTCCCCTCCTTCCCCGGGCCGGGTGTTTGGGGGCCGGGCTGCCCCCAGCAGCTCGTGGGTGCGGGCTGAAACGGGCAGCAGTGATGGGGGGAGGAGGAGGAGGAGGAGGTGTGAGGCTGCAGAGATAAAGATGGGGGGTCCCCAGGATTTTGGTAATCCTGCTCCTGCCGGCCACACTGCTGGGATCATCCTTCATGCCGCCTGTCCCAGGCTAAAAGCTGGGGGAATACGTGGATGGGGACAGGTCCCTCTTCCCTGCCCTGGACACACCAGAGGACACACAGGGCATCCCAATACCGGATGCTGCTTGTGGGACATGCAGCCCCGATGGGGTGTCAGGAGAGCCTCCTGGGCCTGTGGACTGATGGCCTGCAACCACCAGGCACGGGCCCATGCTCTGTGTGGCACAAAGCTGGCACCGTACTCTCTTGCCAAGCCAGCAGCTTGGCAAATCCACTGTCACTGTCCTGGCTGCGACAGCCCCAAACCTCTCTGCTTGCCAAACTCACACGGACCCCCTCAGTGCAGCACAGAGAGGCCACAGTCGCCCTATGGCAGCCACGGTGGGGCTGTGCCCTGTGCCAATGCTCAGAGCCCAGGTAGCACTTGGCTGTTTCACCTGTGCATTTCCCAGAGGCAAAAACTCTGGTGAAACAACAAATGTTTGTCCTCACCTCCAGCTGCATGGATGGATGTCCCAGCATCGTGCCATGCTGCAGGACATCAGTTTGTCCCCATGCTGGAGCAGGCAGAGACTCCCGTGCACTGGACTGGGTCAAACCCCCATGCAGAGTGCTGGGGAGCACAGAGCCAAGAGCTGACATATCCCAACACGACCTGAAGCTGTACCAGCCCCACGGATCCGTGCTCGCTGCCTTTCAGGGTGCTGCGGTCCCCCACCCTGCCCCTGGGCTGTCACTGAGCTGCCAAGCTCCTGCACCCACCCACTCTCCTCCTCTTCCTCCCCACTGCCAGCCACGCCTGCCATCCACCACCACGAGCCAGCATCACCGCTGTCTGACCACAGGACAGAGTCCGAAACCCCGCAGCCCCCAGGCTGAGCAAAGGGAACTTCCCGGGCAGCCTCTCCTTTTAATTGGTGCTAATTGCTGCGTCTGTTCGTGCTGGCTGGGGAGATGTCATTGTTGAAAGGCACAGAGGGGAAGGCTCGGGGAGCTAATCCAGCTTTCAGCCGCTAAGCCCTTCGAAGGCGGGTGATGGAGAAGCTCTTTCAGGTCCCTTCAGAGAGGGCACAAAGCCCGAGAGGGGAAAAGGAGAAAGAAGGGGAGCGAATCAACAGGAAAAAACTACTTTCACACGCAGCTCGGGGAAGGGTCTTTGTGTGTGGGGCTGTCGGGGGGGCTTGAAGGGATGGCGCTGCGGCCCCGCCTCCGCTTCCCTCCCTCGTTTATCTTTTCAGCTCCATCTGCCAAAAGGGTGACGCAGCTGGGGGCAGGATGCTCAGAGCAAGGGAGTCTCACCCCGCCCTGGACGAGATGGACAGAAAACCTGCAGATGCGCCTCAAAAATGAGCCTCCTCTGGTTTAACCCCTTTTGTGCCAGCAGAGCCCCCTCCACTGCTGTTGTGCTGCTTTACTGGAGGACGTGGCAGTGAGGCAGGTGCAGAGCGGGGCCACAAGGGGGGCAGCCAGCGGGGTGAGGTCCGCCTTGTGTCCTGGGAGTTTCCGTGGGCTCACGCACCTGCTGGAGGCCTCCCCTGCGCGACCTGCAGCAGCCCTGGGAGGGTGCAAGGTGGAGGGTTTTTTCTGAGCTCCAAAACTCATCTTTCTGGAACAAGTGGAAAAACACAAGGGCTGACGCATTCCCACAGGGCAGGAGGTGGCTTAAAGCATCAGCTCCAGCACTTGCTTTGAATCCACTGCCTTTTTAGCCATTCTTAGAAGAAATCCGCTGTAACATGTATATACTGAAGCGGACATCTGGGTTCTCAACAAGACATCGATCACAAATACTAACAAGTCCTTCTGACCTCTGGCACATCCACTGAGCCTTTCAGAGGCTGATTAATGGTACAGCTTTCCCTTGTCGCCATCCTCCTGCCACCCCCTGAGACCCGGGCTCCGGTCCAGGAGAAGGGAAAGGCTATTCCTCCCTCCCCAGACCTTCACAGGGCTCTGGCATCCCCCAGCCCCATCCCAAACCAGCACAAAAGGCAAAAGTCTCCACCAAAATACCACAAAGATTCATGAGCAGGACAGCCAAGTAGTAGCAGTTTGATGTTTTGGAAATTTTGGTTTCATTTTGGTGACAACATTTTTAGCTTATGGAAACCTTTGCAAAGACAGACAAAACCACCACACAGACTGAACATGAAGGATGAAATGTTGAATTGGGATATTTCTGCAACCTCTGCCAGGTTTTTCTGCCTGCTCCCTGTCCCCAAGCACATCTCCCAGGGGACTGCTGTGGTTGCCCCTCCGGCCCACGGACAGCTGGTTTGCTGCCCAAGGGAAACAATCCCAGCTGGACATCCCACATTGAGGTTTGCTGACTGGCTGGTAGACACCAGTGCTTTTTGGGAGGGTTTTTGGTGCTTTGGCTCATGGCTGAACCACTGCATCTCTTACAGGACACCTGCAGCAGAGACAGGGTAGATGGTTGAGCCTTTTCCAATCCTCCAGCACAGAGGATGCTCCCCAGCATCTCTGGACAAGCACATCCCACTGCTTTGGCTCAGCACCCATCGCTTCCTACCCTGATGACCCGTTTTAGCATTTCAGCTGCAGAAAACAAAGATGTTTAAAAACGCCTTACCCAGACACTCGTTGGCCTCTCTGGCGCTGGCCCGCTGCCAGGGCCGGTCGTAGTGGAAAGGCTTGCAGCGGTCACACTCGGGTCCCTCCGTGTTGTGCTTACAGTCGCACACCAGCTTCTGCTCCTTGTCCTTGACGCAGCGTGCCGCGTGCCCGTTGCACTTGCAGCGCCCGCCGACCTGCAGCTCCCCCACCGCGTAGTAGTAGGGGGTGGAGCCGGTGCCCCCCTCCTCCTCGCCGGCGTTCCGGCTGCCCAGGTCACGGAAGAGATGCGGGCGGCTGAACACCACGCGGATGTCGGTGGCCGTCACCCAGTCCTGGAGCACGGGGCTGCTGTCAAAGTCCTGGGCTGAGGGTCGCCCATCGAGGGTGCTGAAGGCGATGAGCCCCCCGGTGAGTGGGTAGAGGTCGGTGAGGCCGTCGGTGCACAGGGCCTCCTGCTCGTTCTGCTTGGTGACGGTGGCTTTGCTGGGCTTGCCGTAGATCTTGCGGCACTGGGAGGAGTAGTACTGGTAGGGCACCCAGGTCTTGCCGTAGTCCATGGACTTGAGGATGGCGGTGGACTCGGGCCGGGGTGAGCAGAACTGGAGGCTGACGTAGACCACCTCAAACTTCTTGCCAAGGGAGAGGGTGAGGGTGACGTTCTGAGGTGAGTGGTGGAGGGTTTCTGAGCGCCAACAGGTCATGTTGGAGGCGGTGTTGAGGTCAGTCAGGTAGGCAGGTGGGTGGGCTCGGCGGGGGTCCGAGGCGTTGCAGTGCCGAGTCGGGGGCTTCCCGCACGTGCTGGAGGCTTGAACCTCCTTCCCAAAGGCAGCATTGACAAATTCAGGGATGCAGCGTCGAGGAGCACCGCTCTCATCGTAGCAAGGGTCTGGGGGGGTCTGCTGGGCCACGAAGGGGTTCACTGTCTGGGACAGGCCCAGCATGGCAGTGGTGAGGAACAGGCGCAGGAGCTGCAGGACCTCCATCCTTCTGGGGAGAGGGAAGTGGCTCCTCCCTGGAGGAAGAACAACAAGAGTGAGTGGCACCAGCAGTGTCATGGCCACAGCACCACCCATGTTGGGAGGGCTGGGAAGGGATGGGAAACTCCCCCATGTCTGGCCCATCACCTGTACCCATCTTTCCACCCCATATCCACTGATGCAGTGTCCTGGGAGCGGGGCAGGGAGGCAATTACTTCGTGTTGCCTCTTCCACACCAATCCCTCACTGCTCATCAGCACCAATCCCTCACCGCTCATCAGCAGGACTGAAATACCATGGAAATGGGAAAAGGACCTGAGCTCTTGATGGAGGAGGTTGAAATCAGGGTACAGCCCTTCCCTGGCCTCTTACAAACTGTCCTGGGGTGACAGGAATGTTCCTGCCTGCCAGCAGCCCTGGCTGTCACACACAGCTCAGAGGCTCTGTCACTGCATGGCTGACAAGGGCTGGTGGTAGGGAAGAGCGAGGGGACATCTTTTGGATGCAACAGGAGCTGCAAACCCCAAGTGATCCACCTGTGGCACAAAATAGCTCCTGACAGAGCAGGACAAACAGACAGCAGCAAAAACGCCTTGAAGGCACATTGTGCAAGAGGCAGGAGCTTGTTGAGACGAAGACCCGGGGCTCCTGAGCACAGCACCACTTTTCTTGCTGGCTGTGGGCACAGTGGCTTCTCCAAGCCAGGGGCTGGATCGCCTCCAAATTCCTTTGCCACACTACCCAGTACAAAAGGAAGTTATTCTGGCCTCACCCCCAAGAAATCCAGGTCTGGGTCTGGTGTCTTTTTTGACTGGGGGAAAGGCCAGAACCAAATGCAGGACCTGGCTGGGCTCCTCTGCCAGCAGCTGCAGCACAGGGCCAGGGAGCTTAGTGGCTCCCAGGGGATGTGGCCCATCTCCTGAGTTACTGGCTTGAAGAGTGGAAGAGGTCTGGAGGTCACGTTCCCTCCTGCTGGCTCGGACTGCGTGAAGGACCTCCCACACAATGCAGATGGGCCATGTCCCATTCTTACCAGAGCAGACCCCTGAGCCTCCTGGATGGGTGGGTGGCATCAGCCCCAGTACCATCCCATGGCTTGTGCTGAGCCAAAGCCAAGCTGTCCAGCCTCAACCAGCCCAACGCCATGAGCAGGCAGGAGGAGGGGATCCCCCGATCGTCCCCTCTCCCACTAGTAAATCCTTACCAGATGTCTTGTGTTTCTCTCTGAGGAGTGAAGCCCTGCATGACCCAGCCCAGTATCCCCAGCTCCAGCCCCAGTGCCACTCCTGCCTGTCCAGCTGCCCACTCAGGCCAAAGGAGGCTCCAAGGAACAGCCCATTTCAATGATCCAGGACCTTGTTTTTGGTTTGTTATTCCATTTTGCAAAGGAAAAGGAGCCGTGACTGTGGAAGAAAGCTGCCTCTCCAGGCTGCCAAACCACTAATGAGGGGAAGCTCCTCCCTGCCCAGCCATGGTCAGCCCAGCAGCCACAGCCTGTGCCTGCCACAGGAGCAACAGGGACAGGGGCCTCAGCCCATCCTGGCACATCTCCTCCAGGGCAAAACCTGCCCTTGCCACTTCTGTGCTGTTTCCTCACTGCTTAATCCTCTGCTGGTGGAAAAAGATGTGAAAATTTGGCAGTTCCCTTGGTGGTCCCTGCGTCGCCCCAGCAGCACAGTTCCAGCTTTACCACAGTGCTGCAGAGCCTTTTGGGGACGCATCAGCCAGTGGCTTGGTGACTTGACTGCCAGCAAGACATAGGATTCTGTCCCTGGAGGGCCCAGAGCATCGAGAACCCGCTACTTGAAGAGTGTGGCTGCAAGGTTAGAGACTGCAGGGATGCAGAGGCGGTGCCATGCCACGGGCACCAGGCAGTGAAGAGCATCCCCCACTGCAGGCAGCCCACAGGGCCCCACTGG
Organism: Corvus hawaiiensis; assembly: GCF_020740725.1. Classification (NCBI taxonomy): domain Eukaryota; kingdom Metazoa; phylum Chordata; class Aves; order Passeriformes; family Corvidae; genus Corvus; species Corvus hawaiiensis. The sequence goes on along the minus strand of NC_063228.1, from coordinate 15,985,428 downwards.
GACTCCCAGCCCCACTGCAGCAGCTGCCTCCTGGGCAGGAGATGAAGCCATGGCTGCTGCCAGATCCCTGCATCTGCTTGTTGAGCAGAGGCTGCAGCTGGTTAATCCCCCAACACAATCCTGACAGGGTGATCCCCAGCCCCTGCCTGGTGCTGAGCAGTGCACAGTGGGCACGAGCCCCTGCCAGCCCACTGGCAGAGCCCTGCTCCTGTATTCCCACCCAGCAAAGGGGCTGCAAGGTGCTGATGGACCCCTCTCAATGACCAGCAAGACCCGGCTGTGCACGTACTTGCAGAAGCCAGCACAGCACCTTTGGCCCTGTGGTGCTGCCAGCCCTCTCCCTGTCATTGTCCCCCTGCCACTGCACATCCCACAGATGGCACACAATCAGGTGCTGCAGCCATCACCTCCCATCCCACCACCCACAGGGCAGCACTAGCAGGGAGACAACACTGTGGGAAAACCTCTGCGCCAGGAGGAGAGAGGAGAAACCCCCAGGGGTCCTCAGCAGCTGCATCCATCCACCCCAGGGAGAATCAGGCTGTATGGAGCAGGGCATCTACTAAACCCTGCCAACAAAGGGTCTCCTCCACCCCTCTCTGCTGTGTGGCACCAAGGTGACAGGAGTAGGGACATGCTCAAGCAAAGGCCTTTTAATTTCCTGTCTGGTAAGACATAAAGGTGTGGGGAAACCCTTGCCCAGGGGAAAGTAACAGCAGCAGCGTCCCTGGTAGCCAGAGGAGAGGCCACAGGTGAAGCTGTTACGGGCACTGGAGCAGCAGGTCTAGGACCCAGGACCAGGTTACTACTGGTTTAGGCCTACACGGGGGCGTGAGCATCTCCTGCACACCCTCCCTGCCCCCGAGGGAAGCTTTGTCCCTCCTGCCAGCCTTACCAAGGCACAAGTCCCTGAGATTCAGTGCCAAAGTTTTGGTGGCTCTGCTGCTGGGGAGCAGCCATCGGAGAGCCAACGTTCGCCCAGCAGCACATCAGGCTGCGGAGGCAGGGCATGAGTGGAAATCATTATCATCTGCAGGACCACACACAGGCACGCACGCTCCGTGCTCAGCTCACCCCATTATCCCACTGAAAGAGAGCTGGGGCCAGTGGTCTCCGTGGGCCTCACCTCCGTATTGGAGAGGAGGGCAAGCTGCAATCTGCTCCCTTTTATGCATATTCAGCATGACCCCGGGACTGCCGGCAAGCTGCCAGAGAGGCCTGGGAGTGGGTATTTCTCTCCCTGGCCCCCATCTGCCCCCCCCTTTCCACTTCCCATCTTTGCTGCCCCCGGTTCAGATCAAATGGAGACATTGCTGACTAAGCAGAGAGAATTGGGATGAGCCCTGGGTGCCGAATCCAGCCCAGCACGCTCCTGGGTCTGGCATGAGGAGGGACGTGAGCATCCCGAAGGTGTCCCCAGCGAGGCTCTCGGGTGGCTGCCAGCACCCGTGGCCCGGGGGCATGCGGCGGCGGGGCTCACCCTTCCCGAGGAAGCGGCCGCCCTCCCAGCTCCTCCCCAGAAGCGGCTGCATTTTTGAGGTGGGCGATTTCCTCACTCCTCCACTCCGGGAATGCTAACAGCCGTGCGGCTTGGAAGGAAGTCATGCCGCCGGAGCGCTTCAGAAGTGCTTTAAAAAAAAAATTAGCTTCCACATCCAACACCTCCACACCCCTTCTCTCTACAACCACACGCTTCCCAGAGCGACCAGCAGTGTTTCCCTGCCTTGTGGGAGACTTGTCAGGGCGATGCTCCAGCTCACCGTGGGCTCCTTTTCCATCGTCTTTCCAGGAGGCAGTGCTACCGAGGGTGATGCTGGGTGCAGATGTGCGCCTGGAGCTCCAGGTCTCCCGCTGCTGAGCCATCGGGTAGGTGCTTGGTCCCCAAAATCGAATGGATGAGGCAAGTGCAGCAGGTGAGGCAGGGCAAGGAGAGCAAGCTTCCCACAACGTGGATGCTGGCGCCTGCAGCAGGCCCAGGATCACCACCTGGCAGTCAGGGCCACAGCAACTTTGCTGAAGTAATTACAGGATTAGGTGGAACAACACAGGGCAGGGAGGGAAGCGGGTTATTAACCAGATTTGATCCCAGGACCTTTGCAGCACAGGAGCAGCCTTCTCTAATTAAAGTGGAGGGGAAGGCACGAGGGGTGCTTTGCTGTTGGAAAAATGTGGGCTTAGAGGGCAGGTGGTGGCTAAAGCTGAGCAGCCAGCACTGCCCTGGAAGGGGAGGGGAAAAGCCCAAGGAACGACAGGGGAATGGTGCTGCCCTCCTGCCAGGGACCTGTGCTGCTCCCCCAGGCTGGTGCCCCTGCACCAGTGCTGCTGCCATGGTGCAGCCAGCAGCGTTTCTCCTCCAGGCCAGGACAGCAGGGTGTGGGGGGGACTTGCTTCACTCGAGGAAAAGACGTGGCCTTACTTGGAACTGGTTGAGATGGGAATGGCTGGTTGCCGTGAGGTGCTGCATCGCCCTGTGCACAGAGATAAGGTCCTGGGTGCCAGCGTGGGGCAGGGACGGAGCCACCCACCCACATGGGGTACAAATACGCACAGCAAAAGCCATGGATCAGGAGGCAGAGATTCCTGGGCAAGGACCAAAGAACCTGAGTACTTGAGGGGAACCAACAACAAAGACTCGTTGCTAAGACTGGTCCAGGAGGACTGCTCGTTCCTGAACTGTGTCATCCCCAGTAAAGCCCACCAGCACCTCAGATGCCCTCTGAGAAGGAAGCTACTGGGGGGGGGGGTGGGGGGTGGGGGTGGGACAGGACCCAAAGCAGAACAGGAATGATGTGCTCAGAGAAGCTGAAACCAGGCACAAGTGACCAGAACATATCCCTTAACCAGGGTATATCTGCTACTACAACCTGCACATTTTCACCTTGTTACAGGCCCTTTGTAGCGAGGGCATCTGCACTCCCTTGCCATACATGCTGTGGGAGCAAAACCCCTGCAGCTCTGCCCCAGCCTATGAACAAGATCCATCCTGGGAGGCTGCCAGCATCCCTGGATACCCAGGTCCTTCTCCCACCATGCCGATGCCAGCTGGGGGAAGCTTAATTCCTCCACCCAACAAACAGAATCAGGCCCAAACTCTGCTCCGGCCATGGATAAATCATTCCATGTGTTTCTGGGATATAAAAACACAGCCGAGAAGTATTTAAAGTGAAAGGAAAAACTCCACAGAGCCAAGGTACTGGTCCGGCTCAGCTTTCCAGAGGGAGGGAGCGTGCGCTGGGAGGGGCTGGAGGGATGCGGTGTGGCTGGGAGTGCTAATCGCCTTCCCAGCCGCTAATGGAGCAACCGGTGCCCACTTGGGACATGGCTAATGGCACAGAGGAGATGCCTCACTTTCCTTTACAAGCTTCCTCATTTCTCCTGATATTTAAGTATCAGAAGCTTCTGAGTGCTTACGGCCCCACATCCGCAGGGCTGCCCACTCCACGCAGCCCCTTGGGCTCTCAGCCCCCTGCACGCACAGCTCAGGGGGGCAATTACACAGCAGCATCTTCCTGCAGCAGGCACTGCAGGTGATGGATATTGCAATGCACTCTTGGCAGGTCGGAGCCAGAATTACACAAGCCATCCGATCCCCCGGCGGTGCCAGGAGACGCGTACAAATTACACTGCACACAGGAAAGGATGGGCCAGATTCTGACCTCAGTGCTTTGGCATCAGCCCGAAGTAACTCCATTCACACCGGGCCAAACCAAGACGTAAGCAACTCCATTCAAATTTACACTGGCATACCTGTGGTCAGGATCTGGCCTGGCTTGAATTAGTTGCAGCCTGATGTTACAAAAGGCAGAAACGGAGCCCAGATTTCCAAGGTTATCGAAAACAACCAAAAAATAAAAGAAAAAATAAATCCACCATAAAGCAAACAGTCCCCAGGCTACTCTACTACATGGAGCTGTCAAATGCAGGATGCTCGGACACATCCCTGCTCACCAGTTTCAGTAACTCATAAGCCACGCTGACCACAGGAAGGAGAGACCAACACCCAGCATGAGTGTCCTGCTGGGCCCCCCGTGCCCACTCCTATCACCACTGGCCCTGGGCAGAGGTGGCCCCGCTCCCGGGAGAGGAGACTTCAGCATAGTATCACCCATGTGAGGCAGACCTGAATCCATTTTGCTGCAACGCTCTTGTGTCTCCCAGCTAGTGCAAACTGGAGATCTCCTAAAGCTCCCAATGCAGCAGCAGCTCAAGGAGGCATTTGGAGCAGGGCAAGCAAGCACTGCCTGGATGTGTTTGCACTCGATGGTCCTTGTGGTTCCCTTCAAACTCAGGGTGTTCCATGATTTTTTTTCTGCCCGATTTATTAACCTCTACTGCATCTTGACCAGTTCATTGTTTTACCCGACTCTAACCCCACCTCAGTCTCCTGAACCCCTTTGTGCATTTCTACCACAGTGCTTGGCTCTATTGCGTGGTCTCAGCAGCATCCCTCAAGGTGCAGAGGGTTTTCCTCCCACTACTCCCAGTGGATGCAAGGGACTCACAGTTCCAGTCCAGAAGTCCTCATTGCTTCCACCCCTATCTACTCCATATGAGAATAAAGTGGTCTGGTTTCCATAACATCCCTCATTGCATTTTCACAACATGCCGGGCACAGATGTTGAAAATAGTCTGGATGAATATTTAAAATGGTATTCAGAGATGACAACATTTGGCCGGCTTTGAAAGATCTCTCACATCGGGCAGAGGATGGCTCACAACAACAGGCTGGAAACACACTGCACTTTGACATCTCATTTTTTTTACCCCCACTCTGGCTATTGGTACGATATTTCATGCCCCTGGTGTCCCACAGTCTGTTATTGCTTGAGTGCCAGCCAAGCCTGCAGCATTAGGAAGAAGCTGTCACGTACGTTTTTAAACATCACGGGGCAAAGTGGAATATGGAAAATCTGTCGCGTTTCCATACCGAGCACAAGTGTCCTGCGCAGGCTCAGGGAGGGGCTCGAAGGGGCACAAAATAATTGCTTCCTTATGGAGCAGGGCCTGACTAACCAGGGTGGAGGAACGGGGCAGAGGTGCTGCCTCAACACCCTTGACACGGTGGGCTGCTTCCCTACTGAAGACATCTCAGCACACGCCCCAAGGTGTGCATGGATGCTCCCCTCCTTCTTCAGGCCTGGGGAAACCCTCTCTCGGAGTCACACCTCTGCCAGCAGCCAGCCAAGGTGGGACCTCCATTCTGTCCAATGCAGACTGAAGACACCATCGTTCTGGTGTTCAGAGAGCAGAGGAAACGCTCCTCAGCCTCGACGCCTAGCACCTTGCATTTGTGGTGAGCATCTTGCACTCAGCTGCTTCCCTAGGCCAGGCTTCTCTCTTCCAGAGCCTGCAGACACACATCAGCTCCTTCCCAACCTGGCATTACACCTGCCCTCTTCTCTGCAGGGACTTACCTTCCTTCCACACACAGGTGGAAGAGGAAGGGGTGTTGGGATCCTTGCAGCCCACCCTGCTCTGGGACTGCTGGATCTCTTGTCCCCTCATCAGCCCGCTCCAAACAGGTGTCAGAACAGCACAGCAGCTCCCTCTGTTTTGTAAATGGGATATTGCAGAAAAAGAGAAAAAAAGTTGCCCTCCATCCATCCAAACACCTTGGAGGGTGTTTCTAGCACACAGCTGAAGCCACATCCCTCTCCACCAGTTACAGACGGCTCTAGCCTCTCCTGGCTCTGAGAGACGGGCAACAGCAAAATTGGCCAGGGAAGAAGGATCTGTGGCATTTCCAGCCATGCAGGATGTGCACATCCAGGTCTACGCTCAGTATTGTCTCAGCCTGGCTGCAGGTCCAACACAAACGGCACGGATGGAGGTGGGGATGCTCAGCCTGGCTTACATCCCATACATTCACGGGATGAGCTCCCTGAGAGAGGAGTATGCCTGCCCAAGTGCTGCCCAGATGAGCATCAAGCCAGCAGGACCACTGCACTGCCAGAGGAGCTCGTGCTCCTGCCCACGGGGCCTTCCTCACCCACCGTGCTTGGCGACGCAGCAGCTTGCCAAGAACCACGTCCCCATCACACCAGTTAGTCCTCATCCCAAGAAAGGTATTTCCACCCACACACTCTCCAGTGGGCCAGGGAAGCTGTGGGTAGGATGGCGTTCTGAGGAAATGAGGCTTCAGCAGCTCCAAGAGAGGAAAGCAAAAGCAAACCCACCAAACGCAGCCCAGCTTCCCTTCTTCCCGTGAAGCCGCCAGCTCGCACGTTCACTAGCCAGAGCTCTCACCCCAGCCGTGGCTCAGGGCCGGGTGCTGGGGGTGCCGAGGGTCTCACCCAGCCTGGCCCCAGAACCGCAATGGAGCTGAACACATCCCACGGGAGCCGTTTCCAAAGGGAACCGACCCTCTGAGCCACCCCGCAGGGAGGTCTCTTGGGGCAGCCGTGCTGGGAAGGGACCAGTGATGGACCCAAGCCTGGGATGGTGACAAGGGCGATGCCACCCGTCAAGGTGGCTTTGTGCGGCGGAGCCCTCCACAGGCGGAGAAGAGCCTCGGTGGGAGCGGCGTGCGTGCCTCGTGCCCGGTCAGCCGGGGCTGGCACCGCGGGCTCGGCCTGGCAGGGCTCCCGCCGCTGCCCGCACCGCACCCGCACTGAGCAGGGCCGGGACTCCGCCGGGCTGCGGCACTGCGGGGCCCCGTACAGCGCCGAGAACCCCCGAGCCGGCTCTGCGGGGCGGTGGCAGCGAGCCGGGCCGGGCCGAGCCGGGCCGGAGCGCTGAGCGGCGGCGGCCGGAGCCGCCCGGGGACGGGAGCGGGGCTCGGCGGCGGGCGGGCGGCCCCACCGCGGGGACGTCCCGTTCTCGGCGGTGAAAGGATGGAAAGGGGAATAAAGGGAGGGTGAGTGCGGGGGGAGAGGGAGGAATAAAAAGCAACGAGGGAGGGAGCGGCGGGGAGGAGAGCGGGAGCCCGGAGCGCCGGGAAGTTGGGAGCGCAGCTTACCGCGGCCGGGCAGATAGCGGGGCCGGTCTGGGCGACAGGTCCGGGAGCGGCGGCGAGAGGAGCCGAGGCCGCGGCGGGGCGGACGGCGGGCAGGGGTAGCTCCTTCCCGGTGCTGGCCGCAGCACGAAGAAAGGAAAAAAAGTGAAGAAAAGGGTGGTGGGGGGAAAGCAATGATAACAAATTTCCAGGGAATTGTGCGTCGGGGACAAAATAAAGCGAAATAGTGGAAAGCGGGAGCGCTGCTCCCGGCGGTGCGGGCGGGTCCCAGCGCCGTGCCCGCAGCCGGCCGCGCTCCCGCCCGCTCCACCGTACCGCCCGCGGCTGCTTCGGCTGCGGGAGGGAGGGGGGAGGCGGCAGGGGAGGGCGAAAAGGAGAGGAAAGGGAAAAGAAAAACACCCCTTAAAAAAAAAAAAAACAAAAAACCAAAAAAACACCAAAAACCAAACCGAAAAGAAAAGCAAGAATTGGAGAAACTGAGCCCCAACCGCCGCCTGGACGCGGAGTAAAAAGGCTCCAATAAATCCCGGGTTGAAAAGAAGGGAAAAGTCACCTCCCCGAGGAAATCAGAAGCAGATTTCGAGCCATTTAATCACATGCAGGGAGGTGTGTGCGTGTGCGCCGCCCGCCGCCGCTGCCAGCCCTGCCTCCGCCCTCCGCCCCGCCGGCAGCCCAGCGGGCAGGGCCGGAGCCGGGCGGGAAGCGGGGCCGCCCCGAGCCCTCCCGCCGGCCAGCGCCGCGGGGGTCCCGGTGGCCGCGGTCCCACCTGCCACCCGGCCAGCCCCGCCGCATCCCGGGAGTTCGCTCGGCCCGCAGCGGGTCCATCCCTACGGAGTGCGGGTGGCTGCGGGCCGGAGCCCACCACGCCGAGGGCTCAGCGGTGCCGCGGTCAAGGCAGGTGGTTATTCTCCCTCTGCTTCGCAAAGCAAATGAGGCATTTACCAGGAGGGAGCAGCTCCTCTTATGGAGGAGGCTGGAGTCTCCGCTCCATCCCGTGGTGCAGGGACTTTTCACGCGCTGTTGCACCACAGTCGCCCTGATTTTTGGGTAGGGAGAGAGAGAAGCGGGGCACTTCCGTGCCCAGCACAGCTGCCTCCGGCCTGGTCCCGGGGGGCTGCTCCGCTATCCCCAGGCCACCTGCGAGTGGGGCACGAAAAAGGTGAAACTAATTTAATCAGTTTGTGCGAGGCGGTGGAGGAGAGCAGGAAACCCGGACCTGGATTCCCTCCTGCACTGGGGCCGCGTTCACAGCCCTGCAGCCCCCACATCTGCCAGTTTGGCCTGGGGAACATCCTCTTGTAAAAGCCCTTGCAATGGATGTGAGGACTGAAGACAGCACCGGAGGTGGGAAGAAGGGCAAGGTGCCAGCACAGTGCCCACCCGTTACGTTCAAAGCCCCCACCCACCATCACCCCACTCCCGGGGGACTCCCGGTTACCCACATCCTGTTGCTCTGGGGCAGCAGGTTGCAGGAGCAGCTCTCCCAGCCGGCTGGCAGATGCTCGCTGAAGGAGCAGACCCCAGCTGGCTGCGAGCCCCAAGGGAATTGCTGTTTGCTGCTCTCTGCCTTGTTGCACTAAACATGTTTCTCCCCCTATTCCAGCAGCGGGGACGTGGATAAACAAGGGTAAAGCCACCAGGTGACAGGACAGAGGAGACCCAGGCCATGAGCAGGGGAACATCAAGGCTCCAAGTCCAGTGCTACAGGTGTCTTGTAGCCCCCCTGTCTCTCTCAGGGACACTTGTGCATTCGGAGAGCTGGGCAGTCAAGACAGAAGCCACAAAAGCAGCCCCAATGCAGATCCCAGATGAGAAGCAAGTGCAGGACCAGTGTTTGCTTTGCGTGGGATCAGATCAGACTGCAGGGCAGAGCAAGGGCCAGGGTTGTCAGGACAGTGTGGGTGGCACCAGGGACAGGCTGGGATGATGAAGGCAGTAGGGCACAATGGGGCATGGCTAGAAGATCCCAAAGTGACACAAAGCAGGAATTGTCCAAGGGATGGACCGGAAGGCTTTTTCCTCACCAGGAAACACAAGGACAACCATGAACATGAGCTGTGATACTGAGCCAGCCTGGCCTGGCTGCTCCAGGGTGGTGCTGAGCTGGGGGGGGGCTGCATCATCACAACCTCAGTGCTGCTGTTTTCACACCCATTGGACCCCCACCATCCTGTGACCCAAACATGATGTTAGAAGTCCTGGCCACTGTATGGAAAAGTTTGGGGACTGCTGTCCACGGGCCTCACATCAGTGAAAGCCCAGCTGAGATGGACAGAAGCTGTTTCCTGAATCCCTGTTTCCCCTGTTCCCTCTTTGCAGGATGGAGAGCCTGAGAGAAAGATGTGAATCGGGGTTTGGCAAATGGGAGTGCTACAGACATTAGCAGGGATGGAACACTCACTGAGGCAGGAATCAGACTGTGAGACCCTGTTGGTGTTCCTCAGCATGCTGACATCACCCAGTGCTCACTGCCTTCCTGGGCAGATCTGTCAGGGCTGGGAGGAGGAGAAGGCAAGCACGCTGTGTGGTTTGTCACCCCGCTGTCTGCAGGAAGCTCTGTCCGTTGCAAGCTCCCATTCTGTATCCATTCCTGCTCCCTGTGCCTCATGAAGGCACAGCACTTGGTGCCAGCCAGGCCTCCCAGTCAACAAAGGATTGCTGAAAGGACACAGACATCCACAAGCTGTTGGAGCAAAAGCACCGGCACCAAGTCAGCTGGGGCAGATACAGAGTTGTAGAATGGGTTGGAGGGACCTTAAAAGATCCTCCAGTCCAATCGCACAGCAGGGATGTCTTTCACTAGACCAAATTGCTCAGGCCCCCATTCAAACTTGAGCACTTTCAGGGACAGTCCAGCCACAGCTTGTCTGGGCACCCTGTGCCAGGCCCTCACCACCCTCACAGGGAAGAATTCCTTCCCAATACCCCATCTAACCCTGCCCTCTGGCAGTGGGAAGCCATTCCCCCTTGTCCTGTCACTGCAAAGTCCCTCTCCAGCTCTGTTGGAGCTGCTTTAGGAATTGGAGGGGTCTCTAAAGCCTTCCTGGAGCCATCTGTCCCCCAGGCTGATGCCCCCTCCTGCCCTCTGTACCTCGCCCCCCTTCCCTCCCCCTGCAGCACACGATCAAAGCCAGCCCAGCCCTGCAGAGGACTCTCTTGGCCATTGCCTTCTGCCCACAGAGCGGCTTGGACCCAGCACCGGACACCCCCGAGCCCCCAGACACCCCTCTGAGCCCCCGGACACCCCTCTGAGCCTCCAGACACCCCCGAGCCCCCGGACACCCCTCTGAGCCCCCGGACACCCCTCTGAGCCTCCAGACACCCCCGAGCCCCCGGACACCCCTCTGAGCCCCCGGACACCCCTCTGAGCCTCCAGACACCCCCGAGCCCCCGGACACCCCTCTGAGCCTCCAGACACCCCCGAGCCCCCGGACACCCCCGAGCCCCCGGACACCCCCGAGCCCCCAGACACCCCTCTGAGCCCCCGGGCACCCCCTCTGAGCCTTCGGACACCCCTCTGAGCCTCCAGACACCCCCGAGCCCCCGGACACCCCCGAGCCCCCGGACACCCCCCGGGCCTCCCTTGGTCGGTGCGCGGCGCTCGCGCGCCCCCTGCCGGCCCCGCCGCTCCAGCGCGGGGTCCCCGCTCCGCACCGGGGCCGGGCTCGGCCGCCGGCGACGGGCGCGGGATGCGCGGTGATACCGGGGCCCGGCACCCCGCGGCTCGCTCGCTTGCCAGAGGATTCCAGCTGTAATCCAGCGCCCAGCCCCGCCGAGGAAGGAGAGGGGGCAGCACCGGCCCCATCCCGGTGTGTCGGAACGTCTCCTTGGGGTGGAGGCTCGTGTTCCCAGGCAAGCAGGGAAGAGACCCTACCTGCTGCCTCCCCACGTCGTTCTTTAACCTCCTCACTGGAGAAGGAAGAGGTTTACTGCCAGAAGGGAGGACTCTTTCCTTTGCCTGGTCCCACAGGCCCCTCTCCCAGTGCAGTAAGAGAGAGGGATCCCATTTCAGCCACTGGGTCATCTTTAGGATGACTCCATAATTCTCATGTTTCCCTTCTTTCTGTGCTATTTACTCTTCCGAGGGTACCTCACCTGCCTCCCTTTTGGGACTATCAGTCTCCTGACAGGCACATCTCTCTTCCCACCCTGTGCTCAGAGTCTGCTCCCACACATGGTTTCTTCTGGAGTGCAGGTCACAGCAGCTGTTCCCAGGAACTGAAATGTGGCCTTGCAGGGAGGTACAGACACCCTCCTCGTGGGGTGTGCTTTGCCCAAGGCATGCTGCCATGCTCTGTCACACCAGTGGCTTGGGGCTCATCTGAGCCTCAGCAGCCCTTGGGGGTCTGTTCCCTGCACCCTGACTCTCGTGCTCACCGCCAGCCTTCCTGCGGGCCCAGTGCATCCATGGTGCATTTGGGTCCCTCCTCTTGCTCTGCACAGCCAGGGAACAGAGATGTCCTGGGCTGCCTCCCCAGCCTGGGGTCCAGATGCTGGCAGCATCCAGGGTTTGAGCACTGTGGGGATATGGGGACAGCCCAAACAGGCCCTCCCCGGGGACCAGCAGCCCTGCTCTGCACCACAACAGCTCTTCTCTGCCGCCCAGAAAGGTCAATAGGGGCAGGTCACCCTGGTGGAGACAGGGTCTCTTTGTTGAAAGGTGTGCAGTGAGTGTGGCTTGGGGAAAAGGAACCAACAAACCCCAGCATGTAACTGCATATAACACATAGAACCACTGCACTGACAGTGTGTGGGCTTTGCCCTGCCCTGCCCCTGCTCACCCCAGCGTGAACATCGCACAGGTCAGGCACAGTGCTGGAGCTTCAGCCCCAGGCCAAGGTGGGGCAGCCCAGGGGACTGCAGTCCTCTGGCAAGGTGGAGCCGGGCAAGGCTGGAGAGAACCTGCAGCAGTGTGTGCTGAGGCCATGTTCTGGTGTCGTTGCCATTCGCGGTCTTGGGCTGGGGGATGCTGTAGAAAGACGCTGCAGAGGCCAAGGACAATGTGCAAGACGGCCCCCAAACACGCTCCATTTGCCCGGGAAGTGGCAGGTCTGCAGGCACTCCAGCTCCTGCTCTTCTAGCACATCTTCAGCTCTATATTGTCACCCTGTGGCTACTTTTAGCCCATGGCAAAGGGACTTGCATGTCCCTGCTCACAGTGAAAACATTCCTGGCCAATGCCGAATGTGATGAGCGTGTCCCCCTATCCAGCAAGCAGCTGGGGTCAGGAACTGATTTTGTGCCTCTTTCTCTCTCATCAGCTTCCTGAGCTGCAAGACCTAAGCCTGGCCCTCTCCTGAACACGCTTTGGTTCATCTTTAACTGCTTCCATTCCCGCATCACTGCCGTGGCTGTGTGTGCAGACGGCCTAAGAATGTCACCCCCACACCTTACACTCCCGTCTGTGCTCTGCAGTGACCGCTACGGCACCAGCATGTTCCTTCCCCACGGCAGGCAAAGGGACAAGCGTGTCCCCAAGGGCGCGATCGCAGCAGCCGCGGGACCGTCGAGCCCCGGGGAGCGGCGGGTGCGATCCCGGCCCGGCCCGGCCCGGCCCGGCCCGGCGGCCGCGAGGTGGAGCCGCTCCCCCGCAGCTGGGGCCGCTCGCTCTTCGCCGGGGAGAGGCTCCGGCAGCCGGGAGCGGGCGGATCGGAGCAGCGGGATAAGCCGGTCCCACGCGGGCGCTGAGAGCTGAGTGTGTGTTCCCATGGGCAGGAGGATGCTGCGCCTGCCCTGTTGCCATCGGAGGAAGGGTGCTGTGCTTGTCACAAGTGGGAGGATGCTGTGCGTGTCTCGCACGCCTTATGCCACGGCAGGAGCCTCGGGATGCTCTCGGGGCAACGGCGCCTCTCAAGGATGCACAGCTGCCCGCCAGCAGCACCTCTGCTGAGCGGGATTATGTGGATGCAGAGTGAGGGTTTCTCCTGAGAAACATCTCACCTGAATTTTAAGAGCTGTTTTCCAGGGGCCCAAGTGCTGTTCAGGGCCCGGAAGTCAGAAGCAAAGTTTAGCTTTAGCACAAGGGGCTCTTTTAATAAACCTCATCAGCTACCACAACATCCTCATGTGCTGAGGACCCTGCTTCCGTCTGCTCCGGTTTCCCGGCTCCAATCCTTGTGCGGGGATCGGAAGGACTTGGGCGGTGCTCTCTCGCACCGGAGGAATGTGAGCCCTGCCGGCTGGCAGATAACACCTCGTCCGCAGCGTTCGAGGAGCAGGCGTCCGCCGCAGAACGATGTTGCAATCGGAGCACAGCGTGTGCCTGGTGCTTCAGGGGTGTTCCCAGCGAGACACCAGGGGAGGAGGTCCACAAACTTGCCTGGCAGATGGAGGCTGTCCTGCGTGAGCCGGGAGCAGCTTGCTAGGCAGCCTCTGGCATGGCTGGGGTTGAGGTTTGGCTGGCGTCCTTTGCTCCAAACCAATTCAGTATTTGGGTAGATTTGGGCTGGGATTCCAGAAAGCCTCAGCAGCTTGGGCTGTGCTTCTGCTGCTCAGCTGGGCACGGCATGGGGGGCCCTTGGTTGCCCGAGGGTTGGGGGCCCCAGCCTGCTGCTGGGACCATGAGTTGCAGCCCATGTCTCCAAGGCAGCAGGGCTTGCTGCTGCTCAAACTTGCCTCCAGCAGCTCCTGTGTCTCCAGAGCCTGCCCAGTTGCAAGCAGCAGCAGCTACTGTGATATAAACAAATCCCTGTTTTTTGAAGTGGTGGTGGGATTGAAGTGCCTGCTTCCTTGTCCTCTTTGGGAGTGCAGGCACATGGGCAGGCCCGTAGGGATGAAGGCAATTCACAGCCCCAAACTTGCCAGAGCTCGTGGAGTGTTTGGACAACGCTCTCAGCCACATGGTGGGAACGTTGGGGTGTCCTGTGCAGGGCCGGGAGTTGGACTCCATGTTTGGGGGCCATTTCCAGCTCAGGAGATTCTGTGATTCTGTGAATTCCTGTGAGGCGGCAGAAGCGTGAGCATATGGTCAAATGCACGCGTCTGCACTTCTCCAGTCCTCCGGATTGTGTGGGGAGGTCATCCCTCCACTGCCTCTGCTGATGATCTGGGGCTGAGCTCCCAGTGAGGGAGGAGCCCAGGGGGTCCCTTGGTGTAGCCATGACAGAGCAGGTGGCACAGGCCTTCCTGAATCAACTAAAGGCCTTTGTCTGAAGCTGTCCTGAAAATGAGTCTTTCTGAGAGGTGGTGGTGGTACCTGGCTGGCAGCCAGATGGCTGGGGGAAGAAGGGGTATTGAGAGGAAGGGCTGGAACAAAGGGCTGGGAAGGAGGGACCAGGGTGAACAGTGAGAGAAGGAAGGCAGGAGAGGAGAGGTGGGAGGGAGGGAAGGGAAAGAAGCTCATAGGAAAACATGGTGTGAAGAGGGAGAGAAGGACGGTTTGGGGGGTTGGGGGGGAAGAGAAACACACAGAGAGTTTTGTAACAACTTAAATTCATTCCAGACAATGTCCAAGGAGCTCTGGCAGCACGGGTTGAAACTAACCCTGCCTTTGATTTTATGAGTTCATTATATGTTGTTTGGGACAGTGATTCATGCATCTTGGCTGCTTCACATTTTCCCTTGTGTCACAAATGAAGAGGGGACCACGAGATGGATTCTTTGGATGGAAAGTATTCCCTCAATTGTTAGGTAGATGTCTCTGCCATCCAGAGATCCCAGGAGAGTGGTCTCCTGGGTTGCCCCAGCTCCCTGCACAGCACACACAACCTCAGTGCCTCGTGTCTTGCTCCCTCTTAAAGGGAAAGCACTGGGAATGGCTGGGCAGAAGGAGGTGAGAAGATGCCCAGTGGTGGCCACGTATGTTCTGCGCCTGCCCTTTGCTGCAAAACCCAGAATGGGCCAGAGGATGGACCACTGGGACAGCTCAGACCTGTGTCGGGAGGATATCCAGCCACCAAGGACGGTCCTGTGACCAGTGTCCCAGAGCCCATCTCTGCAGATGGTGAGGGAGGGTGCCCCGAGGTCACCATCCCAGCTTGGGGACCACGCTGGGGTCATGCTGTGAGTGCTCCTCAGCTCCATCCCCATCCCAAGAGCATCACTGCACTTACAGGTTGCCACTGCTCAAAGGTGCGAGGCACTGGATGAGCTACAGGGAAAACCATTCACGAATGGGTTGGTGGCTCCCAGACCATTTTGGTTGGGAATATTTACAACCCTAATAATGGGCCCTGGTCAGAAAAGTAACAAAACCTGCCCAAGCCAGCATCAAAGTTTCTATTGCAGCTTATTGAGAAACACCAATGACTTGGTTGGGTATTGTTACTAGTTTTAGCTTTTTGTGTCATTTCAGGCTTTCCAGTCTCACAATTTTCAAAAACATATTGGTAGAGAAAATACAGGCCTTCGAAACTGGACACCAAAAGCTCTTTGCCTGGCATTTTCTGGTTTTGATTTAAAGTTTCTCTTCTAAATGAGATGAAGTTCAGCAAAGTGTTATATTTTGACCAGAAAGGCATTTTTCAGTGTGGCTGGTCCTGGCCTGAGCCCTGTGAAATGTCAGGGCTTCTACCCTGGCAAGCTGTGACCAGCCTGCAGAGCTTCCCATGCTGCTGTACCTTACACTGACCAGTGGGAAAAGGCCTCGAAGATCCACACACTTATTGGGGCATGGAAACCTTTATAGCGGCCTGAAGTAGCTCGAAAGGAGAGCTGAGACTTTCTTACAAGCTTGCTCTAGTGCTGGATGAGCTTCATGTGGACTCCCAGGTAGAACCACCACGCAGAAACCCATCTTGAGATGAGGACAAGAAGCACTGAGGTGGGGTGGCTGAAAGCTCGGGGTCTGGTGGGGGGGGAGCAATAGCCCAGCCCTGCAAGCCCCAATCTGCCCTGCTCCACCTGAGTTCCAGAGACCCACGTACCCCACACTGCCTCCTTTCTTTAGGCCTGGGCTCAGGCGCTGCTGGTCCTGCAGGGAGACTCTTCTGAGGATACAGCACAGTCTTTATTCTGCTGGGATTGCAGGCCAGCATCTTTCCCCAGCACAAGTTTCACTTCAGGAAAATGAGGGTTGTTTTTTTTGTTTGTTTGAATGTTGTTGTTTTTAAAGAGAATTCTTAGGAAAAACACTCGCTGAGATGGATCAGCTCATTTTCGAAGTTATCCTGAGGCAAAAGGCAGAGGGTGTGGGCTGCGATACACACCCACATCTGTACAATGAGGAAGGCAACAGCGCAAAGCAAAAACAATTGCATGAAAAGCTTTCCAACAACAAAGTTTGCAAACCCGCAGAGCCCAGGCTATTTCTTGTGGTCGGTGGGTAAGAGTTCCCAGATAATAGGGCCTGACAATGGAACAATGGGGGCCGAAAGACGCGGTTCATGATTAGGAGTTATATAACAGCGGCTGGCATTTATTAATAACACTCGTGTTGGGCTTCATTTTCTTAGTTAGCACTTTTCAGGTTCAGAGCACTTCACAACCCCAGGCCATTTCGTATTGGATGCTTGGCACGAGGTGACCTGGAGCAGTAGGAACAACCTTCATGCCTATTTCTCTTGCAGACCTTACAGGGGAGAAAGGAAAATGGCAAGCAATGGGCTTTCACTGGCTATTTGGGACCTTTCTTGTACCCCAAAGCCATGGGGTGGAGTAAGATCACAAAGGAACATCATTTGGGAAACAGAGTTTTCTGGGATGTGTTACTGAACCTTAATGCTTACAAAGTGCTCCTTTTCCTGGAGAACGAGAAAAACTGGGACTTTCATTGGGACACAGGAATAAGGTTGGGTGTGATCCCAAATGGGAACCAGCCCTGGAGGAACGGTCCCACAGCCAGCCGGCAGTGTTGGCATCTGCCTTCTGGCACAGCTCTGGGAGCAGGAGTGAGACATCCCCCACAGACAACCCCGATGCTGCCTACCACGTCCTGGGACAGGCTGGTTGGAGCACTAGGGATGGCTGTGCCTGGAGGATGCACCCGGGGCAGGCTGGGCTGGGACAGAGGCTTCCTGTGGCCGGCTCTCATGAGACCCTGACGCAGAGCAGCAGTCATCCCGCCGGCACAGGGGATGAGCGGTCCAGTCTGAACAGGTTGTCTCCTTCTGGTCTGGCTATTTATTGCTCCTCTGACTGTTGCTCATGGTATGTGCTGACCGCTCAGCCTGCTCATGAAAAACAAGAGAATTCCCGTCCAAGCTCTGGTGCCAAGCAGGCAGCGACGCTTTTCTTCTGAGCAGGCCTGAGAACCTCTCCTCAGCCCTGGGAGGCAGATGTCTCAAAAGCGGCTCAGACCTGGGAAAGTTGTGGTCCAGGATCAGGCTTTGGCCTCAAACACCCAAACAGCTCATCAGACTGTCTGCTCCAGAGGCAGAACCAGCACAAGCAGGAGAAAAACCTGCCTGTGTGCATGGAGCCGAAAGCAGAGGGCCTCGTGGCCCCACAGCTTTACTCCTAACCAGGAGGCATGGGAGAGCTGCAGATTCCCACATGGGAACACGGCAAGGAGAAGGAGGCAGGGCTTGCACCTACAAGGGATAGGACCTTGTGCCTTTTTCCACTGGTTCTGGAAGTGCATGTGCTCCAGTGAGCAGTCCCGAGGCAAAGAAATTCACACTTCCAGCAGTTCCTCTTTAGGAAAGGCCTGGAGATGCTGAGCAAAGCCAAGGGCAAAGAGCCACCCCAGGGCCAGCCCTATGACAAGCCCCAGGAGTCCTGGGGAGGTGCCTGCACAGCCTGACTGGAGGCACAGGGCTGTGGTGCTGAAGTGATTCCCAGAGCCCGTTGAGCAGTAGCCAAGCTGATGCATCCTGTAAGGAGGAAACGTCTTCTTTTTTGTAAGATCGAAATTATTCACATCTGTCCCGATGTGCCTGCCTGCACAGGAGAGATCATGAGATAACAGATATCATGGCTCTGGGTTTTTTTCACTTGGTCTCTCAGAGATGCTGGCAGCACCAGGAGCAATTTTAGCACTTGTAAACCATCCTCCCACATGGGAAAAAACCTCCCACGCCACCGGCTAATGCTGTCTGGTGGAGAGCAGATTGCACTCCAAATGCCAGAAGCATCGATGGTTTGGGGACTCTGCTCACTGGAAACCATCTGCCAGTCGATGGCTTATCAACTCTTCTTCCTCAAAAGGGTTTGGGGCTCGCCCCTCAGACTGGTCCCTGCACATCCTCGCAGCCCTTTGGTGCCTGCATGCCAAGTGGTGTGTGAGGCAGGGACAGCACGGTGCCAGAGGCTCAGCGCCCAGGCAGGGCTGCTAGCAGGGGTCACTGGTGCCACACAGCTTGGGCTGGGTTCCTCTCAGCTCTTTGGCTGCAGAATGTATTGCTGGTGGTGTCAGGGAAACCAGGGTGTTTCCTGGGGTTCATGTCTCCTCATGGGTCTGGCTCAGGTTTGGGAACCCCAGTCCTGGGGCTTCTTCCTGCTCCTCCTCTGTGCCTTCCTGCACAGCTGGGGTGGATGGCAACCAGGCTGGATCAGGGGGACCCCACACAGCATGACCATGTCATGGCCATGCTGTGTGACACGGCTACTAAAGGGGAACAGTGCCCCTCAAGCCCCCAGCCCAGGACATCTGGCCCTGATGATCACTGGTGGGCTGCCCAGGACAGCCCTGCATATGGGATCCAGCTGCCTGTGCCTGACTCCAGGTGAGGCAGGATGAGGTGAGACTGGCTGGATGAGACAAGCAGCCAGGGGAGATGATGAGAGTAATTTCAGACCTTTTAAATCAAGACTTAGATGTGCCCTTTGCTGCTGAGATTGAAATCAGGACCCTCCTAGCTTCAAAGACAGTGAACATTAAAGGTCAGATTTCTTTGCTGTATGTCCAAGGTGAGAGCTATAGCCAGAACTGTCTGACAGCACACTGTTACAGGCAGGAAAATCCTTTTGTTATCTGCCTTCAAGTACTGAACAGAAAAGGCTTAAATACAAATTAGTTTTTTGAGGGGAGAAATACCTACTGACCCAGGGAAGTTGATGAGGATTAAAACATTCTCCTCACACTTACTGGGAAAGGATCACGTCCACCATCTGGCCTGAAAGGAACTTCTGGTTCTTTTTTGGCACCCCAATCTGAATCCACAGCATCTATGGGTTCAAACTGGGTCAAAAGGCTCTGGTGCTGTCTGGGGGAAATCTCTAAAATCCCCATCATGACCTTTTCCCTACAATTTAATTTGATGGGAAATTGCACAGGCAGAAAAATAATATAGTTTCAAGGTAAGTTTGGTCTACAAAAATTTCCTGCCAATGGCAAATGCAGTTCATGGGGCTGTTTCCTTCTGGCATTTGTCTCTGCACCCATCTTTCATGCCTTCCCACCTCCAGATGAGGTGCATTTAACAGCATGGCACTGGCTTAATGGCAGATGGTGCCAAAGCTGGTCTCTCTGGATCCTAGTGGCAGCTACTCAATGGCTCATTTTGTGTTTCTCTGTCTGCTCTGCCTGTTGGAGGTTGGGGTTTTTTTGGACTTGTCCTTCTGATCATGGCCTGCACCTCAGAGATCGAATTGAAGAGCTTTTAAGAGAGGACAAGCTCCATGTTCTCTGAATCCATGGCCTGGGGATTCCCTGGCTGTGCTCCAACAGCTCTCAGGGCAGAGCAGAGCCCCCCTTGGAGCTCAGTGCCACAGAAGAGGAAAGGGAGAAGCAGGGCAGCGATGGTTGGGACTGCAACTCCACGGGGTTCGTTAGCAGGAATTAGTGCCTCATTTACCAGTGCACTCCTCTATGCCCAGAATTAAGTCCTCACATCCCATGTTTCAGCAGGTTTGCCCAGAGCATGTGAACAAGAGCTCTTATTCTCCTGTAAGGGCATCCACAGAGTCGCCTCCTGCCCACACTACACAGGGTTTGCAAACGATCTTTCTTAAGCAGATGTGCCACATAGTCCCTGCTAGCACTTTTTGATGAAAAATGGCATAAAAATATAAAATTTGGATGAAGAAGAGGGGGGGAAAAAAACCTGACTGAATTTTCACAATTCCTTTCCTGGTTCCTGTCTCACTACAGTTGGTTGAATGTTTCTAAATTCAGCTACACTTCAAAAATTTCTGACCAAAAAACACAAGGATGTTTTTAGAAAAACGTTTCTCAGTTTTTCCCTTCTGGTTTGGCCATGTGTTTGACTCACTGAGAGGAGACTCCAGTTGGTTTTTCTGACTAGAACCACACTTTAAAGAGAACAGCCATTCCCTTAATTTGGGCTGATAAATCTCACAGGCACAGATGAAGATAAATCACATTTTGAACCCAGAGTACAAATTCTCAGGGTTTAAACATTTGTGTGGTATTTGTTAAGCAATTTGAAGTGTTATTGAAGTAACTGAGCTGGACAACAGGGTTGGACCTGGCCCAGGACAACAACTGTGTACAGAGACTAGGCCTGTATGGAATAGGGATAGAGGGTCCTGGCTGAATCCCACTTCACTCGGAGCATTCATGGAGGGTATGTCCTTTCTTCTATGCAGGGTATCTTTGGTTGTGCTTCTTCCACTGCTCCCTTTCGGAGGATGGAGGGATGCTCTGTCAGCCCCCGTGGGAAGCCTTTATATTCCAGGCATGCTAAATCTCCTCATGAAGAACAAATTTGCTTCAGCCCAGAGGAGAGTCACGGAGGACTTTGGATTTCTTGTGTCTGTCTGCTGCTGTTGCTGCAGCCTCCAGAGGAAAAAGAGGCTCCTGCCACACTGGGGTGGCCCGAAGGGGACCCCAGGGTCAGCACTGGCTGCTGCAAAGCTGGAATTCCTGGAAAGCTGCTGCGTGTCCAACACGTGCCATCGCACCCGGGCACAAAGCTCCGGCCCTGCGCGCCCCGGCTGCTCCGCAGGACGGCACAGCTCCCTCGGAGGGACGAACTCCTCCCGGGCACCACCGCCCTGCGCCTTCCCCAGGGCACCTGGCAGAGGCTCTTTCACGTCCCATGGCCGGACGCTTGTGGTGGTGCGTTCCCTCCCGCCTCCAATGGAGGCACCTCGAGGTGCTCCGAGCCCTGTTCTGGGTACCGGGACCCTCGGGGCTCCGAGCCCTGTGGCGGTGCCGGGACCCTCGGGGCTCCGAGCCCTGTTCTGGGTACCGGGACCCTCGGGGCTCCGAGCCCTGTGGCGGTGCCGGGACCCTCGGGGCTCCGAGCCCTGTTCTGGGTACCGGGACCCTCGGGGCTCCGAGCCCTGTGGCGGTGCCGGGACCCTCGGGGCTCCGAGCCCTGTTCTGGGTACCGGGACCCTCGGGGCTCCGAGCCCTGTGGCGGTGCCGGGACCCTCGGGGCTCCGAGCCCTGTTCTGGGTACCGGGACCCTCGGGGCTCCGAGCCCTGTGGCGGTGCCGGGACCCCGCAGGACCCAGCGGGGCCGGGCCGGGCCGGGCGGGTCCCGCCTGCCCCTCGCCGCCGCCAGGTGGCGCCGCCCTCCCGGGTCAGCGCGGGGCCGGGGCCGGTGTCGGTGTTGGGGCCGGGGCCGGTGTCGGTGTTGGGGCTGGTGTCGGTGTTGGGGCCGGGGCCGGTGTCGGTGTTGGGGCCGGTGTCGGTGTTGGGGCCGGGGCCGGTGTTGGGGCCGGTGTCGGTGTTGGGGCCGGTGTCGGTGTTGGGGCCGGGGCCGGTGTTGGGGCCGGGGCCGGTGTTGGTGTTGGGGCCGGGGCCGGTGTCGGTGTTGGGGCCGGTGTCGGTGTTGGGGCCGGGGCCGGTGTTGGGGCCGGGGCCGGGGCCGGTGTCGGTGTTGGGGCTGGTGTCGGTGTTGGGGCCGGGGCCGGTGTCGGTGTTGGGGCCGGTGTCGGTGTTGGGGCTGGTGTCGGTGGTGGGGCTGGTGTCGGTGTTGGGGCCGGGGCCGGTGTTGGGGCCGGTGTCGGTGTTGGGGCCGGGGCCGGTGTCGGTGTTGGGGCCGGGGCCGGTGTTGGGGCCGGGGCCGGTGTTGGTGTTGGGGCCGGGGCCGGTGTCGGTGTTGAGGCCGGTGTCGGTGTTGGGGCTGGTTTCGGTGGTGGGACCGGTGTCGGTGTTGGGGCCGGTGTCGGTGTTGGGGCTGGTGTCGGTGTTGGGACCGGTGTCGGTGTTGGGGCCGGTGTCGGTGTTGGGGCTGGTGTCGGTGTTGGGACCGGTGTCGGTGTTGGGGCCGGTGTCGGTGTTGGGGCTGGTGTCGGTGTTGGGACCGGTGTCGGTGTTGGGGCCGGTGTCGGTGTTGGGGCCGGTGTCGGTGGTGGGGCCGGTGTCGGTGGTGGGGCTGGTGTCGGTGTTGGGGCCGGTGTCGGTGTTGGGACCGGTGTCGGTGTTGGGACCGGTGTCGGTGTTGGGACCGGTGTCGGTGTTGGGGCTGGTGTCGGTGTTGGGGCCGGTGTCGGTGTTGGGGCTGGTGTCGGTGTTGGGACCGGTGTCGGTGTTGGGGCCGGGGCCGGTGTTGGGGCCGGTGTCAGTGTTGGGGCCGGTGTCGGTGGTGGGGCTGGTGTCGGTGTTGGGGCCGGTGTCGGTGTTGGGACCGGTGTCGGTGTTGGGGCCGGTGTCGGTGTTGGGACCGGTGTCGGTGGTGGGGCTGGTGTCGGTGTTGGGGCCGGGGCCGGTGTTGGGACCGGTGTCGGTGGTGGGGCTGGTGTCGGTTGTGGGGCTGGTGTCGGTGTTGGGGCCGGTGTCGGTGTTGGGGCCGGTGTCGGTGTTGGGACCGGTGTCGGTGGTGGGGCTGGTGTCGGTGTTGGGGCCGGGGCCGGTGTCGGTGTCGGGGCCGTGCTCACGGCAGGGTCGGGGCAGCGCTCTGGGGCCGCGGCAGCGCGGACAGCACCCCCGTGGGGCTCCGTGAGGACGGGGGGCAGTGCCATGCTGTGTCTGGCCAGTGGTCTCTTCATCACCCCCCGTTGGGGCTCCCAGTGCAGTGTCCGGCAGCAGGAAAAGCGCCCGTGTTCCCGCTGAGAAGCCACGTCCCAGCCCGGTCCATCAGCCTGGGCAGAGGGCACCTCCCGGTACAATTCAGCTCTGTTGGGTACCACGATGTCACAAACACCATCACAACGTCCTGTATTAGTGTCCTTCTTCATCCAGCTTCATGGCTATGCGTTGACCCACATGCTGCCTCTGCTGGCTCAAACAGGTGTCCAAGAGGATTGGGGGCTGCAGTTCCCGGGTGGGAAGGGAGGAGACAAAAGTAGGCTCTTTCCTAAAATACGGTCAAAGAGCAGAACACCAAGTGCAGCTCAGTGCTTAATCTCGGCTCCAGGATGAAATATGGTCTCTGTCCCAATAAAGTAGATAAACTGAGCCAAGTCCTTTGTTAGTACCATCTCCTGGAGAGAAAGTGTCTTTTGGCAGCAAATGTGATGGAAACAGACCAGGCAATGCTTGAGGACACAGCCAGTCTCAGAGGGGATCTGACAGCTCTTGCACAACCCTCCAAGAAGCTTAGGGACTCGAACACCTGTACATGATCCAGCATCCATGACAAGGAACTTTTTTCTCTGGCACTATTCTATTTCCCACCCCAGACTCAGAGCTGGCTCTCCATAGGCGGTCCTGCCATGGCACCCAGGACTGCAGCCTTTACTTCCCTTCTCAGCCTTCCTGCTGCTCCACTCTGCCTCCTGATACCTCCCCAAAGGCTGCCTCCAAAGCAGCCAACGCTGAGACACCGGAGCTGCAAGGAGCACTGGCCGTGCTGCTGCTCCTTGGGTGGGAGCTGCATCCTGGGAGCCCCAGGGTCCCTGCTGCCGACCCACAGCAGCTCTGGCAGCGCCGGCGCCAAAGCCTCAGCTTCTGTTAGTGGCATGCAAGACCTCCCCTGGGGAAAGGTCCAGATCTTACCTAAAGTCAGGGTCACGGGTCAGTGGGCTTGGCTGGGCACCTTGGTCTCATTCTCCAGCATGGGGAAATGAGAGGTTTCCACGGACCATGTTCACAGGTGGCAAAGCACCCAGGACATGGCTGACCATGTCCCATATCTGCACACCCTTCACTCCCAGCTTCCAGATACAAGAAGGAGCCTTTCCCATCACCTGCTCTGTCATATCGCTGCGACCATGGGCTTGTGAGGGCTCCCCTCCCTTTTTAGGATATCAGTGTGATGCTGGAGAGCAGGGTCTCCTACCATATCCCAGCAGGGGGCCATGGGCCCTTGCTGGTCTGTGTCCTGCTCCAGGGTGCCCGGTAGGAGGCCAAGGTTCTTTGGGCAGGTAATTGAAACTCCTTGGGAGGAATGGTGAGGCCTACAAAGAGAGGGGCAGAATCAGTCCACTGAAATTCACTGGTGGGCTTGGATATGGCTGCAACAGCCACATCCCACACATCTGTTTCAGGGTTTGGGCCAGACCCATCCAGAGGAAAGAAATAAAATATGTAGACTGTTTTGCTGTTTGCAAACAGGCCCTGTTTTTTTGTGAATGGATTCATTCACCGTCCTCCTGAAAGGGCCATTTTAGCCAATGGCCGGTTCGCAAGCACTGCCTCCCAGCTCCTCCTGATTTGCTCTTTGTGGCTCTGCCTCTCCGATTGGGCTCCCGGCGCCACATGACGCTGTCCCTTCTCCTTGATGGGGTGTCTGACACTTTTAGGCAGAATACCAAACAGCTAATGCCGAGGAGCAGCCATGTCCCTGGGATGCTGCTGCTGTTAATGTTTGGTTTTAATCACCAAGGGGGAGGGGAGGCTCATGCACGGCCTTTGCAGATGAGCCAGCAGCCCTTCTGACACCTCTGGAGTGCCAGGAGTAAAACCCTACACTCCCTTATGGAGAGGGGTCAGGGTCCTGCTCTGCCCAGCAGCAACTGGGCATGTGGTTGGGTTTGCTTTCCATGGACACAGCGAAGGAGAACTGCAAAGGAGTGGGAAGGCATCCCGAGGTATGTCTTGCATAGAGGGAGCAGAACTCCCACCCTTGTACCTGGTAGCCCTGAGGAGATGGTGAGACGAGCCCTCAGGGCACACCTATGGTCGGCACAGGATCACTGAGGTTGGGAAAGACCTCTGAGATCATTGAGCACTGTGCACCCTGGCACTATTAACCTCAGCATTGTGGCTTGATTTTCATTGTGGTGATGAACAAGGAGCTGGGGGTGCCTGAGGAAGTGGCTCCAGCTCAGCTGGAGCTCCCGACCAGCAGTGGTCAGCAGGATGAGCTCACCAGTGACCTGCTGCTAGACCAAGCAGGGTGTGCAGAGAGTCTGGCTTTCTCTAATAGCTCCTGGTGGCCATGACAGGCTGCAAAGGTGAGGGACAGCAAATGCTCAGGATGGAGGAGGAGAGGAACACAATTTTGCATGTTGAGAAAAAGTTTAGTTTGGGCTTTAAAGTGTGAGGAGGCCAATTACTGCCTTCAGCCCATTCGTCTGCCTTTCTAGGAATGATGAGTGATGGGCTTAGGTCATCACCTGGGCTTGAGTCAGATATCTCCAGAGCTGGCACTAAATATCTGCGAACTCTACCCCCGTGAATCTGAGTTACCCTGGCAGAGCTGGCACGCTGACAGAAGCTGCATTCCTGGGCACCGGCCTTAGCTGAGGGGACACGAGCTAAACAGGGAGAGGCGGGGCAGAAATTGAGGATGAAATATGAAATACCCTTTGCCAATGGAGACAAAAGAGTTAACCTGCTGCTGGTTAAAACCGAACTGGGATGTGAAAGAGGAGTGGAAAGGTGACTTCATCCCATTGAATCAAATGTCAGGAGCCATCCTGAACTCATTCTCTCTTCCAAGAGAAACAGGACAATCTAAATCCAGGGTTCGTGCGTGGGAGAGCAATTCACCAAGCAATAGAAGGGCCTTGACATTCAGAAGGAAGAGATGGAGACCTCTGCAGACCTGAGAGAGGGGTTCTTTGCTTCAGCCAAGCTTTGTAGGGACTACAAGGAAGAGATCCAGCCAAGGAAGCCCCTGAACAGCACGTGGTGCTGGAGCAGGTGAGCTCTGGCCAGCGCTGGCTCTGGAGAGGAAAGCTGCCTTTGCTTTCCCACCATGCCAAGGGACATGTGCCTGCAGGACATGGAGCATCCATTGGGTCCCATGGAACTTCCTCCATCACACGTGCTCTGCCCTGCCCGACGGAAGAAGGGCTGATCCTCCAGCTAACCACCTTCTGCTTAAGCGTGGACGCTCAGTATGGAGAAGGGACACTGCAAAGCATGAGGCTCACTGCGGCTTCACAGGGCATGGGCACAGTTCCCCTGCCAACAGCGGGCGAGTGGAGGAGCAGCTGGGTGCCCAGGAGCGCGGGCGCACAGCCCTGTCAGTGAGTGTCCACGGCTGTGCGTGGCTTTTGGCAGTGTAATGGCAGGCCAGACCCGAGTTAGAGGATGGCAGCCACCCTCAGTGCTCCAGCCTGACCCCAGAACACAAGGGGAAAGGCCCACGTCTTCAGAAGCTGGCACCCACCTCATCTCGGGGTTCTGCCGGTTCTGCCTGTTCTGCCCCCTTCCCCCTGCAGCTCATCCCTTAATCACAAGCAGCTTGGGGAGACAATGAAATAACCGCACCAAAGAACCAGCCTTGTTCCCCTTTGTCTTCCTCTCCTTGGAGGCTCGGCAGTTGAGCTGAGCCATCACGCCCATGGCCCGGCCGTCACACATCCGACTCACCGCCTCCCGGGGCAGCCAAGCTCCTTGGCACGAGGGAACCGTGCATCAGCACGAGGTGACCGTGGTCCAGCGCTGTGGCAGACTGCAAGGCAGGGCCAGGTGGGCTGGCACACGCCCCACGGGGCTGCCCTCTGCTCCCCAGCCCTGGCCCTCACCGAGCGCCTTAGCTCTCGGCTCTCATGCTTTCACCTCCAGACAAGCCATCATCTCAAGCGGGACCACTGAGATCTCCCCAGAGACGGAGGCAGCCCCCCTCCTCCCTCCAGCACATGGCATGGAGGCTCTTAGGCTGGTTTTCGCTGAGTTCACACAAATCTCGCCTTCCCCTTTCCCAACCCCCACTTCCCCGCGCAACTGAACTCAGCCATTGAGCCCAGCGAATGGTTTATTTCCCAGGTTAGCACAAAGCAGGGGTCTCTGTGTGCCCCTGGAACCAGCAGAACAAAACGCACAAAGACGTTAGAGGGCCATTTGTAACCAAATCCCAACACACCAGATACTGTTGGGATTATGTCAGAAATATTTTCCCAGAATGCCTTCCCCCCATGCTCCCTCCTACAGATGTTCGGCCCCCACACCACAGATGTTGTTCCTCTTGCAAAATGAGCTTTCCCCTTTCTCTCTGAAATGCCCCTGATGTTTTGCACATTGTCTTTGCCGAGGTCTCCTTTTCACCCTGCGCTCTGCATCCCCCCTTCCTGGATCCCTCTGGTGGATGTGTGGAAAGGCCAACCTGCCTCCTCATGTGGGGATGAGAGGATGGCTGCAGGGCTCTGCAGGGATGTGGGCTACTGGATGTCCCTGTCCCGCTTGCCTTGTCCCCACCATGCCCATCTCAACAGCTCTGTTTCAGCTTCAATCTGTGTGTGACCTCCAGGCTCTGCTGGCCTGCTTCATGGGACTTGCTGGACCTCAGTCCCCTCAGACGACGATGGAGGGATAGGAGCCAGACCCCTTGGAGGGTCCTGGTGTCTTCCCGTGGGCTTGGTGTCATGCCACTCTCCTGTGCTGCATGCCAAGCTGGAGGGGGCAGGGTCTCCTTGCTGCTCTGCGGCCGCCTTGGGGGAGAGCATCTCCTCACTGGCCGGGGCCTTCGGCTGCAGTTTGTTCCTCAGGGATGCCGGGCACGTTTCAGACACCAGAGGGAATGGCCAGACCTTCCCCTCCAGCACCAGCAGCCGACGCAGAACACGCAGGAGAATGGCCTGGCAGCCCGTCAGGGCCCCGCTCCAAGCCCTCTGACAGACCGGCAGACAGACAGGCAGACAGACAGATCTCCGTCGGCAGTGGGCTCGCACTGCCCGTGCCCCGCTCCCCGGTGCTGGGCTCCTCCCCAGCCCGGCTGTCGGAGCCTGCCCGAGCGGAGCCGTCCCGTTTCTGCCTTGCCCTGGCTCCACGAGCTCCGCTGGCCCCGCACAAGAGCTGAGGGGGCTCCACGGCACCGCAGGCTCTGCGGAGCCCCGCACACCCCCAGCGACGCCGCGGGCAGCGGTGCCGGGCCCGGGGCTCCGTGCGGCAGCAGGGCAGGGCGCGTCTCCATCCTTCCCTCCTTTGCTAGTACCGGCAGCCGAAAAAAAGCATTTGTTCCGACACGCGCGGGGCTGCCAAGCTGTGTCAGGCGCTTTGATGGCCGGGGCAGTAACCTCGACCGCTTCCTCTGCCAGCAGGAGAGCCGAATTCAAGAGCCGCAGAGCATGGAATCTCGCAAGGACTTCAGATGACACCTCCAGTCCGGGACTTCGCAGCTCTTTTACGCGTTACGAGACATTTCTCTCCCGTCGGTGTTTTTCTTTCTCCCCAACAGGTTATACAGGCAAAGAAATCCCAGAGCGGGATCCTGGAGAGACAGAAACCGATGGAGCTGTCCCGACTTTTGGGGCATTTTGTGATTTGCACCAGCGTGGCCCAGGCAAAACCCTTTACTCATCACCTGCTCTGAGCAATAATCCGAGTCTCCGCTGGTCTCCCAGGGAGCTGGAGTGCAGCACGGGGTTTTTCTTCAAAGATAGAGTTTATTGCTAAAAATGTTTTGATCAGTGATAGCTCATATTTACATTGATATGTTTTTAAAGGAATATTCAAGTAAACATTTCCAATAGTTTCTGGCATAATCTCTAGCTTTTTTTTTTTCCCCTATACACAAACGTTAAAAATAAATAAACTGTACACAGAAAATTTCCTTTAACATCTCTACACGACTATATGTATTCCCACACAACAAAACAATTCCACTCTTTCATAGATTTGTACTTTTCTTTAAAATTTCCTTCTTAATTAATTGTTATACACTTAAAAAACCCTAGAGAGCTTGGCAAATTAGTTCAAACATCAGTGACAAGGTCTGAAGACAAAAAAAATACAGCACAGAGAAACAACCGTTCAGGGATGCTGCGGTTCTTGTTTTTCTTTTTTTACACCCCCTGCCCCTTTTCTCCTTTTGATAAAAACACCTTTACAAGAAATTTCTGCCCTTCCCTTCGGCAAGGAAGTGCTTGGGTTCTGTGGGGATGGGTTTAAAATGTGGTCCTATGTCTTTAAAATAATAATAATAACAATAATAATTATAATAATAATAAAAAAACAGCTGCGATTTCCCCCCCCCCCCCCCTTTTCCTTTAAAATCTCTCTATTTACACGGCTGGTAGTTTTTTTTCCTTTTTTTTTTTTAAGTTTTTTTAAATTTTCCTTTTGTTAGAAGGCTATATACGTATAAAAATAGACATCTGATTGTAGTGCTTTACTGTGCCTTTGGCCTGCCCTGCAGTTCCTGGGTTCGCTTTTCCCCCTTTTGAATAAAATAACATTAAAAGAAGTCCAAGGGAAAAAAAAAAAACAAAAAAAAATTAACAACAAAAAATCAAACAACAAAAAACCAAACAAACAAAAAAACCCCCAAAAATTAACCAAAAAAAAAAAAGACCCAAAGCGGTTCATCTTCTCCCACTTCGCTCTGGGGGGTGGGAAAAAAATAAAACCAACCCCCCCAAAAAACTATCCCAAAAAAACCCACCCACCAAAAAAAAACCCACCCGAAAACCTCCCCCCCTAAAGTGATCCGGAGGAGGAGGGCGGCAGTGCAAGGGGCCGGGGAGGCTTAGCAGGAGCACTTGCACTCGGAGATGAGCGGGTACTGCACGGGGATCCAGGTGCAGTACTTCTGACTGGACCAGCCCTGGCAGTGCCAGCGCAGGAAGGTCTTGGTGACCGACTTGACGGGCTTGCAGAACATGCCCTCGGGCAGCGAGCAGGACTTCTCGGCCAGGCAGTTGCCTTCCTTGATGTAGCGCGGCCAGAAGCGCACCCCCAGGTCCTTCCAGGCGTAGAGGACGGGGCAGTGGGTGTGCGCCCACAGCCACTGCAGCACCTTCCGCCGCGCCTTCTTGCCCAGCCGCAGGCGCGGGCCCCGGGGCGGCCCCAGCTCCAGCCGCCGCAGCTCGGCCGGCAGCGCCGCCCGCCCCCGCCCCGCCGCCGCCGCGGCGCCCGAGGCGTTGGCCGGCCCCGGCACGGCCACGGCCATGAAGCCGGGGTCGAAATGGCTGCCCAGCTTCTTCCTCAGCGTCCTCTCGTCCAGATCCTGCTCCTTGGGGTCGTACTCGGGGTCTGGGTGCTCCACGATGTCCTTGACGGGCAGGTTGTCGCTGGGTGAGGGTCGCAGGCGCAGGAAGGGCTGCCCGCCCGCCGGCAGCCCCAGGCAGAGGCAGAGCAGCAGCGCCCGGATCGCCGTCATGCTCCGGGCGGGCCCCGGCGCTGTTCCCGGCGGGCTCGGCTCCTAGCGCTGCCCGGCGGCGCCCGCCGGCTCCCGGGGGCTCATAAATAGGCAGAGACACCAGTGTCCGGCGGGGCCCGTTACTTTAAATAGCCCGGCCGGGGTTGTGTGACAGCCGCATCTGAGGCTCGCCCCGCGCCCGCGGCCGCTGGCTCCCGGGGCTCCCCGCCGGGCCGGCTCCAGCCGCGGTCGGCAGCGCCGGGGGGTCCGAGCCTCCCCCGCGGGGGAGGGCAGGGCACGGCGGCGGCCGAGCCTTCTTCCTCCTCCTCCTCCTCCTCCTCTGCCGCCGCCGCCGCTCTCGCTCGCTCGCTCCCCCCCAAAATTCACAGCGGACTCGTCTCCATCGCCATGGTGACAGCTGGGCCGAGCCCCACGACAGCTCGTCTAGACGGTGTGACAGGGTTTGGCGTGAGACCGGAGCCCGAGAATAAAACCCTCCTTTATAGCCGGGCGCGCCGGGCGAGGGGGCGGGAGGAGGGTCACGGCGCCGGGGCGCTCGGGCGGCCCCTGCGCGGGCACGGCCGGGGCACGGGGCTCAGGCGGCGGCGGGCGGCGGCAGCAGCGCCCGCGGCCCGGCCGGGTTCCTCCTCATGGCGAGCGGCGGGGGCGGCCCGCGGGCCCCCGGGGCATCCTTGGCGTGGTGGGGCTGGAGGGCCGGAGGGTGTCCCCGGCACCGGCGAGGCGGCGCGTCCCGATTCCCTGGCGGCTCCTCGGCGGGGACGGGCAGGGGCGGACTCGGCCGCCGCTCAGAAGCTCCGGCGGCCCATGCTGCTGCCGCTGCCGCTGCTGCTGCTGCTGCCGGTGCTCCGGGGACCCGGTCGTCCCCACCGCGCTCAGCGCATCCAGCCGCGGCTTCGCTCCGTGCCCTGCGCTGCCGGCTCGGCTCGGCGCGGTGAGGTGCAGCCCGGCCAGACGGGGACTCGGCTCGGTGTCGCTCGGCTCGGCTCGGTGTCACCGGGTGTCGCGGTGTCCCGCCCGCCGCCGCCGCCCGCCCGCCGCGCTCTGCCGCGCCGCCGCTGCCGCCCAAGTTAAATACGCGCCCGACGCGCGGCCGCCCCGCCCCCCCTGTCACTTTCACCGCGCGCTGAGTGACAGCCGGGTCCTGCCGCCACCCCCCGGAGCCGCCCACCCCCTCCCCGGAGCCGCGTCCCACCTGCGGCCCCGGGCCCCGGGCTGCCGGGAGCCGTCACCCCAGCAGCGGGCACGGCGCGGAGCGGGGGCCGATGGCCCCGGAGCAGCGGGGCACTGCCTGCTCCTGGCGTTCCCCGTCTGCACCAGCCCGGGGTCCGGGCACCGCACAGACCCCCGGGCAGCGGGACCCTCGCTCTGCCTCTGCCTTCCGCAGCTGCTTTGCTGCCCCACCGCGTCTGCTTCTCCACAGCAGCCCAGCTGCCATCAAACCCCCTTACAGCTTTGCGCAGAGCTTTAGTAGAATAGGGTACCACGTCCTTAGAGCCCCTCTGGGACAGCACACCAGAGTGGGACCACTCCGGCGCCAGCATCTCGGCACCCTCTGCAAGGGAGTCCGCAGCCTTCCAGGAGCACCACTCTCACTCGAGGGAAAGCATCCCTGCATCCCTCACTGCAACACGGTGTGATAACCAGCCAGGCTAAAACAGCCGCTCTTCCTTCACCCCCTTCTCAGCCCTGTGGGGCTACATCATTTTTTTTTTTGGAGAACAGCTGGACCCACAGCCTTTGAGGCACAGAGTCTGCCAGCCTGGTGTGTGTCAACACTGCGAAACCCCAAACCCTCCTCACCTCCTTTACCTCCACATTGCTGAGCACTGAGCTCACACTTGAACCATGTCCAGAAATTGGACACACAGCTGGTTCCTCCAGGCTGACAGTGTGTAAGAACATTCCTGCCCATGCCAGTCACTCTCTCCCAAAGCCATGAGATAACCAGTTACCCACCGGAGCCAAGGCAGGGTGCGCAGGGCCTGACGTGGATCGTGGGGCTGGTTTCTCATCACAGTGTGCTTCTGACCTAGCAAAGTGAGGGGCTGCAGCGACAGGTCAGCCCAGAGCATCCCACTGGCACATGCTGGGGGCTGTGTAGAGCTGGCTTCACTTACTAGACTAAGTGACAGAGCATCTGCCCCAGGCTTCTGTCTCTTCATCCTCCCAGAAATGCCAAATGTTGGGTTCAGACAGGAAACAAAACCAAATCCCCCGAAATTAGAGAGGCTGGACATCCAGCCCTGAGTCTGCATAGACTCCAGCATAGAGCATCTGCTGGACTTTGGGGACACAGAGCTGCTGCGCCAGAGCGGGAGCTGATCCCAGTGCATCCCAGTAATTTACAGTGTGCAGGAGTTTCAATGTATCTAGCCTTTCTTCCTTGGCTCTGTATTTCTGCTTCCACCATCCCAGCTTGGTTTGCTGAACTTGGAGCTTTTCTTCATTTGGCTCACACACACTCTGCAATTAGAGCCATGAAACTGTACCATTTCCCAGCCTTTTCAGCATTAGCTTTCAACAGTTCACAAAAGAGATGGGTATTGCTATCCCCTGGGGCTGAATATTATCAGCAAAACATTCCCATTTATCTATTTTCTGACCCCAAAGCACATGCAGTGCTTGAAGTGAAGGCAACCTGAACGTGCAAGATGTGCTCTGCCATCGCTCGCTGCCAGGTGGGAAAACACAGCGCTCTCAGCAGTGTCAGAACTAAAGCAAACACAGAAATGAGAAGCAGCTCAGGGCAGAGACACCCAAGAGTCGGGAAGGGGGCAATTACTCAGCAAGATGTACTGCTGTTGGCACTGCTGCCTGAGTAAAATCCTGGTGAGGGGATTAACATCTGACTGTAATTGTAATAATAAAATCCAACATGTATACAGCATTTTTCATCCTGAAGGATCCCAAAGCACTCGAGTCACTTAACTCCTTCAGCTGTCTCCTGGACTTTATAAACACGCTTCTTAATCATCCCACCCCAGGTGAAGACATCTTTGCTCTGGCCACCCTCACCTTGCTTCAACAGGTCCGCCTGTGGGAGAGGAGAGGCTCTCCAGGGTGGACTGGAGAAGATTTCCCCTTCTGGAGGCAAGATTCCTGGAACCATGTCCCAGGGTTAGTGAGGGAGAAGGCACCAATGTCTGCAGGGGGCTTGGAAGACTGCAGCTAACTGCCCTGCTCTTGTGCTAGCCACTGTGAAGCATTTCACTTGGCCTTCTTCTGAACTTCCCAAGGGGGAAAGGGGGGATGAAGACAAGACCCTAGGCAGGAAATTTAAGGCTTCATTCTGTCTTCAAGGTCCACCATGAGAGCCAAAGTCTTCCCTTCCCTTCCCTTCTCCCTTCTCCCTTCTCCCTTCTCCCTTCTCCCTTCTCCCTTCTCCCTTCTCCCTTCTCCCTTCTCCCTTCCCTTCCTGCCTGGACCAAGAGGCTGAGCAGTGCTATACATTCACATATCCCTTCGCTCTTACTGCTCCCCGTGGGCACACAGCCCAGCTCCCAAATCTAGCCCTTAAGTAAAGGATTTCAAGTTGGAAAGGGTACATATCCCATACAGAAAAGCCTTATCAAAATAATTCTATGTAAGAAGAAAGATGTGATGTTAAAGGCACTTTCTGAAGGCTAAAATGGTTACCAGCTGCTTATTTTTGCTTCTTTTCCTTATCTGGGATCTTTTTTTCCAGCTAATGAAGACCTGGAAAATTTTGTGACAAAAAAAATACTTGTGACAAAGTAAAAGGGCATCTTTATTTCATGTTTGAGACTGTTTTCCCTGGAAGGCTGTAAGCAAGTATACTCCAAGCAGGAGCAAAGCATCAGTGATACGCTCTTAGCAACAAAGTTTTTCATCTGACAAAGTGTTTTATCTTTTAGCTTGTGTTGGACAGCACTAATTTAACTGAAAGCCAGATGTAAAGATACTGAGTGAAACTGTGTTTGTTACAAAGTCATTTCTATTCCTTCAACTGTGGGCACAGAAACTTCATATCCACACTTGAAACCTTGGAAAAGTCCCTTGCCAAAAGCAGGAGCGCAGAAAGACCACACTTGGGAAGATGAAACTGAGAGGAGAGAATTGAAGAGGATTGAAGAGAATTGAAGAGAGGGAGAGGAGAAGAGAAAAAGAGAAGAAGAAAAGAGAAGAGGGAAAGAGAAGACGAGAGAAGAACACAACTCCCAGCCAAATTGTCTTTTTTGGTTGTATTTTTCCTGCTGCTTTCTGTGTGCTTAAGTTTTCCAGGATCTCTTTATGCTTGAGAAATAATGCTGATGGGCTGGCATGGCAAATATGAGAAAAGGCTTGGGTCTGACAAGACAAAAGCCCTAATTTTCACTTAAAGAACAAAAAAACCCCGATGGTGCACCAGGTTTTCATTAGAGATATGTTTATTTTCCAGTAGAAATACATTACCCTGCTTTCATCAGTGAGTCTAAAGGAGCAGTTCTCAAAGTCTGCCACGACAAGTGGCTGGCAGGGCTCCAGGGGCAGCCTCAGCAGCAGCTCAAGGGCTGGCCGGCTCCTGCTGTCTGCTGCGAGCAGGACACATTCGGAGCCTGAGAGCAGCTGGCTGGCCCCAAATCCTGGTGAAGGTGACAGGGACAGCGAAGGCCACAGAGCCGCCGGGGCTGGCAGTGACTTGGCACCTCTGTGCAATGTGTCTTTAATTGGGCAAATTCTCCTGGGGAAAAAGTGTCACCGTAAGGGTCAGATGAACAGGACATGGACACACAGACACACAGAGTGTCCCTCATGTTTGTCACAGAGCTACTGAAGTTTAATTTATGTAAGGAGTTCCATAGTCCTGGTTTTAATGAAGTTACTCACCAGCTCACGTTTCTCTTCAGGAGAATGGGATGGCATGAGATATGGGATGGCAAGAAGGTGGCCCCAGTCACCTTCTGCTAAAATCCATGTAGGTCTTGGACATGCCCAGTTCACCCCCACTGTCTCCTCCTCAGCCTTGGGCCACCAGCCCCAGCAACCCCCGCACTGGCTGCCCAGGGCTGCCCTTCCCCAGTGGGACCAGGAAGGAGCATCTGGCGAAGGTGTTCTCTGAAAGCCAAGCTAACAGTGTCCCAGCGGAACCCTCCAGCCACGCCTGGGAGGTCAGCACTCACCCTGCACTGAGTTTAGATGTTCCAAAAAGCTGATGGAAAAAAACCAATGCCCCTTGAAGCTCCAAAATGCTGATGGAAAAAAACCCAATCCCCCCTGAAGCTCCAAGCAGGAGATTACCTGGAGGTTAAGGGATTAACACTAATGCTCAGAAATACATTTTCTCTATATATCAAATAGGGTGGTTTTGCTATTCTGAGCTTCCTGGCATCCCTTTATGTCTTTATCATAACATGTTTTTCTGTTTTTCAAGCTCCTTGTGACTTTCTCCCTCTTGGCATCATGATTTTGTGCTCTATCCCTCTCTGCCTCACCCCTTTCCAGTGGTCACTATCCCTGCAAGTGTTCAAAAGACATATGGATGTGGCACTTGGGGACATGGTTTAGTGGTGGCCTTGGCAGTGCTGGGGTGATGGTTGGACTCAATTATCTTAGGGGGCTTTTCCAACCTAAAGGAATCTATGACTCTATCATTTGTGTCCAAACTTATTTCTTGTCATACACCAGGCCTGGTATCTCCCTGTGTTCAGTGGAGCTGTACCTTCCATTTCACTTCAGCTGCCTTGAGCTGGTCCTTCAGCCTCTGGGCTGTGCTGCCCGCTCTCTGCACTGGCTGCAGCACCTGCATCTGCCACACCTGATGCCACTCACTTCAATGCCCCATTTCTCTGTTGTTCGTGAGACCTCTAAAATTACCCTACCAGTTCCAGCTAGCAGTCAGTCCAGTTTCTGGCACATTTTTAGTAGTGCCTGATGTTATAAATGATTTTGAAAAACCTGCCCTATCACCATTACACGGGAAGAAGTCCAAGGTGGTGGTTTCCTCCCTCCTCTCTTACAGCCTGGAGTTGGTTACATCTGATTTACTACAGCCTATATATAGCCTGGGCAGCTGGGAGAGGTGATGCCCAAGGTGGTGGAGAAGGCTGCTCTGAGGTTTGGTTGGTCTCAACCCACGCCTGGTGATTAGAACACTCATGAGCCGATGGGCTGTACTGACCAGGTGGATGTCAGGCAGGTGGGAAGCAGCAGGCTGGTTCACTGCAGCCATCAGCAGCTCTGCTCTCATTCCCACTGTAAATATTCTCAGGCATCAGTCGTTGGGGTCCTGTGCTTGTGGGAAGGAGATCTCACCCTCCAGCGAGGGAATCTGCAGAAGGAAAGTCCCTGGTGCAGCAGTGTGACCTTCCTGACCCGCCTCAGCCCAAAGCATCCACCACACATCCCAGGGGCTTGGAAAAAGCTGGGATATCAGGATGGAGCCCTCTAAAACTCTGCAGGGTGAGCTCTCCTCTCCCAGGGGACCTGGAGGAATGCTGCTCGGTGCAGAGATCAGGAATGATCCCTGGACATCTGCCAACATTAAGAAACAACAACGTGGAGCTCTGAGGTTTCTACCCGCTTGGCATACATCTGTCACCACATGTGTTGACACAGAGCAATGCTGCCACGTCATGTTGTACGTGGCAGTTGCTGTCAAAACCAGCTCAGGGCAGAGAGAACTGCTCAGGGCAGCTATTTTTTGAAAATGTCCTGAATAAAGGGTCGGAGCAAGCCTTGGGGACACAGCCTGCCACTAAAGGTGGCCATGCTGGGGAGCACTCTGGCTCGGGCACTCCTGAGGCACAGCTCAGGGAGAACGTGCGTAAACCAAAGACAGATGACCAGTCCCAGGCCAGCCTGGTGACACCAGGCTTTGAAAAGTTTGCCACCCCTTCCTTTCTGCTCAGACAAGCCTTTTGCCCCTCTGCAATACAGGAAGACCTGGTGGCCAGTGTTGGGAACTCTTTCCAGGCAGATAAACAGGGCATAGAATCACAGAATTATTAATGTTGGAAAGGGCCTCTAAGATCATTGAGTTCAACCATTAGCCTGGCACTTGCAGGTCCACTAGCAAGCCACAGCCCTGCACAACACATCCAGCCATTGCCCAACATGAATGGGAATCTATAAGGACCCTCCTCCAACAGCAGCTGGACCAAAGATCCAGCTAGAGCCCACACCCCGCCCACTTCCCATCCAAACAGCCGTCCCCCAGCAAACGCTGCTGAAGGACACAGCACTTTCTTTCTGCTGCCTCTTCTCACCTGCCCTCAGCGCTGGCTGAAGCTCTCCCTCCTGCAGGGCTCTGCCAGGTTGGTCCCAGCCTGCCCTCGATCCCTTCCCCAAACCCAGGCCCCAGGCCCCCCCATGGGTGCAGGCCCATGTCCCACCACGGTGATCCCACCACGGTGACCCCATCACAGCCAGCTTGAGGCCGAAGGAGCACCAGCAGTGATGCTCCCAAGGATGCCAGCTTGTGGCTGTGACTGATGTGTGTTGGAGGGACCTCAGGATGCTCCAGCTTAGCTGACAGCCAGGACAGGGTGCACAGGGAATATCCAGAGGCTCGGTCGCCTGCCCTCAGCGCTATTCCCTTCGCAGCTCCCAGCACACTGCTACCCGGGACACCTCGTGCTGGGGTTCCGTGGCACCTGGGTGACCTGCCACGCTCCATCTGCCTCTGCAACTGCATCTGCTCCCCAGTCTGGCACCCCAAGCACACCCCATCTTTCCCTGTCTTGGGAGTGGCACTGAAGGCAAATGTGCATGGGCGAATTTTTTACATTTTTTTTTTCAAGGTCTTTTTAACATTTAAGGAATTTTTGCCTTCTTTGATTTTTTCTTCTTCAAGTATTGCCCTGGTGGGTGGCCTCAAGAGGCACACATGTGCTCCCATAACCGTGCTGGGGTGCTGCCTGTGGGACTGCCTTGCCAGCTGGCACAGTGGGTGACCTGTGCCCCTTGCTCCAGGACACTGTGGGGTCTCAGAGCAGCTCGCTCCAAGCTCACACACATGCACAGCCTTTGCTGGGTCTTTCCTATAGAGCCACTCCAACCTTCTCACTAGCTTTGGGAAGCTACATCCCAGAGATTCTCCCAAGGAGAGGCGTCTCCTCCTTCCAGCACTGCTCCCCTCCATCATCAAGGCATCAGAGGAGGGAAGGGCTAGGAGGGTCTGACAGCTTAAATCACCAGGAGTCAGGGAACCTCAGCAACTTCGAGGATCTGGGCCAAGTGACCACTAAACCAAGGTCTGTGGAGGCCAGAGCAATCCTGGAGTGTGTTCAGGGGTTAGTACTGCAAATCCTGATGCTTCTCCTCTACAAGGGACAAGGGTCAGTTCTGGGGTCCCTGGGTCTGCTTCCTCCAGTTTCACGTAGCTCCAGGAGGGACATTTCTCACTGCAGTGACATGGGTCCCTGCCCAGGAGAAGCTAATGGAAAACAGCAGGAGGCATGAGCTGACACAGGATGGAAAACAGGATCCTATGTCAGCATGTGGCCTCGTGCTGTCCCTGAGGAGGTCACTTTTCATAGAATCATGGAATCTCCTGAATGGGAATGATCCACAGGGATCATTGAGCCCAACCCCTGGGCCTGCACAGACACCCCAACAACCCCACCCTGGGCATCCCTGGCAGCGCTGTCCAAACGCTCCTGGAGCTCTGGCAGCCTCGGGGCCGTGCCCATGCCCTGGGGAGCCTGGGCAGTGCCCAGCAGCCTCTGGGGAAGAACCTTTCCCTGCTCTCCAGCCACGTCTCCCTCCGGTCCATTCCTTCTGCTCCACAATGCCAGCAGAGTTGACTCCTCACTAGCAGCCGGAGGGAAAATTCCTCTTCTGGTTAAATCCCACGGAAGTTGGCTGTGCCCCTGCGAGTGATTAGCACTGAGCCACCTCATCCCTCAACAAGGCCCATCCCAAAGCCAGGAGGGGCAGAGCAGGGCTGCTGGTGTTCAGGAGATTCTCCTCATGGAAGAGATTTCTTTTCACCCTTTTCACCCTTTTCACCCTTTTCACCCTTTTCACAGTCTAAGAACGGAAACTGGTACCAACTCAGCGCATCCCCTGCAGCCCAGTGCTGGAGGTCACACCAGCTCTGAGCAGCCTCTTGCATTCGGTTTTCTCTCACAGCCTTGTTCCCAGACAAGGAACAGGAATCTTGCCTGTTGCACATAGTCCACCCAGAATTTCTTCCTCCAGTTTGAAGATCCAATTTATTTCAGCCACAGGAGACAAGGTTATACGTTTGACAAAGGCTTTCTAACTCAAGACACAGAGCAGCATCCCAGCTTTCCTGTGTGCAGGCTGGAAGTCCTGCTACCTGCTTCAAAATCTGTGGGAACGACAGCTTTCCAGCTTTCCTTGGGCTTTGGTCAAATCCCTGGGGCAGTTTATATTGCACCCATGCAGCCTCCTCTCAGCTGTGTTCTGCCACTCTATTTGTTTTCTCTTGATTCAGCTCCAGCTTCACTTGTTGTCATGGTTTAACCAGCACACTTGTCCGTGAGATGCTGTGGAGATGTAGGGAGATAAACACGGAGCCAGGTGACTCAGGGACCTGGCAGGGAGGGAGCTGGCACAGCCAGGGGGTGAGTGCCAAATCCTCCCTAAATTCCTGTTTGAGAAAGCCAGCCTGTGAATAACAATTCAATGCAATAACGTCATCTCTGACTGGTTCTTGCTGTCCCTGCAGGGCCTGAGGAGCGCGACGCCCGCAGAAGAGCAGCTGTTGTGGACAGAGGCAACGAGCATCCCAGAGCGTGGCCAGAGAGGGCAGGGAGGGCTTGCAGGAGCAGCAGCACATCCCAGTGCCCACGAGGTGCTCCTCATCCCAAGACTTCTCCAGACAAGAAGGCTCGGATGGGAGCTCCAGCTCCACGTTCAGGACCTCTTGACATGGCAGTGGTCAGGCCTTGGGCTGTGCCTTGGGTGCTGCTGTCTGAGCTGGGCTTCATTGCCCTCCTGGGACAGCCGGCGTGGCTTGCAGGGCCAGAACCTGAGACGGCATTTGCATTTTCGCCCAGATTTTCCCAGTTAATCGGGACCCTTCAGTCTAGTCGCTTGCTTATTTTTTTAAAGCAATGAAAGAGATTTCCCAAATCCAGGCGGCTCTAAGATTACACACAGGCAGAGACACCATCAGTCTCTGTCAGTCATTCGCTCTGGCTGGAAAGTTGGCGGCAAAGGAGTTCAATTGCAGGAGCAGCGGAGCTGAGCCTGGCTCCAGCCCCTGGTGGGTGTGTGGAGCTGCTGCTCTGCCATGCGACATCTCACTCCCCCCAGCCCATGAAAATGGTTGCAAAAGCTGCCAGTTCGCATCCAGAAGCTCGTGGGTCTTTGACGTGGTCTTTGTCCTGATGGACATTTCAGAGGGCATCAGCAAAGAAGGAGCAGAGGGAGGGAATAACATGAGAAGGAAAACATCAAGCTGTGGATAGCTGTGAAGTGTCTGCTTCAATGTGAGAATGGGCTCTTCAGTGCCTTCCCACTCAGGAGAGAAATCCCTTCTGTTCATGCCACCCTGAATGGGCCCTCCGTGGCCTGTGGGGTCTCCCTGGAGAAACAGTGAGCTCTTCACAAAACACTGGATCATCTCCCTCAGAGCCCTCTGAGACCGGGGCTCTCAGCTGGGGACAGACACTGCCAGGCAGAGAGGGCAGTGCCTGCCTGTAGGGTGGCAAGAGGAAGGGAGAAGCCCCAGCACCAGCTGGTTCCCGATGGGTTCCTTGGCAGGCAGGGCTTCCTCTGCACCCCCTGTTTCAGCAAGCAGTGGGAGTGACTCTCGTGCAGCCCCTGCACATGGAGCCAGCCACTGCAGGAATCCATGGGGCCAGGACATGTGCCACAGGAGAGGGGACACAAGCACTGGTTGCAAGAGGCTGGAAGTGAACAGGGGGGGACAACTGCACCTGCAGCTTTGTGACTGGGCTTTCCCCTAGCACCCACATGGAGTGGTGGAGTGGAGTCCCAGCTCTGCTTCCCCAGCTGGTCAGGAACAGAGGAAACTCTATTCTTAATTTGATCTAAATTCAAGACAAGTCTTGATTGCCTGAACCTGAATTTAACAAAACATGCAATGTAATATTCCTCTAAAAAGTTTGATTCAGCACTGTCTAGATTCTCCCGCTCCAGCATCTGGCTGCCTACAGGAAATATGATTTGGAGAGTGAAGGTGAGGAAGGGGTATGAGAGGTGACCCCTTGCAGCATGTGGCATCTGAAGGCTTGGAAGGCAGGGTGGTGCAGACAGAGAGGATGTGAGTTCCTTGCTGGAGAGGAGTGAGGAAGGCAGCACTTGCTGCAGGAGCATATCCTGCCCTTCCCTCCATGCTGATACACAGCCCAGACCTGAAGCTGCTCCAGCTCCCAGCAGGGGGTTGGCAGTCTTTTCCAGCGAGGAATCATTTATTGGCGTTCTGCACCAAAGGACATTCCTTGTTATTCAAGCCAACTTCAATTAACCAAGTCAAACTTACAGCTGTACTTCTCAGTGCCTTCAGACATCCACAGTCCTTGTCCCATTCCCTCCTAGTCACCACCAGGGTTCCTGCTGTGTTCTTGCACTCTTGACTCCTGCACCAAGCCAGAAGCAATAGTAGCACAAGTCAGAGACGACATAAACCCAATGCTTGTTCCTGTGCCAGGAGCACTGACTGGACCCGGCTAGAGAGCGGCCGTGCTGGAGCTGGCTGGAGCCAGGCTTTGTGGGTGTGCTGAATGGGACAATCTACTAAAATTAAGTATCTTATTCTGTAGCTCATCACCTTGTCTGTCTCGTTTGGTAACTCTTCAGCTTAGCTGGGAAGATTTGGACGCTGGTTATTCAAGCAGCGCTGTTCGGAGGTTGGCTCACGAGAGGCTGCAGTTGGATACACCAGCAGTGATGCTAGCGAGGGGCGTTCACACCTGTGTTAACCACAGAACCACTTCCAACCCCGGCTGGCTTGGGTTGAAGGGACCTTAAAGCTCACCCAGTCCCACCCCCTGCCAGGGACACGGACACCCCCCACTATCCTGGGCTGCTCCAAGCCCCATCCAACCTGGTGTTGAATACTTCCAGGGATCCAGGGACAGCCACAGCTTCTCTGGCTCTCAGCTATCAACAGTTGGTCTCATATGAACACACACACTGTCTGGAGGTCCCAAAGCAGCCCCCTGGACCAGACTGTGAGCAGAACAAGCCCTGAGGGTACACATTGCTGTCCTCTTCCAGGCATCCCCACTCCAGGGAAACCAGGATGCTCCAGGTTTTGCTGCTACAGCTCTGCTCAGCTCCAGTCCCTCCACAGCCTGTCTGCTTCTCTTCTTACTGTGACCCTGCTTTGCCTCAAGGCCTCACTCTGGTGTCACACACCCATTGACTCCTTGTCTCAAGCTTCCCATCTCCAACTGGCGACACGAGCTGCCCCGGGAACCTCAGTGCCCACAAAACTCCTGATTTCACGCTCCTAGGCCCCATACAGGTCTCTCAGATCCACTCCCTGCTGCAGCAGGCTGGCAAGGACTGTCACCCAGCCCAGACCCTCCAAGACCCTCCATCCGCATTGGGCACAAGCATCCTGTTCGCTTTCAACCGGGGCAAGCTTCATGCCACTCCCAAGGGAGTGGAGCTGTGCCAGGGCAGGGTCAGGTCAGATATCAGGGAAAGGTTCTTCCCCAGAGGGTGCTGGGCACTGCCCAGGCTCCCCAGGGAATGGGCACGGCCCTGAGGCTGCCAGAGCTCCAGGAGCGTTTGGACAGCGCTGCCAGGGATGCCCAGGGTGGGGTTGTTGGGATGTCTGTGCAGGGCTGGGAGTTGGACTGGATGATCCCCGTGGGTCCCTTCAGACTTGGGAGATTCTGTGATTCTGTAACTCCCCATGTGTTCCACCGAGGTCAGCCCTGGCTGCCTGCCTCTGAAGACTCCTCCAGCTAAAAGGATGCCAGTCACAGGAGTCCCAGCATTTTGCTGACTAATTTCCAGTGGAATCAGGAAGCTGGGGTTACAGGGAGAAGTTATGAATGAAAGGAGCCGGCTCTGGGTTCCACGCAGACCAAAGGCATTACTATCCTACGCCACGTGTAATTAAATTGTGGAGCTCATGGCCGCAGGATGCCGCGCGGGCTAAAAATACACAGGGCTTTGAAATGAGATTAGACAAATTCACCGAGGGCAGACTCGTGGTCTGTTACACGCATACCACTCCTGCCTCAGGAAGTCACTAAGGCATCAATTGCTGGAAAATGGAAGGGTATCACAAGGGCAGAGCTCCGGCCTCTATCTGCCTGCAATTTGCCACCGTTGCTGGCTGGGACTGAGCTACCTTGGCTGACCCAGCCCACTCCGCTGCTCTCTGTGTGCAAAGGATGGCAGTGGGAGTTTTGGGGGTCCTGGCACCCTGCCCGGTCCCATCTGTGTGCTCTTCTGCATTGCCTCTGAGCTGCCTC
Source organism: Corvus hawaiiensis (assembly GCF_020740725.1). Classification (NCBI taxonomy): domain Eukaryota; kingdom Metazoa; phylum Chordata; class Aves; order Passeriformes; family Corvidae; genus Corvus; species Corvus hawaiiensis. Next base: position 15,941,884 of record NC_063228.1, on the reverse strand, counting down.
TCCCAAACCTCTGAAACCAGGGCTCAAACCGTTCCTGTTGCACACAATCACCCAGAGATGCTGCTGCTGCTGCAGGTGAGCAGTTCCTGGCCCTCTGTGCCCTGACCCATCCACAAGCCCATGAACCCTTTGAGATTGTCCTGTTCTTACACTCTGGGGAGCTCTTGGGGTGGATGAACACCAAGTCCAATCCCTGCCTGCCCCACTGAGATTGGTACTGCTGAGCACGTGCTCTTCCCAAACGCCAGCACTAAAGTCTCTGTCTCTGCAGGTGTCTTACCAGCAGCCTCGGGGTGCTGCTGGTGCAGAACCAATCCTGGTGCTCTGTCACTGCCTGCTGAGACCACATCCCATCCTGGCAGACTCCCAGGGCAGGTGACCCAGATGTGCCATGGGGCTGTGGTCCCGGCAGTGGGAAGCCACCCCACACCATACTGCGGGCCCCAGCTCACGCCGCTGCCTCTCCCCATCCCCACTGGGCTCAGTCTTTGCACACCCCAGGGATTTCTCCAGGCCTCTCATCTCTCTTCTTCCCTGGCACCCTGTCCTCTTTCCTATACTGCAGAGGTTTTTCAGGTCCACTGGACTGCAGCAGGCTCAGTTTCAGGAATCTTGCTCTGCTGTCTGTTCTTTTGGCTGGAGTCTCCACTCTTGATGCCTTCTCTCTATCTGTACAGAATCCCTTGGCCTGGATGGACAGACACACTGGAGCATGTCCAGGGAAGGGAACAGAGCTGGGAAGGGGCTGGAGCCCCAGGAGCGGCTGAGGGAGCTGGGAAAGGGGCTCAGCCTGGAGCAAAGGAGACTCAGGGGGGACCTTGTGGCTCTGCACAAGTCCCTGACAGGAGGGGGCAGCCGGGGGGGGGAGGGGGGGGGGGGGGTCGGGCTCTGCTGCCAGGGAACAGGGACAGGAGGAGAGGAAACTTCCTCAAGTTGTGCCAGGGTACATTTAGATAGAATAATGGGGAAAATTTCCTCACTGGACCACTGGACATGTGGCCAGGCATTGGAACCGGCTGCCCAGGGGAGTGGTGGACTCCCCATTCCTGTAAGTGTTCCAAAACCGATGTAGATATGGGACTTGGGAACAGGGTCAGCGGTGGCCTTGGCAGTGATGGGGTTAATGGTTGGACTCAGTGGTCTTAGAGGACTTTTCCAACCTTAGGGATTGTGTGATTCCATGAAGGAGTCCGCAATCAAGGCCCGTGCTGTCTCAGACAGCAATACCTTGCCAATGTATCCATCCCTCCCTGATGCAGAGCTGCTCTGGTGCCTCAGTCTCTCTGCTTGTCTGGTTGTACCCTGTAGTCAGCCCGACCCCTGTGCTGGTGCCTGCGCTCTGGTTCAGAGTGCTGGGCAGGGAGCATGAGAATGCTGGGCTGGCCATGGTGCCACGCACGTGCACAGGCTGGGGCAGGGGATGGGGCACAGGCTGGGGCAGGGGATGGGGCACAGCCTCTTCTCCCAGGAGTTCCCTCCACCCTCCCTGGCACAGGCATGAAGGGCAGGAGCCTTTACGGAAAGCAAAGGAATAAAATTCTGATAAAGACTTTGACTTTGGGATTTGTTTTTGGTTTTTGATAGATCATCAGGAAAAGAAAAGATGACAAATTAATAAGACACTCTCTTGAGGAATTAGGCCCAAAGCTTGGAGCAGCTGAGGAAGAAACTGTGGGGAAAATACTGTTTCTTTATATAAAACAGAGAGGGGCTGTGAACAGGCAGAATCTGGACTTGTGTGGGTTATTTTGGAGACGTGAAATGTTGCCACCTTGTACAGAGGGTGGTTAGAGAGGTGTGGCTTGAGAGTATTTGTGAAACATCCAGTACTGAAGAGACTGAGAAAAGACACGAGTGACTGGATGGCCTCATGTGCTCACAGGCTTGTCCTCCAGTGCTGCCCCAAAACAGTCAGCCTGAACATAGGGAGGACACAGCAGCTGCACGAAGGTGTTTGAAGCAGGAAGGGTGTAGGTGGTGCACGCAGGGAAGCAGCACTGGCAGCTTGTGGTGGGGCTGGGACTGGTCCCCACTCCACAAACCCGGCTTGTACCTGCCAGGTGGGTGGCCAGGCCTTGGGGACTGAGCTGAACACAGAACACAGCTCAGCACAATGGCTGGCACCTCCCCACCCTATCCCCTGCCCACAGGCAGCACAGGCAGCCGGGCCTTTGGGAACCTTGAGCTGGAGGGAAGCAGGAGCCCAGCAGCTGCAGCAGCCAGTGACCCGGGACGGAGAGTGATGGCAGCAGACTCACGGCCATTCCTGGGTTCCCTGCTCTTCTCACAGGTGCAAGGCTCACCCGTGTTCTTTTGAGGTGGGAGAGGTGAGTCTGCAGCACCCAAGGGACAAGAGAGCAGTGCCAAAGCCACGGTAAGAAAGCAGTGCTGGGATGGGAGCAGGGCCATGCAGACACACCCACGGCTCACGGACATCTCAGACTCTGGATGCTGCTGGGACAGGTGAGGATTACAGGGGCCTTGGTTGCATTGTCAGAGCAGATGGAGGTCAGGAAAAGTGGCTAACACGTGCGCTGTTGCTTTTTCCCTGACACTCTTTAGTTGCTCACTTTTTATTTTTCCTTTTTCAAAGGAGTAACTTTTAATTTACTTCTTAAAAACCTAAATTTTCTGTCCTCTCAGCTTCTCCAAGAACATTTCTACGACTCTGCTCACCCCTCTTCTGCCCCATCTCCATCCTGCCTTTCCCCATTACATGCTTCCCCCTCGTCCCTCCTCCCTCACCCGCTCCAGGCCCTGCGTACCCGCCCCTGCCCCCTTCCCAGTCCCGGAGGTACAAATGATTAGATTTTCAGCCCAATTAAGGCAGGCTGTCTCCTGGCTGGGACAGAAAAGGCTGGCTCTGGAAGGTGGGAAACAAGCTTTGACAGGTCCTGGCGTCCCCAGCGCCCTCCGATGGCTCTGCCCGCTGGGCCCCTTTGTGCTGCTCCAGGAGCGGGACCAGGGCTCAGCTGGGGGCCGGGGGTCTCCTCTGCCCCTCCTCTTCCCCAGCCCAGCAAAAAGAATAGCTAATTAAGAGGTCTAAACGCAGGCAAAGCTAATTCCCTATTCAGAGCTCCGAGGGGCAGCGGAGAGGGAGGGGAAGGCGGCAGGCGGTGAGCTGGGGAGCGTGGCAGCATCTCCTGCAAGAGCGAGGACCCGGGCCAGGGTTAACCCTCTCCTCGCTGCCCTCTGGGGCGATGAGCCGGGCCAGACCCATCGGCCCATGTCCCTCACGCACCAGGGAAATGCCCCCGGTCCCCCGCAGCAGGGATGCCCTGCCCAGGGCTCCGGGAGGAGAAGCTCTGCCGCAGGTTTTCCTCCCCTGTGTCCCTTCCCTACCACACACGGGCAGCATCTAAGGCCCTGCTGGTGCCCAGCAGCTCTGTGTCCCCCCTGTGCTTCCCTGGACAGCTGCTCTGTCCCTGTCCCAGCGCTGTGCCTGTGAGCTCCCCGCTGCCTCTTACGGTCCAAGCCTTGAGCCGTGAGCCACCTCTCCCGGCAGCTGGGGACAGGCCTGAAGAGCCCAGGTCCCTGCTGGCGACTGGATGCTGGCAGGCAGGGCTCAGCCCTGGGGAGGCTGGTGCTCACCCTGCCCAGCACAGGGGGCTCTGAGCAGGGCACGCTGCCTCTCCCTGCTTCTCACAGCTTGACCTGAGCCTGCCACGAGACCTCCTACCTGGAGGCGAAGGGTTGAAGATTCCCTGGAAGAGGAGCCAGGAATTTTGGCCGGCCCAAGGGGATGCTGCTGGGATTTAATTTGCTTTGGATAAAAGGAACCATGTCCACCCAGGTGACATCAAGATGCACGAGGTGAACTACAGTGGTCCTGAGCACAAGGAATTCCATGAGTGTTCCTGCAGGCAGGATACATGCACAAACCATCGCATCTCTCCAAAGCCAGCTTCCCAAGGCTGGAGTGCTGAGCCATGACCCAGGCACAGCACCAGGCAAAGCTGGGCACTGCTGCTGGGTTCCCATGCAGAGGCATGGGGCATGGAGAAGAGCAGGATTCCTCATACTGCTTTAAACACTCTTCCAGAAGTCTGTCCCTTTGGGGTTCTTGTGGGAGCTGAGCTTCCTGGAGTCTCAGGTCCTCATTGAGGACTAAGAGCATCCCCAAGGTGAGGGAGGAAAGAGCAGGTAGTGACTTCTGCCTGCTGTGCCAGCCTCCTTCTCTCCCTCCAGTTCCTGGAGGGCTCATATACCCTGGGTATGAACATGTCTGGGTTCACATTGGAGTGAGGACATCGCCATTCCAGGTATCCCTGTCCTCAGCCACCGGACCTCCCACTCCAGGGGCTGGACGCTCACCCACTGTGGACCAGCAAGACTTTGCTCTATCCAGGACAGCAGCAATTCATGCCAAGGAGCTGGTTAGGTATTCCCAAACTCCCCCCACTTTTTCCATCTCTGCCATGCATGGCACACTCAGAAGCCCACCCAAGGTCCTCCCATGGCCACAGCCCGTTCATGGGGCGCGGTGCAGCGAGGGATGCTGCTCCTGCAGCAGGACTGAGTGCAGCCCACTGAGCTGCTTCTTCCCAGGTACTGCCTGGAGCCAGGGAGTGTGCACAGGCTCCTCCACGTCCCCACTGCTGCAGGACACTGATGCCACCTGCACTGGATTGAGTCCCATGGGTGATGGCAGGTGATAAATGGGCAGCCCCAGTCCATCGCAGAGGTTTTCTGTGGAGGGATGGGGGTACCCACCAATGATGAGCCTCCCAGCAGGAATCACTGCCCTGCTGGGAGTGATGAATGGTCCCAGAGAGCAATCCAAAAGCTTTTTGCTGCTGGAGAGCTGGGAACATTCAGGCCAAACTGTGGTTAGGAGGAGACTGGGATCTCCAGAACTTCTCAGCCCTGCCCGGAAGCAGCTATGTTCCATCTCCCTGGTCCTGGCTCTGCAGAGGAGCCCAGGCTGGTGCAGAAGGCACGAAGATTTGTTCCTAGTGCTCTTCACCATCCTAAGACATGGTGGGAACAGGACTCTGCTCTGAGGAGCAGGCAGGGCTCCAGCAGCTGTTTCCATCACAAGCTTTGTGCTTCCCAGCACCTTGAGGCTGCTGCAGACTTTGCCTCTGCCCAGCTTTACTCTGCTCTAGGAAGGGTTTTCCCCATGAGTTTCGAGTAGATTCCTGGGGTGTTCTACAAAAAAAGCTCAGCATGGTCTTGCCCTGCCTTCAAGTGAAGCGTGGATTGCAATTTCACTTCTCCTTTCTGAAAGAAGTCCTTGTTCCTGGAAGTGTCCAAGGCCAGGTTGGACATTGGGGCTTGGAGCTCCCTGGGGTAGTGGAAGGTGTCCCTGCCCAGGGCAGGGGGTGGCCTCTAAGGTCCCTTCCAACACAAACTATTCCAGGGCTCTGTGGTGACCCTCTAACTCCATGACCTGGGGGGTGTGGAGCTGTCAGGTCTCACAGCACCATCCATCCTGGTTTCCTGTACCATGGGTTGGATCCACTGGCACCACCCAAGACAATGCCCGCACTGGGCCGCATGCCCCACACACTCACCGATGGTAAATCCCCTTCAGCTAAAGGGTTGAGACAGAGAGAGGGTTGGGGGGGGAACATAGGTCTCAATTTTTCATTAAAACTGGATTATTTTCCTTAGAAGTAGATGGAGGGAAAGCATAAAGAAAAATCTGGAGAATTTCCGTGAGGTTTTACGCCACGTCTTTCAAAGGGATTCCATGGAAAATATCATCAGCCAAGTGCCTCCATACTGGGGAGAGCTGGGGGAGATGGTCCTGGGTGATGCTACATCTTGAAACCTTTGGGTGACTTGACCTAAAGCAGGGAGAAGAATTTAGAGGAGAAGCAGAAATGCCAACCAACATCTCCAGCCCAACTTTCCCCAGTCCAACCAGGGTGCCCAGGTGGCCAAGGGGAGCTGGGCACTCCCATCCCTGGCTGAAGGGCACATCTGCCCAAGGCAATCGTGCGAGCTGGGCAGTGGGAGGGGATGCTCAGGGCCCCTCAGGAGAACCAGCCCTCTTCCTGCTCAGGCTCTGTGGTGTGGCCATTTCCTTGGTCTGGGCCCCAATTAAAAGAGCCAAATGGAAATTGCCAGAGAGAAAGAGTGAAAGAAACAACATTTCCTGCCTGAGGAGATTAACTCTCCAAATTACATGTGAACAGAGGGGGAGGCGAGAGGGGAAAAGGAAACCCAGCTTCCACCCCAATAAAAGCCAGTTCATTTAATAAAGGAGGAGCAAGGAGGGGGAAGGTGGCTGAAAGAAAATGAGGCTGGGGGGTGTGGAATTAGCCTTGTCAAACAAGGGGCTTTGCTGTCCCAGAACTACTTCTTTATTGTTCCAATTTTTCATGCTTACTTAGCTCTCAATGCTGCACAAGACAACAGCTCATTATTGGGGGGGGGACGGGACAGGACGGACACGGCTGTGGCGGGTACTGAGAAATGGAAGGAAAATAAATTTTTTTAAAAAGGAGTCCTTTCCCTGGGGCTTCAGCCTCTCCCCCCTGCATGGAGCTGCAGACATTGTGGCTGGGAGGAGCAGGGCACTGCCAAGCTCGGAAAAAGGGTTTTCCACAACCTTTGGCACCAGCACTGGGACAAAAGCAGCTGACCCTGAAATGCCATCCTATGGCCCGGTGAGGGGGAAGGAGGGGTGACTGAGGGTGACACAGGGGGCTCCCCCATCTCCTTCATACTCCTGAAGCCTGTCCCAGTGGCTGCTGAGTGAAGGGAGGCTGAAACAGGGCCGGGGCAGGCAGGACCATGGGGACAAAGCCCCCTCTGCCCCGTGGCCAGGCTGCTGAGTCCCTGCAGATCAGCCAGCCAAGGCACATCTGTGGCATCATTGTCTACTAAACAACATCTGCTCTGACTCTGGAAAGAGACTTCCAGCCTCCTCCCCGGGCTCCTTGTTTGTTTTCTCCCCAGGATTTTCCTGATCAGATTGGCTTGGCGTACAAAGCCAAACTCACACCAGAAAGGCTATCAGGATGTTTGTGGGTAGGGAGGTTATGCTCCATATTAGTGATGCTGCCTTATAAAGCCCTGTTTGCACAGGCTCATAACTCTGCGAAAAATGCTCCCTTTTAGGATCAGACACGGGGACAGCTCTGAGAGCCAGCGCTGTGCAGCTGATGCTCCCCACTGAGTCACCTCCCACCCACCCATGAGATCAGCACTGGGGACAGGGCAAGCTGGAGGGCCTGCAGGGGCCTGGGGCACAGAGGAGCACAGATCGGGGACAACAGCAGCTGTGGCCAGGCTGGATGGTTTTCTGTGGTCCTTGGCACAAACCCAGGAAACAAGAGTGCAGCCTGACCTTCCAGGTAACAGCCATCCGGAGATGGCAGCCCCCAGAGGAGACAGCCACAGGGGACTGGTGTGGGACACTCCTGGCCTACAGGGAGCACTGACAGCTCCCGTCAGGGCTTGCTTGACACCTGCAATGGAAGGAGGGATTATATTTTGTTTTCAAATGTTTTTTGGTATCTACTTGCTATCCACAGCTAAATCCATCAGGGGATGCCCCAGTGCTCCTATGCTGAAGCTGTTTGTGAGCACCAAGACCCAGCTGTGCTGCTGCCCCCAGGAAAATTTGTGGAAGGCTTCCACAGATGAAGATGTTGGACTTGGAGATGACTTGTACCCACATTCACATGCTACAGGTTGAGTTACCATTTCTCAGTGGAAGATTGCCAACCCTCCCAAAACCAGAAGCCTCTGAAAATGAATGCTCTCCAAGAGTGGAGTCACAATATTCCCCCATTCTCCCCAGTCTGGTTGGGTTTCCCAGTTACTGGATGCAGCTCCCGTTTGGGAAACTGGAAGTCCGGTGGGGTCTGTTCTGGAGGCAGGAGAAGTGAGGGTCCCTCAGGACAGCCTTAAGCTTCAGGGCGTTTCCCCTTCAGCAGGCGCAGTCTGGTCAGGTGCACAGTGCCACCAGCGAACGAGAAGTCACAGAGGGGGCACATTGCTTTTGGTGCCCAGGGAACCTCTGTAGCCCAAGAAGCTCCTGATGCACTGGGTCCAAATCCACCCTGGCTACGGCAGAAGATGCCCCCAAGCTGTGGGCACCCCTGTGTCCCTTTGCTCCGTGACAAGGGCTGGCGCTCGCTGCCTGGTTCAGAGCGAGCGCTGCTCTCACAGCACTGTGATATGAATGCTGGAAACTTCTCAACTATTCAGAAACAGCTCCTTTTCTCCAAAAATTTGAGGCATGCCTCACTTGGAGAGCTGCATTCCATCCCTCCCACCATGGCAGTGGTAACGTGTGGCAGCTTGGGCTGCAAGCCTGGGGAAAGTCCACCTGAGGGGGAGCCTGCAGCCCATGGATTAGAGCCCTGCTGTCACTGCTCTTCTGGAAGCGTCCCAGGTCTTTTTATGCTTGGGAATAGTATCCCAGCACCCTCCCAAACCTCTGCAGCTGCAAAAGCTTTTTTTGAGACAGGAGATGAAGGATAAACTGGACAATGAATGCCATGGTGCCGTGTGCCGGAGTACCCTGGTTGCCTTTTGCCTTGATCCCTGAGCCTGCTTGGCTCCTGGCAGCAGCTCTGGGCAGGATGACAGTCCACAGGATAGGTGACAGGCAATTAATGTTGGAGCTGGAATTTTACCTGGCAGAGGTTGGTTTGCCCTCTCTCACCTGCCTGCATCAGGGCACAGCAGCCATGGGGGCAGGCTGGGCCTCTCTTGGCCCTTGCACCCAGGGCAGGATGAGGGTTTTGTGGGCAGCAGTACCCCTGTGTTCCCCCTGCCTGTCCTGCCTGCAGCCTTACAGCCTGGGAGGATGGCCCAGTTCCCAGCCTGGAGGACACCACTGGGCTGATGCTCAGCTGCTCCCAGGAGCAGGTGCTTGGTGGGACCAAAGCTCAACCCCTCGGTCAGATGCTTTTCAAGGCAGGATGGACAGACAGACAGCAGGAACCTAAAGCCAGGCTGACACTTTGCATCACTGCTCAAAACCTTGCAGGATGGTAATCCCAGCCTCTCCATGGAAAACTGCTTCTCTGAGAATTTTCCATCCCTGCTCAGGTGTGAGCTCCAGAGATGCACGTCCACCTGGGGCACAGTTTGGGTTTGTGCCCGTCTTCCCTGGGGACTGGCACCTTCTTTTCTTCCCCCTCTCTCCTCTGCACTCTCCTCCCTCCTCTCTGCCTTCAAACAGTAAGGAACAAATTCCAGGGATTTTGCCTGGGGGCCCATGGAGCGGGGATGCGAGCTGGTCTCCATCTGACTGCGACCGAGTCTCTCCCCCTCACTGGAAATTGAAAGCAGAAGCCGTGGAGCGGTGACAAAAATCTGCATTACGTTATGGCAACTGGATTTTTTTTTTTTTTTAAGATTTTATAATACATCGTTTTGAAACTCTGCCAGTGATCATCATCAAAGCGAGAGGAGCGCCTTGGAAAGAACAATGGTGGCGGAGGGTGGGGAGCAGGGTGCCTGGGTATTGATGTGTAATCCTTTTTAAAGCCGGTTCTAGAGACAGCATGGAAGAGGGTTTTTGTATTTTCCTGAAGTGCAGATAGAATTTAGTCTGGGAAGGGCGGGCAGCAGTGCCAGAGCTCTAGACTAAGGTGCTGGATCACTGCAGAGCAGTCAACCCCTCCACACTGCCTCTGGGCCCAGGAGGGCAGGGAGTGGGCAGGGGGGACAGGAAACACAGAAAGGTCCAAAAGAGAAACTCAGGAGATACAGGATGAGGAGAGGAGAGGAGAGGAGAGGAGAGGAGAGGAGAGGAGAGGAGAGGAGAGGAGAGGAGAGGAGAGGAGAGGAGAGGAGAGGAGAGGAGAGGAGAGGAGAGGAGAGGAGAGGAGAGGAGAGGAGAGGAGAGGAGAGGAGAGGAGAGGAGAGGAGAGGAGAGGAGAGGAGAGGAGAGGAGAGGAGAGGAGAGGAGAGGAGAGGAGAGGAGAGGAGAGGAGAGGAGAGGAGAGGAGAGGAGAGGAGAGGAGAGGAGAGGAGAGGAGAGGAGAGGAGAGGAGAGGAGAGGAGAGGAGAGGAGAGGAGAGGAGAGGAGAGGAGAGGAGAGGAGAGGAGAGGAGAGGAGAGGAGAGGAGAGGAGAGGAGAGGAGAGGAGAGGAGAGGAGAGGAGAGGAGAGGAGAGGAGAGACTATTGCTGGAAGGGCCGGGGCTCTGGTTCCTGCTGGGAATCACAACCCAGAGAGATCATCACGTCCTAGGGCAGCAGCTCGTGTTCTGCCAGCACAGCCTCTCGGGCTCTGCCAGTGCCCCTGGCCACTCGTCTGCCCCCCCATCAAAGCCCAGCCAAGCTGGGGGAAGACTCCCACAGCCCCCAGTGCCTTGACATCAGCTCCTTTGCCTGTGTGCCACCCTCTTACTCAAGCAGTCATTCCACTGCCCCTATTTCCCTTGCTACAAGACCTCCTTCTTCAAGCCAAGCAAAACAAGGGACTTCTCCTGATCCCTGCCTGCTGAACTCCTCCTGCTGCACAGGGTGAGGGCAGTGACACGGCACAGCACGTGTCCCAGTGGCAGTAAACTGAGAAACCCACTGGCTCAGAGAGACAGAGTGTCGGGGTGCTCAGGTGCTCCCCAGAGCCTGAGTCTCACTTATGTTCTTCTGGCTGGAAAAAAAAGAAAAGCCAATCCCCAGGAATCAGCCATTGACAGTAATTTTCTCACAGCAGCCATGTCAAAAGCACCTACCACTCTGGACAAACTCCTGAGGATAAAGCTCATTATTTTGGTATCTTTGTGACATCAGATCACCAGCCATGCCAGTCGCCCAGGTGTGGGACATCACAGGAGATTTCTGACCAGGTGGGAAGAGCCCACGGTGCCATGGGGCCATTTTGCATCACCTGCTGCTGCTCTGGAGTCCAGTGACCTGCAGAACGCTGGCCCCACTCATGCTGACCCACACATACTCAGCCAGGCCCGCCAGGCTCGTGCCTGACCTGCTCCAGGCTGGATCTGCAGAGGCAGTTCCTTGCTGCTGCCATGGTAAATCAGGCTGCAAGTTTTCCTCTATGCCTTTACCAGCAGGGTCCAGCCCTAAGGCATCTCGCTCAGGCCCTCATGTTCCTACCACTGAAGCAAGGCTTCCCACACCTCCATAGCCTTGTGTCCTTCTGGGAAGGCCAGAAAAAATGCTTCCTTCCTCCAAGAAACTCACAGAAAGTCTGTGTCCCCAGAGAGCCCAGTGCCAAGCTTGGTGCTCCAGCACAGTGGGGGTGCTCAGCTGTGTCCCACACACTCATATCTGAGAGCAGACCTCATCCTGTGCATGCCAGGTTGGAGCAGAGCTGGGGGAAGCAGGCAAAGGGCAGCAGTAGGGCAATGATTCAAAGCTTCTGACCCTCTCAGGCCAGGCCTTCAGAAGATGACAAGTTGCCTGGGCTTGCTGCTGCTCTGTGCCCAGAGAAGGCCAGCTGAGGCCACCAGTGTGAACAGTGTTCACACAGCTCACTCTTCTCAGGATGTGAGATGTTCATCTAAGCATACTCTGGCTAGAAATCATAGTCATGGCACTGGTGAGGCTGGAAAAGCCCTCTGGGATCATGGAGCCCAACCATTCCCCCACCACTGCCAGGGCCACCACTAAACCATGTCCCCAAGTGCCACATCAACACGGCTTTTAAATCCCTTCAGGGATGGTGACCCCAGCACTGCCCTGGGCAGCTGTGCCAGTGCCTGACCACCCTTCCTATGAAGGAATTTCCCCAATATCCACCCTGACCCTCCCCTGGCCCAGCCTGAGGCCGTTCCCTCTCCTCCTGTCCCTGTTCCCTGGCAGCAGAGCCCGACCCCCCCCCGGCTGCCCCCTCCTGTCAGGGACTTGTGCAGAGCCACTGGGTCCCCCCTGAGTCTCCTTTGCTCCAGGCTGAGCCCCTTTCCCAGCTCCCTCAGCTGCTCCTGGGGCTCCAGCCCCTTCCCAGCTCTGTTCCCTGCTCTGGACAATGCACTTTGAGCCCGGATCACCTCCTTCTCCACACTGCACGTGCAGCAGCCTCTCCAGTGCCACGTTCAGGTGCCCTCTCTCTCTTCCTTGCCAGATCACCTAACAGCAATTGCTCAGTTCCCTCACACCACGGAGAATTGCACTGCCCATCAGGAACTGTAAATCTTCCAGGTAAACTCCTGCCCACCTCGTTAGAAGTGCCCGATGGCAGCAGCTCGGTGCTTCCCGGCTGAGGAGATAGCCTGCCAGCTAACGACGGGCTGATAATTAAGTCCAGTCCTTTCCAAGATCAGCTTCCCCTACCAGTTAATCCCAACAGCAAATAAGGCTGATTGACTTTGCCTTGGTCTGTAAATGCAGGACTGCTCTGTTCCGAGAGCTCCCTGCTGTCCTGTAAGGAGGGGTCCCGCTGCACCCCGGGCTCTGCCTGCGTGGGGAGTAGGTGCAAAATGCCTCAGCGAGGTGCAAGCTCAGCTGGGCTTGGGCCACCCCCTCGCAAGCTGCCGGGGAGGGGAGCAGCCCCAGCTCGCCATGTGGGTGCAAAGTGCGAGTGTTTTGGGGTGGTCCAGGAAGGCAGACGCAGGGCGGAAGATCAGAGAGTCCCCAGCCAGTGTCCTGCTCCCCATGGGGCAGCCTGGGTTTGTTGAGGCAGCAGGCACTGATGGGAGAGACTGGCCAGGGGAGCAATTCAGCTCCCTCCACCCTGCCCTGCTCCTTCAGCACTGGGCAGCACTGAGCTGTGGAGGCAGAAGAGGCAAGAGAGGGGCATTTTGGGGCTCACTGCCAGGCCAGCTTGTCCCAGGCAGAGTGGCATGCCAGGGCTGGATTGCCAAGGACAGATCCAGACAAAAACCATAGAATCACAGAACACCCTGATTTGGAAGGGACCCACTCTGTGCCTGAAATCATTGTCCAAACACTCCTGGACGACGGGGCCGTGGCCATTCCCTGGGAGCCTGTTCGGTGCCCAACCACCCTCTGGAGGAAGGACCTTTTCCTGATACCCAACCTAAACCTTCCCTGACACAGCTCCAGCCGTTCCCTGGGTCCTGTCCCACAGGACAGAGCAGAGATTGGAGCTGCCCCTGTGCTGCCCCTCGGCAGGAAGCTCCATTTGCCCCTTCCCAGAGCTGAGCTGCACACGCTGTCACAGCTGCTGGGGACCTCACTTCAGCTCTCTAGGCCCCCCACCCCTGGGTCGTGCAAGAGACTCTTTCCCTCCTTGAACTCCCCCGTGTGCCAGCTCTGGGCTTTCTCTGCAAGGTGAAGGGTGATGTGAGCCCTGTCCCTGAGTAATTTATCTTCCCAATATTCTGCCAGGCAGGGATGCCCGGTGTCTCCAAGAGGTGGTGAAAGGCACATGCCGAGGTCTTCCCAGCACAGTGCAAGGTGCAGATGTCCAGCCTCTGCCTGGCAGAGCCCTGTCACTGCTCAGGGTGGGCATCCCACCACTGTTCCCACCATCACATGTCAGGCACCGAGACCCTCTGGCCATGGGGCCGCATGGCCAGAGGATGTGGGCTTTGGGACAGACTTTTTCCTGGACCTTCTCCTTGCATGGCTGTGCAGGCAGGCTGCTTCAGCACGGGGTTAAAACCCCACTCTGCTCTGAGTCACTGCAAAATGGGTACATCTTCTGGAGCCCTCCTTGGGATGCTGGCCCACATGGCCAAGCCTTGCTGCATCCCCTGTTGGGATGGCATGGAAATGTTTCTGCTTTCCTTCTTCTGGTGTGAGCCTGAACGGCCCTGCCATGCCTGCTTTGAGCAGTTGCCTATCCTTGGCACAAGTTTCTGGGAGAGACTGTGGGGGTGGAAGTGTGAAGAGGTGTCCTCAGCTTGGCCCTGGTGCCCACAGGAGATGGCCTCGGTCATTACCATGAAGCCCATCATTGTGTTGAGAGCATTATGTGTTCATGGCTTAGTATCAAGGGGAGCTTTGACCCAAAGACTGCCAAAGCCTGACCCCATCTTCCTGCCCCCGGTGAAGATGCCATGGCAAGTCAAGTGGGGGAAATGGGGAAATGTGCCAGCAGTGGTAGCAGGTCTTTAAGGATGGTCCCAGGTAACCATGGCAAGAACAGGAACCCCTTTGCATTCATGATTTCAAACCACTGTCCTTTTCCCCTTTTCATCCATCTCCTCACGTGCACCCATCTGAACAGCAGAACCCTGGGCTCTTGCCCACAGCAGATCCCAGCCCTGCTGTCCCGTTCCCCGCGTTGGGTGGGTGGGCGCAGCATCCCGAGACACCGTGTGTGCTCTGTCACCTTCATGCTCCCCTGCACAGCGCAGCCCCACAGCCAGCAGAGCCTCAGCAGGTACGAGGGGGGCACTTGGCTCCGTGCTGTTAGCGGGGGCCCCTCACCACCCAGCATCTTCTGGAGGCAGGCAGCACCAGTCACGTGTCCCTGGCTCCAACCCGGGTGACAAATGTTCTCCTGCAGACACCTTCCACATTTGTATCAGACCGGGTGGGGACGAGAGTGTCTCCCACTATGGCCAGAGATGTGCTCTGCAAAGCCCCAGGGTCAAACACGGCTGGGATCCCTGGTTCTCTTGAAAGGTTCTCCCTCTCCTTGGGGCTGTGGGGCATGGAAGAGGAGTGCTGTGGCATTGTAGGGGGGTTCCTGCCACCAGCTGCCTGCTGCGGACTGCACCTGGCTGGGAGCCCCCAGAGGCACCGGGAAGCCCAGTTCCATCACCTCCTCACTCTCTTTGCCCAAAATTAGGACTGCTTGGTATCACTGGGTGCTCTGCTCTCAGGGGAATGGTCCCTGCCCCAACACCTTCCAGGGGGAATCCAGGCACTGCACAGGGTGTTGATGTCTCTCTGTTCAGCTGGGGGATGATGGGGCCATCCTGGCCAGCTGCTCCCAGAGAGCTGCCAGTGGTGGACAGCCAAGGAAAGGACCAGACATTAGAAAGGCACTTAGCCTGTGCCTTGCTGGTGCCTTGCTGGGCCGTGGCTGTCACCCAGGTAGAGGGAGGCATTGTGTCTGTGTCCTCTCCTCCTGCCTGTGGGGCAGAGAGTGCTTGCTCCTCCCTTCCAGCCAGCTCCTGGAAGTCCTTAGTCCCACTCCCCTGCCTGTCTCTCTGCGGGTGGCAGGTGAGGGGAACCCCTCTCACCGGCTGATTTGGGGGATTTCCTCCATGGCAGGCAGGAAAGGGGTATGAGGGGATCTGCCTCTTGATGTCCCCTCCACTCTTGCTACAGCACAAGAAATCCAGGGGTTTCTGGACCTGCCTAAGGTGGGCCAAAAATCCATCGCCCCAGAGAGCTAAAAAATGGTCAGCTGCACATTTTTGGCCTTTGCAGAAAGCAACGGGTTCCTCAGCCTTCCCCCATCACCTTCCTGGTGGAGTCTTCCTCCTCTGCCATCCAGCCTCGGGATGCCTTCTCTCTCCCGGTCTGGGAAGGTGCCAGTCTGTGGGATCCAAGCAGGATGGCCACTCCTCCCTTCCGCCCTCGGATAACTCGGAGGCTCTCTCTCCCCGTGTGCCTGGGATGGATCCCAGCCCCAGCTGCCTCCCGCCCCCCTTCTCGGCGGGTGCAGGGATGGAGGGTGCCGAGGAGGGGCCGAGCACACCCCCACACCCCTCCACACCCCTCTCCGAAAGGATCGGGCTCTCTTTAATGAAAAGCAACAGATGGGTATAGCTGGCAAGTGCGGGCTTCCAGGACGGGGGCGTTAATGATGTCTTTAAACATTGTGAGCGTGTCTGTCTCTCACTCGTGTCCCTTCTGCTGTGCAGTGGGGACGCCTCTCCCCAGGCCGGTGCCTTGGGAAGAACCCTCTCGCCAAGCGGGGCAGGTCAGCGAGATGAAAGCATGCCTGCGAGCCCCAGCTCCCACCTCCTAGGAGACGGACATCGCCTCCCAGCCCGGGGACAATGGCGGGGTCTGGTCCCCCCGCGTCGTCTCTAGGTGATGTCACATCGATCAGAGCAGCCGTACTGAGGGGAGGGGAACAAACACGCACACACACAAAGGAGCCCGCTTTGAAGTCCCGCGGAGGAGCGTGCCTGCGCCTCCGGGCTGCCCGAACCTCCCAGTGCTCGGGCCACGGCCGTGTGTGAACGGGGCCGGACGGCACGAACAGCCCGGAGATGTCCGTGGTGGCCGGACTGGACACTGGAGCCCCTGAGCATCCGCTGCGCTCCCGGGATGCCAAGGGGATGGAGGCTTTAGTTGTGTACGCTCAGCACAGCCCGGTTCGCATGTGAGCTCTGGAGCTGCTTTGCAGGGGCTGTGAGAGCCAAGCCGGCCTTTCTGTGGCCAGAGGGATGTTCAGGGATCCTCACCATAACCACACCAGCCACACTGGGTTTTGGGAGTTGCTCTGGGTTGGCAGACAGTGGTACTACCAGCAGTGACACTGATCCACTTGACCACCCAGAAACAGGGCTCCAGTTTTAGGCAGTAATTACACACCATTGGGTTCTGTGCATTTCTCTCTCGATGGACCAGTTTTCTCCACTACTGGCAGGCCTGGGACACTATCCAGTGAAAACAGAAATGGTTGTTGCATCACAGAATCGCAGGATCACGGACTGACAGAGCGGGTCAGGCTGGAAGGGCCCACAGTGGCTCATCTGGTGCCACCTCCCTGCTCCAGCAGGGTCATCCCAGAGCACAGGGTGCAGGGCTGTGTCCAGACAGTTCTGGAATATCTCCAGTGAGGGAGACTCCACCTCCTCTCTGGATAACCCGTTCCAGTGCACAGGAAAGCTCTTCCTCATGTTCAGGTGCAACGTCCTGGGCATCAGTTTCTGCCTTTGCCTCTGGTGCCATTGCTGGGCCCCCGGAGCAGAGCCTGGGCCCTGCTTGGAGCCCTCACTGCAGACAGGGACACCCAGGGATGAGGGCCCCTCTCAGCTGTGTCTCTTCTCCAGGCTGAACAGCCCCAGCTCCCTCAGCCTTTCCTTGTAAGAGCATCACACGACTCCAGCAGCTGGGGATTTAGTGGGAAAACATCACTATGGGTGCTGCCTGCACTGACTACTGCCAGGGAGATGAAAGCAGGCCTTCATCAGTGTGGCCAGCCTTCAGCAGCTTGTGAAGAAGATGGGAATATTAAAATGCTATGGACTATGTGTATCAGTGACTGGCTTTGCCACCAGATTTTCTCCCTGGCTGTGCAGAGCAGCGGTTCCCACCCACAAAAGGAACATGAAGCACCCATCACCCTATACCACATCTGCCTTGCGTTTGCTTCAAGCCATCCTTGCTGCACTGGTGGCATTACTGGAGTCACCAGGATCCTTCCAGCTGGCTACTGCAAGAGGAATAACACATGAAACTCCCATGGGCAGCTCAGGCCAGACCTCTTGGTGCCACAAAGCAGTGAGACGAGCTGTGGTGCCTCAGAAAGCTGGGCAGAAGAGCAGTGAGGAGCTGCTCATGCCTGCAAGAGGAGCATGTGGAACAGGAGCAGTGACTGCAGGCTGGACAAGCTCTCATGCATCGAGAGCTGTGTCCCCAGCACAGTTCGGTGCTGGTGGGATGGACAGCATTTCCTATTGACTTCAGAGCTCATCTCAGAGGCTGCACTTCCTCCTCAGAGAATAACTCACTGATTGGTATAATTTTCACTCATTTTACACACCCACTAAATGCCATATCAGTGCCAACCACCCTGGTTTCCAACCTCCGCCCAGAGCATAACTTCTGGCCTTGGTCACATCACAGCTGAACGAAGCAAAAGAAACTGTTGGCTCCAATTTTTAAAAAGTGAGTAATTGTTTTCAGCATCTTCTTTTTCATTACAAAATTAGGGGTCAACCGAAAAACACACAAGAAGAATTCAATTTTTAGAGAGAGCGGCGCACTTGTCATCTGGAAAAATGAGACAGCAGGCAGCTAAAAATAGTGTTCTCCTGAACTCTGGAAATCTGTGCCCACTTGTGCTGCTTTTCTTCCGCTCCAGCCACACGCGAAGCCATCAAAACCTTTTCCTTGGCTCCTCTGTTTGGGCACCAGTTAAATCGCAGAGCCCAGCAGCAGCGGCGGGGGGCCGGTAGCCCAGCCCTGCTGACAGCAGCCTCTGCAAACCCTGGCTGCACCGTTTGTTTGCAGTGCTGAACGTCCATGAAAGCGGCGGTGATATTTAAAAATAAGAATTTTTTTCATCTTGTGCAGAACGTCCTGGCCTGGCTTGTGTTGCTGCAGAGAGGCACTTGCACTCTCAGGAGCTGGGCGATGCTGCAGCGGCTCCCGCAGCGGGGAGGATGTTGTTCATGCCAGGACCCTCTCCTGGCTGTGCCAAGCTAGCACCAGACCCACTGTGACCTGCCAACATCCCTGCCCTTCCAAACCACTCTGGACAAAGGATGTACCTCGGCACCAGCTGGGCTGAGCGTGCCTCGGGAGCACAGGTGTGGTGGTGCCATAGCTTGCCACGCCGCCGTCCTTGCTGATGGAGACAGGAGGGTGCGGCCCCCGCGGGGCGCAGCTCAGGCTCTCTGCCCTCGAAGTGTCGGCAGGCGTGCCCACATGGCACCGCACACTTTTTAATGGTAGAGCATCTTCCAGAGCATCTCCACCTTTAAAAGAACCCTTCTGGAAGCCCAACCCGGAATTCTTTGCAGCCAACCGAATGGACAGTCGCATCTTGTGCGTGTTGGGTCTGCTGCCTCACACCTGGAGGAGACCAGACACCAAATACAGGAACCAAACCAACCAAAGGAAAACACCAACACCACTCTGCACACCTGTGGCCTGAGAGGACAGGAGGGAAGTGAAAAGACATGAAAGAATAATCAAACATTTAAGCAAAAGCTCTAGGGCATCTGAAAAGGAAGGAGGTAAAAGCTTCAAGTACCATCACATCTTTTTCCTGTCGGAGCCTCTCTGCTGCTGGTAGAGCTCCTCTCTGATAACAACACAGAGCATTTTTGCCCCGCTAACCCACTGATGGAGAACCCCTGGGCTTTCATTTTCCACCCAGCGGGTACATTTCTTTGGCATCTTGGATGTCAAACATTCCTGAGGCAACACGGTGAAAACACACTCAGCTCACAAATGGGGGATGTTTCGGGGCTGCAGTAAACACCAGTGCTACTCCTTTTCGGGGACTTCTCCTCCCCTCTCCGTAACCCAGACTGCACCACAAAGCAGCAGATGCTGGCGCTGCTGCAATTTATTTTAATTCCAACCCCTCCATCTTTTTCATTCCTTTTTTTTTTTTTTTTTATTTTTTTTTATTTTGCGTGTGTCTGGGTAAATTTAGTTCCCATAAAAGTGAAGGACTGTCAACACCAGCTTTGGAGCCAACCATACTGTCGGCAGCTGTTGTGCGGGCTGTGCACACAAAGCCCCTGAGTGCACCTCGGTCTGTCCCCCCAGCCCCAACACAGCCCTTCGGCAGCTCCAGCTCGTGACCCCTCAGCTCTGTCCCATGGAGAGGAGCCCCTCCTCGGCTCAGATCACACAGCCCCTGCCTCCACTCCTCCCAGCCACCCGATCCCCACTGCCTGGCTTGATCCCTCCTGATCCCCACTCATCCCCACAGCCAGGCTGCTCCTCCCAAGCTGCCTGTCCTCTCCCATTTCCCACAACTTCCCAAGGGGGCAGCCAGACAGAGACACTGTCCCTTTAGCCAAGGCAATGCTCCAAGGGCAGCTGAAGAGGGACAGGACAGGGGCCGGCTGAGGGAGCTCTCCTTGGATGGGGAATCCCAGTAAGGTAGCTCTCCTGGCACGGGGATCCCACCAAAGGAGCTGCACATGGCCCAAACAGGATGGCCATGGTGGAGGGCCCTGCAGCACTCTCCATTCCCACCCGTCTGCCCTGATCCTCCCCTCTGCATCCCTTGGCTCCCTCTGGGCACCAGCGGAAGCTCAGTGGGGGTTTCCTCCCTCCTGGATCTCTGCCACTGTGGGCTTCCTATGTGCAGCCTCCTGCAGGGAGGGGCTGAGGAGCTCTGCAGGCAGCAGCCCTTTGCCAACTGCTCTTCCACCAGCAAAACTCAAGTGTTTTGCTGGACTTTCCTGTAAAACGGTGTCTAGAGACATTTGGGAGGAGCATGTCCTCTGCACAGCGGGGCCAGCCCAGGCTGTCACCACCAGACACCTCAGAGCACAGAGCAGCAGCTCTTGGGCTTGGGGACACAGAACCCAAGCAGCACCACCTCCAGAGTCCCATGGAAGCAAGTTTCTTGTTCTTCAGATGCTGAGGGACCCCATCCCCATCGTGGGCAATCCAAGAGGGACCCAAGGGCTGAGACCCTCTCTCCACTTCCCCACAGCTCCAGGATGACAAGGAGATCTGCTCTTCTCCCTAAATCATGAGCTGGCTTTTCAAAGCCTGGGGGAGCACTTTGTTTTCACACTGCTCTTCAAATGGAGAAGTTTGGACTTGATGTCGGATGTGTTTTGTGTGTTGATGGACCTTTGCTGGTACCTCTCTGCTCCTCCCTGTGCAGGAGACCCCTGAGCACGGCGCTGCTGGCACTGCCCACACATCCTGCTGCATCTTTCTGCCCCGGGGGTGCCAGTTCCTCTGACTGCCCCTTGGCCTTGCTTGCCCATGGCATCACATCATCTCCTCCCTCCTGTGCAGCTCCTGGCCCTGACTGGATGTCCTGGTCTTGGCTGGGGTTAAACCACAACACCAGGGCTGCAGGTCCTGAAGAAGAGCCTGGGCAGGTCTGGGCATCTGGGCTTCCTCCATGTGGAAACCTAGCTGTACAAGGCAAGGGATCCTTGGCAGGGGCTTTCTACATGAGGCAGACTGAACATCCAGCAGAGAGTTTGAATCTCTTGGGGCATGGCCAGAGGGACTCTGAGATCCCCATGAGCAACACAAGCTTGTGGACTTGTACCAGCAAGCACTGGGGACAGAGCATCCAAGCCAGCTCTGCACCCCACATCCCTTCTCAAGCTCCTAAACACATCCGACAGGAGGCCCCAGAGTCTGTCTCAGGGTCTGTTGTGTGGGTGAGGAGGCCCCAGGCTGGAGCAGGTAATGCTCAGCCTGTCCCTGGCACCGCAGGAGGTTTGTCCTTCCAGCGCACCGCGGTCCCACGAGGACATGGGCTGCTGGCCTCCAGCTCCTCTGAGCTGCTCGCGGGCTGTCCCTGCCAAGGACTCATCCTGCCTCTGATCCTCTGGGACACCAACTGCTCAGACAGCCGGGCTGAGCTCCTTCACCCTCTCCTGCTCTGCTGCACGGCTGGAGCCTTCTCCATCCAGCACCTCCAGCAACCCGCGCGGCCTCCTGAAGGCTCTCCATGACTTTGGCTGTGACACCAGCCCCCTCCATCCTTCTTCCCGGGGAACAAGGGGTGATTCAGGAGCTGGGGGCAGCCTGGGAGCATGGCAAGGTGCCACATTTGCCAGGGACCAGCCCAACTTCACCTTGTTTGGAGGAGGCGGCTGGGAAGCGGTTAACACTTTGGTACTGGATTGATTTCTCCTGGAAGGAAGGAAGTGTCCTCACGCAGAAAAAATGCAGAAATAACAGGGTTGGGGTGGGTGGGTTTTTTTTTGTTGGTTTTGTTTTTTTTTTAAATAACTATTCTTTTTTTCCAGCCATCTGTGCCATTTGCAGCTGATGGGAGGGGGGACAATGCTGGAGGGGGGGAATCATTTGGGTTTGGGACCAATACTGCATTTACAGTGTACAAAACAAGGGAGGACATCTGTCCCCAGTGGAGTATTACGCACCGAGCCAGGATTTTAGCATTGCGCTCACGTCCAGTGCTGTCATTACAGATGCACAAAGCAGAGATGGTCATGCACAACCCTGTGTTCCCTCCTCCTTGCTGTCTTCCTTGTCTGCACCCTCCATGTCTCCCATTGCCCATGGTCCTGCTATTCCCAAATCTTTGAGTGCTTTCCAACCTTCTCCAGCCTTCTCCCGTCCCTTTTCCTGCCCGTGGATGCTTTGGGGAAGCTCCAGGCAGGAGCCAAAGGCTGGTCCTTCACACCTCTCTGGAGCCAGCCATGGAGAACACCTTCCTGGGCAGAATGAGGGCCTCCAAGCCTAACTCAGGAACAGCCCTCAAGGACTGTGGCCTCACTCCTCATCCAGATAAAATGTGGTCACAGACAGCATCCTGCCAAGGGCTAGATGTGTGTGGTGCTGCAGTTCACCTCTCTGGTGAGCCTGGCCCCGGCTGTGCTCCCTGATAGCAGCAAAAGGGTATTTTTGGCCCAGCCCTGTGTAAAACATGCCACGCTTGTCTGCAGAAGACGATCTGGGCGCTCTGCTGGTGTTTCCACAGGGACAACTCGAGCTGGAGCAGAGCAGCAGAGCCCCTGTCTTGGGAATGGCTGCTGGGAGCATCCCTAGGGAGCGTGTGGAGGGCAGGAGGCAGCTCCTGCCGAGACCCAGCCGTGCCAGGAAGATGGAAACACTGTACGGAGCCTTTGGCTGGGATGTCCTTGGGCACAGTCCTTTCACTCGGATGATGGGCCCTCATTAGCCCTGTCACACGCCTGGGGGTCCCTGGGCGGGTCCGACTGCGGCCAGTGTGGCTTTGCCAAGAGCTTTTCCACTAAACCTTTAGCCTGACTCCAGCTTTCACTCTCAGCATATCCCATGTGCCTTTCCGGGTTATTTCCTATGGAGCAATCACCCATGCACTATTTCCAATCCCACCAAAAGAGAATTCAAATTGTTAGTGAATATTCTAATGAAGAGAGATGCTGAGATGCTGCTCTGTTGGCTTGAGTGAGACAGGACACCTTTGTGTGCAACATGCACAACGTGTGAGGGCTTCAATAAAAAAGTGACCTGGGGAATTTGGCTCTGTTGGAGAGGTCCGAGGTGCCCTGCTCCTGCCCTTGACTTTGGAGGGCGGAGAGGAGAGGGGCAGGTGAAAGATGAAGTAGAGGAGAGAGAAGAGGGAATTGGAGGAGCAGAGCAGCCCATGTTAATTTTATTATCTATATATAAATGTGAAAGTTTGCATGTGCCAGCTGGAGGTTTGCATGCCATGTTTGTGGCCAGGGGGACAGGCAGTGATGACAGGGCAGAGAGGGCTACCACAGGCCAGGAGAACCTGCTCTGAGAGCAGGGAAGTGAGCACGTGCCCCACGGCTCCGTACGAGCTGCTCAGGCAATTAATCTCCCTAGCCTTGGGACCCTGGAGGAGAGAAGCAGCAGACTGGTGGCTGTGTCCCGTGATTTACAATACATCTGATAGTTCTAGTCCATTAATAAAACATGCAGTTGGCCATGAAAGGCACATCTGCCTATTTTAAAGACTATAATAATGGATAAAGCTCTGACACATGGATTTCTGTAAGAAAACTAGCACTGCAAATAGCATTCCAAAATTATGTATTCCATCAAATTCAATGGGACAGTTATTGTATGCTAATTAAATACTACTGAACTATTCAACGTTTGGATGGTGAATAGAGACACAATTGTAGAAAGGCACACAGTCCCTCAGAACACCCACAGACTCCCAAGATTTTGCTGTCATTCCCAGCCTGCAATCCGTTCTGATAACGGGCTGCAGGCAGGACAGGGGCTCACAGCTCAAGTAACCTTAGAGACCTTACAAGTCTGTAAGGAGCTCTGGGAACATGGGGACATGGTTTAGTGGTGCCTTGGTAGTGCTGGGTTGAGGATTGGACTTGATGATCTTAGAGGGCTTTTCCTACCCTAACACTTCTATGGTTCTCTGAGCACAGATGGAATTCACTGTCCGGGTGGGTAATGATGGTGAACGAAGATCACCCGTCCTGTCTCCTGGAATCAGAGCAGCCAGAGCAAAACCTGCTCCACTGCTGCTCTTTGTCTCTGGAGAGAGGAGCTCCACACGCTCCTCACCGCTGAGCCTTCCCCCTTCCCGATAAGATTTCCTGACTGCACTGCTTTCTGAGACTTCAGTTTAATTCACCTGGGTCTGTTGGATGGATGTCTTGGGTTCTCCAGGCAATGCAGACCTGTTTCCACGTGGGTTACAAACAAGCAAAGCCATGAGAAAGGGATGACTTCAAAGGTACATCCTGTGTTTGCAACGGGAAGAGAAGCTGGATAAAAGAAACAGGTCTTGTGCCAGCTCTAAACTAACCTGCTCCAGGCGTGAGGTGTTCTCTGGCCGGGATGGAGAAGCCGGGGGGGGTTTCCAGGAGTGATGCCATGCTCCACGATCCCACGGGAGACCCTTGTCCGAAACCCTGGGCTGCAGCATATCACCTCTCACCCACCTCCTGCCGGCGGAGCTTCCTCCCCTTCTTCCTCCCTGTCCCTTTCCAGACACAGCCAGACCAGAAGCAAATGAAGCAGAGACAGACAGACAGAGGGACTTACAAATCCTCCCTGATGCCTCACATTATAGCCCAATACCGATCCAAACAGGACCTCATTCCACCCAGTCCCTTGGTCTGGGAGCTTTCGCACGACCCAGCCCAGGACTGCCAAGCTCTCTGCACCAGTGCTGGGTATGGATAAAGCCTGTGGAGACTTTCAAGTCTGCTAAAAAGATGTTCTGAGGTGACAGATCATAAGCAACACACAGAGCTGAGCGCTGCTCTGCTCTCCACACCCTTCACCGCTGCCAGGGAAAAGCAGCCACTATCAGTGATAGCTGGATCCAATTTATTAGGCGCTTCGAGGAGACATTCATCAGGCAGGGAGATAAATAATCTTCAGATGGAACAATTAAATTTAATTGCCTGAAGATTATTTGTCTCCTTCCCTGATGATTGTCTCTGCTGAGCGCCTTATAAATTGGATCCAGCTATCAGCAACATTAATGGCGCTTCCCCTCAGGACTGGCCCAGCTGCCCAGACCAAAACACTGGGCTCAGAATGAACTTTCACTGTTACAGACCGTCACTGTTATCCAAACTGATGCTGCCTCAAGACTCATGGGTGGTTTTTTCCTGTTCTTAGACAGGGCTGTGCTCAAGGTGTCTGGGTTTTCCGGTCCCTGGTGGTGCATCCTGAACTTGGCACAGCTGCTCCAACGCCGGCGGCCCTGTGACAGTGATGTCCTGCTTGGCAAAGGCTTGAGGAGGGATGTGTTGAGCCCCAAGGTGGATCGTGCAAGGTTTCAGTGGGCTGGGTTTTGTTGTGGCTGGCTGCAGAAATGAAGAACTGAAGCTGTGGGGTCCATAGCACACTATGGAGCAGCGATGGCAATTAGTTCTGGCCATGCTGGTGCTGGCCATGAGAGAAATGGTGGCAGAGCCACATCTCGGCCTGAAGAGACCTTCAGCATGTGTGTGCCCCCTAATGCCTGCCCCAGCCAGTCTGCCAGCTCAAGGGCCAGCACACCGCAGGAGCACAGCTTTTCCATGCAGAGGCAGAGCCAGGGTAGCCACCTTATTCCTGTTACTCCAGGCCATGACCAAAGCTGGAACCTCTTCAACAGCCCAGGAGCCATCAACTCCCTCCTCTGTATATGTCTGAAGTCTGGAAAATATCTTAAATATGGGAGAGGAAAGGGAGGGGTTTGATCCTCAGCTGGTGTAAATCAACGGAGCTCCATTGACGTTGTTGGACGATTACTGAGACTTATGTCCTCTGACCCCAAAAATTTCTAGGGAGGGAGGTAATGACTGCAGAGCATTCCAGTGTTGCAAGAGATCTTCCTCCAGCCTGGCTTCAGGGAGGCTGTAACTCCAGGGGCTGGGAAGCACAGGGATAAGTGGCTGGGGGAAAGAAAGGGAGAAGGAAAGCCCCAAGGTACCCAGCTCTGAGCCGCAGCCGGAAGGCAAGCTGGAATCCAGAGAGGCTGCACTGCAGGGACCGTACACCATGGGGAGATCTCATCCTCCTGCACCTTCCTGAGTGTGGAGGATGGATGGCTCTGGATATGAACACCACGACGTTCTGTTCTCACCCCCTTCTGGGCAGGGCTGGAGTCTAATGCTTCTGGTCCAGCCCCACTGGTATCCCAGAACAGTCACTGGCTCACCCCACATCATCCACCCTGCCTGCCTTGGGAAAGATTTGGGCTGTTGGCCATTGCCAAGAGCCACGAGCAGCACACCCTCCGCTCCAACACTGCCAGTCCTCCGACAGACGAGCTGCGTCCAGGCGTCCCTGAGCGAGAGGCAGCATTTGGAGGTGCAGGCCGGGCGCCAGCGCTGTGCTCCTTCCTGCGAGCAGCGCCGAAAGACCCTGGAATCAACATGTTTACTTGACAGACTCCTGCGCTGTTGGCCTGCTTTTCTAAGGAAATGAAGCTTGTGCAATCGCATTGTCTGGGGGTGTCTGTTCCTAATAACTTCTCAGTCCACCAGCCAATTCCAATCCAATTTGTCGGACGGGGAGAGGTCTCAAAATATTGCATCCTGCCCAGTCTCCCTGCAGTGTGCTGGGCGGTGAAAGGGGGTGCAGGTAACTTGGACCAGGTGAGGAATAGGAGCACCTTCTACACAAAGTCACGGAGAAGAGCAGCGGGGTTGCAGTTGGTGGCCAGTAGGCAGCCCCAGCCCTGCCGGGAAGAGGACCTCTCCAGCTGTGGCCAGAGCCGGATGCGCACCGTCAGCTGAGAGAAAATACACGTCCGGAAGGACGGAGCTCCAGCTCCTTAGCGCACGTCTGGGCAGAGAGGACGGAGTCTGCACGAGCCATGGCTGCCAGAACGCCGGAGCCGAGCGCTGAACAACCTCCAGCTCCCCGAAGCGCTGGGGCTGAGGGTCCTCAACAGGAAAGCAAGGGCTCCCCATGGGCAGAAGTCCCCCTTCCTCCGGGGATGGACATTTCCAGGAGCAGGCCCCTGGCCAAGCAGAGTGGGACCTGCAGCCCCTGGGTGTCGCGCTGCGTTGCTGCAGTCTGGACGGGATCTGGACTGCAGTGCCTTGTTTCTCCTTTGGATGCTGGTTTAATTTGCTGAAGGCGCTCCGTGGCCCACATGGTCTCTCCAGTTCAGCCCTGCCAGTAACATGAGCTTAACAGAGCTGGAGAGGACTATTTTTTTAAGCGCCTATACAAACATGATTTGTTTTGTAATAACTCTTCTTCTGTTCTGTTTTGAAGGGGATGATGGCTCTGGGATCTGAGGAGCTCCGAGACAGCTCAGAGCAGCTCAGATTCCTCCCCACGTGCTATCAATTAACATCTTCATTAAACACCCGTTCAAAGCCACTTCCAGCCAGAGCATGACAGCGCAACAGAGCTTGGCTTCGTGAAGTCACCCAGAATTGATGACAAATCAAAAAGGGCTTGGTCTGTCGTGTACCAGCCACACGTGGAAATGGGAGAGAGCTGCCGACGGAGGGAGCGAGTGTCCCTGCTCAGCTGCTCATCACCATGCAGACCAGAAAACAGCACCCAAGCCATGGGGGGACCTGCTGCCTGTGCACTTGCTAGGAGAGGCTGTAGTGGCAAATCCCCTCCCCTGGCCCAGCAGCCTGCTCCCAGGCCAAACCCCGGTCCCACCAGTGCCCGGGGCAACTCTCCAGTTGACTTCACTGAGACTTGACCTTCAGTTAACCCAGCAAAGCAGGAAGGTTGGGAAAGCCATCTGGAAGGAAACACCACTACAAAATTGTCCAGACTGGTGTTTCTTAGAGACTCTGCATTGTGTCTTCTCCTTCTAATTTACTTAAACTATGGGCATCCAAGAATCCCAGCCCCTGGCAGTGTCCAAACTGCCTGTCAGGATCACCATGCACAGCCTTGTGCCCTCAGGGGTGACCAGCAAGGGACCACAGCCTTTTGCTAGCAGGCCTCCACCTCTGCTTGCATGGCAGCAATGGCACCAGCTGGCTCTGAGCCAGCCAATCCCACATCCCAGATCCGCTACAAATATTTGTGTTTCAGCCTGGGGCAGAAAGGTATGTGTCCATTTTCAATCAAAACAATGAAACCTGGGACTGAAATCGCTGAGAGAGCTTGGGTGCACCGATCATCCACGCTCAGTGCTCGGCCTAGACCGCTGACCCCACCTCAGGCTCTTCCCCTTCGTTAGACACCAAGAAATCTGAACCCCCTGGTGAAACCTGGCAGCACAGGGTCCCACCATGCAGGCAGCCCATCCACCTCTCTCTTCCCACCCTTCTTCCTGGTCAGGGTGTACTGGGCACCACCACCTCACCGTGGTTTCTCACTTGGTGCTTGCAACAGCCAGGGTGGCAGGACCAGGCAGCTCCTGCAAAAGGATAAATTGGGAATGGCCAGGGCCTGTCTGCCATCCTTGGAGTGAGATCCAGAGTCATGTTTTACAGGGATAGCAGTGGCACCTAGGAATGTTCTCTGTCCCTTGCTTCTGTGCACAAACACATTTGGGGCTGTTCTACTAAAAGTCACCCAAGGGACCTATTCTTTAAAGATACCATAAAATCATGGAACCACAGATTGGTTTGGGTTGGAAAGGACCTTAAAGCTCATTTTGTTCCACGCCCTCCCCCCCCCCCCCCGCCCCGCCTGCCATGGGCAGGGACACCTTCCACTATCCCAGGCTGCTCCAAGCCCCAATGTCCAGCCTGGCCTTGGGCACTGCCAGGGATCCAGGGGCAGCCACAGCTGCTCTGGGCACCCTGTGCCAGGGCCTGCCCACAGATCCAGATACATGGATCTATAATTAGTAGCTCATTTCCCATGTCCTTTAAGATAAATTTAGCAGACTTTGGCACCTGATTCCAGTTTAATTGTGAAATTGCGGGGCAAACCTTTGTGAGAGTGACAATCCAGCAGGGACCTCATCTCTGCCATGGTCTTGTATGGAAACCTCCATCTGTGACCTGCTGAGCCTTGCATCAGTGGATGGCACCAGGCTGGGTTTGTTCTTAGTACAGATCCTTTACTGAGTGGCTGCTCGTGGAGGAGCAGGAGCAGCAGAGCTGGGACTGGGAATAGGGAATATCAGAACACCTGTGGCCACAACACCTCCCAGCACTCTGTCCCACCACATCACTCACCTGTGAACCACAGCACACACTCTAATCCCTTCCAGGACACCTCACCCTTCTCTGCCTCCTTCTCCACGCATTATGGCCAGGGGCTCAGTGGGATGGATTTCCACGACCTGGCACCTAGTGCATTTGATTTCCAGCGTTGAGGCGTTGTTGGAAACCAGCTGTGTTAAGGGAAAACACTGGGAGTCACGTTAACCGATAGCAGCGTGGTGATGGCTCCTGCACAACTGCAGCAGGAGCGGTGACATTTGTTTGCAGAGTGCTCTGTTGTGGTTTGGCTGTGGCTGGCTCCACACGGGGCTTTGGTGGAGAGAAGAATGTGCCTGGGCCCAGAGCAGCACGCACAGCTATTCCTGCCACAGCAAACAGCGCCGCAACGGAGGAGCTGCTGTAATCCTCAGCAGCCTGGGCAGCCAGCTCCAGCCTGGGGTGTCCTGGGGGCTGACACAGGTGGAAGGTGGGGAAACTGGTGACTGAGAGGCTGGACATGTGCTCACAGCCCAGAGAGTCAGCTGTGTCCTGGGCTGCATCTTCAGCTCTTCAGGTGAGACCCCACCTACAGAGCTGCCTCCAGGTCTGGGGTCCTTGGCATAAGGAGGATGTGGAACTGCTGGAACAACTCCAGAGGAGGCCGTGGAGATGCCCCAAGGGCTGGAGCCCCTCTGCTCTGGAGCCAGGCTGGGAGAGCTGGGGGTGCTCACCTGGAGAGGAGAAGGCTCCAGGGAGAGCTCAGAGCCCCTTGCAGGGCCTAAAGGGGCTCCAGGAGAGCTGCAGAGGGACTGGAGACAAGGGCTGGAGGGACAGGACACACAGGGAATGGCTTCCCAGTGCCAGAGGGCAGGGATGGATGGGATATTGGGAAGGAATTGTTCCCTGGGAGGGAGGGGAGGCCCTGGCACAGGGTGCCCAGAGCAGCTGTGGCTGCCCCTGGATCCCTGGCAGTGCCCAAGGCCAGGTTGGACACTGGGGCTTGGAGCAGCCTGGGATAGTGGAAGGTGTCCCTGCCCATGGCAGGGGGTGGAATGGGATGAGCTTTAGGGTTCCTTCCAACCTGAACCATCCTGGGATTCTGTGAAGTCGAGGACTGCACTTCATCAGTTTAAAAACTATCAAAGAAAGAAGAGCAGAATCATAATTTGTTGCTATCTTCATGTGCAGATCAAATTAAACTACTTCAGGACAAGCACATTTGCATCTTCAAATGTTCTTTGAAGCCTGAGACAGAAAGCGCACACTCAGCTTTGAGAATGTGGTTTATGATCTATGGCATTAAACTGGGGCTTGAAGGAATACTGATATAAAAACATTGTCTGAACACATTATCTGTTGGGTTTTTCTTTCTTCCTCCCACCAAAAAATGCAATTTTACTCATAATATAAATGTTCATAAAGGGTTCTTGGTTTCAACAGAAGGTATCCTCCAAAATTCTTGAGTTAGAATAAACTTGTAGATAGTCACTGGCTTGTTTCCATGTTTCAATGAAAGTGAGTTAGGTTGAAAAAAAAAAACGGTTTGCTTTTCCTTTTTAAGTGGAAATAAAATAAAATAACGCACTGCTGCTTCCTCATGAATTTGTATCTTTGTATTCTCAGTTCCTGTTTTCACAGCATTTTGTTTTTCAGGTTGCTTTGGGAACAGAAGACTTCCCTGTGTCCCAGGAATTTTCTTGGGACGGAAAGAACTGTTTCCTGCCTGGTCTGTACGTGGGTTTGGAGAACCTCAAGCCAAAAAATCCTAGACACACCAAAGTCATCCGGAGCTTTCTGATGGTGCTAATGCTACCCAGACTCTCATCTCCTCCAGCCCAAGTGTCTTTGTGGTTGGGAAATTTCAATCTTGCTCTAAAATCCGTGCTGTCCAGCCCGGTTCCACATGGGAAGTGGTTTTGCCCACAGCGCACAGAGCAGACCAGTGTGTGGTTTCCAGGGAAGACTGAGATCCTGAGCAAAGGCTCCTGGACATGAGCCTCAGGCCAACGGGGTTTTGCTCTGCAGAGCTGCATCTTCTGTGGGCACCTGGGCAGGGGACAGAAGGTGTGGGCACCCTGCAACCCCTCGGTTCAGCGGCACAAATCTCATCACAGCACCGTTCAGTCACACAGCAACGCTGCTCATAAGCTCCGTGGGCAAACAGCCCCTGCCACTGCTCAGAGTTCCTACAGATGACAGAGAACTAATTAACTCAGTAATTGCATGTGCTGGGATAGCCCTGGAACTTCCACGCTCTTTTGGATGGCTACTCATGTTCTCACTCCTGTTTGAGGGGACAAAGGCTTTCACTGCCTTCAGCAAGGAGGGTTCGGAGCGTCTCACCTCTGTGCCATCGCAGCAGCTCTTCAGCCATCCCCTATAACCAGAACTAAGGAAAGAAGAAGTGTCCCAGGCAAAAAAAAAAAAGAATAAATAGAGGTGAGGAGTAAAGAAAAACTCAAAAAACCTAAAAAAAACCTAAAAAAAACCCGAACAAAACACCCCCATGTCTCAGACAGAGAGCAAACTTTGGGAAGCACAAATCTGGATTCATGTCAGATAAACTGAGCAACTCCCTTTGGATGGGAGAAAAGCAAATCAGATGCTTCAGAACTGATGCCAACAAGCTCCTGATTTTGGGGAGGAAATTCAGTGCCACAATTCGGGTTTATTTCTACGAATTCACACAATGTGAGCAGAATACCACTGAGGCATGGCTCCTTTGGCAGTGGAAATGAACACATTCCCATCAAGCTGCATGGAAGAACTCTGGTTTCCCCTGCTGTGATCCTGGACCTGGGCCTGCCTCCAAGTGAAGGGAGGAGACCTCTTTGTCCACCCGGACAGGTTCAAACTTTGCTTCTCTGTGCCCAGGAGCAAAAACCAATGCACTGATCCGCATTTATGTGCCAATAGAAACGATGATGACAAAGAGACAAAAAAACCTCAAAAAGTACGAATTGTTCTGCGGCATCATCTCTTGGTGCTCCACAGCACCTGGAAGAGTAGAATGTCCCCTGCCTCCAAGGGAAGCTGGGAAATGCATCCCCCTGTGGTGTCCACTGCTTCTTCCCACCTCCCAGAGGAACTCAGACCCACTGCAGCCCAGATGGGATTTTTAAGGATGCACATCTCCAGGATGTGGGATTGTTGTGTGCAGGGTGTTGGGGTGGTGTCAATGTGTCCAGAAGGACCTGCGTGGTGACAGCGCCTCTGTGCTGGGCCACTGGTGAGGCCACAACCCAAATCCTGGGGGCAGTCCTGGGGCCCTCATGACAGGAAGGACATTGAGGAGCTGGAGCATGTCCAGGGAAGGGAACAGAGCTGGGGAAGGGGCTGGAGCCCCAGGAGCGGCTGAGGGAGCTGGAAAGGGGCTCAGCCTGGAGCAAAGGAGGCTCAGGGGGGACCTTGTGGCTCTGCACAAGTCCCTGACAGGAGGGGGCAGCCGGGGGGGGTCGGGCTCTGCTGCCAGGGAACAGGGACAGGAGGAGAGGGAACGGCCTCAGGCTGGGCCAGGGGAGGTTTAGGTTGGATATTGGAGAAATTTCTTCATGGGAAGGGTGGTCAGGCATTGGCACAGCTGCCCAGGGCAGCTTGGAGAGATTTAAGAGCCATGTGATGTGGCACTTGGGAGCATGGGTTAGTGGTGGCCCTGGCAGTGCTGGATGAATGGTTGGGCTCCATGATCCTAGAGCGATTTTCCAACCTGAGTGATTCCCTGATTCCATGATACCAGTGCAGAGGGGTTAGCAAGCACTAGAGGTGCTCACCTGGGTTCAGGCGGGTGCCTGGCACAAAGGGGGGTGCACGTACACGTACAGGTGTCTCTGTGCCTGGGTACTGGCAGTGCCCATGTCTGGCAGTGCTCGGTGACACAGGTCTGTGCCCCAGCCCTCCGGGATTCCCACCTGCTTTGCTCATTAAATACTGGAGGAAAGGGATGCTACAAGCGAAACAATGCCTCTCCCAGCTTCCATGACGGGAGAGAGCAGGGCTGAGCTCAGGTGCTTTGGGGATTCCCCTCCCTCACCTGTGCCATGGTGCACATGCCAGAGCGAGCGCCAACAGAGAAAACCCCTTCACCAGCCCTCTGCACCAGTGCAAGGAGACCTACCAGGGCTAACCCTGAATCCTGCTGCTGCCGGGGTTGAGTGCCCTGGCTGCCCCTCACCCCACACCTCGTCACACCACCTCAAAGAGCCACCATGGCTCCCACAGCCCCAGCACTGAGATGGAAGCCTTAAAAACTGCCACAGACAGAGCCTGCTGCTTTCTACTCCCATTCCTTGACTGTGGGGAAGAGCAGGAGAGCATCTGAAGGCTCAACAGCCTGTTCAGAAAGAAAACATTGGGATGTGCCCATGAAACCACCCAGGGAGAGAAGGAGAAAGTGAAAAGAGGCAACCACCTTGCAAGTGCCATTCTTCAAGGAATGTTGTGCAGCAGAGGCCACAAAGATGATGAGGGGTCTGGAGCACCTCCTTGTGAGGAGAGACTGGGGGGCTGTGCCTGGTCAGTCTGGAGAAGACTGAGAGGGGATCCCATCAATCCGTACAAACATCTCCAAGGCAGGTGCCAAGAGGATGGTGCCAGACTTTTTAGTGGAGCTCAGGGACAGGAGGAGTAATGACCATAAAACAAAAACACATGAAGTTCCACCTCAACAGTAGGAAGAACTTCTTTCCATGGAGGGTGGCAGAGCCCTGGAACAGCTGCCCAGGGAGGGTCTGGAGCTTCTCCTCTCTCAAGACATTCGAAACCCACCTGGATGTGTTCCAGTGTCACCTGCTCCAGGTGACCCTGCCTGGGTAGGGGGTTGGACTGTGTGATCTCCAGGGGTCCCTCCCAACCCCAAATCTTCTGTGATTCTGTGAGGAGTGTGTTGCATCAGGACATCACACATCCCCGTGCCCCTGGCTGTGAGGCTTCCCACACAACAGCTGTGCAACTCCAGCCCTTCCCACTTTGCATCCAACTCTGCTCCTTCCAGGCCCCTGCTCCTTCCCTCTTCCTCTCCCAGGCAAGGGGAGGAGGTCCCCCTCTGTTCCCTGCCGCCAAGGGATCCAAGCTGCTGTGTGGTCAGAGCAGCTCCTGCAGAGAGCTTTGCACGGCCAGCGAGACCCTTCCATGGGCACAGCTCTGCACAGAGGTGGGGGCAACCAGCCCCCAGCTGCAGAGGGTCCCAGGCCCACCCCAAAGACCAGTGCCTGGCTTTGGGTCATGGCTCCACCTCTCTTGATGGAGCAGGGCTTTCTTAAGGAAAGGGGAGGTCTTTTTCCCTTCTGGGGTCAAATAAAAGGGCATCAGGAGTTGCACGGCTCCATGCTGAGGAGCATCAGGGACACAGATGTAGCTTTCTGTACATAGCCCTGATCTAACACTCAATTCACTCTGTGACTTCCAAAAAGCCACTTAGTTTTCCACCAGTTGTGCCTTCCCTCTGCCCTGCCTCAGGCTCTGAGCATCCGTAGGTGACACATGCAAAGGGCAGGGCCACCCTGCAGCTCCTGCCTCTTTGGGATGTCAGTGCCTGTGGATGCCCAACAAGGACAAACACCACGGGAACATCTACACTCACCAACCCATTTCTTCCTTGACCTGGGAGAGTGGGATTGGTTTTAACTTGAGGCAGAAGACAAGCAAAGGAGAGAGGAGATGGGAGAAGTGCCTTTTAAAATGTTCCTTTGTCGCTCGCCTCCACATCCCATGGCGGTGCCTGCAGTGACGTCAATGCGGTGCTGGTTGATTTGCACCAGCTGAGGGGCTGGCACAGGATCCTCCCCTCCACAGTGGCTCTGACGTGGGGCAGGAAGGGTTCGTGCTGGGATACATCCCTGCCCATGCCACACTGGCTGCCGCAAGGCGAGGAATGAGGAACCTCTGCAGAGCTACAGCCGACCCATGTGGATGCCCACAGAGCCCCTCCTGCGCCCTGGCACCCAGCGACGGGGGCTGCTGCCCAGCCCTGACCCCTCCATGCCAGGAGAAGGGCAGCGAGGTGGCTGCTGCAGGGGCATCAGCATCGGGAGCCTCACCTTGCCAAGGAGTGCCAGACTGGCACCTTGCCTGCAGTGTTTGTGCCAGCTGTGACACAGCCGTGAGCTCTCACTGCCATCCCTGCTCCCCTCCTGGGGTTCTTCCCTCTGTGGAGGCTGCAGGACCAGACCAAGGCATCCAGCCCTACGGCTCTGGGGTTCCACCACCCCGTGGAGGTGATGCCTTGGCATGCCCAGGCTTATCTTATCAGAGCAATGAAGCCCAGAAGAGCATTTTTCACTTGTACTTTGCTCCCACACGTGTGATCTGTGTGTCAATGTAACGCTGCTCGGCGTGGAAAGCATCCCACTAAACACTCCTGGGAAAGAGGAGGCCGGCCCTTGGAATCGGGGCTGGTTTGGGGGATGGATGATGGAATGCTACGCACCGAGCCACAAGAAGGACAAGTGATATGCGGTCAGCAGCAGTCGTCTTTACTATGGACCACAGGAGATCAGAAAAGTAACCTTGTTAACAGGAGACCTAGTGGCTAACAAAATGTCATGCTGTAGGACGTACAAGAGAAGCACAATCACCAGAACAAAACGGCACCCAGGGGGACGGGGAAGCCCAGGGGGTTGCAGGAGATGCCCTATAGCAAACCTCTAGTGTGGTACTGACACGTCTGCGAGTGCAGGGGGCTGGCTGCATGGGTTTCTTTAGCCTTGGACACAAGTCAGAGGATCTTCACCTTTACCCAGCTCCAGTGGCTCTGGCACAATGATTATTGACGTTTTTTCAGAATAAAAATACTAATGTAATTTTGTTCCAAGAACTGTGTGCAAGAATCATTTCTCCAGGTGCAGTGAAAGGAGGGCAGATAGGAAAACACCCTTCCCAGGGTTGTCCTGGTGGCTTGTGCCCTCTCCTCACTGACACCACAGCCCTCCCCAGCAATCCTCTGTGGCTTTGCCTTCAGTGAATCCCAAACAAGGTTCTTCAGAAAAAAAGAAAGGGAAAAAAATAAATGTATTGCTGCTTCTTCTTGTAATATTTTTTCCTCTCTCTCTCCCCCCTCTTTCTCCTTAAAAATGTTTACTTTCAAAAATTCCATTCCTGCAGAGATTCCTCCTGAGCTCTGAGGTCTCCGCACTCCACCCTCCTCTTCTCCAGTCAGAAAAACTGAGTCTCGATGTCTCTTTGGTTAAAAAAAAAATTTAAAAAATAGCACAAACAAATAACACACAACCCAGTATGATCCCATTCCACCCCGCGGACGCCTGATGAGAGGGTGTCTGTGGAAGGAGGAAGCATCAGAGACGAGCTGTCTGCTCTCTGCAAGCCGAGGTCTCCGTGCCGTCCCGTGGGCTCTCCTCCTCTCATACGGTGGTCGCCGGCCCGTACTGGAGCAGCAGCGGGGACGTCTCCTTGATGCGGACGTAGAACCGCCCCTCGGGCTGGCTGGTGTGGAGGGACAGAGGCAGGAAGTCATCGGGGAGCCACCGCTCGCTCTCGTCGGCAGCGAACACCAGTCCGAAGTGCTCCAGCTGCTCCTCGCCGTAGCAGACGGCGGCTGAGCCACCCAGCACGTCCCGCGAGATGCTGTTCATCTCCAGCACCACCAGCTTCACCACCTCCCTGGCAGGTGTCTGGCCGGTGATGTGCAGCTGTGGAGAGAGAGAGGCGGGAGAAAGGGATGGTAAGGGGGAGGAATGAGCAGGACCAGGGGCCGAAGGCAGCACATGGCGTGGAGGAATGGTGAGGGTGGAGGAACAGCTGCCCCAGTGGTGCCCGTGAGCAGGTGGCAGCAGCCTGGCACAGAGCCATGGGCACACCACACGGAGGGAATGCCCAGGGAGTGTCCCAGCATGCCAGGACTGCTCTCCTGCCTCCACTGCTCTCTTCAAGCCCTTGCCACTCAACCCCTGCATGTGTCACCTACAGCTCCGCTCAGGCTGTCCCACCACCTCACCACCTGTAGCTGGAGAGGGACAGTCCCTGTCCTACTCCTGGCACCATGGAGGGATCTGTGTGAAGTCCCTCTTGTGAGCAGGGTCCAGACCCTCAGACCAGCTGGACCACAACAGCTCTGCCAAACTAGAACAGGAACCTCTTTGGAACGTGGCACTAAATTTCATCCTGTGCAGAAGCTTGGGGTTCTCCCACCAACAGCTACCCTTGCCCTTCGCTTCCTTGGGGACAGCCCTCTGAATCCAAATCCTCTCAAGAAAATGAGCTCATCAGGGCCCTGGGCTGCTAACGCCAGGAGCTGCTGCTTGGCTTCAAAGGCCCAAAGGCAGGACATCCATCCTCGCCCAGGCAAGGCGGCGTTTCCTTTGGTACATCTGTGAGGGCTTGCGGAGCGCCAGGAGCGCTGCCCCAGCGGGGTAGTCCCAGCCCTGGGCCCACGTGAGCGCTGCCAGCCCTGAACAGCCATGGCAGGGCTCAGCTGATTTACACCAGCCGAGGAGCCGTGCCTTTGAACTCGCCTTTCTTCAAGGAGAACATCGTAAAACGCTTTCAAGCAGGCGTGTCCAGAGCTTTGCAACTTCAAAAGCTGCGTGGGCAGCCCGCCAAGAACCCGAGGGCTGCGCTTCAGCTCCACAGAAATCCATGGGCATTCCTCAAATGGAAAATAATCCTGCAAGGCAGAGTTGTCTCTGCTAGGATGTCCTGGCGGGTGCAGAGACAACTGGCTATCAAACCTCCCCAGCAATAAACCAGTCAGCCTGTTGGCTCTGTTCTTCTTCTGCCATTTCTTTAGGGTCGCTTTCAACCCAAACCAGTCCATGATTTAATGATTTTCTGCTCCATCATCCTCAGTCCTGGGAACCAGGAATGTCTCGGAAGAGAAATTTCAACAGGGGAAGGATCTCCATGCCTAGGACCAAAGGAGGCCACAAAGCCAGAGGGGGACCTGCCCAATATGTGTGTCCTGGGGGATGCCCTCCATGGGGGATCCCACCTGGAGTAGGTGTGAGTGGTCAGAGCTGGGGGCTCAGCCCTCGGCAGCAAGGCCCTCATGGAGAGGAGTCAGGTCACACAGCTGCTCCAGCTGAGGCCGAAGGAGTGTGGAAGGAGCTCTGCCTGCTCCTCCATCTGGAACTGACGTGGCTTCTGCCACTGGAGTTGCCACAGGCTGGAGACAAAAGGCTCCTGCTCTCCCTTCGCTAACGGGGAAGGCTGGAGCAGGGAGCACACACCTGGGAAGGGGGGGCTGTAGGAGGACCACGGCCAGGGCAGGGGTGGCGGCTGAATTTTGGCTGGGAAGGATGATGTGTTTGAACACAAGCCCGTGGCAAGGGAAACCCACAAACGTGTCCTTTGCTCTGCCTGCCCACACTGGCTGGCACCAACCTACTGTCACCTGCTGAGCCACAGACCAAGAGCTGAACTTTGGCACCACTGCCTTGTCCCCAAAACCTGCTACGTGCGGCCCTGGCTCTCTCCTTCTGCAGCAGCGGCCGTCGCCCCTCCAGACACACCCTGTCCTGCCAGAAGCCCCATCACTACAGCAGGGACAGAGGGAGTCAGGGCAAGAGTGCTGTGGGTCTCCAGGGGACCTCACCCCTGGGACGGTGGAGGATGGGGAGGGCAGTGCCAGGTGTGGGGCACACGAGCCCTGCTGCCTATGCCCCCATCCTGCCAGCCCCATCCCTCTGGGCATGACAGAGGGCTCTGCCACCCGTTACAGGCTCCGGTACCTTGACACTGGTCTCTTTGGAGAGTCCCGTTTCGTACTGAGGGCAGACCCTCAAGGTGACAGAGCCCAGCTTCTTCCCTTGATCGCCCAAGCCCCCGGGCTGCTCTGGCTGCTGCTCTGGCAAGTTCTGAGTCCACTCATCCGAGCGCGTCCGGCAGACGGGCTCGGAGCCCTGTCCGCCCTGGCGGCGCTCGGGGCTGGGCGTGGAGCCAGTCCCCAGCCTGAGCTGGCCGCAGTGGCCCGCGGTCCTGCTCTCCGTCGGGGAGCTGTCCACGGAGCCGGGGCAGGACTTTCTCGGGGCGGGGCAGTGGGGCTTGGGGAAGTCCAGGCTGCTGGTCCGGACGCAGTACGCCTGCCGCTTCTCCGTGATGCGCAGCAGCTCAATCTGCCGGCTGGGCAGGACAAAGTCGCTGTCGTAGAGCTCGGGCGGTGGCCGGGGCTCCTCTGGCGGTGGCGGCACTGGGGGTGGGGTCTTGAGCTCGTGGCTCTGCAGGACATCCGGGGCACTGTCCGGCAGGGTGCGGGCGACCCTCCGGCTGCAGCACTCGGGCCCCGAGGAGGAGGAGTACACCAGGTCGAGCTCCTTCGGGCTCTGCGCCCGGCTGGAGTCGTAGTCGCTGTCGGTGGCCAGGAACACCTCCGAGGAGCCTTCCTCATCCGACAGCCCATGCGAGTCTGCGAGGGGTGAGAAAAGCAAAGAGGGGCTCAGCCTGAGCGTGGGCAACCCCGGCTGAGGTGGAATCCAAGGAAGCCTCTGAGGTTTGCCCCTTTGTG
Source organism: Corvus hawaiiensis (assembly GCF_020740725.1). Lineage (NCBI taxonomy): Eukaryota > Metazoa > Chordata > Aves > Passeriformes > Corvidae > Corvus > Corvus hawaiiensis. The sequence goes on along the minus strand of NC_063228.1, from coordinate 15,902,727 downwards.
GCAGCCCTGCGCTGCGCTCGCCACGGCACAGGCGGAGCGGGTCCTGCCCGCTGACACTCGCCGCCCTGCCCGTGCTCCCGGCTCCAGCCCTGCCGGCACCTCGGGCGCAGCCACCCCTGACCCACCGAGCACGGGCAGCCCCTGAGCCCGCCGGGCACAGCCAGGAGCCGGGCACAGCCAGGAGCCGGGCACAGCCGCGTCCTTACCAGAGTTGAGCTTGCGGCTGGTCTCTGGTGAGGGCACCGGGGACGGAAGGTAGTCAAGGTGGGACGAGGAGGATCGGGTTTTCTCCTTCATTGGCCCCCCGGCCTCGCTGAGGAAGCCGCTGAGAGAGACCCCACAGGAGGGCTGCTTGTAGCGGGCGTGCTGCAGGGCATCCATGATCCAGCGCATCTCTCGCCAGATCTCCTCCATTTGCTGCCAACAAAGGAAACGGAGGAGCCCTTTCACACAGCAAACGACAGCAACAAGAGAGTGCCATGGCAAAATACGGACTCTGTACACACACAGAGCTTTGGGGGAATCCCTGAGCCAGGAAATGTAAAGGAAGTGCTCTCAGGTAGGGGGAGGATGCAGCTGCTGGTACAGCAGGACCTGCCTGAGGTGCTGCGACAGGGGCAGTGTGGGATGCTCTTTTGCAAGGCCATTCCAAAATGCACTTGCAGGCCCTTTTCTAGCAAGGAGGGCACGTGCAGAGCAGGAGCCTTTGGCTCTCTCCTCAGCATTTTTAATGTGATCATTGCAGTAAGAAGTTGCCAGATAAAGCAACTGCAGCCTGGAGAAGAGAAGGCTCCAGGGACACCTCAGAGCCCCTTCCAGGGCCTAAAGGAGCACCAGGAGGGCTGGAAGGGGATGAGGGACAGGGCCCTGGAGGGACAGGACACAGGGAATGGCTTCCCATTGCCAGAGGGCAGGGATGGATGGGATATTGGGAAGGAATTCCTGGCTGTGAGGGTGGGGAGGCCCTGGCACAGGGTGCCCAGAGAAGCTGTGGCTGCCCCTGGATCCCTGGCAGTGTCCAAGGCCAGGTCGGACAGGTCTTGGAGCAGTCTGGGACAGTGGAATGTGGAACTGAATGAGGTTTAATGTCTGTTCCAACCCAAACCATTCCATGACTCTGTGAAAGCCCAGCCTGCTGCTGCCCATCAGCCACACCAGAGAAACCCCCAGGGCCACCGAGGCCAGGGGACAGCCCTCGTGCAGATGCTGCTGCTCACTGACCTGGCAGGTCTGGGGCACTGTCGAGCCTGGCTCCCACCCCATACCTGGATGTAGTCCTGAACCTGCTGGTGCCTCTGCTTGGCGGTGGAGAGCTCAGCATCAGAGAAAGCCTCCCTGAGGCTCTGCTGGGAGAGGAGAGACTCCAGCTCCAGCAGGGCGGACACCTGGCAGTACTGCGTGATGAACTCCCGGTCGTACGTGAAGAAGTGGACTGGGGAGAGGAAACAAGGGGAGGGGTGGAAACCATGAGGTCTCATGCTGTGGGTGCCCTACAGGCTCCTCCCTATGACTCAAGATGTGGAGGCAACACTGTGCATTCGTCCACCTGGACAGCCCTCTGTACACCCCTCCACCCCTCCTCTACAGGGAGTGAGGGAACTCCAGCCCAGCGCCCTGCCCAGCTCTCAGGAGGCCTCAGAGGACAAGGGGACCAGCAAGGTTGGGCTTTGGCATTCCCTCTCCTCACCCAGCTCGAAGATCTGCAGCGGCAGTGTGAGGAAGCCGGAGCGAGGGGTGTAGGGGTTGTTCTGGCCCGGAGCAGTGCAGACGTCGTCTGATGGAGGCAGCAGCAGCAGGAAGGAGACCTGATCCCCAAAGTCCAGCACCTCTTGGCTGTACAGACGGAAGTCTTTGGCCTGCAAGAAGACAGTGCAGGTAACAGCTGCACACATCACCTGGTGGGCCCTCTGCCCAGCCCTCATGCACAGAGGAGTCGTCAGGGACCACCTGCAGCCAGGGGACACTGCAGCCTCAGCACACAACCAGAGGCTCCTTGCTTTTGGCACAATCTGCATAATCTCATCACTTCTTCTCTGATTTTTCCTAAAAGTCTCAAAACTTCTGGTCAAAGTCACCATGGCAGGGTGTCAGAGAAGTGCCACCAGCAATGGCTCAGTGATGCACAGGGAGGTGCCCTCCCAGCTGCCCAGTCAGAAGCACATGCCTGTCATTGGGGCTGGTGGGTTCCTTCCCAGCAGATACCTGGCATGGTGGAAGAAGGTTTCTCCTCATGCAGTCTGGCCCCAGGGGCTGCAGTTCCAGCCCAGCACTGGCCAGGGACCAGCCTGCTTTGGAGGGGCAGAGTTGGGCTGGTCTCGTGCTGCCCAGGACCAGAGCACGTGGCAGCAGTAACAAACTCAGATTCACCGTTGTTGCTTTGGGGGTACCATGTGGGAAGGACAAACAGCTCCTGTGGACACTGTCCCTGGGCTGGCAGACCCAACACTCACCTTCTGCTTGCACAGGACTAAAATCTGGGTGCTCCAGCCCCACAAGGAGGGCTGGGCATGCAGTTCCCTGCCTGCTGCAACCACCAGCACCATGCTCACAGCCCTGTCCCCTCCCTCCACCCCAGACCTTGGCTCCTGCCTCTACCTCTTGCAATGGGATGTTCACCAGGGTCATCAGCTTTTTGATGGCCACTTGGAGCTCCTGAAACAGGGGGTTCTGGGATGTGTCAGCCTCTAGCTCTGTGGGAACAGGCTCCTCCACGCTGGCCATCTTCTGCAGCCACTCCCACTCCTCCCTGGAGAAGGTCAGAGACAGACAGGTGAAGGAGGGAGCAGCTCAGGTGGATGTGGACACAATCTCTCTGAGAACTGTGTTTGCTTGGCTGTTCCTCTCCCAGACAGTGCAGCATCCCCAGGGATGTGGGAGAGGTGGAAGTAGAGAGAGAACTTGGTTTGCTCCAGGCTGAATCAGGATCACAGAATATCCTGAGCGGGACGGGATCCACAAGGACTGTCGAGTTCAGCTCCTGACCCCACACTGGACACCTTAACAATCTCACCCTGTGCCTGAGAGCGTTGCATGGCAGGGATAAGAGGGAATATTGCACTGCTGCTGAAGCGGGAGGTGTTGGGTGCTGCTAGCCTGGGTGGGGCAGAGCAGCCTGGCTGCCCCAGCTGAGCAGCCCTGCAAATCCCACCTGGAGATGTTGGGGTTGGAGCGAATCTTCACGTGGCACAGGATGTTGGGGAGCCGCTCTGGCACCAGCACTCGGATCTGATCCACGGCGCTGCACAACTTCAAGTAGCCCAGGTAGAGGCCCGGGGAGAGGGCATGGCTGCTCCGCTGGTGGTAAGCCAGCTTGTCCTGGGGACAAAGGCACTGCTGGACTGAGCCACTCCTCACAGCAGGGCTCGTGCTGGTGCCACGGCACAGCCAGTCCAGCTGGAGAAGGGGAGCGGCACAGTGAGACAAGCTGGCGCTGCCAGGGTGAATCTGGCACCAGCCTGATGCCTCCCCTTGAAACAACAGGATTTTTGGAGGCTGGCTGAGCTCTGCTCCCCCTCTGCTGTGACCTTTCCAGGATGGGGGGCAGCAGGGAGCACTGGTGGTTCCCAGAGGAGCCCGCTGCAATCCCTGCCCCACAGCACCAAGACACACCTGGACAGAGATGAGCAGCGTGTCCAGAGCAGTGGGCTCCTCCGGGGAGGACACGGACTTGCGGCTGGTCTGCAGCTTGCAGATGGGAACCCAGCGCACGCTCTCGAAGGTCTGGTTGGTCTTCACCTCCTTCAGGGTAACGATGAGGATGTTGCCCTGTTTGTCTTTGATGGGCTCGAAGAAGACCTGCCCCAGGTCCTGGATGCCCAGCAGCCCCTGTGCGATGGGGTGGGAAGGCAAGAGAAAGCAGAGGGTCAGGGGACAATCCCGGAGGCACAGTGGGTCTGCGCAGCTGGGATGTGCCTGCAGCTGCCTGCTGGAAACCAGTCTGCCCAGCAAAGCACCCTGATGGTCCCCAGCCCCTCTGCATGGGACTGCCATGACACCCAGCACCTCATTGTCCCACGGCCGGCGTCCTGCCAGGGAGGAAGAGGCAGGGACCCGCGGCCATGGCCAGCAGGTCCTGGGTTTATCCCGGCTGTGAACATCCGTGTGCTGCTCCCAAAGCAGCTCAGCCTCCAGCGCCCCACTTAAAGTGTTTGCTCCCCACTCAGGCCGACCCTCACCTGCATCTGTGAGATGGCCAGCAGCATCTTGAAGCGTGTCTGTAGGATGCAGGAGCAGGAGGACTGGGACACGGTGACACACTGCCGCAGCCACAGGATCTCGTCCCACATACAGGACACCTGCACACACCACAGAGTCAGCGCTGCTGCTGCTGGGCCACGCCAGGGGGTTCTGGGGAAATGGTTTGCCTCTCTGTTTGAGTTGGGTTAGGAATGTGTGTGGGCATGCAGCACCTCTCAGCAGGGCTGCAAATAAATCCCTGTGCCACAGGCACTGAGGTGCCTCCGGAGCCTGCACCCAAGGGCAGCCCTGAGCCACGTCCACTTACACCTTCTTCATCTAGGACTGAAGCCTGAGGTTTGAATGCAAGCTGGCCAAGGTGGGGAGGCAGAAGAAAGCACTCTCTATCAGCAGATAAGGACCACCCAGCAAACTATTTTGGCCCTGAGCTGCCCACATGCCCTTTCCCTAAGTCTGCTGACAGTGCAGGCACTGGCAGCAGCTCCCTGTGCACCCTCCGGAGGAGGCAGAGGTGCCATGGCAGGATGCTGAGGGGAAGCAGCTCAACAGCCATCGACATCCCTGTGGAGAGGCACTGCCCACCCACCCTGGCACACAGCCTGCCCAGTGCAGCACCGCTCTGTCACCCATCTTTGGCCTTCCAGGGGTTGGGATGAAATGCCATTCCCTGGAAGTTTCCTGGTCCGTGCTGAACCCCAGCAAGCAGCAAGTCCATGGGCTGCCTGCACTGCCAAGCCCCTGTGTCTGGGTTGGAGGGGCGGCGGTGGTGCCTGACGCCTGCTGGGTCACCCTGGCACTCCTGGCCCTCTGCCCAAGCACGAGGTCCCTTGGCCACCCACCTTGGTGAACCAGAGGAAATCCTGCATGAGCAGGCAGGAGTAGGTGTCATCAATCTCCACCACAGGGATCTGGTCTTCATGGGTCACCAGGATGTTGTCATCCTTGTAGAAGATGGCTGTCAGGTAGAGGCCCCTGCATGGAGGGAGGACAGCCTTCAGTGTCACCCCCAGCTGCCAGCTCCATCTCCCAAAGGATCTCCCTCCTGAGGGAAGAGGAGATGCCCTGCCCCAGGTCTCCACTCCTCTCCAACAGCCCGTGGCAGGTGAGGCTTGTGGCTGGTACGGGAGCAGGAACCCAACATGTCCCAGCAGACACCATGGCCACTGATGCTGCAGCACGCGGCACAGAGGTGGGGCCACGCTGTGCAGGGGACACTGGGTCTGGACAAGCTGGGGTGCCAGGTGGCAGAGGTGACGCAGGGATCTGAGCACCAGCACAGCTTGGCCAGTCCAAATGGAGACACCAAGAGAACCTTTGATCTCTGGGCCATGGGACTCATCTCCACCGACAGCACCAGCTCACTCCTGGTGCAGAGCCCACTCTGAGCACCCCCAGCCCCCAATGTGCAGGCCCAGCTCTCAGGCTGGGCAGCCCTGCTGGGACAGGGGCTCTCACCAACCCTGTGCACCAGCCTCTCACCGCTTCAGTGTCTTGAGGAACTTGCTGCCAGGGTGGAAGAGGTGCTTGAGGCTCTTGGACACCGAATGCTTTCTGCTCTGGGGCTGGTTCTTGCAGGGCTCTGTGGAGCAGAGAGCAGAGGATGCTGCAGCAGGAGATGAAGAGCTGATGCCAACCGGTTGGGAAGGCTCTGCCAAGGTCCCACTGCCTGAGCTGTGTCCCTGCTCTGCTCATCCATGGCACAGACCTACTCTTGCACCACCCCAGCTCCGTGGATCCCACCACAGCCCTAGGGGACTCAGCTGCACCCCCCAGCCTCCCTGGAGCACCGTGCTGTGGGCTCACCGTGGCAGATGCAGTGCTGGTGGACGGTCTTCACCTGGCCCAGCAGATGGTCCAGAGCTTCAGCCTGTCCCCTCCGGCGCGGCGCCCGGCCGTCGTACTCCCGCCAGTCTGTGGGGGACAGAACAGCGTCACCCCCGGCACCCTGGGGGAAAAGGGGCTCCCATCCCCTCCTCCCACATCATCTGGGCATGGCAGCAGCTGTGGGTGCTGGGCACCTCTGGGTGTGCTGGCAGATCCCCAGTTTTGTGCCACTCTTCCCAGGAACAGCGAGCTCAGCACAGCATCCTGTGCCCATCGACCTTCCCACAGCGTGGCAGGGGCACAGCAGGGGGAAGGAACAAGGTTCTGTCTGTTGCTGCTGAAACTTCACTGGCCTTAAAAAATAAAATTCTTTCCAGTCTCTTCCTCCAGGTCTTCCCCAGTTGCTCCAGATGAGCGTTGGGAGCTGGGCTTACCTCGACAAACACATAAATAAACTCCTGCCAGCTCTACCCGCTGTGGGACGGCAGCAGGACCATGAGCAGGGCCGGGGAGGTGCCGGCTCTTCTCCCTCAACTTTGTATTAATTGCTTCAAACACCCCCTGTGTCCTGCCCGCTGCTGTTTTCCATGGAAAGTTCAGCTCTGTTAACTTTGGCTAGAACTTGCCGCTATTTTTAGTAGCTTTAAAAACACCCAGGGAGGTGCCTGACTATATTCTGCTGGGCCAGGGAGGGATCTCTACTGAAGGGAGAAATAGTAGTGGCAATAAAAATAAATAAACCCCACTCCTGTCTGATTCACTTCAGCCACACTCAATTGATGCCACCTGGATCTTGGTCACAGGGAATGTGACCTGTGTGAGGCAGCAAATGGGCTTTAAAGTGGGTGCAAACATGACAGGGACATGATAAAGCCAGGGTAGTGGACTGCTGTGCCCTTGCTGTGTGCATTCCTAGACATGCAAATGGATTTTTGGTGATTTCAGTGCTCTGTGGATCTGCAGCCAGAGCTGTGCTTGGTGCTGCATGTCTCTGACCCGTCACTGTTCAGCCCCACCTGTCTCCGGTGCCCTCACTGCTCCCTGGGTGGCTGCAGCATGCTGGTACAGGATGTGCTTCCATGGCCTGGTCCTTGGGACAAGCAGTCCTTGGGCTGCTCCTTACTCATTCCCAGCACTAATCCCATGGGACACCACACAGGCACCTGTTTTGGGACTGGTGACAAGTGGCAGAGGCCATTCTAGAGCCCCCTCAGTCCTGAACTTCACCCTTTGAGCTGCTCCTTCCAGCCCAGTCCTCCTGGCCCTTCTCCACACAGCACCCCGGGGTGCCTTGTGTGACATCGGGTGGCTGTTTCCTGACACTTTTCCTGGGGCCAGCATGGGGAGGAGAGTGCTGACAGCCCAGAACTGGTCTCTGCTGGGGCTCGTGACCCCCATCCCAGCTCGATGCCAGGGAATGCAGGTGCTTGGGTCTGGAGGGGAGAGACCATGTGGTGGCATGGAGTGGGAGGCCACTGCCACCCAGGACGGGGCCACTCTGAGTCCTGGCTCTGAGCCACCTCCTGGCTTCCTCCTTGGGATGGGCTGATCCAGGTGGCCTGAAATGGCTCAGCCTTTCCCAGGTGGCAGGGATAATGCAAGGCTGAAAAATCCCTATTTGGCAAAGCACGTGTTGGCTGGAGGCAGCACCCCAGACCCCCAGGCACAGGCTCCCTGCCTGGCCTGAGACTCCAAATTCTGCCTTGGCCCTGGGTCCCCTCACTCCCATCCCAGCAGTGAGAGGGACCCCCGGATGGCACAGGGAGCTGCCCTGTCCCCCCCTGCCCTGCGCTGGCTCCCATGGGGGTGTTCCTGGAGGTACTCACTGGAAGGGATGGCGAAGGGGGGCGTGGAGGCTTGCGGGGGACCCCAGCCCTTCATGTTGTAGGCAGACACCCGGACGTGGCACGCCGTGCCCTGCAAGGAGAGCGGCACACTCAGCACACCCCTGCCTCCCCCGGCTTGGCAGGCAAGGCAAGGAGGATTCACCCAGCCCCCTGCTCCAGGACACCCCGAGGAGCACTAAACTGGGAGCCCACAGCCCGGATCACTGGCTCTCACCTCCCCTCCTGTACCCAGTCCTTGTTATCAGACACAAGGGAATCCCTGTGGCCCTGCTGGGTGCGTTTGGGGCACACAGAGGAAGGACTGGACATTGCAAATGCCCCTCGCCAGAGATGCTCCAGCCCAAAAGACTCAGTGCTGCTGTAGATTGGGGTGCTGGCGATCCCCTGGCATGTGTAAGGATCCGGCCCCTGGAGACAGGGAGCTGGCCCAGCACTGTCAAGGGCTTGTAGCACAGTGACAGTGATTAAAGCCTCTGATTAAAGCCCAGTCAAGCTGCCAGATGTTGCCAGGCCTCCAGGCACTCATGGAGGCGACAGGAGCCTGTGAAGCAGCTCTGAGAGTGTGATTGATGGGCTCGGAGCAGCTCCTTGCAGCGACGCAGCTCTGGGCTCTGCTCGAGCCCCTCCTGAGGGCAGCTCAGCCCTGACAGCACTCCTGAGCTCGGCACTGCTGCCATGCCTGAGCCCCTCGCACCTCCCCAAGGCTGCTCCTCCACTCGGTGGTCCCTGCCTGCCTACCCCTGGTAAGGGTGACCCCATTTATCCCAGCGTGTGCCCGCCTTCCCACCCTGAGCTCCATCCCACCGCTGGCCCAGGGGACAGCTGACAGGCAGCATGGCTCTTGTGGTTCTCAGGGAGATAAAACAGCAGGAAGCCACAGTTCCACCAGCCATGACCTTGCCGAGCTCCCGAAGATGGAGATGGGGCTGGTCCCCCCTCTCGGTGACATCAGGGCTGGGGCGAGGGGTTGGACTGTGCAGGTGGCAGAGGAATGAGCCACTGATTTATTGCCCAGGAAGAGCCTGGGTGGAGACAGGAGTGGGGTGGGGGACAGAGGATAAATCAGGCGTTGGGTGAATGGGTCCATTCTGCCTGTCACTGCCGAGTCCCCAGGCACCCTGGCAGGGATGTCCCCCGCTGTCAGTGGCTGCGGCCGTGTGGGGACAGACAGATGCCTCTCCCAGCCCCACGCTCTTGGCTCTGCCCAGGCTGTGCCCACGGCACGCAGCGTGGCACAATCCTATTGTTCCTGCTCGGAATGATCGTAGAAACAAAGAATCATTAAAGTTGGAAAAGGCATCTAAGATCACTGAGTCCAACCACTGCCAAGGCCACCACTAAACCATGTCCCCAAGTGCCAAATACACGTCCTTCGAACACTTCCAGGGATGATGACTCCCCCACTGCCACGGGCAGCCTGCACCAGCGCCTGACCCCCTCCCCACAGGCTGCACTACGGCCTGTGGCTTTTCCCAGCTGTGGGCTCTCCCCACCGAGCCCTGCCCGCTGTGGGCACCCTGGCACTCACCGACACCAGCCCCTGGATGGTGAAGTGCAGGTCCTTCAGCTTGTCGATCACAGCTTCTCCCAGCAGGGGCGAGAAGGTCGGGGAGCAGCTCCACTCCACTGCAAGGAGAGAGACCCCAAGGTGCCATGTGGCCCTGGAGTGGGGACAGGCCACCAGGGCTGGGGCAGCGTGTCACAGGCAGCAGCTGCAGGGGGACTGCAGACAGCACAGCAGCTGCAGGCAGCAGAGCGAAGGCAGGGGAAAAGGTGATGCATAGTGGGGGGAACGCCATGGGGAGCTGCTGTCCTCACCAAGCCACGTCAGATGGGGTCAGCACCTTCAACTGGTGTCTCAGAAGTGGGGGATGGAAGAAATTCTTCCAGAAGACAAAAATATCTGCTTTAAGTGGGTGAGGGGTGCAGGACAACAAAGTCCTCCCAGTGTGCAGGATGAGGGGGCAGCCAACAAGTGACACCCCAAGGTTTGCCTTGGTGCATGATGATGTTTGGTCTAGCTCAGAGCATTTGGGTGGTGGCCAGGTTGTCCAGCAGCTCTGGCTGCTTCTGTGCTCCAGCATAAAACTGTCCTGACTGGGACTTGGCAGCACCGCCCATGGCACTGTTGTGTTGCCACGGGGTGCAAGGCACCTGCTGTGGCTGTGTGACCCTGCCCTGCTGTGGGGATCCTGGTCCTTACCTTTGTACTTGGTGACAACAGCTGAGTTGACGCTCAGGGGCTCCCAGAAGGTCACCCGCAATGAGGAGCTGCTGGCCACAGAGAGGTGGACGCTGCTGGGGGCATCTGGCACTCCTGGGGACAGAGAGTGCAGGGACTGCTACAGCGAGGACGGTCGCTCTGAACCCCCCTGTGTCTCTCTTGGGCCTCTCCCCGGTCCCAGGGACATACTCCCCAAGTGGAACATGTTCTCCCCTCCATGCACCCATACTGCGAGCCCTGGCCACAGGGTGCAGGGACCCTCTGATGGGTGCTGGTGCCACGCACAGCCCCACTCCTTGCCCCGGTGCAGGGGCAGCCCCCCGGCCCCAGCCCTCCTGCGGTCACTCACGGGCATGCTCAAACCCTGCCTTCATGCGCTTGTACAGCCGGAACCGCCACTCCCAGGCCTTGAGCTGCTTCTCCTTCTCGGAGCAGTCAGCGTTGGGCGCCTCGTTCACCACCTGTGCCATCAGCTCGTTGACGCGCTGCTCCGCTTCCCGCACCAGCGTGGAGAGGTGCAGCGAGCGGCTTTCCAGGCTCACGACTGTGGGTGGGCGGGCATGGCCATAGGGCCCAGGAGGGGAGGGAGGAGAAGGTGGTTAGGGCAAGCTCTGCCTCCGCTGGCAATGAATCCCCACCGTGTGACCCCATCCTCCCCTGCACGTCCTGGTCCCGGGGTGCACTCGAGTGCACGGTTCCCCTCGAGCCCTGCTGCAGCCTGCCCCAGTCTCCCAGAGCCCAGTGATCGCCTCCCCACCTGCACCCAATGCCTGTGGTGTCCCACTGCACCACGCTGGACACCCAGGTGATGGGCACAGCACAGCTCCCTGTCCCAACTCACAGTGGGGGCTCTCCTTTGCTCCTGCCTGCAGCAGGGCCCTGGCGATGGGAGCATTGTTGGTCATGATGGCGATGTCCAGGGGCAGGAGCCCCTCGCTGTTGGGGGTGTTGAGGTCCAGCTCCTCAGGGCTGTAGTGCTTCAGCAGCTCCTGCACCCTGTCAAGGTCCTGCAGCTCCACGGCCTCAAAGAGGGCAGCATTGCTCTGGAACTGGGTGAAAAGAGAAATGGAGCTGGGCTGAGCATGGGGCACCCTCCTCCCTCCCACCAAACACCCTGGACCCTCACTAGCACCCCATGAACCCAATCAGGGAGAGGGTGCCCTCATCCCAAAGGCTTGGGAGCATCAGCTCTTTGCAGACACATCTGGATGATGCCAAGCCAACACCTGGACCACCTCCAACTCAACTTGCCACGGCTTCACTTAACACATTCTTGTGCTCCCACCCAGGTTCCAGCATCACCCACACAGGGACCCTCTGTCCCCATCTGGAGGGAGCCAGCAGGCACTGACCAGGTAGGACTTGCGGAGCTTCTCCTTCTCGCCCCGTCCCACCAGGCTGCCCTCGTCGAAGGAGGTGTAGTTGACACGGAATTTCCCGGACAGGTTTCGGTAGAGCCTCTTGGCCGCGTTTGGTGAGGAAGGGCCCGGCGGCTTCCTGGCCTGCGCCAGCTGCAGGTCCCGCATCTGCTGCGTCATTTTAGGGGAGGATGACCTGGGAAAAAGCCAGGAGAGAAATGAGGCATGGAGGATGTGCCAGAAAGGCAGAGGCACATCTGTATTGTCGGGACCAAGACAGGAATCAGGAGAGCAGAGCTCTCCTGGGCAGCACCCACGTGAGCGGCTGCAAGGTGGATGCCGGTGCCAGCAATGCCCTGACCCATCTGTTTTCAGCTGAGGCAGATCTGTTCCTCCTCCTCACTCCTGCTGCTGGCCCTGCAGGTGCACCAAAGGGCTTGTATGATCCCTGCAGGTAAGACATTTCCTTCCAGACACAAGCTGGGATGTCCAAAATGACCTCAGGCTGCTGAGCTCTACAACTGGTCTGGATCCATCTCACCAGGGCAATATCTCCACATGCCCAGTTCCACCATCCAGCTCCTACAGAGATGGGCTGCCCCATCTAGGCATGCCCACACCCTCAGAGTGCAGTGGAGGCTGCAGGGGCCGGCAGCCCCCAGCCCCATGCTGGGTGAGTGCTGTCCATCACTGCTGGCTTGGGATAGCCTTGTGTACCCTCTCCACACCCACCCTTCCACAGGAACCCGTGTCCTGCACTTACCACCATCCCTCAGCCCTCTTTGCCACGTGACTTTTCTTGGGGCTGTTATCCCAGCGAAGGGCACCCTCTGGAAGTGAAGTGGGAGCAGGGAACAGATGAAAGGCCATTTCTAATGGCATCTGGACAATGCCAGGTCCTGATGGGGACCATTGACCTCAGTCTTCTGCTCACCAAGAGATCCAGGCTTCACAGCTGCTCCTTACCTTCTCCATCCATTAACCTATAAAATCTTTTCTCCTCTCTGATTATAGAATCTCAGACTGGTTTGGGTTGGAAGGGACCTTGAAGACCATCTAGTTCCAACGCCCTGCCACTGGGACAGGATTTTGATTCTTATTTTCAATATCTACAAGTCACAAGGAAAGCTGGTGTCTTTTCTGGGGCTCCCCAGAGTGGGAGCTGTCCCTCTCCCTGCAGCCAGGACCCTCCTGCCTCCATCAAGACCTCATCCCACCAGACAAAGTCCCCTGCTTTGGTGTGAGAGTGGCCTTGTTGCTGTGTGGGGCTTTTGCCCATGAGTCATCCCCTACAGCACGGAGGGTTTCCACTGTGTCAAACATCTGATCCCCTTCTTGCCAGAGCTCTGGCGCAGTTCCCAGGGGAGCACCAGGTCTGAGGAGCATTTAGCACAGCTACACTCCACACGGTTTCTCTCCCTTTTGACCCCATCCCCCTGTGTACAAGGTCAGATATTTAGGGGCAAGGTCTTCCCCCACCGCTTTATTGGTTAAATACCAAGTGTGATGAAAGCATGGCATTTGGCTGAAGGTCGTGCCAAAGCACTCCAGAGAGGCTGTGCCTGCGGTAAGGATGTTTATAAAGCCATCATCATGGGACAGGATATTAATAACCCCCTCGCTCGGCGCCCTTTGTAGTCCTCATTTCAGATGAGGCACAGTGGGCTGCAGGAGGACTTTAATGATTTTACCTTTTATTACTGTGATATTTAAGAGTGGAAAATGCTGCGGAGGTTGGCTCCTGGCAATCATTCATCTCACCAGCTCCAGCCTGGATTTAGAGGTCTCCAGTGTGGCCCAAGCCATGGTGTCAAGTTGCTGCCCTGGCCTGCTCCAGGAATGGACATTATCTGAACACGGGGCTTCATGGATCAGACTGAGCAGCAACCACACCAACCTAAGGCCCATTTGCAAAAGCAGACAGGTGTTTTGTCACTTCAGGTGGCAAAATACCTCCGAGCAGCCATGTGGGAGTGGGTGAGTTTTGAGCAGCAGAGTCCTACTGGTCCTGGTGGGGAGGAAGGGATCAGCACCCAGGAGGGTGTCACCATGGCGGGAGAGACCTGCACAACGCAAGGAAGGGCTGGAAAACCAGTCCTGTGGTCTCCAGGACATGGAGTCCTCACCTTGAGCACACCATGTGTCCTTGTGGACAGGGAGCAGCTCCTGGCATGGCCTCTCCAAGGGCTCCTCGTGCCAAGGGCTCGCACACACGGCACACGCAGCCTTCTACAGAGGGCAGGTACAGGACCCCAGAGGGCACAGGGGCAGAACAGCAGCACAGCTCTGCTGCCACTGGTGCAGAGAGATGAGAGAAAAGCCACCTGTGGCCTGAGCAGGCAGCGCTGTTCTGGCAGGAAGAGACAGGAAGGCAGCTCCTGACCCTCCGGCAAAGCCCAAGATGCAAAGCACTCCCTGGCATATTTGGGAAAGAGAACTGGCTCGAGAGGTTCTCCAGCAAAACCTTGCCCTTTTTCTTGTGTTTAAGAGTTCCCTGCTGCCCAAGTCCTCCTCTCTCCATCTCCAGCTGCTGCTCAGAGGTGAGGGTGGCTCTTTCAGCAGGCTCATCAACAAGATGCATAAATTCCACTGCAGCTCCCCTTCTTCCAAGGAGGCAACAATGCTCTCCCACACGGAATGCTCTTCACTCTACGGGAGCTGGAGTAGACCCTGCTGTAACAGATCTCTGCTCCATTCGTGCCTGCAGAATTAGGGTTTAAAATGGAGTGGTGCTTTGGAGCAAAAGTCCTTTTTCCTGCCAATTAAAATACACGGCAAATGACCCAGTGCAAGCAGAATGCACAGCTGGGAGGAAGCTCTCTCAGAGATGGCAGAAACAGAGACACAGACAAATTTCTCACTGCTTTCCCTCCTCAGATTTGCTTTTAATGAGAAGTAAAGAGATGGAAATTATTCAGTGCTCAGGAGTGAACATCTATGTATATTAAACCAGCTGCCCCCGAGATAAAAGAGTTTCCTGGCCTGTGGTTATGAGTCATCTGGACTCAGTGAAATGGTCTTGATTTCTCTAGAGCTAAACTTTGCCCTGGAGCAACTGATAGCTGAAAACAACACCCACAGATGTCCTACCCTCAGGGGCTGACCTGCCAACACCAGCTCACCCATGGTAAAGCCCCATCCTGCAGGGAGGTGTGGGAGCAGATCCCACCTCCTCTGCCTGAAGAGTCTCAGTGCAGCCAAACTAAATTTATCCCAGCCACAATTGGTTCTTGTTGCTAATTATTGTCCTACGGTCTGCAAGCAGGGGCCGGGTGCTTTGCCTGCCCCAGCAGCTCAGCTCTCTGGCCATGGGGGATGTGTTTGTGACCATCAGGGAGGTGATGTGGACATCAGGTTTGTAGTGCCATGAATCCACACACCAGCAAACTCCATCACCCTCTCCATGCAAAGGGCTGAGGTTCTGTGGAAGGATGTGTCAGATCCATTGGGGGTCAGTTCTGGGCCTCTCATGACAAGAAAAACCTTGAGGGGCTGGAGCGAGTCCAGAGCAGGGAACAGAGCTGGGAAGGGGCTGGAGCCCCAGGAGCAGCTGAGGGAGCTGGGAAAGGGGCTCAGCCTGGAGCAAAGGAGGCTCAGGGGGGACCTTGTGGCTCTGCACAAGTCCCTGACAGGAGGGGGCAGCCGGGGGGGGTCGGGCTCTGCTGCCAGGGAACAGGGACAGGAGGAGAGGGAACGGCCTCAGGCTGGGCCAGGGGAGGTTTAGGTTGGATTTGGGGAAATTCCTTCATGGGAAGGGTGGTCAGGCACTGGCACAGCTGCCCAGGGCAGTGCTGGGGTCACCATCCCTGGGAGGATTGAAAAGCTGTGTGGATGTGGCACTTGGGGACATGGTTTAGTGGTGGCCTTGGCAGTGCTGGGTTAATTATTGGATTTGATGATCCTAAACGTCTCTGCCAACCTTAGTTATTCTATCTATGATTCTGTCTCAGGAAACCAATGCAATAGAGGTGGTTTTCTTTTTTCTAAAAGCACATGAGGACGGATGAGCATAAGGCACCTTCATTTTTTCCTTCCTCCAGCATCAAACACAAGCAAATCCACTGGGTAGCTTATAATGTGGTTTATGAATATTCGGAATGTTAATGTTTGCAGCACTGCAGATCTTGGCCTAGTAAAAAGTGTTACTAATTGTTGCAATTCCTTGATTTTAAGTGCATTTTGTTGAAGGGCGTAGCCCCTCCGAGTGTCCAGCTGAGAACCAGTCCCCAACAGGCACGGCTGCTCTGCCCCATGACAGAGCCCAGAGCCCGGCTGGCTGCAAGAGCCCTGCCCCCCCGAGCCCAGGGGTACCTGGACAGGCAGGGAATGACCACCCTGCCCACAGGTCACCAGGCCAGACATAAGGAAGAAATTTTTTATCATGACGGTGGGCAGGCCCTGGCACAGGGTGCCCAGAGCAGCTGGGGCTGCCCCTGGATCCCTGGCAGTGTCCAAGGCCAGGTGGGACATTGGGGCTTGGAGCAGCCTGGGACAGTGGAAGGTGTCCCTGCCCATGGCAGGGGGTAGGATGGGATGAGCTTTAAGGTCCCTTCCAACCCAGAACAGTCCATGATTCTGCGATGTGGCTGGTGGGGACCATGGTGGCCATCCCACACCCCCTCTCACCAGCAGCAGCTCCTGTGCAAGCGGAGCTGCTGCTGGTGGCAGTGACCTTCCAGCCACATCCCGGGGCTGCCTGGTCCCTGCTGCCCACCAGGCTGGCTGTGGGGAGGGTGAGCCCCCGGGTGCTGCCCAAGGTGGCAGGGAGAGGGCAGGTTCCAGGCACAGCAGCAGACACGAGCTCAGCACTGCGCTCTGGTCCGGGGGCAGCATGGGTGGCTGTCACTGCGGGGAGCTGCTCCCACCATTCCCAGCCCGATGTAGCAAGCAAGGAAGCAGCAGAGCTCTGTGCACGAGAAAAAGGGAGCCTGAAGGATGGGGGATGAAAGGTGCTGATGGCTTTCAAAGGACAAGGGGTGGTATTGGGAGCAGAAGAAAGACTGGGCCCTTGCAGTTTGCTGAAGCCTCACAGCCATGTGGATGTCAGGTACATTATCACAAGATGCCACACTCCAATTCAGTCCACAGGGGGATCCAAGGTTGGAACAGGCAAAGGTCAGAAGCCTAAAAACCAGTTACCAGGGAGACACAACCCAACCCAGCCAAGCTCACCCCATCAGGGAGCTTGCAGCAAGAGGTGGCAGCACCAAGCACGGGCAGCAGGGCAAGGGGGGATTCTGCCCCTCTGTCCCCCTCAGGTGAGACCTCACCTGCAGAGGTGCCTCCAGATCTGGGCCCCCAGCACAGGAAAGTGAGTCCAGAGGAGGCCACGGAAATGCCCCAAGGGCTGGAGCCCCTCTGCTCTGGAGCCAGGCTGGGAGACCTGGGGGTGCTCACCTGGACAAGGGAAGGCTCCAGGGACACCTCAGAACCCCTTCCAGGGCCTAAAGGGGCTCCAGGAGAGCTGGAGAGGGACTGGGGACAAGGGCTGGAGGGACAGGACACAGGGAATGGCTTCCCAGTGCCAGAGGGCAGGGCTGGATGGGAGATTGGGCAGGAATTGTTCCCTGGCAGGGTGGGCAGGCCCTGGCACAGGGTGCCCAGAGCAGCTGTGGCTGCCCCTGGATCCCTGGCAGTGCCCAAGGCCAGGCTGGACATTGGGGCTTGGAGCAGCCTGGGCCGGTGGAAGGTGTCCCTGCCATGGCAGGGGGTGGGATGGGGTGGGCTTTAAGGTCTCTTCCAACTTGAGCTGTTCCATGGTTGTATGATCCTATGAGATCAAGTGGCAGCATCAACACACGGGTGTTTCTGAGAGAGAAATCCGAGTGTGAGAGGTCTCTCCACTCCTGAGCACACTCGGCCTGGCCCACGCCCAGGGCCACGCTCACCCCTGTGCAGCAGGAGTTCACAGCTGTGGCCATGGACACTCAGGCACCAACACTCGACAGCAGAGACCAACACTCAGAGCAGCTCCTCTACACCATGGGCACAGGAACAAAAAGTGCCGCGTCCGGCACGAAGAGGAGCTGCTGATGCACTTGCATTTTCCACTCTTTTTGCCCAAGCATAAGCAAGTTTTCATGACTGGCAAAACAGAGGCTGGATTAAAAATGGAACATGAGTAGGGCAGCCCTTCCAAAGAGTGGGATTTCATAACCCACCAAAAAGCACGCTCAAAACTAGGACCAAATGCCATGATCAGCATCCCTGCAAGGCAGGAGGGCTCATGGAGCAGCAGGCACAGCAGTTACCCACCCTGGGATGTGCAAACCACCAAGGCATTTAGGTGCTGTGCAGTGACCTGGCCATGCAGACATGGAGCAAAACACTCCTGCTCCATGGAAACATCTGTGTGCCTAGAAAATGCACTTGCTTATTGAAACCTGGGTCCAGGGAAAGGCACCAAAGCAGACTGTTTGTTTGTTTGTTTGTTTGCTTCCTCCAGCTTTTCTCTTTTCTCCCCATTTGGCAAATCTGCTGGGTTTTGTTTTGAGTGGAGCTGAAGCGAGCATGCCTCTTTTGTTTAGCAATAACAACTAACTTATATAGATGCTGCTCCTGCCAGGACATTTTTGTTGGAGCTCCAGAAGCCCAGTGCTGTTAGACCTCAATGCTCAGAGGAGCTCAGCGTGGTGTCAGGCCCCTGGGTTGGCGCAGAACCCCCTGAGCATCAACGGCAGCACATCGTCCCTGCTGTCCCCATGCCGGGCACAGCACGGTGTGCCTGTGCTGCCTGAGGAGCTCAAGGCCCACGGCAGCAGAGAACACCTCTGTGGACACACAGCCCACCAGGGTGCAGTGGGCTCTGGAGTGGAAAGCTGCCTCCCAGCAGCTCGTGACCCACATGAAAAGCACATCCTGGGTGGGATCTGCAATATCCAGCAGTGCCCAGCGCCCTGCGCCTCTGCAGGGGATGAAGAGGAGCATTCCCCTCAGAGCATCCCCCCGTGCCATCCAGGCTACTCCCCAAATCAGAAGGTTTAGCACCCTTTGGGGAACACTTGTGCTGGGAGAGCATGGCAAGGACCCCCCAGGTCCAGTCCTCACTCAGCTGCGGCAGAAGGGACTTTCACAGGCTGGACACACAACATCCCACACCACAGGGCTGGCTGGGGGTCAGCAGTGTCCTCCTGAGGCTCAGCCATGTCCCCCGGTCTGGCACAGCAGGAAAGAGCCTCCCTGAAGGGCTCATCCCTACTGCATCTCCCTCTTAAATCACAGGCTGAATTCAGGAAAGACGGAGACTTCAGGACTCCAAGAGAGGTTCGGAGCCAACCAAGTAGATCACTCGCTGACAGTGTCCCATAAAACACCCCACTGCTGCAGGCCCAGCAGTGCCTTTGGGGAGGAAGGGAGCGGAGACGCTTGAGCAAACTCTGCTGCAACACAATAATGCTGCCGCTTCTTGCTTTTCCTTATTTTTTTAATTAGGCCTCCTGATCACTGCTTAAAAGTGAGACCAGAAGGATCTTGTGGTTCAATCCTCATTAAAATATACCCCAAATCAGACTTTCATTTGCAGATGTGTCTCTGTGACCTCTGCCATCACAGTCAGGACTGCTGTCAGGCACATGCTGCTGTCACACAGTGCCGCTGTCCCGGCCGTGCCAAGCACGGGCATCCCTCCTGCACACGCACCTCACGCAGCACTGCCAGGGTGTGGGGGCACCTCTCCTTGGGGACTGTGCTGAGGACATGGCACGGAGACTGGCTCCCCGGCCAAGGCAGCTGATGCTGCCAAAACCACCAGCCCATGAGCACCACCTTGGGCTGCAGCAAAGGGGGCACCAGCGGGCACAGCCTGGCTCCTGGCATCCTAGCCTGGCTCCAGGCACCCCAAACCATCCCTTGAGTGAGGAGATTCAACATTTCAGAGGCTCACACAGTTTCCATCCACAGATCTGGGTCAGGAAGGAGATGCTGGAAGCTTCCACACTCGGCCCAGCTCTGCTGATTTTACTGTTTTCACAAGGATTTACCCTAGCAGAGCTCCTGCATGTCCTGCCCGGAGGCTCCTACCTAGAAAATCCACAGAAAATCCACTTTTCTGCTTCTGTGCTACCAAATTTCTGCGGGGATGGAGCTGAGTGGGTCTGTGCATTACGGACTGAGGGCATCTCTGGCTGGAGGGGTTCGGGAGCTGCTCTCGGGATGCGACATCCCTGTGTGACCCGCACGTGTCCCTGCGGCACCTCCCGGTGCCCAAAGCCGCCGGTCCCTCCCCAGCGGCACAGGCACCGGGGATGGCTCAGCCCGGGGCTCCTACCTCCCGGCCAGGGCAAACCTTCCCCGCTGCCTCGCCACAAAGCCAGCCTTTAATTGCTGCCTGACATTAAGTATCTGAGCAAGGAAGTCTTGGGTAAATGTTCTTGCTATGGGAACACACAGTGCTGAGTCTCTTTAATTACATTGTTTTTGTTTGGCTGTTTTTATTAGTTGTGCTGCGGCTTCCCCTCCCTGACAGGCCAGCGAGGCTCACGCTAAATATGGCCGGGTTTAAAGTCCGCCGTGAAACCCGAACCGCGGCACCAGACTGGCTGGACGCGGTGCAAGCCAGGGTTACGCGGGACACGCATTCCAGCCGCCGGGTCCGGCCCGGCCCCGCGCTCCCCCCGCCCTGCTCGCACATCGCAGCCTCTCCGAGAACAACCACCGCACTCCAAGCCACCTCTACAGCTCGCTCTTCCTTGCCCTGTGAAACCCTGCAGGGAGCAGCCCAGCCCTGAGCCCCAGGCTGCCCCATTTCCATCGCGCCCATCACTTCCACACCGGCCCACATCTCCACGGTAGCCATCGAGCCCGTCTCCATCACAGCCATCGCTTCTGTGCTCTCCCCATCCCAAACTGCCCTGCCCCACACCTGCTCAGGCCACCTCCGGGCTGCCCCTCGGGGCCAAAGAGCCTTCTTCCCACTGGCCACACTGCTTTCATCTTCCTCTGCCCTCCTTGTTATTTTAAAGGCATTCCAGAGGATGCTGTCAGGCTTGGATGTGGTTTGGTTGGGTTGTTTGTTTTCGTACTGGAGGTTTTATGATCGCATTGGGAACAAGCCCTAATTGAGCTGCAATTCGAATTGCAGTCCGTGGGTATTTGTTTCATTTTTGGAAGGGCTCAAACGGCTGTGCAGCTTAGGCTGGAGAATGCATTCGGTTTTAACTGGAACCTGATGGAGACAGGACAGAGCAGGACAGGCTGCCCCGAGCCACGACCAAAGTTCCTGGGGAAGCCCAGTGTGGTCAGCCCGGTGCCAGGTACCCACGACACAACAGGCACTGTTGGTGGTGATCATAGCCCTGTGACCACCCAAAAACCCTGGCACTGTCAGGGAGGAGGCAGACAGAGCCAGAACTCTGCTGCCAAGAGCCAAGCGCACAGCCCTGGGGCCGGGCTCGGTGGGGGCTTGCAGCCACCCTGCAAATCCCTGTTCCCTGCAAATTTCTGTTCCCTGTGAACTCCTGCCCCCTGCAAGCCCCTGCAAACCTCTGTCCCCTTCAAACCCTTGTCCCCTGAAAACCCCTGTCCCCTAAAAACCCCTGTCCCCCTTTAAACCCTTGTCCCCCTTTAAACCCTTGTCCCCCTTTAAACCCCTGTCCCCTGAAAACCCCTGTCCCCTAAAAACCCCTGCCCCCTGTAAACCCCTGCCCCCTGTAAGCCTCTGCCCCCTGACAGCCCACATTCTGCAAATATCCATGCTCAGCAAACCCCTGCAGTCAGCAAACCCCTGTTCCCTGCAAACCTCTGCAGGGGTTTGTGACCTTGTGCTTGCCTGGCCCCCGAGGAAAGGGAGCCCAGCACCCCAGAGGGAGCTCAGCACCACTGCTGGCTGCTCCTTGCTGAGTCAGGAGCTGCCTCCAGATCGGAGCTGCTCGCAGGGAACAGGCAGCAAGAACGGGCAGGACCTAAAGGTCAGTGCCCAGACTGCCCTCCATGGGAACTGCGTTGGTGTCACCTTCTGCTGACCGTGTCCCACAGCGACTGCCAGAAGCGCTGCTCAGCCCCACACCCAAATGTGCCTGATGCTTCCAGCACCAGCAACCAGCCAGACCTTCCCGGGGATGGGTGGACAGGCAGACAGAGGGACTGGAGAGCACCTGCTCTGCTCCACTCCCACCCTGCCAGGATCTCACAAGCCCAGATGCTGCAGCAGGTCAGCAGAGCTCTGGGAGACACCTCCAAGCCACTAACACTGCCCTGGTTCAGTCAAAGTTCCACATGGGGAAGCAGATGAGCTGTGGGGACTCGCTGCCCCGTGTCAGGAGGAAACCCTATCCCAGCCTGGCCTGCCAGGAATGAGCAGTGCTCCTGCCACAGCTGCATGTGTGCAAATCCTGCTCCAGGGGATCAAATGCAGGAGCTGAGTCATACGACGACCGGGCTCAAAGATCACTGAAGGCAAAAGGAGGCAGAAAAAATATCCCTCTGGGTTCACAGGGGCCCACTTTGGATCCAACAAGAGCAGAAGGTGGACGCTCAGCACGGAGATGCCCAGAGCACAGGTGGCATGCCGGGAGGAGTGAGAAGGGATGTAAGGTCACACTCACCCGAGCCTGGTCCTGTCCCCTTCCTTGGGTCCTGACACCCACTTCTGGGGGGGAGCAGGGCAGGTGGCTGGCAGAGCCCTTGGGGCCAGAGGTTGTTCCAATGGGAGGTGGAAGGGGGCTGGGATGGCAGTGTCCCAGCTGCTCTGAGGGCTGCTGCCACGGACCTGCACCCCAGTGAGATGCCTGGGACCTTCCAGGAGCCAGGAAGAAGCACTCACCCGTCTGTGCCCAGGACAGCTTGAGCTCGTGCCAGAGGGATGTTGTGTGTTCTGTCATGGCCTCACCCCAGGGTTCCGCTGTCTCCTCACTCCCCTGACACCCACCAGGGCTCTTCCCCAGAGTGTGGCTCCTCCGCATCACTGTGCCCTTTCCTGGCATGGGGGGGTTCCGCACTCAGGCCCCCCACTACACTTCAAAGGTTGGCTCAGCTCCTGGTTCTGCTGGAAACAGGGCTCCAGGGAGCCCCATCCCCACCGCCTCGCCCTGGGGCTGCAGTCACCCGGCATGGGGGCGCAGCTACGCGTGCTGGGGGCTGAGACCTGCAGGCTCATCACAGCAGTGGGAGGCAATCCATTTGCGCCCAGGCCCGCAGAGAAGCACCAAATCCTTTAACCTCCTGCGCCACCTGGTGCCACAGGGAAGGACGTGCCACCGGGACGCGCCTCCCAGCGCAAACCACCTCTTCTCCAAAACCATCGAATGGTAGCAAAATGGCCCAAGAAGGTCTTCTGGAGGTCCCCTGAGCTCACTCCCCCATGCCTATGGCTGGGCTCCATCCTCAGCCGCCTACACCCCACCTGTACTTCCCAGTCCTCCAGTCCATCACTGGCATGTTCCTTCTGGTGGAAACCCACCTCCAGTCCATTGTCCCACCCAAGCCATCCAGCCAGATGGGCCCAGCATTCCGATGGAAACCAGGCTGGAGACTTCCAGAGCTGCACCCAAAGGGGTTACAAAAGGGAGCCCACAGCCATTGATCTCGGCGGGGAGGAGGAGACAACGGCCCAGGCACAATGGAAGAGCAGACAAACGCACACGCCCAGCTCCAGAGCTGCTGCCCAGCTGGTAAATGTTACTGCAGCCAGAAACCCATTTCCCGCTGGAAGGCGCCCAGCAGGAGCCAGCCGGCAGTGCCGGGCACGCCGGCCGCTGCCCACAGACTGTCCCTGGCACGGCTACCAGGAACAGCCACCCCCACTGGGATCTCCCTGGCCCAGCATGGCCCAGCCGGGCAAACCCCTCTCCTGGCACAGCTTCCTGCCAGGATTTGCTCCCAGCTTGCTCCAGATCAGCTCCCTGCCCAGCACCCCCTGGGGTCTTCTCTGACCACCCCACCACGTTGCCCTGGGGCTGGTCTCATGCCAGCACCACCCAACTCATGAGCAACAGCAGAGGGGCCACGTCACTGCCACCCAACTACAACAGCATCTCCATGGAGTCAGAGTCCAAAGCCTGCAGTCCAAAAGGAGAAGCCAGTTTTTTCCACCGCTTTGCTAGAAAACACCCCACGAGTGCCTGAGCACTAACTGGGGACAGTAACCACCAGCAGGGCCTCCCTCCAGCTGGAGTTTGCCTGCTCCTTCATCAGACCAGAGCTTCCCCAGCTCATGTGTGTCACTTCTCTGTCTGCAGAAAGCTCTGAGATGCCACCAAGGGAAGAAACCCCAGATGAAGATAACGGAGTCTGTGGAGGAATTTCAAAGCCCTCAGGACAGCAAATAGAAAAAATTTCCATGCTAATATAAAAGAGCAACTTTGAAAACCATAGGGATCACCAGGTCAAACCTCCAGCTACCAGGACCTGCTTAGCCTGGACTTGATGGCCTGGAAGGTCCTTCCCAGCCATAATGGTGATGTGATTCCGTCCCTCCATGCATGGGTGTGACGCTGCCGAGCTCACCCATGGGACAGGCAGGTCTACAAACACCCTTTCCCAGGTCTCACATGACAGAAGCGTTTCCTCAGCTTCTCCTCCCCTCACAAGGCACTGCCCAAGCTGGCCTGAGCTCTGCTCCTTGTCTCTGCTGAGGGTGAGAGGCAGGCGACACCCACAGCCAGTGCCACGCATGGGAAATGGGACAAAGGCAACGGTGTCTTGGGTAAAGTGCTTTTGAGACTTGTTCCTGGGAAACAGCTCCTTCAGCCACCACTCCTGACCTGGACTCGTGTGGACAAGGAGGGAGAGAGAGGGACAGGAGGACACAGAGTGGCCAGAGTCCCTTTGCAAATGGGGACACCAGCAGCTGGCCCCTGAAGAGCTCCTCCAGGCACGCCCAGCCATGCTTTCCAGTGGCTAACCATTTGAGCAATTCCATGCAGGAATGCAACATCCCTGCCAAATTTCAAGTCTCTTTTTCAAAGAGTGGAGACACCAGAAGCCCTCAAAGAAAGAGACAGGACAGAAAAAAAAAAAAAAAAGAAATTCATTTCCCCCCAAACTTCTGCTGAAAACTGGGAAAAATAAAGAAAAAAAAAAAGGAGAAAGCTCAGCCTGAGGCAGAAAAGCATGGAACAATCCAGCCCAAACAGTTAAAGCCTGGCAAAGGTAAGAGCAAGCAAACTTCCACTGGGAAGTGCTGTACAGCCTTACCAAGGGGGTCTGCTGGCTCCAGCTGTGGTACCCTCCTTGTCCCCCCATGCAGCTCACAGGGATGACTTCCTGCAGCTCAAAAGAGCAAAGGTGGCAGAGGCCAACGACTGCAGGTGGTCCAGGAGATGGGAGGTGGCAGGGGGGTGAGAGGAGACAGCACCTCCAAGATGTCCCAAAGCCCTTGGGACGTCCCTGCTCGCACAGCTACACCAAGCAGGACCTTTGAGCCACACACAGCCAGCTTGGGCCCCTCCGTCACTGAGGGGCTGGGAAACATCTCACAGAGCTGGAGGCCCCAACACATGGTGGGTGCTGCTGCCTCCTTCCTCCCCCTCCTCATCCCCTGAGCAGTGAGATGAAGGCTGGGGATACCCTCACGCTCCTCAGACACCCAGCTCTTCCCACCATGCTCCTCACCCTGCTTTTCTCACGTGCTGCAAGAGCTTCCTCAGGACCAGGATGCTCACAGACCTGGAAAACCCCACTGTGCCCACTGCATCCTGCCACATGCTGGCCCAGGATGCCACCCACGGCTTGTCCCCGCATTAACAGGGGTGGCTCAGGCTGCAATCACACCTTCCCATCACTGATCCAAGCAGCCCTCAGCCCTGAGGGCCTCCCTTGCTCCATTACCCCAGTTTTTCTGTGGTCTTGATGCCATGAAGATTTTTTGCCTTTTCTTTTATACCCCTGTTATACCCTTTTATAACTTCTGTATTCTTAGTGCTTTTTGCCTACATTCTTAGACTTGTTTGTTCAGCTGAGACACTCAACATTTTAGAAGCTTCATAGCTAGGGATCAGTGTGCCCCAGACCCCAAGGTCCTCTCCAGAACACATTCTGGAAACTAAGATAGAACCATCCAGGGGAAGGCTCCTTGGGGAGGGGGGCTCACTTGAGCCTCTCATTGGGGAATCTTTGATAGATCTGCTAATTAGTAACACCCATAATGATATACCAGATCTTTTGGAGGGTGCATTGCAGTTGGCATGGAGGTGCATTCCACCTGGACGTGTGCACCTAAGGATCCTTAAAATAAATACCAAGGTAAAATCCCTTTTTCCCTTCTAACCGTGTTTGACTCTTGATTTTAAGACCAGGAAAAGGCATCAGTCTGAACGCAGACAAGGGAGGTAGCAAGAGTGATCTGCAGGTAAAGCATGGGAGCATCATGAGGAGGGGGATTTAACTCTCTCACAGACCCTCTGGGTGATCCTGAGCAGGCCACTAAGGCCCTGGTGCTGCAATGGGGTGCCCTCCATCCCCTGGGACCAGGGAGGGCAAAAGTTACAGCAGCACAGTCCAGCGTAACACAGCAGCAGCTCCATCTCTCTGCTGGTGTTTCTGCCTGGACACCGAGAATCACAGAATCCTGGAGCAGCCTGAGCTGGAAGGGACCCACGGGGATCATCCAGTCCAACCCCTGGCCCTGCACAGACACCCCAACAACGCCACCCTGGGCATCCCTGGCAGCGCTGTCCAAACGCTCCTGGAGCTCTGGCAGCCTCGGGGCCGGGACCATTCCCTGGGGAGCCTGGGCAGTGCCCAGCACCCTCTGGGGGAAGAGCCTTTCCCTGATCTCCAGCCTGACCCTGCCCTGGCACAGCTCCAGCCGTTCCCTGGGTCCTGTCCCTGTCACAGAGAGCAGAGATCAGAGCTGCCCCTGTACTTCAGAAGGATGAGGGGATCATGCTGGTGCACAAGGAAGGCAGCCTTGGGTCCCTGTGCTGTGCAGCATCCTGATCCTGACCTGCCTGCATCATCAGGAAAGAAAACAGCCAAAGAAACTTCCCGAGTTCATGTGAAGTTCACCCGAGTTGAGCTCTGCTCCACAAGCAAAACTTCCCTGCCTGCCACGAACCTTCCAGAGCTCATGACCGGAGCAGAGCAGGGCCAGGACTGCGCTGGGAGGATGGGATCTCTTGGCAGCATCCATCTTCCACTTGCAAAGAGATCAGGCGGGTGCTCTGCCGGGAATTCCAGCTCCTCGCTCACAGAGCTCCAGCAGCGTGCTCACAGCTGAGGTTCCCTCAGACCCCACTTGGGACACCAGGCACAGACAGGGACAGCAGGAGCACTGCCTAAATGTCACAGCAGCTTATCTGTGTCCAGAAGCAGCCTTCTTGCTTCCCAGGATTTGGCTCAGTGCTTTGTGGGATTTCAGGGCACAGGAAACCCAATCCAGGTCGCCTGCCTGCACAGACCTGCGGGCACAGCAGGACTTGGCTCTGGAGCCCGGCTCGGGCAGGGAGGATGGAGCAGGAGGATGGGGACACAGGCACATGCCAGACCTCGAAGAATCTGCACCAGTAAGCCCTTGCCTTCACCCAGTCCCACTTCCCAAGGAGATCTGGAGGCAGAGCAGCCCCTCCCGGTACCACAACGCAGCCCAGGCTGAGCCGGTGCCTCTGCCCGTGCGGCTGGTCCCTGGCATGGGACAGCGGGGACTGATCCCCCCAGGAGTCTCTGATCAGTCACTCCTTCGTGACTTGTGTGCTCTGATCCAGGCCAGGCCTGCAGAGGCTCATGGCTGCAGCACACAGGGGCAGTGATCTCCCTACGACTCCAGGGCACAGTGACATTTAAATGCACAAGAATTTGGGTTAAGCTTACACCTACCTGGATCTCCCCAGATTGCCTCTGCTCCTGTCACTGCCTCTGACCACAGTAATCGCCTCCTCCTGCCCAGTGAAGATGCTGAGCAATGAGAACACCGTTTGGAGATGAAAAAAGACACTGTTTTAGTACCTGCTCCCTGGGCAGAAGTTTCAGCCTCTCCGGACACCACTTCCAGTACAGAAACCTTGACCTTGGTGCTCTTAGCTTCAGTGCCAGCACAAGCTGATGTACAAAGCCTACCAGAAAAACGTGACCTGCCAGCCTGGAGCTCAGGGCAAGCCCATAGGTCATCTGCGGGTCTGGGGGATGCCAGATGTCCTAGCGCAACAGCAGCTCCTTCACCAGCAGCTCTCATAGAATCTCATGATCCTGGAATGGTTTGGGTTGGAAAGGACCTCAAAGATCATCTAGTTCCAGTGCCTCTCCATGGGCAGGAATGCCCAAGTGCCTGGAAAAGGAGGTCAATGCTGCCACGCTCCTTTTAAAGAGTGAGAAGCTGAGGGACAAGGAGGGCCAGCTCTTGTCCTCAGCTGCTCAGAGGGCCAGGAGAAGCCAGGTACCACAGGTACCTTTCTGCAGTGGGTGAAGCTCAGAAGCTCTGGTCAGTCAGTTTGGGTTCTGACCTTAAACGTGGGGTCTGGGGGTGGAGAGGAGAAGCAAGACCAGGGGAAGAGGTGAGTAACCACGGTGCCAGGTCATCCTGCAGCCCCTGCCCTCTCAGGGGACTCAACAGCCCCGCATTCAGAAACCTGCAGGGTTTGTACGGAGACACAGCTCAACAAGCCAGAGTCCCAGCCAAGGTGATGGTGGCTCCTTTCGGGGCAGTGGGCCAGAGCCCACCCTGATAACACCAAGAAGAGATGTTCCTCAGAGCTCTGCTCATCCCAGCAGCTGCTCTGTGGCCGTGCTTAACAAACACTATCTAAGGTCATGCGTTCATTTTCCAAAGCTCAGGAAAAACAGCTTTTTACAGCAAATCAAGAACACAACACAAGACAGACATAGACTTGTTGGAGAGATTCCAGAGGAGGCCACGGAGATGCTCCAAGGGCTGAAGCCCCTCTGCTCTAGAGACAGACAGAGAGCTGGGGGTGTTCACCTGGAGAAGACTCCTGGGACACCCTAAAGCCCTTCCCAGTGCCCAAAGGGAGCAGAGGCAATTTTTGCAAGGATAGGAAGTGATAGGACAAGAGGGAATGATTTTAGGCTGAAGGAAGGCAAATTTAGATTGGGTATTAGGAAGAAACTCTTCCCTGAAAGGGTGGTAAGGCCCTGGCACAGGGTGCCCAGAGAAGCTGTGGCTGCCCCTGGATCCCTGGAAGTGCCCAAGGCCAGGCTGGACGGGGCTTGGAGCAAGCTGGGCTAGTGGAAGGTGTCCCTGCCCATGGCAGGGGGTGGAATAAGGTGATCTTGAAGGCCACTTCCAACCCAAACCATTCCATGATTCTGTGATTGAAGGCTCAGGAGAGCTCAGACCTCTCCAGGGCAGGGATAGGCGAAACAAAGCCCATTCCATGATTCTGTGATTGTATGAAACCATTGGTAAGAACCCTACCCTGACTACAGGCAGGAGATTTGTCTCCCAGTTACTGCCTGATGAGCCCTGGCAGGCCCTGTTGGGACACTCCCTGGATGGAAACCAGACTCTGAACACCCCTGGAGGGGGCCCGGGTGAACCTCTGCACCGTGGGCAGAGTGGAGACCACATGCAGGTTCTCAGGGTGACACTGGCAGCTGCCCCCAGGTGTCCAGTTCCACTTTGGACAAAGCAAGGCATGAACCTTGCCTTTTCCTGGCCTGAAATCTGTCAGATCTGCACTATCTGGCACTGCCAATGTGGAAAATTCTCCTCCACATTGCCCAGCAGTTCCTTGTGGCAGAAGATCTTCACGCCTGTCTGACCTTCCCTGTTAGCAGGAAAATAAAGGCAACAAAGGCAAAGTGAGACAGGGAGAGGAATGTCCCTGGGGGGGGAACTGCTGGGGTAGATGGATGAATAGTTCAATTTTGAGGAGAAAGGGAGGAAATGTGGAAGTCAGGAGAGGAAGGGAACATAGCTTCTCTCTCTGACCTCCACCAGGCACGAGGCTCAGCAGATGTGGAGGCCACCTGGGCTCACAACTTCCCTGAAAAGCATCCAGCCCACAGAGGAAGGGTGAGCACGAGGCACGGGGAAGAGTCAGTGTGCAGGAAGACTCCATCAAAGGTGGGAAGAGCTCCCAGCACATACAAGGACATGGTCCTCCTTGCCCCAGTGTCCTGGGCTGACTCCTCCCTCCTGCCTGGCCTCCCCACAGAGCGCTGCCCATCCTGCCAGCATCCAAGCCAGTAGATCCAATATTGACCTGGCACTGTGAGACACTCTCCAGGAAGATAAACAGGAGGTTGCTGAAGCCCTGGCAGGCAGAATTGTCTCTGCCAGAGGAAACTAAGAGGAGAGGAAACCTGCCCAACAGCAACTGTTCAAGGGACAAGGAGGGATTAGAGGTACTGGAATACCGTGGAAGCGCCAGCTGTCAGGACTATCTGGATATGTCCACGCTTCTGTGTTTCTGGACCCCGTGTCTCCAGCAGCATCAGCAGCAGGAGCAGTGATCCCATCTGCTCCCGGGGATGGAGCAAAGTGCAGCCTGGCATTCCAGAACTGGAGCGAGCTGCTGCCCTTGCTGGAGCTGCTCCAGACACGCAACTCCTCCACACTGCCCTTCCCCAAGTCCAAACTGCCTCATGGAGAAGGAGGGTCATGGCTGGAGATGACCTGACCAGCAGTAGGAAACCAGGACTATTATGGATATTCCATTAAAAGAAATATACTGAGATACTTCTGTGTGCTGGATAAGGGGACTGGGAGAGCAAAGACCCTCCAAATTCGGTGCACTGGCACCATGTAGTGATGAATAGGGGGGAACGGCTTCACACCAAAAGGTTTAGGCTGGATATCGGGAAGGAATTGTTCCCTGGGAGGGTGGGCAGGCCCTGGCACAGGGTGCTCAGAGCAGCTGTGGCTGCCCCTGGATCCCTGGCAGTGTCCAAGGCCAGGTTGGACGGGGCTTGGAGCAGCCTGGGCCAGTGGAAGGTGTCCCTGCCCATGGCAGGGGTGGGATGGGATGGGCTTTAAGGTCTCTTCCAACCTAAACCTTCCTATGATTCCATGGGAATACCAGGTGGTGTGGAAAGGCTTGACTTGCACTGAGATTGAGACACCCAGGAGGATTCCCTTCCATGCCAAGGATTGTGACATCTCTGCAATTCCCCCAGTACATCCATGGGGCTTGGGCTGCCTGCTGTGGAAACCCAC
Organism: Corvus hawaiiensis; assembly: GCF_020740725.1. Lineage (NCBI taxonomy): Eukaryota > Metazoa > Chordata > Aves > Passeriformes > Corvidae > Corvus > Corvus hawaiiensis. Next base: position 15,872,229 of record NC_063228.1, on the reverse strand, counting down.
TGGCACCTTCCAGGTATGGACAAGAACCAGTGGAGATCCTGCAGGATGAAGAGCATCCTCCACACTCTTCAGCAGGGACCAAGGCATCCATCCTGCTTTGCAGATCCTGGCCACGGGAAATGGCAGAGTGATGATGACAATAAAACAAAAAATATCAGGCAACTGGGCTTTTTGAGAGAAATTAAAGTGCGCTGAGGGTAATGGACTGAGAAATAATCTTACTGGAGGTATCAGCTACCAGCAGAGGGAAGTGGCCAGAGCACCAAATCAGCACAATATTTTATATTTGTCTTTTAAATGTTATTTGTTGCCTATGCTCTCAGAGAGGAAGGGATGTGGCTGAGGGCTCTGGTCCCAGACAGGGAGAACCTGGACATCAGTCTTCTCTGAATGTTTTCCTTCTGTTGCTTTCCCAGAGGGCTCAATTTCTCCCACTGCAGTGACATGAGAAACAAATGGAGATGAGGGCTGGACCTGCTGGAGCTGGTGCCTGCAGCAGCACAGAGGGTCCAGGCCTCGCTCTGCTCCCAACCTCTCCACTCTCAGCATAATCACAAGCTGAGCTGCCTCTCCTGAGAAGAGGAGGAAAGCTGGGCTCGCAGAGGCTTGTGGCATCAGGAGGGGAGGCACAAGACCTTTCCATTCCCATCTGCACCCACAGGTCAGGATGCTCCCGGCTCCCCGCTGGCAGCACGAGGCGGCAGAATCGGAGCTGAAGGGAGCACGGTTCCTCTGCCACAGCCCCCTCCGGGCTAAGGAGTGGCTGCAGCACCACATCAGTCCCACCGGGACCAGCAGTTGCCCTCCAGCCTCTGCTCGCCTGCAGGCAACTCAGCAAATGAGGATAAAAAGTGATCGTCCACAAGTAAATTATTCCTTTGCAATGTTTTCCTGAGGTTAACCTGACCTTCAGGGAGATGTTTGGAGGGCTCGCTCCTCCCCACCCCCTCTGCGTGTCCCTCACAGTCACTGTTAAATCATTGTCCCTCCAGCTCTGGGGAGGGGAATGTGGACCCCTGCTCCCCCCGTACATCCAGAGGCACTGGCCATGGCCATGCCCAGGCTGCTGGGCACACAACCAAGCCCTTGAACCACATTGCTCCATGTGTAGTTCAGCACCAGGAACTCTGGGGCTCCCTAACTGGCACCCACCTCACTCCCGGAGAGGTGTGCTGGGAGGGATGGCAGCACCAGGACAGCCAGCAGAGCCCCTGGCACAAGGGTGGCTCTGCAGACAGAGCCCTCCTTGTTCGCTTGGGCTGCAGCTCCTCTTGACCACTTTTATTGCCTCTAAAGCAACTTTGCAGCGTCCTGCTGATGGCAACATCCATCTGCCACACAGGGGGAAGCTCCGGCTGCACGGAGCCCCGGGCAAGGGGCCCTGCTGCAGGCCGGCTCCCCGGCAGCCCGGACACCCTGGCAGAGCCCGGCGCGGTGTGGAAGTCCAGCTCCCACCCGGCTAATTCAATAAGTCACAGATACCATGACTTCATAAGGCACAGAGGCTCCACAGCTATTAGGGGAATTGGGAACAGGGGGAGGAGGAGCTGAAATGGAGAAGGGATGGAGACGGGGAGGGTGGAGAGGGGGAAGCTAAGACAAGCAGCAGAACAAAACATCCCATAAATCATGAGGAGCTGCTGAAATACCAGAACAAATGACCCCATAGCTTGGCCATTGTTCCCGAGCGAGGGCTTAAAGCGCTCCCAGTTGAGACAAAGCGCCTCGCGTTTCGTTTCAACACCGCGCCGGCCCGGCCGGGACCTGTGCTCGGCACAGCCGAGCTGGGGGCTGTGTGTCACCTCGGATCCGAGGCTGGCACCGGCGGGACGGGGGAGGTGACACTGGCGGCAAGGTTGGCTCACCCACAGAAAGTGCTGCCAAAGCGGTGCCCGCAGCTCAGCCTGCCCAGAGCATCTCCTTGCTCCCACATGCCCCCACAGCTCCCAGGCTCTTGCATTCCTCCCCTTCCACTGGCAGGCTCAGGGCCTCATTTTCCTTGTTTTCCCTCACTCAGGCTAAGAGCTTCCTGGTCTGGGAAGAGAAAGAGCTCCAAGGCTTCTCTGGAGTGAGACAGCTCGAGTAGGGCTGTGAAACCTGGAGGAGCTCTGAGCCCGCCGTCTTTATGGTGCTGCTACTCTTTGCCTCCAAAAATGTTGATGACAACTCACTTTGTGCTGGCTGACTCTGGCAAAGGGACAAATGTCACACAGAGAGTTCTGGGGACAGTCCCACACGACCGTGGACAGCTGTGGGAACAGCACCAGGCTCTCAGTGAGCAGCGCAATAGCAGCACTCCCATGCACTGCATCAGGCACAGTGGGGTGGATCAGTCAGCAGCTTGGCACCTCCCCAGAGCCGTGCAGCTCCACCAGGACCACGGCACTTGGTGCCAGGAGGGGAGGACCTCATGGATGGGGACAGGTCACCTGTCTGCTTGCCCACTGCAGCAATGCTAGGGATTCCACAGCAGGGATTCCAGGCCCAGCCGTACAGGGAGAACCTCCACACCGCTCAAGACCACTCAGAGGGGAAATATTACACTAGGACATTTTAAATAACTTCCATGAAAACAGTTCCCTTAAAAACCTTCTGCTTCAGAACCGAAGCCAAGCAGGAGGCAGAGCGCGGCAGCAGTCGCATGTGCCACCTCCACCAACCAGACGGTGCCAGCGAAGTTCCCGTGTCCGGGGGCTCCTGCTCGCCTGGCACCTTCCACCTGGGCCCGTGGGGTCTGCTCCCCGCACATCCCAGCTCTCAGCAGCCAGGAGCTGGGACCCAGCGCCGTGCCGAGGGTCAGGCAGGGAAACAAGCCGCAGGCAGGGCCCAGCCCGGCAGCCGCCTGTCGCCAAGCACAGACGCGCTGCTGCCAGCACGGCTGCAGCCTCGTGGTGGGCAGCCAAGGAGCAGAACCGAGATAACGGCATGGCGGGAGGGAGGAATGCGCTGCATTTTTCCTGAGCCGCCATGGGAATAGGCTATTCCGACCACGGAGCATAGGGAGGCTGTCTGACAGGGAAAACTCGAGGAGCCCAAAGAGAACGAGCAGTGAGTAAGCAATGAAGAAGAAAACAGAGGGAAATCAGGGTGAGCACGTGGTGAGTATGGCAAAAGGAGTGTGGGGGAAGGCAAACCCGGGAGCAAATAGCAGAAGGAAAACCAGAGCTAGAGCTAGAGCTAGAGCTAGAGAGGAAAAGGAAGGGACAAAAGCATTCCAGAGGGACGAACCTGCCAGGGCTGAAACTCCCAATGTGCAATGGAGCTGAGAGGATGCGAGAGGGAACAGAGGCTCCCAGCTCTGCACACACAGAGCAAGCCAGGGATCGCAGCCCTTCTATTGGATTAGGGCTCACTTAAGTGGGAAGATAAATGTGGAGCTCATCTCAGGTAACAGGCACTGGAGGAGAGGAGGCCTCAGCTCACTCTAAGTGGGGAGAACAGGGATTGGTGGGGTCTTGACATTGCTGTAGGACAGTGTGAGGTCTCCATGGGAATCACCAGCTTTCACCACCTTCACCCCAACAGCAGAACGTGGAGGGCTTCAAGCCAAGAGAGCTTTAGTAGCCTTGTGGTGTTTGTGCTTGGGAGCTAGATTAGGACCAGAGACCACAGGAAGCAGAGCTTTAATAAACGAAATCCCAAATCCTTCCTTGCCTCAGTTACCAGGTTTTGCCTCATTTGGAGCACGAGCTGCCTTGGTGACCATCCAGCAAAGAGGAGAAGGGAATCAGCAAACCTGGGCAAAACCAGACATGTGCAGCCCCCAGGTTTCTCCCAAAGACTGGGAAAGCTCCTCTCCAGCACCTCCTGGCAGCAGGACACCGGCACAGGGAGACATGGGCTGAGGTGATCCGGCACATTCACAGGCCCAAACACTGGGGACTTTGTGGCGCTGGCTTTAAAAAAAAATACCCTAAAAAAGGCCTAATAATGAAGTATTTATTTCAGTAAACAACGAATGAATGAAAGAAGTGTTTCCTCAATACTTCACTTTTTCTCTGCCTTCTCTCCCTTCCCCCCAGCAATTTTGTTTTTAATAAGTGGAACTAACAGGGCCTCGCTCGCTGCTGGCCGGGCTGGGGAGCAGGGCCGTGCTCCGCCGGCCTGGTGCAGCACAGGAACACGTGCCATGGGAATAGAGCTGCCTTGTGCCTGGGGGAGCACGGCCCACCAGCGTGTCCCAGCCACCGAGCCAGGGAGATGTGTTCAGATGGACGCACGCACTGTGAGACCTGCCCTGGGAGCATCCCTGGGCTGGGCAGTCGGCAGCACAGGGCGTCCAGCCCCTCATTCACTGTGGCAGCAAACAACTGCACCTCCTGGCCCAGGGCCTCTGGCACTGGAGAAGGGCTAAGGGGAGATGAAGGCATCTGTGTCCTGTCCTACCTGGCTGTGCTCCTTGCAGGAAGACAGTGTCAGGCAGACTCTGTGACCCTGTACAGCTCCTTCTCTTCTACCTCAGCTCCATCCACCCCTACCTGAGCACCTGAGTAACTGGGAACACTGGAAAACTGGCTCAGCTTGCCCTGTGTGGAGATGGGTTGTACTGACAATGCTTTGGTAGGAATTTCAAGCAGGAAACACTAATCCCTGCCCCAGACTGACACCCAGCTTTTCAAAGCAAAGAGCACAGATGATGTTGTGCTTTTCTACCCCCTCCTTGGCAACAGGTAACAGCAGGTTGAGAAGCTGTCCCTTGCCTTCAAGCCTTGGGGTTAAGATGGGCAGGATTCTCAGAAGATGCTAATTTGGGAGAACATGGTTCATTGCTCTTCCATGCCACTCCAACCCATGTGGGATGAGCCAAACCTGTCACACACAGTGTGGGTGCTCACCTCTGTGCAGAGGCAGGTGAAAGGAGGCAGTGGTAACCCTGGGTTGTAAATAGACAGATTGGATGCAGGTAGGTATTTGCTCTGCAAGACAAACTAGGCACCTGTAGATTTGCCAGGATAGGAGCCAAGTTTCCCATCAGCCAGAGCACTGAGGAGCAGCCTCACCTGCAGCCCAGGATGGTTTGGAGTGACTAACTGAGGAGCTGATGCCACTGTGATGAGCACAGATCCCTGGTGATGTACAGGAACACAGAAAAGCTGCTTCACACCATGGGCCGGGAGATCCCTTAGAAGGTCACGGCTGCAGAGGAGGCTGGAAAAATCTCTGAATGCCTCTCTGAGGACCTGTGCATGTGAGATGGGTGGGAGCAGGCAGCAGGCAGGGTCCTCAGCCCGCTGCCACCCCTCATCACTGCGACCCTCTGGGGTGACCCCTCCTCTGTGCCCTGCCAGCACCTGAGCTCCAGCAGCCCGACCCTGGCTGCAGGGTGATGTCTGATCCAGCTCAAAGTGTCTCCAGCCGTGGATGAAACCCCCAGGACAGGGTGGGAGCCCTGCCTGGCTGTGCCTGTGTCCCTGCAGGGTGGGGATGACATCAGGTCCGTCTCTCCCAGCCTCAGGGCCCCGAGCTCCCGTGCAATGGCACACGGCAAACCAAAGGCAAAGGCGCTCCCTCCTCACCCAGAGCTCCTTCCCAGGCTGCTTTACAAGATCCCTCTAAAAGAGCATCGTCTACCACTGCTGCGAGTGCTGCTGCACAAGGTGGTTTGCCAAATGCAAGACAGATGGTTTCCCCCAGGAAAATGCTATGGAGTAAGGGAAAATGTACCACAAATATCCCCCAACAGGGCTAAACCAGGACCCAGGGCCTTCAAAGAGACATTTCGAGAGAAAAGAGATTTACTGGCTTCTCATGCTTCTTTGTTATGAATAAAGACAAACTCTGATTGTTTTTAACGAGCTCTTTGCTTGTTCCCCTATTTGCTACATTACAAATTCACATATTTGTCTCTTTGGGAGATTGAGAGTAATTGCAGACCAGGTTTCCTCATGACAACTGCCCAGCAAAGGGAAGAAAGTTCTGTAAGTGGAGAAGAAAGCAGTCTGTCCCCAAATATCCTGAATTCTTTGTCTGGTTCATTAATACCTGGTGAGCTTTGATGATCAAGGAACCTCACAGATAGAAGAAGCTTTTGAGGAGGGTTCCACAGCCTCACACTGAAGTGTTAGAACACAAAATAAATGCCAGAAAGATCTCCAAAAAAAGTAGGGAAATTGAAAACCAAACTTGACATTCTTGCAATTTCTAAGCATTTCACTTTTTTTCTTTTTTCTTTTTTTTTTTTTATTCTTTTTAAGTTTTACCCTCCTTTATCCATCTAAGGAAGCAGAAAGAAATGCAATTTCCAGCTCTTTTAAATATCCTTAGCAGGTCACCTCTAAGGCTGGGATGGCTGGCTGTGATCTGCTTCCAAGACTGTTGCATCAGAGCTCAGAAACCCAGGACGAACGGCTCCCTGCTCGAGTGGGGACAGCTCTCTGAGACCTGTGCTCACACGAGGGGCCCCAGGCACCGCAGCAGCGGGGAAGGAGGGAGCCCTGCATCCCTCTGGGACGGGAACATGGGGCTGCCCCAGACAGCTGGGATAGCCTGGGACCTTCTCACTGCTCACTCTGGGCACAGTGACAGAGAGGAGTCCCTGAAGTGTCACTGCAGATCCCAGAGTTCCCACTCTGGCTGAGGCCATCCCACTGTGGCTTTCAGCTCTGGCTGATCCCATAGAGGTGCACTGGGCAGGGAGGGACCAGGGGATGCATCCTCCAGCAGCTCCCATTCCCTACAGCTCCTTATTCCTGCTCCTTGTGGGGAGGGAAGGGGAGGGGAGGGGAAGGGGAGGGGAGGGAAGGGAAGGGAAGGGAAGGGAAGGGAAGGGAAGGGAAGGGAAGGGAAGGGAAGGGAAGGGAAGGGGCCAGTGGTGGGAGTTGCCAGAGGCTGTGTGCTCGTGTGCCCCAGCTCAGCAGACACTTCCATGACCCACATGAGCCCTGCCAGATCTTCAGCTGGGGATGTTTGGGCTGATACCTTGGGGAGCCTCTGCAGCAGGTGGAGGGGTTTGAAGGGATCCTGTCCCATGGGACATGACTTCGACAGTGGCAGCAGTGGGGAGAGGGGACAGGAGGGCGACTGGAGAGGCAGGAGCTCCTTCCCCCAGCCCTGTCCTGCAGCTCTTACCATTCAATGCTCAGAGACCTGGGCCGGAAGGCAGACAGCTCGGCTGAGCCATGCTCAGCTTTCCTTCTCTTCTCCTGCTTCTGCCTCACCGACAAGCGGTGGGCAAACCTAGCGAGGCTGCTCTCCGACCTGGGGAGGGGAGAGGAAAGGCGTTAATGGCACTGCAGCCCGGCTCCAGCGGCACACGCAGGGCACGGCACGGGAGGTGCTCAGCGCTGCAAGGACGGGGCTCGCAGCGGTCAGCGGCACCGGGACGGGGGGCACCAGTGCTGGGGGTGGGAAGTGGAGGAGCAGCAGCAGGCTGGGAATTGCTCAGCTGGCCAGGACCAGCACAGGTCCTTGTTAGCCAAACTGGAGCTGCAGTCTGGCAGGCTGAGAGCGCCAGGTTCTGCTCCCTGTGCAGCAAAATCACCTCCCCAGGCTGTGCGTTCCACCCCAAACTCCAACAGGGCAGCCAGCGCCGGAGAAACAGTCAGGGACACATCGGGGGAGAGAACCAAAGCAGAGGCCACTCATTCCTTCAGAGAAACCCTGGAGCCCCTGTGGCCTCCCAGCCGGGGCTCCCAAACACCGGAACAGCTTCCCTGAGGAGGATTGACGTGGAAATCAGCCCACAGCGGAAAGGTTTTGGAGGAGGAAACAGAAATGTGTGGGAGCAAATGGATTCAGCTGAAGGACCCGTCTGTGCTGACAAAGCCCCTTCCCACCAGGTGGGCTGCTCCAGCATCGCTCGCAGCCCCCGGGACCTGGGAAAAGCACACCCGCGGGCTCCGGGAACGCGCTGCACATCCCGCCCCATCCCAGCCCTGCCCAGAGGAGAGCTGCTGGCACAGGGCACACCTGCACTGCCTCCCAGCCCTTGGCACACGGGCACACCGGCTGACACTGGCTGGGGAGGCGCCTGCCCCGCACAGACCCTCAGCCCTCGCTTCCCTCTGGCACACGGAGCGCCCAGAGCCTCCCGTGCCAGGGCTGGCACCCCCAGCCTGGGCTGAGCACGGCACCGCAGCCCTGCTGCCGGCGTGGAGCAAGGGAGGACCGGCCTGGGGAGCTGGGACACCCAGACTTGGGCACACGACCAGGCTGGTGGCACTGGGGCCGTGTGCCAGCCCTGCCACACTCACTGTCACAGCCACTGCCTCCTCTCCTCCTCTAATGTGCCAGCACAACCTGCTCCCACCGCTCAGCCAGCCCCGGGCTGGGCAGGGGAGGGGACAGGAGTGATTTGACAGAGGTCCCAGGGGACAGAGCTGGGGGGAACTTTGAACCTACACACATTGCTAAAGCCAATCCTCTCCTCTCCTCTCCTCTGCCTCAACCAAACAAAATACCTCCAAAGAAAGAGAAAAAGAGACGGTATTTCTCAGAACTGAGAGCTCCCTGCCTTTCCTCGCTATAATTAGGCCAGCCCGGACCAGCTAACGGTTTTTTCCCTGATACATTTTAAACACAGACATCTTCAATCCATTAACTGGTTATTGATTTATTTTTCGGCTTATGAATTGCTGTTGCTGGGGATGGGGTGGAGACAGCTTTCTGGAGAGGGCTCTTGTCTCTCCAGTCCCCGCCGGCAAAGAGCTGTTCAGACCTTCCAGGGTCATTCTTTACATTCTTGAGAAAAAATCCTACTTTGATGTAAAGGATGAGGTTTGCCTTAAAAGAAACCCAACAAGAAACCCAAACCCCAGCTTTCCCCCGCTCACAGCCAGAGGAAGAGGCGATGAAGAGGAGTGATCCTGGTGCCCACAGAGCAGAGCCCGGTACCAACACCATCCCCAGCACCTCACTCTCCTCTGATCCGGTGTCAGAGCTCAGCTGGAATGGAGAAGATCCCATTTAGGGAGGGGTGAGAGGTGGGCATTGACAGCAATGCTCTGCAGCAGCCCCAGGCACGGTGTGGACAGCAGGATGAGCAGGGCTGACCCAGGAATGGGGCTGGGCAGTGGGAACAGGTGCTGCTGGTTCCCTAGAGCACCTCCTCAGCGGCATTTGGCTGTTCCTGCCCCTTCCCACCCGCCCAGGAGGAGCTCCTGCCACCCTGCCTGGATGAGGGCTCCAGCCCCAGCTGAAAGGGTGCTGGGGGTGTTTATCTCCTGGGATTTGGGGACTGCCTGCAGAATGCTGCCCTGTCTGCTGTGCTCACCCCACCTCCACCACACCCCCTGCACCACTACAGCCACCCCTCCCAAACTGGTCCCCAGAAGGGATGAGGGGCTGGGAAATCCCAAATGCCCTGCACGGATGCAGGAAGGCAGCAGCAGCCCCTGTGACAGGTGCCTCTGTGGTGCCGGTGGTGGCCCTTGCAGTGACTACCACGGGGAGAGTTACACAGCCAGGAGCTTTACCCAGATGTATCCACCTGCCCAAGCACGGCAGGAGCAGCCCCTGCATCCTTCAAACGGGACAAAGCCAACAGCATCTGTCAAGAAGAGCTGGTGGGGGAAAACAGGGCAATATGCCACATGTCATCAGGGTTAGGGATGGAGGAGAGTTAGTCCTGGGGGCAGGGTGGGCTGGTGGGGCTGGAGAAGCCAGCTGGGTGCTCAGGAATGTGTGGCCTTGCTGTGAGTCCCTAGCCATGGCATCAAGGAGAAGGCACAGGGAGAAAGGGGCTCTCCAGCCCAGGGCAGGTGCTGCTCAGACCTGCCTGATGCAGGACAGACAAGCCAGTCCATGTGTGTCAGAAGTTGACCAAGAAACTTGGGGTGCTGATTGCACCCCCCAGACCTGCCGGCCACCACCTCCAGCAGCCACAGCCCAGGCAAAGGAATGGCTGTGACGGCTCTGACAGCCCGACACCTCCCCCCTGAGAGCTGTTAGCAGCTCACCCAGCCATGAACCAGCCTCCCCCACCTCTGCCAGACCCCAAAGCTTCAGCAGAAGCATCACTAATTAGAAGCCAGGAGCACATTACAGATCATCTGGCGATTTATACAGAGCTGCTTTACATAAACCGTGCTGCAGAAGGGGAATGAATCATACCTGCTCTGCCGTGAGTGCGCCGCGAGCGCAGCCGACCCGCTGCCCTCGCCCCAGCAGGGCCCTGCTGCTGGCTCAGCCCCGCCGAGCTCCCGTGCTGGGTTACTCCGGCCCCTGGGGGCAGGGTCGGGATGCTCCCAGGTCACAGTGTGCCCAGGGCTGGGGTGCTCCCACGGCGCTGGGCACTGTGCCGGGTCTGGGCTCTGTGGGTGGCAGTGGGGGTGAGCCTCTAGCACAGGGAGGGGGAAGCTGTTGAGACCACACTGTTACTTCCCAAGGGCTTTCCAAACAGTAATAGATGTCCCTGTCCCTTGAGAAGGATCAGCGTTAGGGATTTTAAGGTAGGAGCAGGGCATGGAGCGGGCACACAGGTAAGGCAGGCTCCCTGTGCCTGTCAGCATCCTTCCCCTTGCGCTCTTATCCCATGGGCAAGATTTCGGTGCCTTCCCCCACCAGGACTACACACTCAGCCCCACAAGTGCTGGTCTGAGGAACAGGCAGCCCCAGGTGCCACTGTCACCTTGAGCCAGCTTCATCCCAGCCATGGGAGGGGGACAAGGCCCCACTGCTCCCCCAGCCCTGCCACTGCACGGCGCTGCTCCAGGTCTGGCCGGGCAGGACCCGGGCTCACCTGCCCAGCCCTCCATCAGAAGCGGTATCTCTGCAGCAGCTCAGCAGCCAAACAGTCGGGGCTCGGCGGACACAGCTGGCACCTGCCAGGGCAGTCCCCACACACCAAGGGGACACGTGGGAAAAGCCATCAATTGGAACGCCAACCGCAGCGCCGGGAAGAATTGTCTCCTGACAACCAGAGAAGGTTGTTCAGCTACTGTGCTGTATCATAAATCACACCTCTATGACTTGCCATCTGTCAGCCAGATTACACATGTTCAGAGTCCCATGTCAGCATTTAAGTCAGAACACGGCATCTTTTCCCAGAAATAATTATCAGTGCTGAAGGCTCTTGCAGCGATACCCATCCTCAGCCCTTCCCTCCAGAGCTCTGGACAGATCGGAGCTGGCGTTCCCAGAGGGCAGGACCTTCACTGTGGCACAGCGACGCAAGCCTCCCTAAACCCACTGCTTCAGGCCCAGGGAGGGGCAGGGTCTGGCACGGCAAACTCCCCCCTGGCACCAGCCATGGCACCCAGCACCCTGAACAGAGCAGGCGGGGACAGGCAGAGGCTGCTGCTAAAGGGGGGCAGGGACAGTGCTGTCCCCAGCCTGGCGTGTGCTGAGAGCCCAGGAGAGTCCAGCTGGGATGAGCAGAGTGCCCAGAGCAGCGCTTGGACCCCAGCCTGGCCAAGGGGGAAGGATCTAGCTCAGCACAGGGCACAGCTCCCACTGCCCCGATGCGCTGTGCGACACGAGTCTGCGCCCATCCCTTCACCCCACAGGTTTTCTGGGAGTCCAACCCCCCAGGGGTGACTGCCAAAGCCCCAGCCTGCCGAGGCAGTGGGAACGCCGTGAGCACGGCCATGCTGGGCTGGCAGCCCGTCCCCATCCTGCCCGTGCCTCCGGCAGCTCGCTGAGCCGGCACCGGACACGGCCCCCCGCACACAAATGCCTCAGCTGCCCTGCGATGAGGACAAGGGGCTGAAGCGCCGCCCTCCACCCCCTCGCTGGCCAGGCAGGCGGATGAGCAGTGACATTTCCCGAAGCTCAGTACAGAAATACTCGGGGACTGGATCCGTCCCTCCAGCTTCACCCGCCGCGCACAGGCGTGAATCCGGCCGGGGGCTCGCAATCACCGCCGCATCCCCCACACCACAACTGGGAAGCGATGACAAGCAAAATCCTGATCCCTCGGCTCCGCATCTCTCCCTCCCTCCCTCCCTCTGGTGATCCGCTAAAAGCCTTTTGGCAGTTTGCCGCCGCCGGGGCGAGCGTGTGCCCGCAGGAGCCCGGGTGCCTCAGCCCCTGCTGGCACAGCACGGCTCTGCCATGGCCGGAGCCGTGGGGACACCGGCGGCCGTGCAGGCACTGAGCCACGGGTGAGGGATGACCGAGGTCACCGGAGTGCCAGCCCAGGCTCCGGCACAGGATGACCAGCACCAGCAACACCTCTGCTCCCCCAACGCACCCGGCCAAAGCCCTCCCCACCACACGGGCACCAGCCATCCATCCCACAAGACAGCACACCCAGGCAGGAGCAGCTCCCACTTGTTGCACACTCCTCAGCCCGAGACTCGGGAGCCAGCACGTGCCTGTCTATGGCTCTGAACTAACCCAGATGCGGGCAGGCAGCTCCCAGCCTCTTCCATCAGCAGAGGCAGCAGCCCCGGGATGAGCCAGGGGCTGTAGGCAGCCCAGGCAAGCAAGCAGCGTTCCAGCTGGTCCTCCCTCCTTGGGGAGCAGCCACTGCACACAGAGCCTTGAGCCGGGCTTATCCCCACGGGCATCCCGGCTGCAGCCGGGCTGGGGAAGGCGGCTGTGCCTGGGGCGAGCGGTGCTGGGGGCACACAGCCCTGGCAGCGCACAGCCCGGGCAGCGCACAGCCCTGCGCTCCCTGCGGCTGCGGGGTTTGGCTCCTGTCAGCGTCTTATTTGCACAGGTACAGTTAGGGTAAAACAGAGGGAAAATAACCAAAGCTGGAAAGGTTCTTCCCAAGCAGGGAGCAGTCTTTCGGGAGAGAGAGGGTTTGCGAAGGACAGACTCATGGCCACGGACATGCAGTCAGCCTCCAGGCGAGCGCTGGCTGCGCACATCGCTCCGGCAAGCCCCGCTCACCGGGGGCACGCTTCCCACTGACCACGGTCCCAGCACGAGAGTGTCTCCAAAGCAGCAGCCAGGGCCAGGACCCCAGTGAGCCGTGCCCGGCTGTGCCCTGCAGGGACAGGGACAGATGCCCGCGAGCCGCGCGAATGATGCTCACTCACCTGCACAGCCTCTGCTCCCTTCGCTCCTGGCGCTCTGCTCACCCACTGCCAGAGCAGCAGCTCATCCCAGAGTGTCTCCTCGGGAGAGTCCCCGTCCCCTCTGTGCACACTCCCATCCTGAACAGGGTCCCCTGCTCCCATCCACGTCGCCTGACCTCCTCAGCTGCCACCTCTGCTTCCCTCACCCATCACCTCAGGTTTCTCGTTTGCTCTGTGCTTGGCTCTTTTTTTCTTTTATTTTTTTTTTTTTCTCCCAATCTTGTTTCTATAGAAACGAGATTAGCAGAGGGGGAAATAAAACAGCCCCATGTGACTCAGATTCCGACACTGAAGAATCTCCTGGTTGCGCTTGGCGTGGCTTTACATAACCAGGAGCCTGTGCGGGCTCAGATGGGGGGACCGGGCTCGGCCGAGGGACACAGGGCTCAGCCAAGGAGAACCTGGCTCAGGTGCACGGGATCGGGCTCTGGTGAGGAGTACCAGGCTCAGCCGTGGAGGGACCACCAGGCACAAGGCAGCGATGTCTCACCTCCACTTGCTCTGGGTGTGCTGTGGCACCCCTGATGCAATGACATGCCACCAAACCCTGCTGGCGTCCCCATGAGCCCCTGTCACCCTGCATGGCCCTGCCTCACTACCTGCTCCCACTGAGAAGGGGAGAAAGCAGAGGTAGGGATGCTGAAAACTACTCTGTGTCCCACCAAACCCGAGGTGAGCTTTGGAGGAGGAAGTCCCAAGACCCCCCCACGCCGCCAGGCTGTCCTGCCCCTGCCCTCACCACTCAGGAAAGTGGTTTGGGCCACTGCTCTCCAACCTTCATGGACTCGTGGGTGAGCATGCAGGCAGTCTGGCAAGCCTCATGCTCCACTCTGCTGACATCCCTCCTGCTCAGCCTCCCAAATCCATGAGCAGTGTCCATGGCTGGGGCACAAACCACAGACTGAGCTCTTCCGTCACTGTTTTGGGGACCGACACAGGACAATGCCCACAGGGGCTTCCCAAGCCCAAACCCTAGCTCCAGGTGAGCTGGGAAGCGCTGAGGACCCTGCCTGAGGAACCCCCACGTGTTTCCTCAGCTTGGGGACAGACGCTGATTGCACATGGCCAGGGCTGCCCTGCTGGGGTCACCCACCCAGGGCTTCTGCTGATGATCCCAGTGTCTGTATGGGACACTGCCCTTCTGCTGCACCTCTGGAGGCTCAACCCCCACGCACCCCCCAGTCCCCAGGTACTGCCCAGGATTAAAAAAGAGGCAGAGTAGGCTTTTACTTGGGTACTTTTCGTAGTGATAGGATGAGGAGAAACAGTCTTAAAGTAAAAGAGGAGAGATTTAGATTAGGTGTTTGGAAGAAATTCTTTGCTTATAGTGTGGTGAGGCCCTGGCACAGGGTGCCTAGAGAAGCTGTGGCTGCCCCAGCCCTGGCAGCATCCAAGGCCAGGTTGGACGGGGCTTGGAGCAACCTGGGCTAGTGGAAGGTGTCCCTGCCCATGGCAGAGGGGTGGAACAACGTTATCTTGAAGGTCCCATCCAACCCAAACCATCCCATGACTTCTGTGACTCTATGAAAAGGGAATCTGGGATGATGTCCTGCCAGAACACAGCAGTGAGGTACCTTCCCCACGGAACAGCACAGGAGCTCAGCTGGGCTAGCAAGGCAGCAGAACATCTCAGGAGGTTTGGCTCCTACCCAAAGGATGGGGCATTGGCTTATCCAGTTTCTCCAAGTCCCTGGTTTTCCTTTGGGATTTCAGTGTCCCACTTCTCAGGCTGACTCAGCCATGATTAGCTGGTGAGCTCTGCTGCTGTGACAGCCCCAGGTCTGCCCTCAGGATATGACATTAGGACACCTCTCCCCCTCCCCCGGGCACACTGGTGCTCAAGGGGGTCTCAGTTCCCTCCCTGACAAGCTCAGGACAGATCAGACAGCATGTCAGAGCCGCTGTGGGCAGCCACACTGAGAGCAAGGGATGAATTCGGGCATATCCACCCAACCAAACTCTTGCATGAGATCCCCGCTGGGGATCTGCGTGATGTGCCAGGGTAGGGCGGTGCTGCAGAGAAGGAGCCAAAGGCTCATGCAGTGCTGAGGGGATGAGCTCTGTGAGGGCCCCGGCTCACCCACCTGCTGAGGACACGGCTGCACACCCAAAGCACCCTGCCTGGTGGGACACAGCAGAGTGGGGATGCCTGTTCTGACCCAGCGAGGAGGGTGCTCAAGGGCAGGACAGCTGGGCAGCCTGAGGCTTCCCAAGGCCAGGGAGAGGGACCTTGGGGATGCTGCAGATGGGAAAGAGTGACAGGACTTGCATGAGAGGGTAAAGAAAGAATGTAGAGGGCTCATCAAAAGAGAACAAGGAGAGATGTCTGACAGCCCTGGGATACAAGGCTGCAGCTCTGGACAAGTTGATCCTGAGACCCTGAACCATTCCTCCCCCTGCCACAGCTCAGTTCGACACGAGCCACTGCTTTGATTACCCTAAACCAGTAAAGGAAAGATGGGTCAGAGTGCAACCTCCCGAAAACCACAGCCCAGAGCAGCCCCTTTCATTGGCCCAACACAGCTGTGGGCACTGGGGGCTTGGGGAAGGGATTTTTATAACAACAGAAGTCTCAGTGGCCACTGACATTTGCCAGATATTGGGGGGCAGAATCAGTGCTCAAATCCTGTCAGTGAGCACTGCTGTGCCAAGCCTGGCTCTGCACAAGCTGAGCAGATGCAGCCACCAGGACTGATGCTGGGCTGGCTTCCCTGGGAAGGGCCAAGCTGGACTCGGCAGGACCTGGCTCTGCAGCCAGAAGCCAGGCAGAGCAGACGGGATCCTCTATTTAAAGTATGATAACAGGGTCACAGAAACGTCTGCCAGCAAAAGCACTTGGATACCTTGATCTAATTATAGCTGGCATTATCAGGCTGCATTACAATTAGCAAGTCAGTGGCCAGTCTCTATTTCTGGTCTGCAACATGAGGCAGGTCGGTATTCCAAGGAAGAAGGAGAAGGGAAGCAGGGGGAGCGGGACGGAGATACCTCACCGTGTGCTTAAATAAGCAGCACAGCTGCTTCCGAGTGCTGTGGAGAGGCAAGTGTTCTTTGGAGGGTGTTTACATGGAAAGCCAAGGAGAGAAACACAACCCATCCCTCAGCACAGCCCCCCACAGTCATCTGGGGGCAGCTCCTGACCCTGCACCCGCCCGTTCCCCCCCGATGGTGAGGGCTGTCTGCACCCTCCAGGTGAGCTCTGGTCCCACCAGGCCTGTGGGGTCCCGTGCCTTGGAGCAGAACCCTGGCTTTTCATGGAATTGTAAAGGTTGGAAAAGTCCTCTCAGGTCATCAAATCTGACCATTCCCCCAGCACTAAGGCCACCACTAACCCATGTCCCAAGTGACACATCCACACAATTTTTCAATCCTTCCAGAGATGGTGACTCCAGCACTGCCCTGGGGCAGCCTGTTCCAATGCCTGACCACCCTCCCAGTGCCTGAGCACCCTTCCATTTCTTCCAGCAAAGAAAATGTCCTTAATTTATTTCCTTAATTTCTTAATATCCAATCTCTTCTAAGCTATTTAGAAGCCAGATTAAAGCAGCATCCAGGAGGGAGCCCAAGCACATATCCCATTTGAATTCCACAAAGCCCATTCCCATCGGCCTGTCCCGTGTTCAGCACCAGGCCAGTCACTTCAGGACAGCTGACAGCAGCCAGAGTCCCTGGAAATGGCTGGCATTTTTAGAGCATCTTTTTGTTTTCTTTGAAAACCAGAGTTTTGTCAAACTTAGAGCATTTGATGCAAAGTATATGATGCTAATCCAAGCAGAAGGAACCATCTGATGAGTCCCAAATTAAAATGTTCCTTTGTTTTGGCTTTCAAACATTGCATTTTAATACTAATGCACAATCTGAATGGAAGGTAAATTTGCATGTCCTTCCCCTAAAAATTCTCTCTCAAAACAATAATTTTATTCATTTGCATTTTGACAATAACAACTGTCCCCTCTCTGACCAACATCTGTGCTGTGACAGAGATGCTGGGCACATGTGCCACAGCCTGGTGAGTCATTCTGCACCCCAGCATGCCTGTGCCACTGTGGGGACTGGACCTGCACCACAATCATCTCCCCCCTGAGCAGGCACCTTCCAGCTGGAAACCCATCCCCATGTGGATACAAGCCAAGAGGCGTCCCAAGGGTGGACACAGCAAGGAGGCAGTGGGATGTGCTGCTGAGAGCCCAGGGGTAGGAATGTGGCCTGAAAAGGGGCTGCAGGACTTGGAAGAGATGGGATCCTGCGGACAATGTAAGATGATCAGGAAGTTTCCTCTCTCTCCAGATTGTAAGCAATATTTAGGCTGCGATCTGCACACCTGTCACACTGTCACATTAAGATCCTGGTGTTGCCATTTGGTGCTGTAAAACAGCTGAAAAGAAGAGAAGGGCTTGGGGGTGCTGCTGGCTGAGAGCTGGAGGTGCCCCAGCCGTGAGCACCCAGAGCCCCCCTGTGCTGGGCTGAGCCCCAGCGTGGGCAGCAGGGGATGGGGGGATTCTGCCCCCTCAGGTGAGACCCCACCTGCAGAGCTGCCCCAGCCCTGGGGCCAACAGCAGAGGGATGTGGAGCTGCTGGAGAGAGTCCAGGGGAGGCCACGGAGATGCCCCAAGGGCTGGAGCCCCTCTGCTCTGGAGCCAGGCTGGGAGAGCTGGGGGTGTTCACCTGGAGAGGAGAAGGCTCCAGGGAGAGCTCAGAGCCCCTTGCAGGGCCTAAAGGGGCTCCAGGAGAGCTGGAGAGGGACTGGGGACAAGGGCTGGAGGGACAGGACACAGGGAATGGCTTCCCAGTGCCAGAGGGCAGGGCTGGATGGGATATTGGGCAGGAATTGTTCCCTGGGAGGGTGGGCAGGCCCTGGCACAGGGTGCCCAGAGCAGCTGTGGCTGCCCCTGGATCCCTGGCAGTGTCCAAGGCCAGGTTGGACATTGGGGCTTGGAGCAGCCTGGGCCAGTGGAAGGTGTCCCTGCCCATGGCAGGGGTGGAATGGGATGGGCTTTGAGGTCCTTTTCAATGCAAACCATTCCATGACCTTATGATTGTGTGTAAGCAAAGATCTTTTTCTGACTCCCAGCCATGAACCAGATCATTGACAAGGACCATTTCATGACTGGCACATCCCAGCCTGCTTCACCTCCAAAATTAACAGTCTACTTTAAACCCAAAAATCCATCCATATACAGACAACAAATAAATAAAACCTACAAAATAACATGGTCAAAAATTCCTTTCCTTGGGCAAAATCCCCATCATTTTCCTTGTTTTCAAGAATTCTACCATCTCCCTCTGTGCTTGTTTTTAATGAAGATATCTATCACTCCTTCCTGAGCAGCAGGACAGAGATCTTAGGCTCTTCCAAGCGGGCTGTGTGAGCATGATGGATTGTCTGTGTGCCAAGTCAGAGGAACGTGCAGACTTGCTCCTGTCTTGCCAGGAGCCAGGTTTTCAGAATTCCCCTACTACCAATTACCGCTTTTACCCTAATTAAAAAGATACCAGGGAACAGAAAGAAAAGGACAAAATCCAACCAATCTCTTCGTTCGTGTGCAATCAGCAGGGACAGGTGAGGAAGTTCCTGAGGGGCTCAGTCCTCCTGGGACCTTCACCTCCCTCCGCTCACGCCAGCTGAGCCCACCCACGGTGAGTGAGGCAGCACCCTGCCGTGCTGGGCTCCCCGCGTGCCGCCCCGGCCACCCCGGCCTGCAGCCCCCGGCCCGCGCGGGACAGACGCCCCGGGGGATGCGCCCGTGTTTAGTCTGAGCGCAGCCCTGGCGCTGGAGCCGCCTCTTGTTTTCCATGGCCCCGCGTCCCACGCTGCGCACAGGAATGGAAAAGCTTGTTATTCTGGGCTGCCGGGCGGCCGGGCCCGTCCAAGAGCGGGGAGCAGTGATGTGGTTACGCGAGCCGGCCGCAGAGCCTCCATGGCTTCAGCTGCTGGCTGGCACCCATCTGCTCCGGCAGACCACACCGCCTGCCGCCACCGCCGCCATGGGCACGGGCAGGTGACGGGAGCTGGCTGTGTCTGGGCACACTGCTGTGGTGTGTCTCCAGGTGGGCTCGCACGGGCCTAGAGCGAGGGGGAAGGATGGGAGAAGACCTCAGAGGCACCAGGACAGCTGCCCAGAAATGGAGCCCTCAGCACCCCACTGGCCTCAGTGCTCAGCAACGGCACAAAGCAGGGCCAGGACTTGTCCCTTTGGGTGATGGAGCACTGGAAGAGGGGCTGGGGAGTCTCCTTCTCCAGATATATTAAAAACACATCTGGACACCATCCTGTGCAACCTGCTGTAGGTGATGCTGTGATTTAGCAGGGGCTGGGCAAGATGATCTCCAGAGGTGCCTTCCAACCCCAACCACTCCGTGATCCACGACACACCCAGCCTGGCCCATGGCTCTGCTGCCTCTGCAGGATCTGGGTAGTTGGGGGTTCTGGTGACCCCCAAGGACACCCAGTACCTCTGTGTTTCACTCACAAAGTTCCTCAAACTGGTAAAGATCTATCAAAGAAATTAAGACCTATAAAATCCCAGCCTATGGAGGATGTTGGCCAACCAAAGGGAAAAAGAAGAAGGGCAAAATACCACAAGTCTGATTATGAGATGTAACACTGGTGTGCACCAGCACCAGGCAGGAAAAACTCATTGAAGTATTTTAATGGTCAGAAGAACACCACCATAAAACGCCACCGTGTTACCACAGCGCTACCCTGCCCTCTGTGGCTCCTCTCCTACACAGAGTAAGTGATTATTAGGGACAGCTGGGCCCACACCACAAACCCCCCTCCGCTGCCAGCACCTCCTGGTCCCAGGATGGGCTGCAGGAAGATGCAGAGCTGCGGGGGCACCTGTGGAACTTGTGCCCTGGCCCCTGGGTGGATCTGGCTGGGGGCTGGGAGGTGGGGACCCTCCAGGCCGCAGTTCCAGCCACATCTGTCCACACTAAAAAAGAATGTCCCTCTCTGGTTTTCCCTTAGGACTTGTGAGCACGTCAGGAATTAAACCCCAGTCTCCTGGGCTCATTGCACTGGTGCAGGAATCTGCATCTTTTTCTCTTCCCTGCATTCCAGTTCTTCCCAGCTCAGTGAAAACCCCTCCCCACCTTGCCCAAGGCACTTCAGTGTGCATGGGGATGCCGGATGCTGCTTAGCAGCCCTTGAAATAACAGGGCCAGGAGAATGGGAAACGCATCCCTACAGACAAACCATGGCTTCTTCAAACTTCCTCCCCGTCCAAAATTTCCCTTGAAAAGCCATGACAGGGAGTTACAAAGGTCCCTCTTGCAAGAAGAGGAAAAATGCAGGAGAGAAAAGCCCTTGGCGTGCCTCCCCCGCGTCCGGCTCCGGCCCCCGCGGCTGCCACGGAGGTTTGAGGGACTTGAAGGGATTTGCGATGCAATAAAAACATTCCTGCTTGCAAAGCATGAAACCCCAAAAGTTTATGGGAAACCACTGTCTTCGGGATGTCTGCATATCTTCAGGCATCCTGGGAGCTGTAGTTCAAAGAAACCAAGAAAAAAGCAAGCAGCCGATAATGATGGTTTCTGGATGGAGGTTGTGTGACTATTGGCTCCTGCACGAAAGCCTGAATTTCTGGGATGCTGAGCCCAATTGTGCAGCCAAGTGAGAGAAGAGCTCCTTGGCGCCTGGGGCACGAGGGACTCCGGCACCACAGTGGGGGAGAGCGAGAGGCACCCGGGGAAGGGCAACCCAAAAAACACGTGTCAGTGGCTGGGAAGAGGGATGCACTGCAGCAGAGGCCAAGAGGGACGGGCCAAAGACATCTCCAGGGCTGGGAACCTGGCTGGAGCATGGCCTCGCCTGTGAGCTGAAACCTCCGTGCCTCAGTTTCCCCATTAACTCTTATTATCCCCCTATCCCCAAGCGCTGCAAGGATTGGCCTTTGCTGTTTGAACACCCATGGGGAGCTGAACTCCTCAGAAGCCAGCTGTCCACACTGCACCATTAAATCACCTCCAGGCCCATTTCCTCTGAGCCCATGAAGGACAGCTGTGCCAGCCAGGCTGCTGAAAGGCACTTTATTCCAACACAAGACACTCTTCAGGCAAGAGTCACCTCCCAGGGGGAGAACCAGCAGCACGTGGCACCCTCCAGATGAGGCACTGCCCATCAGCACTCCCACACCTGAAACACCCTGGGGTGCAGGGGCAATGGTGGGGGACAGAGATGTGAGAGGCTGTGTATCATCCTGGACTGAGCGTGGAGTGATGCAGGAGATGCTTTCATTTCCAACCACGGACTCCTGCAGCAAAGACCACAACCTGGGGTAAAGCCAGCGCTGGAGACATGAGAAGGTGACCTTCTCACTACCTGCCTTGTATCGTGGGCTTGGGCTTCACAGGCCAGAGCACGAGACTGCCCCGTGGCTGTGCGAGGCCCTCTCTGATGCTGGACACCACCTGCCCACCAAGGCACCACGACACCGAGCGTGGGGACAAACCCACACCAGCACCAGCTGACACAACTGACCCCAGCATGGTGTGCTCTGCCGGCTGCTGCGAGCCTGAAGGCCTCGAGAGTGCTTTCAGACACTTGGAAAGCAAAGATAAACCACAGGAGAGTTTGTCCTTGGAGAAAACCTGTAGCCCTGAAGAACGAAGAAGAGGCGGAGCATTCACACTGGCAATAGCAGCATGGATGCTACTCCACGGATGCTACTCCACGGATGCTACTCCACGGATGCTATTCCATGGATGCTACTCCACGGATGCTACTCCACGGATGCTACTCCACGGATGCTATTCCATGGATGCTATTCCATGGATGCTATTTCATGGAATGCTCTCCAGCTGTGGCATCTTCCCGCTCCAGAGCAGAACATGTTGCACGTACTTGCCAAAACCACTTGTTGGTGCCTGCCAAACACTGCCCATGGGGTGAGAACACCACAGGAGGCAGGTCCCCAGGACACAGCACTCTTCACACCTCACTGCCACTCCATCCAGGCTGTCACAGGGCATGGGCTTCCAACTCCTCAGCACCAATCCGGTGTGATGAGGCAGCAGGTGCACAGGCCAGTGCAGCCCAGAGTTGAGTTTCTGGAGGTTCTGCAGAAGGACACCTTGGTTTTGCAGAGCTGAGCCCTCTGCTCTGGAGAAGAGCAGCTGGAATGTTTCTGGGCCAGCTGTGCCTTCACAAGCAGTGGAAAGGGCACCCTGAAATGGTCAAGGCCAGGGCACGTAAGCTGAAGACCTACCAAGATTTAGGACATCATGCTGGTGCCTCTTGCTTCCTTTTCCTTGGCTGCCAAACTCACATGGCAATCCTGATCTCCTCTGGAACTAAATCCAGATTGGCTGAAACCACGCCGTGGACACAGCCAGTTCCCTTTCCGAGGCTCCCACACTCCAGGAAGCACCCCCAGGCCCTGGGCCGAGCATCTGGGGTGCAATGCCAGCACCTGCTCCACCTCTCCCAAGGCAGGAACTCTGCACTGTGCTCTTGCAGTGGCTGTCCCTGCTCAATTCAAACCTCACTTTGGAGCCCTTGTTCTGTTCCTCGGAGCTGATAAAACCCAGCTGAGGAAGATGGGGACTTCAGGAGCAGAGCTGACACTCAGAAAACAGGACTACCTCCCAGCCAAGCCCAGCCAAAGCACAGCATGTGCCTCCTACACTCACCTCTTGCATCTCAGGTCTTCTTCTGCACTGCCCAACCCTGACAGGGAATTTGCATTGCACCACGAGCCTCAGCAATGGACATCTTCAAAGCAGAACCCCAGGGAGAGAAGGGAGGAGCAGGAAGCTGCTGTTAGGGGCCATTCCTGAATGGAAAAGCAACCATCTGGGTTCAGAGCACCCCTCAGCAGCTGGAGGAACACACCGGCACTGCCATGGTTTGAGACAGGTTGGCTCAATGCTGCCCAACAGGTACCCTGGGCCTTGTGCAGTCATTTCCCTTTGAATTAACGCCGCTTTTCAGATCTGACTGACAATGCTGATGTCTGTCTATTACACCAGGAGTCGTTCCCAAAGCTCCTGTGTCTTTTTCCAAAAGAGCCAAAGCAGCAAAGGGTTATTAACCGGGGAGACAGCGAGCACAGGGAGGGAACGTGCTGTTCTTTGACAGGAACTGTGCTAATGAACATTATAAAATTAAAGATCAGGAAAACCTCAATGACAACTTCAACCCTAGAAAAGCTGCAGTTCAACCCCAAGGAAATCAGCCAAGAGAGAAGAAAGCTCACTGTGGATTCTGGGTCCACATTCCAAAACCTTCACCTCCAGCACCAGGTTGCTCCATTAAAGCAGAGTCTGACATTAGGCTCATCACAGAGGTATCCCAAGGCCCTCTGCTAGTTCTGGGTATGATTTCAGCCAGCCACCGCCCGATCCTGATGGAAAGCAGTTAGGTGATAGCTGAACCAGGGCTTTGCAAGCCACTAAGAGCACCATGTAGCCACAGATGCCTGTCTTTTCTTTCAGCACATTCCTTGAGGACATGTGGCCCTGGTGTCCTCTCTCTTCACGCCTCCTTGGAGCTGGTTTATCCACAGAGAGGAAGAGGAGCTGCCACACCATGATATTTGTGGCCTTGCAAGTGGCTTTCAGGTTTGCTTGAACGGTTTGCTTGAACACTTGAGTGGTTTTCAGGCTTCGTCTCCTTGGCCACTGCAGGGACTGCTTTTACAGGAGCAAGTCCAATGAAACCCTTCAGCATGTGCTCATGTCCCAGGTAAGGGCAGCCTGTGGAAATCAGTGCTCCAGAAAAACACTTCCCTGGATGTGATGGAGATGCCACCACCAAAGCCCTACCTGAGTGGGACCTCCCAGGGCTGCCTCTCCCCAGGAAAAACAGCAAACCTATACTATCAACCTATACTTTGGGTGTTCAAAAACAAGCACAGCTCACTCTGCTCTACAAAATAAGAAAAAATCCTGGAAAAAACAGAGCACAAACTGTACCTTCACACAGGCCCCACCAAGCGCCAACCCAGGGTGAGCAGAAGCAGCTGAGCCCAAAGAGAGTCACATTTTCTAGGGAACATTAATGCAGCCCTGGAGCTGGTGGTGACAGGTAAGCCCCGGGCTCTTGGCTGTGCTGGGCTCAGCAGGAGACGGGGCTGGACCCCGGTGGGACGGATGCTCTAAATTAGGAATGAAAACATTGCCCCCCTGCTCAGCAGAAGGGTATGCTCAAAGTGAGCCCTTGTCTGGGACAGCCAGTGGGCCAAGCGAGGCGACAACAACAGCTCTGCCAGAGTCCAAAATACACCCGCAACTTGTTTTGAATTACTTTGTGCTGGGCTTTAAAATATGCTGAAAAATTTCCATCCAGCCTGGCTGTGGAGCTGCAGGAGGACCCTGGGGTTTGTTTCCACGCACGGTGACGCTGACCTGAATTTCTCCCCATGGGTAGTGAAAAGAGAGAGCTCTCGGGGAGGGCAGTGCTGAGAGGAGCAAGGGGACAAGGAGCCACCCAGTGTGCTCTGGCAGTGATTTTGGGTGGGGACTGCTCAGGGTCCGCACCAGCAGCTGTAGGGGGGAGGGATGCTCCTTCCCAGCACAGGGAAGCACCCCATGGACACATCAAGCTGAGTCAAACCACAGAGGGAGGTTTGCTCCCTGAGCGTGGCAGTCCAGCCCCCGCCGGCGCTGGAACCTCTTGCTTGCGGCTCAAATCAACGCGGCTCCATTACAAACAAACCTGTGGGAGGGAGAGGCAAAGAAAGAATCCCTCGAGGAATCTGCAAGGCACTGGAGGAGCTAAAAATAACCACCACCAACAAATCAATCTAGAAACAGAAAGCTAAAATCCCTAGTAATAGAGGGTTGCCAGGTGGAGGAGGGAGAAGCCTGGCACCCTGTGCCCTGGCCCTGCCCACCAAGGATCCTGCAGAGAGTAGGGGCACAGGAATGTGGGACTGAGGGGGCATCGCTGCCTCTGACTGCCTCCAACAGACACCAGCTCCCACACAGGGAAGCATGGCATTGTTTCCCCACTTTCTTACCTCTGTGTTTTCAGATTGCCTCTCGAGATGGGCCAGCTGACTCCAAGGAGCCAAGGTGCTCGAGCCAAACTCCTCAATCCCTCCTCCACTCCATTCCAAGCTCCAGAAATGGAGCCAAATCTCATGTCCTTTCCAGTTCTGGTCACCACCTTTCCCACACCCCTCTGGCAAGATCAGTCTGATCTCAGGACTCATCTCTGTATCTACCAGTGCTATTTTCCCCCTTCCAGACCCCTCCAAGGATGCATATCCCAATCCAGGCCTTCCACCCCTGAACATGTGCCATCACAGACAGAGTGGGGGCCACAGTGATCTCACAGCTGTAAGGTAACAGGAACACTCTTGGAAAGTGGATAAAAGGCTCTGGATGGCAACTCAGTTGCAATGTGAAATTCCAATGTGAATTGTAGGACTTCACAAGACCAGAAGAATGAGGCCTGGATGTGGCTATGGTAAGTCAGCAGGGTGGAAGAGCCCTGGGTTTGTTCACCAGGCACACAAGAGAATTCCCAGCCCACTGGAAGGTGGCAGCACACGGGCAGAGACCTGCTCCTGTCCTCCACGTCCCCAAGGCCAGCAGGGGAGAATGCATCCCAAAGGGGATTGGGAGAGCCCCCATGCTCGTGCCATCCCACCCCCCCATGCTGCCGTCTACAGCAGGGTGACACGTCCCCAGCCAAGCAGAGATGTGCCATGGAGGGCTGCACCCACCCATGGTCCGGGACAACATCCTCGGTCTGTCCCCACCCCAGCCATGGCACAGCCCCTGGATCCGACGGGCAGAGCCAGAGGGACACGAGGCAAGGACAGGCCACCCAGGAGCAGGGACAGGAGCAGGGGAGGCGGTAATTCGATGTCCTGCCCTCGCCTCCCCAGCCCGGCTCAGCTCGGGTGACGAACGCCGCAGGAAGGGGATGCTGCTCTCCTGACACCGCACACGCCGCTAATCCCGCGGCTTTATCTGTCACTTCCCCATCCTGCCCGGCTCCCGGGCGCTCCGCCGAGCCCCGCTCCCTGCCTGCCTCCCGGCTGCCCCATCCCAGCTCCCTGCTCCCTCGTTTGCGACAAAAACCCTAGGAGGGGCAAAAGGGTGTTGACAGGGTGTTTGTTAATCAAACGAGCTGGGGATGAGCGGGAGCCTCATCAGGCAGTGCTCCCAGCTCTCCTGCCGGAAAGGTAATTCCCAGGACCGGCGCGGGGCACGGGGGGTGGATGCCAACACAGGGCACCCCTGCGAGGGCAAGGAGCTATGGAAGCACGGGGCCAAAGTTCCCAGTGGCCACCAGCCCCTGCCCTCCCGGGTGCCTCCCTGCCCCACTGCTCCCTGCAGGGACCCTCACATCCCTCACGTCCCCAGCCTCCAGGGACCAGCAGCTCGCCCTGACATTCCCATCCAGCACCCCCTCTCTGGCTGTGGAGCAAGAGCCCTGGACATGCCTGGAGGGACCTACCCAGGGACACAGACCCCGGCCCGGGGGTCCCCATGGCACTGCCCACCCGGGCCAGTGCCAGCTCTCTGCCCAGGAGCCCCAGAGGCAGATAACCTGCACTGTGCAAGTGCTGGGGCATGCAGCTCGGCAATAGCCCAGCTCTCCAGCTCAGGAATGTCCAAATAAATACAGAAATACATAAAAAGGCCATAAATAAGGTTGCCTGAGATGGCTGTTTGTCTCCTGCCTGGCCAGGACCCCCGCTCCCCCGCTGCTGTTTGCCTTGGCAGATGACAGCTGGGTAATTTGTTTCCATTGCAATGAAGTCCCAATTAACTGGAATAAACTTTTTACACTAAGTGTGTTTGTTTAACAAACTGGCTCTTTCAGAGCCTCACCGAGACCTGATTGATGCATTTGAGGGGAGTGGAAACACGCTGGGTGCTTGGACATTAAAGCTGCAGTGTCTGAGCAGGCTGGGGCTGAAAGGGCTCTCTCTGTGTTTGGGAAATCAAAACTGACACCTCTGATGTCTGGACTGGGACAGGGATTTCAGCGTGGCCTTTGTGTACAAATATTGACAGTTTCTCATTCGCTGTGGCTGACAGCCCCTCTGGTGTCCCCGCGGGGCAGGACATCCCCCAGGGCCAGGCTCTGCTGGGAGAAGGTGGGGTCCATCGTGCTGCAAGGATGCACCTCGTGCCTCCTAGGGACAGCCCAGGGGGCTCCAGCCAGCCAACAAAATCCCAAGGAAAGGTGGGACTGGCTCCACAGGACACTCTCAACGAAGCAGAACCAATGTCTTCAGCAGCAGCCACGCTCCTCCTCCCAGCCTTCAGAGGTCACCTTCATGGCTCATGAAGCCATTGATTTACAGCAGCAAGGCCAAGATGGTGAGAAACCAGTCTGAGATGGCTAGAAACCAGTCTGAGGTGTCTAGAAACTGGCTGGGAGCCTGAGTCTGGTTTCTGGTTCACACCACAGTTTTCAGCAACACTCTCCAGCTGAGGGGAGGTGAGAGAACAGAGAAATCTGAGCCCAGAAGAAGAGTCCTCCTCATCCTCAGAACCCTTCTGTTGGGATGGAAATGGCAAAGCCAAGTGGACAAATTGCACAGTAGGGATCTGGCACAAGTGGGACCCGAGGCAGGCAGAGAAGACACTGTGTGCAGCACAGGGGACAGCAGCTCTTGTGCTGTGCCTCCTCCAGGAACATCACTGCTGGGAGCACCCTCAGGACCAGCAGCACTAAGCCCCCACATCTGCCAGACGGTGGCCCAAGATCCAGAGGGACAAAAGGGGGACACCGTGGGGAAAAGATGCCCCAAGCATCCCTGGCAGTGGTGCCAAAGGCAGGCACCGAGCACCACTGCTGGCTCTGGTGGGATGTCCCACGAGGAGGGAAAAGCCACGGCACAGCCTCACGGCAGAGCCCACGGCAGGACCAGCCCCACGCTGGAGCTGTGTTCCAGCTGCCTGGTGAGACACTGCATGAGTAATAAGCACTTCTGGAAAACAAAGCACTTCTGCCATCCGAGCGGACAATGAGTGCAGCTGAGCTTTCTCTCCCTGGGCGCTTTTTCTTTCCTACCTCAAACTGCAAAGGAAAACCTCCAACAGACCCTGCTTGAGAACTGTCAGCTCCAGAGGTGTTCTTGAAGCATTCATTGGGAAGGCTTTTCTATTTCACATCTAAAAATGGGAATTTGCAGGTCCTAGAGTTCCTTTCATCTGCTTCTCCAGCCTATTTCCTCGAAGCACGGCATGCATTTCCATTTACTGTGGGACAAGGTGGTGTTTTCCTGTGGCTGGGGGTTGAGCTGATCTCCCACAATCCCTCAGTAAAATGCCCCAAAGTCTGTCTGAAGTCAGCCTGCCTGGGCTGTCCACAGCTTGATTCAGTCAAGTCTTTAATTTAGGTGTAAATACGGTTATTCATTGTTCCAGGCCCTGGCACAGGGTGCCCAGAGCAGCTGGGGCTGCCCCTGGATCCCTGGCAGTGCCCAAGGCCAGGTTGAACAGGGCTTGGAGCAGCCTGGGACAGTGGAAGGTGTCCCTGCCCATGGCAGGGTGGCACTGGATGAGCTTTAAGGCTCCTTCCAACCCAAACCATTCTGGGATTCCATGATTCTTCAGTGATGATTATGAGCTCATCCTACGTTCAGGATGTGCTGAAGCCACCAGTGGCAGCACTGATGGCAGAGCTCTGCACTGTCTGCCCAGGCTCCCTGTGCAGTCCAGGGGGAGAGAAGGATTAATTTCCCCATAAATTAGTTGGAATGCTGGTCGTGGCGCCCTTTCACATGATGTCCTAAGCCTGAAGAGACAAGTGAGCACCCTCACCCTCATCCCTTCCCAGGGCACAGCCACCACACTACCCTAAATCCTGTGTGTGTCAATGCCAGAAACCTGTAGGAAAGTTGAAATCCTTGGATCACCCCTCCACGCACACGGCTTTGTCAGGATGCAGGAAAGACACCGCGTTTTCCTCCTTTAACACCCTCAGTCACACTTTTCCCTGTGCAAATTAGCACCATCTCCACATCTCCCCACAGCCTGCCCAGCACAGCCCAATCCTGCCTGATTATCCCTCCCAGGGAAAGAGGAGCTCCCGGAGATCCGGCTGATTGCTCGCAGGACCTGGGGCTGCCCCATCCCTGGGAGCGTTCAAAGAATGGGGCTTGGAGATAGCTGGGATAGGGGAAGGTGTCCCTGCCCACAGCAGGGGTAGAACCAGATGATCTTTAAGGTCCCCTCCAGCCCAAAGCCTTGTGGGATTCTCTGGTTCTGTGGCCCAGCTGTCGATCTGGCACTGCAGGTGGGAGCACGGAGAGAAAATATCACAACAGCATTTGAATAAAAACCCAGATTAATCCGTGGCTGTTCCAAGAAACCGTACCAGAGCCCTGCTCGTGCTGTGCTGAGGGGCAAAGCTCTTGGGATGAGGTAGCGAGGTGGAGAAAGCAGAATGAGGAACGGGAAATTTTCCCTCGTGAGCAGAAATTGAAGGCACTCAACACTCCTGGAACTGCTCCGCTGCTCTACGTGATCAGCAGTGCCTGCGTGGGAGGGTGGCGGGGAGTGAAGAGGAGGGCACTGCACACTCACAATACACACCATTATACGTTTTCCTTTGGAATTACAGATCTTTTAGCAGTCAGTGCTTGAATAAAGACATATTTACCTTCTCACCCAGGACTGGGACGAGGCACAGCACATCGTACCTGAGCCAGCTGCAGGAGCTTGGCCTTCAATGCATGTTCCCAATGGATAAGAAATAATGTGCTAGCAGGGATTTGGGTCTCTGAGCTGCACACTGGGAGACTCACAGAGCCAGCAGGAAAATCATGGAATCACAGAAGGGTCTGGGTTCCACCCAGCTCCAACCTCCTGCCATGGAGCGCAGAATAGAGTGGTCGATACAAATGAAAAATTACAATAGATAGGAAAATCATTAGGGAAACTAAAGAAGGGAAAAATGCATGGCTGGACATGGAAAATCTGCAGTGGGAGCCAAACAAGGGTCTGGTTTTAAGGAACACCGGGGCTACTGTAAAGCAGGGTCTGTAGGACTGCTCAAACGGTGCAGAAAAGGAAAACGTAGTCCATATTTATTCTGTGTTTGGGAAAAAAATGTGAGTAAACGAATTCCTAGGAGAGATGAAGCTCTCCTAAATCATTAGCATCCATGCTTACATCGAATGTGGCCAAACAGCACCAACCAGCACCAACAGCTCAGCCAACACGTACCCAAAAGCTGGGGAGAGGTTTTAGGGCTTTGCTGCTTGTTTTGAGCAAAGTTCAGGCTGCCACATCCCGATGGAAACGGCTCCTTCCCCCCAACATTGCCACCTGGCAGTAAGGGTGACCTAGTTACCAACCAAGCGGTCAGCCTGATCTAGGGCCCAGAAGGCAGGGCTCATCTGGAATTGAATTAAGAAATAATTAAAGGATGTAAGTTCTAATTAAAGTCAGTCGGTGTGTCGTGGTGGAAGAGATCTTGTCAAATGAGCCTGATGTCACCCTGTAATGAACACTCGCTTCCAGGAACGGGCCCTGCGCACGTCCTGGTTGCGCAGGCAGAGCTCCCAGTGCTCCCTGATGCTCTGATTTCAGGAGATGGGGCTGTGCAGCCCCAATCAAGCACTTTAAATAGATTTAGAGCCAGCTGACAGGTCTCACACAGGAGGTGTCAATGGGGAATCGTTAGCGAGGCTCCATGGGGAACACGCCAGTCGATACTTTCATCGATGATCGCCATGAAAATAAAAAATCCTCACTCAAAAAATTAGCGGATGACAGGAAGATTGATGTAATGGTAAATATTGATGAGGAGAGAGGGAAATGTGGGCTGCCTGGTAATGCTGAGCCCATTCAAACACTGTACATGATAATGCAGCCCAGCATGGGATGATGCAGCTCTGGAGAGGGATTTCAGGCCGTATTTCTGAACAGGAACTGGAGCCCAGACAAGAGGGAGCCTCCAGGAAGGGTCAGGGGTCACCACGGGTGAGCAGCCCAGCACAAGGCTCTAATGTGATGCTGTGATGAAAAAAGCTGATGCAGTTCTTGGGGGAGAGCAGGAGAGCGGCACGTACTGCACTGCTGGGACTGCCACTGCCACTCCTGCAATTAAGGTGTCCACGTTTAAGAGGGACACTAAAACAGCAGAGCCTGGAGGGATGAGTCACAAAATTGATCTGAGGGCTGGAGAAAATATCGTGCTGCAAAAGATTTGAGCTATATTGAGTTTATTGATAAAAATCTGCCACCCACCAAAAACCAGAGTGGTGCCAACTGCTTTTATCAGTGAGGTGTGCCAGGAGGCAGGGACTTGGAAGTGGAGACCAGCAAATTCTAGTGAGTTTTGGGTCAGGATTAGATACATCTCAGGAGTGCTCAGAGAATTAGATAACTCTCAGAAGGCAACCAAAACCTCTCCAGGAGCTTGTGGGCAATTTATATCCCTGCAGCACATCCGAGGCCAAAGGAGTGATCCAATAGACCTGAATCCCAGCAGACAGCTGGAGCTCCAGGGCTGACTCCTGCCATGCACCAGGATGAAGGCTCAGGAGGGGTGTTTAATGGCTTTAAACTGACAGAGAGCAGGTTTGGAGTAAATGCTAGGAAGGAATTGTTCCCTGGGAGGGTGGGCAGGCCCTGGCACAGGGTGCCCAGAGCAGCTGTGGCTGCCCCTGGATCCCTGGCAGTGTCCAAGGCCAGGCTGGACGGGGCTTGGAGCAAGCTGGGATAGTGGAAGGTGTCCCTGCCCATGGCAGGGGTGGGACTGGGTGAGTTTTCAGGTTCCTTCCAACCCAAACCATTCTGGGGTTCCACGAGAGAGTCCCGGCCTTGGAGCAATGAGGAGCTGGGGTGGCACCGAGCTCCTCAAAGACGAAGTTCTGAGCTACAAGTCCAGCTACCTCTGAGGAGTCCCCATCGAGTCTTGTGCCAGAAGCAAAGCATGAGGGAAAGGCTCCCTCTGTCCTGGAGAGAGCCCAGCAGGGATTGCTGGCTGAGCAGCTCAGGAAACTCCTCTCCCCACGTCCCCCTTTTCTACCCGGTGTGTTTGGGACCGATGGCTGTGGGTGGGAGCGGCACCTCCCATGGCTGAAGCATCTCTGTGTTGACTCACTGCAGCAAACATTTTGCTCTCTTGCTTAGGGGAGAATGCAGGCTTGGTGATTTGTTAAAAAATGCCCATCTTCCTACGCTCGATTCCCTTTCCATGATTAATGCCAGGCGCCGCAATCGTGGCAGGGCTGCAGCTGGTGCTTAGGTGGCTCCTGTGCCAGCCTGAGAGCTGAGCTGGCAGCATCGTCCTCCCAGCACCAGAGGGGAAGGCAGCCCTGGGCTCAGACCAGCAGGGCAGGCAGATGCCACCCCAATGTCCCCACCAGTGGCCCGGGGAGCCCCAGTGCCCACTCTGCTCCCTGCTTCTAGAAAAAGCAGCAAGGAGAGGGACCCCATGGTGAGCAAGGAGCCTTGTGCTGCCCAGAGGCACCGCAGGGGGACAAGAGCTGAGCCCCAATCCCTGCTGGCATTTCACGGGGACAGAATGCCCTCAGTGCTGCGGGGAAGTGCACAGTGCAGGGAACACACACCCTTCAGCTGGGACAACAGGAAGCACGACAGAAAGACTTCGAGCCCTTGTGTGGCAGTGCTGCAGACAGGGAACCAGGGCCAGGCAGGTTTTCAATTGGACTGGAACTGAAATTACAGGGGGCACAAAATCCAACCCTGCTTTGGTATAAAGAAAGGGGCTGGGGGGATCAGGGAAAAAAGCCCTGCAAGTTTCTATGACAACTGGCACAGTAAGAGCCTACACTGCAACCTCGCTTAACACGTTACAAGCTGCAGAGAAGCAATGAAACCCCAAACTTTATTTTATCCCAGGTGTAGGAGGGCCATTCCCAGGGGAGAGCAGGCACAGGGCCTGGGGTTGGTCCAGTGGTCCCGTGGCCTGTGCACCCAGCGCAGGGTGAATAGTTCAGCCAGCCCCAACAACTCCTCCTGCTGTCCCTTGGGCTCCAGGGACCACTAAGACCAAATCCTTGTCCAAACCTTTCTTGGGCCAAGGTATTTAATTCTGGTTATCAGGGGTCCTGATGCCATCCAGGGCATCTGTGTCCTGAAAAACCATGGATCCAGAACAGTCTGGGTTGGAAGGGACGTTAAAGCCCATCTCGTTTCAGCACCCTGCCATGGGCAGGGACATCTTCCACTGGCCCAGGCTGCTCCAAGCCCCAAAGTCCAGCCTGGCCTTGGACACTGCCAGGGATCCAGGGGCAGCCACAGCTGCTCTGGGCACCCTGTGCCAGGGCCTCCCCACCCTCCCAGGGAACAATTCCTTCCCAATACCCATCTAAATCTCTCCTCTTTTACTTTAGAACCATTCCCCTTTGTCCTATCACTGTCTGTCCTTGTAGAAAAGTCACTCTCCCTTTCTTTAATAAGCTCCTTTAAGTACTGGAAGGCTGAAATGAAGTGTCCCTGGAGTCTTCTCTTCTCCAGGCTGAACACCCCCAGCTCTCCCAGGCTGGCTCCAGAGCAGAGGGCCCAGCCCTTAAAGCATCTTTGTGGCCTCCTCTGGACCCATTGTGTGCAGACCCTCCCACCATGATCCTCACAGGATCATGCCTGGGTGAGCACTCCCACCCAAGGGGCCATAAAAGAGAAAATGGGTGAGAGCCGTGTTCATCCTGACCTGACCAAAGCACGGCCTTCAGCAGGACCTGCCGGGCACACAGCGGGGCTGCCCTGGGGAGGGGACAGGAGCAGCACGGCCAGGCCTTCCACAGGGGCCCTGCTCCCTTCCCCGGGTACAAACTGGTACCAGTTTCCAGCTTCCCAAGCAAACAGCAGTGTCAGCCTGGGCAGGGAGCCCAGAGGCCACAGTGCAAACCAGCAGGGTGATGGCTCCTCCACGCCTGGGCTCCCGTCGGAGCCCTGCCAGCACCGCTCCTCCTCGGGGCTGTGTCCCATTCCCTACAGCCCAGAGGAACAGCCTGGACCTGGCTGTTCTGAGCTGAGCTCCTGCACCCACTGCAAAGGTCCAGAGCAACCCTCTGCCATGCCATGAGACACCCCCAGTTCATTCCCACCTCTGCCAATCCCCAGCTCCCCGCTACTTCCCACTGCTCATTCCTGCTTCCCCTAACTCCCAGCTCCCAGGCTGCTCTGGGTCAGCTCTGCTCTCCATTCCCAGACTGGCATTTTTTGAATGACTCCATTTCTCCAAAGTGCCTTTCCAGGATTCCCTTCCTTCCTCTGCCCTCCAAGAGGATTAAAGCCTCTCCACCTGCCTGGAGCTCAGACTGAATCCACTGGCCAAACTCCAGGGGAAATATTCGATACATTTGCTGTACAGTTTCAGTGGCTCAGCCCCACTGCCAGGATACCTCAACCAGCACCAGCATCTTCTTTAATTACGTTGTGTGTAAAGGAGATCACTCCTCGACTCTCCGGATATCTGCCTTAGCCAGGACTTGGGGTTGGAAGCGAGGAGCCCGTGTTCATGATCCCTTCTGGAGGGCTACACTCCCCTTCAGCTTCCAACCTGCACCTGCCCGAGGAGCACCCACCCCACAGACCTCAACACTTCTCTTCCACCACCCACGGCTGTGCCATCCCACTGCCACCAGAGATGTTGGTGATGGTGCTTCATCCTTTCCTACAACCAAACCTGGGAGCACTCTCCAAACTCGTGTAGGTGGCTCTGGGACAGTTTCTTGCAGCATTGAGTATCCCAGTGAGTATCCTTCAGTATGGAGAGGTGGTCTTGGCATTGCTTCTCCTACCCCACAGCTCCCTGGTGTCACTGGCACCATCTCTTCCTCCGCACTTCCCATGTGCGTCCTCCTCCCTCTGCTCAGTACTTGGAACCTGAGCTCCCAGCTGAACAACTCCCAGCCACCACAGAAGAAGTCAAACGCAGCCTATATGTGTGTGATTATCACCATTACCACAGCAATAATGTCTGAGGGAAGGAGGTACTGAAATGAAAACCTGGCTTAGGAACACATTGTGCTTATTGTGATGGTCCTTAATGCTTCCAAAATGTAAATACTGATTTCTAGAGCCTTAAAGCCACCAGCGTTTTACGAGATAATGATTCAGCAAGGAAACACTTTCATCTAAGTGCTGGCATGGCAAGATTGGAGTCTGGGAGATTAAATGTTCTGTTGTAAGGGCCAGGTGACAAAGAATTAGCTGTGGAGACAGCTCTGTGTAATGACTGCGAGGCAAAGCAAACTGCTGCTTTCTGGGAGGTGGTTTCAAAGGTTCCTCGCGTGTTTGCACATCTGAGGCTGGAGGACAGAGGGCAGGGGCATCCTTTAATCTGAAATGGAGACAGAGCCACGAGGTGCCTGCCCGAAAGGGCTGTGGGATGCTGCTGCTGCAGGATTGGGCTCCGAGACAGCCGGTCTCTTCTGCACAGCCACATCATCCCCAGGGACAGCAGGAGTGGATCAATGGAGAGCATTTTGTGTCACTACAGCTGTGTCTCTCCTGACACCTCAAAGTGCCTGGCAGATATTCCCTGCTCCCGAGTGACGGCTCCCTGACAGCTGAGCATCGCCCTCGGCACCGGAGGCGGCGTGGGGGGATGAGGGCAGCTCCCACAGCAGTGACACTTTATTAAGCCCAGGTATTTCAGTCTGCATTTGCTAGGGGGTTTATGGGTGTCATCACTACCAGCATTTCTTTCTGCTTTAAGAAAATCAGTTCCTGACACTGAAGAGCAAATATGTGCCTGGGGCAATTAGCAAACACACCGGACACCCTCAGTTCCTGTCAAGACACTTCCACCCAGCCCTGCCAGGAGACTTATTACCTCCTGTCCCAGGAAAGCCTATTCCTGTCTCTGAGCACAGTGTCCTTGTCCCTGGGTCCTCAGGCAGTGGCTCCCTGCTCAGGAAATTGCCTTGACAGAGAAGTCAGGACCCTGTGTTAGAAGTCTGGAAGGACCTGTGGCAGCCTGGATATTCTGGCAGCATTACAGCACTTCCAAAAGCGGGGTGACAAAGGAGTGAGCGGCTCTGGGGCTGGACTGATACACCCCATGTTTCTTCCCCAGTCCCTACAGACTCTGGTCAGATCCCAGGCAGAGCAGGGCTGCAGCCCAGGTTGCAGTGGGGGAGGCACGTGCCCAGGCTGCATCAGATGGGAGTTATTAGGTCAGGATAAACCATTCTGACATCTGAACACACTGTTTTGGAAGCACAGGAAGGCACCTGTACCTGTTCATGTGGGACAGCCGGAGCAGCCAGTGCAGGTGAGGATACCTGTGCAGATGTTGACTCACAGCTGGACCTGTGGCCATTCCCAACACGCCAGGTTCCTCTCTCAGGTATTTCAGCTATGGGAACTCTTTATGTGCCTGTGCTGGTTCTTCCTTGGCTGGTCTCTACCCCTGTCAGTTCTCAGTGGATGTAACTTTTCTTAAGATGAACGCTTCAGCGTTCTCGACTCACGCTGCAATCTTCCATTTACCGTGGGAAGAGGGAACGCTACCTCCCAGACTGAAAACCAGGAGACCCAGCTCTTGCAGGAATATCCACAAGCACCACCACTGAAGCCCTTGGAAGCAGAAGGGCTTCCCCCAGAGCGGGCAGCAGCAGCGTTTCAGCTCCAGTAGCTCCATTCCAGGCACCTCTGACTTCTCACAGCAGAGATCCACCTTCCCTATACCTCCCTGTGTGCTTTCCACTGCATATTGGGGCAACCCAGCGGGAGATCTGTACCTCAAAACCTCATGGATGGACTGGCAGGAGGGGAAGGGCCAACAGAGGCTGATGGGCAAGGGTGGACACATCTCCATGCCCCTGATCAGCACTGGGATATTCCAAGAGCTCAGGAAACACCCAACTGATGGGAACTGTGGGGTGAGGACAGCATTTCCATTTCTGAAGGGAAGAGGCAACAAAGGAAGGAAAAGAGTCACTCTGGGAGACACAAGGAAATTCAGCAGATGCAGTATCTGATGTCCACTGAGGAGGAGGGCACCTGATTAGAGAAAGCTGAACGTGGCAGGAACGGAGCAGGAGTCACTGCCAGCACGAGCAGTGACAAAACTCGCTGCTGAGATTTCTGGCGTGTGTGTCTCCTTTTTCTGCTTTCAGGACCAACTGAAACTGAACTGCTGTGGGAGAGCCCTGACACAAGAGCAGGGTGGCTCTGACCCTGCTCCCACAGCTCAGGGCTTTGGTGGCAGGTGAGCCAATGCCTCAGAAGCCAGAAAAGGAAAAGCAGAAGCATAGTCGAGTTTGCTCTGGCACATGGGAGCTGCAGGACCAGCTACACACTGCCAGACTTCTCTCAGCTCACCAGCCTCACTGCACAGATGTGTCCAGGAACCACCACAGCTCAGCTCAGCTCTGGCAACCAGCTGCTTCCCACGCTCTGGCTGCTCGCCACAGCCTTGCCCAGGGCTCAGAGAATTGTGAATCTGGGCTGTAGAGCTGCTGCTGAAGAGCTGAGCTGTCTCAAGTCCTTGGCAGGGCCACCAGACCGCTGGCATCTTCCAGCATCCTTTCTCTGCTGAGGAAGACCAGCTCCAGCCCTGCCAGAAACTGAAGGGCTCCGTAGAGAGCACCTGGTCCAGCCTTGCAGACGGGTTGCAACAGACACAGTGTGGCATCAGCTGGTGGATCAAAAAGCCAGATGGGATGGGGGCAGTGCTACCAGGCTACATCATGGCCACAAACTGACCCATCCCAAGCCCAAAACAGCCACTGAGGAGCAGAAACGGGCTGGGTGTTAACCAAGGTCACAGTGGTATGATCAGCCAAGGCACAGCTGCTGGGCCAGACCACGGAGGGGCCATGGGCTTGTGGCACAGAGAAACAAACACCCGTAAAACATCCTGTGTCTGCAGGAGCTCTGCACCAGCACCCCCCACTCTGACCCAGCAGCTCCACACCTTCAGCGAGATGGGAAGCCCATGTTCTCCCACTCAAGGTAGAGAAACATTCCTCATTTCTCAGAGGAGATGAGTTATAAATGCAGCACCACAAACTGTTGCTACCAACCGCCAAAACCACAGGAAATGGCAGGAAATCTGAACAGTAAGAGCTCTTTACATATTTCCTCCAAATCTCCTACTTCAAGCCTCCCCAAAGCTTCAGCTGGAACAGAGACATGGGAGATGTTTCAATGTGTTCTAAACTTGCTTGTCAAAACACAGACTCCTCACAAGCACAGCACTAGAGTCGGGAGCACCGAAATCTTGGACAGCTGCTGGGAGAGGTCACAAAAGCACAGCCATGAGTTCTTTGCCAAACGTGCGCTCGTGTTGTTGTGGCACCCGCGGTGACTCCATAACCTCCTGTGATATTCCTCTGATCTCCCAGAAAGCCGGGTGGGATTACCCAGCCTGGGAAATGGCTCTGGCTGTATTTCCAGAAGTCTTTCTCTGCCTGCGGTCTCGGGAAGCTGATGAGCCGCACTGCCTTCGGGTGAGCAGGCAGAGGAGCTCCCCAAATCAGGCTTTCAGTATGGACCTAGAAACCAGCACTGAGTTTTAAAAGCTCTCGGTGGCATAAAGTGGAGTCAGGAGATAACTGAAGAACATCCCATAGCTCCATTCTGGGCACCTCTGATTTCCCACAGCAGAGATCCACCTTCCCTACACCTCCCTGTGTGCTTTCCACTGCATATTGGGGCAACCCAGCGGGAGATCTGTACCTCAAACCTCATGGATGGACTGGCAGGAGGGGAAGGGCCGTCAGAGGAACACACACACACTCCACACTTGCTCTCCCACCACAGACAGCGAGCAGGCAGTTCCATACAGCATTCCCTGGCACAGCCTGCCACCCCTGGACATGCTCCCTCCAAGGCCAAGCCTAACTTGGACCAAGGATGCTGCCACGGTGCTGGCACTTCTGGGATGTAGCGCTGCAGGAATGCTTGGGAAAGCAGCAAAGAGTGAGCAAGAGCAGAAGGACAGTGAGCTTCGGAGGAGAAATTTCCTCAACCCAATTCCTTCTGAATTTTCCAAAGCCATGCTCCCCTGATAGTCCTGCCCATCAGAGCACTGTCCCACAACTTCGAATCCACCTATTTTTTTTTTCCCAGAATAAAGGTCATAACCTGAAGGCCTTCACTTCCCCAAGCAAAGCAGGAGCAACACAAGGTCCCACAGGTGATGTGCTCAGCAGCACAACATGTAATTCAGTGCCAGGGCACAACCCAGCCTCTCAGGAGGGCTTTTAACAGAGTGTGCCATTATCCAGATGATGATGGGAACAAACCTGTCCTTCCAGCAAGCACAACCTTCTTGCCTGGAAGGTGCCGTGCTGTGGCGAGGTTCTGTTACCTACCCCACACGCCGAGTAACCAGCTGCCTGTGTTGGTGGAGTGGTTTGCAGTAACTTTTGCATGTCCATGGCTCTAAAAAACCCCTTGGCCTCCTCTCCCCCTGCAGCTGACAGTGCTGTACCAAACACAGCGGGTGGAAGACAACAGGCACCACCGTCAATACACGGCTGGGGGAGACGCGCTCCGAGATCAGCCCGTGTGACACACAGCGGAACCCTTCGATTCTCCAAAGCAGCTCAGCTGTGCAAACCAGGAGCAGAGGGAGCCAGAGGTGGGAAAGGTCACCCGTGTGCCCCCCGCTCCCAGCTCTGTCCCCCAGGCTCAGTCAAGCTGTCACGGCTGCTTCTGACCTGATGGAAGGATTTGCATATGCCCCGAAGCCAGGATGACTGACAGCCCTTCCACTGTTATCCTCACTTGTGTAATTGCAGCAGCTATTCTTGTACACTGAAGTGTCTAATCTTAGCAAGCCATGGAGCTGCTGGGTAAGATGGACCAGCCGGGAATTTCCATGCAATTACTCACCACTGCTACTGGCACTTACTTTGGCTGGCAAAAGTCCTTCTTGTCCGCCGACCCCAGGCTCTGCAAAACACAAAAGACAGATTTCTCTTTTTAACCCTTTGCCAAGCAAGTATCACTGATGGGGATGTGTGGGGAAGCAGTGAAAGGCACATGTCTGTTATTTCCCTGCCCGATGGGTCTGGCTGGGCTGGCTGGACAGGACAGCTTGGACCTCCAGCCATAGGCAGAGCCCACAGCAGCCAAGGATGTAAAGACAGAGAGTTAAACTAGAGGTGAGAGGATGCATTAGATCTGAACTCAGTGTACTCGGGTATGTCTGTCTCCTGTCACCTGCAGAAGTGTGGCACCTTGTGTCAGGAGGGGACTCAAGTCCTTTCAAGTCTGCCCAGCTGGAAAGATGACAAAGTGCAGGGTTTGGTGGAGGGGCTGAGCCACCACTGCTGCAGAGACCCTCTGGTCAGGGGCTGAGCCCCAGGCCCACAGTTCCTGCCAGGAGTGGGAAAACAAAATTCTTCTGCCAAGAAAACCACATCAGGCCCCAAGCACGTGCAAAACTGGGAAGCAGAGACAGCCCCGATGCTCGCTCAGGTTCCCAAGTGCCTCCAACTCCACCCCCAGCACGATGGAGTCTGAGAGCACCACAGATGGGCTATGCTAGGGTCCCCTGTGACACCCCAGTCAGGCCAAGCCTGCCCGTGGGGACGCTGGGGACGATGGGCACCGCACAGAGCCCAGCTGGGGTGCGTGGCCAGGAGTGTGCACGGCACACACACAGAGTCTGCGCCGCTCTCATGCCCGATGGGGCCGTGTACCCCACACACATCCCAGTCTCACCCCAACACACCTTGTCCCAGAGGCACCCACAGAAGAGACCGGCCCCCAGCCCTGCTCCGAGGCCCCAGTAAGTGACACAAGCTCCCTGAGCTCAGAACGGTACCTGCACCACGGGGTGTGCAGGGCAGGCCCAACACAGTGGGATGCTCGCGGCAGGCGGCACCGGGACAGACAGACACAGACCCACCAGACCTGGGTGTCGCCAAAGCCGTTGCACCACCACAGCCCTCTCCTCCTTCTCTTCCTCTTCCTCCTTCTCCTTCTCCTTCTCCTCGTCCTGGGGATGATCCTTGTCCTTGCACCTTGTGGGGTGGGGGGCGGTGAGCAGCAGGTGGGGTGGCCCTGGCCCTGGCCCCGTGTGCCGGTGCGTGCAGGCTCGTGGGAGCCGCTCGGGCTCCGGGGCGGCTGTTGTAGTTTTGCTCTGTGGTTGCCAGGCAATGGCGAGCTCCAACTCGAAACAGCGGGAGCAGCGGGGCCGAATGCTAATCAGGGCCGCAAGAGCAATCCCAAAGCTTCCCCTCACTGGCCAAAACCAAAGAGAGCTCCCACCAAAGCCAGCAGGGAGAGGAGGACCCCAGCTTTTAAGCAGGCAGGGATCCACTGTCACCAAAACATAACCAAAAGGAGGCTCTGGCCAAGCCAGCAAGGTAGGGATGTGTTTCAGTGGTGGGTGACCCTCTCCATGGCACGGAGATGTTGGCTGGTCACCAGCAGAGCGGGGAGGCTGCAGCCACCCCATGGCACAGGGTACGTGGGTCTGCATGTGTGACATCCTCGTGCTCAGCCCAGGGCACACAGAGGTCTTGGGGCACAGCTGGGAGCACACAAGGAGCAGCTTCCTTTGGGGTGAGAAACTCATTGGGACTGGCATGGAGCTGTGCCAGGGGAGGGTCAGGTTGGATATCAGGGAAAGGCTCTTCCCCAGAGGGTGCTGGGCGCTGCCCAGGCTCCCCAGGGAATGGGCACGGCCCCGAGGCTGCCAGAGCTCCAGGAGCGTTTGGACAGCGCTGCCAGGGATGCCCAGGGTGGGGTTGTTGGGGTGTCTGTGCAGGGCCAGGGTGGGACTGGACGATCCCTGTGGGCCCCTTCCAGCCCAGGAGATCCTGTGGTTCTGTGGTTCTAGGATGTCACCTGCCCTTGTGCCGACTGTCAACATGCAAGAGCTCTGAGCACCCCACCGGGTGGAGATGGGGACAGCCCCTGGCTGTCCCTGCTGCTCCTCTGACCAGCAAGAAGCTGCAGCAAAGCCCCACGAATCAATGGCCAGACACCAAACTGGCCTGATCCAACACTGGCACAACCTGCCCAGGTAGGTGGTGGAGTCTCCATCCTTGGAGACATCCAAGACCCACTGGACATGGTCCTGGCTGTCCAGGACAAGCCAGGGTAGGTGATGCTGCACTGAGCAGGGGATTGGGCTGAGAGATCTCCAGATCCCCAGATCTCCCAAACCACTCCATGCATTCCTGAGGCAGCTGCAAAATGAGCACAGCAGTAACTGCTCAGGGTGAGTGATGGGACCTGAGCGATGGGAGCTGTCCTGCAAGCCCACAGCACACCCAGGAACAGCTCCACTCCTTCCAGCACAGCATTCCCATACGGTATTTCCTTACTTCTTTAAACTTGGCACCCAAAACCCTAAGTGATACTTCCCAAACTATGGATCGGTTGCAACAAAGTTCATGAGCCTCAACAAATTCAGTTCCTTCTGCTCTCTGTGCTTGTGGGGATCACGAAGAACTGCTGATATTTAAAGAGAAATCACTTGCAAACCGCGTTCTCAACACTGCTGAAACAACATCTGGAAAACCTGCACCCCACACAGTCAGACCCTCCACCCAGCCACGGCTGAGGTCCATGGGAAAAGCTCCCATCAATGCCATAGCCAGTGGAAAACCAGGATTTTAGATATCTGGGATAAAACAATGAGGAACTAACTTTGCAGAGAGATTAAAAAAACCCAACAATAAATTGGGCAGTGATTACAGCGATGATGAGCCAAAATTGCTGATTTTAAAGCTCATTAAGAAAATAGCAAATAAGGAGGAAAAGCAGAATTCCAGCAGCATGTCCAAGGAATTGGGCCTGGGGCAAGACCAGGAGCTATGAATCAGCTCCTGGCTGTACCACCACCCCAAGGTCTGGCCTCGAGCCATTTCTTCCCATTTTGTGCCTCCGTTTCCCCATATTGCCCCTGCACAGCCCTTTGCCTCCTTACTCCCTTTCCGGAAGAGAACAGGACCAAGCCCAGCAGGCAGATGGAGCTGCACAGGTCAATCCCACCACGCTGCATTTCTCCCTCCTGAGCAAGCACAAAACCAAGGTGGCCACAGATCCAGAGGGCTCTGGGAGAGTGCCCAGGAAAGCACAATCACCAGTGAATGGAGCAGAGTTTGCTGGAGGCCTTTCCAAGGGCAGGGACATCACAACAGCCTGGTAGGAACTGGAGCACTGAGAGAGCTCGGAGCCCAGCCTGGGAAGATCCTCCCCACCAGGGATCACTGATGGCTTGAAGAGGTTCATGAGGGATCACGCAGGGAATGGGCGATGGGAGGCTGTGGGCAGGACTGGCCGTGGGCACTGCCCGCTGGAGAGTCACACACAAAGGGACAGCAGCTGCAGGACTGGACAGTGCCACCAGTGCCACCTCAGTCCCACCGGGTATCGCAGTCTCAGCCACATCCACAGGAGGGGAAGCTACGGGAAAGCAGCCAAGGGAAGGGTGGGATGTAGGGAAGCAGGGTCAGGCAAAGGGAACACACATCCTGGATCTTGGGAAAAATGTCCTGGCACTGGGCTTGAACAGAGTTTCAACACCTCCAGGTGGGAGGGATGGAGCAGGTTTTACAGCCCTCACTGAACAAACCAGTGCAGAGGGGACAGGTCCTCACCTTACTGGGAGCTGGGACTGGCTTTTCTTTTCCTGTGCCTGAAGCCTGGGAACTGAAAGAGGCAGAGGGGAAAAAGGTGGCCTGCTCTTTTCCTGTGCCTTCTGGGAGGAAAGATCAATTCCTCCTGGACTGAGAGGGGACCTGCAGGCTTCTATCAATGCAAATAAACAGTAGGAGCTCAAACACCGGCCTGTGTGCATGCTCTGCTCTGGGATGGTCTCAGCAGTGACTGCTCGTGGCTCCTGTGCATCAGCGCAGAGCTGGGGATGGCAGAGAGGCACAGCTACAGCGTGGCTCAGCTCCCAAATCAACCCTCACAGGGCCCCGGGTACCTCCTGCTGCTGCTCAGGGTGCTGGGAGCCCCTGGCCATGCTGAGACAGAGGGAGAGGGGCATCAGCCAGTTCAGAGTCCCTGTGAGCCCCGAGCCGCATCGTGAGTCACCCTCCGGCGGGACCCACTGCTGCTCCTCGCTTGCTCACTTCACTGATGACTCAGGGCTGAGGAAGCACAGCCTAAGTTCCTTAATGAAATAACTTTTATCAGCCTGTCTTCCTAAAACAAACACCTCAAGTGAGGCTCGGACCCATCTCCACCCTTTCCTCCTGAGACACTGAGGTGAGAGACCATGGGGATGGGCAGCACAGAGGCACCTGTGGGGCAGGAGCAGCCCCTGCTGCCCTGGCACTTGGCACTGGCCAGGGCAGCCACCAAAAGTTCCCAGGATACCCCCTCCATCCCTCCCGTGCCCACAGTCCTGCTGCCAGCAGGGTGAGGAGAGGAAGGTGGGACACAGGGTGCTGTCCCAGATGATGAACACCCCTGGGTCCCCAGGAAGTGTCCAAGGCCAGGTTGGACGGGGCTTGGAGAAACCAGGGATAGTGGAAGGTGTCCCTGCCCATGGCAGGGGGTGGGATGGGATGAGCTCTAAAGTCCTTTCCGACCCAAACCACTCCTTGATTCCACAAATCTGGGCCAACAGGGGTGCTTGAATTTGTTCGTTTAATTTCACTTTTCGGGCACTCAGTAAATAATTTTGTGAGTTACACAATGCAGATAAGCAGGCAGCCCAGATTCCCTAGGCCAGCTCATCTCCAGAGCCAGCCCTGCTGGTCCCCGGTCAGAATTAGCACAGCATGCTGCAGACAGAAATGATGAGCGATTTAAAGGAGTGTGCTGAATTCCAAAATTCAGACCTGGGGTTGGAAACAAGGATGCTCATGGCAGGGCTAAGACAGAGGTATTGTTTTATTTATTTCTTCCCGCCAGCAG
Source organism: Corvus hawaiiensis (assembly GCF_020740725.1). Lineage (NCBI taxonomy): Eukaryota > Metazoa > Chordata > Aves > Passeriformes > Corvidae > Corvus > Corvus hawaiiensis. The sequence goes on along the minus strand of NC_063228.1, from coordinate 15,827,527 downwards.
ATATCAATTCTGTTGTACTTTTTCCTCTCGTAAATGTTGCCAAGCATAATCTCGGCTCATCTTTTTTCTAGGCAGTGTCCCTGGGAGAACAAAGTTATTAGCAAGGCTGAAGAAGCCTCATGCAATTATTTTGCAACTACACCAAAATAATCCCCAAAGACCAGTGGCTGCTCACAGGTAGCAGCTTTCTAAGTCATTCCAATAAAACCTGGCTCAGTAACTCCCAGCGTAATCAATGCCCACACAAACAAACTAGAGGAAAACTGAGGGATGAGCAATTTTTCCATGCTAGAAGAGGATTCTGCAAAACGAACTCATGAGCCATCACTGGCTGCAGGCTGTGCTGCCACACTGCCATTGTCACCTGCTCACCTCAGCGTCCCTGAGCTGCACTTGGAGCTGGGCTGGGCAGATTCCAGGGGGATTTGGGCTTGGGCAGGAGGTGCTTGGCCCCCAGGGCAGGGCAAGGTAGGGTTTGGGGACCACGGCTGCACAGCCTGTCCTCCCCACCCCAGCTATCCCCCTGGATCCTGGTGGTTCTGCTCCCAGGCCCAGCCATTCCTCAAACTCCGTCTATCTGCAACATGCTGCAGTTATGAGTAATCGGGAGGTGATGCCTGACTGTCAGAAGGGGAATGAAATTCAGAGCCTGGGATGTGAGTGGTTGTTTGGGACGAGGAGGAAGGAGATGGCAGCCCCCAGCCCAGCTCACAGCATGCCCCCAGGCAAGGGCTGGAGCAGCCCCAGGCTGGGCACTCCATGCACCCCATCTCCCTCTGGCAAGGGCTGGCTGAGGAGCCAGAGGGCTCTGGGAATGCTGCCTCCCTCTGTGGACTCCAGCAGCCATCCCACCTGCCATCACCTGCCCCAACACTGCCCCCCTCACCCAGCCCCGGCACTGCCAGGGCCCCGAGCTAATACAGCCCCAAGCAGCCCCAAAACATCAACTGAGGCCAGATGAACCCTCAAATCCTAAAACCTGAATTTCAGGCCGGATGAACCAGATTGCTGAGCTGAAAATCACAGTGATAACTCCTGCCTTCAGTGTGGGTCCCAGCCTGGAGGGAGCTCTAGGCCATCAGGCTGGGGGCAGCTTTGCACCCCCAAAGGCCATCCGGGGTGGGGAGCAGATCCTGCCTGTGTTCTGAAGTATGGAGAACAAGCAATGGAGAACAGGGGTGTCGAATAAAGGGTGGGTGACACAGCAAAACAAATCGGGTGGCAGGGGAAGGGTCAGATGGGGCGGGCAGTGCTGCTTAGATGGGAAGGGCTGGCTCAAGGGAAGGAGGGAAGAGGACACAAGCCACTGGGAACCATAGAAGGGTCTTTGCTGGAGGATGGTGTTCTGACAAGGCCAGAGCACCAGTGGCACCGTGGGGAGGGGTGTGAGCCACCAGCGTGTGCCAGCCCCAGCCTCTCACCATCGTGATCCTGCCTCCTCCTGCCTCGACCTCAAAGGCTCTGAGGAGGGGGCGGCGAACCCCCCAGACCTGACCCAGCCAGGGGAGGATGCCAATGGCTCCAGCACATTCATTCTTCCACAGGTACCTCATCGCAGGCAGCTCAGAGCGGGGCCTGACGCAGCTGTCACACTCGCCTGCAAACAGCCCTGTCCCTGTGCACGCACACGGGGCAGTGATGCACATCCGAGCTGGGCTTTGAGTCCAATGGGAGGTGAAAAACAAGCTGGAAAGCAGAGAAAAGGAGGTTTGGACCACTGAGGGAGGAAGGAGAAAGGAACCATGGCTATGCACAAGCGGTACACTGAAGTAATCCAGAGAACAGGACCAAGGCCCTGCAGGCACCCCTCAGCAGAGCAGCAAACCCCACACCTGGGAGCTGGGGAGCTCCTGGTGTCCTGCAGCAGCTGTCCCTGCCCAGGACACCACAGACCCCCGGGGACACCGTTTCAGTGTCTCCCTGATGCCACAGCCTTGCTCAGACACCACCCTGAGCCCAGCACCCCACAATGCCAGGACGTCCTTCTGCGACCAGCTGGGCACCAGCCTGCTCCAGCTCAGCTCCATGGAGGTTCAGTGTTGACTCTGGCTGCTCAGCCACCCCACAGCTGGGAGCCAGGAGGGGACACTTGGCTGTTTTTCTAGGGCCTGAAACACAAACGTAAACCTGGTTCTTTGGAAAATGGGGGTGACTACCCAGAGGGTGCTGTGCACTGCCCAGGCTCCCCAGGCAATGGGCACGGCCCCGAGGCTGCCAGAGCTCCAGGAGCGTTTGGACAGCGCTGCCAGGGATGCCCAGGGTGGGGCTGTTGGGGTGTCTGTGCAGGGCCAGGAGCTGGACTTGGGTCCAACTCTTGGGTCCAACTTGGGTCCCATCCCTGAGGGTCCATTCCAGGGTATTCCATGATTCTGTGATCACCACCCAGCCTCTCCCTGAGCCCCAGGACAGTGATGGGGTGGGCCCTCCGGGACAGCAGCCCCATCACCGGCGCCTCACTCCAAAGCACGTCTCTGCAGCTCAGCCTGACCCTGCCAGCACGTTGTACACTCTTCAGGGCCAGGCCAAGCTAGGACAGTGTCAAATTTCCCAACATCATTAATTCTGCTCCTCTTCCTTCTCCTCCACTCGGAGCTCACCCCTACAGGTGCACTGTGCAGGGGAGCAGGGATCTGTGTTGGAGCAGGAGGAAGGAGCCAGGCCCTGGTCCCACAAGCCATGCCAGTGACCCCCGCCTCCCACCACCTCCTTCCCTCAGCAGTTACACCCACACAGCCGGGCTGGCTGCAGCACAGACCCTCACAGTGACCTGGGGCTCTTCATCAGCCGTGTACGGAGGACCAGCTGCACCCCAACCTGCCTTCTTGTGGGAGGAAAAGCAAGTGTGCTCAGGAGCATCTGCCAGCACCCCCATTAAACAAGCCTGTTTGCACTCCATCCTTGCCTTCCCACCCCTCGCAGCATCTTCCCAGCCCGGCTTTCTCCCACTGAGCCTCCTCCCAGCCACGCTCCCCATGCCAAGGGGGGCTCACCTGCAAACCCCTTGCAGCTCACACCACATTTAGGCTGACCCAAGCTTCAAAGCATTTCTTTACTGAGAGCTCATCCAGGAAACTTTGCTTTCCCCGCTGCTATTGTACTGCTGCATGCCTTTAGGAATTCATTCATGCACAGACAGCCACGCAGGCACACACAGGCTCTGTGTTGGAGGCTCCCTGTGGAAGGAGCTCCCGGAGCTCCCTGCCGAGGCCGGCACAGCCCGACCCTGCACTTGCTGCTTCTCCGGATGGAAGAACTTGTCAAAAATTGCTGGCAAAACCAGGGGACCTTGTAAACCTGCCAGCTCCACAGCACCCAGGGTGACAGGCACGCACAGGCCTGGGCACCTTGGCTCCGTGTTGTCATCCATCCAACCCTCTGGAGTGGCAGGGAGGATGCGGGAGGTGCTGGGAGAGCCGCAGACACGGGGCTGCACAGTCACCCATGGCCAGCACCACCGTGGGGCTGCACACTCTCCCTTCTCCACCTTATTTGTCCTTCTTTTCCATGATTACAGCCTGCAAACTATTACAGCAGCTTGGAGCACATCGGGAAGGAGCTGTGCTTGGGTTTAAGTGTTTGCAGGATCAGGGCTGAGCTGTGGAGCTGAACTCGCTGCTATTTATAGCGGGAAGCCCTGAGCACAGCACGTGCTGGAGGGGAGCGTGGCCGGGCCTGTGTTCCTGCTAAAACCTGGTGGTTTTTTTTATTTTGCCTCATTTTGGGGATGCCAGCTGCCTGATCTCATAATTGCATTCATGTGCTGCCTGATATTTACAAATGGTTTTGCTATTTTTTAATCTTTGGGCACACCAGGTCATAGAGGCACAGAATGGTTTGGGTTGAAAGAGACCTTAAAGCTCATCCCATTCCACCCCCTGCCATGGGCAGGGACACCTTCTGCTAGAGCAGGTTGCTCCAAGCCCCATCCAGCCTAGCCTTGGACACTTCCATCCTCCCACATGTTTATACTCATTTATAGGTGAAGTTCTATCTTTCCTCACTGGATCAAAAAACAAAAAAGACAGGAAAAGAAGCTGGATCTGAGTAGTCAGCTCCCAGCTCCCAGGGCCTGCAGCTAATTAATTACACCCTGTCCTGCATCGTGCTCTTCACACGCGGCCCCGCGCGCCCGCAGCCTGGCTGGGTGTCAGCAGCCTGACAGCAGCTCTGCCTTCCAGCCCGGCTAATTACAGCGTGGGGAGCAAGCGAGGGTGCCCTCCCTGCCCTCCTCTTCCCTCTGCTCTCCTCTCCTCCCTTTCCATCCCGTCCCTTCCCTGCTGGTTGCTCCACTGTCGCTGCAGCCTCTGACAAAGGAGCCAGGGCTGCAGCTCGGGCTGGGAAAGACCTTTCCCTGAGGCACCCACGGGAACTAGCACAAGGGTGAGGGTCTCCAGGACACTGTGTCAGGGGGTGTCCAAGGGCCCTGACCCCCAGGGATACCCGGGCAGGGGGCAAGCTGGCCACCACACCCCCACCCTACCCCACTGCAGAGCCAGGCCATTGGTCCCATCCCATCCCTGCTGTCCTTCCAGCCACCTCACCTCTTCTCGGACAGAGCTCTGCATCCCCCTTGTCTCTCCTGCTGCCTTCAGACACCCCCGGCACTGGGTCTGGGGGAACCCCTCCAGTCTGCCTGGAAAACCAAGTTCATGGGAATGTCCCCCTCCTCCGGCAGCCTCAGCCCCTCGGCAGGGACAAGGCACCAGATGTCAGCGGACACAGCGGGGTGTCCCCACCTCCACTGCCTGGGGTTTGCTGCCCACGGGGGAGCCTGGGCAGCACCAGAGGCCCTCGAGCAGGCAGCAATGCCTTTGTCTCAGTGAGTGGGACCAGGATCAACAAAGCACAACACCCTCAGGAAGTGCCCTCTGTCATCAAACCACTCCTGGGGTAGCACACGTGGGAAAAGGGGGAGGATCTGAGCAGAGCAGGGATCCGGGGGACCTGGCTGGTCACCCGCCCCCAAGTTACTAACAGCCACGAGACCTGCAGGGACACAAATGGAGCAGCAGGAACCAAACAGAACCCAGCCCTCACACGAGACACAGAATCCTACAGTGCTGGAATGGGTTGGAAGGAACCTTAAATCTCATCCCATCCCACCCCTGCCCTGGGCAGGGACACCTTCCACTAGCCCAGGGTGCTCCAAACCTGGCCCAGAACATGTCCTGGGATCCAGGGGCAGCCACAGCTTCTCTGGACAACAACATCCACCCACAGTTCAAAACACCATTGGAGAGCAGCTCTCTCATGCTTTTGGCCCTGAAAGTGGCTCCTCAAGGTCACACAACACCTGACTCAAACAGTGTCAGTGTGAATCCCCACTCCTGGGAACGTGACTGCCACCACAAAATGATCTTAACTGCTCCTAGCCCTGGAGGAAGAGCAGGGCTGTTTGCAGAATGGCATGCCTACCACGAAACAAGGCTGCTGCTCACAGCTGGCCTCTCTATCACCCTCCTCTTCCTCCTCAGTAGCCAGCACTGAGCCCAATGCACAGGAAACCTGCTCCTCCTGCACTGCTCATCCCTGGGGAGCTGATGGGGCTGGGCAAGCCACGTGCTACAAAAGGCTACAACACATTCCTGGGGTGCTGCCTCAGCTTTACCCCAAGCCAACAGGAGCTAAAATGTGCTTTGGTCAGGACAGGGAGAGATGTGACTTGGAGGGAGAACCTGAGCTGCACCAATCCAGAGCAAACCCACTGCTCAGACATAGCAGGAACCACCTCGCTACCTGGGTAACACTGCAAGGTCTGTTCTGAGCACCCCTTTGCCACCATCCCTGGCCCAAGGTAACTCCTCTAGGCCTAAAAATTCACTTTTACTCTCAAGTTAAAAGTGTTTGTTTTTTTAAATAGGGCTTGTATGGTATGAACCAACCCATTCTGGAGCAGCAAGCTCTCCGAAATTCATATGAAGCTGTGGCTGCCCCATCCCTGGAAGTGCCAGGTTGGACGGGGCTTGCAGCACCCTGGGACAGTGGAAGGTGTCCCTGCCCACAGCAGGGGGTGGAAGGAGATGGGCTTCAAGGTCCCTTTGAGATGGGTCCCTTCCATCCCAAACCATTCCATGATTCTAGGATAATATGCCACAGGTTTTTGGGAGCATCACCAACGTGAGCAGAGAAAAATTGACAAGAACTTTATCTATTTTGGTTACAGGTGAGGCTTTAAGAAGAAAGAGCCCCTGGAGCTTTACACATTTCTCTTGGAACAGCCTTTCCTGAGGGATGGAAGCACTGGTTCAGTCCTGGCCACCCACTTCTCATCCAGACAGGAGAGAAGAAGGAGCCAGGGGACGAGGATACTCCTCCATCCCCACAAAGCACACAGCTTCCCACAAAGCCACCCTGCCTGGGAGTAAGACTGAGGTCAGCAATAAGGTGGGGACAACAACGACCTTGCCATGTCCCCAAGTCCCAAGTGGAAAGGGGCTGGGACAGCCAGTCCCTCACTGCTCCTGCAACTGCATCTGTACCCTGAGCACTTACACAGGCTCCAGCCAGCCAACCACCACCGTTAGGAATCAAACTCCATAAAGGAAGCACAAGACACACTACAGAATAAATTGAGTACATTAGAAAAAGCCCGGAGGGGAAAAATAGATTTTTGGAACGTGTTCTCAATCTCATTAATTGGGAAGACAGCCTTGGAGGGGGAAAAAAATGATTATATCCTCCCCAAACCATTATCCGCTCTTCAGAGTGTATCATATGAAAACAGTTATATAAAAGAATAAATTATATTTGGAATGGCAAGAACCCCAGAATAAAGCTAGGAACTCTGATGTTCCCATATAAAGATAGGAGACAGTTATCTGTTCCAAATTTTCCAGTTTTCTGCTGCGCCAATTCAAATTCACTACATACCAGCATGGCCATATAAAGGGGACTCCACCCATGTGAGCTTGGAAAGAGCAGTAATCCCCCAAACTATCAATTTAATGTATGGGGATAGAAAATGAGGGAAGAATGTTCTCCCAGAAGGAGCGCTCTGTTAACGACATGGCACAGGGCTCCAGAACGTGCACACAGGAATATCATTTACAGGGACTTCTGCATTGTGAGACCCGAGCTGAAATGGAGATTTCTGCACGCAGACACCATCGATGCTGCACATTAAATGTCCGTTTCCAGATCCAATGCAAACTTCATTTTTGTTTTATTTTCTACTATTTGCTCAGTGTCACGTTTCTTGGCCGGCACTAGGAAATCCTCTCTTCCTTGGGGGTTTGTAAATTAATTTTCAGCCCATCTTGCTCAGGCTTTTCCCTGAGCAGCAGGGGAGTGAGGATGGCTCGGGGCAGGGCTAGCACCAGGCAGGGTCCTCTCAGGGTCCTCTGACCCCTGTGGAGATGTTCCAGTCCCAGGCTGGGATGCAGGTGCTGACCACAGCACCCACCCATGCAGGAACCCCCACACGGGCAGCCTCAAGCTCCCCCTACCCTGCACTGGATCCGAGGTGGATAAAAACCCTCCTTTTTCCTGGATTTCTGCAGATGCAACACAGCGTTGGGAATGCTGTTAGCATCAGCACATGGCACTGGTGTGGGCGCAGCAGCGAGGGGCAGGTGACATAAACACGGGAGGCAGGACGTGACCCTGAGTCTGGCCACCTACTCCCAAGCCCCCAGGAACGTGTTGTGGTGTTGGAAACTGCACAACGAGCTGGTTCCTTGCCTGAACTGCACAAACAATGCCCTAAGTGCAGGTGCTAGCCTTCCAAGTTTCCTTTCCTGTTTGGAATTCCTACGCAGAAGATCCAGGGAGTGTCCCAGCAGCTCCATATTCCTCCCACCAGTCCTGTGGAGCCACTGCTCACAGCACCAGGTGAGAAGATGGGAAGGACAGCTAAGAGATGGAAATCTGGGCCAGGACATGGAAATGAGGGCTACAGCCTATCTTTCATCAGTTTTTAAACCAGTCAAGGGCCGGGGACAGACCCCCCTTGTCACTGGTCTGAAGCTTCCAGGTCCTTCTCCCTGCAAGTGTCCAAGGCCACTTTGGACGGGGCTTGGAGCACCCTGGTCTAGGGGAGGGTGTCCCTGCCCATGGCAGGGGGTTGGTACAACACGAGCTTTAAGCTTCCTTCCAACCCAAACCATTCCACGATTTTACGAAGAAGCAGCCTGAAGAAGAAATTATTTCCTCCAGCTCTGCCAATCTAATAAAAATCATTACAAAACAAAACCAAAAGATAAAACCTGAAAAGTAAGAACCTTCTAGAAAGCACCTCTGCTCATGCCCTGAGACCCTGACGAGGACCAGCAGCACCACGTCTGAGCTCCCCTCGCACCATCGGCACCGTGCGGCACCGGCGCCGGAGCCGGCAGCGCCCTGGAAAGGAGCCGGCAGCCAACAGCGAGCCCTGTCCAAGCCATCAGGATGGATATGCAGATAAACCAGGTCAGAGAAGTGTTTCCATCCCGGCCAGACAGTGACTAAGAGACGGCATTAATTTGTTACTCAGCCCAAGCTTAACTTTTCAGGCCAAGAAGAGCCAAATGGTCGTTCCAAGTGAAAAAATACTGCAGGATGCATTCCTTTGCCCTGTCCCAGGAATACCCAGGGATTCATGATTTCAAGATGGAGCTGACAGCTCTTTCATCTATCACTAAGAATAACAAACCAACCTTTCTGGTTTTCTTTTCTTTCCCCAAATGCTGTTTACTGGTCACAAGAAGCCACACGTCATGCTCCCACACCGCTCCAGGGAGGTGGGGCTGGATGAGCTCCACATGCTCTCAGAGTGGCACAGCGAACCACCACAGACAACAGGAAGTTGTTTTATTGGCAGTCCTGCTGTCAGCACAGAGAATGGAGTGCATGTAAGGGAGCACCCACCTTCCACCCCTCTCTGGACTCAGCGTGAAGGCTCCCGGGAGCTTTACCAGGCATGTGAGACTGAGAACACAAATGACAAACCCTTTGCAGCTTGAAAGACCTTCCAAATTTATTCAGAATTTGAGAACCTGCTCCAGCACCTGTGCCTGTTGCACTGCCTGGTTGGGACAGTCCCCACACGACAGCAGGTACGGGACAGCAGCTCCGTGCCAGGGTGCATGCCCAGGTGAAGGGACAGCAGCCCAATGCCTCACTGCAGGGCGCAGTGACCCCTACACCACACAGCCGGTTGGGTATCACCAGAACCTATCACACAACAGCCTTTTATTTATTTTTGCCTTCTGGGGCCTCCAGAAAATGGTGTTTTCAATGACTGGACTCAGAGACTCATCCAACATCCTGCCAAGACGGGGGCAGTTGTGCCCAGGGAGAGGCATCCCCAGCCCCACTGGTGCCCTCCTGTCCCCAGGCTGAGGCTGCAAGGCCTGGGGCACAGCAGGGTCCCTGGGGTGCCCCACACCACTACAAAGCATTTGTTCCTGCAGGCAGAGGAGGTTTGACGCTGTCAGCCTGGCCAAATGCTGCACAGCAGAGCTCTAGGCAAACACTGCCACAGGGCTCACATCCAACTGCATCCGCAGATGGAGCAGAAGGGATGTCCATGACACAGGACAGCCTTGGTAAATCCTGGCAGAGAGCTCACACCATGTCACACCCACATCTTGTTTTATAAAACCATGTGCTGTCTCACAGTGGGTCAGGTCAGAGCTGTGCAGAGCTTTCAGCCCCAGCACCCCTCTCCTGAAAAGCTTCCAAACCAGCTCTGCCAAGGGGCCATGATCCAGAGCTCCAAATCCACCTCCCTGCGGCCACCCAGCACGAGAGCTGGTACCACACACTGCTGCCTGGCCCCTCTGGCACCCAAACCCTTCTCCTCCACCACTCAGGACCTGGGAACCAGTTTCAATCCATAACCAAACAAGCCTAAGGAATGCCTGCGGGACAGTGGCGTGATGGGAGAGCCCAGAGAGGCCCAGCCCCACGAAGGATCTCGGGGGCAGCACGCTGTCACCTGAGGGACAGCACGGTGACAGTCCTCGTGGAAACCAGGGAGACGGGGCCCACCTGGTCCCCAGAAAACCCCAGCCAGCTCCAGCTGGGCTGGGCTGCTGTAGGAGGGCAGCCCAGCCCAGCATCCCCAGGCAAGGCAACGCGCACGGAGAGAGGCTCTTACATTGAGGCAGGGCATCCTCCTGCGGCAGCCGAGGCGACTCGGAAGGGCTGTGCCGAAAGGCAGCGGCCGCTCGGGAGGCAGGTGACACATCCTGCGTGCAAAAGGCACATCTCCAACCCGCTGGGGCTTTCAGGGCTGGGCAGGGCTCCTGCTCCTCCCCGTGCCGCCCACAGCCCTTCCTTGTGGCACCTACTCCCGGTCCCACCCTGCGGCTCCTGCCATGTCCTCGTGCTCACCCCATCCCACCGGCTCCTGCCAGCTCCGGGTCGGAGGGCATGGGAACCCTCCAAAACTAGGGTAAGGATTGGGCCAAGCCCACACCCCATTTAGCCATGGCTCAGAGCCACAGCAGCTCAGGGCCAGCTGCTGCAATGCCACTGGAGAGATCACCCCTCTGGCGTGTCCCTTGTCGGGCACAGCCCCTCCTCTGGCACGTCCTCCCACACACAGGGGTCTGTGCAGAGCTCACCTCTGCACTCCACAGGGCAGCAGTCCCCCAGGATGCTTGCTGGGCCCATCTGGCCTTCGCCACAGCCAGAGCCACAAAGTCTTTATGAACCCCGTGAGAAAAACAACTGCCTTGAATTCATTTCTGCTTTTTCCCAGCAAATCTCTTTGGTACCCCCCTAGTCTGATGTGAAATCACTCACCATCTCTGTAGTACTCAGAGCTGCACAGAGGTCCCTGCTTCTTCCCTATCTTTCTCTTCTTCCTTCTTCTCTCCTCCTTGTCCTCCTCCTCTCCCTCCTGGGTGGCCGGGCTCTCCCTGCCGGGAGGGCAGCAGCCTATTCCAAGATTCCTATCCGGCCGCCCACAGCCTCTCCCAACAATTACAGGCCTCTGCGGCTGTCCCAGGTAAGCAGCAATGACAGACCTCGAGGCAACTTCCATGGAAATGTCTGTTCAGAGGCAAAGTTACCCATCCCTGCCAACTCCTGCCTGAAGAGGAGCATCCTGCACGCCCCGGCAGCATGACGATCCCAAACCACCCGATGGAGGGAGATGAAATGACACCAACCCGTCCCTAGAAAACAAGGGTGTAAGTATTCCCTAGGGTCCCTGCATCATTCCAGTGGCCCCATCCCCAGGCCCGTGGCTCCTTCCCAGCACAGACAGGTCTGTGGGGCTGGGGTGGCCACCCCAAAAGCTTGCACGAGCCCACCATTTGCAAAGACAAAGTGATCCTTTAATGCCACATCCACACCCAACGGTCACTGGTGAAAACCCATGGGACAATCTCTGGCAGGCACACTCGAGATGTGGGTGCTGGGGCACTGGGCAGTGCAGGGGAGGGCCCTGGGCAGTGGCTGCAGGAGAAGCCTCAACCCCTGAGCTCAGGGTGGAGCCGCTCCCCGGAGAGGCCCAGCCGGGGTGGCAGTGGGGCACAGGGTGATGGGCTGTGGCTCTCACCAAACACTCGCTTCCTCTCTGACTTCTTGGGTGTGATCACAATGAAAGCCCAGAACCCCCATCCAAAGGGCAAAGCTGGGAATTCCCAGCTCCAGCAGACACCAAGCCCACGCTGCTGATAGGAACTGCTGGTATAAGGTACAGCAAACTTACAGCTCCTCTCCCCACAAACCCCTCCATGTTCCACGAGCAGCGAATGGCATTGTTCCCATCCCACAGAAGCCAGTGAAGCCATCGCTCCCTTGCCTTATGCCAGTGTGACTGTCAGCCCTGCCCAGCAGCACTGGCCCTGCCAGATCAACGCTCAGCACAGACTCACCCCAGCTTCCCTGTGCTTTGAAAACAGCAGCCTCCGACCTCAGGAGGGGTTTGTGCCCTCAGCAGGGTCCTGTGTTCCCCACTCCCACGGTCTGTCCCATAAAAGCCCTCCCACCTCCCTGCTAAGCAGGACAACCAGAACCCCCAGTCCTGTCCATCCACTGCCCAGAGGCAGCAGCACTGCACGGAGCTCCCCGGTCACTTCCCACTGGTCTGCCTGTGTATCTGAGGGACACGTGGCAGATGGGCACGCCAGGGAGGATGCAGGAGCCTCCTCTGGTCCAGCACAAGCTTGTGGCAAGTGAACAGCACCCAAATCTCGCTGACCACAGGTGGAGAGAGTGACTTAGAAATAAATGTGAGCATAGATCTTCGGGAAGGGCGAGGAGGGAAAAGGGTGAGGAAGAACTGGCTGAACTGGGATAAAGACACTCCTGCATCCAGACCCCATTTCTCTCCAGAAAAAGCCAGAAGCTCACCAGGAGTTTGTGTTAAAACCTCTGATCTTCACTGGGGTTTCAGCCCCGGGCACTGCATGTTCACACAGCCAGGGACAGCCACTGCCCAAATTCAACTTTAATCCAAATAGCATTTAGAAGATACTCCAGGGATTAAGTGACCTGACAAGCCACAGGCACACCCAGGGACAGAAAACTAATGGTGTGTGTCACAACAGGGCTGTGATCACATGGCCCTCCTGGCACTCAGCCCATGTGCCTCAGTTTACCCAGTCATTATGGGCAGGTGCGGCACTGCCCAGCTCCTGCAGGGCAGGGGGAGGTCAGGTGCATATCATGGAATCATGGGATCATGGGATCATGGAATGGCTTGGGTTGGAAGAGACCTCAAAGCCCATCTCATTCCCACCCCCTGCCATGGGCAGGGACACCTTCCACTGGCCCAGGCTGCTCCAAGCCCTGTCCAACCTGGCCTTGGACACTGCCAGGGATCCAGGGGCAGCCACAGCTGCTCTGGGCACCCTGTGCCAGGGCCTGCCCACCCTCCCAGGGGACAATTCCTTCCCAATATCCCATCTAATCCTACTCTCTCTCAGTTCAAAGCCATTCCTCCGTGTCCCATCACTACATGGCCTTGCAAATATATATATATATACACACACACACACACACAGAGCCTCCCACGCACACGTATTATACGCGTATTTGTCATTTGTGTTTAATAGTGCTGTTCCCAGGACTGCACCCAGGGGAAGCACAGCCCCGTGCTGCTTTGGCTGGGGGTCGGGATGAACAAGCAGGAGGAGGGAGGAAAGCCATGGCCCTGGGGGGTCTGCCTGCAATCAGGCAACATTTCAGCAGTGGTGAGGGAAGAAATTAAAGAAATAAATCGTATTTCGTTCGTGCTTGGTGAACACTCACTAGAGAGTCATGATGAAACCACGCATATGCTTTTCCAGGCAGGAGCCAGCGGTGCTGGGAATCACGGGCTGGTCCCGGGGTGGCACAGGGACGTGGGTACTCACAGCAGGAACAGGATGGATGCTGATGGGGAGTGAGGTGTCAGAGCACAAGGAGCTCCGGCTGGGGATGTGGGGTAAAGCAATGGATTTGCTGTGCCTGAAAAACTGAGCTGAGATGGGATGGTGGGAGAGGAGCTGAGGGAGGAGAGAGGACGTGCAGCCCTGCAGCTGGCACAAGAGGGGCAGCAGAAAACTCCCTTCACAGACCCTGCCCGATGCCACCACGGCACTGCTGGGGCTGGGGACCACCTGCTCCCCTGCCTGTCCCCTGCCCTCGGGAATGAGCTGGCCAGGAGCATCCCAACGCCTCGGGATTCCCAGCAGCAGCAGCAGCAGAGTGGGCATGGCCGCCTGCTAAAGAAAAAAAAGGAATTAGCAAAGCCATTTTTGGGGCAAAAAGGCCCTTTTTGGAGAGGAGGGGAGGGGAAAAAAAAAAAAAGAAAAGGGAAAGACAAAACCGCTGTGTAAGAGATTGGGGGGGGGGGGGGGGGGGAGTTGAAAAAAAATCCCTGGGGAATTGTGGAGAAGAAGAAAGAGCATAGACACGCCAGGCGAGCTGGAGCGAGAGCCAGGGAGCAGGAAGCGCCTAACTAGGATGGAGACAGAGATACTACAGAGCCCTGGTGACGTCATGCCGGAGTCGCAGCGGTTTCCAAAACAACTCCAAACTCCAGCGCCCAGAGAGGGAGTGAGGAGTGCGGAGAAGTGGAAACGAGATGGGGCTCGGCGCTCAGAGGGAGCTGGAACAGGAGCTGGAGGCGTCTGCGGAGCCGAGCCTGCTCCCAGCTCCCCGTCGGTTTGCTCTGGCGGGACGGGCTCTGGGGAGCCGGCAGCCACGGAGACAGAGGTTATTGTAGAGCCAGGCAGCATCAGAAAGGAAATTCCTGAGGGTGTTTTCCTAATTGACACGTACAATGAAGTTACAGTCCCCCAAAGCCCTCGCTGCAAGAAGGTAAATGCTGGATGCTCCCAGAAGCAGAGCCAAGGAGTGAGCAACAGCAGAGCCGGCGACCCAGAGGAAATAAATCTGCACTAAATGGGAACCACACACAGAGAGCTGTCCCGATGGCAGCGGGCGGCTCTGCCCCAGCCTGTTCGGATTAGAGGGTTTTATGGCTGTGCTGGCCCTGGGGAGCCCGGCCAAGGCGGCTGGGTCGCCTCAGGGCTGTGTGAGGAGGGTGGAGAACAAAGTGAGAAGGCAGAGTGAACCCCCAGGGTCAGGCTACAGTGCCCCTCGTCCAGGGCTTGCCATGTGGGGCTGCCCCTGTGCCCCCAGCCCACCCCACAGCTGCTGGGGGGGTATGGCAGCCCCGGCATCCACCCTATGGATGAGGGGGCACAACAGCCGTGGTGACTTTTCCTGTCTCCCAGCCCCAGGTGTGTTTCTGCCGGAGGCTGCAGGAATTCCTGAAGGTTCTCCACCGCCTGCCTGGCCAGAGCCAAGCCCAAGGCAGCACCTGGGTGCTCCCACAGCTTTGCTCTCACAGCTTCACCTCCTGCCAGGCTGGAGCCTGCCTGCTCTCACAGGCCTGTGCTGCTGCTAATTGGCACAGCCATGACTGGGCTGTCCTGGGGCCGGGGCAGATCCTGGAGGTCTGGTATCCTGCAGCAATCCAGGCCTGGGTCCTGCCAGGACACAGGGATCCCCGCTCTGTAGCACTGCTGCACATGGGATGAACCTGCTTGGGCTCAGTGCTGTCCTACAGCTCCCACGGCTCCTGCCAAGGGATGCAGCACGCAGGGAACACTGCCCAACACTGGCCAAGGAGGATGGGTGTCAGGGCACACCTGCAGGCTGCTGGAGGGGTCCAGGGTGGGAATAGGACCCAAGAGGGGTGAGCAGGGCACAGTCACCTCTCTGCCTCCAAACCTGTGACAAGCAGCAGGAGGGCACAGGCTGCACGAAGCAAGTTTGGCCATGAGCCCGCCTTGCAAACCACCCAGGGAAATCCTTGGGAAGGCAGCAAGACCTCTGAGCTGGCGAGACAGGCGATTGTTAGGACGGAACTGTCCAGAGATGCCCTCGGTGCCGGCACAGCCACGTCCCCTGTGCACACGCTGGATGGCTCGGAGCCGGCAGCACCGGCTGGCCACGGCAGCAGCCCCTGCCTGTCACCCTCCCTGGGCCCCTTCCCGGCTCCCTGGTTAAATCCCACCACGGCTGCTTTCCTGCCCGGGGGCGAGGAGAGCCTGACTCACGCACTAGCAGAGATTAATAAGCGAGCAGAGGAGCCGGGCTCATCCTCTGAGCCGGCAGCTGAATCACCGGGCTCCGGCTGCCTCGCGCGTTGTTCCAGCGCTGAGTCAGTGCTGCTGCGCAGGGGAACAACGGCAGCGAGCGAAACTTGTGGCCTGTGAAATGCAGCAGCACGGAGAAATCAAAAAAGCACTGTTGCTGTAAGCAAGCTAATAGGGCTACCCACGGAGTCCCAGAAAAGCAGTGCTCTGGGCTCCAGCTTCCCCCCAGCAGAAATCCAAGCCCCAGCCTCTCGCAGGGGCGCTGCGCTCGGCAGCAGCAGTTTTCTTCCTGCTTAAAAGCTGCCACCTCTGTATTTATCATTTTTTTATGCTCAATCTTAATCGGATGATGTGGTCTGGTTGTTCCTCCCGCCCTGGCTGGGCTGCACGTGCGCTGCACACAGATATCCCAAGCCTTCCCCATCCCTGGCAGTGTCCAAGGCCAGGTTGGACGGGGCTTGGAGCAGCCTGGGATAGTGGAAGGTGTCCCTGCCCACGGCAGGGAGGTCGAATGAGATGAGCTTTAAGGTCTTTCCAACCCAAACTTATGCTATTCCCACAGCTCCCAAACTCACAGTCCAGGTCTACCACTTCCTCCAAAAGTACAAGCTGGGATTTTGAAGGATGAGCGGAACAGTAATTCCTGGAGAAAGTTCTGTCTCAGGGCAAGTCACAACCACCCTTCTCAAACCCTCCAGATCATCTCTAGCTGCCAGGCTGCCAGCGTTCTCCATCTCTCCCAGGTAAGGAGGAAGTCCCACTCTAGCCAGGTGTGCCAGCCCCCTTTTGCCACCCCAGAACAGCTCCTGCCATACAGCAACGTGAACAGCCACCACTAGCTGGGCCTTGCAAAATGGATCATATTTCACCTCAAAATGAAGCAAAAGCCTCCCGCACTCAACATCCTGCTTCCTGTGGTTGGGAGGGAGTGTCTCAAGTCCTCTTAGGGTCCGTGTCCACCCACAAGTCACACACTTGGCAACCTGGAAAGTACTTTGCTGATACACAGGACACAAAAACTTGGAGAAACGAGGGCGTAGAACCTGGATTCATGAAGCAGAGAGATGGGAATCACCTTGAGAAACAGGGCCAGCTGCTGGTCCGTCCTTAAACACAGCCCTGAATTACCAACATCACTGTGCCCTAAGTGCCTCTTTCTGATCATATCACCCCCAGACGAGTCTCAACCTCCCCTGACACCAGCTAATGACTGGGCTTTGAAGGTGCTGCATGGCAGCAAGTTCTGCAGGTTGATGGGAACATGTGGCAGCGCTGATCTCCTTCCTTCTAGCCTGGTGTAACATCCTTCTGCCCTAGAGAAGGGCCCAGAAGGGCCCAAAGGACACACCAGGAGTCACAGCATCACCCCACAACCACCAACCCCCCAGTGCAGCTCTGGGAGCCTCTGCACCCCAGACGGGTGGTGCCAGCCCTGAGCGCTGCCAGCAGCCCCTCCACCCGCCGTGCCCCACTATGAGCTGGCCGCAGTGGGGTGGTGCTGGGCAGGTCCCACACGAGCACAACGGGAAACCTCCCTGTCCATCATCCAGCCCAGTGTCATCGAATCTCCAGCCACCCCAATCTCAATGAACCATCAACCTGAAATAAAACAAAATCCGCTCAAAATCCCAGCAAGCACCAGGCTGCCTCTGTTTGCTCTTACAAGGATCTAATTCAGGTCTAATAGGACAGTTATTATGATATATTAAATGAGTGGCAATTGATTATTAAGAGCTTATTCATTGGACCTGGGCAGATGGGTAATCAGATACCTGCCTATTACATAGCTGTGAAACCACTCTGAATATGCTTCTAATGACCAAGTGATATTTACTTAACATTCAATATCCATCACTAGGAAAGGTCTCTCTAGATTTAATAAGCCTCTGTTATTTTATGTTTAATTAAATACCATCCACTATTAAAAACATATTTAACTGAGGTCGAAACCAGTAAAAACTGTATCTTATAACATAGCTGTTAAACCTCAAATATCTTCTTAATGATTAATTGGGATTTAGCACATGATCGCTGTCCTACCGAGAGCGGATGGAAAGCGGAAGCTCAACGATTCAGGGACCAAAGTGCTTTGCTTCTGCAAACAATTCTGCTGGTTAAATGGCTTGGCTAATAAAAATAAAACAGAGCAGTGGGAGCCTCGGTTCCTACGTCACCCAACTTTGGAAAATTCAGAATCCAGCACAGTCACTTGCACAGTGCCCAGCAACTCGCACGGCCACACGGGGAGCCAAGACCACCATCGTCCTCCCAGGGATCTGGCTACCACAGGTGCATTCCTGCGGGCCACGACATCAGCAGGACCTTTCCAGAGCTGCTGTGCCCCAGCTTCAAGGCAGAAGTTCTGGAGCAGTGGGCCAGGGGACTCCTGATGGGACAGTTCCAATTGGGATTGTGAATGGCATCCTTTCTGCTTGGGCTGGCCAGCTGGGGCAGTTCAGTGGTCCATCGCACCCACCAGTTCCCCCAGCAGAAACAACAGTGCCTGGAAGAAGCTGGAGACAGCTTTCATAGAACCATGTAATGATTTGTGTTGGAAGGATCTTAAAACTCATCCCATTCCAACCCCCTCTCACAGGCCAGGACACCTTCCATAGCCCAGGTTGCTCCAAGCCCCATCCACCCTGACCTAGGCCACTGCCAGGGATGGGGCAGCCACAGCTTCTCTGGGCACCCTGTTTGCCACAGTGGTCCGAAACAAAGAGATGCTGTCAGGCCAAGGGAGCAGTGAGCTCCCAGAACCAAGGGCCCTGGGAGCACAAGTCCTGCAGGAGCAGCAGACTGAGGACAGATGTTTCTGTCACTGCCCTGCACAAGTGTCCTCCATGCCCTCTGCTACAGGCAGCCCTGGACACACACAGTACACACAGCGTGTGCTTCCTTCACCTCTGGGCACAGGGACAGCTGATGGGGGAAAAGAGCCTCTAGACAAGGGGGAACAAGCTTGGACAGGGAGCAGGGGAAAGTCCAAAGCATGTCAGCGCTTGGAAAAAAGCCATTCCACCTCAGTGACCTCCTGAAAGAGGGTTTATTTTTATTGGTTTTGTTTTGAAAGACCTTGAAAGCAAAATCTGATACTAGCAAAGTATTAAATATAGCAGTACAGACCCACGTGGAGTGCACAAGAAAACAATTTCAGAATAGAAACGGCAAGAATGTCTACAAACACTGAGAAAAATACCAAGAGAGGGAAGCCAAGAGGGTCCTTTCTTTCTGTTGTTTCCCTCACAGCCTCAGGCACGCTGGGGAAGTCGGGGTTAGACCGTGGGCTGCTGTGCTTCAGTCCTGGGAAATGAGTCAAGAGCCTGGAATGTGTGCTCAGCACCCAGCACAGCCAGGGCAGCCCTGGGCTATGAGCTCATGGGCTTCCTCAGAGGGACCCTGGTGGGTCAGACCTGGGCTTGCAGTGCTCCAGAGAGAGGCACAGAGGGAGCATCCCAAGGGAACTGCTGGATGGGCTTGGAGATAGCCAAAGCTCTTCGCCAAAATCATGTCCCAAGAGTGAATCATCATCCTGCCATGAATGACACACCAAAGGGATAAGAAAACATTCCCCGTGTCTGACAAGGCACTGTGCTATGCACAAGGGGGGCTCTAAATATCCACATGGAAAAGATGTTTTTGGAGGAAAACCTCGATGCTATTCGATGTTTCTAAAAACAGGAGTCTCTGGGAGTCACGGAATCCCAGGATGATTTGGGTTGGAAGGGACCTTAAAGCCCATCCCATTCCACCCCCTGCCATGGGCAGGGACACCTTCCACTGGCCCAGGCTGCTCCAAGCCCCTTCCAACCTGGCCTTGGACACTGCCAGGGATCCAGGGGCAGCCACAGCTGCTCTGGGGAAGAAGAAGAAGTCTTTGTTTCCTTTTTCTTCACCAGAGAAGTCCAAGAGAGTCCAAGCAGCAGAGATCCAAGAACCTCAACCAGAGGGAAGCAGTTCAGAGCAGTTCAGTGCCAGCCAGGCAGAGGCTGCCTCCACAGAGGCTGCAAGGACAGGACATGAATCTCTTGGGAGGACGCTTGTGAAGTAACCTTGTCATCAAAAACACTCTATCACCTCCCAAATTTGAGGAGGAAAGTCCAGCTGGATTTCATTTCCTTCCCCAAGCACTGCTGTGTCTGTATTTGTATATATACAAATACACCAACGACCTCCCCACCCTCACCACGTCCCTCCCATGCAGGAGCCCCAGCAGCAGGGCAGGCAGGCCCAGGAGATACCATCTGGGCTGCTTCAAAGCCACGCAGCTGATTAAGGAAATGGCAGAGGTGCCTGTCTGGGGGATATGGTGATTAAGGATGTCTCCATCTCCCATCAGCCTTGGAGAACTGCTGCAATATCGCCCAGTGCCCCACAATGCCATGGGAGGAGCTCCACACCTGATGTGTGCTGTCTCATTCTGGAGAACTCAGAGGACATGAGGAGTGAGGAGGAAGCCTCTGGAGGCGGCTCCCTTGTCCAGTGGAGGAGAGCAAGACATCTGCTCCCCACACATCCATGTCCACTGGACAGGGCTGGGCTTTCCTCTTTCCCCTCCTTCAGACAGAAACCACTGCTCATTTAGAGTGAGTTAATCTCACTTTCGATCAACGCTTCACAAGAGCCTCACAACCTACAACTGCATTTTGGGATCTACAAATGGCTCCCACGGGGTATGGGAGGCCTCGGGAGCTGCTCCAGCACAAACACAAGGGTTTGCCTGCTTCAAATGTTCTCTTTGTATCCTTGCAACCCCAAGGTTCCCAAGAAGGAAAGGAGCACCTTTTCCACCAATCCAGTCCTCCAGCCGGGGCTCCGGGCCACATCCTGCCGAGTTTGAGTGTTTCCAGGAAAAACTTCAGGGCTGAACAGAGAAGGGCCCAGGTGGGCACCACAGATGTGTGGGATAAGGAGACAGAAGGGCTCTAAGAGCCTCCACAGAGGCCCCGTTGCAAGTTTCCTTCCACAACAACCAGGACATCCTCACTCGAAGCTGAGGCGGGGCCGGCCAAGCCCTCATGGAGTTGGACAACCCAACACACACAGGGCTCACAACAGAGCCAAATGCCACTTCTGCTCCTGCTGGATGTTTGTCACGTCACTTGGGAAACATCACCAGGCCCATCCTCCTCTCCATGCCTGCACCAGAGGCGTCTTCTCCAGTCCATGGCAACACGGGGGTACCCAAACCTGCTCCTCCCCTGCTCCACACCCCCACCCACACCAGCCAACGGCGCTCTGGTGATGCCCATTTCCCTCCATCACCTCCATGGCACTCCGGACACCCAGCCCAGGCACCACCACGTCTCTGTTGGGACAGGCAAATCCCATCCCTCCTCCCCCCTGCCTCAGTTTCCTCCACAGCAGAAGCAAACCAGCCTGTGGGTGCCATCCCACCCCAACCCCAGCAACACAGCCCGGCCTAACTCATCCCAGCCTGAAAACGCCCCGAGATCCCCCCTCCACCGCCGCCTAAATCCCGAGCTGCTGTTTGTTTAACCCCGGTGTGCAGATGGAGGCAAGCACCTAAACCCACAGCCCCACAGCCCTCCCACAGCCCCACTGCCATCCCACAGCCCCACTGCCATCCCACAGCCCTCCCACAGCCCCACTGCCATCCCACAGCCCCACTGCCATTCCACAGCCCTCCCACAGCCCCACAGCCCTCCCACACAACCCCACTGCCATCCCACAGAGCCTCACTGCCATCCCACACAGCCCCACTGCCATCCCACACAGCCCCACTGCCATCCCACAGCCCTCCCACAGCCCCACAGCCCCACTGCCATCCCACAGCCCCACAGCCCCACAGCCATCCCACACAGCCCCACTGCCATCCCACAGCCCCACTGCCATCCCCCACAGCCCCACAGCCCTCCCACAGCCCCACAGCCATCCCACAGCCCCACTGCCATCCCACAGCCCTCCCACTGCCCCACTGCCATCCCACACAGCCCCACTGCCATCCCACAGCCCTCCCACAGCCCCACTGCCATCCCACAGCCCTCCCACAGCCCCACAGCCCTCCCACAGCCCCACAGCCCTCCCACACAGCCCCACTGCCATCCCACAGAGCCCCACTGCCATCCCACAGCCCCACTGCCATCCCACAGCCCCACTGCCCTCCCACAGCCCCACTGCCATCCCCCACAGCCCCACTGCCATCCCACAGAGCCCCACTGCCATCCCACAGCCCCACTGCCATCCCACAGCCCCACTGCCCTCCCACAGCCCCACTGCCATCCCACACAGCCCCACTGCCATCCCACAGCCCCACAGCCATCCCACACAGCCCCACTGCCCCACTGCCATCCCACAGAGCCCCACTGCCATCCCACAGCCCTCCCACAGCCCCACTGCCATCCCACAGAGCCCCACTGCCATCCCACAGAGCCCCACTGCCATCCCACGGCCCCACTGCCATCCCACAGCCCCCAAGGGGCAGCACATGGATCGGTTGCTGCAAAACAACAACTTCCCTCTTTCTTTTTGCCGGAATTAACTGGGTTTAGCCTGGGATTTCGTTACATTTGTGGGCAGCCTTTCTGGAGACAGGCACCCGCCTGATGCTGGGGAGAACTGTCTGAAACCACGGGCACTTCGTGTGTGTTTGGATTCCAATCTTCCCGTGGTTCAGAATCCTGGGAAAAGGAATCGATGCTGCTGAGGTGAAGGTTTTGGGTTGGCAGTGTTAGACTGGAGGTAGCTGGCTGTCCAGCCAAGCTGCTGGGAGGCCGGGCTCCCTCCTTTGGCTCTCCCACAGCTCCCTGAGCAGGAGCTCACAGGGACCAAAGCACCGTGCATGGCCTCTGGGACATTTGGGGGCTTGCAGGCCAGGGAAGCGCAGCACACACGGAGCCTGCCCTCTGCCAAAACCCGACACTGCTCTGGAATGTAGAACTGCAAACGATACTTTAATTCCACAGTCACTCAACAGTAGCTCCGGCCTTGGGAAATACTGGGAAAGGCACATGCTCGGGAGCACTTACACGGAGCACATCCAGCCCCAGCCTAATCCCTGGGCTGCAAACCATGCTATCTTTATCAAAACTTCCCAGCCCGGCCAGTGCCCCCACCTGCCTGCCCTTGAATCAGCAAGAAACGCTGTGAGGCATCAGCCAGGCCAGAGCCACAGCTCAGCTCAGCTCAGCTCAGCTCAGCTCCCTGCTGGCGCCACAGCAAGGGACACTGGCAGTGGGGACACTGCCCGTGGTGCCATCCTGCCACCCTGCACCTCGATGGCCACAAAGCTGTCCTGCCACCTCCATGGCCACGGTGCCATCCTGCCACCCTGCACCTCGATGGCCACAAAGCTGTCCTGCCACCTCCATGGCCACGGTGCCATCCTGCCACCCTGCACCTCGATGGCCACAGAGCTGTCCTGCCACCTCCGTGGCCACGGTGCCATCCTGCCACACCACACCTCGATGGCCAAAGGGCCCTTTCACCCAGCCTGGGCACTGTGAATGTCTCCACTGTCCTCCCCACCCAGGACACTTGCGTGCTGAATGGTTTTGTCCAGATCCCCCTCTCCCCACAGGGCACATCCCAGAGCACATCCCAAGCCCCCAGGCGCAGGGTCCCTGCACTGAGTCCTGTTGGTGGCTGGCTCCCGCCCCGTGCCTGGTGCTGACGGGTCAGCGCTGCGGGAGGCTGTGTCCCCTGTCCCGCACGGGGACGTGCTCACACACAGCACCCAAGGAGCCAAGAGAGCCTGCAGCACTCGGCCCCATGTGCTCTGCTCCCCCCAGGAGCTCACAGCTTCTGTGCTTTCACCTGCTTGCACCCTCAGCCTCCCCTGCAGGGGTGCGTGCTGTCCCCAGCAGATCCAAGGGGACCACGCGGTGGTGAAGAGTCGGGACAGACCCTCAAAAACGAAGGTCAGAGGATATGGTAAACTCAGAAGAGCCACATAAGGAACTCAGCAATGGCCACGGCTGGATTTATTACCGGGAGGGAGGATGTGAACTGCAGGAGAGTTTGCAGTTCAGATTTAGCACCTCTCAGTGCTCAGTTGATGAGCTGGAGAGGAGAGCTCAGCACATCGGGATGAAGGCTGCTCTCGCCTTTCAGGAACTTCCTGCTCTGGTTTCAGCTCTTTCTTCCTTCCTTCCTCTCAAGCTGTCCCCTCCTAAGTGGATGGTTTTGGAGACCAAAGGATAAAACAATTTGCTTCTCTGTTCCTGAAAAAGGGCTTTCAGGTCCCTGCTGTCATGCTCCAAAAGCTCTCCATGGCACAAGGGGCATTCCCAGGACAGGTGCCACATCCCACAGCTCAGGAGACTTTCCTGGGCCCCTGCCTGTGCTTCCACCTTCCCCTGCCTGCTCACCCACCACAGGCAGCAGCAGATGGGGTCCTGTTCCCGTCTGCAAACTCCCACTGCCCTCCAGCAACGCACTGCACAGTGAGAGCTGTCCCACGGCATGTCCCTGCTGCCACCTGCCATGTCACACCATGTCCTGTGTGTGACACAGCCCAGACCTGCAACACGAGGTCCCTCTCCACATCACAGCCTACCTGGATGGAGACACGCTGTCCCTGCACATCAGCACCAGAGCTCAGTGCTTCTCCTGCCCTGGGTCACACAGGTACTGTGACCTTAAACCTCACCTGCCCCAGAGATGTGCCATAGGTGATCCGCACTGGATTAAGGTTATCATGATGGAAAAATCCTACAGTGTTTAGTGTACAACCCTCCTCTAACCTCTGGCACTGAACCAGCCCCTCAGCTCAAGGCTCTGCATTGTGAACACGCAGGGCTCTGGACCAGGGACAACTATTGCTGCCCCTGCCCTGCTCAGACACACTCCAGAAAAACAGGTTTCTTGTCCTGGGTCAAATACTGGTTCTTCAACAGAAAAGACCCACTGGGATATCTGAGGCTGTGCATGAGCTCTCATTGATCCTGCATGTAGCTGGTCTCTGAGCATTCCATAAAATCATAGAACCACAGAAGGTCCTGAGTGGGAAGAGATCCACAGGGATCATCCAGTGCAGCTCCTGGCCCTGCACAGACACCCCAACAACCCCACCCTGGGCATCGCTGGCAGCGCTGTCCAAACGCTCCTGGAGCTCTGGCAGCCTCGGGGCCGGGACCATTCCCTGGGGAGCCTGGGCAGTGCCCAGCACCCTCTGGGGAAAGAACCTTTCCCTGATACCCAACCTGACCCTGCCCTGGCCCAGCTCCAGCTGCTCCCTGGGTCCTGTCCCTGTCACAGA
Source organism: Corvus hawaiiensis (assembly GCF_020740725.1). Taxonomy (NCBI): domain Eukaryota; kingdom Metazoa; phylum Chordata; class Aves; order Passeriformes; family Corvidae; genus Corvus; species Corvus hawaiiensis. The sequence goes on along the minus strand of NC_063228.1, from coordinate 15,802,783 downwards.
GCAGAGATCAGAGCTGCCCCTCGGGATGAAGCTGTAGCCACTAATGAGGTCTGACCTCAGTACCCTCCAGCTGAACAGACCAAGTGCCCTCAGCCCTTTGTTTGGTCAGGTGAGGTCCCTGCACCACGGGGGACAACATCCAAAGCTGAAGGTTCCCATGTCCTGTGGTCCCAGTGCCCACCTATATGATCTCCAAGGGTCCTGATTAGTACAAGCTCAGGCTCTGGTCAGGGAGCCCGGTGTAGGGTGTCCAGAAGCACAACCATCACTCCAGGAGGCACTGACTCCAGGGTGGTTCTTTGGCAGGCTCAGATCGCCTACACATCCACTGGCGAACATCTCCTGCCTGAGTGCTGCTCCATGTAGCTCTGCTTTCCTTGGGAGGCTTGACCCATAGCCAAATCCCTCAAAACCACGAGCCAAAAGAGAGCCCTGGCTATTTCAGGGTGTGTGTCACATCAGACAGTGGGGAGAGTGCTGCTCCCCCAGTGCCACCTGCACGGGTCTCTTCTCTCAAGAGAGCCCTGTTTGCCACCTGGAGCGAGCAACCCCACCCTGCCTGTCCACTGCCACTTCCCAGCAGCGATCCCTCTTCCCAAGAGCTCCTGCAGGCCAGGACTGGGCTTTGCTCCCCGTCTCAGCGAGGCAGGGAGGGAGAAGCCCCTTGTGCCGCCTCGCCAGAGCACCATGCCGTGCGCTGGAACAGGGTAACCCGAGCTGTGGCTTCCCGACATTCCTTGTGGCTCCAGCTCCCCAGCCAAAACAAAACCAACATTTTCCTTTTTTTTTTTTTTTGATTCCCTCTTCTCCTTGAGGCCAAGCAGGAGGAGGGGGTGTCCCCCAGCACGTAGCCAAAGTTGCATTGGCTGGAAAGCAGCTATTCCCAGCCGGTTCCCAACTTCCAGCAGTGTTCCCGAAGCCCCCCCCCACCCCCACCAGCAGCCCTTGGGTGAGCAGGGTATGTGGGGTGACACCGTGGGGTGACATCGTGGGGTGACACCGTGGGGTGACATCGTGGAGTGACACCGTGGAGCGAAGTGGTGGCACTGGGGCACGCAGTGATCGTACAGGAGCACTGTCTGCTCCTGGCTGATGGAAATCACTGCTGCTGCTGCTGGAGGAGCTGGGGAAGCACCGCTGGGCTCCATCGACACGGAGCCAGGGTGTCCCTCCTTAGAAACTTCCCCGAGAACAGCAGCAAAAGGAAGGACAGTGCAGCTGCAGGGATAACACCAGTCATGTTCGTGTGACCCCGCGGCCACATCGGGAGCTGCGGGGCTTTCCAAGGAATGTGAAAAATGATCTGGAGGCTGTCCCCTACATGGTGTGAGCACAGCAAGCATGGCCCGGGTAGAAAGGAGGGAATCACACCTCGAGGCTGCATAATGGACACAGATTCACCCAATATTCTGAGTTGGAAGGGACCCACAGAGATTATTGAGTCCAACTCTTAAGTAAATGGCTACATGGGGATTGAAGTGAGCCCTGTTTGTGTCACCCCGATGAGCCGGTGGCATCCCCATCAGTCCCCCTCTGAGAGGCTCCTGCTCTCCACATCACCCCACGGCAGGGCTGGTAGCCATGGGATGGTGTCAGGAGGGGGGCACAGCTCCTCTGCTGTCAGCAAGCATCCAAATCCACCGTCCCATGCCATCCCAGTCTGCTACAGGGCACAGTGGAATGCAACTGGAAGGCAGGCTCACTCTCCAAAGCACTGGGACACAGGGACGTGATGAGCCTGTCCCCAAGCAGGAGAAGTGGCAGGGAGCAGTGAGGAGCCCCAGCTGCCAGGGGTGGCTGGGGTTTACCTTGGCTGGCTGCCCAACACCCCCCAAACTGTTCTCTCACTCCTCCTCCTCAACAGCAGCCCCAGAGCTGCAAATCCCAAACTGCTCTGAGCCAGCTCGGGAAGCAAAGGCTTGCTAAAGCAAAGCTCAAAGCCCACAAGCCCATGGTGTTAAGGCACCCTGCAAAGCACCAGCCTGGACAGGGCAAAGGGGACAGTGCTGGGCTGGCCCATGCGGAGCAATGTGGGCACATCAGTCCATTGTGCCAAGGGACTCTGGGGTTGGCAGGAGAGGAGTGTGAGCACAGTGCCCTCACCATAACAGGTCTTTTTCAGACCCACAGGCAGTGAGCAGAGCTGTGAAACTCAACTTTGATCACCCCAGGGCAAACCCTGGCACTGCTGCTCTGCAGCTGAGTGTGAGCCGAGTGAGCATGGGGTGAGAGCCGGGTGAGCCGGGGAGGGGCTGCCAGCCTGGGTATCCTCCTGCCTGGGGTCTGCTGCAAACACCAAAGGTGAAATTCTCTGCTTGCATTAGAGGAGCACAGATTCAACAATCACAACAGTTGGACCACTGGGTCAAGCCCCATTGTAGGAGGTTCAACAAGGCTCAGTGCCAGGTCCTGCACTTGGGTCACCACAAACCCCTGCAGCTCCGGGCTTGGGGCAGAGTGGCTGGAATGTGCCTGGCAGGAAAGGCCCCGGGGGGGCTGGTGACAGCAGCTGAACCTGAGCCAGGTGTACGCAGGTGGGCAAGAAGGTCAATGCCACCTGGCTTGGATCAGCCATAGCGTGGCCACAGGCCCAGGGCAGTGACCATCCCCTGTGCTGGACACTGCTGAGGCACCTCCAGTCCTGGGGTCAGTTCTGGGGTTCTCACAACAAGACAGACCCTGAGGGGCTGGAGCGTGTCCAGAGAAGGGAAGGAAGCTGGGAAGGGGCTGGAGCCCCAGGAGCGGCTGAGGGAGCTGGGAAAGGGGCTCAGCCTGGAGCAAAGGAGGCTCAGGGGGGACCCTGTGGCTCTGCACAAGTCCCTGACAGGAGGGGGCAGCCGGGGGGGGGGTCGGGCTCTGCTGCCAGGGAACAGGGACAGGAGGAGAGGGAACGGCCTCAACTTACACCAGGAGAGGTTTAGGTCGGATATTGGGGAAATTTCTTAACAGAAAGGCTGGTCAGGCACTTGCACAGCTGCCCTGGGCAGTGGTGGAGTCCCCATCCCTTGAGGGATTTAAAGGCTGTGTGGATGTGGCATTTGGGACTTGGCAGCGCTGCATTTATGGTTGGACTTGATTATCTTAAAGGTCTTTTCCAAACTTAGTGGTTCTATGACTCTGTGATTCTGTGCTTAATGGCTTCCACAGCAACTGCTGCCTGCTGGCCATAGCAGGGGAGTCTCCACGATGGGAAAAAAAAGACATTCACCAAGGAATGGGAAAAAGGAAATGCTGTCCTGGTGAGCAGGAAATGTCACCAAGGACAGGGCAGGAGCACGTACCAGTCTGAGGTGGGAAGTGGTCCCAGCTGGGTTGGTACAGCTGAGAGGCAGAGGCACTTCCCATGTGGGGAACATCCACTCTAGAAATGCTAAAAGCTGCTCCTCAGTCACCAGGACAGGGAAAAAAATCAGCGATGTGCCAAATTTAACAGCAAGCAATGCCTTGTCAGTTAACGTGACTTAATTGATAAATTCCTAACTAATTCGAAAGTTCTGCGGTAAAATGTGCCACGCTCTGCACCTCTCAGCCAGGCTATCATCAGATGGGGAGGGACCAGGTTCCCACCGTTCTTGTCCCTGTGCCTGGGGCACAGGGAACAACCTTGGGATGAGAAATCCCCCAGGGCTGGGTGTGAATACCCCCAGCCCTGCCCATGGGACCGCAGCTCTTCTGCAGAGGCTCCCACAGCAAGCTGCAGCCTAGAGAAAGAGTTAAGGCATGCCCCGTTTCTGACAGTGTTATTCAATACATTATTGACGTTGAAAAGTCGTCACGTTACAAGCCAGCAGTCCACGAGTATTAGGGGGAAACTAGAGGCACGCAGAGACACCCAGAGCATGGAGCCGTGGGCCCCTCCGAGCTACGGTTACGTTACCGCACACAAACTCTTTTCCCAGACTCGTTTTCCTCCCCCATTTGAGGCGAAACCGACTCGTCTGTTATTTGCATTTAATGCCACAGTGAATCCCTAAATCCAGCTCAGGGAATGGATTACTGAGGGGGGAGGGATGGCTGCACTGGGGTTTTTTTCTCAGGCTTCGGCAGTTCTGATGCTCTATGGTTGAAATGAGGAGGGGACAGTGGTGCTGGGGACTGGAGTCTCTTCCTGGCTGCTTGGCCAGCCCCGTGTCCCCAGACCGGCCGGACCTCCCCAGCTGTGCTGGCTGCAGAGCCTCCCCCAGCAGAGCCCAGTGCTCTGCCCAGCACCTCCCTGCCGGCTCTGAGTGCTGAGGTTCCCACGGAGCCGGGGCTGGCAGCTGTCTGTGCCAATTTCACAGAATCCCAGGGCTGTTTGGGTTGGAAGGGACTTTAAAGCTCATCCCATCCCACCCCCTGCCATGAGCAGGGACACCTTCCACTGGCCCAGGCTGCTCCAAGCCCCAATGTCCAGCCTGGCCTTGGGCACTGCCAGGGATCCAGGGGCAGCCACAGCTTCTCTGGGCACCCTGTGCCAGGGCCTGCCCACCCTGCCAGGGAACAATTCCTTCCCAATATCCCATCCAGACCTGCCCTCTGGCACTGGGAAGCCATTCCCTGTGCCCTGTCCCTCCAGCCCTTGTCCCTAATCCCTCTCCAGCTCTCCTGGAGCCCCTTTAGGCCCTGCAAGGGGCTCTGAGCTCTCCCTGGAGCCCTCCCTTGTCCAGGTGAGCACCCCCAGCTCTCCCAGCCTGGCTCCAGAGCAGAGGGGCTCCAGCCCTCGGAGCATCTCTGTGGCCCTTGGAACCATTAATTGCAGAGCACTACCATCACAACAGTTCACAGGAACAGCTGTATTTTATTCTGTGTCTTCCTCCAGCCCACACCTCATCCTTCACTCCAGACCCCACAGTGGTGATGGTGCTTCTCTGGGGAGGTCAAGTCCAGCAGCAGGAAAAGAAGATTTTAAAATAATTTAAGGAGTGTCATCCCTACGGCCAGCACTGGGGAGAGGAATCCCACCATGGTGCAGACCTTGGTCTGCCACGAGGCCGGAGCATCTTGAGGGCTTCAGGTTCCACCAGCTGCTCCAGCCATGGGCATCTCCACCCTGCCAAGCCTATGGGAGCCCCAAACTGCACCTTGTCCCCCTGCCCACCCCAGGTGAGCTGGGAAGGTCATGAGGCCCCTCGTGATGGCAGGTAGGGCAGCAGACACTGCTGCCAGGGCAGGCAGGGCCTGGCAGCACCTGCACAGCACGGGGTCGGCCCCGCGCGGGGCAGAGGAGGCTGACGGGCACAGGGAGCTCGCCAGGCACGCTCCCTCCCTGCTCGTATTTTATTTCATCTCCTGATGGGTGAAATGTGTCCTTAATTTGTACAGAAAGAAAAAACGAATGAGCTGCATTCTCACACCCTTAACGAAGACAACACGCAAAGCCCTTTCAAAGCCGGCGCCACACATACGACGCGCTGCCTTGTTCTAATTAACGATGTCTTTTCTCATTAGCCACGGCCGCATGTGCTCCAGGCCGCGCTGCCTCTTGGGTGAGGGCCCTGCGGTGCCCACTCCTGCCCGGCAGCCCCGGCTGGGCACTCCCTGACCTGGGCACTCCTCTGGGCTCCAGGGCCAAGTAGGGGCAGCACATCCAAGCCCTTCCCAGACTATCCGTCCCCAGAGGGCTGTTTCTGGCTTTGCTGGCGTTTGAGAGAGGGGTGCATCTGGTTTTAATCTCATCCCTCGCGGTAGCTGTCACCATGGGTTTGCTGTCAGGGTAAAAGATGCCTTCACACAGCCTCGTGCCAAAGCAGCAGACATGGAAACCCCAGGCCACAGCAAAGCCCCGATGTCCTGGGCTACCCTGGGCTCTTCCCCTGGCCCAGCGGGCAAGGCAGGGGCTAGCACCCCATGCCATTGCTTGCAGGGTGGGCACAGTGAGCACAGGAGCCCTGGCACTGGGCAGCACACAGCTCCCTTTCTGCCAGCAGCACTGGGGACGTGGGTGCAGTCTCTGGGGACCCAGAGCAGCACCCTGGGCTGCGGGCACTGTGCCAGGCACTGCAAACCCCCCAGGGCCGCCTGCCTGACCCAGAGCATGCTCAGGCCGAGAGTCTGCGCTCCAGTCGCCTCCTCCCCTCTCCCCAAAAACACAGGGAACCACAAGAACCACAAAAATGCCTCTTGTCCACAGCACGGAGCCTGTCTCTCTGAAGGGCAGGGCATGCTGCCGGCGGACCGGCCACACCACTCACCCTGCCCGGGCTCCTGGAGAGCCGCCAGCCTTTGGGAGCAGCTGTCACATGAAAGCAAACACTGCCAGCCATGGCACTGACAGCGGAGCAGCTCTGACGCCGCTCGGCTTTGACATTGCTCCGTCCCGGTTCAGTTCAGTGGCTGCCCCGCAGCCCCTCCTCCTTCGGATCGCGGCGCTGTGACATCACCCTGCCACGCCACGGTGACAGCAGTGACATCACAGCCCACAGAGGCCGGCAAATCTACCCCCTGCCCAAGCATGGGGAGAAGTGGAGGAAGCAGGGAAAAGGCAGGGGATGGCGTGGAGATCACAGAACCATGGAATCATTACAGCTGGAAAAGCCCTCTAAGGTCATCAAGTCCTACCACTAACCAAGGACTGCCAGGCAGCCCCCGAACCTTGTCCCCAAATGCCATAGCCACATTGTTTTTGAACACTCCCAGGGATGCTGACTCCACCAGCGAGGTCAGCAGAGGCTGGAGCAGAGCAGCACCCAGGTTGTCCAAGCAGGAACTGACCTCACCCCATCCCCAGGCCATGCGGTCACCCCATCGAAGGAATCTGCAAGGAAGGGGGTTGGAAGCGATCTCAGAAGTCAGATGAGTGTTCCCCAGCTGTGTCTGGGAATGCCAGCCAACACCAGTGTAGGAAAATCAACTCTCCTTGCCATGTCCTGGGATGTCCTGGCAGGCACAACTCCTCCTGCACCATGCCCAGCTGGAAGAGCAGCCAGCTCCAAAGTATCCCCAGCCCCATGGGCCATGTCCTGCTTCACACCAAGGGACTCCAAGGGCATCCCTATAGCCACACCTGAGACTGGCCAGGGTTTCATCCTCCAAACAGGGCAACAATGCAAGAAAGCCCAACAGCAGCCCTGGAGTTTCTCAAATGGGCTGAATGAGGAGCAGGACAAACAAGGCCAGTAAATGCCAATTGGCAAGTACAGGGCCTGGGTCTCCTGAAAGGCCCTTATGGATGTGCATCCCAGTAATCATGATGCAAAGTGCCACATGACAGGATTTACTGCATTTCGTGGACTGGTGTCTCCTCTCCCTCTCGCAGTCACTGAGCAATGCGCCCTTCCCCCCGGCTGCCACCTCCAGCAAGCCCAGGAATGGCTGATGGGCTGGGAAGCAGCTCCCGCTGGCTGCAGCGTCCTGGCAAAGTTGGTAGCAAAGGGCTCTGAAGCACAAAACCCCCGCGCCAGCCGGTTCCTTTGCGGGGCAGGGGGGATGGACATCCCCGGAGCCTGCTGCCCCTGCGGCGACATCCCTGTGCCTGGGCATGCTGGAGCACAGGCGGGTGCGGGCACACCGCGCTCCGCCACCAGCTGGGCTCACGCAGGGCAAGGAGAGGTCACACTCCTCCACCCAACCCCCAGGAAGCCTGAGCCCCAAAGTTCAGTGGGCACAGGATGTGGGAATGGTGCTGGCAATCCCGATGGAAAACCTGAGGCGAGGCAGCGCCTGCCCCGAGCTGCCATGGCAAAGCTGGCCCGAGGGAGGGTGTGAGTGCCACGACTCCGGAGCTGGTCCCAAAGCCTTCCATTCCGCCCTTGGGTTTGCCGAGGGTTTGCTGCCTCATCCAGAAGCCAGAAGAGTTTTATGGATCTCAGAAATGACGGGCACAGCCCCAATAATCGGGAACGAGTCTCTCCTCGCTGTGTCCCTGCCGAGCCTGCAGACTCGCAGGCTTGGAGGTGCCAACTGCCCCCAGTCTCGCTTAATAAGGTGTTAACTCCCGGCCTAATTGCCACCACTTAATATGTCAACACCCTTCACCTCACTGCTGCTGAACAAGGAGAAGGTTTGAACCAGCACAGCTCGCTGCACACTCCTGTGTTTGATCCTCAGCTGTGTTTTCTTTCTGCGTCGCTCCCCTCCATCGCTCCAGTGTGAGAGCCCAGTGTTCCCCCATCTCCCCCAGTCCCTCTCCCCAAGCAGGGGAGCATCTCCCCTCCAACCATTCATGTTCAGTCCTCCCTCTCTCCACACACAGACGTTCACAAAGGGAACTTCGCTTACAGCATCCCAAGGTTGCACAGGAAACAAAAAGGCAGGAAATTAAAAAGGTTCTTGTAACAACAGTAACAGAGCTGCAATGCACAGCTAGGATGTACATAAAATACCTTCTAAAATAACGTGTCAGCCCAGCTCCTCACCAGGAGGGCAGGGCCACGCCAGGGCCTGTACCCACACGGCGCAGGAGAAGGCAGCACACACGTTGCCGTGATTGCAGCCGTATCCTTCCATTTTTTTCTAAGATTTTTCCAAATTCAGCCATTACCATGTTTTATATCTATTCACGTCACTCCACCTTTTGCTTTTTAAGGCACAGAAGATGGAAAAGCAATAAAATCAGTCTCTGAGTTTAGTCCTCTGCCCCATTCACACAGACAGTTTCAGCAATTTATTTGAGGCTGCTGTTAAAAATGCCTCTTGCTCACATCCTAACAAACTGGCAGCACAGAACTCTCCAGAAAAGGGTGATTCATGCAGTATTTTTCTTTTAAAAGGCTACTTCCTAGAGCATCCAAAGCAGCTCTTCCTCGCTGTACTGGGATACAGTTCCCATCCTTGCAGAGGTGAGTAGGAAGGAGGGGATGGGCTCAGGACTCCGAGAGCAGCACCAACACTTGCACTTGCAGAGTACCTGCCCGACCCGCCGAGGCTCAGCCAACACCTTCAGCTTTCAGCAGAGCAGAAAACTCACCAGCCCTCCCCCAGTTCTCTTTCCAAGCACTCCCCTGCAGAGTCCCAAGGGATGAGCCAATTCCACCCCGGTATTGCAGGCCCTTGGATTCAGGGTGGAAACCCATTTTGGTGATCAAGCTCCTTCCTCACCCACCTCACTCCCTGACTTGGAACCAGGGAAATCTGAGCAGTGGTATCTCCCCATCATCACCTCTGTGGTCTCCCTGCCTGGCCCTGGCTTTGAAGGTCACTCCAAGGCTTGCACAGTCATCTGTGCTATGGACTGGCAGCAAATTCAGCCCCTGAAGTTACAGGGCAGATGCCAGCATAGCCATGAGCTCCCATGCAGATGTTGCCTCTCAAAGCTGGGATGACCTGGGGAAGCAGAGGAACAGGCTCCAGCCACTTTGGTAACGCTGCTAATGAGATGGACATTGATCCACGTGCATTGGCTTCACCCTTGGGAGACACAGCTGGGCTCTCCCAGAATTCTCCCTTGGATGGGTGCAGGTGAGGGGCCACCACCCCGACTGTCACAGCGAGCTATGGGCTGGGACACAGCCCAGCCTGGTGCCAGCCCCGAGCCTCTTATAGCCCATGGACACCCACCAAGCCTGGAAGAGCTCATTTTCTGCAACTACGGCCCTGCTGGCTCCCCTGCCCCTTCCTCACCAGGAAAAGAGCCAAGAGCTGAGCAAGTCAAAGAGCATCCCTTGCCACAGGTGGCCCGACAGCCACGTGCAGATGCCCCAGAGCCTGGCAGACCCTCTCATGGCCTGGGTGGTGTGGTTGAGATGACCTGACCCTCCACTGTAGTCACAAACCTTCCAGGGCTGGTCCCATCACTGATCCACTGGAGACTGAATGATAAACTGAGAGTCAAGTCTCTTGGTTGAACACAGCCAGGCCTCCTTCCTCAGCTGTCCACCTTCCCTGAGGTCCTCCCATGAGTGAGGAAACAGAAACGAAGGGACAGGGGCCTATTACCCTGTTCCAGACTCTGCTTTGCTGCCAGGACACCGCGCTGGCGCACAGCAAGGGTTCTGATGGGTGCATTGGCTCATTGCCAGCCTGATCCACACTCCAGCGAGGGGACGGGAGCTCTCCAAGCATCCCACACAGCTATGGCCCCAACCAACTCCTAGCAGCATCACAAACTAAAGGTCAGCTCGAAACGAGGAAGGGGATGGAGAACCTGCCATGTGGTCAATGCCACGGGAGAGAGGAGGGAGGGCCTGGAGCAGATCAAGGAAGAGGAAGGGGGAAGGCCAGGTTTGGGAAAGCAGAAGCCAGACAGCCAAGGGATTTTGCTCCATCACCAGCGTCGGAGCCGCGGCCCTGAGCGCTCAATGGGGATGTGAACAGCGAAACCCGATCGGCTGTTAACCCAGGAATGCGTGGAAATGGCAACTGCACATAACTCCAGGGAATCCGCCAGCGGTGCCCCAGCACCCGGAATCGCACGGATAACCCGCGCGCTTCACGCATGAGCTCATCCTGGGGATAATGCTCTCACATGAGCCCAGCCAGCAGGAATTCACCGCACGCTCGGTGGGACGGGGGGGCTCAGGGGGACACCCTTCTCCTCCTGCTCCTTTCCCCTTGCCCTCCTGCCACCATCCCACGTTTCCCACGGATCGCGCGCTGCACCCTGGGAGCGCGCGGGTCCCAAAGCCCTGCTAGCTGTGCCCGGTGCTGCAGCCTCCCCGTGCAGGGCTGCAGAGGGGCTGGGGACAAACCCCATAAAATACTATAAAGTCAGGGGGAAAGAAAAGGAGGGGAGAGGCATCTGTGCTCCCACCTGCCTAGCACTGAACCTGCTTCTCTTCCCCGTTCCACCCACATCCTGGCTGCTGGTGGTGCCTCATGCACCCGCAGCACTGGGAGGGATCGCGCGCCAGCTCTGGGAGCACGCTGGTCACCGTGAGATGTTGCACCATTCCTCACAGCACTGCACCCATGCAATTCCTCTCCTTGCCTCTGCCCTCTCCTTGCACCGTAGTCAGCCTTGCGGAAAGGAGCTGAAATCCATGCAGCTCCCCTCTCCCTGGGAACCATCCAGCAGCCCAACACAGCTTCCCTCTCCCAAGCAGCAAGTGACCCACAGGAGAACCGTATCTTCTGTTCCTCCCTCTCCCAAATGCATCAGCTCAGAACTTGCTGTCTGCTGAAACGGATGGTAAAAGTCCCACAGAGCAGGAGCAGGACTTGGCCTTTGGTGGAGGATTTGCCGTGCTCCACAGGGCAGGCATCCAGGGGGTCCAGGTGGCCAGCTTGGCTCACAGAGGACACGTTTGTCACCGCTCAGGCACTGACACCCCCCGCCCGTGGTGGCTTTTCTGAGGACCACCTACAAGTGAAAGTCAAATGCCTGCCCCTTCCACACCTCAAGGTGTCTCCTCCAGAAAGCAGCTTCCCTGTATCCATCTCCTGGTGGGAACCAAGGATGGGCAAAGCCACCACAGGTGGAGGAAGAGCTCAGACCTGCAAGGCAGGAATTCAAGCTGCATTGCACCTGGCACAGGGACTGCTGCAAACCAGGGAGCTCCAAGGGCTATCGGGTCACGAGGAGCAGATTCAGCCCCTCAAACGTGCGGCACCCCAGCATGTCCTGAGGGCTGGGCTGCATCCTGCTGGGATGAGATCCCTCTCAGAGCCTGGCAGGGGTGCCTTACAGGGGGCACAGCATTCATGCCCAAGGTCAGGTAATTGGAGTTTTGGAAGCAATTCCAAGCTTTTTTGAACTGCCTCCAGAGAAGCAGGATCTTCTACCTTTGAACTGAATGATCCAATCTTTCCACAAGTGCTCCACAACCAAATCCCTCCCTCTCCAGTGGCTCGGCTCAGGGAGCCTCTGATGTCACTCACCCTGGAAATGCCAGGACAGGAACAAAATGAGCCAGCCCAAAAACAGCTTAGCCAAGACAAAATGCAGGCTGACCACAAGAGTTTGGGTGCATAACCTGTCCTCCCCTGGTTGGACAGGCCCCCAAAGAGGACTGGAAATGCAATTTAATGTGCCAGCAGAAGGATACTTTACACCTGGACAGCTCCGTTCAAAGAGGCGCTGCACTGGGCTGTGGCTCTTTTGGACACACCCCCCCATATTCCCCTGGAGCTTCCATCTTCTCCTCCAGGCAGGGCTCTCCCCTTCCATGGGGAAGCTTGACCCAGGAGCTGGCTCAGGACTCAGGGGTGGGCAGAGAGCTGGCAGTGGGAGGAGAAGGGACCAAGGCTCAGACTGCAAAAGGAAAAAGAAAATGAAAAATTAGGCCAAGAAAGTGGAAAGCTGAGAGGTAACACCACAGTGGGACAAAAATCCCAGGGGCAAAGAGACACGGCAGAGGTCACAGCCGGCCTGCCCTGGAGGAGAGGGGTAGGAGCAGATGCAGAGCAGGGGTAGCTCCTCTTTTTGACCCCTTCCAATCCTGCATCCCACGGCAGAGCTGCATTTCTGCTTGATCACCAGTGCCCGGGACATGGAGCAACAGGAGATGCGTGTTCCTGTCCCAGGAGGTCCCAACGTTCCCCAAAACGTTGCCCACACCGTGTCACCGCCAGTGAAGCGAGATTTTCCCCAAAGCCGGCCAAGAGCCCTGAGCAAAGCGTCGGCATGTGAGACAGCCCCGGCCCTGCGAGGAGGATGCCTCGGAGCCCGGGGTAACCGGACACCCGGCCGGCTCCCGCAGGGACGGTGATTTATCCCTTTGCCGGGAGAGCGGGGAGCAGCGGGAGCCCCGCACGGGTGGGGCAAGCGGCACCAGGCAGCACCCTGGGAGACCCCATGAGATCCCAAAGATCCCAACACATCTCCAAGCTACTTCCAAGCCACAGACTAGAGCCGTGCCAGCCCTTTCCGTACGTGCCAGGCGATGTGGCAGTCACGGCTCCGCGTGACTCGTCCGGAGCCAGGCGCCGGCAGACAGAGTTACCGGAGTCTCCCGCGGCCACGCTGGAGGCGAGCAGGAGGAGGAGGAGGAGGAGGAGGAGGAGGAGGAGGAGGAGGAGGCCGAGGGCTCACGGGGGACTCGCTGCTCCAGCGCGACATCTAAAGGACTCCACAGGCGGGTGCACGAGAAGGATTTCGCCGCCGCATCCCCGCTCGCACCGCATCCCTCCGGCTGCAGGCACCGGTGCTGGACGCGCCGGGCTCCCGACCGGGCTCGGAGGAGAGCGACGGACGTGGTGCTGGGCTTGAAATCCCGGAGCGACTGCACAGGCCTCACCCGTAACAGCACGGATTTGCAGCCCCAGAGGGAACGAGGGTGCAGGGGCTGCAGGGATGCACCAACATCTCCTCATCAGCCAGGAGCAGCAGAAACAGCGGCTCTGCCCCTTGCAGACACATCCAAACCTGGCCAAAGCATCCCAGAGCTTAGGGATGAAGGTACAGGATGCTTTGGAAGGTGAGGAGCAGGGCTCAGGCTGCAGGAGCAGAGCGGGGGCTGCATTTTATCCTCTACAGAGCCGTGGGCTGGTGCCACAGGCAAGGAACAAAACTACTGCTGAAAAGGAAAATCGGCAAGATGGAAAGGTGCAGAACACAGCAGGTGTGGGCACAGAGCCAAGAGCAGCCCCCACACCCAAAACTTCTGATTCTCCCTGCCCTGCCCCTCCCCTGCTTCCCATCACTCTCTGACACCCGATAAATGCCTGGTGGCAAAGTCCTGCAAGGAAGTTCACAGGTATCAAACCATTAGGCTGCTCAAGACATTCTTCTGAAACCTACAGAGTTTATTATTCTCGAGAGTCTTTGCTGTGCTTCTTCTATACCAGCCTGAAATATTCCTCAGCAGGTGCAAAATTCTTTCCTGAATTCCAAACAAAGGTCTATTCCTAACAAATTACAGGCATTGCTGTGAACCAGCTGACAGATTGCAGTGCAAGGGCCTCACCCCAGCTACATCACTGGGACCCCCATTTGCCCCACTCAGAGCAGGACATTTTTTCTATTAATGGGAACAGGATTTTTGGGGCAGCCACAGATGCAGGGAGCAGAGGTGGACTTGGCTTGGTACTTCCACTCCCAAATCCCTGCAGGTGATGAGTCAGCTGCAGACAGAGCTCTGACACCAGACCTCAACCAGAAAACACCCGTGGGTGCTGCCAGGGCTCAGCATGTCCTGGAACAGCCGAAGGATGGAACAGCTCTCCTGTGGGGAAAGGTTGATGGGGCTTGGAGCACCCTGGGATAGTGGAAGGTGTCCCTGCCCATGGCAGGGGGGTGGCATGAGATGGTCTGGAAGGTCCCTGTTAATCCAAACCACTCTGTAAACACTCCTCCCTCAGCTTCCCACCCAGCCCCTCTCTGACCCACCTCGGCACAGATCTGCTCTTGGAGGGGGGAACCAAGATGTCCCAAGTGCTTCAGAAACTTATCTCATCACTCCCAGTATCTTTTCCTTGTCCAAAGCTCCTCACCAGCTCCCTTACAGCTCCTTTAGGAACTGGAAGAGGCTCTAAGGTCTCACCAGCGATTTCTCTTCTCCAGGCTGAGTAACTCATTAGAGGGGGAGAGAGACCCAAGAGCAAATGAAGCCCACTAATTACCCCGGCCTATTCCCTCACTGAGGCCCCAGGTCGGTGCGGGTGGTGGGAGCGGGGGGTGGCAGGGACCCCCTCAGCAGCTTTCCCAGCCGGTGTGGGGGAGTGGGGCAGCTCTGCCTTCCCTGCCAGCAGTCTCCTGTTTCCAAACACCTTGCTCTCGTCTGCCAGGGTTGCATCAGCTCCTGCACTCGTATTTATAACCGGGGTTTAAAACCTGATATTCCATTTCCAGTAGCTCGGTGGGGGTGAGCTGAATCCACAGGGCCCCCAGCCAAGCAGCTGCTGCCAGCGTGATCCCTCTTCCCTTCACATCCTGCTCAGAAAAGCTCCCCACCGTCAACCTGGTGCCACGGCTTACTGGCATGGGCTCTTTAATTAGCTGAGTGAGGCAAGAGGCAGGCTCTCATTAAAGGGAGAGCTAATTGAGCCCGGGCAGGGGGACGGGGAGCTTGGTGGTGTTTGACACGGCACTGGTTAATTGAACTGAGTGCACGTTCAGGCACATCGCTCCCTCCCCTTCCCAACCAGTCTCACCACCAGCCCGAGGCTTTGGGGATTAAAAAGACCCCCCCAGCTATTTTTGAACTGATGGATGGGTGGGTGGGAAGGGGCTGGGTGAGAGAGGAAGGGGAGTCCCTCTCCACCCCGAGCGCTGTCTCTCCCAGCACAGCCTCTCCTTGCAAGAGAGGCCGTGGGCTGAGAGGAGCTGCAGGTCCTTCTCCAGAGCTGCTTCTCTGCTCCTTTCCCCTGCCAGAGAGAGGGAGATGCCAGCTCCAGCCACCCCGGCTCCAGGACTCACCCTGAGGCCAGCTCACAGCCGGCTGGTGACAGCAGAAGGACCTACCCTGCCATGTCCCTGCCAGTGCGGCTCCGGGACCTCTGCTCCCTCCAGGAGGAAACTTCCAGCTGCTTTAGGTTATAAATAAAGAATGACCTGATGAGAATGGCCAACCTCCTGGCACCAGGATCAATCACACACCTATTAAGTGTACAAAGCTACCTCTCAGATTAACAGCAATCCATAAACCCTGGCATCAGGAGCAGATTTGGAGCTTGGCTGGGACCCATCACCCAGTCTGCTTGCATGTACCATGTAACTGCACGTTTATTGTGCCTTGGCTACCTTTTGTGGAGAATTGTAGACCCAAATCTGGCAGAAACAGCATAAAAAGGAGAACTCAAGCCTGGGACTCTTAAATGAATCCTCTCCCAGCCTCAGCTGCACTATGTGTGTCTGCAGAGGCCAAGCAGCTTCCATGTGCCCAAGACTGCTTCAGTGAAAAAGGAAAACAGCATTTCGTAGCCTGAAAGGGGCAGTAAAAGGAAAAATTGCCCATTATTTGAAATGTCCTTTGGGAACCTCCACTGAACAGTATCTGGGAAAGACAAAACAAGCCTGAAATGATCCAGGCTCCTGGCTGGGTGCTGCAGCACTGCTCCACCCCCACCTCGAGCACTGAGGACCAGCTCATTTTCGGGGTATTTGGGGCAGGAGGGGTGGGTGCCCAGCAGGCAGGAGCACATTTCCCTGCCTTTACTTCCACAGCAGCTGTCTGGCCCTGTCCCATTCCTGGGCACCTGCTGTCACCTCCCTGGCTCCAGGCCCTGCTCCTGGCCAGCCCCTCGCAGCACAGCACAGGGCACGGGCTGGGAAAACCCTCCACACAGGGAAAACACTGCAGAGCTCCAGTCCCAGGCCTGTGGGGGCATTCCAGCCACCCAAGACTCACAGCTGCTGCAGGGACAACCCCGACCCTGCTGGCTGCAGGTGCTCCCTGTGGAGCAAAACCATCACTGGCTTTCATGAAGGTCCAGACTAAGGGAGGTGGGGAATTTCCTGGTATCCAGCATGGGTTTCAAAGCACTTATCTACAGGAGGAGAGCTCCCCTCCAGAACCAGCCCTCTGTCATCCTGTCCCCCTTCATTTTGGGGCTCCCAGCAGCTGCTGTTTGGGGTGGAGCAGGCTGGAAGCACCAGACATTCCATGACATTCAAAACAGGGATGTGATCCCATTTTGGAAAAGGTAGCAGTTACTGTCTGATAACCTCAGAGAAGAATCTGAGCAGATGCTCAGTGAAGATGAAAAATAAATGCAAAACTCAGTCCTGCTGCAGCCTGGTGCTTGAGGCTGTGCTGAAACCCATCCTTCCCTGATGGGAAACTGCTTTAGACAAAGCTTTTTCTGGCACCCACAGAGCAGGAGAAAGTATGGGGGTGTCCCAACAGTCACGACAAACTGTTGGGAGCTGAAAAATCCATTTGCCTGCAACAGGGAGGCCAGGCAGGGCTTACTCTGATCCACCTCCACCTCATTACCCCACGCAGCATCCCCAGCAGGGAGGCAGCCTGTGTAAGGAGGGACAAACGAGCACCTGCAGAGCCCACCCTGGGCAGTGAGAGCCCCTGAGCCTCAGCCCTGTCACTGGGCAGACAGCAGAGCATCCTCAGGAGCCTTTTCCTGACCAGCTGCACCTCTGGGAAGCAAGGATAAATCTACACCCAGAGCACAACACTAATCACAGAATGGGGTGAGTTGAAAGGGACCTTCATGATCATCTGGTTCCAACCCCATTGCAGGGACACCTTTCACTGGCCCACGCTGTTCATGGCCTTGGACACTGCCAGGGATCCAGGGGCAGCCCCAGCTGCTCTGGGCACCCTGTGCCAGGGCCTCCCCACCCCCCCAGGGAACAATTCCTGCCCAATATCCCATCCAGCCCTGCCCTCTGGCACTGGGAAGCCATTCCCTGTGTCCTGTCCCTCCATGCCTTGTCCCCAGTCCCTCTCCAGCTCTCCTGGAGCCCCTTTAGGCCCTGGAAGGCTGCACCCATCATTTCTACTTCAATCTGGAATTATTTCACCTGCCCCTATCCAATGACTCCACACCTGCCGTGTTACAAGTGGAGGATACTCGAGCCCTACACAGCAGGAGCAGAGGGATCCCATCCCCAGCCCTGCGTGGGTTTGCTGAGCAGGTCCCACCCCTGCTCCAGAGCTGCCTCCTGCCCCAAGGAGGACAAGGGCTCTCTGCCTCCCTCCTTGCTGACAGCTTGGAGCTGGCTCAGCTGAAAGGCACTGCAGCACTACAAACCACGAGCGTGTTTGAAGTTGGGAGGATTTAAGAAACACTCATCGTTATCAGTTTTAATATTGAGATAAGCCTTGTACCTTGCAAGCTGAGCTGAAGAGATCCCGGTGCCAGAGGCAGGGAGGTGCTGTCTCCGATCCTTATCTACCACAGCAAGATGCTTCCATGCGATACCAGCACCAAATTTTGGTCATTATCTTGCAGCTACCCAGCAGTCAAGTTTTGTTTGTGCAGAACTGGTAACAAGCCATTATTTCCATTCCCATTTTCCCCCGTATCAGAGGCATCATCAGAGGAAGGCAAGGCAGGCTGATAGCCAGGGGCAGCAGGCAGAGCATAGCTGAGTACACATTGCTTTCACACACCAGACTTGGGCTGGCTGGGTAAATTTGGTTCTCCACCTTCGCAGCAAGATGGTTTTGGGTATCCCCACACATTGGTGAGCACTGGGCAATCCAGCAGCTGAGACTGGGATGGGAACTCCAGGCTGAATCAACCCATCAAACACTCTAACCCCAAATGCTGGGGAGCTGCAGGACATGGCAGCAGGACGTGCAGCATCTGCACTCACACATCTGCACGCTCCATTTAACAGGGAAATGGAGTTTTCTTCTCACCCAGGGGTTGTGTAGGCCCTTGTAAAGGCACTAGGGGGGAGCACCCTGGGAAAGGTGTGTGCCTGGCTTCCAGCTGGTGCCAACAACCCAGATCCAGGAGAGCCTGCAGGAGAAGGGATCTTCCTGCACTTCTCATTGACCAGCAAAGGAAAGCGGAAACAGAATCCCAGAATCACAGACTGCTTTGGGTTGGAAGGGACCTTAGAGTTCATCTCATTCTACCCTCTGCCGTGGGCAGGGACACCTTCCACATTGCCCCAAACCCCGTCCAGCCTAGCCTTGAACACTTCCAGGGGTGGGGCATGGAAGCTGCCTTGCTGCCCTTGCTGCTTGTCACAGGCAAGAGCAGCAACAAGGCTTGTGACACTTCTGCTTTGATTACAGGCTCCCTGTAATTACGAGCAAGAGCTACTGCAACAAAACAAATTGCAGAGCAAATCTTCTGCGTGAGCAATGAGGGCACAGGCAGAGTCATCACCACACGTAGGGAGGGGTGAGGTGACAGCCCTGCAGGGTTCAGCAGCTTGAGGGTGGCCAGTGATGTGCCTAAATTAAAATCTGGGTCTCCCTGGGCTGAATGCTAAAGAAATGTAGAAGTGGCAATGCCGGCTTGCCTGAGCTGCTGTATCTCAGCCACAGGAGCCAAGGCACCTTCAGGGTGGCCACTCATTCCTGCCCACACACCACTCCTGCCCAAATACAGGTAATGGTTAACAGCCAGGGTACCCCAAGGGCCTTGACAAGTCCAAAACCACACCAAAAATCCCAGGGATGCAGAAAGGAAACAGCTACATGCAGAGCAGACCTTGTGGCCCACCAGGAAAGAGGTGACTCAAGCACAGAGCCTGCGGCTCATGCTGGCATTCCCAAAAAAGTGCTCTCTGCTTGTCCCAGGGGTGAGCCAGCTGGGTGAAGCAGAGCCTGTTTGCAGAGACAGGCACCCGAGAAAGCAACAAGGGCATGCAAACCCCCAGGGGTTGAGAGGGAGGCACTTCCTATGGGATGAAGGTGTCTGGTAATGCCCCGCTCTTGGCTGGGCAGAAGGAGGCAGAAAGTGCTTGGGCTGTGTTGAGAAGAGCCCACAGGAGCTGCCTCCAACAGAGCAGCTGAAGGCCACGAAACCCAGCAGGAAAATGTCAGAAAACCCCACAAACACAGAAGTGACCCCTGCAGTCAGGACTGGACAGAACACAGACAGGAGCCGTGTCCGTGCCAGCCGGTGGCTCTCCCTCCCTCCCAGACAAGGACCACCCCGAGACACCCAGAGTGCTCATCCCGGGATGGGCAGAGAAGCCCTCAGGTAGATTCTGGCAGCCGGCCCAAGAGCCAGCTGAGAGACATCTCTCCTGCTCTGACCGAGGGGGATACCCCTACCTGCTGCTCCTGGAAACCTTTGGATGAGCACAGCTGGTTTAAAACATCACCTCTCCTCAGGTAAAGCTTCCTGGTCCCAAGGACACCCAACAAACCAAGAGCCAGTGCACGCCTTGCTCAGCTGGCTGAGGCCAGCAGTGACCCCAAGGGTCCAGCCCCACACCGGGTGGGAGCACGTCAGGAGCGCTGGGACCACAGGGCCACTGTGTCCTGCAGCAATGGAGCAGCTGAAGGGAGAAACCTTTCTCCTGTGCCTTTGGAAACCAGAATCCAGCACTTTCCAGGCCTTCGGTGAAAGTCCTGGACCAGGAAACATGCAAGAGCGTGAGAGTCACTGCCTGGCTGAAGGACACCTCACCTGCTGAACCTCCCCACAGGTGAGATGTCTTTTAACCACCTCCATCTCCACTCCTGGCTTAATCCTGGAGCATTTAAAAACCACCAAGAGATGCAGCATCCCAACTGGAATGAGACACCGAATAGGAGGGAGAACCTGATCCTTTGGATCTTTCTTAAAGACCTAAAGAACCAATTTAAGGAATAAAGAGACTTTTAAAAATGAAGACTTTTCATTCTTTAAACCTAGAAGCAAAACAAACAAACAAAAAAATCTTATGGGTCTTTCTCAGTTATTGAAGAGAAAAAAAAAGCAAAGGAAAAAAAGAGGCAAAAATCCGTGTTTCTAGTGTAAAACCAACACCCAGCTGAGGACACCCCCTGAGCAGAGCTGTGACCTGCACATATGTGCAAGTGCAGCCCCACCACAGGGCGTGTGGCAGAGCACAGGGGTGTCTCTGGAGGTTTGGGGTTCCTGTTGTCACGTCAGAGGCACAGATTCATTGATTTCTTCCTGCAGAGGCAGAACTCCAGGGACTGATTTCTTCCCGCTCCTTGATCAGCACTTGTGCCATCGCAAAGATCTGCTCCCGAGGGAACCAAACCTTCCTGCTTGTCATTGCCACATTCATATAAATGATGGGGAGTAAAAAAACCACTCAGCTCATTTCGCAGGCACATTAGTAGCAAATTCCTCTCCCAAGGAGACTGTGGGAACAGAGCTCCACAAGGGTTATTTTTAAAGCAGAGCAGATACCAGCCTGCCCTGGGTGTGCACACTCAGGACTTGCTGTTCCAGGAGTGCTGGAGTGGCCACGGAGGACAGAGCAGTTCCCTCTACCCCAGGCAGGTGGAAGGGAGCAGGATGGTCCGGTCCTTCATCACAGTGGAGAACAAAGTCCTCCTCTCCACACACCCCAGACACCCAAGGGAGAGCTCTGTCCTGCATCAGCAGCGCCTTCTGCAGGGTGACAGTGCGGGGCCCTGGGCACCCTGCCTGTGCCTGGGCTCCCCAGCAAGGACAGGCTCCTCCCATAAAGCCACGATGAGTTCAGCAGTGTCTGCTTTCCTTTGGACCCCCAGCTCTTTGCTTCGTGCCCCCGAGCTCTTGGCCGAAGGGGAGCGGCCCTGAGAGCTCAGGTGGGATCTGCAGATCCCAACCCCTGTCTGTCAGCTGTGCTCCCTGGGATGTTCTGTCAGCTGCAAGGCCTAGAGTGGCCAGAATACTCCAGACCTGCATCCAGCAGGATCAGTCCATGCCTCTCCAGCAGCATTCCTGCTCCCTTCCAAGGCGAGAGGCAAGAGCAGGTCCTGTCAGGATGCAGTAGGCAGCAGGTATCTCGGAGCCATCCACGGAGTTCCATGCAGCCTTTAGGTGCCCGTGTGTTTCCATGGGTGGCCTGGCTCTCTCTTGCACCTCGAGGAGGTGGGATCATGTCTGGTGTGGAGAACACCCTGCTCCAGCAGCCCCTCAGTGCTGCTCTCTGGTCAGCTGTGTCCGGGCTCCGTACCCAGCACAGCTGCGGGCGGGGGTAAGGGCAGAGCAAACCTGTGACATCTTTCCCAGGGGGGCAGACCTTGCCACGACCCAGCATGAGAACCTTCTCTCCCACGACACTGGAGATTCTGGAAGTGTTTTGAGGGTGATCCCTGCAAAGCTCTGTGGTTTCACAGCTTTCTGTGAAGCAGATGCTGGTGAGGCTGCTGCCAGCCCCAGGCAACACTTCCAACTTGCTCCCAACCTCAGTGGGAAGTGTTGGGGTGCAGCAAGGGCCAGGGATTGGGGGGACCTCATGGCAGGACCATCACTCCCCTGGGAGAAGCAGGGAAGACCTGCAGGTCATGGCCAGGTTCAAGCAGGAGTCCAGGTAACGAGTGAATTGGTGGGATGGGGCATCTCTGAGGTCATGCTGGGACACCAAGCCACAGTCAGGGGCAGGATCAAGCCTGGAGCTACCGTGCAGGTCCATAAGGATGAGGGCAGGGTCACTCTGGGAATCAGCCCATGGCTTGGGGATGGAGCCAGAGGCTCCAGAGCTGAGCAGGCGCAGCTGAAGGCCGGATCTCCTACAATGGCAGGACCCACTCAGCACAAACCACGCAGATCCCGCAGCATCCCTGCCCCCAGCCACGCAGACACCGCGTGGGTTGGCTCCAGAGACACCTCAGAGACTGCTGGATCTTGGAATAATGCTCTCTGCCATGGCTGCTTTTCCTACCAGATGATGATCTTGTGCCTGCTGCTGCCCTTTGTGCACAGCACAACATTCCTCCGTGGCTGGGGCTGCCCAGCCTCCTGCCCCTTGGCACGAGCTCTGCCACTCCAGAGCTGAAGGACCCACTCAGTGCAGCGTTCAGTGACTCTAAGCAGCTGCACTGCCAGATGCCAGGGCACAGACTGCTTCCAAAGCCAGCCAGCCTCACTGCTGGCGGGCTGGCACCGTGCTGATGTAAAGACACCTGAGCACAGGGCTCAGGAGCAGCCCTGCAGCAATCAGGACATGCAGATGTTCCACGGCATTCCCAGTCCGAGGCAGGCAGGCTCAGGCTCGGGAGCAGAGAGCTGAGGTTTACAGTGCTGAGCAGCAACTCCAGCTCTTACCTGAAATGCACTGATGCCAAGAGAAACCTTGGCATTGGCTTCCACAGGCTGCTGGGGAAAAGCCCCTGCCCGCCCTGTCAAGGCCTCGGAGCAAAGACGGAGGATCCATGTAAGCAGCAGGGCAGGGCCAGCCCACGGCATGATCCAGGCTGAGCTGCCGAGAGGAGGAGATGCTGGAAAACCCATCACTGGTGTGGACAGCCAGGCCCAAGGGAAGCAAGGACCAGCCACGTTCAAAGGTGACTCCATGGGGCTCCTGGGGGCTTTGGAGGCCACAGCCACCTCCTCATCCACTGGGCTCCTGAGGCAACCTCTGCCTCGACCCCAGAGCAAGATGTTCCCACAAGCAAATCCTCCTTAGGGTGCGTTTGCTGTCCCTGAGCTGGTCCCTCACGGTGATGTTGCCCACCCGGGGGAGGGGGCCTGTGTGGCAGCTGCCCATGAGCAAACGACTGCCCTGCACTGCCCAGGTGAACGTGCCCTCTCCATCCCCACTCTCTCCTCTGATGGACCCTCAGGAGATCAGAGAACCCCAGGAGGGTTTCCGTTGGAAGGGACCTTTCATCTCATCTCGTCCCACCCCCTGCCATGGGCAGGGACACCTTCCACCATCCCAGGCTGCTCCAAGCCCCAATGTCCAACCTGACCTTGGACACTGCCAGGGATCCAGGGGCAGCCACAGCTGCTCTGGGCACCCTGTGCCAGGGCCTGCCCACCCTCCCAGGGAACAATTCCTTCCAACATCTGGTCTAAATCGCTCCTGCTTCAGCTTAAAGCCATTCCCCCGTGTCCTGGCAGTGTACCTTAAAGCAAGATCTTACAGCAAGGTCCCACTGGGGCTCAACGAAGGCAGGTGACAATCTCCACTATGACGAAGGTTAGCAGAGGGACAAAGACTTTGACTCAGAAGATCAGCTGGTGGCATGGTGGGTAAAACACCCTCAGAAGTTCTGCATTAAGCCGGGTCCTAACACTGTGCTGAGCTTAAAACAGTGCAAACCATTCCTGCATTCCCTCCTGAGGGGTGTCCTGGTGGAAAAAAGACTTTGCAGAGGGTAGAGCAAGATCAGGCCAGAGACTCACTGCAGGCAGAAGAGCCAAGTCCTAGTTTGCTCTGGATCATTGCTCACGCTCCAGCATTGCTCCACCCCAGCAAAGTGGGCAGCAGCTCCAGGCTGGCCACCAGCACAGCTGCCACAAGCTTGGCGTGGGAGTGTGGAGACAGCTCTGCAGCCCTCAGCAGCCCAGTGGCTGCCCAGGGCTACCAGCAGAGCTGGCCTGAGCTGGCCATGCAGCCTGCTGCCTGCTCCCCACACACCCGGCCTGTGGGCTTCAACACCCCACGTGCACGGGCGTTCCCTCCCAGGCTGTCCCGACCCTCAGTGCTTTTCCAGGCCTGGGTGGGCAGTCACAGCATGTCTGGGGGCCATGGTGGGGTGAAGCAGAGCCTGGCTGAGCCCTGGCCTGCCCTGCAAGCACCAGGGATGTGCCTGTGCCCAGCTCCACCAGTGCCCACCTGGGGACCAGCATGGAGAAGGGAGCCAGCACCCAGAACCCAAGGTATGGGTTTGTTTTGCCCACCCTCTGTTGCAGCTGCCAGGCTGGGAGCTGGTGGGAATTCCCTCTGGATACACAGGGGTTCATCCACACCCAGCTGGAAACCAAAAAGGGACATGTCCTGTCTGCAGGCAGCTCCGGGCACGGGCACAGCTACCACCAACAGCTTGAGAGCATTATCAGGGCTGGGGCTGCCCCCTCCTCAGCCCAGTGGGGAACACAGGAGGGGCATGGAGAGCAAAAAGGCCTTTGCAGCCTCCTCCAGGATCCCAGCAGCTCAGAGCACTGGGAGCAGCAGAGCTCAAGCCCAGAGTAACACCCTGATCTCTGGGCAAGAAGGACACGTGAGGTGGTGTGTCCGTGTGCCATGGGGTCACAGCCAGGAATGCCATGGGGTCACATCCAGAAGTGCCATGGGGTCACAGCCCCACGTGTGCCATGGGGTCACAGCCCCATGTGTGCCATGGGGTCACAGCCAGAAGTGCCATGGGGTCACAGCCCCACGTGTGCCATGGGGTCACAGCCAGGAGTGCCATGGGGTCACAGCCAGGTGTCCCAGGACACACAGGCACCTGGAGGTGACTTCCTCAGAAACACATTACTTGACACGACACCATGAGCCAAAGGGTTGGGTACCGGAAGCGGCAGACCAAGAGCTGGCAAAAAGGGCTTTAGCCAAGAAGAAACAGGGTAGGGAATTGGTGTGAGCACTGGGACTCATCCCATGCATGGCAGAGAAAGTGAAGAACAATTTTGTCTGTATCCTAATGGGAGGAAAAACACACCAGATCTTAACAATAGAGAAAATCATCACCATGTGGAAAGGTTCAGTCCCTGCAGCCCAAGCACTACCACAGATGAGCTCTCCCCTAGGAGAGGCCAGAGCCTTTCCCAGTGGAGGTGCTGCCCACAGGAACGGCCATGTCCTACCTCTTCTCCCAGACCTCCCCATCCATGTGTCCCAAAGCAACAGAGGATTTAGGGCACACAGGTTTCTGCATGTCAAGGGGGTTCTATAATCTCCCACCATGCCCAGTTCTACTGGAGGAAAAATATACTGCCAGGTCCTTTAAAAAAGTGCCAGTTTGGCACACTGGGAACAGGGATTTTGCCCAGGTGAGCGTAAGAGGAGTGAAGGCATGCAGAGAGCATCCTCCAGCAGGAGAGGGGCCCTGGAAGCCCCCGTGGCACGGGCAGCTGGCCCAGGGACAAGGACACTGGTAGGGCTGAGGGTTTTAAGCTGAACAGCAGGTTCAGCACGAGCTGCCACGGAACAAAGGCTGGAGACAGCGCGTGCAGGGAAGGGCAGCGGGAAGAACGACCCTGCAGCTCACACACTCCCACTTCTTCAGAAAACCTTGGAGCTGAAAGGCGGCCACTGCGGTTGGAGTGTTTAAAATTCCATCTGGGAGGAGGCTGGGGAGGCAACGCAGGAGAAGGGACATCGCTGGGTGTCCCTGGGCCGCCCCCTTCCCCTCAGCAAAACCTTCTGGGTGGGCTCTGCCAATTCCCTGCGTTCCAAGGAAAGTTCAGGTCCACGCTGGGTGAGGGCACGGAGAGCTCCACGATTTACGGAGCTGCTGACAGCAGCCGGAGGGGTGCCCTGGGCTCTGCTGCAGCCCGGCGTGACCGAGCCTCGGGGGGTGCAGCAGCCCCGGCGCGGGGGCAGCGCTGGCAGGGGCAGGGCTGGCCCCAATAAACACATCGGGCTCTCCCGGGGGCTCGTGCACAGTAACCACTAAACACACACCCGACGGCAAGTGTGGAGTGATTTATTTTTGTTATTGTTGGTCCGACGTCCTGCCGGCGCTGCTGAGTTCGAGGGACTGGCTGAGCACACACCGAGCGCTATCAGAGATGTGTCATAAAGCAAATATTAGCAGGGCCTGCGCTGGAGGTGACGCGGGGCCACCGCAGCCGGGCACAGCCACCACACAGCGGGAGCCACCGCACAGGGTGACATAATCCTGCAGGTCCTCCAGCGGCCCAGCCACCACTCATCAGGGTGGAGGAGGAAGAGGAGGAGCAGGGCACCATCCTGCCTTGGGAAGATGCCAAGGTGGAACAGGCTCGGCTGCATCAGACTCCTGGCCACCATGCATGAGGCAGGAGAAAAATCCCCCCTGGAGAAGGGCTCTGAGCTGCCCGGCTTTTCCCTGGAGCCCATCTCTGGTAGCAAGATGGAATTCCCTGGAGAGCTCCCATCCGGGAGTTATTAGCCTTTCATCATCCAGCGTGCAGATGAATGTTATAAAAATCCCAAAGCCACCATGTACTCTAGACACTCAAACCACCCAAACTCAGGGCTGCGTTTCTCTGGGATGTGTTTCCAGAATTTATTTGGTGCTGGAGGGGAGGGCACTGACACCAGCAGGAACCTCCCTGTTTTCTCACAGGGGTGTTTCCCTGCTGCCTTTCCCTGCGGTGACCGTGACGTTGTCCTGTCTGTGCCCCCATCACCCTGCACCCGATGGCAACCGCAGAGGCAGTGACCCTTTGCCACGGGGTGGGCTTTGATGGGCAGCAGTGACCAGAGAGCCCTCTCTGCTCCTCACCCAGGTGTCTGCTTGCCCAGTAGAAACGCCCATCCATGGAGAGATGGAGAAAGGGGACAGGAAGATCCCACCAGGACAGGTTCAGGGCAGCGCTCATGCCAGGCTGAAGAGTTGCATTGGCTGCACAGGTGAGCAGTGGTGCAGGGCCATGGGTGCCTGGGGGGCACCCTGGGCAGGAGGGTCAGAGCTCCCACATCCCCGGGCAGTGGAACAGGACCTGCAGTGCCCCACGGCTCCCCCAGCCCCATACAGGGAGCACAGGGCAGCAGGTTCCTCACCAAAACAGCAGTGGCAAGATTTCAAGCCAGTCCCAAGCTTTGGGAAGCTTTGCCCTCTGAAACAATAACTCCCCCTGTACAGGCTGCTGCAGGTGTGGAGCAGGATACAGTGGGATCCAAGCTCCACCTCAGTGAAGTTTCGGTAAACCTTGGGGTGGGCTGGTTTTTGGGCAGCACCATGCTGTGTAAGCTCAAGCCCTGCAGAGACACAGGTCACAGATCCTGAGCTCCAGCTCATGAAATGTGCTGGTCCCTGCAGCCTGAATCCCTGGCACT
Source organism: Corvus hawaiiensis (assembly GCF_020740725.1). Taxonomy (NCBI): domain Eukaryota; kingdom Metazoa; phylum Chordata; class Aves; order Passeriformes; family Corvidae; genus Corvus; species Corvus hawaiiensis. Next base: position 15,775,686 of record NC_063228.1, on the reverse strand, counting down.
GCGCAGTGCCTGTGGCAAGGGTCGGAGCAACCCCAAGCACAAGAACAGCCTGGGCAGAGAATGGATTGAGAGGAGCCCTGAGCAGGAGGACTTGGGGGGCTGATGGATGAGAAAGTGGCTATGAGAAAGTGGCCATGTGCACCCAGAGCCCCCGGTGCTGGGCTGAGGGGGGGGATTCTGCCCCTCTGAGGCCTCAGGTGAGACCCCACCTGCAGAGCTGCCTCCAGATCTGAGGCCCCAGGAAAGTGAGTCCAGAGGAGGCCACAGAGATGCTCCGAGGGCTGGAGCCCCTCTGCTCTGGAGCCCCTCTGCTCTGGAGCCAGGCTGGGAGAGCTGGGGGTGTTCACCTGGAGAGGAGAAGGCTCCAAGGACACCTCAGAGCCCCTTCCACGGCCTAAAGGGGCTCCAGGAGAGCTGGAGAGGGACTGGGGACAAGGCATGGAGGGACAGGACACAGGGAATGGCTTCCCAGTGCCAGAGGGCAGGGCTGGATGGGATATTGGGAAGGAATTGTTCCCTGGGAGGGTGGGCAGGCCCTGGCACAGGGTGCCCAGAGCAGCTGTGGCTGCCCCTGGATCCCTGGCAGTGCCCAAGGCCAGGTTGGACACTGGGGCTGGGAGCAGCCTGGGATAGTGGAAGGTGTCCCTCCCATGGCAGGGGTGGAAGGGGATGAGCTTTAAGGTCCCTTCAACACAAACTGCCCTGGGATTCTGTGATGATTCTGTGATAAGGTGGCACTTGGGGACATGGTTTAGTGGTGGCCTTGCAGTCCTGTGTTTATGGCTGGACTTGATCTTAAAGGGCTTTTCCAACCTAAATGACTGTAGGATGCTACAACCACCACTTCAAATGCCATCACAAAGCTCCCCAACCTGATCCCTGCCCTATCCCAAGCCAGCTCTGGAGGCAGCTGCCTGCAGACCTCGACAGGACATTACAAACTCACTCAGTGCTGCTGACTGGGGTCATTTCCTCTCTCCTGGGGGCAGAGGGGTGCAGAGTTCAATGCTTCCCCCTCCCATGGTCCAATCTCAGCCCCACCCATCCCAAAGCACAAACTGTCCTATTAAACTCACCCTTCTGCTCTCCCCTCCCTCGCAGCTCCTGCACACCCGCGCTCGCGCCACGCAAGAGACAGGAGAGCTGAACAAGCTTCATCTACAGAAGGGAAAATTAAGACAACAAACTCTCCCTACAGATCATCTTTAAAGTTTTGTTTTTTTTTTTTTAAATTGTCCTTCTTTATTAGTCCCAGACAGAAATCTGAAACCCCCTTTAAAAAAAACCAGAGATACATAATGATTTTCAAAGCTGTGTCACATAATTAATGTCACATTTATCTCTTCAGTTGTAGAGATAAAAAGAAACCATCTATCCATGTCCTCATTATTTTTTATTCTCCTTTTAAAGCCAGTGTTTAAATCCATGGGATGGGGTACTCCAAAGGAGGGGGAAAGTCTGGCTTTCCCTTTACCCCCCACAACTACGGTGATAGAAAGATTCTCCCTCCCCTCTCCGTGCTCCCTTTCCTCCATCGTTGCTGGTCCCAGGGTAGAGTATCCTTTAAGCAAATCCTGTGTAACTGCTCCTTTCCCTCCCTCCTCTGCCCCACCACCCTAACTTCAGCAGAGACATTCCAGCAGCCGGGAGCTTTTCTCCCATTCTCTTGGGCCAAGCCAAGGGCCAACCCTTCGGGGTCTCCTGTGACCCGAGTCCCACAGCAATATTCATTTTTAAAACCCATGGACGTTTTCCACCATTAACACAGCTTTGATTCATCTCATGTTGCGTTTTGCTGCATTTAGGGGGCTGCTGTCCCCATTAAAATGACATTTAACACCGTGCCGCTCCCCCGGGCCGCCGGGAACACCTCGGAGTGGGACCACCAGCGCTTTCCCCACGGCTCTCATTCCCACCCCTTGCTCCCCTCAGCTCAGCGTTTCCTCCTCCCGGACCAGACAAGGATGTGGCAGTCATGGCCTCATAACAAAGTCCACAGAAGTGAGAAGGACCCTTTAAGATCTCTGATGGATGCAGCTAATCTGGCTTTGATCAGCTTATGACAGCTCTGAACATTGCAGTCGGAGCTCTCAGGGCTTGCAGCGTGTTTTGTGTCCCACACGTCCACGCTCAGCTTCCACCGAGCCCCACGGAGTCCCTCTGCCCCCAGCCCCTGTCAAGGACCCATCACTGGGTGTTCCCCAAAAGGTAGGGGCTGAAGAACAGGGGGTTCAAACGCAGCGATCAGTGAATGTGGTGGGAAGAGAGAGGGCTGCCGGAGCTTGGGAAGCACAGGAGAGCCAAGGCCTTGCCAAGGAGACCTCTCCCGAGGAGACCCCTCCTCTCCCACCCCCTCTGCAAGCACCCAAGCTGACTGTGCTGATACTGGGGAAGTTTCTCATCTCCCAGAACCACCCTGAAAGCTGAATGGTATTTGGAAAACTCCAGGATCAGAGAGCATCCCGTCTCCAGACCCCTGTATCCCACTCAGGGCAGCCCAAACCGCATGGCTCCTCCCCACACTGCCAGCACCAGCAGCTGGGCACAGGAGGTGGCCCTTCTGCCACCAATGGCACTGGCAAAGGGAAAAGCACCTCACCCCCTTCTCCCCACTGCCCAAGACTCTGAAAGTCCACATCCCTGGCATGTGCTTAGAAGAAACACATCAAAAAGAGCGACCTGCCCCACTCCTGGTGCTCCAAAGAAATATTTTTGGTGGCAGATACCCACAGGCTCAGCACGCCAGGCTGAGCTCTGGTCCCAGCTCACTCCCAGCAGACCAGAGCCCTCTAATCCCATGCCTTTGGTGGCACCAGGGTCAAGCAGCTGCCACGCACCCACGCAGGCACAGAGAAGGACAGGTCCCTGTCCCCTGGGCAGAGCAGTGCCCAGCTCGAGGAACAGTCCTCTGCTGAGCCAAACCAATCAGCACAACCCATGCACAGCATTTCTCCCTTCACTGTGGCAGAAAAGCAGAGCCATGAAAGGAAAACAAACCTGGAGCACCCTCTGGGCTGGGAGCAGCCTGGGGAATGCAGCCCAGCACCCGCCTTTCGCCACTTGGGCAGGGGGGTGGTTGCCAGCCAAAACCCAGCTCATACTCAGGCTTGCTGTGGGATGGTCACCTCTGAAACAGGGCCCTGGGGGCAGCTCAGGAAGGGGCAGTGTGAGAGGCAGGGACAGCTTTGCTGTGTCGAGCACTGAGTACTGCCAGGCTCTGCAGCTCCAGCACAGAACATGGATCTGTGCCAGCTCTTCCAAAGGGGTTCCTTTGCTCCACAACCACTTGAGCACACTTGTGGTCATCTAACCCTCTCTTCCTTCTGGTCTCTTTTGAGAAAGGGGGAAAGAAAAAGCAGGACAGTCCAAGTGCCTCTTTGCTTGTTCCCACTGAGCACCCAGAGTCTTGAAATCAAGCAGTTGCTCTGGGTAAGGGATCTTCAACCCCCCTGTGAGCATACAGGTGCACAGCTCCCAGCCCACCTGAGCATCAGCTCTTCCCTCTGCCCCGAAACACACACAGCCAGAGAAAATCATTTAATGGAGGAATTCCAGCCCACAGGGCCACTGACAAACAAATTACAACTTGAAACTGTGGCTCGCCCACAAAACTGCTTCTAACCAAGTCTGTGAAGAGCAGGAGAAAAGCAACACCACTGATGGGAAAGTGTCCCCATGCCTCCGGAGTGAGCTGCACACGCTCTGAGCATCCCGTGTGGGACATGCAGGGAGAGGCAAGAGTGCTCCCCAGTGTACAGACACACAAGTGGCAAACAGGGATAAAGGACTCTGCAGCGAGCTTGGAGCTGAGAGAGGGCCCAGCTGTGTCCCTGTGCCAGCAGAGGGGCTGGGCTGCTGTGACAGCTCCGCTCACGGAGCAGGGTCTGAACCAGCTGGGAGGGGATGGGGCACTTTCGAGTTGCCAGCTCCCAACAGCTGAGATAGAATCATGGAATGGTTTGGGTTGGAAAGGACCTTAAAGCCCATCTCATCCCACCCCCTGCCATGGGCAGGGACACCTTCCACTAGCCCAGGCTGCTCCAAGCCCCGTCCAGCCTGGCCTGGGACACTTCCAGGGATGCACAGCTTCTCTGGGCACCCTGTGCCAGGGCCACCCCACCCTCACGTGAAGGATTCCTTCCCAATATCCCATCTATCCCTGCCCTCTGGCAGTTTAAAACCATTCTCCCTTGTCCTGTCACTATCTGCCCATACAAAAAGTTCCTCTCCCTCATTTTTATAAGCCCCCTCACAGTTCTGAAAGATGCAGTGACGAGTGGCACTAGAGAAGCGATGGGAAGCCCCTCCATGGGCGTCCCAAACGTGGGGTGCTCCTCCTACTCCTCCTGCCCCAGGGACTCCTGCACTCTGAACCCCCTTTCTCCTTTCCCTGCTCTCTTCCCACCGTTCCTCTTCCAAACCCCTCTCCAACTCCCCCAGCAGAGCCCAGAGCCATCCCCAGCAGGCCCTGCCCTTCGTGCCCTGGTTTAGCCAAACAGCTGCTGGGCTTCACCAGCAATTTCGGGAGGAAAAGCGATTTCATTCCCTTTTGGGAGGAACCACCAGGACATCCCGGCTCTCTGGGCTCTGGGTTGGGAAACAGCTCTCCTGCACCAGTGCCCAGGCACTGCCCTCGGGTACCAGGCAGGGCCAGCATTTCCATTTGGCACTGGCACAAACACCTGCACTGAGCAGGGGAAGCACAGGAATAGCCAGGCTCCCGACCCAGGAATCTGCACTTCACCCTTTGGAAGCAGCCCCACTCTGCATCCCCCCCCAGCGTGGGCAGCAGGGCCACAGGGGGATTCTGCCCCTCTGCTCCATCTGGAAGGGCCTTACCTGCAGAGCTGCCTCCAGCTTTGGGGATGTCCAGAGGAGGCCACGGAGATGCCCCAAGGGCTGGAGCCCCTCTGCTCTGGAGCCAGGCTGGGAGAGCTGGGGGTGCTCACCTGGAGAACAGAAGGCTCCAGGGAGAGCTCAGAGCCCCTTCCAGGGCCTAAAGGGGCTCCAGGAGAGCTGCAGAGGGACTGGGGACAAGGCATGGAGGGACAGGACACAGGGAATGGCTTCCCAGTGCCAGAGGGCAGGGCTGGATGGGAGATTGGGAAGGAATTGTTCCCTGGGAGGGTGGGCAGGCCCTGGCACAGGGTGCCCAGAGCAGCTGTGGCTGCCCCTGGATCCCTGGCAGTGTCCAGGGCCAGGTTGGATGGAGCTTGGAGCAGCCTGGGCCAGTGGAAGGTGTCCCTGCCCATGACATGGAGGTGAAACGAGATGGTCTTTAAGGTCCTTTCCAACCCAAACCATTCCATGATTCCATGATCTCTTCAAGTCCAGCTGTGCTTCTTAAAGACAAAGCAGGCTTCCTTTTGGGCACCGTGAGCTGTGTCTCTCCTGATCCCACAGCCATGGTCACAGCTGGGAGCAGAGCTCCCTGTCCCAGGCACTCCTGGCCCTGGGCTGCCCCCAGACCTGACCCTGCTCTGAGTCACGGCCACCTCCCTTGCGAGGGCGCAGTGGGAGCAGGAGCAGCAACCCAACAAACCAGCTCCTTGCCAGCAAAGCAGGACACCAGAAGTCCTTCCTCCCTTCTTGGCTCTGTCTGAGCCATGCTGTCAGCATGGGCCGCCACTGGACCCCACCCCCACCATGGACAAACCCTCCATCCACCCCAGGGAGAGGAGGGAGGCTCCATACCTGACTGTGGGCTCTGGAGGAATCCACCTGCTCCACCATCCCATCCTCCCTTCAAAGACCCCTCCCCAGACAGGCCCCGCTGCCCTGTTCTTGTCAGCGAGGTCATTCACACACGAGGGTTTGCAGCCACACCAGAGCCTGTGTGCAGGGACATCCCGCAGCAGCAACCCCTTTCTCTGTTTGTTTGTTTATAGGAAACTATTTCTGTAGGGTAACACCCCCCTGGAGAGGCAGGCGCCCCGCTCAGACACTCCTGGCTCCCAGGAGCAGCCCCACACACAGCTCCTGCGGGAGGGTGTTTAACTAAACCCACTCTGGACTCACACGGGGAACTCCCCGCAGGCAGCGCAGGCTGCTGAGTAAACTTGGATCTCGCGCACCTGGAGACTTCGAGTCTGGACTCTCTGTGCATGTGGTCCTGGGCAAGATACTGAGCTCATGTTCCCCCACAAGGAATGACAACATCTGGGCAGCTCAGAGTGGGGACAGAGGCTCCAGGCTGGTCTTTGCCACAGGCATCCCTTGAAGAAATCCCTTCTCTATCCTGCCCCAGCTTGTGCAACCGTAACAAGGCACCCACTACCCACCAAGCAGGATTATTTGCTTTGGGAAAACCCCAAAAACCAGCTCAGACCACAGCACCTCTACCTGTCCTTGTTGTGGTTGCACCTACAGGTCCATTTTCTCCACACAGAGCAGGGAGGAGCGGATGATGGCAGGAGATGCAGCCAGGTTAAAACATGAGAAGCAGCAGCACTGGGGAAGACAGACCCAGGAAGGAATTTCCCAGCCACCACCTTGTGCAGGGACAGATCTTGTGGTTCTGCCATGGAGAATGACATCCGTTCTGCTTTAATAAGAGGAAACACAGGCTCCTGATCCCAACAGGAGATTTGGGAAGGCTCTAGAGCAGGCCACTTTGTTTCTTAGAGAAAAAAGCTAAAATTCGGTGGGACAGCAGCCTGTGTGCCCAGGCAGCCTGTGTGCTTCTCCAAGAAACACGTACTGAAGCCACCAAGATCTGTGCTGCTGTGCTCTCCTCAAAGGAGAATCCAGCTTCCAAAAATCACTTCCAAGTCCCTGACCTGCTTACATGGCCAGGGGCAGGATGCCAACCTGTGAGCCCAGGGGGCACACGAGCCCCACAGCTGTGCTGCTGAGCCCTCTGGGTCACACGGGGGGGGCTTTGCCCTCAGCAAGCCCAACCCTTCGCAGTGATGCTCTTCCAGCACTGGGGAAGCCTTGTCAGTGTAAGGCTTTAGAGCACCCTGGGTTAGTGCAAGGTGTCCCTGCCCATGGCAGAGGTGGAACCGGATGGGCTTTAAGGTCCCTTCCAACCCAAATCATCCTGGGACTGTGCCCCCAACACAGGCATCTTCCTCCCAGCATGGGGGTCAGCCCAGCGCTCCGAAAGGGGCTGGCAGAGGGAAGGTGCTTGTTGGAGGTCTGAAGGATGTGAAAAGAGAGAAGAAGAAGAAAGAAGGACCATCTGTTGCACAGACTGGGTTAGGGGGCTAAACCCTTCCGTTTCTACCACTGCAGGAAAGGGTAAAAGGCCACAGGAAAGCTGGGTGTTGGGAACATGATCAGGAGGCTCTGCCAGCAGGGAGAAGGTTGGTCCAGCACGAGTGGAGTGAAGACAACAAGGGAAGAAACAGGCACAGCATGTCCAAAGCCAAGGCAAGGGCTGCCCCCAGCCAGCTGGGGCTCCCAGAACCTCCTCCCCGCACTGCAGCACAGGTCACTGGGAAACCCTCCCCCACCAAGGCTGCTCCCAGAGCTGAGGCTGCACCCAGCACTCACAGCCCCTGCTGGGGACCCTCGCGGAGCCCCACAGGCCCTTGCACTTGTCCTCCCTCCCCAGTCCCACCGCTGCTCCTCTGCTGCACTCCAGAGGAAGGCAAAGCACATCCTCCATCCCTGGGCTCTGCTCTCCACCTGCATTAACTCAGGGCAGCATCCCAGTCTCCGTTCTTCCTCCCACTTCCACCCAGTACACTTCGGCACAGCCACTCCACAGACAGGAAAAAAATAACCACAGATTCTGCCTCTTAACATTCTGGCACTAGAAATCCTAGGATCCTAAAAGCAAAAGGAAGGACACAGCACCTCCTGCTGCCACCAGCAAAGCCCCTGGGGCGGCTCAGGGACAGCTCGAGCCACGACCAGGAGCACATGGGGCCACCCAAGCCCAGCAGCGGGGTCAGCACTGACACCTGCACCAGGTCACACCTTGCTGCACTGGGAAGTGTGGAGGGTTTAGACCAAGGTATATACTGAAAGGTGTATTGTGAGTCAAATTGATTAATTTGGAATAGAGAAACCTGCTAAGGTGTGCAGATCAGCACCTTATGGCACACTGCAGGTGAGTATCAAAGAGCAGCATGCCAGGAACTCTGCATCTGAATTAAATTAGTCCATTCTGACAAATGCAGTCAGTGCTCAAGCAGGGACCCTTTGCAGCCCAGTGCAAGACCAGTGCCCCAGTGCTCAGCCACTGCAGCCACCCCCGGGGCAGGCAGCTCCCGAGCAGCAGCAGCTCTGCCCAGAGCCAGTAAAACACATCCTGCTCACCCAGCTGCACACATGGCACCAAAGATTCCTGCACAGCTCCCCGTGCTTGGGTTGGACCATTCACAGCAGTCATGCAGGACTGCAAGATGAGATCCAGAGGGTGGGCTTCTCCCACAGCCCATGCCAGCGATGCTGGCACAGATCCCAGCCCATCCCACTCTGGCTGCTCATCCCCAGGGGCTCAGAGCTCTGGCAGGCCAGTCTCTCCCTCCAGAGATTCATCCTCTGTGGAGGAAGACAAAGGCCTGGGCTGACGCCCACCACAGGGATGGGCTGTTCTGCCCTGGTGCTGCTCAGCATCTCCTTCACCCCCAGAGCAAAGGGCAAAGCCAAAAATCACAGAACCCCAGACTGGTTTGGGTTGGAAGGGACCTTAAAGCTCATCTCATTCCAAAGCCCTGCCATGGGCAGGGACACCTTCCACGCTGCTCCAAGCCCCATCCAGCCTGATTCCCACTGGCACGGGATGGGAAGGCACTGGGATACTCAGCTCTTTGCACCCCTCCGTGATGTTTGCACACCTGGGGGGTGGTTTTTGCTTTGCCTCTCCTGAAGCCGTCCCCAGGTGCTCTCCCATCGCTGCTCTCTTCTACAGGCTGTGCCCAGTTGTGACCAAATTCCACCTTTCCCAGCACCACCAAATAAAGATGAAGGACCTGACAGTAGAGCTCACGAGTGTGGCCACCACACCATTCTTCATATTACTTGGAATGGAGGAATTTTCTTTAATTTGATCAACTATGGGCTCCCCACCTATTTTTCCATCTGAAAAATGGGGCAGAGTTGACATGTCTCTGTTAAACTGTCCCAAAGCAGCCAGAGAAAATGCCCTGAGCTGCTGCCGCCCGAAGCCCACGGTGACTCACCTTCTCACATGCAATAACACTCCCTGCTGGAGCCACCAGCTGGCTCCGCTCCGTGAGACCAGTCTGGTGGAACTGGTGAGGCAGCTCGCCGTGTTTTTCTTGGAGGGAGAGCAGTGGGATATGTGGACGTTGCTGAATAAAAAATCATTGCTCCACATGAACAACGAGCCAGTCATCCAAAGGCAAAATATTTCCCCCCCCAAAAAGCAGATAGCTCTTTAGACACTTTCTGCTGTGTGGCTCTCCGGAGCCCGTGGATACGGGCTGGGCCTCGGCCTCCCCTGCACATCAGGCCAACACAGGATCCTTGTGCAGCACAGCTCAGATGACAAAATCCTTCCAAGCACCAGGAGATATCATCAACACTGCAAAGTAATGAACGTCTTCAAAACCCCACTGGAAAAGGCAGGCGCTTTTGCTGCCAAGCCCACCAAGAAGGGATGAAAGGGGAGCCCTGATGGCTGTAATTTGCACCAGGCAGGATAAATGGAGGGTTGGGTGTTACCAGTTCCCTTCCCAGACACTCTGCATAGATGGGGCAGACCTTGGAGCCACACCTGCTGCTCACATGCAAATCACAGAATCCCAGAACGGTTGGGTTGGGAAAGACCCCAAAACTCGTCTCACTCCAACCCCCTGCCATGGGCAGGGACACCTTCCACTGGCCCAGGTTGCTCCAAGCCCCGTCCAGCCTGGCCTTGGACACTGCCAGGGATCCAGGGGCAGCCACAGCTTCTCTGGGCACCCTGTGCCAGGGCCTGCCCACCCTCACAACCAAGAATTTCTTCCCAGTGTCTCATCTAAATCTCTCCTCTTTTAGTTTAAAACTGTTCCCTCCCATTTATGGAGGTGACAACAGAGAATTCCTGGTGGTGGATGAGCCAGACCCAAGCTCGTGGTCCCCAGCCATGCAGGTCCCTGCTGTGCCAACTGGAGCAGGAACACCCTGTGCTGTCCCCCAAGGTGCCAGTCCAGCAAAGCTCTGCTCCCGCTGCAGGACCCTGAGGGGGCTCTGAACCACATGGAGGGACAACACCAAGAAACTCTCCCATCCAGGCACCTGGAGCCAAGCACTGACACCATTAAGAAGAAAAAATAAATAAAAATAAAACACAGTGTTCTCTGATCGCCCACTGGGTCACTCCTGCCATTCCTGGGCCTGGGCTGCACGATCTGTCTCCCAGCTTGGCGCCCGGGCTTCCCTCAGAAACGCAAGTCTTTACCCAGGAATTCATGGCAGGAGAAATCAAGAAGAGAAAGGGGAGGGGTGGAAAAATAAAAAACACTTTTTGTATTTTATCCAAAGTGTTTTGCAGGTCTAATGCCCCTTGGCTCACTCACTCTGCTGGGTCTACCAGCATATTTTGGGTAATGAAATGCACATTTGCTGGTCAGCCCTAATAGACCCAGAGGGACTGGGTTTCACGTGTGTTTGTTTTAAACTTAAGGGTGTTGTAAAGTTTTTCCAAGAGCCCAGGGCTGGGATGATAAGCCATGGCAGGCAGTGCCTAGTTAGTGGGTGGTTGTGGTGTTAATATTTATCCCATAACTGAAGGAAGACGTGACAACATGAGCAAAGCAAACCACCACCACCACCACACTTCCTCACAGGGCACACACTGAACCTCTGCAGGGACCACCACACAGGAGGCATTTCATACAATCCTCGTGATTTGTGAGAGAAAATCCTCTGAAAGGACAAGTTTAAAAAAAAAAAAAAGAAAGCAGAGTTTAGAGTGAGAATCAGGGGCCTTCTAGTCCCAGAGCCTTTCCAGCCAGACCTTCAGTGCCCGTGTGTGGGACTTGTTAGAGCCAGCCCAGAGGAGGCCACGGAGATGCCCCAAGGGCTGGAGCCCCTCTGCCCCTCTGGAGCCAGGCTGGGAGAGCTGGGGGTGTTCACCTGGAGAGGAGAAGGCTCCAGGGACACCTCAGAGCCCCTTGCAGGGTCTGAAGGGGGGTTATAAAAAGGAGCGAGAGAGACTTTCCATGCGAGTAGATAGTGACAGGACACAGGGAATGGCTTCCCACTGCCAGAGGGCAGGACTGGATGGGATATTGGGAAGGAATTGTTCCCTGGCAGGGTGGGCAGGCCCTGGCACAGGGTGCCCAGAGAAGCTGTGGCTGCCCCTGGATCCCTGGCAGTGCCCAAGGCCAGGCTGGACATTGGGGCTTGGAGCAGCCTGGGATAGTGGAAGGTGTCCCTGCCCATGGCAGGGGTGGAATGGGATGAGCTTTAAGGTTCCTTCCAACCCAATCCATTCTATGATTCCATGGTCTCCCTTGGCCAATGCCCGAGTCCCAGCTGCACACTGGACTGTCCCTGTGGAGCCCATCCTGCCTCAGCCCTGCCAGGCTCAGAGGATGCAGCTCCATCCCAGTGCCCTGCACTGCCAAACCTCCTACGGGCAAGCTCTGCTTCTGCCTCCAGGCAGCCTGCAGACCACGAACGGAGCTCACCTCCCAAAGCTGCAGAGGAAAACTGCTCATGTAAATCGATTTTGTGCTTAGAGAACTACAGATGCCTTATTCTCCTTGAAAAGCACAAACAGGCATCCTGCCTGCAGCAGGCACCAAGAATTCTGCAGAGCTGCAGATCAGCAAGCACCAGGAGCACAGCGTGAGGGCAGGGAAGCTCCAGCTGATGGGAAGGCAGCACTAACCAGGCCATCAGTGCCCATGGGGACCTGTGCTCTGGGTGAGCAGAGGGTGCAAGAGGGACAGGCCCATCTGTGCAAAACCCTCTGCAGAAATGACAACGTGATCTAAAATCACTGTCCCAGTTTGGGACATCAGGGCCAGCTTTCCCTTGCTTGAAAAATCCAGAAGAGGAAGAAAAAGGTTTCCTAAGGCACCAAGCATAAGGAAAAGTGAGGTGAAACAGTGGAGGGAGACATGGGGGGAACATGCCTGCATTTGGGGATGGGGAACACAACCAGAGGCTGAGTCCATCCCCATGACCTGCCCACCCCCTCTGCCCTGGGTAAATGCTCAGGTGCTCAGTCAATGACAGGGGCAGCCGTGTCCCTCCCATGGCAGCCTCTTCCCTTCCCAGTTCCCTTCTGCTCCACACAGACAGCAAGAGATGGAAAGAACACAATTCCCCACAAAATCCCCCAGCTGTGGGCAAGAATCAAAGCAATTAGTGACACTTAATGCTTGTTGGATATGGAACACAGACGACGAAGGCGAGAGCTGATGTGGCCAGGCTGCTGCAGAGCCCAGGGGTCCCACTGGGACTTTGCTGGTGGGCAGCAAGGAGTGAGCTGGGACAACCTCAGGACACAGACCCATTCCAAAGCCACCTCTCACCTCCTGTGGTCACTTAACTTAACTGTAAAGCAGCTTTTTCTACCCCCAACCTGTCTAAAACCCAACACAGGCTGCCTTTACTTCAAGGTTTCAGTAGACCAAGTCTGCGTAAAGCCGTAGTATCCAGGTGGTACTCTGCTAAAGGGGAGTTGGGATTTCTCCCACAGCCATGCACATTTGTCATCTCAGGTTTGCCAGAGTCGGTGGTTTTGCTCTCAGATCTCTTGTGCAACGCAGGTCCAGGTTCCCACATGGAGAATCCCAGACTGTTCTCACATCTGAGCTCCCTGGGCACAGCAGGAGATGCTCAGTTCGGACTCCTCCCCCAGCAGTGCTGTCCTGCGCTCTCACAACCTCCACGTTTTCCACTCCTGCCTTTTTTCCAGGACTTTATCTATGGTATTATTTGGTTACTTGCAGGGAGACACATGCTCATCTAGGCAATCAGAAACCCTGAATGAATTGCTTAGGGACAGAAATTCAGTTTATCCCTGTTTTAAGCACTAGAAGCCGGCACACCCTTGTCCTGCACAAGGGGCTCGGTGATGTGCTCCTGCAGCTGATCTCCCTCAGCTTCATCTCTCGTTTGGATGAAAATTTGGAGGTGACTGACCACCAGCCCTCCCCTCGCACACAGTTTCTGCCAGGCTCATTTATGGAGAGGCTCTGGGAAGAGGCAAATAAATGATTTAAATCAAAATATTTTACGCCAACAGCACAATTCCAACTATTCCAACACCACGCAAGGCTTGTCCATGGCAGACAACGTCCCTGCCCAATAAACCCTTTAAAGGTTCACTGATCACAGCTAGACGTGTCATAAACTTCCCTACATAGTTTATTATCCCCATAAATCTCTGTAAAACTATTTTATCTCATCTGGGTTGGCAACGAAGCAAACTTTGCTCTGTTTATGGCTTCCCAAGCCAGCCTCTAACAACAACACATGTGCTGCCTAAAAAGGGGGATGAAGATCTCGGCCCTGCCCAGCCCTTCCCACCACACATCCTTCCAGCTCTACACCACAGGCACAGCAAACACCCCACGTGCTCCATGTGCTTCCCTCCAGGAACAGACCTACTATCAAATAACGTTTCTTCTACTTTCCTATCCTCCAAATGTGCTATTTAAAGGGGGAAAAAAACAGCTTGGAGGCTTACTCAACCCACTCCTCCCAAATGTGTGCCCTGCATTTCTTTCAAAGAGTATTTTTGTCCCTGGGAGCTTTGCAGCTACTTTGTCAACAGCTTTTTATTGGGAAATGGTGATGTTTTATGTTTCATTTAAATCAGGTAGATGACTGTAAAACTATAATCTGTTTGGCTTTCAATTAGAAAGCACAGAAATAAAAGCACTTTCCACGTTGTCCTACCTACTACATGACTTCCATCTTTTCCATGCAGCCCTATCCATCTTTACTTTAGAATCCCAGGATGTTTTGGGTGGGAAGGGACCTCAAAGCCCATCCCATCCCACCCCTGCTATGGGCAGGGACATCTTCCACTAGCCCAGGTTGCTCCAAGCCCCGTCCAGCCTGGCCTTGGACACCAGCAAGACCATGATCCAGCAGATCTCCTTCCACCCAGCCCTGGTGCCTAAGACAACGCTGCACCACTTATCTGTCACCCACCAGTGCCACAACAGTCTGTGCCAGCTATGGCAGAGCTGCCCTTGCCCAGGCCTTCAGGCATGACCACCAACCTCCTACAAGACGTGCCCACGAGCCCCCTGCCACCACGGTGAGCACAGGAGGGTCAGAGATCACCCTGATGAGCTCCCAGACACTGCCATCCCTACAGAGGGACCCACAGAAACCTCACTGTCCCCACTGAGCCCTCCTCTCACGCCGGAGGAGCTTCAACGCTGCTCGGTGGAGCTTGGGAAGAACATTCAGTACCATCACATCCGCACTCCTCTGCTTCCCTCTGCTCCCCCAGGCAGGCAGGGCCCACAGCCTTGGGAATGTGGCTCCTAAACCACCCCACAGCCCTGGGCCAGGCTCATCCCAAGTTCCACCTGCCCTCTGCCACCACTCCCACACAAACCCTTCACGCCACGCCAGGAAAATGGAGCAGCTGCCCCCATCACCACCTCGGGAAGGGACCAGGAACTTGTCCAGCATCCAAGGGAGAGGTCCCAGGCATCTCTGGGGAGTTTTTAAAGCAAACAGCAAAAAGCAAATAGCTCACACTCTCAGACTCCAGGAGGGTGAGGACCAGAAGCTGCAGTCACTTCAGGAAACTTTAGGATGGGTGATTTACTGGAAGAACTTCACCCTAAGGCAATGGCAGCGTGGATGTAGGGTACAACTCCTGGGAACAGGAGGAGGCAGAACACCTTGGTCATGGAAAACAGGGGCCAGGGAGTGACTGACCACCCACACTGCCACCAGCAGCACAGGCCACCACCTCTCCTGACTGTTAAACTTCAGACACCAACAGAAGGTCAAAGCCACACCTGTAACGTGCCAGATGGGATGACGGCTGATGCCACCCGTACCCCAGTCCCCTGCTGCTGCAGGGCACGTGCTGACCTCCAGCCACCACAGCACCAACCACAGGTCCAGCAGGAACCATGCCACCTCCCCACTGGGTCACCCCGGCTCCCACTCTCCAGCAGGCAGAGGTGAAGCGCCCGACCCGCCAGATGGCAATTTCCATGGCAACACAGGGATGCCATCGGCAGAGGATTAAGCTCCAGCGGGAGGGGAAGTGGGACCATGGGGAGGGAGGTTGATCAACAAGCACCCGACAGGGACGCTGAGGAGGAACGGAGGCCCACAGCAGCAATTTTCACGCCCATCTTCCCCTTTCAATTCTTCTCTAGCATGAAAGTCCCAATTTAAATGGCAGAATTTGACACCATTAGAAACTATCAGAGCATTTAACACACTGCCCCTTCCTCCCACGTCACTGCACCCACGGCTGCCACGGGAATAAAGAGCACTGCAAGATCCAGACATCTCCCAGCAGTCCCGGCATCAAAGTGCAGCAAATCTGCGTCACACAGAGACCCATTGAAAGAGGATGAATGCGAAGTGCAGGGAGAAATGATTACTTTATTTGTGAAGACCATGTCTCTTGTCATTCTAATTCATCCCAAATCCTCCCAGCACTGGACAGCTGCAGGTTTAATCATGAATATACAAATCAGCAACACATGAACAACAAAAAGTCTCCGAATGCAACAGCCGAGACCCAGAATTTGGTCTGGTTCGGCTGCAGCTCTCCCTCCTGTGCACTGAAAAAAGGAGGAGATGGGTAAAGCCAGGACCTGCCACCTCCTCCTGCCACCACAGTGCCTCTCCCATTGAATTCCAGACATGGGAATGCTGCCTGCACCTCACCCTACTCTGACAAAGCCTGCCCAGCACTGAGCGGGAAGCAGCGGCTGCAAGAGGGGTGCAAAGGGCAGAGGAGAGGGAGAAGCGAGGGATGGGGGCAGAGGCAAGGGCTGGAGGGAAGGAGAGGCTGCGTGACAGAGAGGGGCTGGAGCTGCACAGGCACTCGAGCTGGGAAGGAAAACACGCGGTTTAATCCATGCAGAAGGTGGGAATTGCTCACTTTGTGCAGCCTCAGTCGGGCAGAGTGCAGGGATGGCACTGCAGGGCAGGGGGTGCACCCAAGGGAGGGGGTGCCAGTGCCCAGGCAGCCACTGCTGCTGCTACACTCAACATCAAACACACCAACCCTGCTAAAGAGGGGTCCTGCAGGGGCTGCTGCTGCCAGGCAGGCTCAGGACCCTTCTCAAGCATCCAACACCTGCTTCTGCTGCCTCTCAGGAGTTTTCTGCATCTGCTCAGATGCTCCAAAGCTGGTGAGCAACTGGGCACGGGGCAGGCAGCGATACCCATCAGTGCAAAGCACTGTGTGCCACGTGGGAAAGAGAGCTGGGGAGCAGGAGCTACCCAGAGCTTCCAGAGGGTTGTCCAGAAGGAATCTCATCAGGTCTACAGCTTGCTCAGGAGGGGCAGTGGAGGGGCAGCTTCAATTTCTGCTCCCTGTGACAGGGACAGCACCCAGGGAGCGGCTGGAGCTGTGCCAGGGGAGGGTCAGGTTGGATATCAGGGAAAGGTTCTTCCCCAGAGGGTGCTGGGCACTGCCCAGGCTCCCCAGGGAATGGGCACGGCCCCGAGGCTGCCAGAGCTCCAGGAGCGTTTGGACAGCGCTGCCAGGGATGCCCAGGGTGGGGTTGTTGGGGTGTCTGTGCAGGGCCAGGGGCTGGACTCCAGGGTACTTGTGGGTCCTTTCCTACTCAGGATATTCTGTGATTCTGTGAAAAGGGCAGGGACTGAGCACAAGACAGGGCTGAGCACCAGCCCAGCACAAACCACGACTCTCCTGCTGCTGGGAGCTGTGCACTGCTCGCCACCTCCCAGGCCTGCTTGCCAAAACTCAGCACACATCACGAGGAATTTGCTTTCCAAGGGCCTGAGATCCTGCAGGGCATCGTGTCAGAGATCTGGGCTGAGGTCTCAGTTTTCAATCCAGTGCTATTTCTGCAGAATTACCTGTTTTAACCATGCTGTGGAATTATTCATTTGGTCTGGAGTATCGCTTGCCTAGAAGTGATGGGGTGAGGGTGATGTGCTTCCAAAGCTCTAGAAATAAAAATAACCAAACCAGTCAGGGAAGAAAGTGGTTTTGAGCCTCCCAGAGCACACCCAGCCTCTCCTTCAGGCTGCCAGGCTGCACTGGGGCTGTGGGTGGGGTATCAGGGTGGACACACGGACAGTCCTGGCAGCCTGGGAGACCAAAATCTGTGCAAGGCATGGCTCCAGCAGTCAGTCCCAGCAAGAGCTTCCTGTGTCATTGCAAACTGCTCCACATCAACCTTCAAAGCCACACTGTGCTCATATTCTCATGCAGTGGGAGAATCGAATCCATTTTGCTGCCCACTGCAGTGCAGTTCTTGGATCCCAACAGGGCATCTACATCAATCAGGCTCCAGAGGGGAGGGTCCCAGCTGCCCCTTGCTGGGAAGGGATCCATCCTCTTCTCTTGCTCAGGGACCTTGTGGCTCTGCACAACTCCCTGACAGGAGGGGGCAGCCAGATGGGGGTCGGGCTCTGCTCCCCAGGAACAGGGACAGGAGGAGAGGAAACGGCCTCAAACTGAGCCAGAGGAAGTTTAGATTGGATAACGGGGATAATTTCTTCATGGGAAGGGTGGTCAGGCACTGGCTCAGGCTGTCCAGGGCAGTGCTGGAGTCACCATCCCCGGGGGAAGTTAAAAAGTCTGTGGATGTGGCACTCAGGACATGGCTTAGTGGTGAACACAGTGGTGCTGGGTTAACAGTTGGACTCAGTGATCTTGGAGGGCTTTTCCAATCTTTATCATTCCATGATCCCCAAACGGGTTTGCACATGGAGGGAGAGAGCTGCTCCAGGGGGTTCACCTGAGCCCTCGAACTTGCAAACTTTCTGCATCCCCTTCTGCAGACTCCCCCACAATGTTTGATTTTTGATTTTTCTCTGGGGATATTGGAGCTTTAAGGTTCCCCAGACCCCCAGAGCACCGTTCCTGGTGCTCTCCCTCTCCCCAGCCCAGCTCCGGGGAGCACCTCCAGGGCCAGCCCGCTCCTGACACGCCCTTGCCTCCCCTCCACCTCCACCACAGGACCACGAGGCAAAGCGCCCTCCAAACATTACATCAGGTTCCCAGGTCAATCCTGGGGCCACCAAACACCACCAAATGCAGAATGCTGACACAATACAAATCACTGCACATAAGAAAAAAGGCCAGTTCCCTATCATGGAAGGAACCAGACAGGAACAACCTCTCCCCTCCAGTACCACCAGTGCCAGTCTGGAGCCTCCAGGATTCTACAGCTCATCAGCCTTGGTCCTCTGGGCAGAAGCACCTCATGGCAATGCCAGGACCCCCCTCTCTGCCATAACCCTCCCAGCAAGCCCCACACAGGAGCCTGCTGTGGGACTGGAATTTACCACGCAAACATCCTGCGTGACAAATTCAGGGTCAGAATAAACCACACCAGAGATCCTCTGCCAGCCAATCCCATGTGTAACTAAAATTTCAGGGTTTCATCTCAGAAAAGCACTTGCTCCACATGGGGAGGGGTAGCGAGCCCAAGCCCAGCTGGGCTGTGACATCTGGGGCAGTTGTGACATAACCCGCATGAGGTGGGGATCCAAGGGCATCCACATCCCTACAGCCACCACCAAAAGGAGACTTCAGAGCCTGTTCCAGTAACTTAAAGGGGCCTGCAGGAAGGCTGGAGAACGGCTTTGGAAGAGGCATGCAGGGACAGGACACAGGGAATGGCTTCCCACTGCCAGAGGGCAGGGCTGGATGGGATATTGGGAAGGAATTGCTCCCTGGCAGGGTGGGCAGGCCCTGGCACAGGGTGCCCAGAGCAGCTGGGGCTGCCCCTGGATCCCTGGCAGTGCCCAAGGCCAGGCTGGATGGGGCTTGGAGCAGCCTGGGCCAGTGGAAGGTGTCCCTGCCATGGCAGGGGGTGGAACAAGATGAGCTTTAAGGTCCCTTTCAACCCAAACCTTTCCATGATTCTGTGATTCTAAAACCCCTCCAATGGTTCAGCTGGTGAATCCAAAGCCCAGTGAGCAGGAAAACAAAAATATTGATGCTTTCATGGATAAACACACCTCCAAGCCTGCAGGCAAACTTGACCTGCAGCCTTCCCACCACGGGGTGCCCCAGCCCAGCCCACAGCTGGGCACACCTGTGGGAGCTGTCACCTCTGCCACAAACCACAGCCTGGGCTGGACGGGCTGTCAGGGCTGCACTCAGTGGAGCACTGGCCTCTGAGAAACACGGACACGAACCCACAGTCCCCCTGGGACGGGTTAGTGGCTTTTTGGGGGTGGCCTCAAACCTCATCCTCACTGGGAAAAGCTCTCCCCAAGGCACAGGCTCGGTGCCAGCCCTCCAGTGCCACGCTGATTGGGCTGGCAGGATGGGGACCCAGGCTGGCAGGGAGCAGCCCCCTGAGCACCCACACAGGATCAATTTGCTTCCCACTGCAGACACGGGCTGGATTTCACATTCCCTGTCTCCTCCACGGCCTCAACAAGGAAAGATAGGGAAACACTCACATTGCCTCCCATGCCTGAAGCCTGAGTGACTCTGGGAACAGCACCAATGACAAATTGGTGCCCACCTCTGCCCACCGTAACTCATCTCTCCCTGCAGCAAGAGAGAAAGGGGTGTTGGACCCCCCCCCCCATAAAAATTGCCTTTCTTTGAAAAAACATTCCTTGAACAAACGGCAGCAAATCCCAAGGCAGAGCTGCACAATGGACACTTCAGTCTGCCCAGGGGAGGAGAGACAGGACCTTCAATGCCTAAATAAATGCAATTTGCTCATTAAGAGGGGGCTGGGGAAGGTTAGGCAGAGGGGAGCCCTGGTTATTCACTTCCCCCAATTAACATTCCAGCAGAGCTGCTCTGTTTTCCAGGAACAATAACTTTTTGGGAAGGGGGAGTGATGCCCGTGGGGGTGTTGGATGGTCCTGGAGAAAGGAGACACGTCCAAGGGTGTGAGGGTGCGAGTCTGTGTGTGATGGGAACTGCTGAACAAAACCAAGACTAAATAAAGGTCTACCCTATGCAAAAAGAACCTGCACAGTAAAACCCTTCATGTCCCTGGGCCAAGAATTGCCTTTGCTGCTGACCTAAATGCCTTTCTGTGGCCAAGGAGGCCTGAACAGAAAAGAGGTGGCTTGTCACTGTTTGGAAGAGGTCTCCAAATGCAGGGTATTTTCAACTTTGTCATCTATTTGCTTCCCAGGATGAAAATCCTGCCTTTCCTCAGCAAGGGCACTGATTTCCCCAATAAAGACTTTGTAGCACACTTGGAGCTCCTGTGGCTCTCATGGCCCCCCCAATGCTCTCCTAAGGGAGGCAGCTGGGCTGTTGTGAGACCCTCACCCAGACAACAAGGAGAGCGAACTGAAACCAGCTGCAGCTGGGAGGGAAAAGCACCAGAGGGACTCTGCGTGCCAAGCACTGCCCATCCTGCCCAGCAGAGCCCAGGGCTGCTCCCACGAGAGCTCCCCCAAAGCAGGACAAAGCCTGACCCTGAGGGAGCCGTGCCTGCCGCTGTCTCAAGCGCTGCAGGCCTGACAGGAGCAGGCTCAGCCTGGCAAAGCTGAAAGGAACTCCCCAAGAACAAACAGGTCCATCCGTACCCCCGGGCACGTGTGCTGGGGTGGATCTATTTCACCACAACACAGTTCCTGAGGATTCCCATGGGAATCCAGCCCAAACAGACGGATGGCTGCAGCTCAGCGTTCCCAGCCACCACTGTGAGCCAAAACAGGACACCCAGAAGCAGGACCCTGGCTGGACAGACACCTGCCCTGGAGGGAGGACAGACACCCCCCAGGGGGAGGACAGACACCCCCCAGGGGGAGGA
Source organism: Corvus hawaiiensis (assembly GCF_020740725.1). Classification (NCBI taxonomy): domain Eukaryota; kingdom Metazoa; phylum Chordata; class Aves; order Passeriformes; family Corvidae; genus Corvus; species Corvus hawaiiensis. Next base: position 15,754,846 of record NC_063228.1, on the reverse strand, counting down.
CAGACATCCCCCAAGAGGGAGGACAGACACCGCCTCAGAGGGAGGACAGACACCGCCTCAGAGGGAGGACAGACACCACTCAGAGGGAGGACAGACACCCCCCAGGAGGAGGACAGACACCACTCAGAAGGAGGACAGACACCACTCAGAAGGAGGACAGACACCCCCCAGGAGGAGGACAGACACCACTCAGAAGGACAGACACCCCCCAGGAGGAGGACAGACACCACTCAGAAGGACAGACACCCCCCAGGAGGAGGACAGACACCACAGCCGCAGAGCTCAGTGCCATCATCTGTGGATGCCCGTGGCCACGGTAGGTAAGGAAAACACTCTGATCTGCTGAACGTGTCGGGAATCAGACCCAGTTTGTTTGGTTGGTTGAACACCTCCAGGAGAACGTGCCCAGCTGACAGAGCTGTGGTCACGCTGTGCTCAGCTGCTCCAGCTCCACGTGTCCTGTAGGACTCAGAGAGGCAATGTGCAGTTATTAACTCACAGTGACACTCAAGTTGAAGGTTTGCAGGGTGCCCACTTGGCTTCCCAGGTGCCAAAGCAGCTTTGCTGATATTCCAGGCAATGCATAATCACATCCAAAGGCTCTCTGGTGGCGGTGCCATCTCAGGAAGAAGATGAAGGATGGCAGAAGGGCTGTACCTCCCTGAGAAGGTGCCTCCTCACAGGCTCCATGCAGAAAGCTTGGGAAAGCAGGATCAGACCACCAATATGGTCACAGAATTCCAGAACAGTTCAGGTTGGAAGGACCACTGGAGGGGTCATCTGGTCCCACCTCCCTGCTCAAGTAGGGTGATCCCAGAGCACATGGCACAGGATTGTGTCCAGGTGGGCTTTGAATATCCCCAGTGAGGGAGACTCCACAAACTCTCTGGGCAGCCTGTTCAGTGCTCTCCAGAAGTGAGATGAACAAAACGTCACCCTGAGGCTCTTGGTAAGAGCACACCAGAACCCCAGACCAGCCAGGGCTCTGGGGGGAAGGCTGCATTCACCTGAAGCCCACTGGAACTCTCCAGCACACCTCCTGCTTCCTGCCCAAATCCTCCCCACGGGCTCAACAACAGAAAGGCTCCCAGGAAACTGTGCATTGTGTGCTCCTTCTGGAGCATCACGAGGCTCAATCCCAGCGCAAAGGACTTGGTGCCTTTTCCCAGCAAGCAAAGAGCTGCAGTCAGAACAAACCCCCTCCCAGGCCAGCAGCAGGCACTAAGGCTCTGTTTTCCCTACTTCTGGGGCAGCCAATGCTCCCTCCTACCACCCACTGTACAACACATTGCTGCAGAGCCAATGCCACAGATGTCACCAGAGGTACCTGGTGGCCACAAGCACCAACCACTGAATGGTCATCTGGCCAAAACCCAGATGGTCAGCAGAGCTATAGGTTGCATTTCCTGCTGACTTTCAAGCCTGAAAGAGAAACCCATCCACAAAGATGCAGAGGCCAATTATTGAAAGGGAATGACCCCCCCAGAGGGGCAGCAGCACAAACCCCAACCAGAGTGGGCACGAGCTCCCTCCCAGCCCAGGTACCACAGCCCAGAGCGTGGCTCCTCCTCCCCGTGCACCAGTGACTGCCAGGGGGGAAGGCAGCAGGGGTTGAACCAGGGCCCAGGTCCAGCAGGGACCTATCAATGTCCCCTGCAGCTTCCTGACATGAAGCTCCATCCCCGATCTGCTCCAGTAATCAGTTTCCTCCCTCTCCTCCCCACGAGCTAACAGGGGCCTGGACAAGACTGTCAAGACCCCAACGCCCCAAGTTGAAACTGGGGTCTTTCCAGGACCCCACCACCCCACAGGGGCACTGGGAGCATGTTGGGTCATTCCAGGACAGCAGTTTCATCCTGCTTCCCTCAAAGTGTCCTGAAGTGCTGAAACTTATCACAATGCTGGACATTTCTGCTGTCAGGGAACAGGGACATCCAGACGTTGAATGCTGTCATGCTGATAGCTGGACATCTCCGAAAAGCTCCTCTCTACCTTCGAAAGTCACCTCTGTAACAGCCAAAGAAACAGGGCAATTCTCTCCTGCAAAAACATCATTCTGCCTTCCTGCTCCCCTGCCAGTTGCTCCTGGGTGCTGGGTCCCATTCTTCTGGGCTGCCTGGAGGCTTCCGGGAGGACAGGTTCAGCGGGCTGGCAACAAACACTCCCCTTGCTATTAAAGGGTGCCAAGAGCTCCACAGACAAAGCATCCATCCCATCCCACCCTTCCCTCCCCCAGGGTGAGGGTCTGAGGGTCTCACAGCAGCCCTTCTACCACCCCAGTGTGGCTGTTCTCAGTCCTCTGGTGGGACTGGGCTCAGACTGGAGGTGTGACTGCAGCAGCAGGAAGGAGGAAAAACAGCTTTACATGTGACATGTGAACAGTCAGTGCAGAGAGAGATAAATCTCCTTTTCTTTCCAGGAGATCAAGACCCAATTATGCAAGTGGGGCACCTCCAAAGGCACCTTCCTCTGTTGCAGCAGCCTGGGCACCCTCTGCCTCTGCAAGCGCTCCCTTACAGAGATAAGGCTCAGTTGCTGAACCTCACCATCTCATCATTAAAATATAAAACACAAGTCAGATGAACAAAATGCTAATAGGAACCCCCAGGTCAAACCGCCTCCCTGTCACCAGGGCCCTCCTCTTGCCAGCACATTCCTGTCACTAATGAGGTCCCATCGCTTCCTCCTCCCTCCTCAAGTTGCTCCTGGTGATGCAAATCCATCGTCTTTGTTTCTATTCCTGGAGTAAAACCAGAACCAAAGCAAATAGCAACACAGCTCTTAGGTTTCAGGATCCTTTCTTTTTCCATCCTTCCCAAGTACAACAGGGCTGTTGCTGCAGTCAAAGCCAGGTGACACCCGAGCCCAGACATCAGCCTGTTCCCACCGGAAATGCTCCACTTAATCTCCAACCTTAACGTCCCCTTTGAGATCGCTGCCAGCTCCTTCCCGAACCTCTGCCTCGCCGTGCTCCTCGGGAAGTGTCAGGCTTCCCCACAGCCTCCTGGAGAGGGCGAGAAGCTCTGGGGAGCCTGCCAGGGCCCCTGGGATGGCAGAGAGCTCTCCCCATCCCCAGTCCCCACCAGACCTTCCTCTGTCGGCCTTCCCCAAGGGGCTGAACCAGCTCCAGTGTGTGCCCCAACAGGCTCATGGTGCCCATGCGTTCCCGTGTGCCAGCGTGGGCACCGCACAACAAAGGGGAAAGGAGACAGATGACAACATCCCCCCGAAGTCCCTCCTGCCCCAGCTGAGATCAGCAGCATCCAGCTGGCAGCAAACCCTGCATGAGGTGCTGGGACCTGCAGCAGGACAAGCACGCTCTGGGAGCACCAGTGCCATGTCCCCCATTCACTCTGGTCACAGGTCACACAGGAGAGTGGGCAGCAGCAAAGAGCTGAGCCTTGGCTCCATGTGCAGGGAGAGCATGGAGTCCTGACAGTGCTCACTAATGATGGACAGTCAGATGTGGGTGCTGAGTGCTGACACAGGGACCCCCCAGTGCTGTGGGGAGCTTTGGGAGTTTCCCGCAGACTCCCAGGCATAAGGAAAGGGGAAATTGTGAGGGACAAGAGAGCTGGAGAGGGACTGGGGACAAGGACTTGGAGTGACAGGCCAAGGGGGAATGGCTTCCCACTGACAGAGGACAGGGCTGGATGGGATATTGGGCAGGAATTGTTCCCTGGCAGGGTGGGCAGGCCCTGGCACAGGGTGCCCAGAGCAGCTGTGGCTGCCCCTGGATCCCTGGCAGTGCCCAAGGCCAGGCTGGACATTGGGGCTGGGAGCAGCCTGGGCCAGTGGAAGGTGTCCCTGCCCATGGCAGGGGTGGGATGGGATGGGCTTTAAGGTCCCTTCCAACCCAAACCACCCTGGGATTCTGTGATTCAGAGGTTGAGAACTCAGAGCTCTGTAGTGAGAGCAGGGGTAGGTAAAACACAGAGGGGGGGGGAAGGGAAGGGAAGGGAAGGGAAGGGAAGGGAAGGGAAGGGAAGGGAAGGGAAGGGAAGGGAAGGGAAGGGAAGGGAAGGGAAGGGAAGGGAAGGGAAGGGAAGGGAAGGGAAGGGAAGGGAAGGGAAGGGAAGGGAAGGGAAGGGAAGGGAAGGGAAGGGAAGGGAAGGGAAGGGAAGGGAAGGGAAGGGAAGGGAAGGGAAGGGAAGGGAAGGGAAGGGAAGGGAAGGGAAGGGAAGGGAAGGGAAGAGCGGTGCTGCAGAGACCTCTTGCAGCACACAGCTGCTACTGCAGCCACGCTCCAGCACTGCCCAGCAGCTCCGAGCTCCGCGGTTCTTAAAGGAAAAACTGCCTGGGGATTGACCCAGCGCGTCCCAGGCAGGCTGCACCCGGAGAGGCTCCGCAGCAGCAGCAGCTGATGGCATCCGGCACACGCAAAGTGCCACCTCCACACAGCCACTGCACTCAAGTGCTCCCAGCCCTGCAGCTGAATCCACTTGAGCCTCTAGGAAGCCACAGCCGTGTCCCAAAGGGCTTATTCAGGCACAAGCACCTTCCTGCAGGAATGTGCTTGTAGGGAAAGTGCTCTGAAGGATTTAAATCTCAGGCTGGCAAAGTAGTTCCTTGGCTGGCACGCTCCAGTTGCTCAGGAAAGGCATTTGGGGATTGCACCCTTTGCTCATAAACCTGGGGCACCAGTCTCCCTCACACCAAGAGGACCAAAAAAGCTGCACACTGTGGGTCTGAGCTGTAAGGGGACACACTACAACAGCCAGATTTGCTTTCTGAGACCTGGGAAACAACTGCAATGGGCTCGAGAGGAAGAGAAGAGGAACCGATCTCCCAGGGAAACACAAGGAAGGTCTGTGGGTGGACTAAAAGGCCCCATGTGCAGCAGAGGATGGGATTTAGTACACCTGGTGTGACCAGTGACCAGGCTGGATCCAGGGGCCTACCATCACAAAGCCATTCTTGCTGGCAAACCCCAGAAGAAAGAGAAATGGGGGTGAAAAGACCCACCAGAGTGTGCAACTTCCAGGACTTCTCTGGCTGGATGTCGAGGCCAGGAAGGGCCTGGGCAGCAGACTTGTGGCCATTGTCACCATCACAGCCAGCTGCTGGGAGGGGACAAGCAGCCAAAGGCAGGTGGAGAAGCTGAAGCACCCCCTCACACCAACCAGACACTGATCTGGGTTGTGCCAGCAGAAGCCCTCAGCTCAGCAGGATGGAGCCATCCAAAAGCGTTTGGTTCCCAGGCAGGGGGGCCATTGCTGGCTGCAGCCCAAAGCATCCCCAGCCCACCCTGCACTGCCAAGAACCCAGACAGGGCTGCAGCACCAACCCAAAAAATCTTTTGAGTTTCACGTGAGACTCCAGTCCTGCCAAGGAGGAGGAATACTCCAGCTCACAAAATAGTGTCTCCCTTATTTGAAATCACTGTGGTTATTTTCTTTTTTCACACAAACTTCACATACCAAAGGACACAGTGCACATTTTTGGTGAGTCTCGCTTGTAGAAGCAGAGTAAAATTGGAAGTTGGCAAACGACTCTGCTCTCCTCCTCCTCAGCCCTGCTGCTCGCTGAGCATTTGATGTTCCTTGTGCAGAAATATCAACGGTAACGCATCAGAGGCTGGAAACTTCATAGCATCATAGAACGGACTGGATTGGAAGGAATGTTAAAACTCATCCCACCCCCTGCCATGAGCAGGGACACCTTCCACTAGCCCAGGCTGCTCCCAGCCCCAATGTCCAACCTGGCCTTGGACACTGCCAGGGATCCAGGGGCAGCCACAGCTGCTCTGGGCACCCTGTGCCAGGGCCTGCCCACCCTCCCAGGGAACAATTCCTTCCCAATCTCCCATCCAGCCCTGCCCTCTAGCACTGGAAAGCCATTCCCTGTGTCCTGTCCCTCCATCCCTTGTCCCCAGTCCCTCTCCAGCTCTCCTGGAGCCCCTTTAGGCCCTGCAAGGGGCTCTGAGCTCTCCCTGGAGCCTTCTCCTCTCCAGGTGAGCACCCCCAGCTCTCCCAGCCTGGCTCCAGAGCAGAGGGGCTCCAGCCCTTGGGGCATCTCCGTGGCCTCCCCTGGACTCTCTCCAGCAGCTCCACGTCCCTCTGCTGTTGGATCCCAGGGCTGGGGCAGCTCTGCAGGTGGGGTCTCACCTGAGGGGGCAGAATCCCCCCTCCCCTGCTGCCCACACGGGGGCTCAGCCCAGCACAGGGGGGCTCTGGGTGCTCACAACCGGGATATGTCCAACCCTCATCCACCAACACCTCTAAGTCCTGCTCAGGACTTCTCTTGATCCATTCCCTGCCCAATCCGCTCTTGTGCTTGGGATTGCCCTGACCTGGGTGCAGGACGTTGCACTGGGGCTGGTTGAAGCTGCTGCTCTTCTCTCTTGCCAGCCTGTGAGATGCTCCCTCCACCACCTCCCAAGCCAGCTCCATGCTCCGCAGCATTCCCAACCCTTGGCAGGTGGATGCAGGCTCTCCTCCCCAGAGTGAAGCCAGCAGAGGGAGCAAACACTGCAGGTTTGCAGGAGAGCTCGGTGGTTTCTCACTGTGGTTGTCCTATTTTGAATCTAGAGATTATTTCATGGGAGTTTGCATAAGATATTTGGAAAGGCCCAGGTTAGGACCAAAGCCAGCCTGCATATTTTCTTGGGAAATGACACACTGGTCTCACTAGTACCCACCCTGCAACAGCAGCACTGAAATCAAACCCAGAGTCTGGTCCTCAGCAATAAACCCCTTCCAGTTTCAAGCTCAGCATCCCACATCTTCTGTGTGTTAATTTTAGATCCCTGTGCCCTGAACCTTCCCAGCACTGGGCCCACCTCCTTGCTCACAGCGAACAGGAGAGGCCTCACCCACCCCAGCTCACAGTGTTTGTCACAGACACCTGGTCCCAGCCTGGCTTTGACAAAGTGGGATGTCTCACACTGTCCCCACCCCCACCAGAACCTCCTCTCTACCAGCCTGGCCTGCAGCGTTCCCTGCAAACTGCTCCTCTACTTCCTAATTCCTCCCACAGGAGACATCTGCCTTTGTGTGGGAATGCTGAGAGCAGTCCCACAGACGCTGTGCTCTTCCCAAGCCATCCCTGCTTTACTAGAGGCACCACAAAGCACCAGCTGGGACGTCACCAGCTGCTGTTGTAAATAAAACCACGTTCACCAGAGAAATAAGCCGGGTATATTTTGGTTTTGAGCTTTGCTGTGCCTGTTGACTCCCACACTAATTTGCAAAGTGGGGTGATTCACAGGGAGCCTCCTCCCAGCTCCCAGGGACTGCCCTCCAGGGAATGAGTTGCTCTCTGGCTCCAACAACACGTTATTTATCAGGTTTGGGTTTTTCTGGTAAATACTCGGAGAACAACAGCCGGCAAGTGAGCAGTGTGGGGAGGAGGGCTGGGCACAGGAGTGATACACAGAGCTCAAACATCAGCTGCCTTTGCAATTACCTCCCTCAGGCAGTCACTGCCACTGCTCCGAGAGCTGAGGCAGACTGTGTGGAGGTCCAGGATGACTCTCATCACTCTGCTCCACCTCCTCACCAAGCACGGCTGACCTGCCTCTCACATGGTCATTTATTCAACCCAGAGCAGCTGTGGCTGCCCCTGGATCACTGGAAGTGTCCCAGGCCAGCTTGGATGGGGCTTGGAGCAACCTGGGCTAGTGGAAGGTGTCCCTGCCATGGCAGGGGGTGGGATGAGACAGTTTCTAGGGCTCTTTCCAAACCAAACCCTCCAGGGATTTTATGATTCTATTTTTATATATTTATTTATTTTTATCACACTGAATTACAGGCACAGCCAGGAGTCTTCTGTGTGTTTGCTGATCCTTTCTGAATTCAGGTATGGGAGCATGTGGCTCATAGCAATAAAATACAACAAGAAGAGAAGTCCCAGCAGCAAGGAGAGAGGGGGATTTCACTGGCACCAGTGGGATCATGGCAGAGTCAGCATGACCCCGATGACCTCACCACAAGCATCACACCAGAGCCTCCAGCACCAGCTGCATGCAGGAGACAATTGATTTTGTCTGCAGCCAGCAGACCTGGGAGGTCCCTGCTCACTTGGGAACGAGACCAAACCACTGGGATAATGCACAGATGGGCTCTGCCAAGGTCCTACTTAGTCTCCAGCTCACCTGGCACCCGAAACCCAGACCGGGATAATCACACCCCATGGACTGGTGCTGCTCTGGGGTGAGGCAGTTTCTGCACTCCCCAATATCAGTGCCGTGACCACCAGGGACAGGAGGCATTCCTGGGCTGATCGTTGTTCACTGGAATAGGAAAACCTGGACAGGTACCTGTCAGCTGTGCCAGCCCAGGTGCTGTCAGTGGCTCCAGTGAGCACCAGGTGTGACCAGGTCTCTGCCACACAGTGAGTTCCCCCCCTCACTGCCTCCCTTGCCAGGCCCTGCTATCCCAATTCACCTTGTCTCTGTCATCATCGCTTTGTCAGGCAGGGGTTTCCTCTGCTCAACTCATCTGTAGAATTCCCAAGACAAACAGAGTCTAAGAGTTTCCTGCAGGGCACAGACATTTCATATCAGAATCGCTGCCTGGAAAAATACCATGCACAAATAATAATAATTAAAAAATAAATTAGTGCATGAGAGTACAGAGTAAAATTAATTAGTGCAGAGGCAGGAAAGCAACACAACCTCGAGTCACCTACTTGAAACCTGCAGGAACTACAGCAAGCAGAAGAGTCAGGGCAGCTGGGGCAGCACCAGGGATGCCACGGCAATGCCAAGGGCTGCTCTCCCCCACCTCCACTGCACAAACCGGGTGACTCCTTGCTCAGAGAGCAGCACATCATATCAGAGCAGCAGAGGGGTCAGCGGAGAGAGCTCAAACCAAGCTGGGTCAGCATGTGGGACCCTGGGCATTGCTGGCTCTTCCAGAGGCAGCAGGATCTGTGCCATAACATCACAAAGTGAGTGAGTGGGCAATGCCCGAACGACTGGCCTAGATACAGAGAACTTCCAATTCCCATGGGGAAAAGGGAAGAGCACAAGTCCCTCAGAGCCCTGCTGCAATCTGCACTGACTGTCCCAGCAGCCACCACAGAGAGTGACTCAGCCCTGGTGACCTCTTTTAATGCTCCATAAGGCTAATGCTGAGCTTAACAGGGTTAATTCTGCCTTTAACGACCAGTTTTCCTGTGAAGACAAGGAGATCAGCACAGTCTGTAACTCAGCCATGTCTCTCTTCTCCTCCCCCCAGCAAGGGACACTGCACAAGGTCCCATCCCTGCTCCTGCTGCTCTCATCAGGAGCCAGCTGGGCACAAAACCCAAACAGTCCCTTGGCCATCCCCGAGTGACCCTAAACAACATGCCTGAGGTCTCAGAGCACAGTCCCAGCCTGGCCATGGTCGTTGTCTCTGTCACAGCTGGAGTGACCGGGACAAGGCAGGGGATCTGAGTGAGAGACAGATGTCAAAAGCAATCAGCCGCTCCCCTGTCTCCGAGGCAGGAGTGCTGACAGCACTACAGGCCTTGGAGGAGTTAAAAGGAAAGGCTTATCAGAAAGAAAACTTGTTCTGACAATCACAAAAATTGGAATTCATTTAAAATTCAGATTATGCAAATTCCAGTAATCTGTACGTGCAGATCCATCACCCAGCAGACACATGCCACCAGCAACATGGCTGGAGAAATGCCACCCTCCCCAGAGCTCTGGGAGGAAGGCAGGTGTGCTGGCCTCCGGCAGGCACGGGGAGAGGGGCTGCTCCCAGAGTGGGGCCAGGCAGGATTTGCAGCTGCTCCCTCTGCACTGAGAGATGCCTCAGCAGCCCCAGCAGCATCCAGCATTGTTGGGGTCCCTCCCCTGCCGTGTAGCCCTGGCAGAGGGGCCCTGAGGGCACAGACACGGGGCTTCCCTGCCCCTGCTCAGCCTCGTTCCCATTGGTTGGTTTGTGTTCCCTGCGCGGGCAGAAGGACCCTTGGTCCCGTGACTGGGACAGTTCCTCAGCAGAGCCCCGGCCATGCGGCTGGAGAAATAAACATCTCTCTGAAACAGCTATCAAGAATCTGTCTGTCCGTATATATATTTCCTTTCCACGGGACTCCTGGTTTGATATATGCGTGTTGCAGGATCCCCACTGCAACAAATGGTGGAGAATGAGAGCAGAACGATCCCCGATCCCTAAGCGACTGATTTGTGTGAGTAAACCCTGGAAACTTTGGATTCCTCTTCTTGGTTTTGCTTTGCTATTCCATATCTAAACTATGGAGGAACCGTGGGAAGACTCTTGGCTCTCAGAGCCGCATATGGACATTTATCTTAAACTTAAAATGATTCTTGAACAACGATTTGTAAATTTTAGCTTGATTCAAGCTCAAAAAGAACTGAAACACTTCCTGGCATGGTTGTTTAAGAACTTTTTCTATGTTTCTTGGGATTTAATTCTTACCAAGGGCTTTTGGAAAACCGTTTGGACACAGTTAATACTGGAGTCAAAATATATGCCGATGGAAGAATATTTTCGTGAATATTATTTAGTTACCGAGACTGTTGAGCAATGTCAGCTGTGTCCTGGCGCAGGGACCGTGCGGCCCAGGCCACGTGCACCGAGCGCCCTGCGAGCAGCAGCGAGGCAATTCCCGCGCGCGGGCGGAGCCACGCGAGCCGCAGTGTCGGTGGCGGAGCGAGGTGCAATGGGAGCGGCGGGACCCGGCGGTGCCCGAATGGCCCCGTGCAGCGCGTGGTGGAGCGAGCCCCGGGAACGCCCGACCGAGAGGGGCGGCGTGCGGGCGGCAGCTGGCGGCGGTGGCGGTGGAGCGGAGCCGCGCCCAGCCGAAACGCGCGCTGGAGCGGGGCGCGGGGGAGTCGTCGCTCGGGGGCCCGGCCGAGACGTGGGTGCAGCGCCCGGCATCGGCAGCGAAGCTGCGACCAGAGGAGGCGACGCACGGAGAACTGAGCGGCGGGGCCCGGCCCGGCCCGCGCAGCCCCGAACGCGACCCCGGGAAGAGCGCGCAGGCACCAGCAGCCCCGACAATTCCAACACGGGAGCGACCGAAAGAGAGAGCAAAGACGCAGCGAGACAGAAAACAGCAGCCACTCGGAAAAAGGAAAAGATCATAGCAACTAAGACCTTAGGGATAGTAAAATGGTATAATGTTAAGCAAAATTATGGTTTTATAACAAGGTGTGACAACCAGCAAGACATATTCGTGCATAGAACTGCTATTAAAAAGAATAACCCTGAAAAATGGATCCCAAGCTTGGGAGATGGAGAGGTGGTGGAATTTAATATTGTACTAGGGAGAAAAGGGTTACAAGCATCGCAGGTCACTGGGCCTGATGGTGTTCCTGTAAAAGGCAGTATATATGCAAAAAATCGTAGTCATGTTAGACAGTATCTCCATTGTAAGTCCCCCCTACAGTCTCCCTTTCCTAATCCCACCTTTCCCTTTTACCCTATGTCCTATTACCCCCAGTGTATTCCCAATCCGTTTTTTCATCCATGGTTTCCCTCACAAAACCATGCTTTTGCCAATTGTGTCCCCAAAAAATCCCTTTCCAATGCCGAGTGGGGGATGAAAAGGGGGAGGGAAGAAGTTAAACCCTCTCCTGCCTCAGTTTCCCCACAAAGCATGCAGAGAGTTCTGTCTCCCTTCTGTCAGCCCTAAGATGTTCCAGAGAATCTGTTTGGACATTTAAAGACTCAGGAGGGTGGCTTGTTTTGTTTTGAATCTGTTCTTGTTATGTTTATCCAGTTGTTTTCATTCTCCTTTTATTAAAATAAAACGGGTGAGGTGTTGGGGTCCCTCCCCTGCCGTGTAGCCCTGGCAGAGGGGCCCTGAGGGCACAGACATGGGGTTTCCTGCCCCTGCTCAGCCTCGTTCCCATTGGTTGGTTTGTGTTCCCTGCGCGGGCAGAAGGACCCTTGGTCCCGTGACTGGAACAGTTCCTGGGCAGAGCTCCGGCCATGCGGCTGGAGAAATAAACATCTCTGAAACAGCTATCAAGAATCTGTCTGTCCGTATATATATTTCCTTTCCACGGGACTCCTGGTTTGATATATGCGTGTTGCAGTATCCCCACTGCAACACAGCATGTCACAGCCAGGGGAGCAGGGAAGCCAGGCTCCAGTGTTTTCACATAAATTATAGCAAATTCTCCTTTGGACAAGCTCAGGTGTCCATGACCAGCACGAAGCCTTCATCAGGCAGCACCTGATCACATGGATGTGAGGTGGCCACACGGCACTGGCGGCATGTGGGCAACAGCTCTGCCCCGTCACCATCCCCCCTGCCACGGTAGGGTCCCACCCAAAGCCTCAAGAGCCTCTCCCCTCTCTCAGCAATTCCCAAAATTCTGGTTTTGGGGAAATTTAAAACCAAGCCAAGCAGGTGCATCACACAGCAAAGGTGGCTCAGACTGTCAGCATGCAAAGAGGAAAGCCAGAAATCAACATCACAGGCTGGGGAAGTGCAACAGCCCAGAAAAATGAATCCGGCTTCAAACATGGACTTCCCTAAAACATGAGCCACTGTGATAAGGCAAAGCATGCTCTCTCCTGTATGTGCTGTGCCGTGCATGAGGAGAGCAGATCCCACCTGGCAGCGATTCCTCCCCCAGCCAGGGCTGGGCAGAGCCGGTGTCACACAGGGCCGGAGCACAACACGAGCCCAGGGGAAGCTGCAACACCTCCAGCACAGAGATGGAAATTAACTACCCCAGCCTTGGGAGGACACAGAGCCCAGAACTGTTCTTGGAAATAATTTCCCCAGCTTGGCAGGATCTGTACTTTGAACTTACAAACCAGTCAGGAATGCTGGTCCTGTACTGGCCCAAGCCTCAGCCAAGTGCTGCCAGGTCACCTTCCTCCACACTTTCTGCCTCTGCTGAAGGGCCCTCTGGAAGCCCTTTCCCAGTAGGGCGAGTCTGCTTTTCTCAGCAGGTCTCACAAGGTCAGAGCCCATGGCTGAGTCTACAGCAACAACTTTTACCCATTGGAACAAACCAGGAATGATTTAGCAAGGAAAAAACCGACACCCTACAAAAAACCTGCTCTGTTCCTTGACAGTCAGCTCTGTGGGTACACCACGGAAAGCCAAAGGTCCCCAAAACCTGAGGAAGTCAAAGGCCAAATCAAACTGGGCACAGACAGCACAGAGAGGTGCTGGCACCAAGCAGGGAGGGACAGGAGGCTGCCCCACAGGAAGGGCAGAACGCAGTTCTCTGCAGGTACCAGGACACTGTGCTTAAAACCCAAGTGCTTCCACACCTTTTGTGCCCATGTCCACTGCAGCAGGGAGGCTCTGGGGAACAGCTCCCACAGAGACACTGGAAAAACATCCCTGAAAGACAACAGTTCCCAACATCTCAGCGCCCTCCTGTCCCTCCTGCGCACAGCTTGGAGCCACAGATCCAGGCAGAGAGAAAAAGCAGACAATTCCTTACCCCACAGCAGGGCCGCCTCATCTTAAACACCTCCAACATCTTTCAGCCGCTCATCAGGTGCCCCATCCTGCTTGGGCTCATCTCCATCCCTGAGCTTTTGAGCGCTTTCTGAGCCCAAGGCAGCAGCTCCCACAGAGAAGGTTCGCTGGCAGTGCTGGGACAGTGACCAGCTCCCAGAGAGTCGCCCACGGCACCCACTGCTGCCCCTGGCACGCTGCGAGACCAGGGCTGTCCTCCCGCGGGCAAACGCGGCGGCTGCATCCAACAGCGCGGGCACGAGCAGGGAGGGTGAGCCCCCAGCCCCTCCCTGCCCAGCTGGGACACTGCCCAGGCACACCAGGAGAAACCCCGGTGCAGGTGAGCCCAGAGGGACCAGCCCTTCTTGTGGGGCAGAGGAAGGCGGCGACTGCAGGGTCCCAGCAGATGTGTCTGTGCCCAGCCCGGGCAGGGCGAGCTGTGCTGCCTCAGCCCTTTCCCTGCTCCGTTCCCATTGTACCGGATCTCTCAGCCACTGCCAATCAACACCGAGTGCTCCTCATCACCTCGACACCTGAGCCCTCATTACAACCCCGAGCCGGTAACAAGGTGGGGGAAGGAGATCCGAACCCCGGGGTTGGGTGTCTCTGCGAAAGAGAAGAGGCAGAGCCCATTAAACATTGATCAGAGGCTCGCACAGCTGCGGTGCAGCCCTGCCATGTCCCTGCTGTCCTGCCACCAGGAGCTCCCCAGGGCCAGGAAGGTCTGAGCTGCCCCAGGGACTTGGTGCTGGCTCACTGTTGCCCCAGCCCCTCACTGCTGGCCCCGGGCAAACCTTTGGGAAGGTGCAGTTCCTCATGGACACGAGGCGGAGGACAGGAAAACTCATTTCCTACTTTCAGCATTGTTCCATGCTTTGGACAGCAGTGCCCAGAGTCCAGGCCCTCGTCCCACACTCCACCTGGCTGAGCACCTGAGCCAGTGGGGACCCATCGGGAGCCGGGGGGACAGGACTCCCCAGCAGAGGGGCTCTGTCACAGGCTGGGCAAAGCCGAGCTGCAGCCACCACTTGCTCCACCACACTGGAGCAGCCTCTCTTTCTGTTGTTTTGCTAATGCTGGGTACAAAAATAGCTCTCCAAGATGTCGGTGTTTTTGGGAAGCCACGTGTGTGTGAACGTGTGGGGCCAGAGGCCGATACTCACGAACTGCCGCCGCAGCTTGGTCCTGACACGCTCGGCCTTGCTCTCGGCCGGGTGCACGGCGTAGCTCAGGGAGCCCAGGTGGTTGTCCACGGACAGGCTCTTCCTCATGTAGAAGGAGCGGGTGCGGAAGTAGCTGAACGGGGCGTCCTGCACCGCCGTGCCGAGCTGGGGGGCCCTGGGGGGCTCCGAGCAGTCATCCTCCAGCCGCCAGGCCTCCCCTGCGGAGGAGAAGGAGATGCCTCCCCGTCAGAGCACGACCCAGACACGTCCTACCCCTCAAGCCCAGCTCTGGGGATGCTCAGTGGGCATCCTGGACCCCCTCTGCCCATCTCATAGCTGTGGGGTACAGGTGCTGGGAACTCACTCAGAGGGCATGTCCCTCCCGCAAATCCCCACGTAACCCCTGCCCCAGGCACCAGCCCCTGCGCCCACCCTGCCTGCCCCGGGCACCCACAGCCCCCACCATCTTCCAGGCAGGAATCAGCCAAATACAGTTAGAACCATGGAATGCTTTTTGTTGGAAGGAAGCTTAAAGCTCATCTCGTTCCAACCTCCTGCCGTGGGCAGGGACACCTTCCGCTTCATCAGGGTGTTCCAAGCCCTGTCCAACCTGGCCTTGAAGTCTTGCTTTGTGAACGGGGAAAATGAGGTATCACAAGTGTTACAAATTACAAAAGGATTTACGGCCATCTCCTCCAGGAGAAAAAAAAACAAAACCCTTTCTGGCACAGCCAGGAGCAAATCAACAGTGCCATGAAGGACAGAAGCCAGACCTCCCTTCTCCACCCGCCCGTCGCCAGCAGCAACAGGATGCAGCAGTGCAGGGCTGAGAGCCCTGGGGACAAACCTCACTGGCACTGCGACAGCGGTGGCAGTGGCAGAGGACAGTTGGCACTGGGCAGGGCTGGTGATCCCAGGGCAGCACTGGCCACATTTCATTGCAACAAAAGGGAAAAACAACAAAACAACAGGAGATGTTTCCAGAATATCCCTGCTCCACTCTTTTCCCTTCGGCTCGGACGCCGCCTGCTTTTTGCTGCCAATCTCCTCTTTACATCTGAAGCTTGCCCTGCCTCCTCCCCTCAGCCAAAATCATTGCTCAAGCCGTGACAAACAATCAATAAAAGCCTCTGCTCAATTATTAGCCCAAAAGGGCATCTCGCAGGACTGCCTTCAGAGGCTCTCCCCCTCCTGCAGCCTCTTACCAATGCAACATCCTTCACCTCTCAGTTCTGAAAAAACCAGCACCTTTGGGCATGAACAACCATGATCCCACTACACCAGGGCTGAGGAGCAAAACACTTCTGGGGTTTAAAGTGGATAATGGCCCTAAGTCCCAATTCAGCAGTGCAGTCCAGTTTACCCAGCAAGGCTGTGGGGTTTACATGGAATATGATGAGACACAGGCTGGACTACAAGCCACCAGCGGAGGAACCACCTACACACACTGCCAGAGGGCAGGGCTGGATGGGATCTTGGGAAGGAATTGTTCCCTGGGAGGGTGGGCAGGCCCTGGCACAGGGCGCCCAGAGCAGCTGTGGCTGCCCCTGGATCCCTGGCAGTGTCCAAGGCCAGGTTGGATGGTACTTGGAGCAGCCTGGGACAGTGGAAGGTGTCCCTGCCCGTGGCAGGGGGTGGCACTGGATGATCTTGAAGGTCCCTTCCAACCCAAACCCAAACCATTCCAAGAAAGAGGCAACCCAGAGCACAGCACTCTGAGCATCATGTAGATTTTTCCTCCCCTACTTTCAATTTAATAAGCTGCTGCTGCTGCTCTCCAAATGTCACCTCACACAACACAGGAACCGCTGTTTGAAAGCTGTGATTATTCCATGCACAAACACGTCAATCGGAGGCAGATCCAGGCTGCCATTGTGAGATAGCATCGCTCTGGAGCGCGGCAGGAAACACCGACCCAGGAGACGCAGGGGACACGCAGGGAAATCACGCCTGGGAGGAGGAACCCGCCACCCTGCTCACCTGAGCTGGCCCAGCCACTGCCTGTGCCACCCTGTGTCCTCGAGACTGTCCCCTCCCAGCCCCACAGCTCACCCAACACAGCCCCCACTGCTCTGCTGCCCTGAGCAAGGGAGGGCCAAGGCCGTGTGCTGAATGAAGGAAAGGACCCACCCGCTGTACCCACCTCTCTGTGCAGGACATCTCACCCAAGGACGAGGAGCTGGGTTTCAAATCCCACAGAGCAGCTGGGCCACATCTGGTCTCACTGATCCCAGGTCCCCAAGGATTTTGCTGCTTTTGGTCTCGTCTACAGGAGCTGCGTTCTCCAGCGCAGGCCAGGAGCTGCGCCAGAGGCAGCTGCTCCCTGGCCGGCCCAAGGGGTGATCCTCACCAAACTGGGTCCTTCCTCCCTGCGCACAGGGAGACACCACAGGAGGCAGCCTGGACCTTGTCTACCCCAAAAAGCTTCTCTACCTGCTGAAGGAGCTTGTCCTCATTGCTACCAAACAAGTAAATCAATGATCAAGCCCAGAATGGTCAGAAGGGGAAGATAAGAAGTCAGAGAATCACAGACTGGTTTGGGTTGGAAGGGAACTAAAAGCTCATCCCATTCCAACCCCTGCCACAGGCAGGGATGGCACTCACTAGATCAGGTTGCTCAGGGTCCCACCCAACCTGGAGAGGAAATGCCAGGGATGGGAGCAAGCCCACAGACCGGAGGCCAACGATCCTCATGGTCTTGTGTCTTGGAGCTGCTCACCCCTCTGCCACTCAGAGCTGTGCCCTCAACATCAGCACCTCTGGAAGACCTTCCGACCATCTCCTTGGGCTTGACAATAACAATTCCTGCAAAGCCTTTCTCCTTTCTGAATTTGAAGTGTTGGGGAGGAGACGCAAGGATGGAGGGGACAGCAAGGACAGAGACCCGCTGCCTCTCCAGTACACTCTCTGCAAGTAGAAGAAAAATTAATTCCAGGTCCTGGTCTAAGCTCAAATCCAGCTGCTTCCTTCTGGCTTCTTTCTTTTCCTCCCACAGGCACAATTCCCAATAAACTCACCCCAACCATGCTACGAGTTAGCTTCTTCCCAGCTCCACAGCGGGGCATGGAGCCAGTTCCCAAAGAGCTCTGCATGCTGCCTGTCAGACAAGGGAGACTGGAGGCAGGGAAGTGCTCCAGACTGCTCTGCTCCTTCCAGGTGCAAGAGGAGGGAACTGCAAGGGACCAGGCCTGTGAACCATGCAGTGACTTCCTGTGCAGGCTGCAGCTGAGGGCTGCAGGTGGTCAAAGGCTGAGAAGAAGCCCCTGCCTGCTGTAGAAGGAAGAGGAGAGGGAGCAAAGGAGAGCTTTTCCTCAGTCGCACTCCTAAATCGTCACAGGGAAGAAGGGATGAGAAGCAACAGGCAGCTCATTTCCCTGTGCCACCAGCACGTGTGAGACCTCCTGGCAGAGTGCAGCGTGACACCCAAGGGATAATGGCTTGGACAGGGCAGGCACTGTCCCTGTTCAATCAAGCTCCATTTGTGCTCGTTTTCCCCTCTCTACATTCAGGGCTTGTAGCCATAAGGATTTGGGGTTAATCCTGGAGCAGCTCCAGCAAGGGGTTGAAGGATATAGGATGGAGAGGAAGAGCTCATAGCCTGTCCCAGCTGACCACACCAGCACTGTCATGGGTGACCTGCAGGGGAAAAACAAAACCAGACCAGCAGGAAACCCAGACCTGCTGACCAGCCCAGCCAGTTCCTGAGCTCATGGAATGAGGTGGAAGGTTGTTTTGAAGGGAAAGAACGGGTCTGGGGGGCTCAGCAGCCACAGGCCCAGCTCTTCTCCCCATCTTCAGGACCCCAGTTCCCCACCAGGTGCCTTGGTGTCCTCACAAGGACCTACAGAGGAGCAGTGCACAGGAAAACCTCCTGTGACCTCCCATCAAGTGGGACACAAAGGAAAAGGCTGAGGAACACGTCCCAGTGGTCAGATGAGGATGTCACATCTCACCCATGATGAAGATAATCACTTCTGCCATCTTGCTTGGTGATTCCTCTGCTCGTGGCCCCCAAAACAGCAGCGAGCCAGAGTGCAGCTCCTCCCCAGAGAACCGAGAACTCTCCCTGAAGATGAGCTCATCACATCTCCCATGGACAGCCCTGCTCCTGCCATGTCCCTGTGCACGAGCCTCCTCCTGAGCTGGTTTCGGTCATGTGTCCCCCACCTTGAACGGGGAGTGCTGGTGCCTGCTCACAGCAAATTCACCACTTCTTTAAGGAAAGGACCTTATCAGAGAATGATGGAATGGTTTGGGTTGGAAAGGACCTTAAAGCTCATCTCATCCCACCCCTGCCATGGGCAGGGACACCTTCCACTGACCCAGGCTGCTCCAAGCCTTGTCCAACCTGGCCTTGGACACTGCCAGGGATCCAGGGACAGCCACAGCTGCTCTGGGCAAGTTGTCCCAACTTCTCTCCCTCCTGATACCCAGGAGCCCAGCTCTTATTCACAAATCCTTATGGGAATCCTGCATTCCTCATCAGCATCCCAGGGCTCATTAACCTGCAGCACCACGTGCTGCTACACTCCCATCATGCTGTCCACACATCCCACCCTGCCAGCAGTGCCATCTCTTCTTTTTTTCCTCCAGGACAGCATCCTGATAGCCTTCATCAGTAACTAATTAGCAGTTCCTAACTGAGCCAGAAAAAGAACCTGGGAGAATCTGGACAGAAAACAACACACTCATTCATCCACTGCTCTGGCTGTGGAGGGAGCCTTCCAGTCTCCAAGGGTTTTCCTACTCCTTCTCCTCTTGGCATCCTCAGACCCTTCCAGCCATGAGTGAAGTAAGATCTTAAACACTTCCTATGTGCACTCAGAGCTCTCCTGACTCCCACAGTGCACGGGATGTGCTCCAGGATGGCTGTTCCATGGAGCACGAGCCTGGCTGCACTCCCAGCACAGCAGGTGCCTGCAGCAGAAGATGAGGTGTTTGCAGTGGGTCTGACTCACCCTGCACCATCACCCCACGGTCTTACAGCAGCCTCCCACCACCTCCCTTCACCTCCAGCACAGCTCCCTGGAAGCACCAACAGACCAGCTGGGGACCTGTGGGTGTGCAAGGGAGCCCTGCCTGCCATGTCCTTCGTGGTGGAGGCTACACAGCTTTCCCACAGGTTTCCTCCCATCCCAAGACCCACTCTAACAATTGGATGGGCTGAAGGAAGACCTGCAGGTCCCACACGTGGAAGCAGCGGCTCGGGTGCTGCAGGACACCCAGGAGCTCTGTCACGCCGGGAGCGGCAGGACGGCCTCAGCGATGTGCAAAGATCCGCTCTGTGCACAACTTTCGGGAGAATTAGTAGCACCAGGAAATGAAATGCAGCCTGCAAAGCATCAAAATTAATCCAGGGTTTGGACAGCTGCTCTGCTGGGCAACACAGGGATCTGACTGTGAGAGGGATAATTTTAAAAAACCATAAAGATAAAAAAGTCCAAGGGTGCTGTTCGAAGGGAGCTGTTTCATAAGGATTTTATTCAGCACCGGACTGTCAGCCCTGGCTTTCAGGCCTTATCTTTGTTTCAGTGTTAATAATCCCCTTTCCCATCACTTTTATAGTCCCAGTGTGATTCTGCTGGCACCAAAAGCACTGAAACGCTTTGGCCATCAGCAGCTTTGCCAATAAACTTGCTCAGAGCAGCTGGCCCAGCCACATTAGTATTTCATCAGGATCAGCATGAGTAGAAGAACACGATAAAAATCCTCAGGGCTGACCCAAAGGCTAACAGACAGTGCTAGGCTGGGAGCATTTGCAGATCTCCAAGGCCAGGGCTGTGGGGAGAGCTCAGGGATGATGCTCCTGCCACTGCTCCTGGTAGAGACCAGCTCCAAGTGCCCTGAAGCTGCTTCGTGACATAGAAAAGAGGCACCTGAGCCTGTTGCACTGGCCAAGGAGCCCCCAGGGTGGTATCTCACCCCAGCACCCACAGGCAGAAGGCTCCGAGCATCACCTCCCCACCTTGGGTGGCTTCCAACAACCAACTCTTCTTTTTCACCAGCATAATATGAAGGACGGGAAGGTTTAAATATCAAGCTTAAAGAAAGACTCAACCAGGGGCAAAAACCCCAAAAGTTCCCCAAGAAGGGCTGTTTTGAGAGCAGAAGAAACCCTGCAGAGGCTGGAGTTGGACTTGCACCCCTGGAGAAGCAGGACAGCTTTGCTGGGGTGCTGTAGACACAGAGGAGTGGGTGCTCACCCCGACACTCACCGGCAGACGGGACCGTGCAGCCTTTCTGGTGCTCAGGGGCCGAGTGCTTCTTGTAGGGCTTCTGCTCCGGCATCTCGTCCCTGTAGGCTGCGGGCTCGAGCAGGGGCAGCCGGCTCAGCACCGGCGACTGCGGGATGCTGGGCAGCGTCCGCGACTTGCCCAGGAGCGGCCGCTGCAGCTTTCTGTCCAGAGACCTGCAGGGACAGAACGCAGGGCACGGGCTGTCAGCAGGCGGGAGGGCCCTTCAGGGAATCACAGAATTGTTCAGGTTGCAAAAGCCCTCTAAGATCAGTAAGTCCGGCCATTACTCCAGCACAAAACCATGTCCCTAAGTGCCACATCCACAGGTCTTTTCAACACTTCCAGGAATGGTGACTCTACCACTGCCCTGGGCAGCCTGTTCCAATACCCAAACACCTTCTCCATGAAGAAATTTTCCCCAAGATCCAATCTAAACCTCCCCTAACAGCACAGCTTGAGGCTGTTTCTCCTTGTCCTGTTCCCTGGCAGCAGAGCCCGACCCCCCCCGGCTGCCCCCTCCTGTCAGGGACTTGTGCAGAGCCACAAGGTCCCCCCGGAGCCTCCTTTGCTCCAGGCTGAGCCCCTTTCCCAGCTCCCTCAGCCGCTCCTGGGGCTCCAGCCCCTTCCCCAGCTCCATTCCCTTCTCTGGAGAGGCTCCATTCCCTCAGTGTCTTTCTTGCTGTGAGAACCCCAGAACTGACCCCAGGACTGGAGGTGCCTCAGCAGTGCCCAGCACAGGGGATGGTCACTGCCCTGGGCCTGCTGGTACAAGCCAGGTGTCACTGGCCTCTTGCCCACCTGGGCACACCTGGCTCAGCACCACACTGCACCCTCTGTTAGTAAAGCTGCTGCTGTGCCAGGGAAGCCTTCTCCCCTGGCCAGGCACTGTAATTAGGATTTGCATCTTGAGCTGCAAGGCACAACCAGCACAAAAAGAATTCAAGCCCCTAGCCCACCTCAAAACTCCCAGATAATCTGAATTAACCAAATAAAGAAACCAGGTGGTTCAAGACTGAAGGGATAAAAATTTCCTTTGAGACAGTGAAATCCCCATTAAACATCATCCACAACAGCAGAAAGGGATTTGCGGTAGAAAACAGGTCACTGGACAGGTACTAGGGAAGGCCCAGACTCCAGAAAGCCACTCTCACACAGCAGGGACTGCAGAGGTCCCCAGGGTGCCACAGAACATGTAGAACATAAACTCAAGGTCTCTGCGAGGTCCAAACTCAACCGAGTTTGATGATGGGGCTCCAGCTCTGCAGGGGTGGCCAGGACCCACACCCATCCATGTGTCAGCATGACCACGCGCTGCCACCTCTCTGCAAAGCCCAGAGGCAGCCCAGGCCTGCAGGGGCAGGGGAGCAGGTCCCCCTCCTCCTGCTCCAACCCAGAGCCAAGGCATGGTCCTCAGGTGCCTGCCTCAGGGATGTCACTGGCCCAGGCCATGCTCCAGGGCTCCCAGAAATGCAATAAAAAGGAGCAGAGCCTGTCGCTGCTGTCCGCAGGGACGGCGCGAAGAACGACACACAAGTCCAGGATAAGTGGGATTATTTAATTCATTTCAGACTCGTTTATATAGCATTATTCGCAAAAGCGGTGTAACATACCATCCACCATGCACCTCCCAGAGTGAGTGGCTGAATGCTACAATGCCTATTTCAAAATATTTTCTTCAGTGTGGAAAACAAGACTATGCATAACAAGTTTGCACCTGTGAGATAAAGTCTTGGTTTACAAAACCCTCTTCACTGTTGACAGCTAGCTTGCCTGAGAAAGGAGACTCTCACAAGCAGCTGTAAAATATAGGAAAATTTCTCTGCCAGCCTTTTCAGCATCTACAAGAGCCCAGCACTGTAGTGGGGTGTCCTGTGCTGAGGGTCACCCCAAGGCTGTCCCTTGTCCCCTGCTTTCACAGAACCCAGAGCTGAGCCCGAACGAGTTCCCCAACACAGCCCAAGGGGCTGTTCCAAAATCGTAGGACCACAGAATGCTTTGGGTTAGAAAGGACCTTAAAGATTACATTCCAAGCCCCTGCCATGGGCAAATCTCATAATGATTGGTACAGATACTTCAAATTTCCATCTCAAATTCAATTCTTCACTGCTTATGCTCATTTGTTCTAGTGCCAATATTAACCTTTCACTTAAATAATTATCGTCCCTCTACGGTGTTTGCTCCCATGATTAATTTCCGTTATAATGAAGTCCCAGCCCCTTTCTGCCTGCATTTTTCAAGCCTGATTAACACAAGTTTTTTCAGTCTCCTCTCACAAAATTAGCTTTCATTTCCCCATGGATGTTTTCACACCCCTCACTGCCCTCCCTCTTATCTTGGACTCAGCATTCTCCACCTGTCCTGGAGCATCACAGAATCCCAGGGTGGTTTGGGTTGGGAGGGACCTTAAAGCCCATCCAGTTCCACCCCTGCCATGGGCAGGGACACCTCCCACTGTCCCAGGCTGCTCCAAGCCCCATCCAGCCTGGCCTTGGATGCTGCCAGGGATCCAGGGGCAGCCACAGCTGCTCTGGGCACCCTGTGCCAGGGCCTGCCCACCCTCCCAGGGAACAATTCCTTCCCAATATCCCATCCAGCCCTGCCCTCTGGCACTGGGAAGCCATTCCCTGTGGCCTGTCCCTCCATCCTTTGTCCCTTCTCCCTCTGCAGCTCTCCTGGAGCCTCTTTAGGCACTGGAAGGGGCTCTGAGGTGTCCCTGGAGCCTTCTCCTCTCCAGGTGAGCACCCCCAGCTCTCCCAGCCTGGCTCCAGAGCAGAGGGGCTCCAGCCCTGTGATCATGCAGACCTGAGCTCCTGGTTCAGACAGCAGGGCAACCCCTCTGCCTCCCTGCACCTTTCACCACTAAATTTTATCCTATTTCACACTCCAGTGCTCAGGGTCACACAGGCAGAGTCTATCATGCCAAAGCTCCTGACCCTCGGTGCCCGCCTGTCACTGTGATGTTTGTCACCGCAGCTCTTCACTCCCATTCCGAACGCGGCAGCAGCTCCCAAGTGGTGCCAGTCTGATGTCACTCAGGAGAGCAGACACAGGGCCAGAGCAGTGCCACAGCGCCGTGCAGCCACCTCCCAGGGTCGGTCACACCAACCCCTGGGGCACACGGCCGTGGGGAGCAGCTGGGGCAGAGGGCAGGACCGGGCACCCCCTGCCAGCCTGACAGGCACCTCCCTCAGAGCAGCGGTGGGAAGCACACTTTGACACGAGGTCAGCAGTTTATTGCTATAAATCAATCACATTCTCTCTCAATTCCCAGGTGCTGCTGCTCGGCTGCACTCCGGGGGTGGGGCAGGGACAGCAGTGCCCCAGGCCTGGAGCAGCAGTGCCACAGCCGTGCCAGGCGCTCAGCACCATCCTGCCCACCCCAGGCCCCATGCTTCAGTGGGATCAGCATGGAAACAAGCTGTGCCAAGAGATACAAAGCCAGAATTAGCATCCCAAGCAGTTTCCATCCCAGAAGAACATTTACCTCTCATCGTAACATATTTCACTGGCACAAGGCAACAGGGACAGAGCTTAACACATCGCTGTGCTGCATAAATGAGTTCAAAACATTCCTTTTTCTGTGCATGTAAATCCCAGGATACCTGTGTACAGCTCCATCACCTGCAGAACCCCATTAGCATTTTAGTGCTCCTGTTCCTTTTGTGCTCACAGGGCCACTCACAAGAGTCACATGGGGAGAAAAACAGAAGAATTCACTCTGTTAGAGAAGCAATTTTCAAGCTGTATATCTTCAGGCAGCGATTAATATTGTCAGAAAGAGCAAAGCAACTGGAAACCTGTTTAGCTCTAAAATGTGAACTCAAATTCCCAAGCACAATCCAGCTCCATGGATTTACTGTCCCACCTGTCATTGTTGAACCACAGCTGGCACATAAGTACCACATAGCACCTCGTTCATCCCAACCCCCCGGTGGGGTGGGGAGGAGAACCATGAAAAGGTGAAACCCAGGAGCTGAGGTAATAATTGAAATACAATTGGTGGTGGTGTTTATTATTATTATTATTATTGTTGTTATTGTAATGAAAATGGAGATGAGAAAAAGAGAGAGAGGAATCACATCCCAGATAGACAAGTGGTGCCCAATACAGTTTCTCACCACCCAAAAAGCCCAGCCTATTCCACAGCAGCAATAAGCCTCTCCTGGCCAACCCCCCTGGTTTCCACACTGGGCATGCCATTCCATGGTCTGGAATATCCCTCTGGCCAGTTTGGATCAGCTGTCCTGGCTGTGATCCCTCCCAGTCCTTGTCACCTCCTGGCTGGCAGAGCATGGGAAATGGAGAAGTCCTTGACTCAGGGAGAGCATTTCCCAGCAACAACCAAAGCACCAGTGTGTTATCAACACTGTTCTCATCCTAAATCCAAAACACAGCCCTGGACCAGCTATGGGAAGAAAATTAACTCTATCCCAGCCCAAACCAGAGCTGTGTGCACAGCTCCAGAAACCTCAGCAGCCACTGCCAGGCGGGACCTGACAGCACTGGGAAGTCACATTGCATCTCCGTCTGCTTCCCAAGCAGGCGTCCCAGCTGGGTGCTATCAAGGATGCCACATCCCATTAGCAAAGACCCCTGATGGAGTGTAAAGCTCAATTAGAAAAGCCATCATCGATGCTTTTACAGCCTATATTTAGCTGCCGTTCGCATTTGGGTAGGGAGGAGAGCACATAATCAAGTCATGACAGGGGTGGAAGAATCCTCCTGGCTGGGTGTGAGAGCTCAGGCAGGAGCCCAGTGACAGCTCCATCACTGCCAGTCCGCAGCCAGATGGGGAACTGGGGGAACATCAGCAGGGCCAGGTCCCTGCCCCCAGCTCTGGGACAGCCGTGGGGCAGGAGGGACCGTGCCAGGCAGGGTGCGAGGCTGCTCCAGCTCCCCCATCCCCGCCACAGCCCCTGACCCAGCAACGCGGCAGGAAAAGAAGCGGAACTCATCTCCAAAGCTGTGCTGTGTCCAGCACCTTCCCCACAGTGATGTCCTTCTCCAACCCCAGGAAAGAGAGGGGAAGGGCTCACACAGCAGGGAGGGAGAGAGAGAGAAAAGGTTAATGCAAATAAAAAGCCAACTCCTGCAGCCAGCTCCTGCAAACTGCACACACCTCCAGCCTCCCAGCTGGTTTCTGTGTGGGAAAAGCTGCTCTCCGGAGGGCACTTCCAGCCCAACCCAGGGAGCATGGAGTCTGCAGCTTCCCAGGGCAGGATGGGGGAGTCACCACAGCAGCCCCAGCAGAACCCCAGCAGCACCAGAGAGAGCAGCAGGAGGGGAAAATAACCCTAAACCCACTGCTCTCACGATCCAAAATGGACCCCAATAAGCCTCACTGATTTGTATTATCTGCCCAGGAACTAAGCAAGGAAACCTCCTGCACGTGTCCTGGAAATGCCCGAGGATGGTGACCCTCCAGAGGTGTCCCATTCCTGGGAATAGGGAAGCCTTCATCCTGCCACAGCCGCCAGTCCCAGCAGCTCTGACACAAACCTGAGCAGCCGCTGTGCTAATCCCCTCGCAGAGACAGGCTGCTGGTGGAACACAGCAAGGAGAGGAGGAGGTTACTCTGGGGAGGAAGGCTAAGGAGGGAAAGGGGCAGAGCAGCAGGGCAGCAGCTCCTCCAGACCTCGCCCTCCTGCTCCAGAGCTCTGGCTTGGTGGTGGCCACATGCCCTGTAAGGAACATGTGAGGCCACTTCCAAGCTCCAATGGGGACAACACGTGTCCCAGAGAGCTCACAGCCCCAAAATTCAAACCAAAAATAGACAGAGAAGACAAAGGGCTGCTTCGGAGGGGGCTCCTCTACCTCCTCAGTCAATTAATTCCCTAAATCTACCGAGCAGAGGAAGTTGATAAAGCAGAAGGTTTGGGGAAGAACAGCTGAATGTGGTACAGGCTGAGAGGGTGCCAGGGAGAGGGACCAGGAGAGCCCAGTTATTGCAGAGGGACACCGCTCCCAGATCTTCCTAGCCCGTGGCTGCTCCAGCCTGTAACTCACTTCTCAGCCCACTCCTCCAAGGAGGTGTAACTTAGCAACCTGACCTTAAAAACTCGGCAAGGGTTCCAGCTGGATTCGGGAAAATGAGAGATGCATCCAAGCCAGGAGGAGCCATTACCCAGCAAATCCCCTCTCCAAGCGGGGCATGGGGAGGGGGAGCACCTCCTGCACAGCCTGAGCCCCGTGGCAGTGCAAACAATGAAACAATGACTGCAGAATGCAAACAAACCAACAAAACACCCACATCCCTTCCTGACACAGCTTGTGGAGGTGCAGCTGGGTGTAAGGTGACAGAGGCAAGGTGAGAACACAGGTCCCAAAGGGCTGACAGCCGCAAAGGCAAACAAGGGTGTTAAACAGCCAGGGCAGGAGGAGCAGTGCATCCAGATCTGGGGCCTCAGCACAAGATGGATGTGGGACTGCTGGAACAAGGCCAGGAGACACCATAAAGGTGCTCGGGGGGCTGGAGCCCCTCTGCTCTGGAGCCAGGCTGGGAGAGCTGGGGGTGTTCACCTGGAGAGGAGAAGGCTCCAGGGAGAGCTCAGAGCCCCTTGCAGGGCCTAAAGGGGCTCCAGGAGAGCTGCAGAGGGACTTTGGAGTGCCAGGCCAAGGAGGAATGGCTTCCCAGTGCCAGAGGGCAGGGCTGGATGGGATCTTGGGAAGGAATTGTTCCCTGGGAGGGTGGGCAGGCCCTGGCACAGGGTGCCCAGAGCAGTTGTGGCTGCCCCTGGATCCCTGGCAGTGTCCAAGGCCGGGTTGGATGGGGCTTGGAGCAGCCTGGGCTAGTGGAAGGTGTCCCTGCCCATGGTAGGGGGTGGAATGAGATGAGTTTAAGGTTCCTTCCAACCCAAACCCTTCTGGGATTCTGTGAGATTTCCCCAGAGCTCCACAGCACAGGATTCATCCTGTCCTGCCCTGGTGCCTCACCCCACTTTGTGCCCCTGCCCGGGGCAGACACAGAACTTGCTGCCAGGCCAGCCCAGCTCCCAGAGCCCAAGGCAAGGCACGAGTGTGTCTCTGACACCCTAGAAGCGCAGGGTGCTCACCGGGTGTGAGCTCTGCTGTGAGTCACGGGGCTGAGCAGAGATCTGAGCCAGGATCTTCTCCATCCCCATCCCGACAGCAGCAGGAGACAGGCCAACATCTACCTGCAGCTGGTTTCTGCAAAGGGGCTCTGCAGGAGAAGGCAGCAGCGGGAGGAGAGGGGAAGCACAGGAGGCTGCTGTGCCTCAGAAGCTGTTTCTGGACAGAAGCAGCAGCCCCTGGGATGTGGTTCAGTGCAGTCCAACGCCCACAGCAGCGGCAGGACCCCATGGAGGGCAGGGAATGCAGTTTAAGGGGATCACACAGCACTGGTGAAGCCTAGGGAAGGAGGATGAGAGGAAGAAATCAACTGGTAACACACAGAGTAGCCTTGGAAACCAAAGCCCAAGGATTTTGGCAGAGCAGAGCCTTCACAGGGCATCCTCACCTGTTCAAATCACCAGCTGCTCTGCAAACCTTATCAGCTGTGAGCAAATCCCTGAGTCACTGGCACTATTTCCAGTGACCATGTGGATCACAAAGCCAGACAAAATCACTGAGAAATCTTCCCTTCGCATGCAAAAAACACCCAAACAAAACACCTTCCTTTCTGGCTGGCCAGAGTTCGTGTGTGAAGAGTGGAAAAGGAGAGCTGAAACAGAGCATCTTTCATCTGACTGTGAGACAGCTCCAAAGCAAAACAAAACCCAAAACAGCATTCAGCGTGCAAGTTCAGAAAATGAAAAAACCAACGTGTGAAGCTATAAAAATACCTTCCCAGGCTCAGCTGTGAGCTGGTAAATACCACGATTCCCACCAGCTGGCTTCCAAAACCTTCTTCTCCTGCCACCTCTCCGACTTGCAGAGCATCTCTGCAGCAGGGCCATCGCCTGAGCGCTGCACTGAACACCACTGGCATCCAGGGAATAATTGCTCCTGTCCCTACAAACTGCATTTTGATTCGGAGGGGTGTGGGAGGGCAGGACAGGAGGTCACACCCCCCTTGTACTGAGGGCAGCCCTCAGCATTTCAGAGCTGCCTGAAGAAGGACTCAGCACCATTTCCCCCTAGGAGCCCCCTGTGCCCGAAGCCCAGCCCTGCTCCCAGCACCCAGGAGGTTGGGAGCCAAGTACCATACTGCCCTGAAAAGGGCCAGAAGTGCTTTTTGTGGCAGATGCTGCCTGAAAAGCCCTGAGTGCTCAGGTGTGTGACAGCCGGTGTCACACCAGCCCCTGCCCACAGCCTCTCTCCCACAAGGTATTTACCCAGTGCTAAAGACCTGCTGCTGCTACTCACCCCTGGCACCACAACACCATCCCGGCACTCCGAGCTGGGCAAAGCCATCCCCAGGGAAACGAGGTGAAAAAACACAAACCCTTCACGTCAGCACTCCCAAACTATGCACTGTGGCTGTGTTTTGCAGCAACGCCTCCATTTCACCATTCACTGGAATCCAATTGTTGAACGGATAAGGAAATACACTGGAGCCAGACACTGCCATTCATTCATTCAAAAGTATGCTGGTTCCTTTGTTAAAAGAACCTTTTTTTCCAGCTCTGTTGCAGGCAGTGAATGACAACCCCATCCAGGGGCGTGCTCCCCTCACCCCCCAGCCCAGGAGCACCCCACAGGGTCCTTGCAGGTGGTCACCCTGCCCTCTCTGTCATGCTCTGTCTCTGTGGTGCCACCAGACCATCCCCTCCACAGCCCGCAGGAGAGAGGAGCCCTGCACACTCCCTGCCCACCTGCTGCCCTGGTCACCCCCCATTAACAGGGGCAGAGCAGGGACCAGGAGCTTGGGAAGGCTCTGGCAGAGCCCAGACCTGCTGGAGCTGCACCTGCACAACAAAAAGTCCAAAGACAAAAATTCCCCAGGGCCAGGGAAAGAAACAGGAACATTCATGGAACACGAACATTTATCCTGCTCACGGAGTTCTCTCTGATAAATGGGGAGAGATGGCAGACAAAGGTGAAATGAATCCCAGCACGACAGTGGAGCAGACGAGCATCCTCCCCCCCGGCAGCTCCAGAGCGTGACCTGCATCCTCAGGGACCAGTGTGGTGACTGACCCAGGGTCCCTGTGCTTGTAGCCAGGCTACGCCATCCAGATGAAGCAGAGAGGATGGCCAAAGGCATCTGGGATGCTCCATGAGAGGCTCAGGGATCGCTCTCCAGAAGGAATAGGTCTGAGGCTTACAAAGAAGGGTGTTTGAGACGCAGAACGAAGCTCCCAAGCTAAAGATCTTGCACGCTGAAAGTCAGCTCACAAGCAGGACGTGACCCCCAGGGACGCAGCAGCGCCTGGCCAGCCCCGAGGCAGGAGAACGCAGCAATGGGCAGAGAAAGGGGCCCCGAGCAGAGCAGGGCAGGCAGGAACAGCTCTGGCTGTGGATGGCAGAGCCCCGGTGGCAGCCGGCAGGAGCCACGCTCCGGTGACCTGCCAGGGCCAGGACTGAGCAAACACCTCCGGCTCCCCGGGCTCAGCAGACACAGCCACGGACGCTGCGCCCTGGCTCCCGGCGCTCCTTCTGCGGTGTTTATGTATCTCCTGTCTCCCCTGAAAGTTTTCGGAGACAAAAGCGAAGGGAGCACAATGGATGACAAACATCGCGGCTCCGATTTGAAAAGGTTGGCTAATTTACAAGATAAATAACGTAACTGCCTCCTTTGCATTTACAAACACCTTCCGGGGAGGATGTGAAGGCGTCCAGCATCACAGCCACCTCCAGCACCCACCTCCTGCCCTCCTCCCGTCACCCCTCCATTCCCAACAGAATCCCTGGAGCAGGACTGGAGCCGCGATGCTCCCGCACCACAACCCCCCAGCTCCTGGTCCCGTTCCCAGTCTCATGACACAGGACTGGTCTCCCCTATTGCTTCAAAATCCGAGTCACACGACAGAGGAGACAAAAAGCTGCTGAGATCATCTTGGAAGGGATACTGCTGCTCCTGACAACCACAGGGGAGATGCTTCAGGCCTGAGCCTGACGTGCTACGGCACAGAAAGACACTCCAGACAGCTGGCAGAGCTGCTTGGTTTGCTTGAAATCCTGTAATTTCTGCACCATGACCAAGTTTTCCAGCACTGGAGGCAAACAGGGGCCAAGCTGATCCATCTCTGACTATTAATCCCTGGCAAAAATAATTATTTATGTATGTGTTTTGGTCAAAAAGCAGATTTATAATCAATCATAGGCATGTTGTTGTTTTAAACCTTCCTGGGCACCACCTTTCAACCAGAGCCTTGGGCTGGTTTTCATTTTGCTCTGAAGCACAAGAGGCAGGTCACCACCACGGTCAGAGAGACAAGCTCATTGAACAGAAAAAACTCGTTATGCTCCCAGTGTATCCCAGTAAAATTCCTTAAAAAGATGGGTTTTGGTGCAGGAGCAATGGGGGCTGAGGGGAGCTGGGAGCAGAGCTCTGGCAAAGGCAGCACAGCCAGCAGCTGCTCATGGCCAGGATAATGGATTTTATCCATCTTGTGAGGGGAAGAACGGAGCAAACAGCCCCCAAACAGCCCAGAGGAAGCCCAGCCCGGGCAGAGGCACTCGGGGACAGGATTCCTCCAGGGCAGAACCAGGTCTGGGTCCCAGCCAGCCCCAGGGCCCTGCTGCACATCAGGAACCGACCCGCGGGGCTGGGGTGGGGGCTGGTCATGGGGTGCAAGGCAGCAGAGCCCAAAAACTTCCTGTTTCCAGGCAAGAACCCTGGCACAGCCTCAGCTGCCAGGCTGTCTGGAGAATCACAGAATCATCAAGGTTGGAAAAGACCTCTAAGATTATAAAATCCAACACCCAACCCAGCACCACCACCATTTTCCATGTCCTCAAGTGCCACATCCACACATTTTTTCATTGCTTCCAGGGAAAGGGGCTCTGCCTCTTCCACGAGCAGCTGCAGCTCAGCACCCACAGAGGAAGGCAGAGCCAGGCTCTGCCAGGGGAAACACATCCCTGCTGCAGGAAAAACATCCCCCAAAATCCTCAGCTGGAACGAGCTCCCACTCTCCCAGTGAAAAACCTGTGGTTGCCCCATCCCTGGAAGTGTCCAAGGCCAGCTTGGATGGGATAGTGAAAGGTGTCCCTGCCCAGGGGTTGGAACGAGGTGAGCTGAAATCTCCATTCCAGCCCAAACCATTCTGGGATTCTGAGATAAATTTTATCTATTTGTTCTTTAGAGCAACATAAAAGTGCACTGGAGCTTTCCAGTTTTTCTACAAACATGGATTTGCAGCCAAAAAATAGATGTACCAGAGACAGCCACAGAAATCCTGCACACAGGGCAGGCAGCAGAAGGCCCGGAGCATCCAAGCAGCCAACAGGAACAAATGCCAGCTCCAGTGGCTTCCAAACACCTGTGGAAGCACATGGATGCTCCAGGCAGCAGCACCCACACCCAGGAGCTGCCGAGGGTGGGGCTCTGCTCTGCTCCCCCCACACCAGTGGCTGCTACGGCCGGGGAACCAGGAGGAGCTGCTTATTCCTGTCTGCATTCTTTCTATCAAAAAATCCGAAAATGCAAACTAAAAATATCTCGCATTAATTTGTATAATCGCCAACTATTCCTACAGGAAAAAACACAGCATTTTTGTGAGGAAAAAAAAAAATGTTTTAATTATTAAAGCAAGAATTCTGGTTTTCCCATTTGAAATATTCCCAACAGTAGTGTCCTTTTTTCCTTTCCTCTTTGAAATGCTTCTTCCTGGCTCCAGAGAAAATCTCTTTTGTTGACATATCCCCTCTCCCCTCCTCCCCAGCTCTCCCGGAGCTGCCTCAGCCCACCTCCCGCAGGACAGCACCACCGGGATGCTCTCCCTGGAGCAGCCCTCTCCTCCTAGAGGGGTTCTTCCCCCACCGAGGGGCTGTTTGAAGGACATAACCCACCCAAACCGCCCCGCAGGAGGGTGCCAGGCTCCTGCACCAGGGGGGTGGACAGAGGATATTCTGTGCCCAGCCACCTGCAAATCCCAGTGGCATCTCCTCCCTGCCCCCGGGCTCTGCCACTGCCCCGCGGGCACTCACAGCTCCAACGCGTCCATCCTTCCATTGTCCCCACGTGCCGAGGACACCAAGCCCCCTCCCCTCACCCCCAGGTGATGCCGACGCAGCGGGACATTCCCCAGGTGTTATGGGGCAGGCAGCACCCCCAGAGCTGTCCTGTGCCTGGCACTGCCCCCCCAGCTCCCACTCCCACCTGGAGCAGAGTGACAAAGCCACCTGTGCCACCCAAGCCAGGAGCCGGGCTGCCCAGTGTCCCCTTGCACCCTGGGGGCTCACAGGTGTCCCCACACATCCCGGGGACTGCCTGGTGTCCCCACACACGCCAGGGACTTCCTGATGTCCCCACACATCCCAGGGGCTGCCCCATGTGCCCATGCATCCCAGGGGCTGCCCAGTGTCCCCACACCCCCCAGGGACTGCCCTGCACAGGCAGGAGCAGGCAGAGGAGGGCACCCAGGGACAAGCCCATTCAGAATCTTCCCCGTGCCAGCCAGCACTTCTCTCAGAAGCTGTTAACATTCCCACCGCTGTCTGGAATCTCTTCCTCCCTCATCTCCGTGCACAAATCCCAGTGGGGATTGCTGGTGCTTCTGTTTCCTACCTGCGCCCCCACCCAGCTGTGACTCAGTGCCAAAACAGTGGGACCTGGGAATCCAGCAGCCTTTCGAGCAAAGCGTGACTCACAGGCCAGGGCTTTCTGCTGAAGGAGCCGGCTCCTGCAGTCACGCTCCGTCTGTAATTCCCCTTAATAGCAGTATCATTCCCTTCCTCCCACTACCCCATCCAACTACCACTCCAAAATAAAGGGTGCCCATTCATCTTTTTCTGCCTAATCCAGGCAAAAATGAGCTTCAGCTTGTGCAGAAATTAGGCAGCTCCCAAGCTCATCTCCCATCCCAAAGATTGGCTTTCAAAGGAGACTGGAAGCCAGGCAGAAAGGGAGAACACCGCGTGCAAACCTTGTCTTTAGCTAAAGCATGGCCCAAACCCCAAAGAGATGACCCTGAGAGCTCGGGTGTGCTTTTTGAGTCTGTCAGATCCAGGAAGCTTTCCCTGCCAGCTCCCAGGCCACACATACATGCACTTTTATGGGATAGATCTTCAACATGCCTCCACCCACAGCCGTGGGAGCAGGGTTCGGAGCAGCAGGAGGAGGCAGAGGCCCAGAGCATCCCTGCCTCTGTCCACACCACCTCCCCCTGCACCCCGACAGCGCAGGAGGGGACAGAGCCACAGCCCACAGTGAGACCAGGAGCTCTCTGGAGCTGAGCCCACATCACTGGGGGCTGGAACCAGGAATGCACCCAGGTGTCCCCCAGTACACAGAAACCACGGAGAACCAGGATAAGTCAAGGTTCAGTGGAGAGCCCCTTGCAAGGACAGGTTTGATGGGGAGACAGATTTCTTCTCCGTGCTGCTCCCCAAGCCCCCTCTCCTCACAGATCCCGGGCACGGTGCTGCAAACAGTGGGGAGAACAAAGCCAAAAAGCTTCTTTAGGTTTAATATACAAAGCCCAGGCAGCTCAATCAAGCAACAAAAGCTAAATGTCATTTCCTCCCGTGGCACTGCCACTCTGCTCACAGCCGTTCACGTCTGACAGCTTGTCATCATCATGAGACACCGGGGACACAGCCTGGGGAAAGGCTGGCACCGAGGGCAGGGGAGGGAGGCTCAGCCCTACAGCCCAGCACAGATCACCAGCACAGAGGGATGTGGGGCACCTGTGTGAGCTGAAGGGCACAAGTGACCCCGCCAGGTACAGCCACACAAGGCAGGTGGGAAAGAGCACAGAATAATGGAATGGTTTGGGTTTGGGAGGGACATTAAAGCCCATCCAGTTCCACCCCTGCCATGGGCAGGGACACCTTCCACTGGCCCAGGCTGCTCCAAGCCCTGTCCAACCTGGCCTTGGGCATTTCCAGGGATCCAGGGGCAGCCACAGCTGCTCTGGGCACCCTGTGCCAGGGCCTGCCCACCCTCCCAGGCAACAATTCCTTCCCAACAGCTAATCTAAATCTCCCCTCTTGTAGTTTAAAACCATTCCCCCTTGTCCTGTCACTCTCTGCCCATGTAAAAAGTCCCTCTCCCTCTTTTTAGAATCCCCCTTTAGGCACTGGGAGGGGCTCTAAGGTCTCCTCGGAGCCTTCTCTTCTCCAGCTCTCAGCCTGTCTCCACGGCAGAGGGGCTCCAGTCTTTGGAGCATCATTCCAAACAAGCCTCCCCCAAGAGCACACAGGCTGCCCTTGAGGACAGCCCCACACACAGCAGCCTCAGGCACCCCAAAACCTGTCACCACATTCCCAACCTCCAGCTCAATGAGGCTGAAGTTCCCCTGAAGCTCTTTCCCTCCTTCTTGCCCAGCCAAGCTGCAAAGGCACTGAGGCTCGGCTGCCTGTTCCAGTTTAGAGGATTAGTGGATGCTCAGCACCTCTGCGAAGCAGGCACAGCCTGAGTCACTACCACTGGATTTAGGACTTCCAGCACCAGCACTGACCACTTGCGTGCAGTAGCGATGGACATTGATTTGTTAATGGGTTACAATGATCTGTCACAGCGAAAATGTGACTCCATGCAGCCACACACATTGCCCTGCTGGCATCTCAGCAGGCAAGGGAGGTGGGAGCGCTGCAGAGCTTGGAGTACAAGTGTCACAAACACCTTAGTGACTAATTCCAGGTGGAAACTTCCCACTTAACCCAAACCACTTCCAATTTCCTTGCCAGTTTTCTCCTTTACAATGCAGGTATCTTTCTATATGGACGTGTCATTTGGAAGCAGAAAGGTTTTGTTTAAAACGTGCCAAAAAACAAAGTAGGAAAAGTCAGTCAAACTCTCAGCCATGCAGGAGAGCCCCTCAGAGACGCCTCTTTGGGCATCTTTACGTGCCATCTTTACCTGTCCCGTGCTGAGTGCTGCTAACACAGGAGCTGTTCCTTCAGCGCAGTTTCCCAGCCCCAGAACTTGCCAGTTCCTCCCGTCCCCCATCACAATTGTGTGCTTGAACACAGACGTGCTGCCAGAGCTGAGGAGATATTTTTAAGCACCCAAAAACAACTAAGCACAATCCTGCCAGGAAAACATTCCCCACTACCCCTCCCCACCTCAAAGCCCATCAAACTGCACAGCGAGGACATGGATCAGGACATCGGTGTGGAAAAGACCCCCAAAGGAGTGGAGGTAACAGCTCCCCATGGCAAAGAGCAGCTCCTTGGTGCAGCTTCCCACAAGGCTGGGGACAGGCTCTGACCCTGGGAGCAACAGGAACACTTGGACCCACCTCTGCCCCCCAGGAGTGCAAAGACGAAGCATCACCCTGGCACCCCTTCTTCAGATTATCTAATAACATGGACAAAAACAGGCCCAGCAAGTTGTAATTTTTATGTAATTTAATTCTTATATAATCTAATTCATTGTTAATTAACACCAACTTCCAACTCGGCTATTGAGAGAAAAAAGGCAGCGGAACCCTAAAGCTGACACCCTGCAGGCCCAGCACAGCCAAACTCCTCTCCTCCCCCTTCCCCACGCTGAGCTTCCCTGGGTTTCACCACAGGTCACCCCAAGCCAGGGAAAAGCTCCTCTCCTGGAGGCCACTGAGGACGTAGGATCTTCACCCCGCAGGTTTTTGGGGGGTGTCAGCTCTGCTGCCTGCAGGGCTGAAGGTGACCCCCAGGAGCAGGACACAGCATCCAACCCCAGGCACCAGTCTCCCCCTCTATTCCCCCATCCTGAATATCTTCTTTTCCATAACTAGGCAGTGATCTCCTGAGGAGCTCATCAAAGCCCCTCTGTGGGGACCATATGGGGCTCTGAGGACCACAGAGAAGGGGAGAGGTGCAGCTGTCAAAGAGGGAACAGGCATCAACTTCCTGAAGCCAGGGAGCAGATCTATCCCAGAACAGTCCTGGGCCAACAGTGAAAGCCACTGAACCAGTCCACAAGTCCCTGCCTAGAGGAGAAAATTTCTCTCAAAAGCCACCCCTGGACAAGACTTGGGATTCTTAATGACTTTTCATTGGGATTTTTAATGATTTTTTTACTGAATTAGTGACTGTTGCAGGTCACCTCTCGGCTGATAGCCCTGCAATTCTCAGGCAGTTCTGCTTTCCCCCATTGCACCCAGGCTGAGAGCAACTCCAAGAGCATCCTTGAGAAATTCTCCCACACCTGTTAACTCCAGCACAGGATCCCTGTCCTCCCAGAATCCCTGCAGGCCCCAGGGTCCCAGCCCAGTGCTCTGCCAGGCTGGCTCACTGCTAAGCAGCCCTGGCAGAAAACAGCAGCCTGGCAAGTGCCATCCTGCCCCTGAGAGCTCCAGCCCACCCTGGAGCCTCCCTGGCTCATTCACAGCACAGCAGGGCTGTTCTCTCAGCCCAGTTAGAGCACAACAGCCCTCACATGACAGTGATGTCCTGATCCACTTTGCAAAAGCTGCAGGAACCCAAAATCAGTTGTCCAGACCTTTCAGTTTACAAATAGCTCACTGAGAGAAGAGCTATTAAATATAACTTGCCTTTCCCTTCCATTTCTCCTCCATCCCAGAGCAGATCCTCTGTGCCCTTCCAGCCAACACAGAGCTGGGCACGAGCACCTCAAGGCTGGCACCACCAGATGCCACAAAGAACAACCCCTCAGACCTCAGCAAGCACCCCCAGCCCCTCCTGTGCTTCACCCACAGGCACCTGCACCCCGTTCTGCAGACACATCCTCGTATCCCTGCGATGCTCCAGGCTTCCATCCCTCACGAAGCAGACCTGCTCCAGTGCCTGTCTGCTGGAGTTTTTGGTTCATCCATCACTGCTCCAGCTAGATGGAAAAAAGTTGCTGCAAATCAATCATTCGCTCCCCTGGGCTGGGTTTGGGGGTGTTCACTCACACTGCCAGTCCCTGTCCCAGTACAGCTGCACAGGGGACAGCCTGATCCCCACCTTGTCACACCTGGGGCCTCCAGGTGATCAATTTAATAACAGAAGACAGCTGTGCCACAGCCCCTCCTGCAGCAGGGCTCAGGCTGCAGGAGCCTCCAGCTGACACAACACAGAGGTACAGATCGGGACACACTCTGTGCCACAGGTGGGGGTGGAGGCTGAAGAGCTCCTGCAAGCAGCACCTTTGCCCAAAAGCACCTCCAGTGAGATGATCTCCTGCTGGGCTCTGCTTCTGCGCACAAGTCTGAGCCTACAAATTCTCAAGCCCAGCCGACTTACTCATCCCAGCTCACTCATGTTGCTGTTTCTGGAGGCGTAGTTTAAAAATGCAGGAATATTATTTAAAACCATAACTGCACACCTGCTGATTTCTGTTAGGTCCTAGGAGAATGCGTGGGACCACTATATTTAGAATTTAATAACTCCAGTCAGTGCATGCTCTCGACTGAGAACCTGCCTACGTCTGTTCCCTGTGGTCCCAGGGGAATATCCAGCCTTGGGAAGAGTGGTGGGAGCCTGGCTGCCCTGAGCAAGACCAGAGCAGGGCTGTGCTGAGGGCTGTGCTGAGGGCTGTTACACATCACCCTGCTGAGGCTGGGGTGCAGGATCTCTGGTACCTCCACACGCATGGAAACGTGGGAGCTGAGGATCTCCTCTCCGTGCTTCAATTGCCCACATTAGAGTGAAGAAATGCAGGAAAAGCAGAAAGTTGCTCGACAGAGCTGGAAGAAGCACCACCTAGAGCAAGGGCAGGGCCAGACATTGCAGCAGCTGCATTGTGTTGGCTTCTGGATCTCAGCCGTGGAGATTTCCTGGGCTTCTCAAGGTACAGACATTGAGGGGGCAGGAACAGGCAGAAGCTCAAGCAGCCAGGGTGAGAAGTGACACTGATTTCAAAGCACCCCACGCTTCAATCAACCCTTAGTTTTAGTTTCATAATCAACTGCGGCAATCAAGGGAATGGGCTCAGTATCCACAGGTGCACTCGAGCCCTGTCACTGTGGGGGTCAGGGACACCAGGAAATCTGTCTGCACACTTGGATCCAGCCCAGAGGAGCTGCCCTGGAGCAGCTGCATGGCCCAGGGGGCAGAACAGGGAGGGCACAGATCCCTGCAACTCGAGCTGGGCCACACCAGAGCACTGGGGCACACAGGGGATCTCTGCTTGGGGGAAGGGTGTCCACCAGCCCCACAAGGAGCTGAGCCCTGACAGGCAGTGAGCCACAGTCCTGCATGAGGGGACAACTCGGACACAGAATGGTTTGGGTTGGAAGGGACCTTAAAGCTCATCCCATTCCCCTCCCTGCCATGGCCAGGGATGCCTTCCACCAGAGCAGGTTGCTCAGAGTCCCACACCCACAGCCAGCATCCCCTGGAAAATCTGGTACATGAGCTACACACCTGCAATGCTTTTGTGGCTCACATCCCAGAGCCAGGAAGGTGCCATGACATCTCCCATTACAGAGGAAACCACCCAACTCACCCCAAACCCCAAGGTCCAGGGTAATAGCACCCCGTGCATGGGGGTGCACCTCCTCCTCTCCCTCGAGCCAGGCACTGGCACACGCTTGGCTGCACACAGCAAACCCCAGGCACGTCCTGTGCTCAGCAGCAGCCGGACAACAGACCTTCCTCACACCCAGCTCCACACTGGGACAGCAAAATCCTGAGGGCAGAAACCAGGGTTTCTGTCCACAATGCCAAAAAGGAGCAGAACAAAGCTCCTGGCTCTGCCAGGAACGTTTCCGGAGAAACGACTGAGTGGAGAAGAGGAGACTCTTCTTCAGCCACCGAGGGAAGAGGGGAGACAGCGGCGGCTGTGCACGTCTCACTGTCTCAGCAGCACCATGGGCAGCAGCAGGAGGGGCTCCAACTTCATTTGAATGCGTAGATATTTTAATAACCTTTACAAAGTGCTCAACAACCAGGGAAGAAGGTAAGTGAACAGCTTGGTGCTATTTTTCGCCCTGTGTGTCCCTACACAGACCTACACCCCACAGCAGCAGGGAGGCACCGTGTGCAGGTCAGCAGGAGATCTGGGGACACGCTGCTCAGGCTGAGCCCACTCAAATGGGGGAGAGCCCAGAGCAGCACTGAGTGCTAGCCCTGTCCTACAGGCCTCACAGAACATCCAAGGAGAAGCCACCCAGGCACAGAGCAATTTTCTTAATTACAGTAACTGTGTTTACATGCAAAACAAGGATGTGTGCACCCCCCACACACACACACACAACTCTGAGCACTCACACGCTCCCAGAGGATTTCCAGTCAGCCCAAATGCCACCCTCTCCATCCCCACTGCGACCCCCTCATTGGTCCATATCCCAAACAAGCTGACAATGAACCGCGTGTCTGTCTGCCCAGAGGAGCTCCCCTCTCCATTGCCCAGACCCTTCCTACATGCCAGGATGCTCCATCAGCACCTCATACCCACAGATGCCACTTCACCTGAGAAGCCTCTTCTTGCTGCCCCTGCAGAGGCCTTTGCACGGGG
Source organism: Corvus hawaiiensis (assembly GCF_020740725.1). NCBI lineage: Eukaryota > Metazoa > Chordata > Aves > Passeriformes > Corvidae > Corvus > Corvus hawaiiensis. The sequence continues at coordinate 15,714,605 of NC_063228.1, read as the reverse complement.
CAGGTGCAGGGAAGGGTGACTTTGGTGCAATGACCTCGCTCCTCTGACGAGGGGACAGTGCAGTGGCACAGCAGAGAGCACCAGGCAGAGGCAGGCAGGCACAGGTGCACGTGGTCACCCAGCAGACACCCAAGATGTGCCACCAACACCTGGGACATGCCCTGGGCATGGAGACAGATGCAAGGTCCCAGAGCCTGCCAGAGACATCCCGCAGCAATGAGCTCTGTGGGAGCCCCAGACAGGAACAGGGTGATGCTTCCAGAGCCCTTGCCTTGCTCCCAGCCCCCTCCCAGCCCCAAGAGAGGTAAACGGAAAGCAAAGCACCAAGGATTGCACATCCCATCCCGCAGCCCCTGGGCACACACGGAGGCACCAGGACAGTCGGGTCACTGCCACCTCGTACCTGCACTCCGTGACACTACAGCAACAGCTCCCGCTCCGCCGGCCCCAGCGCCTGGAGCGCAGCTCTGGCCTCGACTTCCTCAGGCTGAAATGCTCCGTCAGCTTCCCAAACGAAGCCATGGCTCCCGCTGGCGTCCCTGTGTCCCTCTGCACCCTCGTGCATGCTACACCCCGGCCGTGCCCGCTGCCCCGCGTGCTCCGCCAGCCCTCGGCACCGGGAGGGAGCGGGGCCGGATGGACCCAGCACAGGGCAGGAGTTCAGCCAGGAATTACTTGGACAGTCCACAGCGTGCACAGTGAGCCCTCAGATCTGGAGGGTGCTAAGTCCTGTCTCCCTGAGCCAAGCGCAGGTCACAGCTCAGAGCAGCTGGCGGCTGCACATGTATTTCATGTGATGCTGCAGAGCTGAGTGAAGGAGGAAGAGGAAAAATTGAAAGTGCTCGCTGGAAAGGGTCCCTCGGTAGCGCTGGCACAGGTCTGCGAGCCCCCACGGCGAGTGCCACTGGGCAGGTGAAGGAGCTGCCCTCTGAGGAGGTGGCCCAGCGTGGCTGTGGTGGCCCTTGGCTGAGGAAGAGGATGGGGTTTGATCTCAGAGGTGATGAGAAACCCCAAGAAATCGGCTGCTCGGATGAATTTCCAAAGGGTCTGTTCTTACAGCGTGGAGAGGATCCCCGCTTGCTCTTCCCAAGGCTATTCAGAGTCGACCAGTTTTCCTCCCTCCCTGTTTTCCAAAGCAGAAGGCACCCTCAGCTGCCAGCAGCACCTACCTACCATGACTTTCCAGCCTGTCACCAAACACCTGAGCCCAAGGAGAGGGACAGGCATTTAAAGCAAGCGAGGCCGATCCAGGTAGAGGTCACTTGTGAGCTCTGCTCCCCACGCTCCAGCACAAAGCCTTTCCACAGCAGACAGCAGACACGGGGATGCTGCGAACCCGAAGGGAAATCCTCCTGCCAGCCCTCCCCTAGTCAGGAGCACTTGTCTCTGCATCCTCGGCTCCTGACGCCAGCTGGGCGGAGAAAAAACAAGGGCTTCAGAAAAAAACCGCCCAAACCTTGCTCCAGCCCCATGGAGCAAAGCCAGATCAGGTCAGTGAAGCATATCCAGGGGAAGGGGTGTCTGACGGCAACTCCCAGCCATGCCAAGAGAGGAAACAACAAGGAAACTGGTGGTAACTGAGCTGGCAGAGCCCCAAGCTCCCTGCACACCCTTTTATCACTCTGGTGTGGATGCCATGTTAAAAAATAAGCAACCTGCATTCCTTGCTATTTCCCTGCTTAGAGCCATCCCCTGCAAGCAGCCCCCTGGCCACCAGGGACGGCCATCCACTGCCGAAAACCCTTCCTGACCTCCACTTCCCTCCTCCCTTATTTTCCTTCTTCTCCTGTAGACTCAGGCTCAGCTTTCCCCTTGGAATTAAATGCCTGAGCAGCCGGGTGCGCCCCGCGGAGCACGGCCCAGGGACACCCGGGCGGCCGCCCCCGCCGGCTGCTTGTGACCGGCAGAGTCACAGTCCCCGTCACCGTCACCGTCCTCGCCCGCGCTTTTTGGGGGGGGATCATTTGTTTGCACCATCCCTGCTCCCCGCTCCGGGCGCTGACATCCATCCCGGCAAACAGAGGGAGCCGCCGCAGACCCGCACACAAAGCCAGGGGCTGGCGATGCTCGGGGGGGCTCCGCGGCCGTGGGGGACCCTGCCAGCACCTCCGCCGGGCAGGCACACGGCCCCCGGCCACCTTCTCCCTGCCGGGCACACACGGGGAGGGAGAGCGGGGGCTCCCCTCTCGCAGCTGGGGAAATAAAGCTGTTCGCGCACTGCTCCGCACAGCCACCCACCCCCGGCTCCCACCTTCTCCCTCCGAGGGGCTCCGCCGCAGCCGGGGAGGGGTCGAGGGCGCTTCCCCAAATCGATGGGTTTGTGGCGAGGGCAGAGCATCCGCCGGCTGGCTCTGTGCGGCGCAGCGCGAGCCGGTAACACTGAATCCCCTCTTATCTGCCATCGGCTCCCCGTTACCGACCGCGGTGAAATGCAACACGTCACAGGAGGTCAGATGAGCCGGAGGAGAGCGGAGGAGCCGGGGGAGAGCAGAGGGGGCTGGCGGGAGGCAGCGGGAAGCAGCCGAGGGGGAGATAAGAAAAGGAGAGGCAGAAGGGGGACAAACTCTTGTTTCCCTGCTTGGAAAACGGCACAGCACCGGCTCTCCCGGAGGGAACTGGGCTGAGGCACACACACCTTGGAGTTGAGGAGGACAGCGGGGTCACCTGGCAGCGGTGATGTTACCTGCTCCCGAGCTATGCCAAGGCAACAGGAGAGGGGCTGGACAGGGCAGCAAGAGGAGTGGAGAGGAAGAGTGGCGTTAATTTGAATCCCTCTCTTGTCCCCTTCCTCCCACCACCTGCTGGGAGGGCAGAGGAGCAGCGGTGCTGCCCCAGGGATCCTCCTTTGGCATGAGCAAAGCAGAACTGTTTAGGGACAAAAGTGCAATTTGGAAGACTGGTAAAAACAGCAGGAGGATTCGACAGCCAGACTTGCCCAGCATTCCAGCTGCATGGGGCACAGCCCTACAGCCAGGGACACCACACATTTCTGCAGTCCCCTCCGGTGGGGGGTAGGTAGGAGCCACAGCTCTTGGCAGGGAGTCAGGCTCCCAACGAGGCTGCAGAGCTTAGTCCATGAGCCCAACAAGTGCCAGCACCTGGAAAACAAACAGGAGGGAACTCTACCTTCATGAAACCTCTGGATAAGCTGGGGATGGTGGCATTGAAGGTACCAATGCCTGAAAGATCAGACAGCTCCATAAACACCTCCATCTGTGCCCAAAAAGTGATACTCCAGACGGGATTACAGCCCCCCAGCGTATCCCATCACCCTGGACCAGGCTGACTGGGACCCATCTGGCTGAAAGCACAACCAGTGCTGGGTCAGAGGCAGCACAAGCTCCCACATCTCTCCTCTGGGTTAGTCTCTGCTTTTGTGCTGGTGGCTTGGGGCAAGGGAAGGGCTGTCTCCTTTGCCCCAAGGACGTGGAACAGCCCTCAGGCTTTTCCTTGCTCAAAGAATGAGTGGTCAACCCTTCAGACAGGGCTGTCACACCAGCTGGCTCCCAGAGGAGCTCGGTGCGTCCTATTAGGCAGCAGAGGCAATCTGCCAAGATATTGCTGAACTCTCTAATTTCACATTAACAATCTGCTGTGCTGGGGTTTGCAGCCACGCACTCAGCGATGCGACAGCTTCCCACTTCCACTTATCAGTGGCATGAAACACTTCATAAGCGAAACAGTGGTTTAATTTGCAGAGACATAAACTGATTTTTAAGAGGAGCTGTGGAGGAGATGTTAAAGCAGGAATCAGGACCCACATGGCACTGGGACTTGGGGGATGCCGAGCACAGCTGCGCTGCCACCACCCAGCCCTGGCACAGGCATCTCACACCTCTGGCTGCAGCTTTTGGGAGGAGAAAAACACCCACACGTCAAACACAGCCTGGCTGGCTGGGTCACCTCACACGTTCCTGGGCCCTAGAGACCAACATTCCCCATTTCAGAGCCCTCCAAACACAGTGAAGCCACGGCAGATGTGGGAACCAGCACCAGTCTCAGCTTGCAAACATCATCAAAGCTTTTTCAGGCAGAAGTCATCACAGCTACGTCCCAACAGCTCAGACATCCTAAGTGTGAACTAGGAAGCTTCTGTGCCAGCTCCTGTGGCCAGCCAGCACAGTGGGACAAGCCAGCCAGCCCTGGCACCATTCCCAGACTCCCTGCAGCCCCCAGCCCCTGTGCTCCTGAGCCCAGTGTGAGCAAACCAGATCTGGTTACATCTCTGTGGCTTCCCCAAGCAGCTTTTGCTCCAATTACACTTCTTAAATATGGATAGGCAGAAGCAGGGAAAGAGGAAAAGGGGGTTTTTCTGAGCTGACAGCTCCTCCATCCACTCCTATACAGTCCACGAGGACCCCAACTATATTTCTCCAGGGCTCCAGTTTCACTCCACACCCAGACCACTCAACACCAGTTAAACACACCCACTTTCCAGCCCCGGCCCTTCTGGGGAGCTGCATCTCCAAAAGCCACTCAGCAGCTGATGCAGAGCCCATCCTGCTCCTCCTTCAGCCGTGCTTCCAGCAGCTCATCCCTCCGCCAGGACAGCAGGAGGGATGCTCCCCAGTACCCAACCTCCCAGTGTTTGGGGGAAGCAATTAAAACAGGTTGAAGCCACAGTGGGAGCAGCCACCCCATCTCTACAAGTGAAACCTTGACTGGTTTAAGGCTCCCTTTCCCTCTGTTCCTTTCCCAGGCTGGCTGATTCCTGGAGAGCAGAACTCCAGCAACGCAGAGGATGCACAAGTGGAGTCCTAGACTGGAGGTGTGACATTAAGCAGTGACAGCACCAGAACAGTCTAGAAAAGCTGCCAGATGGGCCAAAGGAGGAGCTGGAGCCTGAGCAGCTCATCGGAACCAGAGCCTGGAGCAGGAGGCACTGCTGCCTGCTCATCCCAGGATGTCCTGTGGCAAAGGGCTCATTTCACTGCGGGAGCCCTGGTAACCCAGTTTCCATCTGTTGTCATCAGAGTCCTCTCCCCACAAGGGACAAATACCTGCTGAGAGCCCCAAAACTGGGTGAGAGGAAGCTTCCCAATCCCCCAAGAACATCTGTGTCCTCAGGTCAGGTGGAAGAGGATTTCTCATGAGCCTTCTCTTAGTGCAGCTGGGGAGGGACCAGCTTCTCCAAGGCACCTGGGAAGGCACCTGAAAGCACCACGGGGACTTCAAAGGGCTTTGGAGCAGGAATTTTCCAAACTGCTGAAAACTGGCCACTGATCACACATCAGCTCCCTGACACATCTTTCAGCCAATACTGAAGAATTTTGATAATCACTATTTTTTTTTAATTCTGAGCACTAATTTTTGGTGTTTAGGAAATAAACTTCTTCCACCCTATTTTAAATACACTCACAGTGACTGAGGCCCTGTTTTGCACTGCTGGTTAACCCAGTGTACCAGAGAACCATCAAATGTTTTGGGATAGCTATAAAAATAAAACTGGAATACATTATTTCACAGGATGTTCAAAACCAATTATCAACATGTGCATGCAAAGAAACATGTTAAATGCAAGTATGAACTGATTTAAGAAACAAATGCACAAGAGACATCAAAACAAATCCAGAGGAGGCCACGGAGATGCTCCAAGGGCTGGAGCCCCTCTGCTCTGCAGCCAGGCTGGGAGAGCTGGGGGTGTTCACCTGGAGAGGAGAAGGCTCCAGGGACACCTCAGAGCCCCTTGCAGGGTCTAAAGGGGCTCCAGGAGAGCTGGAGAGGGACTTTGGAGTGACAGGACAAGGGGGAATGGCTTCCCACTGCCAGAGGGCAGGGATAGATGGGATATTGGGAAGGAATTCTTCCCTGTGAAGGGACATGAGTGGGCTTGGCAGTGCTGAGGTAACAGCTGGACTCAATGATCTTGGAGGACTTTTCCAACCTAAGTTATTCCATCCAGAATTCACCAAAGCATTTCATCTTGAGTCTAAATGTGCCCGTGCTCTGTGCAAACAGGAGCCCACAGCGGCACAACACTGCAGGTCCTCCCTGGTGCCCAGAGCCCTGGAGAAGCACGGCTGGAGGCTCCTGGAGCCAACTCCTGGGAACAGCACAGCCCTGGGAGCGAGGCACACTTGCTGGCAGAGCTGTGAAGCCCTCTGGGAAGTGCTACATCTCAACACAGCTGTAATAAAGTGCAGAGTGTGCAAGAGGTTCAATAATTTCAGCCTAAGCAGGCACTTTGCAGTAATTGCCAGCTCTATTGCATTACACACACATTTCCGTGCCGGTACCTACCACGAGCCAGCCACATCAATTTACTGATTTACCCAATGTATCACTTAGCACAACTACTCTAATTCCAGCAGCAAACCCAGATGTGCTGCCCAAATTAAGGTAAAATACCCTCATTCTCAAATTAAATTAAAATACCCTCTCTCTTGGAAGTAACAGAATCATGCAGGGAGAGCCTTGCACCACAAGGATGGCAAAGGGTTTGGAGCGGAAGCTGTAGGAGGAGAGGCTGAGGGAACTTGGTTTGTTCAGCTGGAGAAGAGGAGATGGAGCAGAGAGCTCACCGGGGCTGCAGCTTCATCCCGAGGGGCAGCTCTGATCTCTGCTCTCTGTGACAGGGAGCGGCTGGAGCTGTGTCAGGGGACGGTCAGGCTGGATATTAGGAAAAGACTCTTCCCCCACAGGGTGCTGGGCACTGCCCAGGCTCCCCAGGGAATGGGCACGGCCCCGAGGCTGCCAGAGCTCCAGGAGCGTTTGGACAGCGCTGCCAGGGGCGCACAGGGTGGCGTTGCTGGGGTGTCTGTGCAGGGCCAGGAGCTGGACTCGTGATCCTCGTGGGTCCTTCCTATGATTCTACAAAAATTCACCTTCCCAGAGAAGCACCCAGGGAGCAGAGGTGGAACCACCACCAAATCCAGTGGGGCAGCACAGAGGCAGCACCAGCCCCCAGCACAGAGACACTGGTGCTGATCCAGTAACCCACCTGCAGCAGCTGATGAGCATCTGTCCCTGCCTGGAGCAGCATGGGATGTGCATGCTCCTGAAATCCAATTCCCTTTTTAACCCCCCGGATCGATGGAAATTGCCAGCTTATTTCATCCCACTTCAAAAGGTTCTCCCCACTCGCAGCCCTGTGCAGTTAAATCACGGGCACACAGGGATAATTACCTCCCAAAGCAGGGCTGTCCCGGGTGCTGCTCCCTGATGGCTGTACAAAAACATAGCTCAGGCTTGCAGGGAAGAGATAAGGGCAGGGAAAAGCAGCCAGCAGCACAGGCAGCTGCAGGAGCCACACAGGCTTCTAGATACTTGCTAAGTGAAAAAAGAGAGAGAGAAAATTTGTTGATACCTCCTAAAAATAATTTGTTGAGTTCAAAAGGACTGAAGAAAGTATACAACATCAACAGTGAGGTGATGGGAAGAAACACAGCCAAAGGAGAAACAAAGACAGGACAATCTGAGGACATTTGGAGCTGGCAGGGCTGTCTTATGGGCAACGGGTGCTGCCTCTGCGGAACCATTCCCAAAAGTGACCACATTGGCTCTGCCCCCCCACACTGCTTGAGACCCACCCGAAATTCATTTGATCCCCAGGGAACGATCTCAGCCCCAAGGCTGCCAGAGCTCCAGGAGCGCTTGCACAACCCTCTCAGGGATGCACAGGGTGGGGTTGTTGGGGTGTCTGTGCAGGCCCAGGAGCTGGACTGGATGATCCTCATGGGTCCCATCCAAGTCAAGACATTCTGTAATTCTATGGTTTAATTCTATGATTCTTTCAAATGAAAAGGGAAAAAAAACCCAGATCCTGCCCACGTGGGACAAACTGGGACATGTATAATCCCCACACACTCAAGCAGCCTGGGAACAGACCCAGCTCACTGCACACCAGTTGTTCTTTTCCCCTGAAAAGCCAGCCCTGGCAAAACCCGAAGCAAAAATTGGAAAACTCATTAACATGATCAAAGATTTCAGAAAATGGAAAGGAGAATAATTCATGCAATTAGAGCCCAGCAAACTGCATCAGTCTTCAGAAAAAAAAAATGATAATCAATAAGGAGCAAGCAGTCTCCAGGCTGGGAGAGCCAGGGGACTGGATCGATGCAGCTGCCGGCATCCCACAGACAGCAGAGCTCCGAGGAGGAGCAGCCCTCCCACAGCTGCTCCCAACAACTGCGTCCCCCAGCACCCCTGTCAGACCCAGGGGGGCTCTTACAAGGGTTTCCTTAGCAAGCACACAACCCCCAAGGCGTCCCAAAAGGGGCCAGGCTCGCAGTGGTGTGGTCGGAGAACGAGGAGGCAGACAAGGGACGGAGCGGTTGTGCCCAGCTGCCAGCCCGTGGGCAAAGCCATCCTGGGCACACCATTTTCACTGTGTGTTGCACCCGCTTCTCCCGGTCCTGTACACACCAGGGTGTACACAACCGTGGTGGCTGCTCAGGGAGCCCCTGCTGCTCCCTTCACCCCAGCCTTGTGCCCCAGCTTTCTGAACCACCTGTGACTGCTGGGCACTGCCCACGGCTGCTGTGTCCCCTCCTGGGGCTCACCAGGGCAGGGAGGTGGCACCAGTGGCCGCTGGCTGAAGAGGGATCAAAATCAGATTAACAGCCAGGCATAGGAGATCACCTCATACACAACCAAATGAGCAGGATGAGCATCTGACCAGCTCCCTCTTAGCACCTGGCATGGCCTGCTTGGAAGGGAATTACGGATAAATCACAGAATCATGGAATCACAGACTGGTTTGGGTTGAAAGGGACCTTAAAGCCCATCCCATCCCAACCCTGCCATGGGCAGGGACATCTTCCACTATCCCAGGCTGCTCCAAGCCCCATCCAACCTGGCCTGGGACACTGCCAGGGATCCAGGGGCAGCCACAGCTGCTCTGGGCACCCTGTGCCAGGGCCTGCCCACCCTCCCAGGGAAGGATCTCTTCCTAAGATGCAAGAGCCTCTCTGGGAAATTATTCATCCATGGCCTCGAGCTTCCCTCTGATTTGGGTGAAGTTCTTCCACTGATCCCATGGACATGGAGGCACCGTCCTGAGCACCTCCCCTTCCCAGGGCTTCACGACTCAAGCTCACCTGGACTTTTGTGACCTAGCAGCAGACCCAGCCTGGCAGCTGTGGTTTGTGTGGTGGAGAGGCTGTGCCAGGAGGAGACAGTGCTCAGACCCCACGGGAATTTGAATCCTCCCTACTCCCCAAACGAGTCCCACATCCCTCAGGAAGCACTGGCCCAGAGGGGCACAGACATCCTCAACAAGCCCAGGATCCCACACCAGGCACCATTTCTACTTCCAACTGTTTTCTTTTCACCTCTCAACCAATAATTATTCCATTTCTGCATAAAACAGAATCTATTAAGATCTTACTTCTTTCCCAAACAATAGATTAACGTAATCCTCTTACACCACCAAGCCGGCTCCGCCTGTTGCAGTCAATGATTGCAAACTTTCAAGCCTGGAGTCAAATTTTAACTTTTCCTGTCAAAACTCTGAACAGCACAATCACCAGCTAGACAGGGATGTTGGATTTACTCAGAATAAGGCTTTCCATTTAAATTAAGGCCAAAGATTTCCCCCAGGTTACAGCAATTTAATTAAAACAAAGTCAAAACAAACCTCTAAAACGTCTGAAATGCTAGTTGTGTAAAATTAAAACCTCCAGGACTGCCAGAGTACAGAGCCCAAATAGCACCCAAGGGAAAACAAATACTTCGACTTATTTCAGGAAAATAAGACTGACAAAGCAGATCACATCCAATCCTTCACAATATAGGCAATATGTTTAAAGCCCCATTGGGCAGGACAAAGACAATTACCCAGATGGTCAGAGCCACCAAAATGAGAAGCTGCATAGTGAGACTCCTCACCTGAGAGGAGCTCTGCTGCCGTACAGCTCCAAGGCACTGCTGTCCCTGCTCACATGCCCACGTGCAGGCAGCAGGGACAGAGCTCCAGTCAGCGAGCTGCTCAGGGCACTCACAGCAGCTCCCTGAGCTCTGCCACCTCAGGGACACCCACAGGCCCTGGAAGTTGGTGGGATTAGCTGTGCATGGGGCAGCCACACACCGGGGTCCCAGGAAGCCCCCCATTCTCCAGTGTGAGCCCTGAGGAACCCGACTGCTTCCAGGACTCTGCCCCACATGCTCACGTCATGCTCACGCCAGGAACACATGGTTCAAACCCGACACCACAGCCCTGTGTGGTGAGACCAGGGTTTCGCTGCTGTGGAGAAAGGAGGCAGAGGAGGAGGGAGACCCTGGCATCCTGCACCATCTGCAGCATCAGCCCTTCCCACCTCTATTCCTACCTTTACCCCGCTGCTGCCTTCAAAGGGTGCTGCCGTGCTGACAGAGGGAAGAGAAACCCCAGGGAGGTGTCTGTGCAGGCTGATGGGAACTGGTTGGTGTCCCACTGTGAAACTCACACCAGCACAAGCAGAAAGGAGCAGAAATGAGTCAGCTCAGCTGATCTGCTCTGAACCAAAACATAGCCGAGTCCAACCACACTTCCTCAGCACCGGAGTGAGCTGACTCATCCCATGGCCACGAAAGCACTGCACCCGACACAGGGGCAGGGGAGGAGGGGGCTCCTTCCAGGGCTGAGGGGTTTGGACCTTGCCCCAGCACCCACCAGGGGATGAGCAATGTGAAGTTGTGCCCTGAGGAGCGAGACAACACTCCAGCCCTGGCAAAGCATCCTAGGATCCTGCCAGAGCCTGGACCACACCAGGAAAGGCCCCATAACTACTGCACATCCAGCACATGCAAACCCCAGCATCTAAGTGCTGGCTGGCCAGAGGGTTTAGTCAAGGGAGTTTCTGCCAAACAGTCAGGGTCAAGGATCCACTGGGTTCCCTCCATAATTCAGTGCCCTTCCCTAAAGAGAGGGGGCAACAGCTGTAAGGCAACACCTTTTACATACACCCCCCTGGGGTCTGTCAGGCTGTGCCAGGACACAGGAGAAGCAGAGCACACCTTGCCTGCAGTGTGGAGGAAGGAGGCCCAGCATGGCAGCCACGTTCCACAGCAGAAAACCCCCCAAACTGCCAACCTCATGAGGTCAATGTGGTGAGAAGAATAACTCACAGCACGTGCTCTGCACAGACACTGCTAGGCACTTTCCTCACTGACAGGAGGGAAACACCTTCTGCTCAAAAGAGAAAGCAAATCAGAAATTGAAACTTCTACATCAGTTACCAGCTGCCATGGGAGAGGAGATGGTGGAGCACAAGGCACTGAGGTCAGTGCTTCTCCCTGTCAAATACCTAAACGCAGCATCAGAAGTGTGCGACAGAACAGGCTCCTTCCTACACCTGCTCTCATCAGTGTACGAACACACAGGCTGCCTTCAGCTAAAATGCCAAGGAATTCATCCCTTTGTCACCCCAAATGAGAAAAAAAGCTTGAAGTACCCCAAAGATTTGTTCATCACCTTTGTTAATCATTCCTGTGAACCTCAGCTCAGCCCAACACGCACCTCTGCACAAGCAGAGACACCACCACACCTCAGCCCATCTCTCAGCGCACAGGCGGGACCAGCACCACGGTACCTGTGGGGTTGAGCAGCCTCACTGTCCCATGCAGCAGCTGGCAGCAGCCAGGACATCTCTGCCAGCACATCAGGCAGCTCTGGGAGCTGTGCTGTGGCCCCTCAAACGCTGGAGAGCCCCATCCCACGTGTCTGCCTCCCCCCGGGCAGCACGGCCGGGTCTCTCGCTGCCCAAGGCTTGCAGAAGACACAGGTGGGACTCACGGGGAGCATCATGACAGCAGCACAAACCTGCACTTCCCACTTCCTCCCTGGGTGCCAGCCCCCCAGGCTCAGCCATGGCAGATGAACTAACTGGGGCAGAGAGCCGTCCTTCGGCCACAGGCTCCCGGCCGGGCTGCCGGGGGCAGGCAGAGCTCAGTGGTGCAGCTCGGCATTGTGCAATCCCCACATGACAAAAATCGGGATATGTCCCCTCCCACAGGCCAGCAGGCAAAACTCAAGGTGCTGCTTTCCCTCCCAGGTGGGGCTCAGGAAAGTCTCTTGAGCCACTTCCAGGGCTGGAGCCCCTCTGCTCTGCAGCCAGGCTGGGAGAGCTGGGGGTTTTCACCTGGACAAGAGAAGGCTCCAGGGAGAGCTCAGAGCCCCTTCCACGGCCTAAAGGGGCTCCAGGAGAGCTGGAGAGGGATTGGGGACAAGGGATGGAGGGACAGGACACAGGGAATGGTTTCCCACTGCCAGAGGGCAGGGCTGGATGGGAGATTGGGCAGGAATTGTTCCCTGGGAGGGTGGGCAGGCCCTGGCACAGGGTGCCCAGAGCAGCTGTGGCTGCCCCTGGATCCCTGGCAGTGTCCAAGGCCAGGCTGGACATTGGGGCTTGGAGCAGCCTGGGACAGTGGAAGGTGTCCCTGCCCATGGCAGGGGTGGGATGGGGTGGGATGGGATGGGATGGGATGGGCTTTAAGGTTCCCTCCCACCCAAACCATCCTGGGATTCTACTTTACTGCATGGTCGTCCCAGGTGCCAACGGCTCCTACCTGGTGCCAGGCTGGTTTGGGGGCACAGAAGAGGTTTCCCCAGCTGTAACACCTCAACAGAAAAAGGAGAAAAACAAGAAAAAGGAAGGAAAAAAATAAGATTGCATCTTAGCCCATGTTGTCCAGTGCTGGATGTCTCTGCTTTGGTCCCCCCAGCTCAGGCAGCAGCTCTCTGCACAGTCTCATCCTCTGTCAGACCCTGAAATCCACCTCAGCCTTCATTCCAGGGGAAGGAGCCAGCACCTTTGTAAGCTCCCAGTCTGCATCCACAAGTGTCAGCTGGGGCCTGGGGCATGCAGGGAAAACTCCTCACTCCCAAAGGCCTCAAAAGAAATTCTGGAAAAAGAAGTCACAATCTCACCAAAATCAGGAGCCCTTATCATTCCCTTCAGAGTTGTTCCAAATCACCTGGATCTGCCCACGGCAGCCCTCTGGCAACACATAAAAAGCAAAAGCTGAACACAGGCAGACACATTTCAAAGGCAGAAGCTGATGGGTTTCCCTGGTGCAGCCTCACATGGCTCATCTCCATGGGTCCCACCACAGCTCTGCCTTCATCTCGGGGCCATCCCTACAGGAAGCAGCAGCTTTGGGATGTTCAGCAAACCCCTGGGGCTCCTTCACATCAGCTGCTGCAGAGCATGGACAGAGCAGGGCCACAGAGTGAGGGTAACCAGCACCCATGTGCTGTCCTGCAGCACTCAGGCTGCCAAACACAGTCTGGGACTTTCTCACTCTAATATCCTCAGGCTCTGCCCAGCTGGGCCATGGCTCCAACTCAGCTGTGTCTTTCCAGCCACTCATTTTCCAACAAAGCTTAGCCTTCCCTCCCTCTGCAGTGGAACCCAGGCCCCCCTCTGCTGTGGGGGCCACTGCAGCACTGGGCACTGCAGTGGAACGTGGCAATCCATGCCCTCAGCCTCCTTGTTCACCAGACATTTGGCCACAAGTGGGTGGGAGCTAAAGAGGTCAGGGGATGATTTTCTGCTTGGTGCTCGCAGCAGGGCTGGGAAAGGTGTCCCTGCCTGCCTGGACAGGGACAGGATGCTGCTCAGAGCCCACGGGGTGACCACGCAGGAATGCTGCTCGGCAGGACCGACCTCCCCAACCCCACACCAGCAGCTTAAAGCAGGAATAATGCACCAGGGAAGCAGCTCTTGTCCTGCAGGAGGGACAGGCACCAGGACAACGTGACCCACGTCCTCCCTGGTGCAAACAGCTTGGCATCTCTCGTGCCACCCCCAGGGATGCAGAGCAGGCAGGGTACATACTCATTATGGACAAAGCCCCACACACATCCAGGAGAACGTGTTTTAAAAGGTCGCTCTGCATCTCAGGCATGGAGCAGAGAACTGCAAACAAGCACTGAAGGTGGCAAGTACCAGAGGACATCAGACAGGCCACACTGTCACTGCTGGCAGGCCGGTGGTGTCCCAGCCAGGCGGAGATGGGAGCTGCCAGCAGAGCAGCCAGACCCGTGAACACTCATGGATGAACGTGCTTGGAACAGCACGAGCAGCCCCACGGGGCTCAGGAATTAGATGAAGCGATAATAGGGCAGCTCTGGCACTTGGAGCAGCTTTTCTGCTACAGACACTCAGCCCAGAGCACGGGAATGGCGGTGTCTGAGCCAGGTGTCACCCGTGGGGCACATGTGCCACACGGGGTGCCACTGCCTGGGAGGTCGGTCATGGCTGAAATCCGTCTGAATCGCCTCGAGACGCAGGCAGTGAGTCCAACCCCGGAGCAGGATAAGGGCCAGGACTCCTCTGGCCCTGGATTACATCCTGGCATCGCAAGAACCCAGCCATGGGAACACAGAGAGGTGCTCAGAGCTAAGGCTTTTTCAAGGCACCAAGATGTAAATAGATGTAGATAACATGAAAATGAAAAATAAATAAATAAAGATGCAAAGCATCTTTTTCATCCACAGAAAAGCCTCATGCAGAACTACACCCTACAGGAGCCAAGATGTGCAAGCCAAGCTTAATAACCCTTCCTCCAGCCTCACAGCTCTGGTGACCAGGGATGTCCAGGCTCCCCAGGGAATGGGCACAGCCCCGAGGCTGCCAGAGCCCCAGGAGTGTTTGGACAGTGCTGCCAGGGATGCCCAGGGTGGGGTTGTTGGGGTGTCTGTGCAGGGCCAGGAGCTGGACTCAATGATCCTCGTGTGTTCTTTCCCACTCAGGACATTCCATGATTCTATGATAAGTCTGAAGATGGCCCAGCCATCCTCAAGCCCCTTTTCTTTGGGAAGCTGCATCCCCTGCTGAACTCTGCCTGATTTGCAGATGTGTCTTTGTTACCTGCCCACTATTTGCAGAGGAACACACCAGATTAAGGTGCCTCCCAGGCACCAGCTTTGAGTCTTTGATTTACTCTTTCATGGGTCACTGTCTCTGTAAATGTCTATCAAAGGCAGTTGCCAGCACACTCAACAGCTGCACCCGTGGCTGAGCACAAAAAATGAACAAGACTTTCCTCCCAAATTACTCCTGCCTCACAGAGAGCCTGAGAGGTCAGAAAGGAGGGGACAGGAAGGAAGAAAAGGTCAGTGCATGCAGCAAATGCAACATGAAGGTCAAATCAGCACAAGCAGGATGGGACGGTGTGAGCTGGACCAGCACAGCCCTCTCTCTCCCCTGCCCAGGAGCAGGGCAGGCAGCACCAGGCTCAGCAAAATGCCACCTGATTTCCAAAAGGCATTCTATAGAAAGAGCTACCAAAAATGACAGTCAGCAACCCCGAAACTCTTAAGAAATTGGGGCAAGCAAGGATTTTTGAGGATGGAAAGAAAAGAAATCACAAGCAGAAGCAACCTGCTGGAACAGGGTTTTTGGTAGCAGCCTGCAACAGCACATCCCAAATCCCATGCAGTCTATCTCCCGTTGCTCCAGCTGATGTGACCCAAGTACACACAGCACAGAGAGGATCCTGCTTCCCTGGCACACAATGGATATGGCATTACAGCAAAGGGCAGGGAGAAAGCAGAGGAGCAACGAGGCCCTTTGCCACCCCAGCTCCCTTCCAAAGGCTCTGACTGCACCAGCTCCAGCTGCTCCGAAGGGGAAAGCCTCTCGGGTAACATTAGGGCTGTACAAGAGCTCCACAGTAAAGGCAGGGAGCCTGACTGTTCTCCCTTAGCAGCTGGCTGGACTAAAGATTTCATGCAATGGGTCCCTTTGGAAAAAATTACACAGGCTATTAAGAAAGATGTGCCTCTCATCTGATGAAATCCAGCAAACACTGCAGCTATCTGGGCACCCGGGCGGCTCTGTGGAGCAAAGGAAAAGCTGCAGTCGCTCTCGTGAGCCCTTTCTGGATGCAGGAACCAATGGGCAAAGCAGCAGCTCCATTAGCAGTAAAGCAAATGTGCAGAGACAGCCGTGCTGTGCCTGTGCAGAGTGAGGTGGACCTTGATTCCAAGGGAAGAAGCAAAGGAACGCTCAGCAGCGATCGTTCGCTGGTTCCCGCTGGAATCCAGCGGCTCCCGGGGCTGCAGGAACAGGACAAACAGCCCCAAGCCAGGGGCAGCACGGACCTCACAAGGTCTTCCTTCCCAGAGGAAAGTGAGTGACACGGCCATCCCCCTCGAGACCGGGGCACTTTGGGAACCCAAAGCACCTGCTGGTGCTTGTCCTGACAGGCAGGCAGGAATTAACCCCAGCTCCCTCACCCAGAGCTGACGGGACCAGAGGAGCACAGGCTGCCACAGCATCAGGAACATCAGATGCTAAAGAACCTCACGGCTTTGGGGAGATAACCCAGTTTAGTGCAGCATTATTGAGGGTGTAGCCAGCGCCATTTCCTAAGCAGCACAGACTACATTAAACTGGACTCTGCCATCCCTTCAGTGTTCAGCACCTTCACAATGGAGCCTGAGCAGTTAAACATTGGACTTGTCCAGAGGAAGCAGATGCAGGGGAAGAGTTCACATGGCAGAGCTCCCACTGGCGTTCACAGAGCCCTTCTGCAGAGCAAACCCATCCACCCAGCACAAGGCACCCGCAGGTAATTGTCCCAGGGAACCAGAGCTGGCACCCTGGGCTCGCTCACAGATGCAGGGAGCATTTCCAGGTCCTGAGTGTGAGTTTCCAGGTCCAGCCACCCGCACACCTCACACTCTTTCCTGCTCTCTGGGCGTACAGCTGCCAATTCCCACTCCTTTCCAAGGGAACCTGTTGGCTTGGATGCCGTGCCAGGCTCCACTGCAGAGATGCAGGTGCCTTCACAAGCACACAAGGTGTGCAGGAGGGTTACACTCGTGGGTAACGCTCCTCTGCAGCAGATCTCCAGTGCAGTCTGCTTCCCATGTGCTGCACACACCTGGAGACAGGTGCTTGAAGCAACCGCCCCCACCACCTTCACTGCTGTGGTGCTTTGCTGCTTGGAAAGGCCATTCCACAGCCCCAGCCTGGCTCTGGGAACATCCCATGCAGCCAAGCACGACCCTGTGGTGTGGTTCCCCATGCTGCAGGGCTGGGCTCAGTTCCATAAACACAGCCCGTCCTTCACTCATTCCCCACACTGTCCTCATCCTCCAGATCCTCCCAGCTTTCCGCAGCAGGGTAAAGCTGAGGCACTCCCATCCTCTCCCAACCCTTCCTCACTCCCTTCAGATCCCTCATGGCTCAGGAGCTTGTGTAAAAGCTCCTGCAGGACCCGGCTGAGGGTGGACTCACAGAAGGAAGTAACAGCTAAAATTCAGTTGCTCTGATCCAAGCAAGGATGCTCACAGATTTCCAAACTCCAGTGGGGAGAGAAGTTGGAAGAATTGGAACACAGATGCCTGCAGACTGCCTGGGATGATGACTCGGTGTGAAATGCCAACTCCTGCCATCGGTGCGGGAGGCATGGGCAGGCTGGGGGGCACTGCCCTAGGCTGGCCCTTCGGGGTGACAGCAGCTCCTTATCTATGTCCCCCAGCTCATGGGGGCTGGCTGCAGGCAGAGCACTCCTCACCGCTGTGTGTTTGTGCTACATGCACCAGCATGGATCCAGCAGAGAAACTCCTCCCCAAAGCCACGGTACTGCCCACGCACCCCATGACAGCAACTGGGTTTGGGGAGAGCCTCAGCACCCAGCGACTGCAGCCCCAGGAGCAGCCCCAGCAGCTGCACACCCCTGTTTATCAGCCACACGTGTCAGCTTTGAACACTGGTGCTTTTGGCAGCTCCCTGTGGCCAAGGAGAGAGTGCAAACACATCCCACTGCTCAGCTGGTGAGCAGCTATTTGCAGGTTATTAATAAATCATTTACTGTTTATTGCAATCATTCTGCCAAAACACAAACAAAGAGCATTGCAGTCACTACCAGCAAAGCTGCCTGTTCACGCAGGTCAGGGAAACAGACGTTTTGGGTATTGCCTTCTGAAAAGGCGGTGTACAGAATCTTGGGTGGCCCAGGCTCCTCCAGCTGTGCCTGCACGGTGGTGTCCAGGACAAACTCTGCCTCCTGCCAAAACCCTGTGCAGAGGAACAGACAGCAGCAAAACCACCCCATGCAGAAGCTCTCCTGAGGAGCTCATCTTCTCTCCAGTCACTTTTTGCCAGGGCTGCAGGGAACCCAGCAGGGCTGTGGGTCTCTCCCCCACCTTCCCACCACTGCAGCGAAGGACCAAGCCCCCGAGTCATCCCCAGCACTGCAGATGAGTCCAAGGGCCGCTGACAGCATCTTCACCCTGCTTCCTCCCAAAACACCATGGGAAAAGCATAGGAAGGAAAGAAACTGCCAACCTGCCCTTACTTCGCTGATAAACAGGGAAGCCGCTTTCATCAGCACATCAAGAGCCTGTGGAGATCAAGGAAATATATTCCTCCATACACTCTCCGGGGCATGGAGCTATTTGCAACCTGAAAAACAGCTGCTGTCACTGCACATCTGAGGAATGATCCTGAGTACAACAACGTGGCTTTAAAGGAACAACTGCTACCCACACTGCAGCTTGTTGCATGCTCCCTCCAAAGTGGCTCTGGATGGACTGGAAAGGGATGTGCAGGCATGGCTGCAGGGAGCACCAGCACCATCCCAGCCACAGAGACAGGGCACACAGATCCCCCAAACCCCAGCACTGCCACCAGATCTCTGCGGATCTGCTGCTGGCAGCCCCTCTCCAGGGGACTCCAGAGATCCCTGTGGCCAAGGCGCTCTGTGAAAGCCCCGGCCAAGGTGGAGGTGCCCACCCCAAACTCGGATGCTGAGACAGGGCCTTGGGGACATCAGGCACAGGGACCTCCAGGGAGGAGGAACAGCAGCACGAGCTGAAATTGTGCCATCGAAGACCAGAATTAGGTTTTCTGCTTAAACAGAGTGAAAACAAATAAAAGGACCAGAGCAAGACACAGCTACATCATTATGTGCTCCCCAATAGACACCTGCACAGAGGATGTGCCCAGGGGACACCTGGGGACAGACCAGCACCTGTCCCCAAGCCAGGAGCCCTGAGCAGGTTGGCCTACAGTGCTAGGAGCAGATGTTACCCTCCCTCCCCATACTCCCTGAATAATTAATCCTAATAATTTAGTCAAGCCTTTAACTAAGCCAGATCAGCAAATGTAGTAAGGAATTTCTAGGTCAGAACTACAAGAGCTGGGGATGGGAAAAAAAAAGGAAAAAGAGCCTCAATGCTCTGCCTCCTGCTCATTCCCAAGGGATTATTAGCACCCTGCTCTGCCTTTCCCTACCACAGCCGGCACCTCCGTAGCAAGAGCTTAGATGGGAGTCACACCTTGTCATCTTGACATCTCTGACACCTCAGCTGCCTCTGACACCACCTAAGAGCACATTTCTGTGCAGAGCATCTCTCTCCATCTCGTACAGCCCATTCCCAGCACCGAGAGGAAAGCACCCCATGACAATCATATTTGTTAAGTCCCTCATGCTTCAACGCCTTTGATATTTTAACCACCATCTTCTGCAGAGGCATTTTTCCCTCTCTGCAGAGCTGTAGCCCAGGGATGGAGCTTGCAGCAGAAGCCCCAGGAGCACCAGATTTCATAGCACCAGAGAAACAGCAGCCTCCATGAAGCCTCTCTCAGCCCACCCATGTGGTACCATCCATCACTGTGCCCGGCAGCACAAGGGGCAGGCAGGTGAGCTGGCACAAGGGACAGCAGCAGCTCCCACAGGGCACTGGGGACAGATGCTCCTTCAGCAGGAGCTGTATCCAATGTTCCAAAAGCACGAGGTCTGTCCTCCTCAGGAGACAACCCTCGTGAAAATTAAGAAGTAATTCTACAAAAAGATGGAATTTCCACAAGATAGATACAGGTATTTGGCCACCCAAAAGAGTCTGGTGCTGAGTGAAGAGCACACAGAGCTGGGCTGGAAGAAGGGCAGCAGGATCAAGACAGAGAGGAGGGTTGAGCTTAGGTGAGGGGTTCCAGCAGTGCATGCCATTCCCACAAGTGCCAGAGCCATAGCAGCAGCAGTGCCTCGCTGCCCTCTCGTGTCCCCACCCCACACACCATGGGGACATAACCCACTTCCCCCTGGGGACCCACCCTGCAACAGCTCCGGTCTCCTGCTACTCCCTTCTCTCCTCCCACCTTCATCGGGAAAGCAGGGGGACTGCATGGGGGATCAGAGACTGGGGCAGTGCTTGCAGTTTCCCAGTTCTCAAGGAAAGAGTTCACCCTAAAATCCCACTGTGGGAGCATGGAAGAGGGGGCAGAGGGCTCTAGTGACAGCAGCCAGCCCCGCCCCCAACATCCCCATGCAGACAGGATGCAGGAAAGAAACAAGAGGGATCAGACTCCTGCCCAGAGCCTGGGGTGGAGGGGCCCAGAGAAACCTGCTCTCACCTTTGCTCAGGCATTAAAACAACCCTGACCACCATTCCTACAACCTCTGGGCACAGGCCCAGCCCCAAGGAGGTGTTCACAGGCAGATCCAAAGAGGAAGGGTGGCAGAAACCAGGCAAGAGACACAGCCCATGGTGTGCCCACCTGCCATGTGCTGCTTTGTGCCACCTCCTCCTGCAGCGGTCACAAAGACCACATTGCCCACAGGCCTCTCCTCCCAAGCTCTCCCTGAGCACACACCTGCTTGTCTCTTCCTTCGGGTTAACCTGAAGGATGCTGCAGTCCATACTCACACTTGGAGAACACACAGCACACATGCCCCAAGGCCCCGTGTGGATCCACAGCCACCAAAGCCCCTGTCCCAGCTCCAGCACCCCCAGCTTGTCCCTGCACTATTCACGGGTTGGTTTTTACACCTTCTGCTGCAGTCTGAGACAGATAGGACAAAGGCAGAGCAGAGGAGGGCAGGGAGTCAGGGAGCAACAGCGCAGAGGGCTGGTCCCCACAGCTGGCGAGTTGCACACTCTCCAAGGGGCTCCATCCCTCCACCCCGTGGCAGGAGCACTAAAGCCCTGCTGGAATGGGGATATCCAACACTCCTTTCGCTCACCCACATGGCAGCAGTGCAGATGGCAAAGGCTGAGCTTGGTGCAACTCCATCCGAGCAGGACCCCGTGCCCTTGGGATGAATCCTCCTCCCTGCTCTGGGGGATGGGCAGCCAGGGGACAGCTCCCTGCGGGGACAGACGGGCAGCAGGGCTGGGGTCAGCACAGCAGCTCTGTGCCCCCCAGCAGTGCCTGGCTCTCGGGGGTGCTGGGGACCCAGAGCAGCAGCAAGGGGGGGCATAGCCAGCACCCCCTGTCTGTCCCCCCAGGGAGGCGGGGGTGGCCACAGACAACGCCAGCATTGAGCAGCCACTCGCCCCAGCCCATCTGCAGTTCCAGGAGCCCGGGGCACACAAAGCCAGCGCTGGGCCATGGCGAGCCCTGCCAAGGCAGGGACACAGACCCGTCTTTGTGTCTGCAAAGGCAAAGTTAGCTTTGGGGAAAAGATGAGAGAGAGCTCCACCACTGGAGCCCGTGCTTTGGCTGCTTTTCACCCGGAGGTGGTAACCCACATGCAGAGGCAGCAGAAGTGTCCAGCACTCCCCTTTTCCTGCCTGCCCCACTCCCGAGACCACACAGGGGGCCCACCACAGGTACCCCCTCGTGCAAGGACCTGGGGCACACAGAGGGGCCATGAGAGCACACTCATCTCAACAGAAGATCAAGCCAAGAGGGGTTTCATAGAATCACAGAATGGTTTGGGTTTGGGTTGGAAGGGATCTTAAAGCCCATCCCATTCCACCCCTGCCATGGGCAGGGACACCTTCCACTGTCCCAGGGTGCTCCAAGCCCCAATGTCCAGCCTGGCCTTGGACACTGCCAGGGATCCAGGGGCAGCCACAGCTGCTCTGGGCACCCTGTGCCAGGGCCTGCCCACCCTCCCAGGGAACAATTCCTTCCCAATATCCCATCTAACCCTGCCTCTGGCAGTGGGAAGCCATTCCCCCTTGTCCTGTCCCTCCATCCCTTGTCCCAAGTCCCTCTCCACCTCTCTTGTAGCCCCTCCTCTTGTATGGTTTGACACATCCCAGCTTAAATCCCTCTATCATCCCTGTTTCTGTTTTGCCCTCAGACTGGCAGAGAGCCAGCGGCTCCAAAGAGCTCCTTCAGGGGAGCAAAGCCAAGCAGGGCCTGTGCTCCTGCCCTTGGACCTGGCCCATCCTGTCCCTCCCCAGCACTTACACTTCACATCCCTGCCAGCAATGATTTCCATATGCAGAAAAACAAACCCCCAAGCACAACAGGTTTGATCCCACTTCCTTCATTTCCCAGCTCTGGGATGAGAGCTGCCCTGCTGCCCGTGAGCCAGCAGCCTGTCCTCACTGCTGCCCATGTCACACAACAGCACACGCACTGCCTTTCCCCCACACCCTGAGGTCACTCTCAGGTGATCTTAGCACGGATCTCACAGGTGGGAACATTTAGCAGTGGCCACTGCTGGCTGCTGAACTGCCAGGACAGCTCAGCCCAGCACACACTTCCCAAGGGATCCTCCCTGAAAAGGCAAACCCTCGTCGCAACTTAATGCGAAAAACAAGACCAAGTATAAAGAGAATCAGGAAGAACTGTTTTTCCCACTCTGGAAAGTGGACATGATGGATGGAGATTAAACAGATGTGTTTAACCACTGCTGCAGTGAAACTGCCAGCTGTGACCGTACCTGGTTCTCGTACAGACCCCAGTGCTCACACCTTCCCCAGTCACAGCCAGTTCACACAGCCTTACTCCCACTAAAAACCTGCCCAACAACCCCCACAGCTCCCACCACGTCCCAGGAGTGCTGTGCTGGTGCTTGTCAGGCTGTATGAAAACAGCGAAAGGCAGGGAAAGGCTGCAAGTGCCCAGCCCTGGCATCACCCATGGGTGAGGCAGGGTCTGTCCCTACAGTCTCTCCCCTATTTCTCCCTGCAATACAACAATGGAACTCGGGCACGGTGCACACCAAACGCTCACACTGGAGGGCCGGGTGTTGGCTCGGCTTCCCCAAAACCAGCAGAGCTCTTCCACCAGCCACCCCTGAGGGAAAGGCAGGGAGCGTGGCCTGACTCACCCTTTGGCAGGGTCCATCCCACCCCTCACCCCAGAGACTGTCTCAGCACCTCCTCCTGGGCTCTGGGTGGCCGAGAGTCCATGTGCCAGCACACAGCCACCCGTGCTCTGCCTCCCAGCCACTGCAAGAGACAGACATGGACACGCTGCCCAGCAGCGACCCAGACAAGCCCACACAGCCAGGAGCGGGTCAGGGAGAGCTGAGGGACACCCGAGTCCTGCACAGGAGAGCAGCCCCATGCACAGCACAGCTGAGCTTCCCACCCACACAGGGACACAAACCCCAGGGACCTCTGGTCCAGCACTGTCGCATCCAGTGGCTTCAGCTCACCCCATCTCTCAGGTCTGAGCAATAAGCTCAGTTTAAAGGAACTTAATGGCCTTAGCCTGAAGGATGGAAGGTTTAGATTGGATACCAGGAAGAAACTCTTCCCTGGGAGGGTGGGCAGGCCCTGGCACAGGGTGCCCAGAGCAGCTGTGGCTGCCCCTGGATCCCTGGAAGTGTCCAAGGCCAGGCTGGACATTGGGGCTTGGAGTAACCTGGGACAGGGGAAGGTGTCCCTGCCCATGGCAGGGTTGGAATGGGATGGGCTTTAAAGTCCCTTCTGACCCAAACCATTCCATGACTCTGTGATCCCAGCAGCCATGAGCCTGAGCACACCCTGTGAGGAGACAAACTCCCCTTCCTTGCTCTGATATTAAACCAGGATGTGCTGTCCTCTTTGGGGATGATTATCAATCACTGGATTGATGATAGATTGCATTAGCTAATGGATTACATTAATTTCTTATTCTGCAGTAAAAAGCAGATGTGTAAGAACTATGGGCTTTTACGTTCATATATCCTTTCTCCCCTCTATTTGGCACCAGCAGCCAAAATTTATTCCTGCTCCCTCCTGACCCCAGCAGACATGCACAGCTTGTCAAGAATGCCCGATGCATTCATTCACTGCCAAGCTGATGGTCATTTATTAATTACATGGCCTCATGCTCGTTAGCCTGGGGTGTTAAGAGAGGTGATGTGCCCTGTTTAGAAGCCAAGGCACAAGGACAAACTGCTGGGGAAAGAGAAATCTTCCCCAGGAGTGGGAACTGGTGTGGATGAGTCACACAAAAGGGGGAAAAAGCCCAGCACCACACACCCAGGCTGTCCTGGCTCTGAGCCAGCCTGCCCCTACAGAGAGCATGGGAAGGAAAGGGGCTGAATGGGCTGAGAGCATCAGCAGACACTGTTGTGGGCTGGAAGGGTTGCTGAAGGGAACAGCTGATGCACAGGGAGCCTCGGCCAGCAGGAGCCACAGCCCCTCTGGCAGCACACCCCTCTCATGGCACGGTGCAGGCTCCCCTGAGGGGATGCTCACTGGGATCATGTTAGCAAAAACCAGGGAAGTGCCAAAAGCTGTCAGGAGAGAAACCTTCAGCATCAAGTTTTCCTCCATTAGAGATAATGGAGGAAAACTCACCCACTAAAAAGAGGCCTCTCAGTGCTTTTTGTGCACAACATTGCTCCATTTCCCTCTGTTTCAGCTCAGGACACCTGTGCTTTTAGCCCCCAAAATCTGACATGCCTGTCACTCACTGCCTGTTGCACATTTGCCCTGTGACAGACAGAAAAAGGCAGCTGCCAGCTTTCAGCATCGCTGAATTTCAGACAAATCTGAGCCTGGCTTCAGTCTCCACAGTGCAACTGTGCTCCAGCATTTATATTCAAAGCAAATTTGTGGGGGGGGGGGGGAAACACAACAGAGAACATGATGTGCAAATCATTATTTTGCTTCACTAGAGCTGGACACTGATGCAAAAAGAATATTTGAATCACAGCTTCAGTCACACCTGTTAATCAGGGCTCCTGCTCTCACCCAGCCAGGACTGAAACTGGATTAATGCACACAACCAGTGAACTGCTTCCCTCACTCCTGGCCCAGCCGGGGCTGCCAAGGCAGAAGAAAGCATCTCCCAAAAATTATTTACCCTCAGAAAATCTTACAAACTCCAGGCCATGATGTCCCTGCCCATAGCAAGGGGGTGGATTGAGATATCTTCAAGGTCTCTTCTGCGACTCTATGACAATTGACAGGTGGAAGCCTGGAAACCCAAGTTTCAGCCAGAAGTATTTTTCTGGTTGTTAAGTGGAGACTGCAATCTCAGCCAAGCAGTTATGGATCGAATCACCATGTCTGGGAGACAGAGTGGAGAGAGAGGAGAAAGGTGTCAGGGAAACACAGCAAACGGGGTTTGCCCTTAAGCACAGGACAAATCTTCCCATTCATTACCCAATGTTAAGAAACACTTGGATAAATTAGAGATTGGAAAGTCGAGGCTGCAGAGCAGCTCTCTGATTTACTCTAAACTGACCTGCAAAAGAAAACATCCCATCTGCCCCTCGTGGTCACCCTCACCACACTGCAGCACCACCAGTAACATCCCCAGTGCAGGGCAGGGGTAGGCAGCTAATTACAAAACTGCTTTCCCCTCTCACCTTCTGAGCATCTCTCAGCCAAGGAGGGCTCTTCCCTGGCTTGCCTGGAAAGCTGGAACAAAGCTGAGGCATCCTTGGGCTCCCGGAGTACAGGGGAAGCACCAAATTTTTGACAAAGAAGAAAGTCTGGAAGAAAACTTCTGCACACTCAAGTGATGCAGATTGCAGAGAATTTAAAAGGCAAGATGCTGGCACAAAGAGGGCAGCGAGTGGGATGGGAGCAACTGCCAGGGCCATGAAGGGCATCCTGAGCATTCTCTCCACAGTGACTCTGCTCTTCCACCCGTGCTGCTCCTGCGGCCAGGGAGGGAGGATTGCTGGAGGCAGAGGACAACACCAAAGGGAATTGGGGACTCTGTGATAGTCCCACACACCGACAGACACACGGGGCCTGCGATGCTGAGGAGCCAAATCATAGAATCATGGGATGTCCTGAGTTGGAAGGGACCCACAAGGATCGTAAGTCCAATTTCTGACCCTGCACAGACACCCCAACAATCCCACCCTGGGCCTGGGAACATTGTCCAAGCGCTCCTGGAGCTCTGGCAGCCTCGGGGCCGTGCCCATTCCCTGGGGAGCCTGGGCAGTGCCCAAAACCCTGTGAGGGAAGGACCTTTCCTGATATCCAGCCTGACCCTGCCTGGCCCAGCTCCAGCCATTTCCTGTCCCTGGTCACAGAGAGCTGAGATCAGAGCTGCCCCCTCACTGCCCCTCGGGAGGAGCTGCAGCCCCGGTGAGCTCTGTGCTCCATCTTGGCAAAAGTTCCCTGCTGCTGTCACCACGGGACAGAGCCAAAGAGCAGCAAAGCTCTGCTACCACAAAACCTGGGTTACTCCTTCCCCTTTTCCAATGCTGCCACAGGATCTGGGAAATTGCTCTAGCAGACAAAGTCAAACTGTCCAGATGTGCATAGGACCAAAAGGATGCTCGCTGCAGGTTTGGTCCCCCGGTCTTGCAGCAGCTGCTTCCCAGAAGAGGATTTATCCCATTGATGCCTTAGGTGTTAACTTTCATATTTTTCAAATCCTGTACTGCCTGGTGTGTAACTGCAGTTTTGTGTGGCCTGTTAGCTGCTGCTCTCTCATGCTGGTTAGACATAACAAACCCTCTCTAGGTTTGCACTTCAAGGACACCTCGTTGTCCCAGGCCCCAAAATATGTAAACTAAAGCCTTTGAGAGGAGGGGCAAACTTGGGGTAATTACATCATTAACTGAAATTATAATTGGAGAATTAACCCCGATATGCAAATGGACCAAACTTCTAAAAGTGTGAAGAACCCAGGACCCAGGGTGCATCTTGGGTGTAGCCTTTTGACTGCCCAGGGTGTACCTTTGAAGGCTCTTCACATAAATACCTACACCTTTATTCTCTTATTTTTGTCTAGCCTCTGTTTTCAGGTAGCCACTTCAAGGCATCACCATACCCCAGGACATTAGCACTGAGGGCCAGGGATGCAAACCCACAGCCCACACAGGACCCTGTACAGGAACAGCCACACTTGTCTTCTTTCAAAAGAGGGTTTAGCTCATACAGTGCCCAGTCACTGCACTTTCAGCCAAATCTTTTGCAGTATTTGCAGAGTGAGGATCACTGGCCTGGCAACCACTTGTTTTTACATTAATGATTTTGACTTCTTTGCATAAAATGGTCCCAGCCAAGCAAAGTGCGGAAATAAACAGCTTCAGCAGGTTCCCTCAAAGAAAAGGGGAGAAAAACCCCTTTTGGCAAGAGCAAATACAGACCATTCAGGGATTCCTGGGAGCTTGGGTTGGTTTTGTTTGTCTGCTCTTGCTTTTAATTCATAGTCACTGAAAGAGTTTTGTGCCCTTAACTATTGCATGTGCCACCAGCTAAGCACTTAATGAGGAGGAAGTGAGACTTACTCAGTCCCTGCTCAGACGGGAGGAGGGAGATGCAGCCGTGCCAGCCTCTGCAGCCATCCTGATGCAGAGCAGCTGGCAGGAGCTGGCACAGGGCAGGACTCTCAATCCCTGCCCACCCACCCCGCTCTCTAAGGAGGGAAAGCTTCACACCACACCAGGTACCGGGGAACCCTTGTACCCCACCAGAGCCAGGGGAGGAGCCCAGTGTCCCTGGGCAGGGACAGCACTGATGTCACATGCACTGCACAGCCCTGCAGCCCTCAAAGGGGCTGCCCAAGGTGCCAAATCCCCTCACTCTTTCCAAGAGCAGGCACCTGGGAAAGATAAGGATGAAAACAAAATACAGAGAAGCTGTCAGGCTTTGTGTGGAATAAGAGCAATGCCATAAACTCTTGCCACAGCCACAGCCAGCTCGGGGTGGGGATCTGGCAGAGGACTGCTGCGAGTTAAAAAGTTTCCCCCAGCTCGGGGAGGGAGCAGAGCTGCACTTGTCCACAGGAAGGGCTACAGACACACTGCTCACAGGACAGCACAACACAACATCTCCTCAATACCACAGCAGAGGGGAAGAGACCAGCCAGCCAGTGCTGCACACAGCCTTTAAACCCCTTGGGCTGGGCTTTGCTCGCCAGGCTGAGATCAAAGTCACCTTGGTTTGAGAAGGCTGCTGCTCTGCTGTGGGTTAGACCCTCCAAGAGCAGAGCAGTAGCACCAGACCCACAGGACGAGCACAGGGGATGAGCCAGAATCCAAGAAGAGGAATTAACCCCACACCCCTCACAGGCAAAGGCATTTGGAGGAGCTCAGAGAGCCGATAGCTGCCAGAGACTGCCTGCCACGGCAGGGAGGACAGAGCCCGGCTCCTCTGCAGCCTCCCCTCCACGCTGCTGCCCAGCAGGAACGGGGATTGCTGCGAAGTCCATGTGAAACACTCACTCTGTTAGGATTGGCAAGCACTCAGGAAGTACTCAGGCTACTCCCTTGCCTGCCAACTCGAGGGGATGGAGAAAGCTCATTAAAGGCAAGACACAGTCTCTCTGGATGCAGAGCAAGGCAGGACGAGCC
This sequence comes from Corvus hawaiiensis, assembly GCF_020740725.1. Lineage (NCBI taxonomy): Eukaryota > Metazoa > Chordata > Aves > Passeriformes > Corvidae > Corvus > Corvus hawaiiensis. Next base: position 15,686,234 of record NC_063228.1, on the reverse strand, counting down.
ATCCCACGCACCCAGCAGCCCGTTTGGATGCGGAGCTGTCAGCCACACCCTGGCAGATGCAGGCAGGGTGGGCTGCATCACCATGTCCCCAAAATAGCAGCAGCTCTTGCATTTCATTCCCAACCAGAAGCCATGCCCTCCTCCTCCTTGCAAAGGCAGACAGCCCTTTGCCTTCAGAGCTGGCTCCGGAGGCTGCAGATCCCAGCTGGAGCTGTGAAAGGGGACCAGACCATGAAGAGCAGGGACCATGCCACGCTATAACAGTCGCAAGCTGCATGGAAGAGCCTTTGCTGCTTTTGTGCACAAACGCAAATTCTCTCTGTCCATGACCCAGCCACAGCCCTGGCCAAGCTGTCCCCAGCACCATGGCAGGACACGGCCGCCACACGTGGTCACAGCTGCTGCAAGGGGCACCGGCCACACCAGAGCGGCCACTGCCCAGGGTCTGCTTCAGTCGGGTTCCTCTGCCACAGACACAGAAGAGACATCCTAGGCACAGAGAAAACTCCAACCCCCGGGGAAAGCAAGCACTGTAACTCACATGGCTCCAAACAAGGCACCGGGAGGCCGTGTGTCCCTGGGCAGGGCCCAGCTCGCCGAGGAGCATGGCTGGGCTGCCTGCCTGATCAACACAGCCCAGCCCGACCACGCCCCTGCTCACCGGCACGACGAGGAGAATCATATTCCTCGGTTTTCAGCTTGGTTTTTCATGGCATCTCTTCTTGGTGGAAGAAAAGGGGCATCACGGGAGCTGTCAGTGATTCCTGTGTCAGAGCCAACACAAAGGAGCCACACACAAACCCCCACCACCGTGCCACGCTGCGGCACAGCCCTGCGGTTCCTGGGAACAGCCCGGCAGCCCAGGGCACAGCAAAGGAGCAATAGGAACGGGGCTACGTACTCAGCCCTGCGGCTCCTGGGAACAGCCCGGCAGCCCAGGGCACAGCAAAGGAGCAATAGGAACGGGGCTACGTACTCATCCTGCAGCGGGACCCCCGCGGGCCCCCGCGCCAGCCCGCGGCTCAGCCGGGAAGCGCAGGCTCCGTCCAGGTCGGTCGCGCCGAGGAGGGGTGGCCCGATGGAGGGATGTGGGAGCCACCTCAGCCTCCCGTCCTCATCACCACCAGCACCCCGCAGCAACAGCTTAATTCCCTGATGCAGGGAGACAGAAGAATCGGGAAGGTCTCCCGCCACCCAAGGTAAATGGCTGCTCACAAACACGGCCTGGCACAGCTGTGCTGCCCCGGCACTCGGAGCCCGGCTCCCTGCGACGCTCCGGCATGTCAGCAAGCAAATCCTCTTTGCCTATGGGCAAGGGAACTGTAGGGGGGAGGGAAAAAAAAGCATCAAGAAACTCTTTGTCTACAAACATCCCAGCCCGGTGCACGTGCAGTGTGAGCTTCCTGGCGAGGGCGGAGGGGGGGCCTGGACTCGGAGCCATCGTTTCCGTCTGCAGATCCCTCCGCTCACTTATTGTCTTCTAAAAATAAAAGTAAACACTGAAGAAGAGCTCTTTGTTTTTATTTCGGCTGTGTCAGAGAGATTTCTCTGATAGGAACAAGTTGTGGGGCCTCTTCCCAAACCTCTGGGAGCTTCCCCTGAGACCAGAGCCATGCTGAGGAAGCAGTGGGTGTCCCAGGGACTGGCAGGGAAGGAAAGCTGTTCTCTTTTCCCTCCAACCTGCAGCTGCTCACGGTGGGGATTGTAAATCCCAGAATGGTTTGGGAAGGGACCTTAAACTCATCCGGTTCCACCCCTCGCCCAGGGGCAGGGACACCTCCCACTATCCCAGGGTGTTCCAAGCCCTGTCCAACCTGGCCTTGGGCACTGCCAGGGATCCAGGGGCAGCCACAGCTGCTCTGGGCACCCTGTGCCAGGGCCTGCCCACCCTCACAGCCAAGAATTTCTTCCCAATATCCAATCTAACCCTACTCTCTGTCACTTTGAAGCCATCACCCTTGTCCTGTCACTCCATGCCCTTGTGATGGTGAGGATTACCTGCCCTGGGTTCCCACCTTTTCCCTCTGTTTCAGGTCAGAGAAGAGGCCATTGCCCAAAGTGCAGGAAACCTCAGTTTAAGCCACATCACTCCCCATAATAAAGCAGCAAAGCACAAGGAAAGCCAGGAAAGCCATTTTAACACATAAAATACATATATAAAAATATTGAGATATGCATGTATACCTCTTTGGTTTTGCTTCCAAATCTCTCTTCCTGACAGGCCCAGAGGCTGACAAGGCCAAGCCTGAGCCCACACAGCCAACATCACTGATTAAACACAAGCACAAACTTCCTCACCAGGCAGCTGCCCTAATCTAAGCATCTCACAGCTTTCCCAGTTGTTTGTTCAGCTTCTTCCTTTACCATGGAGCTGCTCTACAAAACTGCAGGGTAATAAGACACACACACACAGTTACCTTTTTTTGACCTGCATGAGGAGTAAATCCAGCATTAATAGCCCAGAGCCTCAGGTATCCTCTGTGATTTGATAAAATTGCTTATCTAAGCAAAACCCTGCAGGGACCAGCCTCATTACTCAGAGCAAAGCTCTTCCCCCACACCCTGATTAACAGTGTTTCTTTCATTTGCCAGCTCCAAAAAAACCCACAGATTAAAACAAAAAGATAAAAAAGAAGGAGACATTTGTTTTCTCCATTCGAGTGCTCAAACAGCTTCCAAGGAAAGCACCATGGGACTGGTCACCAGGCTGCCAAGGACACCTCGGCCCTGGGGAATGGCACATGCAGAGCAGTGGGGCTCCTGGGAGACAGCAGTCCCCCATCCCAAAGGCAAGAGGCAGCTCAGAGGGACAGGAGGAGGCACAGGTGGAGCCATGACTGCCATGCTTCCCTCCTGGAGAAACTGAGAGCCCCCAGCCCTGTGCTCTGCTGGGACAGGGCCCTGCCCTCCACCCCTTGTGGGGACGGATGCATTCAAAGATAACGGGTTTCACAGGGCCCCCAGCTCCAGCACAGCAGCTCCTAGGGGAAAGAAAAGGGAAATCAAAAGGGGAAAAAAAAAAAAACAAAACCAAAGGAAAACGGCTCATGATTGCAAACATCCTCCCCAGGGCCTGATTACCCCTGAGAGTAATGAGTCGCAATAACCAGTGCTGGACCAGTAAAGCAGCCCAGCCCTGCGCAATAAAGCAGCCTGGGAATACATGCACCAAAGTCTGCTGATAAAAATGCTGTTAATTCCCAAACCATCCACTTCTTGGCTGCCAAGTTACCCACTGTGTTTGCCTGGGTGTTTTTCTCCCAGTAGAGCACTGACAGTGATCTGAGCCTGGGTGCAGCCTCCAGGGCAGGATCCTCCTGCAGCTCAGCACAGCTGGAGGAAGGGGAGTCTCCCCTCTCCAAACACAACTCAGCCCCCCAAAAACCCAGCAGAACTCTACAGCTTCAGGTGTAACAATTTATGAGTACCAGAGTATGAAAAAACGCTCATTACACCCATCATGTGTCAGGCAGGGACTCTGGGGCTTGGGCTGCCTCCTCCAGCCCAGGCTGGCAGCATCCTCCTCCTCTCCTCGTGCCAGGGCAGCAGCCAGGCCCTGCAGCACCATCCTGCTGCTTCAGATAACGAGCTCCAGCACGGAGGGAGGACTCAGCAATGCAACCTCCCTCCAGCCTCTGCCAGCATTTTAGTGATCTAACAGCTGGGTCTAGCACAGGAGGCCTCATTCTGCTCAGCCGTCCAACCTCTGCCTCTTCCAGTGGCTCTGGGAGGCTGCACATCAGCTCTAGTGACCTGTCACCATTTCACACCATGCAAATAAAACCCAAATCAAATCCCTGAAGCAAGAAAAGAGAGAAAACAGCTTTGTTCTTATTAGTCCACCTATGAGCCAGAAAACCAAGTCACACCAATAAAATTTGTGGGCAAGAGACAGCAGAATGTTTGACTGATGAGCTTCCAGCATCCTCTGCTGCAGCAAGAGGAGTCCAGCACCCAGGCGGGGCTGAGCAGAGCGTGAGATCCAGACAGGCCACAAGCCCTGCGTGCCCAGAGACACCTGGACAGTCAGCTCTCAACTTTGCTTGGCCTTCACAGCACACCAAAATCCCAGAACCTGAGCAGCAATGCTGGGCATGGAGCCAGGGCCAAACTCAGCAGCAGCTGTGGCATGGTGGGACTGGCACAGGGACTGGACCTGGATGAGCCTGTGCTGCTGGAAGTGCTGCCATCCTGGATGGGATGTGCTGGCAGCCAGGGCCAGGCTAAGAGCTGGCAGGAGCAGAGCTGTTAACCAGGACACTTAAAGCAGACTGTAACCAAAGAAAAGCCACGTTCCTGTTAAAAACTGAGCAGCAGCAGTGTGAAAGAACAGCACTGTCCTTACAGGACGTGCCCATTACAGCTCTAAACTCTTCGGACACTCGTCTCACAGAGCTGCCAGGATAAGCTGCAATGCATTGCTGATACATTGTGCAGTTACATCTTTACAGGTGTATGGATTGATTTCCTCAATACACATCTCCTGGCAACCCAGAGAATGCTCATCAGCTCCCACCTCAATCTGACTTACAGCCCGGAGCTGAGCCAGGGACAGACGGACACATCAGGCCTTAAGCATTCTGGTGGGAGATCCTCCAGCAGGAGCCAGGGAGAGACTCTGGCTTTCCTCTAGTCGTCTTAATTCATTTCAGTGTGCTTCCCGATGCTGGCAGTGGAGACAAAATCAACAGTAAGAGCCTGCCAAGGCTCTCAGCACTGCCGTGGCTCCCAGCAGCTGCCTGGAGCCAGGGCCAGGCTGGGGAGCCCCCGGGGGCAGGGCTGGGTGCTGGCAGTGCTGCCACTGCAGGTCCTCCCGCCAGCCCAGCACCTCCCACAGCCTCCAGCACCTCACCCTGGGCCTTCTCTCAAGAGAAAGGGCCAACCTCCAAACCCCCAGGCACAGGCACTGCTCTGCTCTCGGGTGCACACGCTCATCTGGACTGGGAAAGCCTCACAACCACTCCATGCAACGAGGCCATGTCCCCTTCAGCTGCTCTCCCAGCCCCCCTCTCCTCATCCAGCTCCCCATGATGAGCCAAGAGCACAAGAACAGCCAGAGCTCCCACAGGACATCCACCACCTGTGGCAGTTATCCCCTCTGAGAGCACAGCCTATTCTCTACCCACAGGGAGGGGAGGAGTGGCTGCCTCAGGAACCACTGTACCCAAAAGCGCTCCACATCCACCCTTCGCTGCCAGGACATGCTCAGCATTCCCTGGAAAATATCAAGGAAGGCAAAGCCCAGTCCTCACCCCTGCATCAAGCTCTGTGCAGGCAGTGCAATGCACCCAGGAGGGGTAATTACGAGGATGCCTGTCCCAGTTAATTATGACCTGGCCAACTATCAGTGTTTCTGTGCAGGGACAGCTTTGTTCAAATTCAGGGAAGAAGGTAAAAGTGGCTTCCCACCTGCAGAGCCACAGCCTGCCCAGCTCATCATGGCCCCTCTGCACACACCTAAGGGAGAGCAGAGCAGGACGCCTGTCCTGAGGAAGTGGGGCACAGAGGGGTGACATGACCTGCCCAGGCAAGCAGGGTCATGCTGCCTCTGCCAGGTGCCCTGTCCACTGATCCATCAGCTCCAGCCATACAGAGGAGGGGCTGGATCAATGAAAAGCAGGACGGCTTTGCTGGGTTTGAGCCCCAGAACCCCCAGTTGTTTTTTGTCTGCCACCACAGCTCATTTCAACCTGCAAGGATCTCTCCTGGAGCACACTCACCTGCTCCTCTTCTCTTCCAAGTCACCTCCATGTGCTGCAAAGCCAAGCTGCACCAGTGCCCACACTTGGCTCCAAGGCTGGTCCCAACATGCTGCCTGAGGGTGTGCCAGGCACAGAGACCTCACTGGGGCTCAGAGGGTGGAGGAAGAGCCTCGCAAACCAGGCACAGAGAGGGCAGGGCTGGCTTCGACCTCCCCACTTCTGCCACATCTAACAGCACACCCCTGCTACAAGAGGAGGTTTCAGCTTGCAGACCAAAATCCCTTCAAACCCCCTTCAAATCTAGAAGTTATCTCTAACACACATACCAGGGACAACACCACAGTTACAGGCCATTCCACAGATCTAAGAAGATCCTACTGGATTTTGCACCCCACTGAAGCATTCCTAGAGAGCTAGCAGTTAAAAGAAGTTGCAAATCTTATTTGCACCATCATTAAAGGGAGGAAAAGGAGATTAAGAGACATGATAAGATCAAGTACTATCAGCCTCAAGCAGCCTCAAAATTAAATCCTGAGGTAAGAAGAGCAAAGTAATTACCTCACTGAAAAGCTTTTCTTTTACCCATGATGAGAACATTCCCACTCAGGACTGAGTGTGTCGAGGGGAAATGCTCTTTGAGGCAGTCAGTGGTACCAAGGCAGGGCAGAAGCAAGCCCACTGCAAACCTTCCACAGCCTCACGTCTTTGCATGATGCTCGAAGTTCCAGCTGCCATGTTTCTCCAAGAAAGGGAAGGGATTCATGTGTGCTTTTCTTTCTGATAGCTGCAGTTCCTGGGACCCTGCTGAACACAGGCTCCTCGGCAGCAGCCTGCCCAGAGGCCCTGGGCAAGGATATAAAGAGTCACCAGTTAGTGATGAGAGTTTTAGGCAAGTTATGTCATAAATGCAGCCAGGAATGTCTCTGTCTGGAGGGTAAATCCATCCGGTGACCTGATTGAGTCACTGCCTGCTGACTCACACACTTGGGCAGCCCGAGCTGAGTTGGAGGCAAGGAGATGTCATGGTGACAGGGACTCAGTGACTGTCCCCTAACACAGGAGCCTTACAGGTTCTCCAGGATGGCAGGAGCTTGTTTGCACCAGCAATCACCCCCCCCTGCTCTTCTGCACTCACTCCCACCTCCTCCTGCCACAGGCCATCCTCACACGGGAAGGGACTGCAGCTGCTCTTGTGACAGGACAGCTCCCAGCAGAAGCAAGGGAAGTTGTGCCACTGTTCAACGTGCCAAGGAGTCAAGTGGACAGGAGCAAAAGGCCCCAGGGCTGCACAAAGCAGAGAACTCAGAGCCAAAACAGCAGCCAGCCCCCAGGCACCACCCCCTGACCTGCTGCATGGCAGCCGGGGCTCCAGCTGCCACACAAGCCCCATCTCCCAGCCGCCTGCAGGGCACACGCTGGTACCTGTGCTGCCCTCCCCAGCAGAAGTCAGCCCTCTGCAGCCACCGCCCCAGCCCCGGGGAGCAGGGAAGAGGGATGCAAGGCTCGGCCAGCTCCTTCCCCCTCACAAACACAAAGATCTCTTCACAAGAGCCACGTGAAAGGGTTGGTGTCAGTGCTTGCTCTGGGAGCAACACACAGGGTCAGAGCTCTAATATTAGAGCACAGATGATGACAGGGGAGAGGGGAAGGAGCAAGAAAAGAACCATATAAATAGCAGCATTGTCCTTACTGGCTTTCACAGGGCATCTGATGTCAAATAGGATCATTCACTCAGAGCTGAAGTCTCTAATTGATGCCCATCTGACAGTTTCTTATCCAGCACTTGTTCACCGGCCAAACAAGCTGAGTAAATATGCTTTGTTCTACCATTAAAGCCAGTGACAAATCATTGGCTTGCAACAAACCCAGTGTAAACAGCATCCTTCCTCCCGGGCCAGATCTCCTCCTATTCCCCTGACGCCCTCCCACTGCTGCACTTGGATGCTCTGCCAGCCCCGGTCCTGGCATGGGGTAAAGACCTACGTGATGAGGACCAGCACACCCTTGGCTTTGGGAAGAGAAGCTGCTCTCTCAAGGGGGTTTGGGCTCCAAAACACCTTTGCAGGCCTCAAGTGAAACCTGCTGCAGCCCAGAACATTCATTTAATAACAGAGACATCCAGTCTACAGCCTAGAAACAAGAGTCCTTACAGGAGGCAGACCCTTATCTGAGTAGAGCCAGCTTAACCTGGCAGTGCCACAGATACATTTTATGGTCGAGCAGAGTTCAAGACAGACTGGAGAAGTTCTTGCCCTAGACATGTTTGCCCTGACCTTTGGAATGTCCCCAGCAGATTTCAGCACCCCCAAAGACCATCAGTAACTGCTAGTTTTAATTCTCCAAAGAGGCTGCTTGGGGAGAACACAGGAGCCTGGGTGCTCCATGGTCCATTCCCAGCATCCACAACTCTGGGATGAGGTATGACAGAGGATGTATCCCAGGTGAGTCCTTTTGGATCCATCTATAGGCCTGCTGGCCAAGAATCTGCCCAGTGCCTTTCAATGAGCCATCTGCCTCCCCAGCCTACTGCAGCACCAGCTCCAGGCACTTGTTACCTGCTCAGGGAAGCTGCACCTCCCTTCACACTTTTTCCATTAACTACCCCCGAACTTCTAGCTTTTGTATTGAGACATGAGGTGAGCAACAGTTACACCTTCCTCTGACTAAGAGCCTTCATGATTTTGTAAGCCTGGACCAGGTCTTCATTTCCATTTTCATTCAATCAATGCACATTTCCTTTCACTCCTGTTTCCAGACTGCTGATGGAGCCCCCACACCAGTCCTGAGGTGTTACCATCACCGACTCCTCCATCCTTAACCCTCCAAAGCTGACCCTTTGCCTTCTATCACACAACTCCTTTCCAGCACCTGAAAGACCCTTCTTAGAAACACAGAGTCGTTAAGGTGGGAAAGGACCTTTCAGATCACCACATCCAACCACCAACCCAGCACCACCACCGTGTTCACCACATCTTTAAGTGCCGGAGCACCAGCAGTGAGAAACGGCTGAGCTGAATCCTGCAGGGGCACCTGGGGCCAAGGGTGCTGCTCACCCAAGAGAGCACCTTTCCAGGTGCATCCCACCACCCTGGACCCCTCAGCACACACCAGACTCCGTGGAAAAGCCATCTGGTGGCACTTGAGGGAGTGATAAACACGTTGTGTACCTCCTGTGTGTCAGGCTGCTGGCTGGATCAGGCTCAGGGACTCTCAGTTCTTCCGTGCAAAGCTCCTGGCTCACTCTCCTGCTGCTATGACCAACAGCAAAGCCACCGTTTGGGCAAACCACTGCCACCCATCCCGAGAGCAGCCCAGCAAACGAAACAAACCCTGCTGCCTCAGGGCATGCCCAAGTATCGCTGCGGCTTCACCAGGAGGCTTTGCTTAAACACCCTGTGATCCCAGTGTAAGCTACATCTTTGCTTCTCGACATTTGCTAAACCCCAAAGCACCGGGCTTGGAGGAAATCCAAAGAAAGGGGAAAAAAAACCAACAAAACCTCAACATTTTTCAAACAGATGATTGCTGAGAGCTAGGGAGACCTTGTGGTTTTGTGAAGAGCCCACTCAAAGCATACATAGCTTTTCAAACCCAGATGAGAACCACTGCCAAAACAAGAGTCTCGTATCGATTTCAGCCCCAGTGAGGAGTAGGGAAAAGTGGGTGAGGGTAGAAATTTAGTCCAGATATTTGCTATAACTTAACACGTGCCTGTCGAGGGCCACATCTGAAAACATGTGAGGAAGCACAAAACTTCTACCTGAGCCCTACTCTAGGATGTTTCCTAACTGCTGACCTTAGTGCTGGCGTTTGGAATTTTCCTAAGCAAAGCTGGAATCGCACGTCCATCACATGACTCCAGAGGAAGCGGCGCTGAGAGCCCCAGCTGAAGCCCAGGGGGAAGGGATGGCTCTAACCAAACAGGATGAACAGGACCCTTGGAGTTGCACACAGAGGATCTGTTTTCTTCCCAAATCCACTGACAAATGCTCTGGCCAGGACACCCCCAGCTGGTGCCAGACCCATACCCTCAGCACAGCCTCATGAGAGAGTGCCACAGCCACCACTCTGAAGGTGGCCATAAGGCCACCCTGCAGGAGTGACTCCCAGTCCCCTGCTCTGGAGGACTGCAGTGCTCTGTCACTTGAAAACATTGTTGTCATCATCTGGGAAACAGAGGAATAATGTAACCACATGTTTCTGATATCTCTGTTTACAAGTAGATTTCCAAGTCCTCCCAGAAAACATCTCTTGGGAATGTTTCTGTAGCATAGCTTAGCTGGAAAACCTTGGGCTCTGGCTCAGAGATTACAGCAAATCCATCTCACGTGGCCCAGAGGGAACTGAGAACAAGTGACAGCTTGAGGCTCAGCTGTCAGGAGAAGGGGAGGGAAAGTGGGAATATCCTCAGATACACTTAGCTGGTCACAGACCCCTGGTTTAGCACATCCTGAGCTCATCTGTGTACACACATGGCAAGTATTCCCTGTCAAAAACCACTCAAATCTATGGCAAGACCTCCCCCCTCAACTCTGCTGCCACTGGACTCGGCCCCAGGCAATCCCTCTGATTATGCCAAGCCAAGTTACTCTCACTTAAGCCCTTATTCCAGACCTGCTGCAGTTGTCACTTCTGCAGAATTCCTAGCTATGTTTGAATTTTAATGTCCCAACAAAAAGGAGAGTTTGCGATCCTTTAAGTAGTGTTCCCTGCTCAGGGTTTGAAGGATACTCTTCATGTTTCCAGTACAGGTGGAGGTAAGATTTATGATGTCCCTAAACTGTCCACTTCCCTGCCTTTAAGTGCCTGGAGTTTATAAAAGATGCAGCACATGACTGCACCCCAAACCACCATCCCTCAGAACCCTCACAGCTTGGGAACTTCTCATCTCCCCCCACCTGCTGGAGTAGACATGGAAACATTTCTTCTGAGCTTCCAAAAGGTGGAACGGAAAGACTACAGAGTTCACAGCAGCTGATGTGTCAGTGAAGAGTGGCTGAAACCCAGCATCCTTGGGTTCCAACTTGAGGGGCTCCAAGGGGGTTGGAAGCAGTACCCTCGCACTCGTGGTGTGCCAGCACCTCACCTTCCCCTCCAGCCAACACTGTCAAGTGTGGGCCTTTCTCCTACGCTGTCCATGACAGAGAAGAAAACTTGACTTCCAAATACCTTATACCATCCCTGCCCTTGGGAATGGGTCTCTCCTGTACCACATCACACCTCCCTCTATATGGAGAGCATGCCTAGCTCCTCAATATTCTATTCACCATTTCTGTGTACTCTCCAGCCAGGCCCAAAAGATGGTCCAGAAGGACAGAAATCCCTGCACAAGGTCCCAAAGCACTTGGCCAGGCCGCTGGGATTTCACTGGACTCCACACAGGGCTGCAGTATCAGCCCCTGGACAAAGGGTTTATTGCCTGTGCCCACCTCCATCCCAGGCAGATCCTGGTGCCGTGCAGACTGCAACACAGTCACAGGTGTGAGGCACAGGACTGGCAGAGGTGACAGGACCCTGCAATTCCCTGGAAGATCAGCCTTGCCCCTCTGCCAAGCACTTCAAGATCTAAACCTGAAAAGCAGAGCAATAAAGGACCACACGTAACATGAAACCTCAAGTTTCACCGAGCTCTCTTCCCAGGGAACTGCAAATATTTGCAGTGTTTTATCCAATATCCCTCCGTGTTTGCCCAGTGCCCAAAGATAAATGAACAGGTCACGTACGCTTAAGATATAAAGATCTCATAAGACTTAAGCACAAACACCAGTGAGGCACTGTTGCCACAGGGAAACAATCGGCATCCGTGAGCAGCCAGGGACCCAGACTGCCGGTGCCATGGCGGGCTCCCGTGCCCGCCTGGTCCCTGTCCCCTTGCCAGCCCCAGGGATGGATGTTCAGATCACATACACCGCTTTGTCTGTGTCAATGCCCGCTGTCCCCACAGCCCAGCAGAAGCCACCCCAGAGGACCAAGCCAGCACGGGCACAGCCATGGCTGCAGGTGAGTGCCAGCACTTTCAGGAGGTGAGGTTGGCAGCAAACGCCTCTGGAGTCTCTTCCAAAACCTCCCCAAATGCCAGATGACAGCACGTTCTCGAGCTCTTTGCACTGAACGATGACACAATGGCTTGTGACCCTCATCCTCAGTTTATGTGGCAGCAGCGTAGAGCCAGGTCTGTATCTCCACGCAGGTGGGCAATCCATCACCAACAGCAAAATCTATTCCCCCTACATGCTCCTTTTTCTGCTCTGTTTCTCCTAGAAATGCTCCTGACCAATCATAGGAGCCCGATTTCTGAGCTTTGGCTCCCTCTCCCCTACAGCCTGCTTTCAATCATGTGTTAAAAGGGCAAGTAATGCAGAAACAAATCTGCACTAAAGGTCAGGCAGCTTCCCCCACCCTGCAAGGCTGAAGAAAAGCCCCTCTGGCTCCAGCAGAGCAGACTCCCTGATCCAGCCCCAGCCATCTCTCCCTCCCCCACCTCAGCCCCAAAACAGTTGGGCAAGGCCAGGGCCAGATGAGTTATGGCCAGGAACTGCGTGCCACCAGCCCATGTCATAGCCACACTGGGAGATGTCACTCCAGAACATCACCATTACAGTTCTGAACTGTTTCTCCATTTTCCTGGACATTCTGAGCCCCCAAAACTGCCCAACAGTGTCACACCAGCACCAGGACTCTGTGCTGGTCCAGCCTCACCTTGAGTCCTGGGGATGGTTTTTGGGTGCCACAATATCAGAAGGACCTAAACAGGAAAACATCCAAAGGGACACGAGGATGCTGAAGGGTCTGGAGGGACCATACGAGGAGCAGCTCAGGGCTTCTTCAGCCCAGAGGAGACTGAGGTCAGACTTCATCAGGGTCTGCAGCTTCCTCTCAAGGGGGCAGCTCTGATCTCTGCTCTCTGTGACAAGGAACAGCACCCAGGGAACGGCTGGAGCTGGGCCAGGGCAGGGTCAGGCTGGAGATCAGGGAAAGGCTCTTCCCCCAGAGGGTGCTGGGCACTGCCCAGGCTCCCCAGGGAATGGGCACGGCCCCGAGGCTGCCAGAGCTCCAGGAGCGTTTGGACAGCGCTGCCAGGGATGCCCAGGGTGGGTTTGTTAGGGTGTCTGTGCAGGGCCAGGAGCTGGGCTCGATGATCCAGGATAGAATGGTGTGCCCAGTCCCTCTAGAATGCTTTGCTGAAGAAGCAGCTGCTACGGCAGCCCCTTTCAGCATCTCTTTCCCCCTCCTGCAAGGTCTCCTCTGCTACACCAGCAGCAGCCATCACTGTCATTTCAGAGACAGCAACTGACCACAAAAATAAAGAGCAAGAGCACTGCTAGGCACTGCTGCTGACCCTTTTGCTTCTCCAAATCCCTCTGGTGGGTTGAGAAAATAACAAGCTCACCCTTAAAGCCTGCCCTTCCCCCCAGTAAATTTGTTCTTCCCAGACAGAAACCCCTCAATCCCAGGTAACACAGCTGCCAGATGGAGGCAGAAAACAGGAATGCTGGATGGTGACTACGGTGAAGCCCCTGCCAGTCCCTGCACTGTGAGATAAGGAGCTGGGAACAGCACAACCAACCCTTCCCAGCAGAGCAGGGGACTGCTGGGAGCGGGGCCATCGGCATCAATCCGGAAGGGCAGGCTTGGATCTGGATTCAGAGACACCCGTGGGTCCCCACATCTTGGGAGCACACAGGGAAAGGAAGCTTGGCTGTTTTCTCCCCCCTTCTCAGAAGATTTGGCTTCAGCCTCACAAGGTCAATGCTCTGGCAGGGACTGGGAACCTTCCAAGATGATGTCTGCTATTTTAGTTTTAAAACATTGCAGAACTGGCTCAAATAATAAGTCCAGTTGTTTTCTGGGTACTCAGCCCCCCAAGCTGGGTACAAGCAGCAGAATGAAGACCCCATAAACTCCAAAAGAGGAAAGAGTCAGCAAAATGCTGCAGCACCCAGACACAACTTTCTGAGGCCAGATGGGATCCACCCAAGGGTGCCAAGGGACACGATGGAACAACTCACTGAACCACTTTCCATCAATTACCAGCAGTCCTGGCTCACCCAACTGCCTGGAGGTGCCAGTGTGATGCCCAGCCACAAGAAGGGTTGGAAGGAGAATCTAGGGAACTGCAGGACTGCCAGTCTGACCTCGGTGCAGGGGAAAGTTATGGAGCAGATCGCCTTGGGGCAACCACACGGCACATTCAGGACAACCGAGGAATCAGGCCCAGCCAGCACAGGCTCATGAAAGGCAGGGCCTGCTTGACCAGCCTGACTTCCTTCTGTGACAGGGTGATCCCTTCAGCTGATGGGAGAAAAAGGCTGTGGATGTGTCTACCTGGACTTCAGTAAAGCCTTTGTTACCCACAGCGTTCTCCTGGGGAAAGTGGCTGTTCTTGGCTTGGACAGGGGCACCATTTGCTGGGTGAAAAGTGGGCTGGGTGGCCAACCCCAGAGAGGGGTGGGGGGCGAAGATCCATCCACCTGGCAGCCACTAGTGGTGGTCCCCCAGTGCTCAGTGTTGGGGCCAGGAGAGGATCAAGGGCACCCTCAGACTGCAGGTGACACCAAGCTGGGCAGGGTATTGATCTGCTGGAGGGCAGGAAGACTCTGCAGAGGGATCTGGACCAGCTGCATCCATGGGCCAACCCCCCTGTAAGAAGATCCAACAAGGCTCAGTTCCTGGTCCTGCACTTGGGTCACTACAACCCCATGGAATGCTCCAAGACTGGGACACAGTGGCTGGAATGTGCCCAGTGGGAAAGGCCCTGGGGGTGCTGGTCAGATGGTGCAGCTGGATGAGATGGGTGTGCCCAAGTGGGCAAGAAGGACAGTGGTACCTGGCTTGCACCAGCACCAGGGTGGCCAGAGAGCCAGGGCAGTGACCATTCCCCTGCACTGGGCACTGCTGAGGCACCTCACATCTTGGGGTCATGCATGACCTGCCTGTGCTCCCTGGGTGTTGCAGTGGGGAGCGTTACACGAGAAAAGACTGCCCAGGAAAGATGAAGCTCTGTTCAAGCACACAACCACAAACCCAAATTACCACCTCCAAAGGCAAGCACAAAGCCACAAGATGAGTTTTGTCCCCAGATCTCCCTCCAGGATGAAATAACACAATGTCTTGCACTAAACCTGTGGATCCTGCTGCATTCCCCCTTGGAGTGGCAGCAGCAGGGCCCCCTCAGTGCACACCACACACAGAGACCAGACCAGCTTCACCATCCTTGCGGCTGGCTCAGGGTGTATATGCACATTTTTATCATATTATGTATGTTTATCAATTCGTTCACTACAATGGGAGAAGAGCTGGAAAGCTATATTAAGCTGCAGAAGCAAGAGTGTTAAAAAAAGATCAAAGGTCCGTCATTTAAAATTAATTAATTCAAGCTTGAACTATTAACATAAATTAAAAATTCAAACCACACACAAGAATATACTTCTTTCCAAGTCATTTTCAAGAACCTCTTGTGCTGCAAGATAAGGTAATGGCACATTCCATTAATTTGCAGGATGCACAGTGGAGGTTAACCTCCACTTAATTAGAACTAATTGTAATTTTGCAGGAATAGGGCAAGCACACATTGTAAGAGATCCTCTTGACATTACACCTCACAGTGAGGGTACAGAGCTGTTTATGCCACCTCTCCCCCTCTCTCCATACACGCATCACCCCTCTGCAGCCCCCTGTGCAGACTCAGCTGGAAGAGCAGAGGCATTTCACAAGGGACCACAGCCACCAAGGCAATAGAAAGAAGAAAGCGTAGGATTTCACTTCCACAGCATCCCTGCTGTGAGCAGAGGAAAGGCACATGGACACTTAACAAACACCAGAGCCACTAGAGGAAGGGTTGCAGAGAGCTGAAGGACCATCTGACATCAAGCAACATGCAAAGACCACACAAAGTCTCGGAGGAAAACCAGTGCTGAACGCCGCTGGAGTTGTGCCGCACGTTGCAAGGTGTGACAGCACGAGAGGAGCCAGCGTGGGAAGGCCCAGCCTTGGACAGCCCTTCCAAGCAGCCTGTGGAGCAGGGTGAAATCCCACTGCCCACCTCCCTCCCCCCGACAAGGCCTGGGGCCAAACCTGCAGCTGCCGGCGCTCCCGCGGCTCCAGGGGTGGCCAGGTCCGGTCACAGCGTGAGCCCTCGGCAGTTCCACACACGGCCCCTCCGCTCTGCCCTTCCGAGCTCACTGCTCCCTGCGCACAAGGTAAATCCCCTCCCCACGAGCTTCATGCCGAGTCCTCACCCACCAAACTGGCCCTGGCCAGGAGCCAGCACCTGACTTGGACCCTGGGAAGGCTCCTGGCACCGTCGTGCGCTGCCAGCTTCAGCACCAGCCCTGCTCAGGCCTTCCCCCACCAGCTCTGCCTCTTCCCCAGCCTGGCCCAGCTTCCAGAACAGCTCCATGCACACTTCTGGTCTAACCTATGCACAAAAACCACACTACGGGATGGCCTCCAGCTCCATTAACCCAAATTCATGCAAACCGTAATTCAACGTGAGTTAAAGACATCCACCCTAAAATCTTTTTAATTTGCCTAAATCATCTTAAAGACTCCAATTCCTGTTCTGCCCAAAGCTTCTCTGCTAGTGGAAGGAATTGCTGCAGGGTCACAGGGGCTGCACTTCTTCCACCTGGGCCAATGCCACCCCTGAAGCCCCCAGGAGCCGTGGGGACACCCACACCTGCCTTCCCCAGGGCTAACACCAGCCCTGCTGCACCCACCTGAGACCGTGCCCGAAGCGCCAGCACAGCCTGTGTTCACAGGACACAGCTGAGGTTTTGCTCGCACCAGTGGAGGGAGGCGAAGGACCAGATCCTGGAAACCAGAGATCCCTCTCTGTGACAGCTGAACCTGCCCACAGAAGGCGTTGGAATGAGATGACCTTTAAGGTCCTTTCCAACCCAAACCAGTCTGTGGTTCTCTGAAGCACTGACCTCCCCATGTGTGGCACAGCCCAGGCACTGCCCAGCAGCTGCCAGCCCCGGGACTGTGCCCTGCACGCACCACATGTGCCCCTTTGCTTCTTGCTACCTTTAACCTGAACTCCTCATCCCCCAGCACCGCTAACGACACCTCCTGCCACCACCAAGCCAAGTAAAGCGGTGACTTCATCGCAGTTTCCTTCACCTAAATTGTCTCAGGAGACCCCGCTGCTGCTTTCCAGCGGGCGCAGCATCCTCCCCACGCAGCTGCACGCCCCCGCTTCCTTCCTCCGCATGGACCTCTGCCTTGCATCCACCCCTTGGGCCCGGGCTTTAACCTCAGCTTGCCTGTGTGCTCCAGGACAACCCAAAGCACTCAGTGACTGGGACCCCTCCCTGGGGTCCTCCTCTCCAGTGCTTCCACACACAGCAAGAAGTTTCCAGAAGCTCCTCAGGGTCAATGGGGCTGATCAAGAGCAGAGCTGAGCTCCTGGGGAGAATGGGCAGGGCAGGATCCCTCACCAGCTCAGTATCAAACCCAAGAACAGGCAGCAGTAGCATCACCACTCTCTGCCCTGACCTCAGAAACTTCCCTGAACTATTTGCACCCAAATCCCTTTGTCCATGCCCCAAAAAACGTGGGAGGCATCAGCATGCCGAGGTGGCAAAGCACAATCAGCCAGGGAAGGAAAATGCCCGCAGTGTCAGCAAAAACCTGGAAATATTTTGGAAAGAGATGCTCTGAATCCTTTCATTCTGTTTTTCTATGAGGTGCAGAAAAAAAAGTGGTTGAAATCATTTTATTTAAAGCTTTCTGGAGGACCACCTTGCTAGCCAGCTCCACTAGACAGACTCTCCCCAGCACCATCCCCAGCAAGCTGATGACATTCCTGAGGCTTCCTCTGGCCGTGGCCAAGGCCCAGCAAGTACAATTAAAGCCAATCTAGTTTAGAAACAATAGCTCATTGCTTTCAGACTCATCTGGTCGCTTTCACCACGCCTGTGTTGCCAGCCCTAAGCTAATCCATCAATGAAAGCATCTCCATCGATTTTGAGGAACTTTGGCTTAGCACACGAATTATAACATCCACCTGCCCCCTCGCAGGCCAGCACTGCAGGCCAAAACTGTTCTTCAGACCATGCTTGTGTCCTCAAAACACTCCCCATGTTTCAGCCAGGCTGCTCTCTTTCACAGAGCCATGGAATGGTGGGAAGGGACCTTTAGGATGATCCCATTCCACCCCCTGCCACAGGCAGGGACACCTTCCACTGGCCCAGGCTGCTCCCAGCCCCAATGTCCAGCCTGGCCTTGGACACTGCCAGGGATCCAGGGGCAGCCCCAGCTGCGCTGGGCACCCTGTGCCAGGGCCTGCCCACCCTCCCAGGGAACAATTCCTTCCCAATATCCCATCCAGCCCTGCCCTCTGGCACTGGGAAGCCATTCCCTGTGTCCTGTCCCTTCAGACCCTTGTCCAAAGTCCCTGCCCAGCTCTCCTGAAGCCCCTTTAGTCACTGGAAGGGGCCCTGAGGTCTCCCTGGAGCCGTCTGTTCTCCAGACGGAACATCCCCAGCTCTATCAGCACTTGGGATGCTCCTTAAGAGTGGAAGGGGCACACTTTTGATCAAGCCAATACAGACCACAGCACCATACATGGTGTTTGTTACTTCATATTTTCTAAATGTTTAGGTTTTATAAGTTTGAGCAGCTCTATTTCCCCCTTAATTGGTGCAATTGTTTTTAACCCTGCTCCTGGAGCCACGTTGCCATGGCTACCCCGCACAAGCCTGGGCGAGCGAGGTGTATTTTTAGAATTGCCAAAATACACGTCTCTAACAGAGCTCTTCTGGACAGAGCTCTCCTTGTTCCATGACACAGGAATTAAGGGCATTCAATGGAATTAAAATGTGGGAAATTCAAAACAGATTAAGGGAGAGGCTCATGGTGCAGCCTGTGCATGGCTCGAGCCCCCGTGCACAGGATGGTGCCTGGAGGCAAGGCTGGGGCACAGCTGAGGCTGCGGCCTCCTCCAGGCCACCGGCCACGGTGGGACAGCTGAGTGACCAAGTGCTCCCATGGATGGGCATGGGCTCTGTGGGACACCAAGGAGGAGTTGCTTAGAGCCCATCAGGCTGTGCCTTAGGAGAGCTGATGAGCCTTAGGAGAGCTAAAGGCTGGGGGACAGACAAACACAGGTGACACTGTGGTGGCTGTCAATGGATCTCCTGCTCAGGGCAAAGCAGTTGGGACATTCTGGGAAACGGTAGAGGTCTCGTGTTCGCAGATCCTGATCCTCACGGGATTCCAACAACCCAAATATGCGCTGGAAGAACACCACAGCGGGACTCAAGCAAGTCAGGTGGTTTCTGGGGAGCACTGGTGACAGCTCCCTAACACAGGGGAGAGGGTGACAGTGGGAAGAGACACTCTGCTGGGCCTCACATATGAGGAAGAAGAGCTGGTCAGGGATGTGAAGGCCTAGAGCAGTCTTGGCTACAGTGCCCATGAGGTGGGGGGCACTGATGGAGCAGCAGACCCAGCAAGGCCCCTGTGTACTCCTGACAAGTGACACTTCACTGATCATGGCCAGGCAGACAGGCAAACCCTAAGGTGCAGAGATACAGCCCTCAGACTGCCCCAGCTCCAACACTCCTGGCACACCTCCAAGAGAGTCACTGCCCAGCAGCAGTTCCCTCACCTTCAGGGGAGAAAACACATCTGAGCTGAGCCAGAAGGAAAACGAGGAAGGAAATGGAAAGTATAGCAAGGATTAACACCATTTTAGCTGAAGTCAGCAAGTGGATTAAGGGGAGGGAAAGCTGGGGGCTCCAGCATGAACTCGTCCTTTTACAGGAAAGAACCACTTAGAAGGAAACAGCTGAGCTGTGGCACTGTGAGCCTGACCCAGGTTCCTGCAAGGAGCCATCAAGGACAAGGGAGAGCACAACTAAAAGGAGGCCACAGTGCCAGCAAGAGCCATTCCCTGCTGCAGCTCTGCAATCCCTGCACTGCACTCCCAGGCAGATGCTGGAGAGGAACCAAAAAGTCTCTCACCTCCAGCATGGGTGGGATGGTTGAGCTCAGCCTGAGTTTTGATCAGAAGCTGCACTCTGACTCAGTTTACAGGTACAGGTACCGAGGGCACAGTAGGCCCTGTGGTCTCGCAGCCCACCCTGACTGCCCTGAGCGAGGCACAGGAGCAGGTGCCCATCACCACAGCTCTTCTCTGGCTGGGCAGCAGCTGCCAGTGCAAAAGGCACATGCACAGCCAACACACCGGTAAGGGAAAGCATGGCTTGCTGACAATCATTCCTCCTGAGCCAGGGCACCACCACGGCAGTGGCTCTCAGCACCCTGTCCATCCATCCTGGTGGCCACAGGCTGCGTTTTCAGGAACACACCAATGACATCAGGAAAAAAAACCAAACCAAAACAAAAAATAAAGAGAAGATTCTAGAGGTGCAAATACCCAGGAGTCGATCTTCTGGTTTAGAGAGCAGCTGTATTTGAGAGCTCCTGGGGTCTTCAAAATTTGCATAGACTAGAGAAAGGAATAGTTCAGAGAGACATTTACATGCAGTAAGTCAAATAGGATCATAAACATGAAGACAACAGCAGAGTTCAAGGATGTTCCTGCTGCTAATGCCTCTCTGAATCCCCCTCTGGACACTCTTTCCAGAGGAGCCGTGCTATGGACCATGACCATTCCTGGCTGAAGCTGGGCTCTGCCAGCATCACTCCAGGGGCACTGTGCAGCTGGAAAGATGCCCTCCCAAAATTCATCTGCACAATTCATTTCAGAGTCAGAGCAGTCTGCCAGCAGCTCTAGTCATGCTGTCCCATCCCTTTCACAAGGACATGAGTAATTATTGAGCACTCTAGCTACTAAAACTGATTAGAGCAAAACAAACTAATTTTGTTCCAAGGCAATGATCTGACCTCGTTAACAATGGTAGTCATGCGCTAACAATATTTTTCTCTTACACAGTGATGTCTTTCATTAGAGCTCAAGCTGTTTTGTAAAGGAGCTTAGTACATTCCTATAAACTCATTTGCATAGGAGGAAACCCAAGCCAACACCCGCATTTCCAGAGGCTGTTCCCTGGGAAGCAATCTGGATTGAGAGCGTGGAGAAACATCTCCCTGCAGCCAGGAACAATAACCCGAGGTGCAGGGCCGCTGTGCAGGGAGCCTTCCCTTCCCTTCCCCTTCAAAGCAGGCACCAGGACAAGCTCCTACATCCCAGCCGTGGCAGATCCCTGCCAGACCTGCACAGCAGGTTTGCTCCTCCTCCATCACAAACCTACATCTCATCTCTGTTTTGTGAATGAAGAGAACCACTCTGGGCGTTCAGACTCACTGTGAGGGCCCACAGAGATTTGACACATTTCACCACCGCAGTTATTAACCTCAGGAAACACCCTGTGGAGCTGACCAGCAGCTCCCTAAAGCTCTCACACCTCCCCTCTTACCAGGCATTAGCCACTGAACAGAGCTACCAGCTGCCCTTGAGTCAGTCTGAGCTCCTACATGAGCCGCCAGCACACCGGCAAGGATCCTTCCCAATTAATTCCATGAAGAGTCACCTTTTCAAATTATGTTTTCCCCTTTGTCCTTTGTGTACTTACAGACACCCCAGCAACCTCCAGCATGTACCAGCTTCAGAGCCAGCTGCCCCAGGAAGGGCATCTCTCCTCATGCCCAAGAAAGAGAAGCTCAGATCTGTCAGGTTTCAGGGACAAAGCAGAGGGAAGACCCCCTGACTGACCCCCTAAGGGTTGGGACAAGGATCCTGCTGCTTGGGAGAGCAGCTGGGATCCCAGAAGGCGGCAGGAGGCAGACTGGGAAGCCGGCTGTGGACAGGGACGGCTTAAACACTTCTCACTCAGAATCACCTGCAGTCAGGTTCTGATTTAACCTACCCACTGTCATCGAGTCAGCTGCTCACGGGGCTGTGCTTCAGCACCTCAGGCCCCATCACTACACAGCTCCCACTCCAAGGCCAAGCCGAGATACCCCCTACACTTGGAACAGCAGGGACAAAAAGAACTCGAGATAGTGCTGCCACATAACAGCCCCATCCCCCAGCCTGCCTTTCCCCCTGCCCTGTAGCCAAAAGCCTCCGAGCACTTGCTAATCACTGATTAACAAGATCTTACAGCTCTGCTCTTGAGGAGGGCTGGGAAATCACTTATCCCCATCTCAGAGAGAAGGAAAAACCCGCACAAAAGGAGGAGATGATGCTGTTTGAGGTTTGTCTGGAGTTCAGCAGCTGAACCCACCTGGTCTTGCAGGGCTGCGCTAGGAGTGCTGCCTGCACCTGCTGTGAGGTGATGGGGGTTTGTGGCCATGTGCCTTACAGTTCCCAGCCAAGGCTCGCACACAGGTTAAATGCATTTAAAGAAAGAGTTAGTCCAGTTTCCCCTCTGCACTGTTAGAAAGGGATGTTTGTGCACCAAAATAGCAAAGAGGTCTGATCTAAGAAGCTTGAGCACAGCCAGAGGGCAACCGCCCTCTTCCCATTGAACCGGCACAGCACTGTACAGCAGGGGGGAGCTGCGAGTGAAAGCAGAACTCACATCCCAGGGTCTTTTGGGCTCTCTTATCCAGGTCACACATTCTTAGCACTCGATGAAATATTAAAAGCAAGACAGGCAGCTTCCCTGCCCAGCTCTTGCCACTTCAGGCTCACACGTGTGGGCAGCTCTCACAGTGTCACTCGCGATGCTCTGAGGGGCAAAGTCACCCTCTGCCAGCCAAGTCTGCTGCAGACACGGACACAGAGCACCTTGAAGTGATGTCCCCAGGCACCTCCTTGTGAACAAACACAGACCAAAACTGGGTGTTAGACTGGTTACACATCCCCAGAACCGGGCTGGGTACTGGCACCACAGTGACTTGCAGGCACACAGAGAACATTCTGAATGCTCTGTAACCCACAGCAGCTGTGGGAAAAACATGGACAAGTCCTTAGGACAGGCAAGTTTCTGCTTCTCTTTCGGAAAAAGGCTTATAAATGCTAACCCCAAAGCACCCAGAACAGGAACAGCACAGCACTACATCCCCAGAAGACTAAAAAAACAGCAAGGGGAGAGATGACAGCTCAGAGGCAGCTGCCATGATGCACACAGAGCAATATTGGAGCTGCCAGAACTCTGCTCAGCACAGCAGGATCAGACCCCAATTGCCACCGCCAGTGGAACAGCATCAGAGGAGCCCTGCAGACCAAGGTGCTCAGGACCAAGCAGTCCTCAGCCTCCCTCATTTTAGCATTTCTTTTTTCCCCCCTCAAGTTCCTTTTCAGTCACTGAAATCCCTGTATAAGTCTGGAAGCCCTTGTGCCTTGGTGTCTCTCCAGGAGCTTCACAGTCATCAAAAGAAAACAATTCTACTGAATTCTCCCTGTTCCCCTTTTCAACTCCCTGTGATGGAGACACCAAATCTCTGAGGCAGAGGAGCTCAGCCCAGGACCCGAGCCTTGTTTCACACTAAATTTGGTCTGCCAGACATCCAAAAAAAGATCACATCAGTCATTCTGCTTCAGAGCTGGTTTCTCAGCATGGAAAATTACATTTCCTACATGTAGCTAATGCATGAAAAGCTTTGAAAGGTCAAAAAATGAAGCCATCAATTTATCCTTTCTATTAAAGCTGCTGAAAGCCTGGGCTCCCCAGTGCAAACACTCCACCTAGAGCCAGCTGTGCCAGCCCTGCTTGTCCAGGGCCGCCAGCCCCAGCGGGTGACTCGGCATTGCCACTGCAGCCCGATGGGGCCATGCCCACAGCTGGTGCCACCAAACATCAGCCACCGCTCTGAAGGGGACCCAAGCAGACTTTTGGTGGGACAACCTCCCCTGCTTGTGCAGGGGGTCTTGGCAGAGGGGACCCTCACTCCCAAAAAAAAGGGACCTGTGCTCTTGCACTGCCTTTCCTTTGGCACCATCCTGGAGAGAGGTCACCCATGAGCTGATCCCAGCCAGCAACATCCTTAGGGACAACACTGGCTGAGCAAAGCATGGGTGCAGTTGCAAAGCGTGAAAGCACTTGGATAGCACCAGAGCTCCCAGACACACTGCCAACTCTTCCTTCTGGAAGGGAGAGGAGGAGCAAGGAAGCCTGAGGGCCTGAGCCACACAGGATCCTCTCCCACCCAGCAGCTGAAGGGCAGCAGAGACCATAGTAACTGGTTCCACCTGAGCGACAGCATCCAGCCCACCCTGCAACTCTGCCCAGGACGATTCAGTGCCACTGAAATGGCACTGCTGTTCCCCTGCTCTGTGCCCATCCTCCAGCTCTGTGGTTGTTCCTCAGACCTTTTTGCATCCCCAAAAAAAGCCAAGCAGTGCCAACCAAGGCAGGACTTGGTGTCCGTGCTCTCACTCTGGCCCAATGAGACACGGGTTAGGTGTTTCACAGGTGAGTGAGAGACTCCTGCAGCATTTGCTGTGCAGACAGGCACGGAATACAGGAAAGCAGCAACAGGATCACAGGGCTGCCCAGGGGCAGCAGCCACAGGGGTTGGTACTTGTCCCTTCCCACCTTAGGGCTGCAGCAAACAGGCTGTGGCATTCCACAGAGCCTCAGCAGGACCCAGCATCCCTCACCTGCCACAGCTCACCACAAAGATGTCATTAACATCTCAGCTTTAGAGCTGGGAAACACTTGAAGCAAGCTGGAAAGGAAGTGCAAGACCAGCCTGGAGAGGGTGCAGGCTGCAAGGAGCAGAAACTCCACCCCAAGCTGAGCACAGCTCTGGCCCACGCTGCCATCCCGGTGCTGGGGAAGCTGCCAACACACATTTCTCCTTTTGGGACAGAAATAGCCCCATAGGGAGCGGCTGCCCCAGCACTGCTGCACCTGAGAGCAGGCAGGCCCTGCCAGCAGTGCCCTGAGGGTGTCCCGAGGTCCTCACCAGCTCCTGCTGCCAGGAGCCAGGACAGACAGGGCTCTTGGTTACACTTTGGCTCAGCTCCCTGCCACGAGTGACATCCACTGCAGCTCTGCCTCCAGACACTGCCTGGGACTCCCCAGCCACTCTGCTGCTGGCTCCAGACAGCCCCGCACTGCTCCTGTGCCATTCCCAGTGCCAGCAATGCTGCACATGGACGGCAGGGACAGGAGCCACTGCAGCTGAGCTCTGTGCAAATGGGGATAATTTGCCTTCTTAAAAAATTAAAACCTTAGAGCTAACAAGAGGAGCGTTTGCTCTTAAGTTATGACTTGCTGGAGGTAAAGGGCTAAGAATTGCCATTCCCATTGCTATCATGACTGCCATGCAGGGGAGAACATCTGACCCCTCTCTGACCAGTGTTCTAATCATCCTGGAGGAATACACAGGATGTTGTCACCGAGTTCTCTCCCAGATGAACACCCCAAGTTCCCCATGAACATCACAGCAGGTGTCACTGGAGAAAGTTGTGACAGCTCCTGGCACTGCACAAGGATGGAGATGCCTCCTCCCCGTGAGGCTGTTCTCCAGGAAGAGACACCAAGGTGACATCGCTTTCTCTGCAGGGCTCTGGCTCTCTGGGGGACAACCTCACCAAGAGCATTTGCCTTCCCTACACTGGAAAAGGCCATCCGAGACTGACACAGCTCCAGGGTGCAAACAGGAATGGACTGCAAGTTCCCTGGGGCTGGGAATCATTTAAACAATTGTCAGCATAAAAACAGATGTGGATTTTTACTTAGCAGAAGGGGAGCAGGAAGGTCCCTATTCGTCTAACTAATTCATCCAACTATTATGAGAAATATCAACTTTTCATACCTTTAGATGAGACAAGTCCCTTTAAAAAAAGATTTATCAATGAAGCCCAGCTTTGCTGAGGTGAAAGCTGCAAAAGTCAACTTTCAGGTACCCAGGGACAGGCTGGGATAGGAAATTTCCCACCTATATTTTAGGGAAGAAAAACGGTTATTCAGCAAGTTCTGGACTTCTCAAAATGCAGGACAACTTCCAGGGACCACAGGGGAGTTCTCAGTGCCACAATAAAATTAATTCAGGGAAATAAAGCAGAACAGCCACACCCCAGAGCATGATACCATTGGAGAAAGCCCAGGCTTAAGAAGTACAAAGCAAATTTCCCTGTGTTTAATTATTTTTGAGGTTGCTGTTTTACAGGTTAAATATTTATGATAAAGAAGGAAGACAAGTCACCCCCTCCTTATTTCACTGCTGGAATTACCAGCTGAGAGTAAAAACAGCGCCCATAGGGGGAAGATAACAGGGAGAAGTGAGTTCTTGAGCACAACACTGCACCATCTCCTTTTGGAGGGGAATACACAGGAAAGCTGAGCATGAGATAAACATGAACTGGTCCTTCACTTGCACATGTTCCAGTGATGTAAACATACATCCAGCCAACCCAAGAACCAGCTCCAACTTGCTCATCCCCACGTTAAAGCATCCTGCTGACTCCAGGCCTCAGGAATCAATGCCCAGCACTCACCTCCTCCGTATTTATTTCTATGAAACACACACAACTTGTTGCTCATACTCAAGAATAAACTGTTCAAGGAGCACATCTGCACATACTGTATTCTCAGGGGAGCAATTTCTGCTGGTGTAGCTGGCTGAACTTCAATGCCACCTGCACGAGAAATTCCCCTGTTCCCCCATTCTCAGACAAACCTGAAGAAATCCAGCTTTCACCAACAGAGGAAAAAAATCGAAGCTGCTCCACACGGTGTCAATCCATGGCTGCAGGAGCCAGGACACCAGCCAGCAGGCTGGGAAGCAAACAGCCCGCTGCCGGCATCGCCGCTTCCCTGGAGGTCACATATTCTACGGAAATCTCGAAACTAAAGGAGAAAAGCCCTAGTGATGGAATGAACCTGCCAGATGAGGAAGCCTCTGAGGCGCACACAGCATGGACCGGGATTACTGCGGGACCCGCTGTTCAAAAGAGCAAATCTCCTCCGAAAGCAAGGCAGCAACATAGACAACGAAGTCCTTAAAACTGGAAACCTGCTAAGGAAAAAAGGCGCTGGCGGCAGAGCAGCGCCCGGCCCCCGCCGCGCTCCAGGGCAGCACCGCCAAGCAGGCTCTATTCACGCGAAAGGACTGAAATCGAACAGCAAAACAGCATTGCAAGAGCATGAAGTAATCCCACCCCTGCAGTTCGTGTTTTCCTACCCAATTAGCTACTCCAAGTGTAAGAGGGAAAAGGAAAAGGAAAAAGAAAATTAAAACGTGCTGCAAAGCCAGGAGATGTTTTGCAACTCCCGGGCTCCCGCAGCAGCGCCCTGCACTCCCGACAGCCACGGGCGAGGCAGGGGGACCTACGAGGAAGGGAGGAGAGGAGGGGGGAAAGGGAAGAGAAGAGGGAAGAAGGGGGAGAAGCCCGCTCACTTGCTCCGCCGTCCCTCGGGCCCGTCCCGCAGCGCGGCCGGACCACACGCCCGAGACGCGGCCCCGCTACCGCCGGCAGGGAGGGCAACGGGCTCCGGCCGGGGCCCGGGGGAGGAAGCGGGCGGTGGGGGCGGCCCCGGAGCCACCCCCGCCCGCCGCACAGCCCAGCCCAGCCCGCCCCGCCCCGGGATGCTCGGCGGCTGCGGGGGACGGGATGGAGCCGCCCGAGCCGGGAGCGCGCAGCCCCGGGGCCGGTGCGTGTCCCCGGGCTGGCCGGGGCGTGCTGCCCGACGGGGGACAGCGGCGCTTACCGTGGCTCAGCCGGGACGGGAACTCGCTGCTCCGTTGCAGTTCGTTCCCGAGTTTAACAAAACCGGTTCGAAATCGTTGTTTAAAGCGCTGGGAACGAGCAGGAAGCAGCAAAGCCCCCCGAGGCTGCTGAAGGGCAAGGGAAGTGCTCGGAGCTGCTCCGAACTCCCGGTGGTGCGGGGGCAGCCCCTCCGCACCCCGCCCGCGCTTCCCGCTGGAAATCGTCCTGTGGCTTTTCTTAGTTCTCAAGTGGGTCTAACCTCAGAGTCTGGAGACATCTGCTAGAGCAGGATGCCTGGAGAAAGCGAAATCCCAGGCTAGATGTTAATTTTAAATCGTGCAAACCCCCAGTGCTCGTGAACAGACAGAAGCAGGATGCTGTGGGCTGCAGGCAGGACACACACTGCTCCACCAGCTCACGTGTGAGGTCCCCTTGCCTCAAAGCAGGAGGCCAGACCCGTGCTTCTGATGGCTTGGGGATTCCTGCTACCCTGAGAAACCAGAGAATCAAGGAGTCACACTGCTTTGCCACCACTACAAACTCCTCTTATAGGGCTGCTGCTCCTCCCTGGGCTCCCTCCATCCCTGCTGATCATTTCATTTCCCCTCCACCGTTTGTCCTGCTTTCCACTGGTGATGCGGCTGAAGCTGATAATGCTTCCCAGCTGGAGCCCGTGGCCCCCAGCCCTCTGGACCCCTCTGCCAGCCGCCTGGGGACACCTGCAACCCCCAGTCCCTGCAGCCCCAACCCACCTTCAAACACAACTCTCCTGCAGCCCCAACCCACCTGCAGCCCCCAGCGCCGACAGCCCCAGCCCAGCCTGCGACACCACTCACGTGCACTGAGGCACAGGAGTGCAGACAGCTCTGGTGGGTTTAGGAAAGTGCTTTTGTGCACCCGTGTGCACTGGGGCTGCACATCTCTATGTGCCAGTGTCGTGGGGATCAGCTCCATCACCTGCTCCGGTGACAGACCCCTGCCACCACCACTTGCCTGCTGCTCAGTGCTGCAGTGCAGAACAGCAGCGAGCTGCAGGTTGCTCTCTGTTCCTGCTGTGTTGCCCAGACCTGTGCACAGAGATGCAGATTGAAGCAGGGTCAGGGCCTCTCTGTGCAGACTCATCAGCCAGCCCAAAAATTGGCTTTGTCCATTCCATTCACTGGGGCTAGATAGGGTTTTCTCAGTGATGTCCAGCTGCATGGACAGTGCAGGGTGGGCTGGAAACCATGAGAGGTTATGGACACAGTGTCCCCCTGGACCAAACAAATGGTGTTAAGTCCAGAACACACTGTATACACCTCTGTTAAATTCAGGCAGGGAACTGAATTTCTGTGTTCTTCCCATTGGTATTTTGTGCACATCCATCTGCCATGCTGCAGAGCCACAGAGCATTTAATTTCAGTTAAAAATTCTAAGAACACTCACACTGTGGTGATGTGTATCAGCAGCCTCTGCTGCCAGCCCAAGGTTTATGTGGCTGCCTCTCATCAGGAAGATTTGGAGGTTAAAGCTTCTGGGGTTTTCCAGTGGAGATAAATGTGCTGATGGGCATCCAAAGAAGCATCTGTGAAACCCTGTGTTAGCATTAAGCTTTGTACTGGGAATAGCTGAGCCTCATCAGTCTGTCTCAGAAACAGCATCACCCTCTGACTTCACATTTGGCAAAACATAAGTACACAGAGTAAAACACATGAGTTAATCGGGGGAAAATATACTCTGGGATGAAGAAAGAGACACCACAGTGAAACGGTCTGCTAAGAATGGCAAATACATTTTTCTTTGTGTGATTAAACAGAAGAAGCCTCATGAAAGGCCTGTGTCTGGCAGAGGACCTGTGGCATACACTGGGCTCCCAAGCTAAAATGCTTGAGGCATACTCTGGATAAGGAAGGAAAAACACTTTCCCTCTCAGTCAAGAGCACCCTTGATGCAAAGCATCAGCAGCAAGAGAGCTGGTGGGGTGGAAGTGGCTCCTCACAGGGGCTTGGGCTGAGCAGCTGCTCTGGAGAGGCTGAGCCAGAGCCTCCGAAGTGCACAGAGTGCAGGTGCTGAGCCACACAGCAATTAATGGTCACAGGGTGTAAAGAGAGGGGGGCTGAAGGGTTTTTCTGGGGCATTTGACAGCCCTTG
This sequence comes from Corvus hawaiiensis, assembly GCF_020740725.1. NCBI lineage: Eukaryota > Metazoa > Chordata > Aves > Passeriformes > Corvidae > Corvus > Corvus hawaiiensis. Next base: position 15,656,825 of record NC_063228.1, on the reverse strand, counting down.
GGACATGCTCTGCCCCCCTAGAGCAGAGCCAAGTGCAGGTGCTGCTCCTCTGCAGTGACTCTGCCCCGGACACCCCTGATGCTGTAGGGCTGTGGGGAGGAGGAGGCCATGAGGGGAATGGTACTGGGCACCTCCAGCTGCCCAGTCTGGAGGTCCAGGATGTGGATTTCCTGAAAGCCAAGCAATGCACGGGTCTCAAGACAAGTGAAAGAAAACAAGGAATGCTGATGGGCTTTTCAGCTTAATTCATTTTAGATTACATCAAATATTCCTATTCAATGAATATTCCTATTCAATAAGACCACAAAGATGCTTTGAGGGCTGGAGCCCCTCACCTACAAAGGCAGGCTGGGAGCTGGGTTGTTCAGCCTGGAGAAGAGAAGGTTCCAGGAGATCTCAGAGCCCCTTCCAGTGCCTAAAGGGGCTCCAGGAGAGCTGGAGAGGGACTTTGGACAAGGCCCTGGAGTGCCAGCACAAGGGGGGAGTGGCTTCCCACTGCCAGAGTGCAGGGATGGATGGGATATTGGGAAGGAATTGTTCCCTGGCAGGGTGGGCAGGCCCTGGCACAGGGTGCCCAGAGCAGCTGGGGCTGCCCCTGGATCCCTGGCAGTGTCCAAGGCCAGGTTGGGCAGGGCTTGGAGCACCCTGGGCCAGTGGAAGGTGTCCCTGCCTGTGGCAGGGGGTGGGATGGGATGAACTTTCAGGTCCCTTCCAACCCAAACCAGTCTGTGATTCTGTGATTCACCACTCTGCCTTAGCAGGGAGTAAAGGCTGCTGCAGAGGCCTGACATGGTGTCATGATCATCCTTCTCCCTCCTGCCAGTGACTGCCACTGCCCCCAGTCTGGCCCGTCATGGCTGGCTTCACTTCCCTTCTCCTGTGCAGGCCGAGCCCCACCACGTCTGCATGGTGGCTGTGGGGACACGTCCAACCCCAGCCAGGGAGGGCTCACGTGCCCATGTCTGACCGCAGATCAGAGCCGACTGGGGTGTAGATGTTGGGGGGTCAGTTGAGCCAACCCCCCTCGAGCAGCAAGCTGCTCTGCAGTTGGGATTCTTCCCTTGTGCCAGGGTGCTGTCTCAGGTGACTCCATGAGGCTGAGAACCCTCACCTCATGGGGTAACCCAGCCCATTCTGGGTTGCTCTTCTAAACCTTAAGCGATCTGGAGTCAATCGAATAGAATCAATTCCACTGGACATCATGAATCTGTCTTCAAATGCTGATGGAGCTTAATTGGCTTAATTTATTGAATTGGTTTAATAAAGCCAGTTAATCTGGTTTAACTGGTATCTAAAATAAATCTCGTTTGACTATATGATGTGTCTCAATTTTACAACACTCCCTCATCACACTATTCCTCTTTTAGACTGATTTTCCAGACAGCTGGACAAAGTGGCTCTTAACCTCCCTCCAAGCAGCTCTAAGCCTGCCTTGGAGCAATGGGTAACCAGAAAAATGAACTATAATGAACACTGAACATCTCTCACTTTCCAGTCCTCTATAAGCTTATGAAAAGCAATGATTCCATGGTGGCAGGGCAGCCTCATGGACAAGTCTTCCAGAGTGAGTGGCTTTTCCAGGGTCAAGACACCAGCTGTGCTTTAAAGTCCCTGTCCGTGTGGTGAGTGAGACTGAACACCAACACCAACACTGGCACTGCACCCCTGAGGCCAAATCCTTCCCTGGCAGTTCAGCTCCAAGGAACCTGGTGCATGTGCACTCCTGTGTATCTGTCCTGCTTCAAACATGGTTTTGGTTACCCTGGCCTGGGGTTGCAGGTGAGACAATGCCAAATCACCCTGTTTAACACACCTGCTTCACTTCTGGGGCACTTGCTGGGCCTTATCTTCTGCTCATCAGTGACTGCATCTTTCCTACAAGGCCTCCTTCCTATAAACTGTGTTTATGTGTCTATAAAGCATAAACCATGTTGATGTTTATGCTGTCTATGGTTTGAGACCCAGCTACAAAACCTTGTCTAACTCCTCTCTCAATTCACAGGCTTCCAGTTCCAGGACTTCAGACACAGCTAACGAGCAGGGTTTATAATGAAGGCAGCTCCTAATGAGCTGACACAAGATGCAGCATTGGATCATACTTGCTTTGATAAGTGCTGATCAAAGCCCTCTGCTTTCTGGTTGGAGAGCATAATTAACAACAATTTCTAAAAAGTCAGGTTTGGGTTGATTAAAAATGCCATCTGACAGCTCAAGAGTGTTGAGATGTCTCATGATCTGCAGCACAGATACAGCATAAATTCAGCATGGTGTCCCCCCTCCCCAGGCAGGAGAAGGGCTTTTGTTCCTTTCCCAGTGGGCTGCAGTGCCTTGGGTTTGCAGGGGAGGGATCTGCCCCAGGAGGGCTCACAGGGCTGTGGGATCATCCCTCTGTGGGCAGCAGGTGCTCAAGATTCTCGTGCTGCCCCACTTCCAGAGAGGTCTGGCACATCTGGTGCATCCCCACATCTGGTGGGGATGGAGGGGTCTGATGCCAACAGCAGCAAAGTGGAGAGCCTGCTCCAAGAAAGCACACAGTCTTTATAGTGGTTTGGGAGATTCCTGCCTCAGAGGAAGAGAAATGAAAGGAAGGAGAGCTGTTGAATCCTTTTCAATCTTCAACACAACCAGGTCAAGGCAGCAGGTCCTGAACTCTGAGCTTCTTGCCAGGCCACAGACTCTCAGGTTATGTCCAAGCCATTAACTCCCGGGGTTCACTCCTGCCCCCAGCAACACACGGGGGCTTAATCCCCCCTTTCTGGACTCCCACTTCACCCTGAGATCCTCCTGCTTAACTCCTCAGCCATGTGAGGTCTACAATACACAGACAGACACGTTTGACCGAGCAGACCCCAACCGCAGTCCGTGCAACAAATTCCTGAGCACGCCACTGATACCTCCCAGGCCTGTCAGGGAGAGGGAGCCGCTGGAGAAGATCACAGGCACCTGGAAGCAGCACTCTGTGCATCTGTTCTGCTTCGGGAAAAGAGCCACAGCTTTGGCCTTTACCTCCTGCCTTCAGCTCCTGCTAAAGCTTATTTCACCTGACACAAGAAAATTCTTTATTCCCAGTTTCTAGCTCTTCTCACCCACTGTGCCCACACCCTGCTCCAGTTTGCAGGAGAGCAGAATCTTTTCCCAGGTGATTTCATTGTCAGGGGGACATGGTCCCCTACACACCACATCACCACAGTCACAATTAGCCCCTTATCTGGAGCTTCTCAATCTGAATGGAGGCCGTGGCTACTCAACCCCTGTTGGAAGGGAACTACAGAACTACTTTGTCAGCTCAACTTAGAGATAAAAACTGAAAACAAAGGCAGTAAAACACCTTCCTGGTACCTGATCTAGTGAGTGGCATCCCTGCCCATGGCAGGGCAGGGTTGGAACAAGATGAAATTTAAGGTCCCTTCCTGATTAAATCATCCTGTGATTCTATGATAAAGTACAGGAGGATGTCTTGGGGGCATCAGGGTCTCTGAGACCTTTTCAGCCACCCCATCAGCAGCTCTTCTCTGACTCCTGTGCTCCTCTCACCTCACAGGAGCTCGACCAGACCCTTCCTCATTCAGGCCAAAGTTGGGTTCAGTCCCAAGCAAGATAAAAACCCAATTCACAGGGAATTCACGTTGTATTTTCACAGACGGGTGTGATACAGATCCTGTGATGCCTTCTGGAATGAGGTATCTGATTTATTATGATGGAAACAGAACCTCTTCAAAGTTGCTGTGGTCTTCCAGAGTGTTAGGCATGACCAAACTGCCTGGAGAAGTTCGGAGGTTATGGAAGAGGGTCTCCATGGCTGGCCTGTCTTAAAAAAGCTGACTTGTAAAACCCACAGTTGCTGATTAGGACACAGCACCTCTGATGGCTCATAATCAGCCCTTGCCTCAAAGCACAGAGGAGAACTGAAGCAACTTTTTCCTCTGCAGGCTGATCTGGCTCCCTGCTAGGAACCAATGACCACCTGTGCTGATGGCCGAGCTTGTGTCTCTCAGCAGACAGAAACTCACACACACTCCACACTCAGAGTGTGGAGCCACTCAAGACATGGAGAGCTCCTGCTTTGGGCAGATGGCATGGAATGGAAACGACAACCCTTCCTACATGATCCTGGCCCACCACTAATATTTTTTTCCAGAGACGAGGCATTAAAATGATGATACAACAAAGGAAATTTTTTTCCTATGGCATCACAAACAGCAGATGGGGATTTTTTTTCTGAAAAAATCTGAGAGCTGGACCTGTGCTGACATTCTCCACAAGGATGAGAAGTAGAAGGTGATTTTAGTACAAATATCACCAGTGCAGGCAAGGATGAGCAGATGTGTGAGCTAGAAACCGAGTGTGAGATACAAGGAGAAATCAGAAGCCCTTCCAGAGATGACATGCATGTGTTTGCACATCAAAATTGCTGTATGTGAAAGACTTTGACTCGCTTTCAGCTGAATGCCCTCAGAGAGATGCAAAAGGGACAGCTGAATTTGTAAGTGAATTTCAACTGCCCTGAAAAACTTCAACTTAGGTCTTAAATCAAGTTCAGGAGTAATGAAAATGAGGTTTCCAGCACATGGAGACCTGCAGTAATTTTTGAATCCTAGAAGAGGAAGATGAAACTGAATAAAGGAAAACAAGCTCAATTCTGAGCTTGATTGCTGCCCACAGGGAACAGGATGCAGCTCATCAAATGCTCTTACCTGAGCAATAGATGATGTGATGGCCTGGAGCTGAAAGGTCTTGTCTGAGACCAGCAGCAAAAATAAAGATGATGTTAATCTGCATTGATTAATCAGATCTTAATCTGGCAGTGACGTCTGCAGAAATTTAGATACCTTTCTCCACCTGATGCAGTCTTCTCCATCATCAGCTTTCACATACAGTTTGGCTTAATCAGTTTTGTGCAGAAGACTTTGAGACACAGTGTCAAGTGCTTTAGTAAAATCGAAATATATTACTGGAATCTCTTCTGGCATCAGTCACCACACCCCAGACTCAGAGCTGACAATTCTCTTCTGGTCTAACTCCTAATTACTAACTAAATAGGGAAAATAATAAAAGGCAGGGAGGAGAAGCAATCAATACAGCCGTGGCTTATTGTCCTTTCTTTGCTCCCAGCAGGGTCCTGTGGACACTGATTGTGGATCTCTCTACATAGATAATGGAGTATCCAGAGGTTTTTCTTTCTCTCTTTGCTCCTTTTCAGTTAGCACTGAAGCAGATTTATTTGTACAGTTACTGCCAGCTCACTTCTCTCTTGTGCCTTTGCACCACATGCTTTTCCAAACTTTTGGACTTTCACCAGTTTTAATTTCCTGCACCACAGGACCACCTCCACCAGGACCACACACGGTCCATCAGGGCCTGCTCACACAGCACAGGCATCTGCTCCTTCAGCAGGCAGCTGGTACCTGGGCAGTAGCTAAAAAGAGCTCCTGCTGTGTGCCCAGTTTGACCAGTTGCTGCCAGTGGGCAAGGAGGGGACATGGGACCGTGGCAAGATGCCTGCAGAGCTGGCAGAGGCAGTGGGGCAGTGTGGTGGTCAGGCTGAGCCCTCCTGTGCTCTGCTCCATTCCCTGCACAGACACCTCCCAAACAACCCTCTCTGTGCTGGCCCAAAATGTCCTGAGATGGGAAATTGAGGCCCTGTCAAAGCTAAACTTCAGGTGGAAGACAAACATTTGGGAATAGATGTGAATATGTTTCAGTCTTGCCTTGCCTCTCCAAGGTGTGCATGCCCCATGTTTGAACTTCCTCCAAGAAGCAGCCAGCAGTGTTTTAGCTTTTATGCAGGAATATTATAATGGAAGACAAGAAAATAAATCTGTTCTGCACTTTGTCAGCAATTCTGAGGGAAATCAAAAAATATTTGTCTTTGGCCCTTGCTCCTCTCCATCCTCCATGGGGCTCAAACTTCCCCAGAGCTCAGATCTTTGCATTTCATTCCTGATGCTGTCTGTCTGTCTGTTTTTCCCTCGAGTTTTGCTAATAGCTTCTTTTGTTTTCCCATTTAACTCATGCAAACTTTGGTATCCACAGCCTCCAGTGGTGATGAGCCCGGAGTTCATCCCCCATTCCCGGAAGCTGCACTTTCCAGGGAATTAATGGTGCTGTGCAAACACTCGGAGCATGAAATGACCATGCAAATCTCACAGCCACACTTGGTCCCAGGATTGTTTAAGGCCTTGCACGAGGCCTCAGCAGGAGAAGCCCTGGTCAGTGGGTGGGTACTCTTTGTCCCACAGGAACCCCATCTCCTCAAAACAGTCTGTCCTGTGAGAAGGCCAGGGAGAAGAAAAAAGAAAGATCCCTCAGGTTTCCATTTGGCTGCATTTTCCCAGACTGTAAATCAGGTAGCGAGAAGTCTGGAGGGCAAAACAGCCCCATAAATACCTCAGTGTTATGGGTGACTCTGCAAACAACTGGGTAAGGCCCTTCCCTTGTCCGGAGACATGGTTTTCATTTGGTGTGAACTGAGACCTCAGCCCGGGCTCAGGATTTTGAAGATGTGTTAATGTGATGATCCTTAACACATTCAGTCCCCAGGGGCGGTATTAATCCACTGCTTTCCCTGTGGTTTATAAACTCCTGGCCTGGCTTTATGGGGACCTGCATGTGTTAAATGCATCATTTTCTACAGAAACAAGGGAGGAAAGACGCTGTTGTTACTGCAGCACATCAAAAAACCCCACTGGCAGAGTGACACAGCAAAGGAAGGACAGCCCTGCACACGGTGCTCACAGGGGCTAGTGATGAATTGCTGCAGATGTTTTCCCAACACTCTGGCCAAATCTCCAGATTCACAGTCTTCCCTCTCCCCAGGTCTCAGTCCACAGCCCAGCTCTCCTTGCTGAAACACCAAACCACCGTACCTCACTTCCTTCCCATACGGCCAGACAGGATCTCTTGAGAGCCGGCCCGGGTTTGCACAGCCCGGCCAGGGATCCCCTGCCCCGCAGCCCAGAGCTTTGGCCTCTGCCGTGTGCAGGAATTCTTGTGGGACAGTGGATCCTCCCATCCCTGCTCTGCTCCAGCAGTGAAATCAGAGCCTCTGGAAAAGGTTCATCCCAGCAGCAGGGCCGCATCCAGAGCAAGAAGCGCTGGAGCCCGAGGTGACAGCGAACAGGGAAACCCAGCTGCCAGAACAGGGAAACCCAGCTGCCAGGGCCCTGCACACCCCACACTGGTTTCTCCCCTAGCCCAAACTCCAAACTGGACTCATGAGACCACATCTGTAAAGAACTTCCCTTTCCTTTTGGATCTTCCCACCTCGGCTGTAGTCTTTTCCAACTTGGATATACACTGTAGCTCCATCTGTTTCATGGTTTCACACTCAGGAGGCTTCCTCTGTCCTCCCTGCTTTGTTTCAAGCAGGGCAGATCCAATGTAACATTCAGGAAGAGGGTGAGGATACAGAGTATTTCCCAGTGAGAGTGTCCCTGCTGCCAGCATTTTTCACCTAGCCAGCTTTACAAAGCTGAAGCAACCTCTAGTTCTGCCAGGGGAGGTTTAGGTTGGATATTAGAAAAAAAAATTCTTCACTTTAAGGGTAGTCAAGCACTGGCACAGGATGCCCAGGGCAGTGGTAGAGTCACCAACCCAGGAGGTGTTCAAAAAACGTGTAGATGTGGCACCTGGGGACGTGGTTTGGTGGTGGGTTAATGGCTGGACTTGTACGGAAAATCCCGCTATGAAAAGCCAGTGTCCATAAAGGAGACAGAGGAGTCCTGCAACTTGATTCGGATAAAGGGAGAGAGGCCACTGGGGCACACACCCGCGGGGTTTTCTCTCTCGAGGTTTCGGAGGGTGCAGCCTCCTTTTGTCCCAAACTCCCGGCCGCACGTTGCCCTTTTCTTTTTGTTATAAACATATATTATAATATTGGCTTCTCGCAAAGTATTAAGGTAGATATTATATAATGTTAGAAATGCTTTTTGCTGTGTGGATGTAGTTTTCTCTCTTTTTAGCAAGAATGTTAGCAAGTGTGAGCAAGTAAGATAACCTCCGAGCGAGCAGAGGATGAGGCCCAAGGAGCTGCTAATCAACACTTTGTCCAGAGAACAAAAGGGCCTAAAGGTCCGAGAGCCCTTATCACCGCTCTGCCTGGAGGGCAAAGAGGCCCAAAGCTGCAATCAGCCCTGACTGTCTGGAGAATTAAGAGATCCACCCTACCATCGACTCTTACCTAGCGAGCCCAACCCCAAGAATCAAAAGAAATAAAACCGCAAGGCAGAAGAATACGCATGCTCTAAAAAGGCGGACCCAAGGAGTGGCCATGCAGAACAGCTCCGGGAAAAGTTTGAATATGAACAGAGAACAGACAGTAAAAATGGTATAAAAAGGACTAACCTTGAGCATCAGGGGTGCTCTTGGCAGAGCGCCAAGGCACCCGGCCGTTATCCCTTTGCTTTATTTTATGTGTCTCTTATTGTCTTTATATTAAACTCTTTAAAATTCTCACAGGAGAGTGAACCTCGTTTTTCACACTTTCCCCATTGCTGAGGTACCAGGAAGGTACAGCCTTCCCAAACCACCTACCACATATCCCCCCTTGAACCTGGCATTTTACCCCAAAGTTCAGAAAGTCAGGCTTGTGCGGGACCCCGTTGCCTGTTTCAGGAATCAAGCTGTGTGAGCTCTGTAACAGGCCTGCGGCTTGAAGCGGGTAGAGACACTGAGATCCATTTCAAAGACGTTAACGCCCATCCCCTCACCCATGATATTGTTTGCAAAGACATTAGCACACACCTTTCCTGCCACAAGGAACTGTTACCTGTGACACAGCCCTGCTGTCCTGGCGATGGTTGAACACCTCCCTGTCCAGGAGAAGCGGGGAATGAATTCCTTGTTCTGTTTTGCTTGCATGGCCTTTGCTTTCCCTATTAAACTGTCTTTACCTCAACCCACGAGTTCTCTCACTTTTACGATGCTCTCCCCCATCCCAGTGGGAAGGGGTGAGTGAGCAGTGTGGGGCTGAGCTGCTGGCTGGGGTTAAACCACAACATCCTGGTGTACATAGGGAGGATTTTCCTGTGTCCGCTCAGCGAACAGCGCTGATCCCCACGGGCAGCACACAGGAGGAGCACAGCTTATGGAATAATATAATACAGCAGTAATATAGAAAGTGTGGGGAGGTGTATTAGTGATTAAGTTTATCTCCCGGTTTAATTCTTTTCTCTTCTTGCTGCTAAGTGATGTCTACTTGAATTTTACCCCAGGGAATCCTACCATGATGGGTTATGGGCACAGCTTTCGAAGAGCTTTAGGCACCAGAGTTGGGCTCTCAGGAAAATAGAAATAGGGATTGCAGAATATCACTTGGCACCTGTCAGCCTGAGCAGTGAATGAGTGCTGACAGTGTAACTTCCACTACATCTCACCTGTGCAAGATTCTCATGACTGCAGCCCCAAGCATAACTGGCACCAGAGCTGTGTACCAGCAGCTGTCCCTTGTACATCACACGAGTATTTACCCTGTCTTTTGTAACTAAATCTTTGCACCCGTTGAAATGTTAGCATGTGTGCCAGAGTGAGGTACCCAGCATTCTCCCAGCAAGCAATGTCATGAAGCAGAAACACAGTTCAGGCTCTGTTAGCTCAAAATCCAGGCCCTGGCACAAATGCCTCCTATGCCAGCTGTGCCATATCAGGTCAGTACTGGTGCAGGGCCTGTTGCTACATGAACAGAATAAGGCTCTTTGCCGCATTTACCCGTTCCAGCACAAGCTGCTCTTAGTGAAAAGAGTCAGATACACACACCTGGGACTTTTTCCTCAGCTGGCTTTGTCAGATGATCCACTGGAAGCCCAACCAGCCACAAGAGAAGGCAGGCACTGATTCACCCAGCAGCTGCCCTGTTGCAAGACTCCTCAGAAGGAGAGGCAGCAGGAGCCCACAGAGGTGTGGAGGGGCGTAGGAGAGGGGAGTGGGAGCAGCTGGGCTGTGATGCCCAGTGTCAGCACGTTTGAGCCCTGAGCATCAGCAGAGGAGTGGTTTTATCTCTGCCAGGAAGTTCCTGCTCTCCACCTGCCAATTATCACCTCACCCCAACGCCTCTGCCATGGTTTCACCCGTGGTTTAACCAGTGCTCACTGGGGCTGGAAGGGGCAGGTAAAGCCTTGCCCTCCCCACCTTCTGCCACACTGCCCCTCCTGATTTTGTGATGGCAGCAGCCCTTGCCTCACCTAAATCTTAACTCCAAGCCAACAGATAGGTGTTTGTCCTTCTTCCCAGCAAGGTGCAGCTTAACAGCAAAGTGCCTGCATTAAAGATTTCTTGTCCATTGGGGGGAATTCTACTGCCTGCACAAAGCCAGCGGCTCGGGAGGAGCACACACTTGGTTCATTTCCTGTACAAAGGGATCCTTGGGTTTGGGGGATCATTTTTAGCACTGCCAAACCACAGAGACTTGATGCAAAAGGTGGCAGAGGCAGTAGTGCTGCTCCAGCAGGCTTCATGCCTCAGGTGACTTTGCCGGATTACAGCAGCCTGCTCCCTTTTTTGGTTGTTTTGAATACTTAAATGCCAACAGCATGCAGGTGCCTGAGGAGAGGTGTCACTCTCGTGGCCCAGGCTGTGCTCCCCCTGGGACAGCAGGTGATGCTGGAGGCTCCAGGAGTCCAGGGCTCCATCTCCTGGCCAGTCCCAGCCTGCAGGAATCCACCTACCCCGGGCACAGCTTTGGGCACCACAGTATCAAAAGGATCTGAAGTAATTGGAGAGCATCCAAAGGAGGAACACGAGGATGGCGAAGGGTCTGGAGGGAACTAAATCTGTGTGAGGAGTGGCTGAGGGCTACTTGGTTTGTTCAGCCTGGAGGAGACTGAGGGCAGAGCTCACTGGGGGCTGCAGCTCCCCCTGAGGGGCTGCTCTGATCTCTGCTCCCTGTGACAGGGACAGGACCCAGGGAACGGCTGGAGCTGGGCCAGGGCAGGGTCAGGTTGGAGATCAGGGAAAGGTTCTTCCCCAGAGGCTGCTGGGCACTGCCCAGGCTCCCCAGGGAATGGGCACGGCCCCGAGGCTGCCAGAGCTCCAGGAGCGCTTGGACAGCGCTGCCAGGGATGCCCAGGGTGGGGTTGTTGGGGTGTCTGTGCAGGGCCAGGGGTTGGGCTCATGATCCTGGTGGGTCCCTTCTGATTCAGGATATTTCATTATTATAGAGAAGCAGCTGTCTGAAAATGAGCTCTTCTTGTCCCGCTGCTGTGCTTCCCAGGGTCTCACAGCATTGCAGCTGCTGACTTTGCTGATTAAACTATTTTCTGAGTGTCTGAAATCCGTGTAAGCCCAGCTGAGCCCAGGGATATCTGGCTGGGCTCTGTCTTGGCTCGTGCTTCAGAAGAATAACTACTCACACTTCTTTACAATATTCAGGGCAGGAAGGGCCCAGCCTAACTGCCAGATTCAGTTGCAAAGTCTACAGAGAGAGAAAACATTCTTTGCCTATGCCAAAAGTGCAAATTACAACTGGAAGGATGTTGAGTTGGTGAATGTGGAAACTCACGATGTGTGATGATTTTTCTGATATTTTGTAATGTTTTATAAGGGGTTTTTAAGTCCTGTCTTGATGAATCACCTGGAATTCTCAACTTCTCTTTTAAAAAGTCTCTGGTCACGTAGCTGCAGAGAATCACGTGCATCTCAGCCTGAAGATTCAGACATTGAAGGCAAAGAACCACTTCTTTCCTACCTTCTAAATTTTTGTTAACTTTCATTCTGCTGTGCAAGGGGGAAGATTGGATTCCTGCTCCTCAGCTGCCTGAACAGACAGTGCCGAGTGCCAGCTACGGGCCCTTCTGGAGAACTGCACTGCTCCGCAGCAAGAGCTGATCCTGACGGCATCCAGCAGCGCTCGGCGTCCGCGGTACCAACCGGGCAGCTCCCACAGCCGCAGGACAAGGCAGATTCCCTTCTCCGTCAAAAAACCCCACAAATTCTCTTTTATGCTGATGCAAGCCCAGGGCGGCGGCAGCAGTTTGCCGTGGGCTGTGTCCGCTGGGCTGGAGGTGGTTCTGCTCCGGGGGACCGGGCTGACACCCGGTGATGATCCCGCTCCCACCTCCAGCTGCGGGGCCCGGGGCCCCAGCCCCACCGCGCCGGAGGCTCTGTGTTCCCGGGGCGCTCCACAGCCAAGGCTGAGGGGAACAAACCCCGTTTGTGTCCTGACCCCAGGAGAGGCCGGGTGCCACGGGCTGTGGGACGGGCCCGAGCCCCCTCAGAGGCATTGCCGAGAGGGAAGCGCCAAACGCAGCGGAGGGAAAAGCGGCTTCCCCAGGCCCAGCGGGGGATCTCCGGCACTGTCCCGCACGGCCACCACCGGGACACCCCTCCCCGACACCCTCCGAGCTGCGCTGGAGCGAGACCCGGAACCGCCCGGAACCCCTCCGCCCCCGGGACCGCTCCCGCCTCCGCCGCGCGCGGGACACGCCCCGCCCGCAGGTCCTGGCAGGGCCATAGAGGAGCGCGGGGCCGGAGCGGCGCGGTTGCGGCCGGGCTGATGCTGCCCGCGGGCCGCGGCCGAAGGTGAGGGGGGCTCGGCGGGTCGGGTCGGACCGGACCGAGTCCCGCCGGGTCCTGCGGGGCGACTGACCGCGCTGGGCCTTGCAGGGCGGCGGCGGCGCTGAGGGCGGCGCTGGGCGAGGGCGCGGAGCGGCGGCGGGAGCTGGAGCGGCGGGCGGCGCGGAGCCGGGAGCTCCTGCGGCGCTGGTGAGTGCGGGACCCGGCTGAGTGGGGACCCACCCGGCACCCTCCTCCCGGGCCCTTCCATCCCCGGGCGCTGGACCCGCAGCCGTGCCCGAGGCCCTGCGGGCCGGGGGTGCTGATCCTGTCCCGGTGCAGCAACGCCGGCCCCTGTCGCTGTTTGTTCCCTCCAGGAATGATGAGGAAGAGGAGCGGCCACAGCCAGGCTCCAGCACGGAACATGGTGAGCGCTTCCCCCGCGCCGGTGTCCCCTCGTGTCACACAGACCCCGGGCCAGTTGCGGGGTTAGGAGTCAGTCCAGTGCTCTGCGTCGACCTCAACACCCCCTCTGCCTTTTTCCTCCCGCTCTCCTCCTTGGGCTTAGCCTGGAGTCGTGCCTTGTTAACCAAGGCCAGCGATGAAGTGACTGTGGGCCTCAGCCAGGTGTGGGAATGTCACTTGTTGATGTTGACTCCGGAGAATTGTCCTCCTGTGGCTCACATCCATCCTGGGTCTTCAAAGCTTCTGGCAAGCCTGCCTGCACCCTCTGTGCTCCCACAGCCAAAAAAATACCCCCTGCGCCATTCATTAGGTTTCATTCCTTCTGTGGCACCTGGAAGAGTAAGTTAGTGAAGACACAAATGGGGAACATCCAGGTTTGAGCCTTCTGACATGTTTTCTTCTCTTGCAGAAGACAGACCTTCACCCAAGGAGTTGGAGGAGCTGGAACTGCTGAACAGGGCCTTAGAGAAGGCACTGAAAGTCAGGAAAAGCATCTTGAAAACTCCATTAGAGGCTCAGGAAGCTACAGGACAGAAATGGGCAGGTGAGGGACCTGCTCCCAAGAAAGCTGAAGAGCAGCAGGTGTCTGTACTTGAGGATGTTCCTGAGAGCAGGAAGGTGAGAGATGGAAGCAAAAAACCTTTGTTGTTGAAGAAGCCCTCGCCATACCAGTTAAGAGCCCCTTATAGGACTGACCCAGATGTGAAGAAACTGCAAAGGAAAGTCCCAGCCAGATGTGTTTCTCAAGGCCTCAGGACAGCTGGGAGGATTTCCTCAAAAGGTATGACTTCCAAACAAGGAAGGAGTCACAGGACAGCAGCTGGTGCCATTGCCAGAGAGGTCTGTGCTGCACCTGAACCCCAGGAGTCACCTGGCTTGTCTGAATCTGCCCCAAATGAGCAGCAAAGCTTTTCTGGAGGGGATTCAGCTGCAGGAAAGAATTCCATAGCTGCTGGCAAGCAGTTACTTGATGCAGGGAAGAAAAGCTGTGGTTTCCTGGGAGAGTCCAGCAAAAAGGAGGACACTGCAGGTGCATGGGGAAGGAGCACCTCACCAGGGACAGGCACCCTGCAGGAAAAGGGGTAAGTGTGGGAGATGGGCACCTCTGCTGTTCTGCTCCACACTCACAGGTACATGTACAGATCCTGCTGGCTGCAGCTGCTCTGGGGGTCCCAGCCTGGCTTCATCCTCCTCACATCCCTCTAAAGAGGAAGGAAGGATCCTAGACAGTTTAAAAGCCTTTATTGTGGTTGAGTAAGTGTTTTCATTTTAAGGGCTCATTCTTGGATGGCTGAGACTTTGAAAGCCTTTCAATTAAGACTTTTGATGTTTCATAGTCCCCTGTGAGTGTTTTGGAAAGCTGTCTCTGTAGAGCTTTCTTGAGCCTTAGCTTTCCTCTGAGTGTACTCTCTATTATAGCATATTGATTTTTTTACTTATTCTGTTTTTCACACAGTGATAATACATAATGCATGAATTTTCTCTCTCTCTCTCTCAAGCATGTGCCCAGTGCTGTTTGGAGTGATGGCATCTGGATTTAATACTGTCCCTGTTAACCTGTAACATACTGCCCATGTAACTACACAAATCAGGATTGACTAGAATGCAGTTGTTTCAAGGGTTTGGTGTAGGAAGGATGATGAAGGGAATGTTACTGAGATTCTCTGTGGAAAAGTGGCAAAATAATACTTGGAGGATTAGCTTTGCATTCAGGCCACTCAGCCTTGTTGAAGCAATTTCTTTCTTCTTTTGCTTTAACGAAACAGCGAAGGTCAGATCTGATGTCCCTGGAAAGTTCTGAGGAATATTTCTCTCAGCTGCCACAACCTAACTCTTGGGTTTGTGCAGGGAGGAAATTATCCCTTTTCACTGGCATTGGAAGGGCCCCAGGACACTTTAGTGACAGTTGCTGTGGGAACAGGGATCTGGATTCAAACATTTACTTACATTCCCATTGTGGCCTTGCATTCCTAGTCTGCATGTGACTAACAACTGCCAACCCTCCTGTTTTTGTAATAACAATTTAGGGATTATTCTGCTTCAGGATTAAGAATCATATTCCCAGTGGAAGCTCGAATGTCTCATTCCTATTTCTTTGAGTATGATGTGGTGCTAAGCAAAGCTGCTTTGTCCTGCTAAGGTTGGGCAAGAGGACATGGCAGACCAGCTTCCCTGAAGGTGTTTCCATGTCTATACTCTGCTGTGCCATGGCTTTGCTCCCAGCTTCTCATCCTGGATGGACCTCTGATGGCTGGTGGCAGGATGCAGGGGCTTTCCCAGCTCAGCTCCACGATGCCTGTGGAGCTGAATGAGCAAGCTAATCTTCCTTCCTTGAGGACAGTCTGAAGACACTGGTGGATCCAATCTCCAGAGTTGCTGACATCTCCCATTGCAGCTAAATTAATTTCAGATTTTGACAAAACACCATTTTCCCTGTTGGAAGACAAGGCTCAGTTAATTGTTTTCCAGCAGCCAGGATTGATCCTTCTCCTGTTTTACAGATGCCAGCTGAAGCTCCCCCTTCCCTACAGGAAAGCCTATTCCAGGAACTCCAGGTAAGACCAGTCTGACCAGTTCAGTCCAGAGCTACCCTCAGCTTCAGGGCTGTGAGGAGGGGTCAGGTGTGGCTGCTCTGTGTGCCCCGGGGAGGCAGTGACCCCACAGGGCATGGGGCCTGAACTGGGAGCAGGAAGAGCAGCTCCCATCCTGCAAGGCTGCTGCTGAGGCTGTGATCTCGTGTTATTGTAGCCACCAGTGCTACTTTTGTTTTCCGAGTGCTAATTACTGTTAATCACTGAGGCCCTGGAATGCTTTAATCATGGGTTTAACGGTGCAGCAGAAGTCTCTGCTGGTGCCATACACCTGTTGAAGGCAGGACACGCTGTGGGGTGGGTGTCTGTATACACTATCCGATTAGAATTTCCCAAACTATCCCTGCTCTGCCTCTGCAGCCTGGAAGCACCACGGCTGTGTGTGTTTGAGGTTGGCTCCTGCTGCTGAACTCTTACACAGAGCCAGCTCCAGTGCACTGCAGTGACGGTGCAGGTGGTTGGGGCTTGGGTGCTCTAGTCCATTCTCCAGTCTTCTGGAAACCCTCCTGGAAGGGTTTCCCACATTTGCTCTGAGAAATCTTGCCATAATTCAGCAGATTTCTCATTATGTGCTTTGTTCAGGTATTAAGCACAAACCCTTTCTTAAATCTAACTGTAGCCCCTTGTGCTGCCCTCAAGAACTCCTCCTCCTCTCGGAAACTGTCATTTATCAGACACTAGTTTGTGAAGTTGCCCTTCTGCAAGTTGTAAAGACTTTATACCCTTATTTTTCACTTCTAAATTGAGCCTTTCAGCATTCTAATCACTTTGGTGTGATTTTATACTTCTCACTATTGCTTTCAACTCAGTAACAGATTGAGAATAACCTTTGCACCAAAGATCCCTTGTAGGGGGTGTGCATCTTGCCTGGGAACTTCTGTGCTTTCCTGTTCCATTAACCTTACCACTTCTTTGCATAATGTATTTCTGAAATCTGCAGATTCTAACATGATTTAAAAGACCCATTAGGCTAGAGAGAAGACACATGCACACTCGAGTTAGTCAGGCACTGCAGAACTATTTTAAGCTTCCTCCTGATGGCTCTCGCTTACTGCAGCAGGTTTTGGGAGACAGTCCTTAAGGAAAGGATGTTATGGGGACTGTGCATCCATGAGGGTGTTGGACTCTGTGAGTGAAATGCATCTCTCTGGTAGTGCTGTTATTTGTGCCATGCTTTATTTAAGAAGCTGGACTCTGGTGTGAAGTCCTGGCCAGCTTCCTCATGATACTGTCCTTAAACCTCTGTCTTGCATCCCTGACATGCTGCTGTCATTCTGCTTGCCAAACGTACCACTTTGTCCCCCCAAAAAAATTATTAAAGGAGAACCTTGAGGAAGTTTGGAATATGAAGTAATTGGGGTGAGAGTTTGTCCTGTCTGCTCTTTTTTTTGTACACCTTTACAAACAGAATAAATGTACAGAAATGCAAATGACTTACTCCTAAGAAAGGAAGGGAAGATTTGTTGTTTCCTACGGGATATAAACACAGGCAGGACAATACAACAGAATGAGGGATGTGCTGCAAGTTCACATTCTGCTTATGGAAATGTGCTGTCTGTCTTCTGATCCTTCCCCTCAAAACAACAGGAGAGAGCAACAGGTGTTTTGCCGTGTCTGATGCCTCCTGCAGGGTGTCCTTGTTGATCTGATACCAGCTGTGGGAATGAGTTGGGAATGGCTGGCAAATAACCTGTGAGAGAGAGGGGGGGAGGGGGACACTTGTAATTAAAGCACTGATATGCCACACTGGTGTGTCACAGCTCAGCGAGAGCACTGTCTGCTACAAAGGAGCCTAACTTCCCCCTCCTGCCCCTTTGCAATTTCAGGGCATGGGAGAGATGTCGTCTGTGCCAAACAAGTGCAGATGCAGCAGCTGCAAGGACCCGTTTTATGGAGAGGATCCAGACAACTGTATCCTTTCCCAGCAGGCACGGGGTGCAATTGCTCTGCAGTGAGCTCCCAGCTGGAGAGAGTTATGCCTCCAATAACAGCAGTTCCAGTTGGGTCACTAGGCAGTGGGTTTTTTTTATGGTACAGCTGTTGAGCATTTATAAAACTTCTGATCCAGCCAAACGTGGCCACAAGGCAAACATGCCCTACACAGCTGTGCTGTGCTGTCCTCACCTTCCCCCTGCAGTGCCACTTCCCAGGCTGCTCCGCTCTGCCCTGATCCCAGCTGGCCTGGCCTGGGGCTCAGGGTGCTGCACAGAGCTGGTGCTGTGGAACCTTCCTTAAGCTGCTGCTGTTTGAGTTTTGCTCCCCGAAGCCAATGCCCAGTCCTGCAGAGATAGAGGAGGAATTAAGGGGCCTCCAGGATGTCCCCTCCCGTCTGAGGCAGTATGTGGAAGCTGAGCCTGCAGGTAAGGAGGGAAGAAGGGCAGTGTGGGGGCAGAAGGTGGAATAAGGATGATTTGGGCTCCAGTTCCTTGTGTCTTGTGTTCTTGGCATGTGCTGGACATGAGGGACAGGAGCATTCTCCACCTGAAAGGAATGCTGGTGAACCCAAGGCCACTCTGGAAACTGTTTGGGGAGGAAGGTTCCAGTGCTCACACCTTTTCTCTGCTTCTCTTGTAGACCCTCCCACTCTGCAGGGAGAGTATGAAAGCCTTCTGATCTTGGAGGGTTTGCAAACCACAGTGTCCCAGTGCCTGCAGAAGCTGCAGCTGCTGCGAGCAGGTGAGACAGTCCCGGTGTTTGTGGTCAGGTATGAGCGTGGCCCTTTGCCATCTGTGTGCAGGACACTGGACCAAGGTCATCTTTCTCCTCATTATCTTAATGGCAACGGAGCACTTAATTCTCTGGTGGCAAACAAAGCTGTGGTGCCTGTGTGCCACCCCTCAGTGTTCAGGAGAGGCTTGGAGCTTTGAACTGTTGCGGTTCAAGAGGGCTGGGGAGGGGACAATGCAGGGCACAGCTTAGGGTGTCCTGATTGTGCCATGTGTGAGGAGCTTACCCTGATTAATACAGTGTCATTAGTCACTAGTTTCTGGGAACAGCAAGTAGATCATAAATTCTGCAAGTACAGATTTGACTTGTATGTTTTTGTCTCCTGCCTTTTCTTGTACCCTGGCAGCTCTGGAGTCCCAGCTGAGGCTGCGCCCAGACTGCACTGGGGATGTGGGGAGCTGCTCTCCAGCCTGTGTCCCTGCCAGGGGACAGATGTGTGACAGTGCAGACATGCTGGCTGTGCCTCTCCTCTCTTACTCCAGTCTGCAGGAGCTGAGGGACCTCTTTGCCTTGAAGCTGCAAGTGTCAATGCTGCACCAAGAGGTTGCCTTACAAAAGGTGAGTCTGGAGAAGTGTCAGTGCTCGTGGAGCGGGGAGAGGAAAGGACAGCGCTGGGGCAGCAGCTGCTGTACGAGGTGTTGGTGGGCAGCAGCAGCACAGCAAGTTCCCCCAGTGGTGTTCTGTGTTTATGCCTTGTTCTCTTTGTAGGTGAATGGGACTTTTTTTTTCTTTTTCTTTTATCTCTTTTTTCTTTTTTTCTTTTTTTCTTTTTTTCTTTTTTTCTTTTTTCTTTTTTTCTTTTTTTCTTTTTTTCTTTTTTCTTTTTTTCTTTTTTTCTTTTTTTCTTTTTTTCTTTTTTTCTTTTTTTCTTTTTTTCTTTTTTCTTTTTTCTTTTTTCTTTTTTCTTTTTTTCTTTTTTCTTTTTTCTTTTTTCTCTTTTTCTCTTTTTTCTTTTTTCTTTTTTCTTTTTTCTTTTTTCTTTTTTCTTTTTTCTTTTTTCTTTTTTCTTTTTTCTTTTTTCTTTTTTCTTTTTTCTTTTTTCTTTTTTTTTCTTTTTTTTTCTTTTTTCTTTTTTTTCTTTTTTTTTCTTTTTTTCTTTTTTTTTCTTTTTTTTTCTTTTTTTCTTTTTTTTTTTCTTTTTTTCTTCTTTCCTCCTTCTTCTTTCCTCCTTCTTCTTTCCTCCTTCTTCTTTCCTCCTTCTTCTTTCCTCCTTCTTCTTTCCTCCTTCTTCTTTCCTCCTTCTTCTTTCCTCCTTCTTCTTTCCTCCTTCTTCTTTCCTCCTTCTTCTTTCCTCCTTCTTCTTTCCTCCTTCTTCTTTCCTCCTTCTTCTTTCCTCCTTCTTCTTTCCTCCTTCTTCTTTCCTCCTTCTTCTTTCCTTCTTCTTTCCTCCTTCTTCTTTCCTCCTTCTTCTTTCCTCCTTCTTCTTTCCTCCTTCTTCTTTCCTCCTTCTTCTTTCCTCCTTCTTCTTTCCTCCTTCTTCTTTCCTCCTTCTTCTTTCCTCCTTCTTCTTTCCTCCTTCTTCTTTCCTCCTTCTTCTTTCCTCCTTCTTCTTTCCTTTGTTTTTTTTGTTGTTGTTGTTAGGGCCAGGGCAGAAGCCTTTACATGCCTGACCCCCTTCTGAAAAGATTTTATTTAGCTATTCTGAAAGAATTTGGCAGTGGAGGATATTGTAGGTAATGCCTGATGGCCCCTTTTGTCAGGCCTTTACAGCCTGTTAGGGCACCCACTCCCTCATTCCCTCCTGTGTGACTTCCAGCTGGTGAACTCCTCTGTCTTCTGTTCCTTTCCTTTTAAATCTCAAACCACTGTGCTGCTAATCTTGCTTTTACCATTCTGAGACTGTAAGAACAGGGTAGGAGGTGTCAGCTTCTTCAGCAGCCTGAGCAGAGACTTTGCCACGCAGGGATTGCTTGTTCTTCTCAGCCAGCAGCAAAGGGCAGAGAAGATCTGTGAAATCACATCTACTCCTTTGACCTGTTATTTGCCATTGACCTGAATGATAGAGGCTTTGGAAAAGTCATTTTTTGTAAGGCAGAGAGGCATTATTAATAACTGGCTGCAGCCCTGTGGCTGAGGATAGATTGCTACCTGACTTCAAATGGGATTTCAGCATTATAATCCTGGATTATAGATTATGAAGGGCTTGATTTTTTTTTTTTTTTTTTTTTAATCTGCCCAAAATGAAGTGGTGACCAAAGCCTGCTTCCTGCTGCTCTGTTGGCTGACTCAGTTTCTTCTGCACATGTACCCAAATAGGTGCTTTGTGCCAGGTGAGCCCTGAGGGTCTGAAGCTGCTCTGTGCAGAGTGTGCAGGATAAGTGAAATTCTTGGGACAGATGAAGTAAATGGACATGGAACAAGATAAATACCCCAGAAAAGGATGTACCTATTTGTGGCCAAGCCTGTCCATTGCCTTTCCATGGAGGACTGCCAAGTATTCTAGAAATTCCTGGTAGCTCTTAGCCTGTCTTTGATGGTGAAGATCTGTTTCTTCTTAGGTATCAGGAGCAGAGCAGGTGGATGGAAGTGGAGCAGTGCAGCACTCCTTCATGTGGCAACTTTCCCCTTAGGTAGCTGTCATGTCTGTAGAGACTTCCCAGAGATGAGCAGCTGTGTCCTGCTTCCCTGTCCTGTGCACAGACTTGTGTAGAACAGGAGAGGGAACCTCCTGCAATACCCTGTGCTCTGTTCTGTCCAGGTCTTCCTCTGTATCCACCAGGGAACAATCATGGAATCACAGAATAACTTGAGTTGGAAGAGACAGACAAGGATCATAAGTCCAGCTCCTGGCCCTGCACAGACAGCCCAACAATCCCACCCTGTGCCTGAGAGCATTGTCCAAACACTCCTGGCGGCCTTTAGGGAGGTGGCTGACCCTCCTGGGTGCACTGGTGCAGTTGTCCACCCTCCTGGGCAGCCAGAGTGTGCAGCAGGCTGGGTGGGGTTTGGTGTGCAGGCTGCTCAGACTCCATTACGTCATGCCAGATAAAAAAGAAAAAAATAAAAATCCCAGGCAAAATGTCTGTCTGAGCATTAATTCAGGAGTGCAGAAGACCAGTTTTTGTCCATTGATTGAAGTGACTTGTGCTTGAATTGTCAGTCAGTCCTAATCCCAGAGCTGACACGGGGTTGTTTGACAGCATGGGCTGAGATCCCAGGACAGGCTGAAGGGAGTAGCAGTCAGGCCAGGGAATGCTGAACAGCTTGAGTAGTCCCTGTAGCCTCTCTGGGCTGGAGTTGGCCACTTACACCTCTGGCACAACTGGAAGGTGATGGGAACAGTCCTGAGTGAAGGGTTGAACTTACCTTTGGGTGAGCAGGGGCTTGGCTGTGTGGCTGCAGAGCTCCAGAACCAACACCAGCTCCAGTTTCTTGCAGGATGTTGGTCTCATCCCAGTGCTGGGCCTTCCCTGCGGCGGGGCAGCAGCACTGCCACTTGTCTCACTGCTCTGGAAATGCTGGGTGGCTGCTCACGAGCAGAAAATGAACCACTCTGCCTTTATTAAATCTGACAAAAGAAAAGTATCCATCAATCAATCAGCCAGTTATTAGTCATACTGCTCTGATTAGATTTCACTCGTTATGCAGCCACTTCAAGGAGTACTGAAGTGCTGCTGACTCTGGTGACAATGTCTCCTTTGCTATGCCCAGGTGATGATGGCAGACCTGCTGCCTGTCCTGGAGGCCAGGCCATTCCTGGAGGGCTCTGCAGGGCTGTTCCGGGCCATCCACACCCAGCTCTGTGAGGGAGGCCGGTGCTTCCCTGTGCTGGTGAGAGATGAGCTGCTGGACTGAGCTGGGGAGCCTCCTGTTAGACCTGCCCGGAGCCAAAGACAGCTCTAAGCAATAAATCTTTTCTATTAACTTCTTTACTCTGCCTGTTTATTCAGTTAAATTCCAGGGGGTTGGTTTTGTTATGGGCTTTTTTTTATTTATTTCCTTTTGTGTCAGGAGCCCCTCTGCTCTGGAGCCAGGCTGGGAGAGCTGGGGGTGTTCACCTGGACAAGAGAAGGCTCCAGGGAGAGCTCAGAGCCCCTTGCAGGGCCTAAAGGGGCTCCAGGAGAGCTGGAGAGGGACTGGGGACAAGGGATGGAGAGACAGGACACAGGGAATGGCTTCCCAGTGCCAGAGGGCAGGGATGGATGGGAGATTGGGAAGGAATTGTCCCCTGGGAGGGTGGGCAGGCCCTGGCACAGGGTGCCCAGAGCAGCTGGGGCTGCCCCTGGATCCCTGGCAGTGCCCAAGGCCAGGCTGGACACTGGGGCTTGGAGCAGCCTGGGCCAGTGGAAGGTGTCCCTGCCCATGGCAGGGGGTGGAACTAAATGATCTTTAAGGTCCCTTCCAACCCAAACCAGTCTGTGATTCTGTTGTTCTGTATCACTTTCCTGACCTGTTACCTCCAAGGTTTTTTTGAAGCCCCTTCAGGGCTTCAGGCTCTGATCTTGGCTTTTCTTCCAAGGGCTGTCTCTACCAAGAGATTCTTGGCTTCCTCAGGACACCAGGCTCCTGTATGCAGACAGTGTAGCAGGCAATAAAACATGATTTGTACTGATCAGATAGCCACAGTACCATGGGGCACGGCCTTCCAGCATCCAGGAATCCAGAGAACCTGAGCTGCTGAGCTTCTCGAGTGCTCTGCTCACCAGCTGGCACATAACCAGCATTAGAGTGCTCATTTAGTGTTCACTGACTAATTGTTTTCGATGCCTTTATGTGCAGCGGATGGATGGATGGATGGATGGATGGAGGGAGGGATGGATGGATGGATGGATGGATGGATGGATGGATGGAGGGATGATGGGTGGACGGAGGGAGGGATGGAGATGGATGGATGGACGGACGGATGGATGGATGGATGGACGGACAGAGGGATGGATGGATGGACGGACGGATGGAGGGATGGATGGATGGACGGACGGAGGGAGGGACGGACAGAGGGATGGATGGATGGATGGAGGGACGGAGGGATGGATGGATGGACGGATGGATGGATGGACGGACGGAGGGACGGACGGAGGGATGGATGGATGGAGGGACGGAGGGATGGATGGATGGACGGACGGAGGGACGGACGGACGGAGGGATGGACGGATGGATGGACGGACGGAGGGATGGACGGATGGATGGAGGGACTGATGGATGGAGGGACGGAGGGATGGAGGGACGGAGGGATGGACGGACGGATGGATGGAGGGACGGAGGGATGGAGGGATGGAGGGACGGAGGGATGCCGGGCTCGCGGTGCGCGGCCGGCTGTGCCCGGCAGGTGGCGGGCGGGTCCCGCGGTCCCTGCTGGAGCCGGAGGAACCCCGGGAATGTCCAGCCCGGCCCTGGAAAACGCAGGTCCTGCAGCAGTTCCCACCTTGTCACCGCGAGAAAACGGCAGCTGCGGTTCCTCTTGCGTGCTCGGTTGTTGCGTGTAATCCCCAAATTCCCTGACGTTTCAGTGAGAGGTAAAGCTTTGGAGTGAAGTGGAAAACCTCTGCTTGTGAGTACTTAAAATCCCTTTCAGCAAGTGTACCACAGCTTAGTACAGTTTGGCTCAGACCATATCTCTAAGATGGACTCCTTGCTCGTGTGTGTGTAATTTAACTCCCAGCAGTGCTAAGACATTCATTATTTTTTTCCTTATCTTTTCTCAAGGCCAGGCTGCCTGGCTCTTCTGAATGTCTGGGTCTTTCTGACACTCAAAATTCAATAAAAATCATTCATATGATAGATAAAAATCAGCATCTCTTACTTTCCCTTTATATTTTTGTCATAGAATCCCAGAATGGGTTGGGTTGGGTTGGGAGGGGCCTCATCTCATCCCACCCCCTGCCATGGGCAGGGACACCTTCCACTAGCCCAGGTTTCTCCAACCTGGCCTTGGACACTTCCAGGGAGCAGACACTGACTCCTAAATTAGCGTGGTCATACACGTGAACATGTCCGTGTTTGAATGGGAGGGCTGACATTTGGTATTGTTAATTAGGGTGCTGTTATAGATAACTTGTGTCTGCAAGCACTGCATGAGTCATGGAGCATCTGCTGCTCGGCGCAGAGCAGGCCAGTGTAAATTGGCAGCAACTTCAGCGCCACAGCAAGGACTGCAGAGGTGGGAAAGGGCTGGGCAAAGGAGACAGCCACAGCACAGGGTTCACAGGGCTTGTTGCAAGCTCAGAAGGCAAGCTGTCGCTGGAGGAGTTGTGCAGAAGGGGTGCAGAATGTCAGGTCGCTGGGTTGTTCCCTGCCTCTGGGGGCAGCGGGGTTTTGTTACTCTTCCTACACCACATTTTATAATTTTCAGAAATGTGTAAGACTTTAAATCATCTGAATGACTCACTCTTTCAAACCAGTCTTGTGCTATAGCAGAGATAGAGAGATTCAATAGCAATTGAACTCAGGGGTTGAGGGGTCTTTGTTATAGAATGTGCCATTGTTATCAAAAGAAAGTACATCCAGCTGAGATGAGGAGAAAAAGACAAAAGGTAGTGTTTGATGCCAGGGGATAAAATTACAGAAATACAGGAAATGAGCAGTATTTTTGGAAACTGATAGATGATCCCAGTGCTGTGCAGACATGAGCTGAGAAAGCACAGTGAGGGTCAGGGAGGATTAGCAGCTCTTGCTCCTTCTTTGTCCCCTGCAGTAGCATTTAAAAGGTTTTTGGGTTTTCCCTCCTGAAGGATGGGATCCTGAGGAGGAGGCAGGTTTTTTCTATTCTTTCCAGAATCTCTGACTTTAAATATTTCCGATGGCTACCGTTTGTCTTTTCCCCTGGCTCTCTTCTCTCCTTCTCCTTTGCAACTTCTCCACGGACTGTGCTTGTTTTGCAAATGTGTTTGGCCAGGGAAGGGGCAGCAGCAGTGCTGCTGTTAGCTCACACTGCAACCAGCAGAGCCTCCTGGGGGGTTTCACGTGCACCAGTTGTCTTTGCTCAGCATTAGAGGATAACAGAATCACAGACTGGTTTGGCTCAGAAGGGATCTTAAAGATCATTTAGTTCCACCCCTGCCATGGGCAGGGACACATTCCACTGTCCCAGCTTGCTCCAAGCCCCAATGTCCAGCCTGGCCTTGGACACTTCCAGGGATCCAGGGGCAGCCACAGCCTCAGCTGTGCTTCGTTCTGAAGCTCTGCTGAGCCCTCCAAGGGGTTTATCCTGTGTATGTTACCAGAACTGCCACCAAGCACTGCTGAAACCCCTCCTTGGGAGGTGCCACATGTAGAGACTCAACAGTGTGGCTTTAGGGGTGCTCCATGTCAAAAACAGAAATGCCTTGAGTCTTGGTGAGGAGGAAGACACCAGCAGTGGTGTGGAGGAATGTCCTGCCTCTTCCAGTCCTTCTGAGGGGTCTGGCAGCATGTGAGTGGTGACAGAGCATGACAGCCTGTGCCCTGTGACTGTCCACAGCACACTCCCACTCCTGGGAAAAGGACAGGAGGAGCTCCCTGGGCCAAACACGTTAGGGTTTGGAGAGGCAAACCCTGATGAGCTGTGTGAGGGATAAGGGAATTTCATCAAGGAGCAGTTTAAGATGGTAAGTGTTGAAGTGGGAGGAAAACTCCCAGCCCCCTCTGAAGATGACAAATTTGCTGTTGATGTTATTCTCTAAATGAGCTTTCTGTGAGCTCCAGAGAGCAGGTTACTTGATTAAAACTGTGTGTGAGTCAAGCCTGAAGCATTACCACCTGACTCAGCAGGTTGTGCCAGTCCAGAGTTCTAGAAAGAGCACTGGTGCTGCAAAATGCTGGGACAGAGCTCTTGGATTTTAGGAGAGCTGCTTGGGGAGAACTGTATGTTCTCCACACACATTTTTTGATTTTTGTATTTTTTTACCCAAATCAATCTCTTCCTGAGTTACAGAATTCCATATGAGCTTGTGAGTTCCAGATGAAGCTTTGCTGAGAAATTTTGTCCGCTTCTGCTAAATCAGGAAGGGGTGTTTTTGGGTTCCACATGCATGCAGAGCACACTGAGGATGCTGGATGTGGGAACTGCAGGATGCAGAGAGCTCCTCCAGACTGTCCCACGGTGTCTAATGATCAGTATACTGTAAGCAATGAGTGGGAAATGCTTTTATCGCCTTCTGAATGCCAGGAGAAGGAGCCAACAGGGATTTTTTGTGGGCAGGCAGCCAGTTCATGGCTGTGCATTTCCAGTCCTGAGTCCTGTCACCATTGTGGAGTCACTAGGAGGCTGCAGCAGATGATGGATCTGACAGCAGGGCTTGTCACTTGTTATCTGTAAAACAGAGATTGAGCTGATTTCACTTGCTCGTGAGCTTGGTTTTGTATGCCTGTGCTCTCTGCAGCAAGGCCTCTTGTTTTGGTGGATTTTGGTTGATTTTTATAAGTTTGTTCACTGGGACTGGCACAGTTGACATCTGGTTTTACTGACAGCTTCCTAGTCCTCCTTCATACATTAAATACAACCTCACAAAAGAAAAACCCTAACCATTGCTCAGTCTGACAGGAAAACAATTCATTAAATAGGTATTAAAGTTCCACCACCAGGCAGGTTGAGTACTATTTTTGTAACCACCACGCAGAAGAAAAGATTTATCATCTTGGGTTTAATTTGTGGAGAAAGAAGGGGTTTAGCATTGTAATCAAGAAAAATCTCTGTCTGGTTAATTAATCTGAGCTCAGTTAGAAAGAAGAGGGCAGGAAGCAGCATGCCACATGTGCCAGGGAATAAAGAGCTGGGAATGGGAGGGGGGAAAATTAAAAGGGAGTTTTGAACTGTAATTTCAGAAGGCGAAAGTTTACAGCAATGGGTTATTTAGGCACACAAATGAAGATGTTTGACTTATTTTTAGCCAGAACAAGAAAGATAATCAGTGGGTCAGGAGTCTGGATAAGAAAAAGTAACTAGAAGCAAGATGTGAGTCAGTGGAGGAGCCTGGCCTTGGAGAAAAGCTTGTCTGGAGTCTTCCCTCGTGGTTTCTGGGAACACAAGCTCCTGTTAGGTTTGTCCTCAGCCCTTACATGTTCCAGAGGGAAACCATTGATTTGTCTCATCTGAGCTCCAGCTTAGAAGGAAGACTCAAGGGAGGCCTAATGTGCATGTCCAGGTCAGCAGGACCCCAGTGGGGGCTCCCTCCTGCCCCACAGATGACGCTGGGTTGGACTTTCCCTTTCACTGCAGCTCTGGAGCACCTCAGCATCCTTTTCCCTCTCTCAAAACGATTGTGCCACAGCTGTTGGTTCAGCTGGCACAGCCTCGGAGCTTTGCAATTTGTGTGTTCTCTGAGGATCTCATCCTCTGGGGTTTCGTTTTCCTGCTTCAGGCTCTGAATTTCAGAACACGCAGCAGTTTTCTCTCGAGGTGAAGTCTCTTAGAGGACATGTTAGCAGTAGATCTTGCTTTTGGAATTGTTGGGCAGGTGAGAGCTGTCATGCAAGGTGAGTGCATCTGCAGCCCTCACTGCCCCCAGGATGGGAGTTTTGGGTACCATCCAGGCATAGGAACACGAAGGAGAGAGCACAGGAATCAGAGAATCATTTAGGTTGAAAAGACCTTTAAGAACTTCCAGTGCAAATGTTCCCCCACTGCCAAGACCACCACTAAACCATGTCCACACATCTTTTAAATCCCTTCAGGGATGGTGACTCAACAAAAAAATACCTTTAAAAACTTAGTGAAACCATAAATACTGCTTTAATTACAATATTGTGCTGACTGCGTCATGGGACAGAATTCAAATGGCTGGATACTGGATGCAGGGATGAATCAGGCAGTATTTTTTATATTTAAGCAAGTTTGGGCATATAAATTTAAACATAACCACATGTTTCTGTGAGCATTCCTGGCTCACTTATAGGGTCATAAGGAAATTCAGTGTGTTTGCCAATATCCTTTCAACTATTTTCAGTCCTAACTACCTGGTTTTGTCTCCGTTTTAAACGGTGTTTGTTGTGTTGTGCTGTTCTGGAGTCTTCCTGAGGGTGACAGAGCTCTCGGCAGAGATCCTGCTGTCCTTGCAAGAGCAAACTCCCCGGATTTAATGGAGTTGTTTGACTGAACAAAGCATTAGTGATTTGAATCATGTGTGATTACATCTCCCTTCCTCCTACCAGCGGGAGCACCGCACTCTCCGTTCGCAGGGAGGAGTTCAGGGCCTTGCTTATGACAATGCAAACAGCATTATTTGGGGTTTGGGCTTTTGATGGTTTGGGGTTTTTTAAGAATTAATTACAGTAAAATAGCTTATTTTTATGTATTAGGTGTATTTCTTATCTATGAGCCTTAAAAGCAGTGTGCACAGTGTATGAGTCACTCGGCTCCACTGGTGCCTTGCCCAGCTCCCTGGGCAGTGCCAGGAGTACCCACAGCTCCTTCTCCAAGGGCAGAGGATATCAACAAAGCTGCTGTGGATCTCTTCTCCTAGTTTGCAGTTTTTCCTGTCTCTGGATCATAGCTGGTCCTCAGTATTGTTTGTGCTGGGTGCCTGCTGTGGCCCGAGCTGGGTGGTGAGGAGCAGCAGAAGGTGGGAAGGTCTGTACAAGCTCAGCCCCAACGCTGGGGAGGAACGTGGCTGTGGCTGGCTGGGTGACGTAATGATCCTTTTCCATCTGCTCCCATCCATCTTTGAATCCACAGGAAAGCATCCTTCCTGTAAGACACGTGAATCCCTCATTTCAAGCCCTGTCCCTGGTTTGGAAGTTCCTCTGGAATGCTGTGGCTGGCACTGGCGTTCCCCCCGTGCTGATGCCCCAGAAGGGCTCCCCATGCACTGTAAAGCCATGGGCCCAAAATAGCTCAGAGGTGTCACCCAGCAACTTGTCACTGTTGCCAAAGTCTTTGTTGGAGTGGATCAAGGTGACACTTGGCTGCTATTTTCAGTCCCACACTTCCTGATGGCTGTTGGCACCTTGTTCCCCCGCTTTGATTATTTATTTATTTCCCTTTTGCTGAATCATGGACCTGGAAAATACTTCTTAGGTCACTGAGGATCCAAGAATGTGCCTCCTGATTTATTTTGCTGCCTATTTTCCAGCTTTACATGGCACGAGGCATCTTAAAATGGACTATGAGATGCCACCTGTGCTTCCTTAATGACGCTTTCCCACTGCGTGAGTTTCTTCCTTGCTCTTTATCTTAAAATTAATGGAGCTGCTCAAAGCTTAACACTGGCTTTGCCATGGTTTATTCCACAGTCAGCTGTGGTTGTTGGTGTTATATTCACCTGCTCTCATTTCTCTGCAGCTCTTCGTTGCAGTCAAAGTTTATTTATGGTGGGGGACAGTTGTGCGATAAATTGTTATTCAGTATTTCCTACCCCTTAATCTATCACGTGGCTCTTGCATGAACTGTACAAAATTTTCATCATGGAAAGGGGATCAGGCACTGGCACAGCTGCCCAGGGCAGTGGTGGAGTCACCATCCCCAGAGGGATTTAAAAAACGTGTGAATATGGCACGTGGGGACGTGGGTTAGTGGTGACCACAGTGGTGCTGGGTTAGTGCTTCGAACCAATGATCTTCCAACCTTAACAATTCCATGATTCTGTATTAGCCAAATAAAGGCAGAAGTATTAATTTCCTCACAGAGCCAAAGGAAAAAAACCCTTGTGGGGATTCCTAAGTTATTACAAACTGCTGGGGTTCGTTATTTTTTCCAGTTCCTCTGTGTGGTAAGTCAGTGCCTGTGGTCTGTTGGCATATAATCTTGAACGGAGGGAGGGTCCCTTGTTGAGAGCACAGTTCTCTGTGTGAGAAGGGTTCAGGGCTGCCATTTGCTGCATTTCTACAACCTAGACCCCAGTTTTGAGCCATGTGTCCCAAAAATGAGCAGTGAGGTGGGCACAAATGAGTATTATTTCTTTGACTCATGCAGGGACATATGTGAGTTGTGTAACAGAGATTATCTTCCATTATCTTTGCCCAAAGATGATCCTGCAAAATATGTCGTTTCCTGTCCTTGTTTCCAGCCCCATTACCTTCTAGTTCTGGAGAAAACAAGGCATAATTCCTTCATATACAAATTTCCCCAGTGCAGTGGTTTAGCTCCAGGAGGGAGCGTGTTCATCCTGAGCACAGCACGACCTGGAGCCGTAAGCAAAGCAAGTGGCACGAGGGTGTCTCTGCATCCTGGCCCTGCCTTCTTTGCTGTAGCATTTCCACAAGGTCTCCAAATTATTTTGGCTCTAACGTCTGCTTTGAGAAGGTGTCAGCGTCTCTGGTCACTTAATTATGGACCATGGGACTCCTCCCTCCTGCCACAGTGCTGGGCAGTGCTGGAGGATGTGGATCTCCTCCTGCACCTCGCTTCTTCTGGGATTCCCTAGTGGTGCTCACCATCGTATTTGATTCTGGGCTTTCCTACTTCAAAATTGGAGAAAATAATCTGTTTTAGAGAGATCCTGGCTTCCTCATCCTTGCTTTGCTCCTCACTCCCTTTCTAGGAGTCTGGGTTTCTTGCTCAACCGCCACCATTCCATCACTTCCCCAAGCCATTCACCTTCTCTGCTCTTTTCTGTTCCTCTTCAACAGGAATTTCCCAGGTTTTTCCTACCTTCCTGCAGCTCTTTGCCAGGCTCTGGAGCCTCTCCCCCAGCCAAGGACACGAAGCTGGGCTCTGGGCAGCGTTCTGACAGCAGGGAGAGCTCCCGTGCCCCATCCACCACGCCAAAGGTCCGTGTGGGTGTGGAGGGGGTGTCATCCCTCTCTGCTCCTGCAAGGTGACTCATCCAGTCCCAGCTGCACTTCCATCTCCTGTGGGAAGAGGGAGGAGGATTCACAAGTCTCTATTTCTGCTGTGAAAATTACACCCTTAGGTTGGTTACAGAAGGAGTGTGGAGGGGAAGAGTGGAGCACCCAGGCAGAGGAGCCTGTCAGCCCCACCAAGGGTGGAAGATTCAGTGCCCAAAAACATGGACTCACACCATGCAGCCCATCCTGAAACCTTCCCTTAGCACGTTTGTGAGTTCATAGAAAACAACCACAGAATCAGAGAAAGTTGCCTGAATTTGGCCTGTGAATGAAGGAAGGAAAATTCATCCAGCTGCCTTCCTCACAAGTACGAGAAATGTCCTGGTGGTGATCCTGCCCCAGCCCAAGCCCTGTGCAGAGTTGTCCTGGTCCTGCTTTTTCTTTCAAACCAGGAGCAAAGCCAGTGTGGCTCTGAGACATGCACTGGGGTCTCTGCAGATAATTCCTTTTAAAGCATCTGTGGAGTCGTAGAGGCCCTTGGTTGGACATTGCTGCCTCTGCTGCTTTGGAAACGCTCTCTGGTGAGCTCTGTCTCGGTGGGAGCAGGGAGCAGTCTGATGGATGCACGATTCCTGCACGGGGTGTGCACCTGGGTTCTACTCCCGTGTAACTTCAAGCAGTAGGAGGTGTGAGGGGTGGCCCCAGGAGACACAGGGCTGCTACGGCAGGATCACATCGGTGTTGCTGAGTCAAATACTCAAAGCCCTCATGCATCAGAACTGAGACACGAAAATGGGCGTTTTTCTAACCAGCTGGGACTTGTTTTTCTCACCTCCTGCTTTTTCAAAGCCAGTCACTGCTCTTCAGCACCACTTAAAAACGGGTACAGCTGTTAATCCACGAATGCTGCCGGGTTTTGATGGCAGCCAAGAGGCCTTTTCAACCCTCTGAGTGGAGGCTGGAGGTGTGGGGATGCCACACAGGGGTGCGACCAGCACGGGGGGCTGGAGCTCTGTTAGGGGTGGCACCACATCACCAGTTTCCTGAGAAGAAGTTTGGGAAGTGGCCCATTGCCAGGCTCATTCTTAGAGTATTTTTTTCCAGACCCCGCTGTCAGCAGCAGCTGAACTATTTTAGCTGATATTTTCTTCAAGGGTTCAGCTCGGGGTAAATTTAAGCCTGAACATTTTCAGGTTTGACAAAGCTTTGCAAAGCTGAAACTGGAGCTTGTGCTGGGCCGTATCAACCTTCTGCCCTCGCTCAAAGGGCGTTGGCTCATGGAGTTCTGCTGCTCTTCTTCCCCTCTAATGAGCAATCAGGAGAGTAAACAACAAAACTCGGTTTGCAGAGCAGCGTGCGCTGCATGTCTGCCTTAGCTGGAGTTATTTTCCCACTGCTGTTTCTGTGCAGAGCCAGAGCCTCTGTGCCCAGGTCCCTGGTGTCTGCAGCTGCCTGCCTCTGGCCACACCACGGGAATTTTGGGAATTCAGCTGATACCTGATCAGCTTCCACTTTTGTTATTATTTCTGAATGTTATTTAAGAAACTAGGAGCAAGAAGAAATGCCAGGACTCTTATAGACCCAGCCCCCTCTGTTTTGGTGCTCACAGGTTTCCAGGCCAAACCTGAAGAGGGGCAAAGTCTGATCCAAACCAGCTTTATTCTTCCCCAGAATGGCACGGCTTCCTGGAGATGCTGTAGGCAAGAGCAGCGCTCACAAAAAAAGGGAGGATAATACATCTGTGCAGACTAATGCCCAAACCTCCCCTTTCCTGAGTCAGTCCCATCAGCTCCTCTGATTTTCCATCTCAGCTTCCACTGAGACTCAGCCTCCCTCTTGCTGCCCAGCTCTGCTTCTCCTGCAGTGTGGATTTTCTCCCTTGTTTTTGGCTTCTTCCCAGTTGATGCAGAAACACAGCTGGGCCCCATCGGCTCCGGGGAAGCTCTGACCTGGCAAAGGCTCCAGGTCTTCAGGTTTACTGCAATACCTCATTCCTTTCCTCTCTCCTTCAGGAGAACCAATTATAAAAATAAAACAGTGCAGAAAAAGCCAGAGGAGATGGGAACTGCTTGTTCCATCTCCAGTCTCGGTGCCTCTCTGATCCACTCATGGTAAAGGTGGCAGGAAAAGCTTTTGCCCTCACAAATAAGTCTCTGCTGATGTTCAGAGCTGGATAGGAGGATTTTGTATTTAACCTTCTCCAGGCTGTTTGTGTCTCCCTCCCCCCTGCCCAGGAGCCCTGGGTGGCATCCCTGTGCTCTGCCACATGCTGCACATGTGTGATTCTGTGCCGGAGCAGTGCAGAGCCAACACCACCTACCTGTGCTCAACATTGCTGCTTAAAAATGGCTAATCTTGAAAGTCAGGATGTGGGCGCTGCAGGGAAAGGAAGCAGTGCCCGGGGGCCCTGGTGGGTACGGTGCCAGTTCCCACAGCCCAGCCCTCCTTCCCGGGAGAGCCTCCTGTGGCTCTGCTGATCCCCTCCTGCTCCCAGCTGCCTTTCAGCGTCCTGACCCCTGCAGCATCACCAGTCCATGGGTTCCCAGTGAGGCCACCCCAAGTCCTGTGCCAGCGGACAAAGCTGGAGAGGGTGGCACCGGGAGAAAAAGCAACTTGGAAGGAGGTGATGGTGTTGGCACTGCCCACGGAGGCGGCAAAGGAGCTCAGGGGAGTGGCTGGAAGTCCCGCTGCCCGTTCCCTTCGGATTTCCCTGCCCCTGCGGCTGCAGCATTGTGGCCCTGGGGGCAGTGGGCAGTCGGGACAGTCCCTGCCCCAGCGCCGCCTGGCCAGGGTCCGGGCTGGCGAAAACAGATGCGAGTTGGAACAACACATCCCAGGAGCGATCCCAGCGGGGCTGCAGGCAGCTGCCTGCTCACAGCCCGAAACAGTTAACAGGCGGCGAGGCCGAGCCGGTCCTCCCCCCGTCATGAGATCACCGCTGCCACCGCCAATCCTCGCTCCAGTCCTCCTCCAGCCCTCGCTCAGTCTGGCAGCAAAGGAGCCGGGAGCCAAAGCTGCGAGTGAGAGCAGCGGCAGACAAGATCCCGGCCCGTCTGTACCTTGAGCCGCCGGACAAAGTGACCATGTAGGATCCGGAATCTTCCCTCCATCACCGCCACAGCGACTCTCATCCGTCTAACGCGCGCCTTGTGCTGCTCCTTCCTGGGTTTTCTTGCCAACATGATGGGCTGCAAGTCCAACTCACTCACTTGCCTGCAGGGAGGAAAACCAGGGCTGCCGCTGGCCACAGCCACCGATTCCACGGCTACACTCAACAAACTGGCCCTGGCCACGGGCGGGACCGAGAAATCCTGGTACCGCTGCATCTTCCCCTTCGGCATCGTCTCCGTGGTCATCGGAGTCGCAGCGACGTGCATCACCTTCACCATCAATGGCCCCCAAATGGACATCGCTAAGGTGGTCTCGGTGGCCACCTTGATCTTCGGGGTGGGCCTGCTGGTGGCTGCCTATGTGTGCTGGCGGGCCAAGCGGGAGCGGCAGCGCAAGCGGCAGCGCCAGGAGCCCGTGGCCCTAGAGCAGGGCGCCCTATGACCCGGGCTAGGGGCACAGGCTCAGCTCCGCCCGGAGCCCCCTGCTCATACACCCCCCTCCGCGAGCAGAGGGGTGACAGCACCGGCTTTGTCGCATCCGAGGAGGTCCGGACCGTGCCCGAGGTCAGCTTGCCGTCATTGTCCACCCCGCCCGCGCCAGCGTCCGGCCATCCCCGCTCCCGGCATGGGGTAGGGGCAGCCCAGCCACGCGAGAGGCTCCCTCCTGCCTGCCTGCCTGGGACCAGCATGGAAAGAGCCCGGAGGGTGGCCAAGGAGCAAGTCACCAGACAGGGACCCTCTGCCTGTCCCTGCCGTGCGCCGCCGGGGAGCCGCAGCGAGCCCCGGTGCCGGGGAAACCGAGGCAGCCCGGCAACCCCTGCTGGGTGTTGGAAGGGTCCAGCGTCACTTCTGTCCTCTCGCGGTTTTCCCTGTGGCGAGGAGCCGCGTGGCGCAGGACAGAAGGAGTTTAGAAGGAAATTGGCTGGGTGCGGGGAGCAGCCGGGGAGCTGCGTGGCAGGATGGGTGTGGGGGTGCGGGACGCAGCAAACAGCGATGCGTGAGCAGGGCCGGCCTGGCACGGAGCCCCCGGGGACAGCGACGGCGACCAGGGCAGGTCTGGAGCTGAGCCTGCCGGGGGTGCAGCGGATCTTGGTAGCGGCAGGGGGGAAGAGGGGAATGGAGGGGCTCAGCCTCGAGCGGGCGGCGGCTCTTGAGGGTTTGCTGTTCGTGGAGGAGGAACTCGCGCTCTCCCCGTGCCCTTGCGTGTGACCCAGCCCGGTGGTGTCCCGGGGTCCGAGTGCCTGGGGTGCCCAGGGGTGGGGTGCTCGTACTGTGAGCTCGCAGCAGCATCCCCCGGCTGTGGGAGTCTGACAGCAATGCTGTTGTGGAGGTTCATCCAAAAGGAGCAAATACACTTTTACTACTTTTTTTTTTTTTTTTTTTTTGAAAAGAAGTCCATGCTCCCATTCTTTGAATTTAGCTTTGAACTCATTACCCTAAAAAAAAGTGTGAGACCTGGGCACTGGGATCCCTCTCTGGCAGCTCCCGTGCCCGGCCGCGGAGGCTGCGGCAGAGCCGGGCTGCTGCCCTGCCCTGCCCCGGCCGGCCCCGCACCCAGATGGGCCCCCCAAAACCAACCCCCGGACACCAGCCCCCCGCGCTCCCACGCCCGGGGCCGTGCCCAGAGCTGCAGGGAGCAGCCCCGCTCCGGCCGCTCGGCAGCTGGAGCCTGTCCGTGCCCAGCACAGCCCTGAATGGAGCCGAGAGCCACGAGCGGGGCACGGGGAGCAAAGCTGAGCTTGTGCCGAGCGCCCGCGGCGCTCCCGCGTGTGCCCTGTCACACGCAGCCCTCCCTGCCCGCAGCTCTGACCCCGACGGTTTTCTCTCCACAATTATATCGTGCTCCGCAGCCCCGGGAGCTGCTGCTTGTCACAGCATGTGTGGCCAGAGCCACCACTCTCAGGACAGTGGGGTACTGGGGGACCAGGGCTTGGAGGTCCAGTCCTACAAATCCAGGCTCAAATACCCACAGAGTTTGGAAGGCTTGGAGACACTTTCAGCCTCAGACCTGACCAAAGCTTTACTTTTTTTGGGACAGTGTCACAGGCCGCCGCTCTGTGGCAGGTGATAAGTTTAGCAGACATTGAGCCCAGGTTGTTCTTTGTGAGCCTGGTCGTTGTTTTGAGGTGTTTAAATAATTGTAGTTTGTGGTCTCAGCCTCTCAGGGTCAGCAAACCAGGGGTTTCCAGTCACAGGGGCTCAGTGGTGAGTGTGTGGTGTGGGGGATGCTCAGTGCTATGTTCATGTATTGAGGGTTTGAGGTGCCAGCTCAGTTTTATTATTATTATTTTTATGTCATTCTCCTTGCTATAAAACTTCAGCAAACGCATTTGTGGCTGCCTGCAAGCTCCTCTGCTCTCACCTTGCCCATTACCAGCACCAGGAGTGCTGCTCCTAATCCTACCCAAACTTATCTCACTTTTCAAGTGCTCAGCCCTTCTTCCTCCCCATTCTGAAGCAAACCCGTCTACAAAGGACGATGGGATGGTTGCCCAGGTGCACCTGAGGAAAGCCTTGGAGCCAGCCCAAAATGTTTGGCGTCAGACCCTGTTACATCTCAGCCTTCTTTGATCTTGAAATCCAGTTCTCCAGAGCCAAATCACCTCTCTCCTGCTCCCAGTGAGCTCCCTCAAGGTGGCTCTCAGCAGGACCTGGAGAAGTGGAGCCCATCCCAGGGACAGCCTGGATGAGCTGGAATGCCAACCCTGCCCAGTCCTGCACCGGCTGACATTTTGGGTTGTTTCTGTTAAAAGCTTTAAAGGATTTGACTTCTGCCATGAGAGGCACAGCCACACCACCCCTGCTGCTGCCTCCGAGGGTTTATCTACATGGAGGGACTCTGGCAGTTCCCCCACGGGACTGCAGCTGCTGCATGCGCTGGGTGAGAGCAAGTCCTGGGCAAATTCAGCCCCTTAAACAGCACTGAGCAGGGGTTTTGGCTGCAAGGAGAGAGGGCAGGGAAAGTTACACCCAGCTCAGCAAAGAACTTGGAAGGAAGAAGATGAAAGGA
Source organism: Corvus hawaiiensis (assembly GCF_020740725.1). Lineage (NCBI taxonomy): Eukaryota > Metazoa > Chordata > Aves > Passeriformes > Corvidae > Corvus > Corvus hawaiiensis. The sequence continues at coordinate 15,619,797 of NC_063228.1, read as the reverse complement.
GCCACGTGGTCAGTCTGCACTCACAGAGCACCTGGGGATCCAGAATTTGCCACAAGCTGGAACCACCCCATGTTGCTGTTCCTTGGGCAGTGCAGGATGGAGCCAGTGGCTCTGTGTTTGCTGGCAAACACCATCTCACCCTCCTCCTCCTCAAGTGGCATCTGGTGCCACTGGTAGCATCGCAGGTGTGCGGGAGCTGCCTGGCCGTAGCTGTTCCCTTCCTTGTGCGAGCTGGAGAGGCTCCAGAGGACCTCCCATCCAGGCACCCCACTCCAGCATCCCACCTGCACATCCCACCTGGGCACCCCCGCAGCCTGCACACCGTGGCTCTGTTCCTGGGGTGCAGTGCCCGGCAGGCACCCTCTGCTCCAGGTGCCTCAGCCCTGGATCATGGCAGAGCCAAAGGCCAGCTGTCCTGCCCCAGCCCTGCTTTGGGGGAAAGTGGCTCACTCGGGTGCTGTGCTGTCCAAAGCCAGTGCTGAGGTGTTGGCACAGGAGCTGTGGGTGCACGGCCGGATCCGTCTGTCTCCGGGAGCAGGGAAGTGCCCTGGGCAGGCAGTGCTGTGGCTGCCTTACCACCATCTGGGGCTAACAGACACTCTTCACCCTTCCCAGGGGAACCAAAGCAAAAATTAATAAACCTGTCAAGCTCACTCAAACACCAGTTTTCATCTGCTCTGCCTGGAGCTGCAGCCACTGCCCGGAGACCTGCACCCTCCAGAGACCTCCGTGCCCCTGGCAGGAGTTCTTGAGGGAGGAAAGATGGCTTAGAGGCTGTGCAAGGCACCTGCTTCCCAAAGTCAGGCCTCGATGTCACCTGCCCCCTGCATTGCACCAACAGCCCTCGTCAGGGGCTGCTCCTCCAGTGTAGGGAGAACATTCCCTAGCCTAGGGACACTCGCCTCCAGACACAGCCTCCCCAAGGCTTTCTGCACACAACAACCCATCCCAGCAATGTATTCAGCTGCTGTGACAGCCCTGGGCCCTGTTTCTGACAGATCCACCCGAATCCCCTTTCAACACTAAACAGGATTCCAGGGAAAGGCGCAGGTTTTGTGGCATCAAAGGGAAGGGTTAAGAATTGTTGCTGCCAGATTGGGAACAGTTGCAAAAGGGAAACATAAAAATAAAAATATGCATCCCTAAAATAAACCTGACATTCATTTCTTATCTTGGCTGACACGTGGGGCTGCTCCCACCACCTGGGTTTGGCTGCAGAGGATGGAGCTCCCGCCGGAGCCCCAGTCTCCTCAGGGCACCACATCCCCAGTCCTCCCCGGGACCATGGGGACCCCTGTTCCCACTCCTTTTGTGGAGACTGAAGCCTTGAGCCCTTCAGAGGAGCAGTGACAGAGAGACAGCTGCAGAGGGACTGTTTTTCTTGGCAGCTTCAGGATGCCACCAGGGCTGATGGAGGAACGGAGCCACCACATCACATGGGGCTGAGGTGGCCGGTGGCAGAGCAGGTGCCTGCAGGTCTCCCTGTGACAGGGGACACCCCCTGCTCTGCCCACTGTGCTCTCCCACTGCCATGGCTGGTGTGGCAGGGCAGGACCTGTCCCAGAGGACAGGATTTTGGGCTGGGGCATGCACCTGGGGTGACACACATTCCATCGGCCGGGGCTGTGCCGCGTTCCCTCTCCAGGCGAGCGGAGGTGCCAGGGACCAGCTGTGACCCAAGCTCTGCACAACTGTGTGTCTGTGCTGCACTTGGGCCCCTAACAAACAAGCCTTTCACCTTCCTACACAAGCCCACACAGGCCTAAAACCACATTTAGTTTTGCTGCCTCTCCAGGTGTCAGCTGGGTCTGGAAACTCCCAGGAAAGAGGAGCAAAGCTCTCCCAGGCACAAGCAGAGTCCAGGAGAGCTCACAGCACCAGTGCAGGTCTCCTTATCCAGCCAGGAGCAGGGGAGCTGGCACAGCCTGGGACATCCATCCCTACCAAAAATCACCATTCGCTGCACTTCAAAAACAAGTCCACGTGCCCAGGGAGGTGTGGGAATGGCCAAGCCTGGCTACTTGGTTCCACTCCAAAGCTACCAGCAAAATAATGAGTAACTCTGAGACAGCTGGGCTGAATTCGTGGCTAATCAACTAATTTATTTACTCCTCTGATAGTTATTTGTTGTGCAGGGACACAAATGGAAATGTTAACAGCTTTTTTCCCTATCTGTGCATGGAAAACTGTCTTCCCAGGGCAGGGACAAGGGACAGGATGCCAGGCACAGGGTGGGCATTGGGAGTAGGCTTTTGGGAATATGGAAGTGACCAACAGACTGTCCAACCCAGCACTCCGTCCCAAGGGGTTGCTCTAATCTTGGTTTAGGAAGCTCCAAATGGACAATTACAGAATATTTTTCCAAATAAATGCAGTTTCTGATGCTCTGTGTGCGTGCAGGACTTACTGTCACAGAAATATCCTTGCAGCCGCCCTGTGTCCCTGCAGCAGGGCTGTCCCAGCCAGCTCCAGCTCCTCCCAGGAACTCTGAACAACTCTCAGAGCTGTGTCTCAAATGTGGCCCTATCTTAAATTTGGAGTCTCCCCCAGCAGACAGAGCTGCAGCATTTGGTGGTGCTCCAGCTCCCAGTGACAGGTAAGGTCCCTGTCACTGCTGCAGGAGTGGAGGGGACACCTGGGGGTGAGTGGGGGCTGTGGGGGGAGTGAGGGGTGAGGCCACTGCTCATCTCCAAGATGAGATCACCAGGTCACACCTTCATCAGAGGTTCAGCTCCTCTCACTGCTGCTTGCTTGAGCCCTGCTTTGGGTTTATATCATCTTCCCCTGGGGTTTTACATGGATTGAGGGCAATAAGGTTCAGAAGGATTTTGCAAATTGTGTAGCATAAAACGCACCACAGAGAGATGGGGGCTCAGTGCAGCAGGGATACTGCTGGTGTTCAAAGGCCAAAGCTTGACAGGCCAAGGGGAATGGCTTCCCACTGCCAGAGGGCAGGGCTGGATGGGATATTGGGAAGGAATTGTCCCCTGGGAGGGTGGGCAGGCCCTGGCACAGGGTGCCCAGAGAAGCTGGGGCTGCCCCTGGATCCCTGGCAGTGCTCAAGGCCAGGTTGGATGGGGCTTGGAGCAGCCTGGGATAGTGGAAGGTGTCCCTGCCCATGGCAGGGGGTTGGAATGAGATTAATTTAAGGTCTTCCAACCCAAACCATTCCAAGAATTTCCGTGCCTGCATCTCTGCTCCCCTGGTCCGTGTTCCAAATGTTGTGACCCAAAACTATCCCCAGGCTCTCATTCGCTCCCACTGAAGTTTCTCAAGCAGTGCTGATCCCTCCCCAGAGCTATCTCCCTGTGTCACCACATGCAGGCTGAGTTCAGAGACCACTCCAGAGCCCTGGAAAAGGCCAGCTGTGCTCCCAGCTCAGGGTATCTCCTGCATCAGCCCAGAATTTATTAACCTTGTTTGTCAGCATGACATCAGAGCACATCTTAAATGAACAGGTTATCCTTCTTGCAAAGCATCACGGCACCGTGTGACATCTTCTTCAGTGCCCAGGAGCAAAGCTCCGGTGACACTGGATGGCAGGTGTCCCAAAAGGGGAGTAGAAACAATGTGAGTTTAGCACAAGGCTGAAGAGAAAGCCTTTATATATGTTTTTGCTGGCTGCAAGGTTTTTGGAGCAGTGTCTGGAGCCTCATCCATGGGCAGCCAACCTTGGTGCAAGCAGCTGCCTGAAGCTCATGGAATCCAAGAATGGTTTGGGTGGGAAGGGACCTTAAAACTCATCTCATTCCAACCCCTGCCATGGGACACCTTCCACTCGAGATGCTCATGCTGTGAAGAAAACAGGGAGATATTTTCTTCCCCAGCCAGAACAGAACTGAGGCACAGAAACCCTGTGATTTGGTCCCATTTCCCACACGGAATTTTCCAAAGCTGAGGCTTGAGCTCAGCTCTGTGTGAGCAGAGCAGCTGGTGCCTGGGGAGGCTCAGGGCGGCCGGGCTCAGCCGGACACCACGTGCCTTGTCCGGGCCGGGGGTGGATGTCCCTGTCTCTGTACCTGTGCCGAGCTGGCGGCCAGCCCGTGCCCGAGCCGGGGCTGGCATCAGGCGGGGAGGAGCACAGAGGACTTGCCAGGGGCACAGTGGCACCGTGCCACAGCACAGAGCCCACGGGGACAAACCCGTCTGTCCTTCAGCGCTGGCGCAGCCCCGGCCGCCTCCCGCCCGGCGCGGGGAGCAGATGGGCTGGAGTGGCCGGTGGCCCACGGCTCGGCGGGGACAGGTGGCTCCTTCTGCCAGGCTGCGATCCTGTTGCCGGGGGAGGACGGGGAGGTGCCTGTGAAACCCTCCTCGCTTCCGCCTGGGAAAGAGCAGTGGGATGCAGGGCCCGCAGCCGAGGCACGGGCTCCGTGTCCTGGGTTTGGCTGGGATAGAGTTAATTTTCTTCCCATAGCTGGTCCAGGGCTGTGTTTTGGATTTAGGATGAGAACAGTGTTGATAACACACTGGTGCTTTGGTTGTTGCTGGGAAATGCTCTCCCTGAGTCAAGGACTTCTCCATTTCCCATGCTCTGCCAGCCAGGAGGTGACAAGGACTGGGAGGGATCACAGCCAGGACAGCTGATCCAAACTGGCCAGAGGGATATTCCAGACCGTGGAATGGCATGCCCAGTGTGGAAACCGGGGGGGTTGGCTGGGAGCCAACTGCTGGGGACAGGCTGGGCATCACTCACAGGTAGGGAGCAACTGCATCACTTGTCTGACCTGGGCTTTATTCCTCTCTTTCCCTCCTTCCTTTTCATTGCATTATCCTCACTATTAATACTTCTGTTATGTTTTATTTTGTTTTAATCATTAAACTAGTCTTAACCTACAAAGTTTATCTTTTCTTTCTGGTTCTTCTCTCCCACCGAAGGAGGGGAAGTGTGTGACCCAGCTCCGTGTTGTTTCATTGCTGGCTGGGGTTAAATCATGACTCTCCTCCATGGACCTCTGCCCATTAGGAAACACCCTGTTTGCATCCAAGAATGAGACCCATGGGCTCCATCATCTTTAATAATCTCTCCCATGACCCTTCTGCCCATGTCCCCATTTCTTTATGTCAGTCACCCACCTTGTCCTGACAGCCTGTCTGACAGCCAGGGAGAAGCTGCCCATGGCTGCTCATTCCAGCAAGCAGCAATTCCATTTAAAGCCCATCTAACAAATCCCATCTAACAAAGCCCATCTAACAGGCTGTGCTGTGCCAAGGGAAATAGGAAAGCACAGCACTTCAGACATCCAGGATGCAGCTAAACCATCCATGGAGTGCCAACTGCCAATCTTAAGACAAAATTCTGCTGGTTTTTTATTCAAAATGAAAATCTGCTGGTGCCCAGTGGGCAGTGCTGAGGAGAGAGCCTTCCCCAGCTCACTCCTATTCAGCAGGAGGAGGGAGATGTTTCAATATGGGACTGAGATGTGACAGCACAAGAAACCTGCATGTTCCTCACTGCCCTCCTTGGGATCAGGGAACAAGGGGCAGGACCAAAGGAAACAGCCTCAAGTTGCACCAGGACAGGTTTAGATTGGATATTGGTGTATCTTCCTCAAATGGATGGTCAGGCACTGGCACAGCTGCCCAGGGCAGTGCTGGAGTCCCCATGCCTGGAAAGGTTTTAAAGGCACACGAAAGTGGCACTTGGGGAAACAGGTCAGTGGTGGCCTTGGCAGCGCTGGGGTAATGGCTGGACTTGATGATCTTAAGAGGGATTTTCCAACCTAAATGATTCCATGACTCTCTGCACCACACTTGGTCTGTGTTTCCCATCTGGCAAGATGCGAACCCCATTTTTCCTAAATCCATGCACAGGGAACTTGTGGAGATGGTAGGAAATGACAGAAGGCATCATTCCCACTCACTGAACACCAGGTACAAACCAGCAGGATGTCACAAAGTGTATGAAAAGGCTGCAAATCCCATGGCATCAGCAAGGTAAAATGCCAGGGACAGTTCCAGCGTCAGGGCTTCCTGCCAGACTAAAACCAGGTCCCATTAGAGGCAGTTGCGAGGCCTCCTCATCCCATCACACTCACAGAGGCTGTTCCTGCTCTCCCAGCTCTGAATATCAAGGGAAATCTCACTTTGGTATTTTAAAGGAAAAGTACATTCAGCCTGGAGAAGCCTGGAGAGGAGGAGATGGAGCGCAGAGCTCAGCGGGGGCTGCAGCTCCTCCCGAGGGGCCGCTCTGATCTCTGCTCCCTGTGCCAGGGACAGGACCCAGGGAACGGCTGGAGCTGGGCCAGGGGAGGGTCAGGCTGGAGATCAGGGAAAGGTTCTTCCCCCAGAGGGTGCTGGGCACTGCCCAGGCTCCCCAGGGAATGGGCACGGCCCCGAGGCTGCCAGAGCTCCAGGAGCGTTTGGACAGCGCTGCCAGGGATGCCCAGGGTGGGGTTGTTGGGGTGTCTGTGCAGGGCCAGGGGTTGGACTGGATGATCCCTGTGGGTCCCTTCCAGCTCAGGCTGTTCTGTGATTCTGTGATACATGAAGTCAAAACTGATCCTTCTCCACTAAGCCATCACACAGGGTCAAGCACACTCTGAAATATGTTTAAAATACAAGCAAACCCCCAGCTATTTAACAGCAGCTAACTTGGAAACCATTAAAATGGAGGGTTAGGTGGGCAATGAGGGTGTTTTGGGGAACTCTGCAGCACCTGTTAGCCAGGAATAGGTTTGCATCCCTCTGGAAAAGGTGTCACACAGCAGGACTGTAAAGGAAGCTGCGAGATCCTCCAGGAGAGCAGGAGGGAAAAGAACAGTGCAAGCTGTTCTGGCAGGAGGCAGCACAGCAGCAGGGGGAAAACACAGGCTGTTTTCAGGCTCTGGAGAGGTGATAATAACCACAGAGTCAGGAAAAATAATAATAGCTGGAATAAAGAGAGTCAATAATGAAGTTCTGTTCAAACTGAAGTGGAGTTTGCTCCCAGTGTCAGGGCTGGAGAGCTCTCACTGCAGATCTCACTGGGTGAACTCTCTCTGACTGCGAGAGATCAAGGCAGCAACGTTTCTTTAAAGGCACTTCTTTAAAAGCACTTCTCGGATTAGAGTTAGGAATTTTCTAAGTCTCCATTTTCCAACATTCCACTTAGATGCTCAAAAACATTATGCCTGTGAGTTTGTCCTTCTCTGCTGAGATGCCACGGAGGCTTTTGGAGGCATCTCCCAGTGGGTGCTGGTGCAGCCAGACACAGGCAATGTTCCACACCCTGCACCAGCCCTGAGCATTCCTGTATCCTCACTGCTTCCAAAATCCAGCACCTTGCCAGCAAAACCACTGCAGCTTTCTGCACCAGGGAAGGGAGCAGAGCTGGGGAAGGGGCTGGAGCACCAGGAGCGGCTGAGGGAGCTGGGAAAGGGGCTCAGCCTGGAGCAAAGGAGGCTCAGGGGGGACCTTGTGGCTCTGCACAAGTCCCTGACAGGAGGGGGAAGCCAGGGGGGGGTCGGGCTCTGCTCGCAGGGAACAGGGACAGGAGGAGAGGGAACGGCCTCAGGCTGGGCCAGGGGAGGTTTAGGTTGGATATTGGGGAAATCTTTTCACTAAAGGCACTGGCACAGCTGCCCTGGGCAGTGGGGGAGTCCCCATCCCCAGAAGTGTTCAAAAGACACCTGTGGACTTGGGGACGTGGTTTAGTGGAGGTTTTGGCAGTGCTGGGGGAATGGTTGGGCTCAATGATTCTGGAGGTCCTTTCCAAATTTAATGATTCCATGAATCTGTGACATTTTTAGGACTTTATCATTTCCGTGTTCTGTGCACAGCAAAATCATGGGTTTATTCCAAGTCCTTTGTCCTGAGGATGTTTTCCTGAAGAGCTGCCTGGCAGAAATCCCGCAGGGCCAGCTCAGGGATTTGATTTCCCAGGGGGCACGCACCAATTAAGTTGTTTTCCCTGGTTTTTCATTACACTGTGCTGTTATGATGACTCTTCCCAGGGCACCCAGCAGGCACTTTGGAGGAAGAAAAGCACAACACAGCACCCAGCAAAACTCATCTCACCAGTCCCATGGCTCCAGCTCAGGCCCTGGGGGTCAGGTTCTGCTGCCTGGTTTTATTTGCAGTATCTGCCTCTGCTGGGATTAAAAACTGCCCAATAAAGGCTGGATTTGCAGAACTCCCAGGTGGGAGCTGATGGCCCATGGCAGTGCTCCTGCCTGGTCAAGCATTCCCATGGGATTTATTTTAAGCCTGTGTTCAAGACCATATGCTGGAATGTTTTTCCAGAGCTCAGAAGGATCTGAACTGGTGAGTTTTACACATTCTTAAGTGAATCCCTGACTCGAGTCTGAAGTGGGTTAGTTCACAGCCTGCTACAGCAGACCCAGACCCTGCTGGGATAAAGGGGACAAGAAATCATGCAAAATCTCTTCTTCCTCACAGCAAGTGTTGGCTTTCAGCTTTAAAACTGTTCAACATTACCAAACCTTTACATCAAGATTTTCAGTTTGACTAAAAATTTTGGGCTGTATTAGGTGAACAAACACAAATAATTTGAAATTCCACAGCAACAGCACATCCCATCCCTGCTGCCCATGTGTCCAACCCCTCCTAGAGAGCTGGGCTGGCTGGTGGCACTGGACATGGCACTTGTGGTCCCACCGGGATGTAGCGACCACAGAGGAGAGCAGAGGATTGGGGCACCAGGAGGGTAAAGCTAAGAGGACCTGAGTGGCATTTCTAAATCCTGAATCAACATTACAGCACTTTTATGTCTTTTGGGTTTAGACAGTTCATAGAATCATAGAACCATGGGATGGTTTGGGTTGGAAGGGACCTTAGAGCTCATCTCATTCCACCCCTGCCATGGGCAGGGACACCTTCCACTGTCCCAGGCTGCTCCAAGCCCCAATGTCCAACTGTTGCTTTTGGGGTGGTCACAACACGCAGGGACAGTGCCTCTTTCAAGGACCAAAAAGCCATTTATTAAAGAAAGCAGCCTCTTCCACACCCCTTTTGTATGTTACCATGTGTGTTACAGATTCATTGGCTGCTAAACTACTACAACAGACTCCTTGGCTATTACTAACTACAACATGCTGCCATTGGCTACCTACAGAATAAGCACTCAAGCATGGAGAAAAATAACAGGTGCACGTGTGTAGCTGTTTTTCTCCTTCTATTGTTTAACTTTCTTGCTTCTGCTGTTACTACATTCTCATGGGTAAAAACTAATTGTTTTTCTTCTCACGGACTTTTCTCACAGTCCTTCTCTGGCCAAAGTAACAGGCCTGAGACATAATTTTACAAAGGGAACAAGGCCTTTATTTTATAAGGTTTTACCTAAATGCCACCTCATGACAGGGGGATTGTTACTGGATGTTCTTTTAGGTCATTTTGACCCAAACCATTCTGTGATTCTCTGATTCTGATCTATGATGAGTGGTATTTTTCTAGGAAGGATCTGTTTGAATCCACCCATGGCTTTCTTGTGATTTAAGATATATTAAAGCTGTTAAATATAAGCATTTAATTTTTGGATGAGACCATATCAGGGTCGGACAGGATCACGAGGAGGAGTCAAGAGCCGCACCTTTGTGATTAAATCCTGCAGTACCTCAGTGCAGGGCTGCCCTGAGCTGGGCTGGTTTATACTGTCCCCAGAGTCTGCTGGGCTGAGGGGAAACCTGGATGTGTTGGCAGGAGTGGCTGGCCCTCTGCCTGGCTGGCTGGTGCTGAGCACGGCCCTGTGGGGTTCCGCTGCCCGGGGCGTGCGCAGTGCTCGTGGAAAATACCAGGGATGGGATCCAAGGGTCCCACTTCAGCAGCTCCCTAAAGCACCATGTGTGTCTCTGCTTTCTGCCTTGGGCTCTGTGCCACACCCCAGGTGTCCCCAGGTGTCCCCAGGTGTCCCCAGGTGCCAGCTTTGCTCTCTCTCAGGGTGCAGTGTTTAGGCAGCTCAGTCTGTGTTTGCACGCGTGTTTATCCTGTTCCTGGCTCTCCCAGCAAGCACTTTGGAGCCAGCATGGAGAAGTTCTCAAGTTAAACCAACCACAAGATGCAGGAACCAAGCACAAGAGCTAAACCCCAGCCTCTGAGAGTGTCTGCCAGGGGATTCTGATGCTTTAAGAGGCATTTGAAGGTTTAATCCACTGAGGAAAGCTCAGATCTGGAGGCACACTCAGGTTTACTCCCCTGTCAATTGTTCTCCTGTGCCTCCTCCTCAGCCCGAGGCATTTTGTACTCAGGAAGGAATCAGAAAGTTGTACAATTTGCTGTTGGCAGTAGAAGTCCTGCAGCACTCCTGCACCTCCCCATGACCAGGTCAGCCTTATTTTAGGGGGCTTCTGCTGAGTATGCCCTCCTGCAATAACCCGTGGCAGGGAATGGAGTGAGCATGCCCAGGTGTCAGCAGACTGTTTTCATCACTTTTCCATTTCATGCCTTCCAGCCTCGCTGATGTTCCTTCTGCTCTCTCATTAGCAAAAAATCCCCTTCACAACACTCTGTTGCCTGGAACTTTGTTGGCTCCTTTTTTTGCAGACCTTCACAGCAGCAGGAACAGCCTTCAGTGGCAGAATATAGAGAAGGCGAATGTTTTTTCCTAAAGACTTTTTGGAACTGACCAGTGAAGAGCTCCAAGTGCTGCGGCATTGCACAGACACAGCCAATCTGTTCAGGCCAAATGTCCTGGTGCCATTACAGGGAATGGGAATTTTCATATTTACTGCAAGAAGAACAAGAAAAAGTTAGTAACCTCATGCACAGATGGGATTTAAGAGGGTTCCCAACCGAAGGCTAAACCCCTGTGCAGACAGTAACCTGGGTCTGAAGTGGCATCCGTGGCATGAGACACAACCTGAGTGGCAAGAGTCTCACAGGGATCATCCAGTCCCACCCTGGCCCTGCACAGACACCCCAAAATCCCACCCTGGGCATCCCTGGCAGCGCTGTCCAAACGCTCCTGGAGCTCTGGCAGCCTCGGGGCCGTGCCCATTCCCTGGGGAGCCTGGGCAGTGCCCAGCACCCTCTGGGGGAAGGACCTTTTTCTGGTATGCACCTCCCAACCTAGGTCCTATTTCTGATCACCAGAATCAGTTGGATTTGTTGGGACTGGGTATGTTGGGGCATTCGTCTGGGCTTCCTGGACATTCAGAGGAAGAGTAACTCCTGTGGGGCTGGTAGATGTCTGGGAACCTCATGGAAGACACCTGGAAAACACCTTGCTTGGGCTGAGGGACAGAACCTTGCCATGTGCTGATGTGACAGAGAGTTGTCAGCTCATCCTCTAAGGATGCATTAACCTCAACATTAAGGGACAGTCTTAATTACAGAGGAAGCTGCGCTGAAAAGGTTAAGAAGGCACTGAACTCTATGACCAGCCTTCCAGCAGCAAATATAGGCTAAATCAAATGAAAATGGAGTAATAAATCATAAAAAGTGGAAATGAGGGACAGAGGAGCATGAAGCAATGAACAGCCTCTGGCCTGTAAACAGGAGATAAAACAGCGCAAAGACATGGCATCAGTCTGAAAGCTGTTTCCCAAACATCACATCCCAAAAGGCCTCAGACCGAGGTGGGAGAGCTGGAAATTTGAGGAGAGGTCCCCTAAGGCATCACCAGCCAAAGGCACTCCCCAGCGTGCAAGGGCTGCCTGCTGTGTGGCCAGCAGGCAGAGAGCTGGGCCCCTGGAGGAGCTGGGGCACCGTGTCCCTTGGCCTGGGGACTTCAGAGCTTTTGTCATTGCACATGGTGGTGGGAACTCTTATTTTTGTGTCCAGGCTGCTTCAGGACAGAGCCACCCATTCAAGGCCTCCTGCTGAGGCTCTGATGGAAATACTTTCTGGACTTTTTGTTCCCTTTTTTCTGGAGAACACCCCTGCACAGAGCCACAAACCGATCCCGTTGTTCTTCAGACCTTTTCCCAGCATTGCCTTTCAATCAATCATTCTTTCTTGCAATCTTCAAGCCATGGAGATGGGGACGGTTGCTCTCAGGTTGCATGTGCTGATCAGGACCAAATCCTGGCTGTTTCCTGCTCCCTCTGTCCACAGGCTGCACCTGCTGGTTGATTTGGTCGGGAAGCTCCTGGGATGGGACCATCACCCTACTCTGTGGCTGCATGCTGAACATCCATTGTGTTGCACACCCACTGGCAGATACACCAGCAGCATTTCTTCTTTTAAGTGCAGTGAGTTACACCAACTCCTGTGGGAATATTAGCAGGAAGAGGCTGTGCAGTGTCAAAAATCCCATTCTTATTCAGTATTCCTCAGTGGGACTCCCATGGAGTTGGTCTGTTGGGATAGCAGCTCCCTGGAGGAGTCTCTGGGGCATTAGTGCTCTGCATGCTCGCTTGCAGCCACAGGCACTGCAGGAAAGCAGCACCGCAGCATTTTGGGGGTACACAGTAAAAATCCCTGGTTTGTTTTGCATCCAAAGTGGCTCTCTCCAAGGCCACATTTTCTGCCCTGCAGGGAGCCTACCTGAGATGCCCAGTGAGATCCCATCCAGAAAACACAGCATCCATGGCCAGAGAAACTGAGGCATGTGTAGGAAGGGTGTAAAATTACTGTGATATGAGGAAGAGGAGAGCTGTGATGGAGAAAGTGGCAGGGAAAAGGTATTTCCTCCCCAAAAGGGTCAGAGCAGTGTCCAGGAGAGAGAGCAGGAAAGCCCAGCGCATCCATCAGCATGTCCCTGCATGGCTGAAGAGTGGCTCAGGAGGTGTCTCTGGGGAGAAGGAAGGAGCCGGCCAAAAGGCCAAGGCAAAAGTGTCAACCTTTACAGTCAGGAGCTCCAAGAAAAGAGCTGGGAGAGCCCACATGGACCTTTTTGTGAGGCTGGTGGTGCTCAGTGAAGGTGGCAGCGCATTCTCCACTGCAAAGCCTCAAGGACACTCCAGCAGTGTCTCCAGGGTGCTGCTTGCTGTTCCTCACCCGAGCAGCGCAGACCCAGCTGCACACCTGAGCTGGGGAGGGACGGCCGGGGCTTTCCCTTGCCCGTGCCACGCTCACAGAGGCACAAACCCAGGCTCAGCAGGGTCTGCACCCGTTTTCATTTAATGGCATTTGAACCGTGCCCCGCTCCACCTTTGGCCTTTGAGCCGTGGCCAGCTGGCAGGAGGCTCCGGCCAGTGTCCGCAGCCCGGCTGTGCCGCTGCTGCCCCGCGGGTGGGTGACCCTGCGCGGGGACACAAACCCGCCCTCCCAGCGAGCAGCCAGGGTGTCACTGCAGCTCTGGAGAGCGCTGAGGGGAGAGCTGAGTCACGGCCAGCTACAGACAGCGGCTGTGAGTCACCGGCACGGCCAGCCCAGCCAGAACGGCCTGGCCCGCGGGCCCGCTCCCGGCGAGTGCCCCGGGCTGCCATCGGTCCTGCAGTGCCAGCGCTCCTGCAGTGCCAGCGCTCCTGCAGTGCCAGTGTTCCTGCAGTGCCAGTGCTCCGGGCTGCCATCGGTCCTGCAGTGCCATCGGTCCTGCAGTGCCAGCGCTCCTGCAGTGCCAGCGCTCCTGCAGTGCCAGTGTTCCTGCAGTGCCAGTGCTCCGGGCTGCCATCGGTCCTGCAGTGCCAGCGTTCCTGCAGTGCCAGCGCTCCTGCAGTGCCAGCGCTCCTGCAGTGCCAGTGTTCCTGCAGTGCCAGCGCTCCGGGCTGCCATCGGTCCTGCAGTGCCAGTGTTCCTGCAGTGCCAGCGCTCCGGGCTGCCATCGGTCCTGCAGTGCCAGCGCTCCTGCAGTGCCAGCGCTCCTGCAGTGCCAGTGTTCCTGCAGTGCCAGTGTTCCTGCAGTGCCAGCGCTCCTGCAGTGCCAGCGCTCCGGGCTGCCATCGGTCCTGCAGTGCCAGCGCTCCTGCAGTGCCATCGGTACTGGCAGTGCCAGTGCTCTGGGCTACCAGCGCTCCGGGGTGCCATCGGTTCTGCAGTGCCAGTGCTCTGGGCAGTGTCAGCATTTCTGCAGTGCCACTGTTCCTGCAGTGCCAGCGCTCCGGGGTGCCACTGTTCCTGCAGTGCCACTGTTCCTGCAGTGCCAGCGCCCCCAGCTGTGCCAGCGCTCCTGGAATGCCAATGCTCCAGGCAGTGCCAGTGCTGTGGGCAGTGCCAATGCTCCCAGCAGTGTCTGCACCCCCTCTCGCAGGTGACCTCGCTGCTCCAGCACCCCTTGCCAGGCTCTGGCACCATCCTTGCAGCTCCTCTGCCCTGAGCTGGGGGACACCAGGCACATCCCCCTGGCAGAGGTGGCTGCCCACACCTACCACGTGCATCAATGACTTTAAGCTGAATTCAGAGTAGGTTTAGGTTAGGTACTGAGGGGGAATTCTCCCCTGTGAGGGTGGGCAGGCCCTGGCACAGGGTGCCCAGAGAAGCTGTGGCTGCCCCTGGATCCCTGGCAGTGTCCAAGGCCAGGTTGGACGGGGCTTGGAGCACCCTGGGCTAGTGGAAGGTGTCCCTGTCCATGGCAGGGGGTTGGAATGAGATTAATTTAAGGTCTCTTCTGACCCAAACCATTATGGTTCTAAATCCATGCAGAAAGGTAAACTGGCATCTGTTCCCCTCTCAAACCCCAAAGGCCTGAGCTCTCACCTGCATGAGGGGCCCTTTCTCTCCCCAGTTCATCCCCCCAGCTGCAATTCACCCCTTCTCCCCAGCTGAGCAGAAGAGGCTGTGAGGACATGTGGCCCTTCAGGATCCCTCAGCCTCAGAGCCAGCACCTCATCACAGAACAAGTGGAATTTTTTTTACTTGAGATCTTGATAAAAGATCTATTTGGCCTGTCAGGCACTGCGGGTGTGTTGGGTTGACCCTGAGTTGATGGACAGTCTTTAAGACCAATTACGCTTCTCACAATTTACATATTTAAACCGCACGGAAAGGCGGGACTTCCCCTTTTTGGTCGGAGCTCGCCTGCTGGAAGGTGGGGGGGGCTCCGAGCCTCCCGGCCCCGCTGGGCCGGGCCGGGGCCACTGCCCCTTTCCCCCTTTCCCATCGCTGCGGCACGGACCCTGGGTCACTGAGGGGGACTGTCCCAGAGCCGCAGGCAGCTAAAACCAGCCATGGACTGCTCACAGCTAAACCCATCCAGCGCGGCTTCTGGGGACAGGCGGGTCCCTCTCCTCTCCATGCGGAGCCGGCGGAGCCAGCGGGAGCCGGCAGAGCCTCCTGTCTGCAGCCAGCACACTCCGTGCTGAACTGAAGAGGACACCACGCAGCCAGCAGCACAGAGGGAGCGAGGCTTTCCCCACCGTAAAGCCCGAACAAGAACACTCTTCAACGTGGCGGCTTCAGAGTCAGAGAGAAAGAGAAGTGAGTCCCGTGGGACGGAGCTGAGCATGGCGACAGGAGAAAAGAGGGCGGTGCCGCGATTCTGGCGCGCAGCTTAAAAGAAACCTTCTTGCATGCCGTGGTAAGAAACTGTAATACCACAAACTGTTTGTCTCTTTAATCCATTTGAAGAACATGGGGGGGGGGGGTGGAGAATCAACGTGTGCCTATGAAGTTTGTGAAGAGTGCCTATGCCAGGCTATATAGAAGTAGTAAGAGGCTGTTAGAGACTTGTGGCGAAGAAAAGCCTCTGTGTGCAGGCCAAAATAACTTATCCTTAAAAAGATGAATAACCCCATGTGATGGCCCATGTTCTGTAGTGTGAAAGAACTGTGAAATTCTTCATGGGAGAGATGTTCTACACATAGCAGACTGTTTGTTTCCGGGCGGGTCTGCTATTGGTGGCAGTTTGGGAACCACGTGCAACTGAAGGAAAACCCTTTTTTCCTTAAGCATAAGAGAGAGACTTTTCAGGAACTGCAACACTGACTAACATCCCATGTTCTGTTATCCCTTGTGTGAGCTGGATAAAAGGAGAGAAGTGCTGGAAAGAAGGGGGGGGGGGGATTTACTTTAATTTTGTTTTGTTGTTTTCTCTTTACTTTTAATTCTGTTAGTAATAAAGCTCTTTCATTGTACTGCAACTGTTTAAGGTTTGTGGCCTGCTTTGCTTTTCTCCTAATTCTTATCTCACAGAAGGAAAATAAGTAAATAATGAATATTTTGAATCAAAACCACTACATTTAATTGGTGTTTCTGCCCGGTTTCAAACTCAACCCGCTACAGCGGGCAGCATGTCTGCAAAGAAAGGTTCAGCTGGGGTGGCACTTCATGTTTCTCATTCTTGTTTTAATGTGTTGGTTTTTAATCGATGAAATCAGGCTCAGGGAAGAAATGTGCTCTCACCTGCATCAGGTGCCTGGCTGAGGGAGCTCTGCCACGCTGCCCAGACTGCATTAGTGCAGAGGGTACCTTGTCCTCTGGCACTGCCCTGTGCCCATGCTGGGAATAGATGGATGCTCTTTCATGCCAGTCTCTCCTGAAAGCTTTACTTTTACAAGAAGTCATTTTTAAAGATAAGCCAGGCAAATAAGCAATAAACCTCTTGAAAAATTAAAGGGAAAGGGTAATTTAACACAGAGTTAATAAAGATAATAAATAATGTGCTGAGTAGCTGGAGGACAGACATGGCTGGAGCTTTCACTTGAATTTTTCATATCCTTCTTTCCTCACTCCCCTTCTGTGAGCATCTCCCCCACCTTCTGCCCTCATCCTTCCACATCCAAGGTGCCCAAGCAGTTTCCATTCTTCTGTGTACAGCAATCACCTCAGCCCCAAAATACATCTGTGAGGTGGGAGGAGCGTGGCAGCACACGCTACCTAACATTGCACAACAGCTCAGGCCCAGAAGCGAAGGATAAACTGGGGGTTGGCTTGAAAATAAGCTGGGCTGTGTGGGATGAGCCAGCCAAGCTGGAATTCAGACGTAAGTTCCTGAGCTCTGGGTCTGTGAGCGAGCTGGCCCTGGGGGTTGAACTGCACTTTAGGAAGGCACAGTCCTGGCCTGGCAGCACCAGCCAGCGCTGGACTGAGCAATGGGCTGGATCTTAGCTCGGCACCTCTGCCAGCAGCACCTTCTTGACATCTTCATATTTCCAGGAAACCTTGGAAGGGGGCCCAGCCTGCCAGACAGCTTTTTTGAAATTGGGAAACCAATCATCCTTTTAAAAAATGGCATTATTGCCTCTGTGCAGCACATTCCGTGCACACGTGTGAGTCACTGCCGGCAGCCCAGAGCCCAGGCAGGTCCAAGCTGCAGGGCTGGAACAGCCCCATGGCTGGGGGGAGGGCTGCCCTGAAAGGGGAGCACGATGGCAGCTGGGACCCCAGAGCCTGGCACCAGACTGCACTGCTGCTCTGTGACAGCACTGCACACAACGGGGACCTCAGCTCCACCTGGCTCAGCCTGGGGTGACACAGAGGTGGGCACAGGTGACACTGGGGAGACCAGCACCAGGAGAAGCTTATTGTGCTGAGGCTGGTGAGGTCCTGGCACAGGGTGCCCAGAGAAGATGTGGCTGCCCCTGGATCCCTGAAAGTGTTCAAGGCCAGGTTGGAAGGGGCTGGGAGCAGCCTGGGACAGTGGAAGGTTTCAGGGGGGTAGAAAGAGGTGATCTTCAAGGTCCTTTGCAACCCAAAGCTTTCTGTGGTTTTCTGATTCTGTGGCTCTGTTTGGTGACGGGAATGGGCTGGCCTTCCCCAGAAGAGCTAGTCTGGGGAGTCAGCACAGGCAAGCAGCCAGACCTCCGTGCACCCAGAGATGTCACCGTGAGCAGCACTGATTGGTGCCTCCCTCCATCACAGGGGTTTCACATCCCAGCAGCCTGTACAGCCCCACAGATGTGCTGCCAACCACGTCAGCAGTGTGGGGAAGGGGTTTGTGGTATCCATGTGATGTCCATGTGGTGCTGCAGGGCACAGGGTTGGGAACAGGGAGGTCCCTGTGATGCCATGAAGATTTTTGCCTTTTCTTTTATACCCCTGTTATACCTTTTTACAACTTCTATACTCCTAGTGCTTTTTGCCTACATTCTTAGACTTGTTTGTCAAGCTAAGAGACTGGACATTTTAGAAGCTTCGTAGTTAGGGATCAGTGTGCCCCAGACCCCAAGGTCCTCTCCAGAACACATTCTGGAAACCAAGATAGAACCATCCAGGGGAAGGCTCCTTGGGGAGGAGGGCTCACTTGAGCCTCTCATTGGGGAATCTTTGATAGATCTGCTAATTAGTAAAGCCTATAATGTTATACCCAATGTTGGGGGGAGGAGAGACAGAGACAGACTCGGTGGGGTGCATCTCGATGCATATGACCTGGACGTGTGCACCTAAGGATCCTTAAAAATAAACACCAAGATAAAATCCCTTTTCCCCTTCTAACCGTGTATGACTCTTGATTTTAAGACCAGGAAAAGGCATCACCTGCAGCAGTGAGCCCCCAGACCTCCCTCCAGCAGCAGCACTGCTCCTCGCTGCCAGGCAAGGCTTTCAAGCACACCGAGAGCCCTGCCCAGGACTAACAGCTCTGTGCTCAGCAGCCTCAGCAGCACCAATGATGCTCTGCTGATCCCCAAGGATTGTTCCTCCTGTTCCTCCACCACCATCAAAGCTCTTCAGCTAAGGACAGGCCCGGCTGAAGCTGTTCTACCACAGGGAGGGAAGGAGGCACTGGCCATGAAAGCTTTAAGCTCATTAGCTACCACTGGAACAGTAATTAGGTTGATTTGTGCAGGAAGCACAGTGGCAACACTCTTTCGTCCTCAGGCACCACCAACAGAGCAGGGAGAGCTCCCGTCACCCCTCTGGCGCAGAATAAAGGAAGAGGACTGAGGAAGAAAGAGCATGTGGAATACCAGCTCTGCCATGGAGATCTTCAGCAGGCTCTGGAGCCACTGCCACATGGAAAGGGACAGGAGAGCAGGAGACAGTAAGGGGCTGGCTCTGGGTGGTGCCCAGGTCCGTGCTGGGAGTGCAGGTGAGGAAGGAGGATGGTGCAGTGGTTGAACCAGCCTGGGTCAGGCTGACCTGCACCAGATCTGCACTGACTGTCCTGTGGGGAGTTTTACTCAGGGCTTCTGGTCCTCACTCACAGCACCATCAGCATAGAAAAATCCAGCAGTGTGCCACAAGAGAGCCCTGCTGCTGGAACCGTGGGCAGACGAGGGGGCTGCAGCATCACTGCCCTGGCTGAGGGTCCCAAAGGACCTTGATCCCCATTTTGCCCCTCCAGCGCTGCCCCACATGGCACCAGGCAGGCATGAGCTGGCATGGGGTGTTCTTCAGAGCAGGCAGCAACAGGGAATGGGGCACCCAGCACCTGCTTTCTAACAGCCATTAAATATTCTCTGAGCTTCCTCAAGTGGGACCACACCCCAAAACCTCTCCTCTGCAGTCCTCAAGCCTCCAAGGTAGGACCAGATGTCAAACCTCCTTCTTTTCTCCAGGGAAGAACATACTATCATATAATCATAGAGTAACAGAATGGCTTGGTTTAGAAGGGACCTTTAAGATCACCTAGTCTGACCCCCTGCCATGGGTAGGGACACCTTCCACTAGACCAGGTTGCTCCAAGCCCTGTCCAACCTGGCCTGGAACAGGGAAGTTTAACAGATTATCACAGGCAAAACCAGAGAGTGGCAATCTGGCACTGCTCTGTGCCTTTACTCCTAATCCCAAAAGTTCGTGGAGTTTGAGACAGAGAAGTGTTTCCTGCCCACACCTCCAGCAAAACTTCCCTCCTGTTCATGCATAAGCTCCAGCATGAGCTGCAGCTGGCACGGCAGGGGCACCACATGGTGCAAGTGCCACATGTCTTCCCCTGTGCCATCCTCCCATCCCCACAGGATGCTCCTGGTACAGGCTGTTTTCCTCACAGCTCTAGGGGAGAATACGAGGGGCCCTGGGCTGTGCAGAGATGTTGTGGGGCTTTTTCTGGAAAGCCATTAGCTGAGGGCTGTGATGGAACATGGAGAGGTAATTGGGGAAGATGAGCCTAATCTCATTTTTTTTGTTGTGAAAAGGGTGTGAAGAAGAGAAAAGGAGATGTACTGGTAAATTACCATCAGGGCTGCTATAGTAACACAGCTTTAAAGATTGCCTCATTGGCCTCCTTGGGGCTATAGAAAGCTCTTCAGATTGTTCTGTAGTTTTCCACTCTCTCCTGGTGCAGGCTGGCCAGGGCTGCCTCGTGCCTGTTGACCGTGCCAGCTGTGCATCCATCACCACCCTCATCCCAGCCACGCCAGCCCTGGGTGCAGGGAAGGTTCAGGGGAACGAAGGGACTCAGTCCCAGGTAGGTTTGTTAAATTTCTCCCTTCAGGCTCACGGAGAGTTTCAGGGAAGTACCTTTTCTCACTTATTACTTCTTTTTTCTCCCCCATTCATTACCCTGACTCATTTCCCTGTAGGGAGTCAGAGAGAGGCCCCAGACAAGGCAGTTGGTGAATCACAGGCTCCCAGTGCAGCAGAGGACCTGGGAGGATGGGGACCCGAGTCCAAGGGGATGTGCAGCCAGAGCATCTCTTGGCCAGCACAACGCCCTCACCTGAGCCCTGTCCTGAGACTGGAACTGAGCTTTGTGCTGAACCCTGACCTGAGCCCTGACCTGAGCCTTAACCTGACCCTGACCTGAGCCCTGTCTGCTCCCTTTGGCCCTGCCAGCAGGTGCTGGGGTGCACAGTCCCCACAAAAGGCCAAGCAAGCACAGAGCCGTGTGAGATGTGAGTCAAGGGGGGCATTGCCACTTGCCACAAGTGTGCAGTTCCCTAAGAGTTGCTCCCCACCCCTAAAGGGAGCAGTTTCCCTCCTCTTTTTAAAGGAAAGTCCCAAAGTCGGTGCAGCAGTGCAGTGGCCCCAGTCAGAAGTGCTATCAGATGCCTCAGCTGTGACTACGGGAAGGAGTTTTTTCCTCCAATCTCACATCCAGCTGCTGGAGTTTGCCTCTTACACATGGACCATTCCTGTCTCTGAGCAGTTCCCCAGCCCTCATCCCTGCAGAGCTGCTGCTTCCCTCTGCATCCTCGACAGCTGCCCTTGTTTCCAGCACAGTCAGGCTCCGGGTCAGATGTCTTGCTTCAGAGTATTTGCTGCATAAATAGGATTTAACAGGATTTTTGGCTCCAGGAACTACTCTCAAACTCCTGTCCTCTCCTTCCACTCAAAAATGCATTTCATTCCTCTTCAACACCAGCTTAACGTAGGTGGAGGCATCTCTGTTTTATGCCCTTGTTTCTTTGGAATTCACTGGGATGGAGAAATGCTAATGTTTAATTTCTGCAGGAGAGAGAATGTATTAACAGCCAACCCCCTCAAAGGAGCCCAGATTAATTTAGCAAAAACAAAAGGCTGTGTGAATTCTGGTGTGAATTCAGTGAATTCTGCCATGAGGAATGGGAACTCAATAGGTGTGCTGGTCTGTGGCTTCACACGTCGAAGAGTTTTCAGTAATTTCACTGCAGATTCACAGCAATTAATCAGTCTTATTCTTTATTAAAATAGCACCTAAGGTGAAATTTCATTTCAGATGAGACATGTCCCTGTGCTGAAGAACTCAGGGTCTTTTAGATATGCTGCAATATATTGAAACCAAGCACAAGTGAATTAAGATTTGGCTCCCAGCACATGTGGCCACGCAGTTCCTCAGGAGCAGGGAGCATCAACATTCATCCCCTAGGCACACACAGGCAGCCCCAGCAAGGAGAGGAAAGCTCCTGCCTTCTGCAGGTGTAAATCTCAGCTGTGCCCAGCTCTGGGCTGTCAGACACACATGTTCCCTCAGGGGATAACACCACCCCTCTGGGAGGCAGCCAGTGCCCTCAGACTTGTGTGCTGCAACTGCAGAAATTCCTCTTTGCCACAGAGCCAACCTGGCCCCGGCTCAGGAGGAGGGAGCAGCTCTCCCAGGCTGCCACTCCTCGGAGTGCAGAGTACGAGCAGCCAGACTGTGGAAGGAGGACATTCCTAATCTTACTGAAAAACCACTATTTTTTTTCTCATGTTTTAATGAAAGAGTGCCCAGAAGGTTCTTCTGTTTCTGTTATGAAATTTTCTGGACCTTACCAGGATGTGGCTGTTATTCATCTGTTTTCAGGCTTGTGAGCTGCAGGGTAAAGTTTTATTAACATCTTCTCAGAGGAAAGGACTCAGCCTTGGGGTTTCATGCATACTTACATCCAATGCTAAACATGCAGGCATATTCCTCTTGACAGTTCACTTGGTTTCTCACTGAGAACAGGAATCTTCCCATCCTCTTGTTTAAGCATTGTACAATAACTGGATGGAAAGCAGCTCTTGGCTATCAGAGAGAGATCTGAAGATCTGACATGGAAATTTTGCTTTCTAAGAAACTCTGCTGCTGGTAACTAGCAGCTATTGTTGGGTTCAATTTCTCCATGATGTTAAGGCAGTAAATGTAAGGAACTTTCCTGTTGGAGACAAAAGATGACTTTAAGGCAGATGCTTTGCCTTCAGAACTGGACATCTGGAACTGGCTCCCATTTTTGCTGTAGATCCCACATCTGACTTATCCAAACCCTTTGCTTTTCATCTTGAAATCTCCTGCGGAAGCTCTGAGCACTAGGCCAGGGACTGCAGTGCCTTGTGTCAGAAGATGATGATTTAAAAGACAGCCCTTGGATGCTGTGATAAGGTCTGGTGGATGATTCATCCTAAATGGAAGCCATTCCTGTTTGGCAGCTGGCAGAGCTGCTGCCCTTTGAAATGCACCTCTCCAATCTGTGCTCTCCTGGGAGACAGGACTGACACCAAGGAAGCCTTTGTGGCACAACCCTCACTTGCAATTTGTAAAGCTTTTCCATTGGCCAGGAAAGGCTGAAAAGAGCTCTCTAAAATCTTTCCATTGCTCCTGTCTCACTCTTCCCTGTTGTGTAAGGTGAATGTTTCTCTCCTAAGTGTGTCTTGCTGGCTCTTCCAAATTTCAGAGAAGTTCAGTATCAGGAGACTTTTAATCTCTGGGTCCTAACTTTGCCTGAAGTCTGGCAGAGTTGGAGACAGCTCCATCTGGGAGAGGGGAGGGATGGGGCTGCACACACGCTTCTCTTCAGGGTAGGCTTGTAGCAGTTCAGCCCCATCCTGCTGCTCTGGAGGCTGCCCTCCTCTGTGAAGCTCCAATCTTACATCCAAATTAAACTACTTAATCTCCAATTCTTCAGGCTGCAGAGACAAAAAGCTCTAAGTGTGGGATAGAGTGTAAATAGATCCATCAGTGTGCGTGTCCAGGCTGCACAGCTGATGTGCCTCACGGTGCCTGGCTAAGCAGAGCGAGTGCAGATGCTGGGATGAGTGACTGACCCAAGTGCCCATCTGTTTATCCAAGCCTCTGCTGATCAAAGTATGGAAGGAAGGCAAGGTGGGTGAGACGGGAATGCCTGTTTTACCCTCTCAAATGGCACCTGAGGAAACTTCAGTTGTGTCTATAAATTATTATAGTATAAGCCCACTGCGCATCACAGGAGCTGTTGTATGTTATTCATCTTCATCTTGATGCCCACATCATCAGTATTCATGTTTTGTTTGTCACTTTTGCTTGACAAAAAGACGTCAAGTTGGTATTTAATGCAGCCTTGAGATGTTTATTGTGCATTGTGCCATCACTTTAATGTTCGTGAGGTGCTGGGCTGCAGAGCAGTGCTATTGACCAGGGATGAGAGAAAACCCCAGCAGCAGAGGCACAAACTACAGCTGTGTGCCAGATGTTTCTTACCAAAACTGCTCTGTGGTGGTAGCAAATGCAGGCTGGCCAGGCAGCATGGCACCCAGACAGCAATCGCTCCTGAAACACAGAATATATCGAGTTCTCCAGGGAGTGTCCAAGGCCCTGCCCCTGCCCAGGTCACAGGCGTCCAGTTGTTGGTGCTGGATCAGGAGTTTCCAGCTGGATGGCTCAGGTGAATGCTCTAACTGGGGTTCTAACACTTGCCTGAATTCGGGGCTACCTCTGCCAGATTTTAAACTGAAACAGCACAAATTTTGGCCCGAGATTAGATGAGAGAGTGTCTGTGGGGATCAGAGAACTTCACTGGCAGTGCTCCAGCAGGATGACCGTGCCTCTGCCAGCAGAGGCTGTGCCCAAGGCCATCCTCCTGCTGATGGAACTGAACAGAGAGGAGGCTCAGCCTGCCCACAGTCATGCAGAGTTCCCTTGGTACATTCCTAGGAGGAGCCTGTTAATCCCATTGGCCTGGCTTGATTTCAATCAACACAGGAGCACTCTGCCTACGCAGGTTGTTCTGATACTGTTACTTGGCTGCAGCAAGGGCTCCCAACTTTTTTGATATTTTATATGTGTTTTGTAAATGCAGTGTCACAGACGCCTTCTGCCTTGGCAGTCCTACGTGCCTTGTTCCCAGTGTCCATCCCTGGCAATGCCCTGGCTTTTTTCTTCAATAACAGAATTTTTAGTCTCACAGATTTTGGGTATCTGACTCTCTCTATAGCCTTGGAGCCCTTGATGAAGACAAAACACCTTCCAGCCTGACATCAGCAAAACGGCCCTGGGTGACTTTGAGTGAAGAGAAATTGCTACCATTCAGCCATGTGGTGGTGCATGTACGGGTGCACCCAAAGGATGCTGGTGGCCCTGTATCCTCAGCAACCTCAGTGTGTGCAGTTTTGGGTGCCAAAATAGAAGAAAGATATAAAGCAATTGGAGAGCGTCCAGGGCAGGGCTATGAAATGGCGAAGGGCGTCAAGAGGAAGCCATCTGAGGACTGGCTGAGGGCACTTGGTGTGTTCAGCTGGAGAAGAGAAGACTGAGGGGAGACCTCCTTGCAATCTGCAACTTCCTCGTGAGGGAAAGAAGAAGGGCAGGCACTCATCTCTTCTCCCTGCCAGCGACCAGTGGCAGGACCCGAGGGAATGGCCTGAAGTTGTGTCAGGGGAGGTTCAGGTTGGATATTAGAAAAGGGTTCTTTCCCCAGAAGGTGGTTGGGCACTGAACAGGCTGCCCAGGGAACTGGTCACAGCACTGAGCCTGACAAAGATCAAGGAGTGTTTGTTTGCACAACACCTTCAGGCACATGGTGGCATTCTTGGGGCTGTCCTGGGTAGAGACAGGAGTTGGACTTCAATGATCCTTGTGGGTCCCTTCCTCCCCTCGTTCCCTGGGAGCAGAGCCCGGCCCCCACCTGGCTGCACCCTCCTGTCACGAAGCTGCCGAGAGTGGGAAGGTCCCCCCTGAGCCTCCTCCTCTCCAGGATGGGCCCCCAGGCTCCCTCAGCCGCTCCGCACAGGACATGAGCTCCAGCCCCTTCCCCAGCTCCGTTCCCTTCCCTGCACCCGCTCCAGCCCCTCAATGTCCTTCTGCAACTGAGGCCCCACAACTGCACACAGCACTCGAGCTGTGGCCTCCCCAGTGCCCAGCACAGGGCCACGAGCACTGCCCTGCTCCTGCTGGCCACGCCACTGCTGACACAGGCCAGGGGCCATTGGCCTTCTTGCCCACCTGGGCACACCTGGCTCTGCTTCAGCAGCTGTCCACCAGCAGCCCCAGGGCCTTTCCACACACTCTGCCCCAGCTTGGAGCTGCAGGGGCTTCTTGTGCCAAAAGTGCAGGGCCCAGCCTTTGGTCCTGTTGAACCTCCAGCCACTGCTCTTGGCCCAGTCAGCCTGGCCAGGGCCCTCTGCAGAGCCTTCCCACCCTCCAGGACACCACACTCCCACCCCACTGGGTGCCCTCATCAGTTTGCTAATGGGAGACTCAACCCCCTCCTCCAGATCATCACTAAACTCAATAATCTTTCAAATACTGCTGTGACACCAAGCTCTAAATTACAGGTGGGATGCAGCTCACGTGCAAAACCCTCAATCAGACTCCCCTCAGCTAATATGGAACACTAAAATAACACAGCAATGTAAAGAACACAGGAATTTTATTGAACCTTAACACTTTGAAAAGCTTAAAGTTCTGGTGAAGAACTAATGAGTGAAACTACTGCTAAGAGGAATCCTATGCCTAAAAAAACTATGGATTTTTTTTTTTTTAATGGGGTTGGGAAGATTCCTGAGAAACTTATGCCTAACAAAGTGTTATAAATGAATTTAGGGAGGTGGCTTTCACATTCAATAAAGAGTTGATCGTCAGGAGGGTAAGAATTGACTATAATTGTGATAGGCTGTTTAAAGTTGTCAGTCGACTTGATTGTTATAGTTAATCTTAATTGTTTGTTCCACACTAAGAGGTTTAAGGGTTCAATGTTTAAATGTTCAGTTGTCAAAAAGACCTCCTAGGAATGAATGCAGAACTTTATAGAAACTGATGAAGTAATAGAAGTGGGCGTTCAATGAGGAATTAACATAAAGGCATAAAACAAGGGACAGCAGTGGATGAATGATGAACCAACAGGAAGACCCTAGACAGCGATCCAATGAAAATGAGGCAATCAAGAAACCCAGGTCATCAACGAGCCAATCCCAAAGACTTTGGTGGGAGGAGGAATGGGCGGTCTAAGGGCGGGGTTTGGGGGTATTAAATGTGTCACTCTCAGCCTGCGGGCGTGCCTCGGGCAATATGGGTTCATAGCTGCGTGCTCAGCGCTTTGTTTTGTGCTCAGCAGACCGCCGCAGTGGTTTCCAATTGTCTGTACTTCAGCTAATTGTTTCAGCGTTTAATAAATTCTTCAGACTATCAAGACTGTGACCCCTTCTGTTTCTCACAAAAGGCCAAAGTGGTTCACTAATATCTGGTGGGAATGTCACAGTGCCCAGGGCTCAGCACAGCTCATGCATCCCCTGCCAGGGCCTGCAAGCCCAGAGCCCGGCAGGAGCTGAGGAGCCGCAGCTGATGGGAGAATTGGAGTCCCCTCCTCTGCTAAAGGCCACATTTCCTCACCTCTTCCCTCTGGGCACTGGCCTCTGCCGGGAGCTCTGGAGCAGAGACATCTTCATCAGGGCCTGGTTCTCCAGCAGCAGCTGCAGCAGCTCCTCGGAGCAGCCGTGGCCCTGGCAGCACGGCCGTGCAGAGGCCCCGGCGCTCTGGCTCTTCGCCTGCAACACCCAGCACAGGGAGCCCGATGGAGGGGCGGAGGGGCCTCGGGGCTGAGCCCTCGGGCGCTGCCCTTGGCCTCTCCTGCACAGAGAGCCTGGGCCCGGCCGGGCTGCCCCGGGCAGAGGCTGCAGCAAGAGCAGCTCCGGGCTCAGCCGGGCCCGTTCCTGCCCAGCGCCGGGCTCAGCCCCCGCTCCGCCAAAGCCTTGGCCGAAGGGCTGCCCCAGAGGCACCCGCGGGGCCTGCCCAGCTCTGCTCCCCCACGGGGGCCCTCGGCCCTCGCCCCACACCCTCCTGGCCCAAGGCCGTGGCGGCCCCGGCACCGGCCCACCTGCCTCAGCCCCTCCCTCACCTCTCCCCAGCGTCTCCTGAGCCCTCTGACAAGGACCCAGCCCACGTAAAAGCCCCTGAGAATCAGGGCCACGGCTGCGCAGATCCACGGCAGCGCCTCCAGGACCAGCATGGCGTCCCTCCCTGGCGCCACGGCCTCCTGCTCCTCCAGGGCCTGGGGAAGCGCATCCCAGCTCCCTGTGTCCCCAGCAGCGTGGCTGGAAGGGTCCAGTGGCTGCACCAAGAGCAGCAGCAGCGAGAGCGGCAGCAGCCGCAAGAGCCCCTGGCTGAGCATGGTGCTGCTGACGGACGAGCTGCCCCCGCTGAACAGGCTCTGGACGTCCTTCCCAGCCGACTTCTGCCTGGGCTCTGGGCACGGCGACGGGCTGGGGACACTTATCAACACTGTCCCCAAAGGCTGTAAGGTCGCAGAATCACAGAATCAATTCAGCTTGAAGAGCCCTGTGAGATCACTGAGTCCAACCTGGGACCCAGCTCCACCATGGCAACCAGACCAGAGCCCTGAGTGCCACACCCAGGCTTTTCTTCAACACCTCCTGCCACAGGAAATTCACCACCCACCTGGGCAGCCCATTCCAATATCTGATCGCTCTTTCTGGGAAGAAAGTTTTCCTAATGTTGAACCCAAATGTCCCCCGGTGCAGCTTAGAACCCTTTTTTTGCATCTGCTCTCTCTTGTCCTTGCGCATCTCTGAGAAGTCTGGCACTGACCCCTTGGTCACTTCCCTGTAGGCAGGAGAAGAGGCTGTGCCAGTGAGTGCTGCTCAACTGTTTGGCCATTGAAGGGTGCTGCTTTCCTTATTATTTCTATATTTACATTAAAGAAGAAAGCATCAGTTCAGGAAATAACTATATCATGTAGCAGACAGTTGGTACAATAATAAATGTCAATAAATAGACCAGGAGAAAAATGGAGGCTGGAAAATAGAAGATGATTTGTAACTGTCAGAAGTACTGGGTTCTGGAAGAGCTTTCCAGTAAGCAGAGCCTCAAGTTTCAAGATGAAGTTGAAGCAGCACATGCAAGGCAGTTCTGTGATGTGATTATAAATCTGTTCCCTTCACCCCAGAGCCATCCATGGCTTTGCCAGTCTTCTTCCACACAGGCCCTGCAATCTTCCATCACGCTGCTTAGCACTATCCCAACCTCTGTCCTAATTCCATTCGAATGATCCTTCCTGTCAGTTGTGAGCTCTGGAAATACAAGTTTGCTCTGCAATCAAAACACTTGTACCGGGTTTGCATGGCAAAAAGGGAGAAAATTTGGAGTGAAGTTGAGCCCTGTAAGAAGGTGAGGATGGGGGGCAGGGAAAGGTGTTAAGATTTAGTTTTATTTCTCATTATCCTACTCTGATTTGATTTGTAATAAATTAAACTAATTTGAAAAGTTGAGTCTGTTTTGCCTGTGAGAGTAATTGCTGGGTGATCTCTCCCTGCCCTTATCTCAACCCACCAGCCTGTCATTATATTTCCTCTCCCCTGTCCACCTGAGGAGGGGACTGATGGCTTTGTTGGCACCTGGCCCCCAGTCAGGGCCAGCTCACCTCACTTCTGGGACTGCAAGATTTAAGCAAGTGCTGAAGTGCAAGACAGCAGCAACATCAATGAGCCCGTGTGAGGTCAGATGAGGCAGGAGGAAAGCAGGTGCCTGCTGGCTCCTGAAACAGCTGTGTTGTGCATCTGCAGGTGCAGAGTGGTACAGAGAGCCTGGAAAGCACCAAAATCTGATGATTCTCCTCATGCAAACACATACACACAAACACCTCGTGCTCTGCTGCAGAGAGGAGCTGTAGAGATCCAAGGAGTTGTTGCTCATGCTATACAAGTTCCTGGGAAGGAGGAGATAAAAACTGTTCTCCACAAATGAAGGAGCAGGCAACCTTCTTGACAGTGAATAAAAAATTGCTAGTCAAAAGAATTATAATTAAAGCAATTACCATCTTCTCTGCATACACACACTCTGCATGTTTCCTAAAGGCTAAGGAGTGCAGTGCTGGGCCTTGATGGATAATCACAAGGGACTGGATAACTTCATCGCCCAATCTTCAGCTAATGACTTTAACACATCTTTTTAACTCTGTTTGTACCCACTGTGATTATGGAGACACTATTCAGTGAAGAAAAGCTGGTTCCCAGAGTTACTGCTCCCTGTGAGTATTTAAACCAGACTCTGAAGCGCTGGATGGGAGGTTTGGTTGGTTGGGTCTGTGTCGTGCTTGAGGAAAGGCTCATGGGACACTGATGACTGTCGGGTCCTCTCACAGTCTGGGGTGGAGTCATTTGTGGCTCCCCAGCACAGCCCAGAGCACTGAAAGAGGCCACAGCTTCTTCACCCAACTTGTCCACTGACAAACCAAAGTTTCCAGAAATTTATTCTCTCATTTCTCAACCTAGCCTGGACCTAAGACTGCCCCGAAAAGCCGTATTTAGTGTGTAATTACAGTCCAGGAGTTCTACTGCCACATGGGGGTCCTGCCAGCGCAGTGCTCACTCCAGAGCATTTGAAGCCTTTCTTCTTAACTTTTTATTCTTCCACTGTTTCTCTTTTTTTTTTTTTTTCCCCTGCAATTTTCTTCTTGAAAATGGCTTCAGGTTGACATCTTGAAACCCCATCAGGAAAGCTTTATCCCTTGGAGACCTTCTCTGAGATCACCTGGATTCCTGGCAACTTTGCTCTTATCTCAGTTTGGAGAAGTCCAAGTCAAGCTGATTAACAGTCATCGGAGATGAAGGGCAGAAAATCAAGCCATCAATCAGCTGCAAAGAGCATACAGCAGCACGAAGAGGCCCATTAGAGGCAAAGTGGACCTGTCAGAGACTCAGCATGAGGTGCCTCTTTGGCAGGAGAAATTCCCACGCTTTAACACTGCCTCTTCAGAGAGAACTTAGTATCATTTTCTGCGGGGGCCTCATAAAACAATTAAAATAAATGTCTTCAGATTACAGTTTTCTTCTCTCTCTGGGAATGTTTCCAGCTCACTCAGTTACAGCATCACCACAAAGAAAATGAAATTTTATAATTATTGAGGACAGATACCAGCAGAGGGTAATAGTTTAACTATGGGCCTGCTGGAGCATTGAGGCACTGCCAGGAAGGCACATTCAGAGGTCTTGGCCAGACTCTTTCCCCTCCTGGTGCCACCAGGAAGGGTTCAGGATCACAGAGAGGTGCTGCTGTGCTGGCTGGGAGCAGTACAGAGCTCTCCTAGTGTGCCACACCCAGGGCAGCTGATGCTTGTAGGCCTCGGCACAGTGGGTACGTGCCCCAATCCACAGTGAATAGTGTTAAAAATTGAGTTTGAGCTTATTTTCCTTCCCACTGTCTGCTCCTGTCTCCTCTTGGTGTCCTGCAGGCTACTTCTTCTCCATCCTGTCCCCTCTTGTCCAGTCATTCCCTGTTTTCCACTGTCTTCCACCAACCTTTTTGCTTCTGCAGCTGTGTTTATTGCTCTTCTCTTCCTTCCTGTTGCCGACACACTTCCCCTCCTCCTTGGTGATGTCCTGGCTCCGAGTTTGCCGGTGTTGAGTTGCAGATTCCTGGGACAGAGCCTGGCCTTTGCACCATGCTTGCTGTATTCCTGGCCAGCTGTCAGTGACGCATTACACAGGCTAAGCCCAAGGCAGCTCTTTGAACACATTCCCATGCTGGTCTCTTTGGATCTGCTTGTTCAAGCTTCTTCTGTTACACCCTCAGCCCACTTACAGAAATCACTGGTAATTTTGTAGCTCATAAAGCCAGAAAAGCAATTACAAGTGTATCAGTAACTTCCTTTTCTCACACCAAGGCTCCCTTGCAAATGTTTTATTTCACAGTATGTTAAAAACCATCTTGATTTACAGCAGAAACTGGAAAATGCTATCTTCAAACTTGGTGTCTATGACTACCTGGACACAATTTTTTTGGATTTATCACATTGCCATGCAGTGCCAAGTGAGCACACGCTTCTGGCAGGAACCAATTCACAGTGCTTGTGCAGAGCCTGAAACATGAGGGTCCTAACACACAGCAGCGACTACTCAGTGCTACTGTAATGCCAACAACAGAAATTCAGCAGGGGTGTGATTTGGCAGGAGCAGTCTTAAATTTAAACTTACATTAGAGCAAGAGGCAAGCCAGTTCCACAGCTGAGTTATCAGACTGTGGCTTGCCTGCTGCAGATCTTATTTCCAACATCAAGGATGTCGCTTTTGCCTGAATTCACCCCACTTTATGCATTTGGAGCCTAAAAAATGGGGTCTGTCTTGGTGATACACCCACACAGTGTGTGATCCACATGCCACAGAAGCCCTGGCTCTGGCCCTTCACTGCTGGCTCCACCAGGACCAGTGGGCACCAAGACTCAGGTTAGGTGATTTAATTAAGGTCTGAATGTAGGCTGGATGAGTGTAAGTTCTTCATTCTCATTGTGGTCATCACAAAGTGAAAATTCCACTCACCTACTCAGTAGGGATTTGGGAGGAGGAAACTGGCCTCATACTGAGCCTTGGTAGCATCTGAACGGGTGGGACTTGGTGTGGCTGGGTCTGCTGGAGAGAAGGTGAGGATCAGTCAGGTAAGTTCCTCAGTGTGATGGGACACATGCACAGAAAATACACCCAAAGCCTATTTTCCTGAGTACAAACAAGCAGGATGACAGATTCCTTGCATAGAAATCCACATCTCCTTGCAGTGGAAGTACCTGACCCACAGGCAGTCTCCTGCAGGGCTCAGGCTCATGCAGTCCATGCAGTCAGTGCCCACCTTCCCCCTTGCTGAGCCCCTTCCCCAGCTTTGTGGGGCTGTGCAGCGAAAATGCACTTTTACAAGGTTGGTTTTCAAGCAACCAGGGAGCTTTGGGACTTCTGCTCGGCCCTTCGTACATCGTCGGTGCCTTCTGTGGTGGCCTCCACTGCTTTGTTGGTGGCAGAAAGGACATGCAATGGCTTCTGCCATTTAACTCGAGCATTTTTAACACCTCATGGGGTTTTGTCAGGTTTGTGAGTGA
The DNA here is from genome assembly GCF_020740725.1 of Corvus hawaiiensis. Taxonomy (NCBI): domain Eukaryota; kingdom Metazoa; phylum Chordata; class Aves; order Passeriformes; family Corvidae; genus Corvus; species Corvus hawaiiensis. The sequence continues at coordinate 15,587,656 of NC_063228.1, read as the reverse complement.
CACCTCAGCTGCACAGCTGAGTAGCTCAGGTACTGCACCACCAGAACCATGAGCTAATCCCGTGACAAGAACGGGCTGGAAAACCCAAAGCTGACTTGGGTGACTGACCAGCATCAACCAGCTCTGCTGGCTGTGTTTTCCTTTGCAGATGAGTGTTCATCTACTCCTAAAGGTCACAGTTGTTGAAGAAAGAATTGCTAAGAAGTCTTTCCTCCCTGGAGCTCTGCCTTCCCATGCGTCCGTGCTGGGGAGTGAAAAAGGCCGGCTCCCTGAGAAGTGTCACTGGAAGCCAGAGCTCACACAAGCCCCCAGCACACCCCCCCAGCCCTGGGGTTACTTGTGTTTCAGAGAGGCTGTGCCAGGCAGGAGCTCCCACATGCTCTCTGCTCCTGGCTGAGCTTGCTCTGCTGCATCGCTTCAGGCAGGGCAAATCCAGAGCTTCCTCTGTGAGCACAGAGGCTCCAAGCCAATGGAATGTAGGAGGTGTCATTGCAGCACGCAGGTCAGCTGTTTAAAAGCTAAACCGCCTCAAAGGCAAAAGAACATCACCCTGCACCCATCCCCTCACCTCGTGGGGTCCCCCATCCTCACCAAAGGCTGCCCAGGTGTACACACCTTGTGTTTTGGATCTACGTGTGGGAAGCTCCACACTGATCCATTAGAGAAGACTAAGAAATATCCACTGAATACAGAACCAGTTCTTCTGTTCTAACCCAGATTTCAGCCACAGCTGCAGCCGGTACAGAGTTGGTGGTGCCTCTCCATGCAGGACACAGACATTTCACTCGTACCTACTCAGAGACAATTTGGGGGAAGCAAACTGAAACAAAGGCAATTGGGATGGAGAGAGAAATGTTTTATATTAATTCCAAATTTTATGTTGCAATTAACTGACAGCAAAGAAACTGAAAGTGTCCCACAGTGGCACAGACTTTTTCCTGCCTCGTGGAATCCAGGGGGAGTAGCAATTTCTCCTCCTGCTTACAGCTGGGTCTGAAAATGATTATATTCAAAAGAACAAACCAGATAATTTGTCCCAAATTGAAAAAAAGGCCAACAAAACAAAACCCAAGCAACTGAAAATAATTTTGTCATAGCTTGCCCAATTGGATTTTGCTTCACAATCATTAACTTTCCATTGCAAAAGAATTAATATGGGAAACTTTTTCCAGCCTAATTCTTAACCCTTGCCTTTCTAATTAATCAGATGGTGATCTTACAGCTTGATTCTGTTTTCTGTTCTAGTTAAACTGTTTAGAAATGTGCTAATGATTAATTCTCCTGCAATTAGATTCAGCAGTCAGAGCCTTTCCTGCACTTCTGCAAAGTTTGCTGTGAAGAAGAGCAAAGCACAAAGAAACCAGTCATGGATCCATGAAGAAAATCAATGGCATTTGGAAAATACATTTGAGGATCTGGATCTGTATTTAATGCATGTCATTAGCTATTTGCAAGAGACAAATGACATGAGGGAAAGCAGTTTCTTTCTGTCTGCAGGGAGCTTAGAAGATATTCTTCAACTTTTCATATTCCACTTCTCTTTTGTATTAAGAATCCAAGTCTCTAAAGATCTACCTTGTAAAATTGCCACTGAAGTGTAACAGGAGACACTGTGAAATTCAGGCACTGCAAAACTCAGGGAAATGAATTTCCATCGTGGCTCTGCATAAATTTGTTCTTTGCTGAAGCTGAGCCTGGGAAGTGACTGACGTTTTCATGCCGTGTGTGTGCTTTGAGGCTTAGATTTCACAAGAAGTGCAGATGCACCACTGGGAGCTCCTTGGAAGCTGCCTTGTTTACAGGGCTCAGCCTGGCGGGGCTGCGTTTAATCCAAGTCAAGTCATGGGAGATTGTGCTCCAGCCCTCTCATCACAGTCCAGACTCCATGTTGGTATGTGCTACTGCAGAGAAAACCCTCCCTGTTGGAGAAGGGAGAGCACAGCATCTCTTCATCCAGTAGGACTTGGCCCAAAGCAAGCCAAGAAGTCCATCAGAGGCCAGGGACCAAACCAGAGAGACATGCTGGAGTGTGCCCATGGCTGGGATGTGGCTCATGTAGTGGCCCCGAGGACAGAAGCCTGAGCTTAAAGGCAGACCTGGAGGCCCCACAAGGCTTCTCACTGCCCTGTCTTCACAGCACCCCAATCCTGGATTTGGGATATGCACAGCAACACCAGAGCTGGCCTTGGATCCAGGCAGGTAAGCCCTGAGGAAGGGAAGCAGCTCTGTTTGGAGACCTACATCCTGGAAAATGATCCATGTGTTATGAAAGCCATGGGTGCAGGCCAGGAGGGAAGGCACCATGGGCAGCTCCAGACTTCTGTGCACTGCAGGCATAGGCCACTCAGGCTTGGGGGGCCATGGGGGTCTCTGAGGAATCATGAGGTCCCCAGGGCTGGGAGTCTGCTGTCTGGAAATGCCACATTTCAAATGTGTGCCTTTTGGTCTTTATTGAATGGTTGCTCTATGACAATGGAGCTTTTCTGTGACTGCAGCTGGCCAGTGGTTGTAGTGTACACCTGGAAAAGAAGTTTCTGTCACCCATTTGTTGCCTGTCCTTTGACGAGGGGCCTGTTGGTAGGAGGTAGGAAACACTCACAAATATTTGCAGCACTGGGTCTAAGGCTGGCAGAGATGGGTTTGCTGTGATAAATGAATGCCAGTCCTGCTACTGAGCAGTCTGAGCTGGGACACAGGCAAGAAGAGAAACCTCAGTGTAAGGTTAGCCATGGGCAGGGCTTTAAAGGGATTTTGTCTGTTGCAGGAAAGAAATTTAATGTTGGAGTTACAGGGAGCAAGCAGTAACCCGACACAATTTCTCCTCCAGGAAACCTGCTTCAGGCTGAGTGGAGGGAGCTCGCACAGACATTGCAACACTGAGTCACGGCTGGACAGGCTGGAATTGTAATGCCTCAACAGCTCATTCTCCTCATCTGTTTTCAAACAGGAGCTTAGTTCTGTAGGAGGTCAGAGATGACAAGAGAGGGAACAGTGACAAAGTTGCCCAGTACTTCTACTACCCCACAGTTCACCTCGCATCCTTCACATGCTGAGTGCACGTTTCCAAAGGCTTACTCCTGCCCACAGTGCCTGGCAAGCTCTGCTTCTACCTAAGCAACAACACACTTGCCAAGCGTCTTCATCTATTGCAGCCTCCTTCCCTCCTTCCCCCCTGAAACCTCCCGGGCTCCAGGACTTGTCTGGCTTGTGCAGAGACATAACCTCATGAGGCTCAGCCCCACATAAATGCCTTTTCCATTCCAAATCAAGGACTTCACCTGCATGGATTCTGCCTGTGTCTCCCCCACCTGCACCTCCTTTCACTCCCCAAGTCCTTGAGATACCTCTGACTTCAGAAAATCTGCAAAATGTCTGTTTTACAGCTTTCTTTGCTCAGCTTTAGCCCTCCAGAACCAACAACATTTATCTCACTGCATCATCAACTCTCCACCCATTTCAAAGTCAATTGAAAGCACATTTTCTCCCTTGCCTGTGGTTCCTAAATTATATACCCAGCTCATTTCAAAATATCAATTCAGAAACTTGGCAAGGTGATTATTAATAACAGCTCTGTTCTTCTCTGGAGGAAAAATAATACTAGAAACATGTGAAATGTGTACACAGTTGTCATTCTCTCTCTCCTCTTTTGCCAAACATTCTGTTCTTTACAGGAAATCAAAACAACCCTACACCCAGTATTAAGTGGCTGAGGCAGTGTAATGAGCATAGAACCACGGAATTGGGACAGTATTCCTTAACGTGTCCCAAAACTTGGGGTAACACAGATGCCACCGTCTGTCATGAATTAGTGCTTGGCTGTAAGGGGTCAGCAGCACAGGGGGGCTGAGCCTGAGGAGCTGCGCACACCGAGAGCTGGAGCCCAGCGCTTCCTTCAGTCACATGTGTGGAGCTCATCATGGCAAACTGCTTCAGCTGTAATGAAGTCATTCATGATTTGATTCCAAGATTTCACATGGGCTTCCCAAGGACCCGGAGCTGCTGGGAAGCACTGAGCTACAGCGTGGCCTTCAAGCACCAGGCTGGCAGCAGGTTAGAATCACAGAATCATGGAATGGTTTGGGTTGGAAAGGACCTTAAAGCTCATCCCATCCCACCCCCTGCCATGGGCAGGGACATCTTCCGCTAGCCCAGCTTGCTCCAAGCCCCATCCAACCTGGCCTTGGATGCTTCCAGGGATCCAGGGGCAGCCACAGCTTCTTTGGGCACCCTGTGCCAGGGCCTGCCCACTCTCACAGCCAGGAATTCCTTCCCAATATCTCATCTATCCCTGGCCTTGGGCAGTGGGAAGTCATTCTCCCTTCTTCTGTCCATCCATGCCCTGGTCCGAAGTCCCTCTCCAGCTCTCTTGTAAGCCCCCTTTTCATACTGGAGTTAAGTACCTGGTTTTTACTTTCTAATTTTCATTTTTGACCTGTACTTATAAAACATACAGTAAAGTCCTGAAGACTTTTTCATTGCCCATAGTGCCACAGGATGTGCAGTGCAGAACTCTCCTGAAGCAAACCCAGTATATGGGTGCTGTGTACGTTGGGAGCTGAGCTCAGTGATCCAGGTGTCCCCCTTATCCCATGTTCCCACACCATCCCAGCAGGAACCAGGGCTGTGCTTCCCTAATGCACACTGGGGAAAGAAGGCAAAACAAAGGCAAAAAGAAAAGAAGTCCCTTGGAGGATGAGTAGGGAATCAAGTCCTTTGGAGGATGAGGGGGGAATAGAAAGGAGGGGTGCCTCTAACTCCTGTGGTGGAGGGACAAAGTGAGGGGTTCCCAAGGAAGGGAGGAGATGAGAAGTTCTCAAGGGATGGGGTTATGCACAGAAGGGAAGCTGTGCTTTCAGCCTTGCAAGACAAGGAAGAGCCAGCTCACAATCACATTGTTTTGAGAGGAGGATAACGTATAAAAAGGTTAGAGAGGTATCCAGGGGCTTTTAATTCTGAAGACTTGTCCTGGAGTCATGAGGCCAGTCCTCTTTAGTGGCATCTAGGGACCTGTAGGAAAGAAGTGCTCACACAGACAAGAGCCAACTTGTTACTCACCTTACCCAGTAGCATCAGTGGCTTTGGCTATCATGGGCCCAACAGCTCCTTCCTGGCACCGCAGCCTCTAGGGTGCTGAGGATCTGCCTCAAGTATCCTGGAAACATGGCACAAAAAGATAAATAAATAAAACTAAATAATAAATAAAAAGTTATAAACAGAATGTCTCATACCAGCAAGAGTTTGGGAGGAGAAAGTGGTTATAGTGAGAGCCTTTGTGCTATGACAGCCAGTGCTTGTCTGGCAGATACAGCCCTGCTTCCTCTCCCTGCCTCCTGGAATTCTGTCTCCCAATTACAGCTCTCTGGCTCTGCTCCAGGCGCCTCGCTCCCACAGAAGTGTGGGGTATTTAAGAAGGAGTACTTCCCAAGTGTTTAACGTGCAAGGGTTTAAAGGGAATCAGATACCATTTAGAAGCTGGCCAAATTCCCTGTTCTCTGGCTAGGGAGGAGATAAGCTTCCACTTGAATGGAGTGGAAGTAAAAGCTGCCCTGCTGAGAGACCCCCAAAGTGAAGACCTGGAACCAGCCAGAGGATGGGAAAGGCCTGGGCTGACAGTGAAGTCACTGAGCCTCCAGAACCTCCTTCAGAACCTTTGGAATTCACCTCAGAACCTCTGGAGATCAGTCACTGCTCCACAGCCTTTCCTGGGACTGCCCAAGCTGTGTCTGGCCATCACAGCTGGTGGGTTGGTACAGGACCTCAGCTGAGCCAAGGCACTGGTTTCACTCACACCAGCACAGCCACAAAGCTGTCAGGTCCCATGGGCCATTAGCATCCCTCCTCATGCTCTCTTTTCCATGGGTTTCCCTGCAGCACCACTGCGCTTCTCCCACCCCGAGTCCCCCCATGCTGCTCATGGCTGAGTGTGCATTGTGCAGTGCAACCCTGGGTCCTGTGATGCCATGAAGATTTTTTGCCTTTTCTTTTATACCCCTTTTATACCCTTTTACAACTTCTGTATTCTTAGTGTTTTTAGTCTACATTCTTGGACTCGTTTGTCAAGCTAAGAGACTAAACGTTTTAGAAGCTTCGTAGTTAGGGATCAGTGTGCCCCAGACCCCAAGGTCCTCTCCAGAACACATTCTGGAAACTAAGATAGAACCATCCAGGGGAAGGCTCCTTGGGGAGGGGGGCTAATTCAAGCCTCTCATTGGGGAATCTTTGATAGATCTGCTAATTAGTAACACCTATAATGATATACCAGATCTTTTGGAGGGTGCATTGCAGTTGGCATGGAGGTGCATTCCACCTGGACGTGTGCACCTAAGGATCCTTAAAATAAATACCAAGGTAAAATCCCTTTTTCCCTTCTAACCGTGTTTGACTCTTGATTTTAAGACCAGGAAAAGGCATCACTGCAGTACCCCCAGGAGCCCTCCTGGGTGATCCACCACCTCCCACATGGTGCCATGGGCTCTACCCTGTCACACTCCCTGCCAGGACAAGGACTTCACACGGGTCAGGCACACATCTGTGAGCTGGCTCAGGGTGCCACGTGCTGGTTTCACCTCCTGTGCCAAGCCTTCAGAGGCAGGTAGCAGAGAGCACCAGCAGAACCCACAGCCCTCTTTTCAGGGAGAAGAAACTTGCTGCATGACACTTTTGCTAAATCATTTGTTCCTAAAAGCCATGTTCACCCTTCCTTTTCCTTGGCTGGGCCAGCCCTGGATTTTGGAAAGCACTGCATTAACCTACTTCACGCAGATTGCCTGATCCCTGTTCATGTACCACCATGGAGTACTACTCGTGGAAGGCAGTCAAATCACACACAGCAGTACTAAGCATGAAGAAGACTCGTGAAACTAGAGCTTCTAAAATATCAGTGCACCCCTTTTGGGTTAGGAGTCCTGCCCTGAGATGTCCTAAAATTGGAAAAATGACCTGAAACGGAAAGTTCGATGCCCCATCACATGAGTTTGATGCCACCTCGTGGTAGTTCCATGTCCTGATTTGCAAGGGAAAGGTTTCGCTCTTGGGATGTTTCCCAAGAGTGAGAGAAACAGTTTGGAGAAAGGATGAAGATAGACAGATGTCCAGCTCTTCACTGCTGATTTGCAGCTCCACAGCCCTGTTAATAAATGTTAGTATGAGTGTAAAACAGAGGGATTGCACACTATTCGGTAAGGTAATGTGGAAATACCTACAGGATAGAGATGTTGCCATCACAGAATATGCTGAGATGTCCTGACACAAAAATTTAGCCATAGTTGCCTCATCCTCCTGGGACCTCAGACAAACACTTCAACTGAATTCACAGTTAGATTTTCAGATTTGGAGGAGCTCTTTCCTCCCCTGGAGAGCAAATTCCCTCTCCAGCCCAGTTGTCATCATTATTTGTGCCAAGGGTGTAATAAAGGGATGAATTATCTCACCCTTTAAAGAGTGGAACAGAAATTACTAAGACTGGTACCAATATTTCAACTGAGAATTGGTTCTTTCAAAAGAAAATTGTTCCTCCTCCCCTCTCACCACTCTAGCAGAGAGTAATTTGCCAGGTGCGTTCATGGAGCTTTTGAGCCTTTCATGCAGCAAATGGCCCAAATTGCTTTTGTTTGCCTTCTGAACTGCAGGAAAGACCACTTTACAACTGCCAGAACGCATTCTTGGGCCGTTCTAATATAAAACTCTTGTGTTCATTGATTGAATAATCACAGACTGTGTACAAATTGTAGTGAAATGACTCCCTGTTCCTCGCTTTCTCCCCAAGCCTCAGTCACCCTCATATCCACAGCAGCATCATGTCAGGCCCTGCAGAAGCACTGGATCCTGAAGGCAGCATAGCTGGGACATTGCTGCAGCTGAGCTAATTACTCTTAGGTTTCAGCTTGGCTGATTAACTTTTATGTAGCCCTGTAATATCACTGGCAATTTGTTTTCAGTTCTGGAACTATCTTGGACAGTGTTAATCTGGGGGAAAAAACCTCTGCAAATCACGCAGCTCTGCCATGCAATGAGACAGATGTCATTTCACTGTCTATGTAAATGAAATTACTTTTGCAATGGTGTGTAATGCAATCTCCAGCGTTCAGGTGCTTGTCTGCACCTTTTTCACCAGACTGAACACTCCAAATGTCTAAATACAGCTGTTTGTTAAGCTGTTTACTATCTGAAGAGTTTAGAGGGAGTGTTACATTAATATTTGTTTATATCACTCTCTCAAAAACCTATTTGACTGAAATTCTTCATCTTTGCTCTTTCCTTAAAATCTGTACATTTGAATCGGATCGCAATATACAAATTGGAGTGGAACAATAAGAGATTTTCAGAGATGCCCATCTGAAGAGGCTTTAAAGGCTGAAGTGGTGGAGGCAGTGAGTGAGCAATGATCTGTGTAGCAATGAATCCTCTTTCTCTCACACATGGCCTTGTGAAAGTGGGAGCTGATATTGCCTGGCTAAGAGGTATTTTCAGCAAATTTTCAGTTTTTCTAGGGGAATGTTGCTGTTGGATGTCTTGCTTAGATGCCATGGTCTCAGGCCCTTGGATCTATTCAGAAGAGGGATCAACACCTTGAGTGGAACTGGAGCTGGTAACAACAACTCTTGCCCCCAGAGAATCCCAGGTTTGGCAGAACATCCAGTAAGTGTTACACCTGTGTTGAGTTTTGTTTAAATCACAGCAATCAAGGGAAACAAAATGCCTTTGTTGTATTTACCCTCACTTCCAGAGCCAGCAGAAGAGAAGGAAGTGAGGAGGCATTTGGATTGAGGAGAAACACAACTCTCTGCGGGCTCTTCAGTGGGGAAAAAGGCATATGAAGGAAATCAGAGAATCACAAAATCGTTTGGGTTGAAGGGACCTTAAAGCTCATCCCACCCCCTGCCATGGGCAGGGACACCTTCCACTAGCCAAGGCTGCTCCAAGCCCCATCCAACCTGGCCACTTCCAGGGATCCGGGGCAGCTGCAGCTGCTTTGGGCACCCTGTGCCAGGGCCTCCCCACCCTCCCAGGGAACAATGTGATAGGACAGTGATAGGACAAGGCTTAAGAATGTCTTAAGGCCATTCCCTGTTGTGAAAAGTCCCTCTCTAAACTGAGATGAAATCCAGCTCAAGACTTGGCAACAGAGATTAAAACATGCACTAATCCACCTTCTCCTCTGTAGTGACTGACTCTTCACTGTGTAATGGCTTCCCAAGTGGTGCAGGTGTGTTTGGGGTGGCGTATCCCACCCAGCATCTGGCTGCCTGTTGGAGAAGGTGCAGGTCCCACTCCTGTCCTGCCTGCCACCTCTGGGCAGGGGTTGCAAACCACAGGCTTAGCAAAGTCAGATGGCCACGTTCGGGTAACACAAGTCCCACTTCACACCAGTCAGCCTCTGCTCTGGTTTGTCTGTCAGTGATAAAACTGCCTGGATGTCCTGCCATCCTATGCTGGAGAGAACAAACCAGGCCAAGGTGTACTGCTGCTGAAAATCTCACCTCCCACCTGCCAGTACCCACCCAGGTTCTGGTTATACCTGTCCCTCAAATATAACCCTCCCCATGCCTTCCTCTGCTGCTGCCATGTTTGGGAAGAATGGGATCTACCTGAGAGGACTCTGCACTGCAGATCACCCAAGGAGCATCTCTTGCTGGGATCTGAGCTCTCCATAGGGAGCTAATTATTCGTGTTTTGTTTGCTGGTTCAATTTATTTTTAGTTGACAGAAACAGCTGTAAGGGGGAGAAGAAATGAGGAACAAAAGCTGACAGTATGATTAACTTTTTAACTCAAATTGCTCCTCAATTAAAAGAAGCTAAATATTCCCTGTGCTCCTGGTGCCACTTTTCCATGTTGGCAGCTGCTGTGCTCCCAGGAACATGACACGGTTTTGTGGGTGGAGGTGGAGCTGCACGGGAAAAAGGCTGTCCACAGCTGCTCCTCCCTCTGGGGTCACCTCACGGGACTGAGGGACAACGCATGAGGTGCCAGGCCCAGCATGGCCAGCACTGTGGGGTGGGCTTGGAGAAGTCATCAGGCTACCTGAACTCAGCCTCCCCAACCATAAAATGAGATCTCTAGTGAGATTTCAAAGCTATTCCAACTCCCTGCAAGAATGCGGGTGGAGAGAAGCATCCAGAGTTCATGTTCTAACAATGAAAAGCGCTTGTAAAATCCTCAAACAAATCTCATACATGCTACCAGGAACAAACCTCAGCTCTGCTGGGATTGATGATGTTTATTCAAGGTACAACACTGGGAAAGTTTCCAGCCACCGCTAATTGGGGTGCAGTCATTTCATGTCCTACAAAACAAGGGCTCCTGTTCTCACTGCTTTTAAGTCTTGGGAGTCTTAAGACTCACAAAAGTGTTCAGCCGACCGAACTCAATATCTGATTTTCCCTACATTGCTTGTTTGCCTGCCAGCCTTTTCAATACACCTCCTTATCCCACTCTGCCCTTTGCCATGTGAGGATCAGGGCTTTCCTCTGAATCCTACACTCAGGTTTGAACTTTGACTCCCAGTTGTCTGCCTAATTCCCCCTCGCCCCCACACAAGGCCAGGAAGGGGCAGGAACAGGGGTGTGCTGGGGAGGGATGAGACAAGGTTGCAGCTCAGGACATCAGAAACAGACTCTGTCCAGGCAGCCCCTGGCTCCTTCCCCCAGCAGGAATCACAGAATGGTTCAGGCTGGAAAAGACCACAGCGGTCTTCTGATCAAATGGTGCCACCTCCCTGCTGAAGCAGGGCCATCCCAGAGCACATGACACAGGATTGTGTCCAGGTGGGTTCTGAGTATCTCCAGTGAGCGAGAGTCCACCGCTGTCTGGGCAGCCTGTTCAGTGCTCAGTCATGTGCACAGGAAAGTTCTTCATGTTCAGATGGAATATCCTGTGTTCCATTTTTTGCCCGTTGCCTCTTGTGCTGGGCCCCACGGAGCAGATCCTGGTCCATGTTCTGACCTCTCCCTGCAGACACTGACAAATATGGATGAGGGCCACTCTCAGCTGTGTGTCCTCTTGAGGCTGAACAGCCCCAGCTCCCTCAGCCTTTCCTCATCAGGGAGATGCTCCAGTCCCTTCATCACCTTCCCTCTGTGGACCTGCTCCAGCAGATCCAGAGGAAGCAAGGGAGATGCTGCAGGAGCTGGAACTCTCCTGCTCTGGAGCCAGGCTGGGAGAGCTGCGGGTGTTCAGCCTGGAGAAGGCTCCAGGGAGACCTTAGAGCCCCTTCCAGTGCTTAAAGGGTCTTCAAGAGAACTGGACAGGGACTTGAGACAAGGGCCTGGAGGGACAGGACAAGAGGGAATGGCTTCCCACTGCCAGGGTTAGCTTATTAGGAAGAAATTATTGGCTGTGAGGGAGGTGAGCCTTGGCACAGGGTGCCCAGAGAAGCTGTGGCCACCCCATCTCTCTGGAAGTGTTCAAGGCCAGGATGGACAGGGGTTGGAGCAACCTGGAATAGTGGAAGGTGTTCCTGCCCATGGCAGGGAGTGGAACTGGACGGTCCTTCAGGTCCCTTCCATTCTACAATTCTATACCCGCTCCAGAAGCTCCATGTCCCTACTGTCCTGAGGAGCCCAGAACACAGCATTCCAGATGAGCCACACCAGGGCTGAACACATCCCCTCCCTGACCTGCTGGCAATGCCCTTCACACCCCAGGACCCCCCACCTTGGCCCCAGGACACATGGCTGGTCAGGGGCAGTTGCAACCCCTGGAGCCTTCTCTGCAAAGCTGCTGGCCAGCAGGTCACCCCCAGCCCGGGCTGGGACATGCAATGACATCCCTGCTGCTTTAGCTCCAGCACAGACACCCTCAGGCACTGGATGTTCAAGCTGGAGATCATCAGGCAGCAATAAGCCCCCAGTGCTCCCTCGGCCAGGTAGCCTCGGCCAAGCATAGGTGACTGTGAGCGACACCGCACCGGCAGGGACAGCTACTGCCGGCTTGGGCCAAGAGAGGAGAAAGGAATCCTGGCCCCTGGGGGATCCAGGGCCGCCGCTGTGCCCCGACCCCGCCGCCGGCCCGGGATAACGAGACCACAGGAACATGGCGACGGCGCCGTGAGGGGAAGCGCCGCGCCCCCACTTCTCCGCACCGCCCCGCACGGCAGGGGGCGCCGTGCTGCCCGCGCATGCGCCGCTGTGCCAGAGGATCGAACCGCCAACTGCCCCAATTCGAATTCGCATCCTCACCGACCAATCACAGCGCGCAGGGCGGGCCAGGCCCCGCCCCCACCGGCCTCCCGGCCAATGACAGAGCCTGCTGTGTTTAAAACAAGTGCGCGCGGGAGGTGGGCGGGGCGGTGGCGCGGCGGGCGGGCCTGGCGGGCGGGGCTCCCGCCGCTCCCGGCGCTCACTGGGCGCGCCCGCGCTGCGAGCGGGGCGTGTCAGCCCCGCAGTCCCCGCCCGCCCCCGGCGCTCCGGTCCCTCCTCCGCCTGTGCCGCTCTCTTGGAGCCGGGCAGGGCGCTGTGTCCGCCCGCTTAGTCCCCGCGGACGCGCCGCGATGAAGGCGGGCGGTGAGTGCGGATGTGTTCACGGGCTCCGTGGGTGCTGCTGTTTTCCGGGTCCTTCCGCGCTGAGGGGCGGCTCCAGAGCGGGCTCAGCCTGCTGGGCGCCTCCTGAGGAGGTCTGGGGGCGGGGGTTAACGGGATACACCGAGCCCGTGCTGAGGGACCACCGGGACCGGCAGCGGGTGGGGGCCGGGCCGACGGCTGCGCGCCCAAATTCAAACGCGGCGGGGGCGGCCCGGCCCGGCGGGGGCTCGGGGCCGGCTCTGCCCGCGCTCTGCTGCCCGCCGGGGCCGTACCTCAGCCCCTCTGTGACCTCTGGGTCGGTGGCTGTGGCTGGCGACTGAGCGCTCCTGGCCTCAAAGCCAAGGGGTCAAGATGTATATTGCGCGTGGAATAACATCTCGGGCGTCTGTGAGTTTGCAGGGTGAACAGTAATGTGCAGGAAACCCCGTTCAAAAGTAAGTGGTTTTTACTGTAACGGTGGCTGAACGATGGTACTTGATTGCCCAGAGCGATTGTGGCATCCACATCCTTGCAGTTGTTCAAAGGCATCTGGATGTGGTCCTGCCCCCCTTGGCGCGGCCGTTGGACTGGGTGACCCCCAGAGTTCTCTTCCAGCTTAAACCACTCTGGTTTCGTGAAGCAACACATTGGAAATTAACCTGTGCCACTTCCTGTCTGTAGAAATGGAGTTTTCACTGAATTGCTCATGTACCCCCTGCTCTCTGTTTGGATGCTCATATAGGCTGAACTGGCATCCCAGTTTGGGTGTCCGTTTCATTTTCATGGCAATAATACTGCTGAAGATAATACATTTTGTATATATATGTGTGCGTGTGGATATATATAAAAAAATATATATTATTGCATTGGAGTAATACTCCAGAAGATATAGGCAATGGGTCTTCCATTGGCACCCCTGGCAGCAACTGCTTGGAAAGATAGGCTTGAGTAGGCTTGGTGGTCTTCCTAATATCTCTGGTTGTGTTCCAGGGACTGGTGTCAGTTGAGAAGGAAAAGTTGGGGCATGGGGGAGGTAAATGAAATGATAACTGTGACAGTTAAACCATTTGTTACTACTGAGCAGGGACAGCTGAACTGTTTGTCCCTACTAAACATGGTCACAGGAGTCAGGGCTCAGAGGGGCTCTTGGTGAAGAACACTTGAGCATGAGCCACCCCTTCTGAGTCTCTTGGCTTCATTAACCAGTTTGAACAAGCCCTTTCTGCTCTGTGGCTTATTCTTGTGGCATTATGTGGCACGAGCTATATTTCCCTCGTTAATATGTTTGTCGCGTCCTGTGCTGCAGTGAAGAGGTGCTCAAGTGAACACCTGTGTATGTGTGTAATACTCTGTAGTACCTTTTTTCCTTGTGCTGTTCCATCACTGACTGAAGTGTCCTGTGTTTTTCTTTTCCAGTGGTTCACTGTAGATGTTCCAGATGCTTTTCTTTCCCTTCAAAGCGAAGGATAATAAAACGGCCTCGAGTCCTGACGTTCTTGAACCTCCCCGAGGATGTCCTGTTTCACATCCTGAAGGGCCTCCCTGCTGCAGACATCCTCTCAGTCAGAGCTGTAAGTGCTGTAGCTTTCCCTCTGCCAGGCACCACTGCTCAGCTCTGCCTTCAGGAGCCTGGATGCACACGGCTTCTCATCTCACAGTAAGCCTGAAGAAACCCAAAGAGTTTCTGCAGGGTTTAGATTTTTGCTATCCCAGGAACAGTTTCATTTCTCACTGCTCAAGTTAAGAGTAGCAGCAGTATTTGACTGCTTTTTGTACCTTTTCTGTGGCAATTGTCCTGCCAGATTACTGTGGCTGAACAAATTGGTTTGGTTTGGCATCTCTTGCCTTACTGCTTATCAGGCAGGCAACAAGTTAAACATAACTTGTGATTAATTAGTTACTTCTCTAAAATAAGATTGCAGAGACCTGTTCTTCTGTTGGTCCTTTTATTTTGGTAATCATTATTTTGTGTTCCCTCCATGCAGGTGCACTCACATCTTAAATACCTTGTGGATAATCATTCCAGTGTTTGGGCACATGCAAGTTTCCAAGACTTGTGGCCATCTCCAAACAATCTGAGGATGTTTGAAAGGTAAGTTTTGAACATCAAATTTGTCTGGTCTTTTAGAAGAGGTTGTTTGAAGGAAGATTAACTGTTCTAATCAGTCCTCAGTGTAGTTGGGGCATCTGACTTGTACGAAGAGGGGAAATATTTGCTTTAGGAATGAAAAAATGGCTGATTTCAGGTCTAAGCTGCAGGTGGTCACTGCTGTCTCTTTAACCAGAGCAGGACCTATTGCATATACCAAAGTTATTTCTCTTCACAGGCATTAATATTCCAGACTGGAACATAGCACATTCCCTAAAACCTCTTTCTGGTGCTTCCATGTGAATGAACAAGTGAGGTCAGGGGCTCCAGAGAATAATGCTGTTTCTAAATCTGAGATGGCTTGGTCACTTCTTGTGCAAACCAGTATATTGAAAAACAGGTGAATTTCAGTAACAAAGTTTGAGAGGGTAATAATAAATCTGCTTTAAAAAGATGGGAAACATCTTTTTATCCATCTGATTTGAAGGGGATCCATTGGTGTCAGAGGTTTCTTTAACAGGTTTAAATGTCATGATAATGGTTTTGCTTCTGACTGTCACCTCTTTTCTTTCTGAGGCAGACCACTATGTGCACATCAGTTTGGGAGGGAGGAACACAAGGGCTTCATGTTTTGATGCATGTCCTTCAGGGCACAAGGACCAAACTGTGGATTCTGGTGCTAGGAAGGATTTCAACCTCAAGTGTCTTCTCTGTTTGCCCTTCAGGGCTGCTGAAAGTGGTAACTTTGAAGCTGCTGTGAAGCTGAGTTTGGCATACCTGTACAACGAAGGCCGTAAGTGTGGGAGTTTGTCCTGGGGCTTTGGGACCATGACATAGCACAAGGAAGTTTTACATTGCTCTGCTTAGGCACTTGCCAGGAAGCTGCCAGGTGTTCAGTGATGGGACAGGATAGAACCTGGGAATTCAGGGTTAGGAGTTATCCTCTGCAAACTTGTGATCAAACTCGGCTACTTTGGTATTGTGATAAATGTATCAAAAGGGCCTGAAAAGTGACAGGAGGAGCCTCCTCGCACAGGGTCCTGGCAAGGCAGTTGGTATTTGCAGACTGAACTCCCCAACTTAGGTTATGTGTTCCTACAGCCTGACTGTAGTAAGATTTTCCTTCTTTAGCAATCTCCGTGATTTTTAAGGCTCTAAAGGAAAGAGACAGTTCAACCTTTTCCTGATTGTTTCCTCGTGTGTCTTGGTTTGACTGAATGCCAAGCAAGCATTGTGAACAAACTCTACTTGATTCCTGGCTTTCTCTCCGGTTCAGTGTCCATCACGGGCCATGGGCGTGCAGAAGTGAACGGAATAAAGGCGTCTCACTACTTCAGCTTGGCAGAGCACCTGAATGTGTGTGCAGTCCCCTTTATCTGGCTGTTCATCCGTCCTCCCTGGTCCTTCTCTGGAAGCTGCTGTAAAGCTGTGGTCTACGAGAGTCTGAAGGCAGAGTGTCAGCTCGACAAGGTCAGGTTTCTTTCTGCCCTTGGCTTTACCTTACGTCAGTAACTGTGTCTCATTATTTTGGAAAAAATACTTTTGTTTCCCCAAGGAGCCTCTGACTGTGGCTCAGACATTTTATTGAACTCATTGCCAAACTGCACATGAGAGATCATGAGTGCTGGAGGCCTGTAGCGTCTCTTCTGAGAGGTTCAGTGCTATCTCAGGGATAACAAAACATAGAGAAAAGCAAGGGGGAGGAGTGATTGAAAGATAAACCAAAACTGTAGTCTGGAATTACTAGCAAGAATTGCTGTGGTTTAACAATGCTTTGTCTTGATGCTTTCTTCAGGCTCAGAAAGGATCTATTCTCCACAGCTTGGCTAAGGTCTTGAATTTCTTTGAGGTGAGCATTATTTCTGATGTGATGGGTTTGGGTTTTTTTTGTGGTGATGCTAATGCTGTTTACCTTGATTAAAAAAAAAATAAATCACCCAGATGCTCTTTTACTCCTCAAGTGGCCCAGGAGTTTCTGTTCTCATGAGGTTAATTTACTGGTTGTTTAAAGGAACATTATTAACTTACTTTATTGAATTGTACAAACAGTGAAATTAATTTTGGCTTAATTATGGGCTTGCAGTATGTTCAGGTCTCAAAGGAGGTCTTCCAGTTGTAGTGCCTAGCAAAACAAAAACTAAAATAAAAAGCCTTCAGTGGCAAGCAAGCCAAACAGCATTTGTCTGGCTGAGGAGAAGCTCTCAGAGCATGCATCTGCAAATGGCAGCACTGAGTGGAAGTGGGAGCATTCCTGAGAGGCTGCCAAGGAATGGATTCTGCTGTGTAGCTTTAGCACAGTATTCTGTAGCTTCTGAAATGTTGAGGCATCCACTTGTTTGGACAGAAAGAATACCAATATATGCCTTTTGTTTTTAGGATGAAGGAAAAAAAAAAGAATCCCTTGAAATGCTTGAAGAATCATCAAAACAGGGTTGTTTAATCAGCTCCTACCTCCTTTGGGAAAACAACAGAAAAGCTGCTGTAAGTAGTCATTTTTTGTCTCTAGACAACTTTTACACTAACTTCAGGATCTCTGTTATGTGCAAGAAATGTCCTCAGAAAGCAATTGCTGTTCCTCAGAGCTTACCTTCTTAAACAAGGAGAGTGCTAAGAACTCTCTGAAATGAGCTTTGGTGTCTGCCTGGCTACAAGCAGTTGTAGCCAAGGTGCCACAGAAGTTGCTTTAGTCCAACTCTGCTGAAGGCTTGGGCACTGCTGGCCAGTGATCCCAGGGCTCTGGGAAACAGGAGGGGGAGGCTCCTGCCTTGTCATTAATAAATCTGCCAAAGCTCTCACCTTGGAATCCTGAGTGACTGCTCTCATTTCCTGTGAGACCTTGGGCAAGAACTGAAAAAGGGTTCTTAAAAACAGTGATGTCATGATGAGAAACAGACCTGTTGCTGAAATAATGGATGTACCTCCAGGTAGTGTTTTTTCTCTGGATATTGGTGCTACAATGCCTCTGTTTGCTGTGTAAAGGCTGTGGGTTTTTACATCTGTTTGTGTTGCTCTCTGTAGATGTCGGATCCTGGCAGATACCTCCAAAGTCTCAGGAAGCTACGAGACTACGCAGCCAAGGGCTGCTGGGAAGCACAGGTAAGACTGAGTTTTCCCAGAAAGAGTCTTTATTTGGTCCTTTCTGTGCTGCCATTGTAAGTTTAGATTTCTCTTTTTAGAAGCAGGACCAGCATTGCTGAGTAATGTCTTTATGTGCACGTCTGTATCTACTCTGCAGATTCTCTTCTTTGGGAAATTACTGCACACCTGTGGCAGAATGGAGTAAAGATGCATCTTTTGATGACTGGCCCTAAATAATCTGTGTGCTCAACATTTAAACAAACTAAGAACTACCAGTTCAAGTAGTTTGTCATGTTCACTGTTTTCAGCAGGAAAATTAGAGGACCATCCTCTGCTGCCCTAGTTTTCATTTGGTAAAATAAGCATACTTTCTTTTGTGTTCTCTCTACTACAGATAGCTTTAGCCAAAGCTTGTGGGAATGGAAACCAACTAGGATTAGAAGCAAAATCTTCCAGGGAAATGGTTTCTCAAATCTTTCAAGCTTCCCTTCCTATCAGCAAGCAAAGCATCTTCACTGTGCAGAAAGGAATGAATGAAATAATGAGGTAGGAACTTGGATCCAGGAGTGAGGCCCCACAGCAGAAACCATTCCTTATTTCCCTCCACATCTCTACATTCCCTCTACAGCTTTTCTGGGCAATCTGTGCCAGGGCCTCACAGGGAAGAATTTCTTCGCAATATCCCATCTAGCCCTGCCATCTGTCAGTGTGAAGCCATTCTCCCTTGTCCAAAGTCCTTATTGGCTCCTTCCCTGAATAAACACCCACAGCAGTGTCACCTGTGTTAGCCTGCCCTTATCTGTAAGTCCCTTATCTTCTTTTTAGGTAGATTTTGATCCATTCTGGTTGCTCTCTCACATGTAGGGCAGCTCCACCAACTTCCCCTTGCTGGCATTCCTTTCCTAAAAAAGCACATTACCATCCGTGGCAGCATTCCAGCCACATGGGTGTCCCACCATGGCTCTGTAATGGCAATGGGATCGTGGCCCTGTGACCACACACACATCTCCAGCTCCTCCACTGTGTGTGTTGGTGTGCAGGGAGGGGATGGAGCAGGCAGGTTTTCCAGGAGGGCTGCAAGAAAACCCACCACAGCCACAACCCCACTTGAGGGAGTTGGCTCTTCTCTTGGGAGGCATCTCAGGAAGACTTATCCCTGCTCTGCTTGGCCTGGCTCATTCCTCACTTGGATGTCATGGTGTGGGACACCACTTCCCAAGTCCTTCCTTAAGTCTCTCTTCCTGTTCTAGGTATATCCTGGTGGATTGGCTGGTGGAAGTGGCTACCATGAAGGACTTTTCTAGCCTGTGCCTTCACATGACAGTGGGATGTGTGGATCGTTACTTGAAGCTGAGACCTGTACCTCGTGCTCGGCTCCAGCTTTTGGGAATAGCCTGCATGGTCATTTGCACACGGTGAGGGTTCTGGCTGGTGAGCAGGGGTGGTCATTGTGATCATCCAGATTCTTTCCTGCAGCTCAAACTTCTCCCCCAACCCCATCCCTTGCTTGTAATACTGGAAAGACTCTCTGACTTCCCTCTACTTTGACTGCTGCTTAACTGCGTTTACATACAAACACAGACTCTAGATGAGGCAAAAAAGGTAGTTCCTTGCAGGTTTTTTTCTTATTTAGACACATGATCATAGCTGTGGATTGCTCTAAATGCATTCCTTCAGCAACTGGAGTCTTTGATACCATATTGGCATGAGAAAGCTGGAAAGGAGTAACAGCAGCAGTGATCCATAGTTGAGCCTGTTACACTCAGATGAACTGCAAGGGCTGGTGGAAGATTATCCTTCTGTGTTCATTTCCTTAATATCTTGCATCTCAGCCTAGGAGAGGCTTCATAGATGAAGCATTAGGATCACAGAATCACAGACTGGTTTGAGTTAGATTGTCTCATTACACCCCTCTGCCATGGGCAGGGACACCTTCCACTGTCCCAGGCTGCTCCAAGCCCCAAAGTCCAGCCTGGCCTTGGATACTTCCAGGGATCCAGGGGCAGCCACAGCTTCTCTGGGCACCCTGTGCCAGGGCCTCAGCACTCACAGCCAAGAATTTCTTCTGTATTAGGAAGAACATTCCAGATTAGGAATGTTCCAGTAGGTAGTTCGATCTTACAGAATGAAATTAAGAGCTGCAATGCTTTCTTTCCTGGTCTACCTGGGAAAGTACCTTGTGAAGTTATTTAACTCTGGTCATTGTGGATGGATTATCTGCCATGAGTGCACAAATCCCCTTTCTGCTGGGGCTAACTGGTTATTTAACATTGCAGTTTCATCAGCAAAGAGATGCTGACGATACGGGAAGCTGTGTGGCTGACAGACAACTCCTACAAATATGAAGAGTTGGTCAGAATGATGGGCGAGATCATTTCTGCCTTAGAAGGAAAGATAAGGGTGAGTTTGGAAAGTAGATGTAATATTTCCCCCCACCATTGGGCTGCTAGTCAAGTCAGGCTGTAGCAGTTCTCATCTAAGGAGTTGGGGGTTTCTGTCGGTGTTCTCAATCAGCTGTGGAGCCTGTGCATGTCTCAGAGCATGCAGATACAGAAACCTCTGCCTTCTCTAGAGATTAAAACTTCAATTTTAAGAAGCCATTTATTCTCTCACTGGAGAATGTTTCAACGTCAATGTAGTAGTTAAACAAAAAAGCCCCAAACAAACAAAACCCAGCACCTGGAAACAGCTGTTCTAAATGCTTTGTGCTGGTCTTGTATTTCCAACCTCTGTTCTCCTTTCTGCACTAGATACCCACCATTTTGGACTACAAAGAAGTTCTGTCAAGCATCGTCTCACTGGAGAGAAGAACTCTTCACCTGTACAGCTTCATCTGTGAGCTGTCCCTCCTGAACACGAGCCTCAGTGTGTACTCCCCAGCCCAGCTGGCTGCTGCTGCACTGCTGCTGGCCAAGATGCTGCATGGGCAAGGTAAGCCATCTTACCTCAAGTGGAGCTGTAGCATGGTGTGCCAGTCTGCCTTCTCTTTCTAGGGAGATTTTTTTGGGGTGTTAGCTTGTCTTTAGGCAAGATGTCCCAGTCACTTGGCTGGGGGAGGTGGAGAGAAGAGTGGAGAAGAGGAGGACAGGTATAAGAATTCAGAATGAAGAGCTGAGTTCAGCCTGTTTGGCTGTATTGGGCAACCAAGATGACTAGAGGGCTGGAACAGCTCTGCTGTGAGGAAAGGCTGGGAGAATTGGGATTGTTCAGCCTGGAGAAGAAAAGCTTCAGTGTTACCTAATTGTGGCCTTCCAGTACCTGAAGGGAGCTGACAGGAGACATGGGCAGAGTCTACTTACAAGGGCCTAGAGATACAGGACAAGGGGGAATGGCTTCCCACTGCCAGAGGGCAGGGATGAATGGGATACTGGGAAGGAATTGTTCCCTGGGAGGGTGGGCAGGCCCTGGCACAGGGCAGCTGTGGCTGCCACACACAGCAGCTGGGGCTGCCCCTGGATCCCTGGCAGTGCCCAAGGCCAGGCTGGACATTGGGGCTTGGAGCAGCCTGGGCCAGTGGAAGGTGTCCCTGCCCATGGCAGGGGGTGGAATGAGATGGGCTTTGAAGTCCCTTCCAACTCAAACCATTCCATGATTTTCTGATTCTATTTTACCTCTTAATAGCAGTGATGAACTGGAGCATTAGCATCAGATGATGCAAGCTTTGTGTTTCAATGACACTGAAGATTTCTATCTTTAGGTATAACATCAGTTTGGCAATAAACTTATCCTTGAAGCCAGTTGTGAACATGAACAAACTATGGACAGGCATAAGCTTGCAAAGATCATGATCTTTATCCTGTTAAAAAAAAAAAGCTGTCTGACTACAGAACTACTGCACTTTATGAATATATAATTCAATACATGAATGTGCACTCTCTTCTCCAGCACACCCCTGGACCAGCCAGCTGTCTGAGTGCACTGGTTTCTCTCAAGAAGACCTCTTGCCCTGTGTGCTGAGCCTCCACCAAAAGTGGTAATGGTTTTGGGACTCTTTGGGGGGGCACATGACTACTTGGATTGCAGCTCTTGCAGATGTGCTGCACCTGTACAGTCAGCCCTTCCCAGTGAAGGAGGGGCCTTTGGGTAACTGCCTTGCTCCCCTGCACAAGGCACTAAGATTCACTTCAGGGACAGCTGTTCTATTTCTGCCAGCTGGTCTGGCCCTGGGTCACAAAAAATGGGGACAGAAAAGGAATTAGATGCTCACATGCTCAGAAGCCACCAGGTGTCCTGATGAAGCTGCTGAAACACCAACTGCCTTACACAGCACTGAGGGGCACAGAGGGACAGTACCTAACTTGGCGGGTTTTCTTAATATTGTTTCATAGAATCTGTTCTAAGATGGGGGTTTTAATCTTTCTTTGCAGCTTCCACGACGATGTCCCAAAGGACTATAGGCAGGTGTCCCTAATGGCAGTGAAACAGCGATTTGAAGACGAGCGCTATGAAGAAATAGGCAAAGAACAGGTGGGTGAGCTGTGGCTGCATCTGCTGCTGCCTGACACCCAGAGCAGAGCTGCTGCCCCATGGCAGGCTGGGTGAATAAAGTGGCAGTTTAAAACTTGAGTTGCAGGGACTCTTAATTGGTGTTTGAGTGCTTGTGGGAAGAACTTGCTGGGACAGATTTCTCCTACAAAATAAATAGCCTCCTTCTGGCTATTTAGTTCTTATGACAATCTCATGGTCTAATTCTTGTAGGCACTTTCATTTTTTTTATCTATTTCTTTATTTAATATTTTAGGTTATGAGTTACAGCCAGCTCTGTTCATTGTTGGGTGTGAAACAGGAGGACCCAGCACCCAGTCCCTTGCACAGGAACGTGGTGGAAATTCAGACTTTTCTCAGCTCTCCCTCTGGAAAGAGAGCTAAAAGGTGAGTGTAACTCATGGCTGTCAGTGGCTCTGAAGATCAGCCCGAGGCTTTCCTCCTCTCTGGTACCCTGAGGTTTCATTCCTAAATACAGTAAGTTTTCCTGTCATCATCTTGACATACCTATTTAAAAGAGCTAGAAAAGCCTTGGCTTTTAACATGTGATTTCTGGGGTTTTTTGCTATAGAAGGAGGGAAGACAGCATTCAGGATGACAGAGGCAGCTTTGTGACTACACCCACAGCAGAGCTGTCCTCCCAGGAAGAAAGTCTGCTGGACAACTTCCTCGACTGGAGTTTAGATTCCTGCTCTGGTTATGAAGGTGATCAGGAAAGCGAAGGCGAGCGAGAAGGAGATGGTGAGCAGTTTATTCTTAGAAAAAGCAGCCAAGAAGATTAAACCTGTCTTTTCATTTTTGCTTAAAACTGTTTCTCAGGCACCAGATGCCTGAACTTTCAGCTGAAGACCAGTTGGAAAAACTCTTCCCCTTCCCCCGTGGTTATAATTGTTAAACTCTCTCAGAGGTATCTATCTGTTCTTTCTCTGCACTGCTTCAGAACATGATGACGGGTTTTGTATTTGCTCAGCATTTCAAAGTCAGGCTGTTTGCAGTGCACCAAATGTGATGAACGAGCCACTGTCTTAGAAACACTAATTAGCTGTTGGGTTTTGCTGACCCTGGGCCTGGCTGCTCATTTTCTAACAGCTTAGTACCTGTTCAGATAGTCTGAGGGAAGAAAAGATGCTGTGTGAGCAGACAGAAGGTTGACTCTTGCTTGGCTTTTTTCTGCTTGGCTCTGTGCTGAGTGCCTACTTGGTGCTGGATTGGGACAAACTAAGGTTTCTCTTCTCCCATCCTGCAGTGACCAGCCCCAGTGGGATCCTGGATGTGACAGTGCTGTACCTGGACCCTGCAGAGCACTGTGCCCAAGACTCCAGTGATGAGGACAGCCTGCCTGGGGAGTGGGATGGCTCCAGGGCACCCCACAGGGAGGGGGAGTTGCCAGGGGCATATCTCACCCCAAGGAATCCCAACCCAGAGGGGAGCTCGGGCTACTCTTCTGTCAACACTGCCAGTCCTACATCTTCTGTTGAAGGCAGCCCTGGAGCTCCTCCCAAACCTACCTCAGCACTGCCCCACAGCAATGCCATGAACAGGGAGCCCTGCCAGCCCCATTACCTGCACAGGAGGCAAGTCAAGAGAAAAAACATGGCAGAACACACTGAAGAAAGGCTGAACTTGGGCTTCTTAAGCCTCTGATTTCTTCATGCTTTTAACTTTTCCAGGATTCCTGGAAACTGTATTTCTGTTGCAGTCATACAGGGATGGTAGTGAATAATTGTAAATACCTCCAAAAGAACAACCCCCTTCCCTTCAACCTTGTCTATCTTGTACATCTGGGCTATTTCCTCCCTTCACAGCTGCCTTTTTACGTATCCCCTATTGTCTCATCCTCTGCTAAGGTTCTGCTCTCTCTCTAAAACTTTATAGCCCAGTTGTCATCCCTCTTAGTGACAGAAAAGAACTGTCCTGTCCCTTGCTTCCTCTGAGGCCTGGCACTATGAATGAAATGAATTGACAGTGGTTCTCAAGTTCCTGAATGTAACACTATGCTTGAACTCTTCCACTTGAAAGACCTATTTTGAGGTTGTGCTGCCTTTTTACTCTGTCCAGGTCTCCCTCAGCTCCCTTCTCTTCTTGTCTATGGCATTTGCTGCACTGATACAAGGTTTTTATTGAAAAACCCCAGAGGTAAATGAAGGCTCACTGCAGGTCTGAGCTGCTCTCTCACCTACCTCTCACATGGTTTAAACCTCATTTGCCTCTTCTCTTGTTGCCATGTTTTCCTCACCTGAAAAATCCTTCTGTGCCTTAACACATAGTGAACATTGGAATACCAAGGTACAAGACTTCAAAAAGATGTCACTGAAGTTAACACTGGAACTGGACTCCAGGACTCTTTAGAAGTTACTGTGGCATTGGCAACAGTTCAGATACACACAGTGTAGTGAGTGTTTACTGTCTATTTTTTTTATAAATCATTTTGTTATTAGAGATGGGTCCCGGTCTTCCTTCCCCTCATTCCGTGGCCTGAGGCTTGGAGAACTGCTGGGATGAGGTCAGGGTTTAGCCCTGAGCTGAGTTCTAATGGTTAAATTGCAGTGGCACTGCCTGAAGGCTATTTACACAAATCTCACAAGGAGCACAGGGCTCAAACCACCCTCACAACCCTACAGGAGCCCCAGAAAGGCCTTGAATGTGCCAAATAGCCAACAGCAGCCTTGAGTACTTGTCCACAAAGTTTATTACAAAACCATGTACTGCCACTCTCGTTCAAAAAAGAAAATCCCTGATTCGGTTTCCTGGCTCACGGTGGCTCCACTGCAGTTCTCCAGCTACTGCTTCC
Source organism: Corvus hawaiiensis (assembly GCF_020740725.1). Classification (NCBI taxonomy): domain Eukaryota; kingdom Metazoa; phylum Chordata; class Aves; order Passeriformes; family Corvidae; genus Corvus; species Corvus hawaiiensis. The sequence continues at coordinate 15,562,714 of NC_063228.1, read as the reverse complement.
CCTGAGCTGCCATGCAGGAGTGTCTTCACATTAACTTGGTACAGCAGCAGCTCAGACTTCAGCACTGGGTCACATTAACATGGGAAGAAAACGCTTATAAAAACCTCTCTCATTCTAAAACTAGTAAAAGTTAAAATATATCTGGGAAAGGCCTCACTGCAGAAAGCTCTGAACTCTTCTTGTGCAAGTTTTCTTGATCTGAAAAAATAAAAGCAGAGAAGGGGAAGATGAATCAGTTTAAACTCCTTCCCACAAAGAGGAAATTAGGTGAAGAGTTGGTTCTGTGTTCCTGCTGCTGGATGCAGAGCCTTGGCTGATGCAGCCCTGCACTAAAACCGTATCTGGTTCTGTATCAAGCCTCACTCTTGGAGGTGCCTCATGGCTAAAACAGCACCTGGGCTTGAGAACCACCACTGCCTCAGGGCTGAGGCACTAAAACCAGAACTACAGGCTGCTTTCTGAGAGAGAAAAGCAAAAAGTACAGCCCAGAGCTTCAGATTTAAAAAAAGAAAAAATTACCAAGATGGCATGAGTTTGCATCACCTCCCCAGCCCTGCAGCCCCCTTCAGCCTTTAGTAACCCTTGTTGTATTCCTTCATGAGCAAGTTATTTCCAGAAAAACTTGAGGAAACATAGCCTGGCTTTGTGTAGCACTGGACTGGCTTCAATAGGGAATGACAGGAGGAGCAGGTTGGTCTCAGCTGGAGCGATGTCACAGCTGCGCCTGCTCTGCCCTCACCTGCCTGTGGCAGCACAGGGCACACGCAGCAGCTCCCAGCACTCACCTAGGGCACTACTCGGACATCCACAGAGTCATAAGCTGAAGCTTTCATCTTTTCCAGTGCCTTCCCAAAGAGCTGCCGCAGGGCCGTGTAGTCAGGCTTCTCCTCGTACTCCAGTGCCATCACCTGCTCCAGGTAGCTCTCCAGGCCATCTGCAAAGAGACTCACACTGGAGCAGCACAGAAACTCCAGCTGCCAAATGGCCATTTCAGGCTGCTTGTCCTACGGCCAGCTCACCCACCCTCCCAGGCAGCTGCACAGAGAGGAAAACCAAACCACAGCTAATATGAAGCTCAAAGACAGAATCACAGAATTACAGAATAAAATAGAATCACCAGCTGGCTTGGGTTGGAAGGGACCTTGAAGCCCATCTCCTTCCACCCCCTGCCATGGGCAGGGACACCTTCCACTAGCCCAGGTTGCTCCAAGCCTGTCCAACCTGGCCTTGGACACTTCAGGCATGGGGCAGCCACAGCTTCTCTGGGCAACAAAATGGGATGGGGAAGTGACCTCTAGCTCCAGATGCTGCATTTCTAAACCCACCAGAACACCTGTCCCTTCAGCAAGGTTCATGAAAGCAGATCATGGGAAGCAGCCCTTGTTCTCCTGTACGAGAGAACAAGGGATTTGTTCCCAGCCTGCGAGATAATTCATGCTTGGTCACCATCACCATTAGAAGCCACTCTGGACCAGCAGCCCAGCAGAGAAAGTTCTGGCTTCAGGCACAGTCAGTCCTCCATCCCTGAGTCCCATTGCCACTGAGAGCAAGCCCATACCTGGAATGGATCTCTGCCTGAAGCACAGTCGGAGAAGGCATCTCACATCCTGTCTGTACCTGGAATAGTCAGCATAGAGTCCTGTCAGGTGAGAAGCAATGGACCAGGTGCCTGAGCACCTGGCATTGACAACAGGGACAAAAAAAATCCCCAGAAGGCTGAATTCAGATGGCCATGTTCTGGATGAAGCAGAACTTGGGGTTCACCAAACACCCTGGGGCCAGGCTCAGCCTTGGCTGCAGGATGTACCACAGCCCAACAGCGTATCATGACCAGGGGATTTCAGTCACAAACCCCCCTTGCTGCTTTCTGCTAAGCATTTCCCAAAAGAGTAGATGACTTCTCCTACCTTTCTTTCTGTTCCACCACAGCTCCTACTTTGTCCAGCTCATCAGACCAAGGCAAAATGCCACAGAGCCATTTCAGAAGACAGTAGCCCAGAGATTCCAAGTCACTCCGTCGAGATGGTCCTGATGGGAAGCACGAGACATTCACACGTCACTCATGAAGGGGCAGAAGTAAAGAAATCCAAGAGCTTCATGAGATGTGCTCTGGGATATCAATACTCCTGGGAGCCTGCTAACTCAAATAGTTTAGGAATCACCTCCCAGCCTCTGAGGGAAGATTTCCTGAACACTGTGAAAGAGCAGTCACATCCCAGCCAGGAGAAGGATGGAATTTGGCACAGGCTGCCCAGGGTAGTGTGAAGTCCCCATCCCTAAAGGGATTTAAAAGTCATGTAGATGTGGCACTTGGAAAGTTGGGTTAGTGGTGACCTTGGCAGTGCTGGGTTTACAGCTGGACTCAATGATCTTAAAAGGTCTTTTCCAACCAAAGTGATTCTATGATTTAAATGCCCTTCCAGCTCTCATTGCTTCAAGGTCAGAGCACAGCCTGCTGCAAATCTGTTTCGGGCAGGGATCCAGTCTGGCTTGAAACAGATCCCTGCTAAGCTAGCACGAAGGGCTGTTTTCTATTCCCCACACGCCTCCAGCAGCCAAGGCTCCAGATGGAGCAGGAACATCCCTGCTGCAGTCACTGAGTGACCTGGCAAGTCCCAACACAGCAGCCATCAGGAGGCAGGAGTGAACAGCCCAAACAGGAACGCAGTTCCTGGTGCATGTGAATGCCTGGAAAGCAGCAGTACCAGCAACACCAGCGAGGAGCCCCAGCTCCAGGGCACCACCACAGGAACAGCTCCAGCACGTGTCACAAACCCCGACCCACCTGCGCCCTTGTGGCTGTCCAGGCTGATGAACTCCACCGTGCCCTCGTGAGGGGTCCTGCTGCCCTCGCGCCGAGCCACGTGCTTCCCCCCGGGGCAGTACCGGAACGCAAAGCCATAGCCAGCAAGGGTCACCTGCAGGCCAGCACAGAGCACCCACCTGAGTGAGGTGCAGCCCCCAGTGCTGCCCCACAGCCCCTACCTGAGCACTGCCTAGCCTGCTCTGCTGGCTGCCCAAGGCAGGGACCTGGGGGCTCCCTTATCCCCTATCAAAATCCCACCTCCAGTGCCCTTCCCTGGCAGCACTGCTCCTGTTCCCTACCTGTGTGAGGTCTGCTGGGTTCAAATAGATGTTCTCAGCAGTGATGTCCCCATGCACATACTCATTCTCATGAATGTACTCCAGGCAGTCTAGCTGGGAATAAACAGGGGAAGCATATCAGATCCATGCAGGCTCCTGCAGCACCCTGGTTATCACTGAGCTGGACCTTCCCCAGCTCCCTGCAGCCATGGGGAAGAGCACTAAAAACACCACATCTCACAGCCTTCAAGTTCAAAGGTCAGGTCTTAGTCATTCTTCTTATCCCAAATTCCTTCAAGGTGACACAGTGCTGAAAGGATGCTACTGAAGTTTACAGGAGGCTTGAAAGATGCTACTTAAGACACCCCACCCAAGCCCCTGGAGGAGCTTTAAAACACCTCTGGGCGATCCAGAAGGAAGTTAGAAGTATTTTCTGAAAAAGTCTCTTGGGAAGGATTGGTTGTCCACATACCACGCGAATTGCAATCTGAAAAGCTGCCTTCTCCCTCAGCAGGTGCAGGCCATCGCTCAGGACCAACTGAAGAGATCGCCCCAAGTCAGAGAACACCAAAAACCTGCAGGAGAAAAGGGCTTTGCACATGGCAGTACCTGCCTGGTTTGGAGACCCTGTGACACTTGTCAAGTGATCCACTGGACCCCACTTTGACTCCAAGCTGACCTGGGCAAACACTTCTTGACTTTTGGTGAGAGAAAAACTTCTTATAAAGGAGACAGATGTGCTCGTCATGTGCTGCAGACACACAGCCTGAGTCTCCCCTTTGTGTTAAGTGTCAAGGACCAGAATAAGGTGTCTCCTGTCCTGAGCAGCAAAAGCAGTAACTTCACCAGCAACACAAGGACTGAAGGAAACAAAGCAATGAGAGGCAAAGCATTTAATAAATGACAGGAGCAGTGCCTAAGGTCAGGAGCCCAGGGGACAATGACAAAAGGACTAGCAGACAGCAAGCAGAGGAGAGGGAAAGCCAGAGATGCTCAGGCAGCCCAAGAGCTCGGTCATCTCACCTGTAGCTGTCTGCATGCAGTCCAAAGCCAACGCAATTGGGGATGCCCAGCAGCGGCACGGAATGCCACCTCTTCCACTTCTCCACTACAAGGGGAGAGAAGAGGACAGTGCAGCAGATGCTGCTGAGGAGCTCCAGGAGGAAGGAGTTAGGGATGCTCCCCCTCTGAAGGTCTGCTCTGCCCTGGACAGCTGACAGTGGGAAGCCTCTCATGCTGACTCTGTTCCCAGAATTCCAGTCTGATGTGGGGGAGTATTGGCATGTCAATGCATATAGCACTGTAGAGCGGGAATAGAACGGGGAAGATTCTGGGAATACCAGAGCAGGCTAAGGCATGGGATTGCTACAGGGCTAGGGAAAACAAGGAGAGGGGGGAGAGAGAGGGGGATGGACAAGCAGATTTTTACAGTTCTTCTAGAAGTGTAGATTTGACATAAATTCCTCCATCCCCCCTGCCCACATTCTCTGGGCAGCTTTGCTCTTGCTCAGGTTTTGGGATCAATGGAGTTGATACCAGAGAGCAGCTGACAGAACCACCCATGGAAGAGGGACAGGAGAGTGAGCCAAGGTGAGTCAGGCTGCAGAGCTGGACAGCTCCCAGACACATCAAGACAGAGTGAGGAGAGTGAGAAAGCTGTGCTCATACTGCACTGTCCTACAGCACACCGACTGCTGGGAGAACTGGCACTGACTGAACTCCTCAGCACTCTGGCACTAACTGAGCAGGGGATTAATTTATCCTAGCCTGGCCTTCCAAGAGATTCACGTAACTGTTGAGAGAGGAATGCCAGTTATCCTTAGTCCTTGCCCTCCCAAGAAGCACCAACCTGTGCCTGCCTTGGCAGCTCGCTGGAAGAAATTCTGTTCATTGTAGATCCTCCCATCTTTGGTATCCTAAAGGGAACAGGAAGGAGGAGCATTACTTCAGCCACACACATCCTGCTGGAAAGGGAAACTTGGGTAAGATTTCTACAAAACATTCACTACTCATTTTAAGGAAAGCAAAGATCAACTAACAGAGCTGAGAACAGAGCTCAGGTGTCTTGGTTCCCTATTTAATGCTGCCCCTAACAACCACATAAACTCTGAGCATCAGCACAGAGCAGGGGAGGGGCCATCTCAGGCTGGGCCTTTCCAGCAGCCCATTTACAGCTGTCTGAGGGTTAACAACAGCCAGGCAGTGCAGCCCAGGCACAGCATGGAGAGAGCTCTGGTCCCAGAGCTCTTACGTTAAAGGGAGCCAGACATGATCTTCTCAGCCACAGCAGGGATGAGGGTATTTCTACAAACTATTGAGGCAAGTCTCAACAGAGAGCTGTAATATCTATTCTAGCTGTGAGAAAGTGAGAGAAAAAAGTCTGCCTTTGTAACATTTGAGATCTTGCTGTCATCGAGTGACCTCGACTACACACAGTTTACACTCAGTATGGCTGTGCCTACACACTCATTCCACACTAACTCAGAACAGCAGCTATCATGCATGGGAGAAAGCAGCAGTGTTCTGTTCTACCTGGTTTGATACAAAACTGGTATCAAAGGTAGCTGGAGGAACAGCAGGCTCCCGACAACACAGACCACATCCCAGAGGGTATTTCACTCTGCATCCTGCCTGTGAGCCCATGTGGGCCATCAAACCCCAGAGCCAAAATGCTCTCATGTGCCATATCACACTCCACAGTGCTCAGCAGACCACCGAGCAGCCAAAAGGTGCAAAACAGAGAAGCTGGGAGTGTTGCCTACAGAAGTGATTACACTTTCCCACCTACTGGTTTTAGTTTTGTGGCACTTAGCAGATTTTTCTCATCAACACTGTATTCCTTCTCCATCCTCTTACATGTCTCCTCTGACAAAAGGCAGAGGGATTATCTGAGTGCCTGAGTGCCTGCAAGAGCCCCACGGAGCCATAAGTCAGCACTGGCCCTCCTACAGACCAGCAACCCCCAAGAGCCACAGCAGACAAGAAAACAGTCTTTCAGCTCTGGTTTGTGAGCTACTGAAAATCAATTGACTGAATTCCCACCACAGAACTGGAAATAACACATTTCTGGAGAACCCAAGGTATTGACAAGTGCCTGGAAAGCTGGCTCAGAACTCCAACTATAATTCCTATTTGATTTCAGAGTGTGCTCTGACTTCACACAGTGTCTCCATGCTGGCTCTCACACAGCCTCAGCATAGCACCAAATTCCAACCTCTCCAGTTTCCCCAGACTTCAGCAGGGTGTGTGCACACCTGCCAGAGAGGAGAAAAGTTGGTCTGATATTCCTGAATCAAGGTATCCACCTCACACCACCAAGTTCACTTCTGCAGGTTCCTGAGCCTGGTCAATCAAAGCAGCAACCTTCTGTGATTAAGGCTTCGGGGTTTTTTTGGTCCTTGTATCCATTTTCTTCATACCTTTAACAGAAAAGCCAACTGGTACTGAAATCCCAGCACAATACCATCAGGGGGTTGTATCCAGCTCCCTAGCAGGGGCCTCTCTGACCATTCTCTCCAGATTCTTCAGATACTCTCAGCCAAACAGGTCCACACACAGTACTCTATGCACTATTCCTTACCCAAACAGATCAAAACTCACAAGTTTGAGGGAGTAGCTTTGCTTTTGAGGACAGGTTCCAGATGCTGACTGCGCTGTGAAAGGATGGAACAGATGTGGTTACAGGAGCATCAAAAAGAGGTTTTGAATCATTGAGTGCAGCCTGTGCAGCTGGATTTACTCATCCTCTGCTTCTTTCCCTTGAGCTTTGCAAAGCAACCTCTGTGACAGCGCCTTCCCAGATCACTACAAAATAGTTCTTACCTTGTTCCAGGGGCTCAGCACCCTGACATGCTGTGAGTGCAGTTCTGCTTAAGTCACAGAAGCATCGGGGCATGGCTACAGTATGGGGGTGCTTTGAGGGGTATATAAAGAATAGATCATTAGTAGAACCTCAAACGCATCCCCAAATTTATTTGCTGAGCATTCCCTCCAGCTCACTCCATGGTTTTGACAAATCTGTGAGGGATGCCAAGTCCCTCTGCTCTGTATGGATGTTAGAGTTGTATGTGGCCTCCCTTCTCCAAAAGGATTTGCACCCATGACTTGGCCTCAGGGCAGTTCCTCTTCTCTTGCTCTAAGACCAAGTGCTATCCACAGGTTACCTGCAGCTCATCACCTAAAACCTATTTCTATAAAAGCACCCTTCACTATTGATTTTCCTTTTTATCACGTCTTTTAAAACACATAGGTGGATGCTCAGGCTTTATTATGCAACAGCTTGAATAATGAAAAAGAAAGTAAAGCCAAATATCAGGCAAAACTTGGTAATGGAGAAAATTCCTCTTGGGCAGTTTCCAAATTAACAAGAGAGAAGAAGATCAGAAACTCCCCTTTGGAAGTTTACAAACAGACTGAAAAGATCAGCACTCACTAAATGGCTGAGAAGCAGCCTATGTGGTGTAGTTGCTTTCTTTGGCCCCAAAACAGGCTGAGAATTGACATTTAGTGGGTAGTGACACCCCTTACAGCACAGGAACTCCTGTACATTACCAGCAAATAGTTTTTTGATCTTAAAGAACAGAAAGAGGAAGTGTGGCCCCAACGATGCACACTTCATGGTAACAGAGCAGCCTGGCCTCGGCTTGATACTATGCTGGTGGCAGAGTGGCTGACAGGCAGATGCCCAGTGAGGGCAGCTCCCAGCTGGAGCTGTGTCAGGGAAGGTTTAGGTTGGATATCAGGGAAAGGTTCTTCCCCAGAGGCTGCTGGGCACTGCCCAGGCTCCCCAGGGAATGGGCACGGCCCCGAGGCTGCCAGAGCTCCAGGAGCGTTTGGACAGCGCTGCCAGGGATGCCCAGGGTGGGGTTGTTGGGGTGTCTGTGCAGGGCCGGGAGCTGGACTCCAGAGTACTTGTGGGTCCCTTCCAGCTCAGGATATTGTATGAATTGTATGAATGCCGGATCCTGCGAGCCTGTGGGTCACTGCCAGGCCGGCGGACACCGCAGCGTCACCCACTCCGCGGGCTCTGGGGGTTTCGGGATGCTCCCACAGCCGTCGCCGAACCCAGAGCCGGACATGCCCCCCTCGCCTCCTGGCCCCCGCCCGCCTCGGACCCCACAGCACCTTCGTACACCAGCCCGCGGCCGTCCTGCTCCAGCAGCCGCACCAGCCTCCACCGCCGCCCGCCCTGGTCCGTCAGCACCGTGTCCACCGGGAGCGGCCGGGCCGGGCCGGGCCGGGGCTTGCGGGGCGAGCGGGGCCCCAGCCGGACCGCGGCCGCCCGCGGGGAGGGGGAGGCGACGGGGCTGGGGGTCGGCGGCGGGCTCGGGGCCGGCGCTGCGGGCTCGGTGTGCTCCTCGGGCGGCGCGGGCAGCCTCCCGCCGCAGGCCGGGCAAAAACGGAACGCGGGCTCCACGGCGAGCCCGCACTGCGGGCAGAACCGGCTGGGCCTGCGGGACACGGATAGCGTCAGCGCCCGCCCGCCGCCCCGCTTCCACCGCCCCGCTCCCGCCGCCCCCGGCACCTCGGGGAGCCGCCGGACACCTCCGCCCACGGCCGCTCCAAGCTCGGTGTCCCTGCCCCCGTCCCGCGCCGCCCGCGCGCCCTCCGGCCCGACATGGCACCCCGGGCCCGCCCGCACCACCGCGCATGCGCCCGCCCGCGCCGCGCCTCGGCCTGGCAGGGCAGCGGGGCTGCGGTGGAGCGCCGCGGGTCTGAGGGGATAGGGGATGTCTAACGGGACCCCCGGGCTGTGAGGGGACATCGGGATCTGAAGGGAACATAGGGGCTTCTGAGTGAGCACCAGGGCTTCTGAGTGAGCACCGGGGCTGTGAGGGAATACCGGGGCTGTGAGGGGACATCGGCGCTCTGATGGGACGCCGGGGCTATGAGGGCGCATGGGGCCTCCGAGGGGGCACCGGGGCTCGCGGTCTCTCCGGGGTCACAGGAGGTCACAGGAGGTCAGGCTGCTCCGGGGGCCAGCGCAGCCTCGGGATCCCCTCAGGCCGTGCCCCCGGCGCTGCCTTCTGGGGCCAAGTGTTTTCGCATAAAAGACACCAGAAAATTACTCAGAAAGGACCTTGGGACTGCAGAACAGGCGCTCACAAGTTAATGAGCGCAGGAGTTAATTTGTGGCACAGGGCTGTGTATTCAGTGTATGCACCTGTGTATCCCATCCCTTGCGTACATTCTACACCTCAAGCAGGCACCGTTTCCTTAAAAGAGGTGTAGGTGGACTGAAGCCTTTCCCATCAGGTGGGCTGAAGCCAGGGTTTGCCTGGGGAAGGTGCCCAGCAAGGGGTAGCAGAGGCAGGCGAGGTGGGGGCAGTAGGGACCTGGTTCTTGTCCCACAGAACACCTCACATGTAAAGATGTTTTTCAAAGCCCATCTCAGTGAGCCATGGAACACCAGCCACTGTGTGCGAGAAAGGAGCAAAGCGGATCTGGAAGGCAACTGCTCATCGTATGAAGAGCTTGAGTGGAGCAGCTGCTCCTACCAAAGCTTAGCGTGAAGCAGGAGTGAGCTTAGTGTGCCAATGGTGGAAGGTGGAGCAGTGGTGGAATGCAGCAGGAAATAACACCTGAGGTATGAACCCCCTGACTGAGCCCACCGTGGGGCTCCAGGGCTTGGAAGAAGTGTCTCCACACAGGATGTGCTGCACAGACCTCATTGTGCCACGGGCTGGTTGCCCCTTCTCAATCACTGCAGGTGCTAGGGCGTGTTCCTAACATTCACTAAGCACACAAAACGTCCCAGCAAAGCCAGAACTCTGCCAAATGACTCTTGGCATGTGTTCGAATCGATTTCTGCAGCCTGTTGCTGGGATTTTTTTGAAGCACCTGGACACTGTCAGGAACGACAGGGCAGGCTGGAGGGATTCTTCCTTTCCTGCCCACCATGGCCATCAGGATACTGCACTCCACAATCACTCTGTTATTTCCCCTGGCATTGCAGGCAGCAGCAGGACACTGAATTGCCTCACCTCCACTGCCACCCCCCTGCACAACCACTTCAGTTCCAGCTCTTCCCACATCCCATGCAGGTACAGCCTCAATTCCTTTGTTAACCAAAGCATCCCCTCAGAATTTTGACAGAAAAGAAGTGGCCCTTTATCAGATTTGTTTGGATTTCCCTTAACAGGCTGGTGGGTGGTGTTCTGGGTCAGTGATTGAATCTCAGACCCAGACCTGCAGGGGCTCTGAATTGTTTATTCAAAGGAATGAACTGGTTTTATACACTTTTCTAAGGCACAGTATTTCTTTATATGGTGTGACCTATCCCGTGTTGCCACATCAGCAGCACACTTTCTCAGTGTCCCTCTGTGGGATGATCACTCACTGTTCACCCGTCCATCGTCCATCAGCTCCCGGCAGGCTCCTCTCTATAGGGGTCTGCCATGTGACACCTCCTCCCCCCAGGGTCCGGTGGAGACAAGCTTCTCTGTCCCCCCATGTGCTCCTTTGTGCTGCCATGTGCCTCTGCAGGCAGGTTTTACAGCTCACAACCAAATTCTACTTTATAATTCCCCATATTTTGTCTTCCCCTGATTCCTGAATCAAAATCATTGTCCCCAAGCCCTCCGCAGTGACCAGTGGCTCAGCTGGGAATGCCTTGGTTCAGCAGATTTATAAAGTCTTCCAATTACCATTTTATTTTTTTTTAACTTCCTTAAGATGTTAATTCTTGATCATAGCTCTATAATTTTGTCGGTGGTTGCCTGGGGAACAGTGATCACAACCTGATTACATTCAATTTGGGGAGAGAAGAATCCGTTCAGTAAACAGAAATACAGGGTGCTTTAAAAAGTCAGACGCCATAAAGACAAGAAAAACTGAGAAAACACAGTGATAGGGAAAGGTAGACAGAAAATAGCGAGAAAAGGCAATTCTTTAAGATTTATTTCAAGAGTCACCAAGCCAGAATCAGAGAACAAAAACCTCCATCCTTCTTCAGTGCTGTATTGAAAGTAATGATTAGCAATAAAAAAGAAACCCATAATAAATAGATGAAAAGGGAAATAATTAACAAACTTCTCCATTTCATAACTGGTAATTTGCATCAGCAGGGCAAGCTGGGTGCCTGCAGTCACTCCATAGGGGATTGTGTCTGCAGCATTGCACTTTTGCCTGGTCTCAGCAGGAATTTGCTCCCCCTTTCCTACCTCTGGCATTGAAAACCAGTCTGGATTTTGGGCTGCAGAGGGCTCTGGCTCCTGGAGAGCCTCTAGAGAGCAGGACAGAGCAGATCTTGAGGTCAAACTTTGGTTTTTTGAACCTTTCAGCTCTCAAGTCCTCGGGTGAGGTGCCAAGGCCTCACCACCCTCAGGGAAGGATTTACCTCTGGATGATTCCTTGTCCCACTGCCCACACACCTCCCCCACTGTCCATCATTTAAAACCCTTCCCACAGTTTCATTTCAAGGGCTTGCACCCCACTTTTGTTTTCCTTTAGCCAGAGCTCATCTCTCCTGGAGATGCTCCCTCTATCCCCCAAGTTTCTCTGGTTTATCTGTAAGCTGAAATCCAACCCCCATAGGCAGCAACCTGCCTGCCCTCGCTGAGCAGCACCAGTGCCTGCCCTGCTCCAGCTTCCTCTAAAGCAGTGGGTTAGGTAAATTTTTAACCTCCCTTGCTCTCGAAGAGGGAAAAGTATGAATTTTTAGGAGAAGACCTGTCTTCCTGTGGCCTTTGTGTGTTGAGGATGGTCTGACAGAATCACAGAATATCCTGAGTTGGAAGGGACCCACAAGGATCATTGAGTCCCACTCCAAGTCTGTGCTGTTGTGCCCTCTGGGAAAGTGCAGACAGCTGGGATGGCAACAGAAAGATCCCTATCTCCCCCCTGCAGGAGTTTTCTTGGTGCCAGCTCAGTTATGTCTCCCTTATCTCACCCTTGGCTTCCCAGCACACTGCCAGCAGCCCAAACATGTGACTTACCAGATTTAGGTGCTGGCAGAGATCTTTGAGCTTGACAGAATGCCCAAAGCTGCCGGTTCTTCAACCTCTTAATGAAATGAGGCTGTTCCTTTTCATTTACACACCGCTTGGATCCTGAAGTGATGGCTCTTGAGAAGCCATGCTAGAGTCCTGGGAGAGGCCTTGGAACCCTTTCAGCTCCAAATTGCCAGGTCCAATCCAGCAGCTGTAAGAGGTCCTGGCTGTTGGCACACCCGTGGGAAGTGGCCCTGGGGACACCAGCTGCCTCTCTGGGCTGAGGGGACAACCAGGCTGCCTTTGGGCAGTGCAGGCAGAGCCTGCCCATGTGTCCCAGGCCATGCTGCCTCCCCAGCTCCCACCACAGCGGGAGGCTCACCCAGGCACAGAGGAGCAATGGTAGCTGAAGTTCCCAGCCACGTCTCCTCCAAGGTCTGTCAAGGGCACGGAGCTCTGTAACCCCCAGCAGAGACATAGGGACAGAGCAGGGACACTCTGGGGACACTTTGCTGGAGGTTGGTGTGGGCAGAGACTGTGCCAGCTCCCTCCAGAGCAGTGCCAGGGAAATCACACTTGAGGAGAGCAGGGATTGGGAAGAGCAGCAGGTATTCTGGAAAGCTTCTTCACATGTCATCCTTCCTGGCCCATGGAGATTTTCCTGTGTCTGAGCACTGCGAGGGGAGTCTGTTCCACTGTGCATCTCCCCAGCACTTAAAGGGCAAAGTGATACACCAGGAGACTCCAACGTGGCAGCCAAGATTGGGGGCCTGCGAGCTGGCATGCCTTGGGGTGAAAGGGAAGAGGGAATCCACCCTGGGGAAAAGAAGCCCAAGAGATCTGGTCCTTGGCAAGTCTGGGGGGAACAAGAGAAGTTGTTGGATCCACTCACCCACTTTAATCGGAACCACCATCCTGGCATTTTACTCCTGGACAATTGTTGGGCTTTTGATGGGATACCCTTCCTTCCTGGACCAGGGTAAGAGAGCAGAGGAGGCTGCTGTTCTGCTGAGTTCTTTATTTCATAGTCTCACAGCTTTCTTGAAGGCAGAGTTCAAGGGGGTTACATGATAAGGCCAAGCAGCAACAGCAAACAGCAGGCAGAAAACAGCTTCTTCTTCTAGCTCTAGTTTCTCTATAAGTTTTTTCTTACAGAAGTATGGATTGTATTTGTTAATTGACCAATAAGATTAACACACGATTCTAGTTTTTCTTTTCTTAACCTATCCTGGTCTAATTCTAACAGTTGTAAATCTTACACAAGTGTACATAGGTATTACACAGATTTGCAGTTTCAGCTGATACAGTTTCTATCAGCTCTTATTGTTTATGTGAACACTCTAAAAAATGTGAACAGTACAGTTCTATCTATGTTTTGTCTAAAGTAAAGAAATTCTGTGAAAAGGCAACACTGCTGTAGTAAAAACTGTGTTTTAAGGTCTCTGCTACATCTTTTTAATGTTTAAGGCACTTAGCATATATTTCTACTAAAAGTTAAATATCTATATTTCTATTTCACTTTGGTGTGACTTCACGTATCTCAACTGGTCCAAAGGTTTTAATTCAACCCCTGTGCTTTGGCTTCCCTCTGGGCCTGAGTCCAGAGGAGCTTTCACTCCAACAGGCAATAACAGTCTAGGGTAAAAAATGCCAGTCCCAGGGCAGCACCATGCAGCACTGCAGCAAGTTAAGGATGGGAAGAAATGAGGACAAGATGGAAAATGCTCTCAGCAGAAGTCGGTGTGTCTGTCCCTTCCCACGGCTCACGGGATGTGATGTCCAGGGAAGCCCTCGCTGCATGTCCCTGGGCCACTGGCTGCTCTGGAGGAAGGTGCCACTGGGCATCATGGGGTGTGTGCCCTGCTCATGCTCCTTCCTCCATCGCAGGGAGCAGCAAGAGGCTGGGATGGAGGGCAAGGAGCAATGCAGACGTGGTTGCACAAGGACAGCAGTAGTGAATCCCAGACAAAATCCTTGCCTGGATAGGGTCCAGGGTGCCAGGGCTGTGGGGAGAGCAGAGGAACTGAAGGAGGAATTACTTAGCCAAATTCCTTTTCCAAATGTCTGCATTTGGCTGCCAGCTGAGAGATGAGGAGCCAGAGCACCCTTTGCCAGGCCCACGCTGGCATGGCTGCCCTGGGGACTCACCGGCACACCTCCCTCACAGTGCCCCTGCCAACCTGTCCTGCATTCTGGGTGTTGTTTGGATGGGCAAGGGGAGGTCCTTGATGTCCTTGATGGACAGAGATAAGATGGTTTCCTGAGCCAGCCAGCACCTTTAAAACAGGTTAAACCCTGCAACCATGTATGGGGTGAGCAGGGCTGGGGTTTCTGAACCCAGGTGATCTGAAGCAGTCCAGATGGACATCCCTACTGCTGCTGACAGGATGGCCCCTGTGGCTGCCCCGTGGGAATAACCCCATGGGAGATGGGAGTGACAACAGCCAACAAGGAAAGGTGGTGGAGAACAGCTTGAGCCATGATCTCAGGGACACAGATGCCAGCAGCAGGAGCAGGGTTGGCAAGTTTGGCACAGGGGCTGCTTCTTCCTTCCAGGGGCTGATGTGAGAGCTCAGAGAGGGACATGCCCCAGGCAAGTGCTTCCCCACTGCCTGATCCCCACTGCTTGATTCCTCACTGCCTGATCCTGCCTTTTTCTGGGTTTCTCCCATGTTCCTGCTGAGTCTCCTGCACACTCCCAGCCTTGGGTGTGAGCTGAGTCACTGCGATGCCACTGCACCTCATTGCAACATCTCCTGTCTTCTTAGGAGCCATGAGGAGCCTGCAAATACTTTCTTTGGCAAGATTTTTGTTTTGATCTAATGGCTCAGCTTCCTTCAAAGGCAGGCACGGAGAGGCACTGCGTGAGGCAACAGGGAAGGTCACAGGGAGAATTGAGGCAGCTGTAATTGGGGAGGATCAAACCCAGGCTTGAGCAGGGGTGTGGACAGGTGGCTCAGCCCAGGCTGACGAGGCTCCAGCGTGTCACCGCAGGCAATGACTGTCCCAGATCCTCCCCAGGCCCATAGTTACCTGTGACTACTCAGCTGGCTGCTGTCATCACCTGAGACACGGCCAGGGGCCCTGTGATGACGCAGATGCTGGGTAAGACCACACCATTGCCAAGGCGGCCACCGCAGGGTGCCATGCAGAAGGGTGACACACGATGGAGGAAGGCAAAACAAGGAGAGGACGAGCCCTCAGCCAGGCCATGCTTGGAGGGAACACACGTGCCATCCCTATGCCTGGCCAACCTGCATTATCCACATCTCAAAACACTCGTGTGGCTCTGCTGAGGGACAACAACTCTGAGCCAGGCAGCTCCTTCCTGCCTCCAAGCACTGTAACGAGCTTTGCTGCATGCTGCTAAGGATGCGAGCGTGAGCAGGGAAGCTTTGCTGTGGTCTGGTGGCTGCTCAGTCACCCATGGCAGGCAGCTTCAGTTCCTCTGGTGTTTGTGGAACCAGGTGGGGGAGGGCAGGAACACAGCTCCCAGCTGCAGCTCTGAATATGGGCAGTGGATCTGGGCCTCTCCCAGTGCAGCCCAGTGGGAGATGGGATCTGGGCACAGGCTAGACACAACTTCGACTGCAAGCACCCCATCCGGGGCCAGACCCACAGCTGTGACTCGCTCCAGGTGCCCCGGGGAGCCAGAGCTCAGCTTTGGCCATCGCCAGGATCAAAGGCACCAAGGTGGAGAGCGGGGTCTCCCAGCTCAGGGGGTCCCGGCAGTGCAGTCACGAGTGCCACTCTCTGTTTGTACAGGCCTCATTTTAACACCAATGCTGCTGATTCCTGCTCCCATACCCAGACACCTTCACCCTTGCCCTTGTTCTCAGTTCATTTCCTCCTCTCCCACGGCCAGCCAGGATCCAGCAAGCAGCTACAAACCCCCAAGATCAGAGAACCAAAGCATTCACACTCAAAGCCATCAGTGTGGCATTCAGCTACACGGAGATCCCAAAAAATTATAGAATCATAGAATTATAGAACCATTTAGGTTGAAAAAGCTCTCTAAGGTCAAATCCAGCTGTTTCTCCAGCACTGCCAAGCACTCCAGCACTCCACCACTAAATCATGTCTCCAAGTGCCACATCTACATGATTTTTGAACACTTCCAGGAACTCCACACTTCTCTCAGCAGCTTGTTCTGATGCCTGAATTCCTTCTCTTTATCATAAGGAAAAGAGCAGTGGGTGGGGGGTGGCCTACGCTCCTGCCTCTCATGGCCTGGGGCAGGCTGGATTCACTGGGGCAGCCCAAATCCCCCCCAGCACTCACAGCACCAGACAGCTGCCCGAGGGGTACCCCGTGCCCCTTGCTCAGTAGAGCTGCCTCGAGCCATGGCTGTCCTTGTCCCCATTGCAGTCCCACCTCCCCACCCTTCTCTTCCTCCTCCCTCTCCCACACTGTGCTAACTTTCCCCACTTTGGTGTTCCCAGCACCAGCAGCACCTTCTCCTGCCAACTTGGCAGCCAGTGGGCAGGGCAGGCAGGGCAGGCAGCCAGCAGCAACTGTGACCCCACTCCACCGTCGGCACTTTCATCCTTATCTGGAACGTTCCACCTGACCCCTGGAGTGGCCCGGGAGTGCCGCATTCCCACGCACAGGAGCTGGCACCTGCTTCCAAAAACCGGGGCACCAGGGCAGGGCCCGGTGTGGAGTGCTGCTATCCAGGAGCAGGGTGGACAGACAGATGGACATGGCAGCACTGACCCTGCACCCGGAACCACCACGGCCACTCACAGCCGCAGCCCCGCACAGTGTGTGTGAGCCCTGTCACGTACACACACGGCCCCTTGCACACGCACAGACCCCTACACACACACTGACGCTTGCACACACGCGGGTGTCCAAGTGGGCACGTGTGAATGTGTGTGTCCCACACCTGGCACACGTGCAGTGCCCAGCGCATGCACACACAGCTGTGCAACGCCCAGGTGTGCACTCACACACACACACACCTGGCACACGTGCAGTGCCCAGTGCATGCACACACAGCTGTGCAACGTCCAGGTGTGCACTCACACACACACACACCTGGCACACGTGCAGTGCCCAGCGCATGCACGCACAGCTGTGCAACGTCCAGGTGTGCACTCACACACACACACACCTGGCACACGTGCAGTGCCCAGCGCATGCACACACAGCTGTGCAACGCCCTGTGCACACACACACACACCTGGCACACGTGCAGTGCCCAGCGCATGCACACACAGCTGTGCAACGCCCTGTGCACACACACACACACCTGGCACACGTGCAGTGCCCAGCGCATGCACACACAGCTGTGCAACGCCCTGTGCACACACACACACACCTGGCACACGTGCAGTGCCCAGCGCATGCACGCACAGCTGTGCAACGTCCAGGTGTGCACTCACACACCAGTGCACGGAATGCCCGAGGGGGTGTGTGCGCCCACAGAGAATGCACAGCCAGAGGGATGTGTACACACACCTCGCAGACATGTTCACAGTAATACACACATCTCATGCACACACAGGATCACACACACACGGGCACACACACAGTGACACACATACATATGAACACAAACACACACACAAACAGATGTGTACACACATGTACACACACAGACGTACACACACAGACACAGAGATGTGTACACACACAGAGATGTGTACACATACACACACAAACACACACGTACACACATACGCACACACAGATGTACACACACACATGCACACACACAGATGTACACACAGACACATGTACACACACGTACACACACACACACAGATGTACACACACACACACAGACACAGAGATGTGCACACACACACACACACAAGATGTACACACACACGTACACACACAGATGTACACACATGTACACACACACAGAGATGTACACACACACACACAGATGTACACACACACACACAGATGTACACACACACACACACAGAGACACACACACACACACACACAGAGATGTACACACATATACACAGAGATGTACACACACACACACACCGATGTATGTATATACACACACGTACACACACGTACACACACACACACACACACACACACAGAGATGTGTGTACACACACACACACACACACACACACTCACAGATGTACACACACACGCAGAGATGTGTACACACACACACACACACACACACACACACACACACACACAGATGTACACACACACACAGAGATGTGTATACACACACACACACACACACACACACACACACACACACACACACACACACACACACACACACACACAGATGTACACACACACACATTTTCTCACCCTCTCACGGTCCCGCCCCGGTCCCGCCCCTCCCGGCGCGTGCGCGGTGCGGGCGGTCCCGCGGCGGGCGCGGGCGGGGCCGGACGGAGCCGGAGCCGCAGCCGCAGCCGGAGCCGCCCGGCCCGGTGAGTGAGCGGAGGGGAATGGGCGCTGGAACCGCCACCAGTACCGGGGGGAGATGGGCGCCGGAGGGTGCTGGGCACCGGGGGGTGATGGCAGCAGGAGTGGGGGGCTCGGGCGGGGCGGGGGATGCGCGGGGCCGCGGCCTCTCGGCCGGTCGGCGGGGCGGCCCCGCCCGGAGCTGCGGCAGCGCCGGGGCCTTTGGCCGGCTCCTCCCGCTGCCGCCTCCGCGCTCCGGCGCGGCTCGGGGTCGATGCCGGCCGTGGCTCCTGCGCGGGCCCCGTCCCCCGTAGGCTGCGGGGTGCGGCGGGATGGAGGCGCGGGATGGAGGCGGCGCCGCGCGGGCTCCGCCGGCGATGCTCGGCCGCGCTCCGGCAGCCGCGGGGGCTGCGCCTGGCTGGGACCCGCCGGCATTCCCGGGGAGCTCGGCCATCCCTCCCTGCCGGGGAACGGACACGGGGCTGCGGGGACCGAGGGGGCGCCTGCCGGCTCCGCTGCGCCCCAGGGCCCTGGCTCGTTATGAGAAGGTCTCTTATGCCAGGACAGACCTTGAGGGGCTGGAGCGTGTCCAGGGAAGGGAACGGAGCTGGGGAAGGGGCCGGAGCGCAAGTCTAATGAGGAGTAGCTGAGGGAGCTGGGGGGGTTCAGTCAGGAGAAAAGGAGGCTCAGAAGGGACCTTCTCACTCCACAACTCCCTGACAGGAGGGTGCAGCCAGGTGGGGGTCGGGCTCTGCCTCCTGGGAACAAGCGATGGGACACGAGAAAACAGTTTAAGGTTGTGCCAGGGCAGGTTTAGGTTGAATATTGGGGAAATTTCTTCATGGAAAGCATGATCAGACACTGGAACAGGCTGCCTAGGACAGTGGTGGAGTCCCCATCCCTGGAAGTGTTCAAAACCAAGTAGAAGCAGAAGGGATCCCCCTGTCCTCTGCTCACAGCTGTCTGGGTGTCCTGTCCTGTCCAGCCACTGGGCAAGTGCAGGGCAGGAGCAGGGTTGTACAAGGGTCCATGAGAAACCCATGTGTTGGGCTCCAGACTTTGTTATTTTGCTAAATCCACGAGGCCAGTGAATTTGCAGTTTATTGTTTTATGGGCAAGCGCAAACTCGCTGGGCAAACCAGTGATGTTGTTTTTCAGGCAAAGGGGTTGACCAGCTCTTGCAGCAGCTTTGTCCCCCCTCTCCTGCTGCTGCTCCAGCACAAAGGCTGTTACAGACACAACCATGGAGCCCATCAGGCTCCCTGTGCCCATTGACCCACTCCCACTGCAGGGCAGCAGCTGTGCACAAGCCAACCCCGCATTCTGCAGACAGGATCCAGCCCCAGCTCTATTTGTGTTTACTTCTTTATTTCAAAGCTGAAGTTCCTGTCTGGGTCAAACCCAGACTCACGTATCTGTTGGGCACTGGGTGTTGGGTTTGTAGAGGGCTGCGAGGTCGCTGGTCCCTGCAGCACCCAGCACCCCACCAGCCTTGCAGCCTCTTAGAAAGTTTTACTGCTGTTTGCACAACCAAGGTGAGGTTTTTATGGTCTGGCTGTATCGTGACTCCCAGATGTCTGTGAACACTGAGAGGGTGAAAACACCCCAGTAGTGATTGCTGTGTGTCACTGAACACTCCTGGCCGGTCTGGTGGCTGCTGGCCCTGGTTGCTCTTTGCAGGACCCGGGACCTTCTGCATGTGCTCGTGTCAGAAATCACTCGCTCTTCCTGAAAACAGCGGCCATAAAAAGTCCTTGCCCTGCTATGGCTGCTTGTGCTTTTAATTTCCAACACAGACACTGTGGAGAGCAGAGAGGAATTTCCTGCTCCAGTTACAGCATGGAAAGTACCCAGGGACTGACAGCCCTCGCTAGGTATGTGATGCCACCACCCCAGGAACCGCGTGCTCCTCAGCACAGCCGTGGAGGTGCAGGCACCTGGCAGCTCGTCTTATAGGGGTGACACGGTGTCTGTGCCAACCGGCAGGGAGAAACGCTGGGTTTATATTAAAAAAGGCAACGTCTGCCATTTCCAGGGCTGGTTTCTATGGGAACGGGACATCAGAAGAGCAGAAATGCGGTGTGTGCTCTAAAATAACTGCCAGCACCCGGGAGCACGTGGCCTTTGCTCGGCTCGCTCAGCCCTTTCCTCTGAGGCGGCGGCCGGGCACAGCCACCTCCCGGCAGCAAGGCAGTGTGGAAGTGGGTCAGGAGGTGGGATGCTGTGGCTTTGATCCCTGACGATCCTCAGCCTGTCCTCATCTAAATCCACCAGCAGAACAGCTCCGGTCCAGGCTGGCAGCTGGTGCTGCCACGTTATCAGCACAGCTTGGCACTGCAACAGGGGCTGGTGGGGACCAGGTGGTGAGGACCAGTCTTGTGTTCACCCATGCAGGCTGTGGGCAGGCAGGAGTGTCTCCTCCCTCGATGACCTCCCTGAGCATGGCCAGGGTGAGTCCACACTCATGTATTCAGGAGACCCTTCCTCCTGCTGTGGGCAGGTGCAGAGAGCAGGGTATTTCCAGTGAGGAGGAGAGGAACTGGGTTGTTCTCGCAGAAGCTGGTGGTGGTCACCTCTCTCTTCCCCCAGATCTTTGGCCCTGCCTCTTGGTGGGAAATTCAGTCTTGTCTTGTAGTGCTTGAGGTCAGGCAGGAGCATCTCTGGCGAGGACAACCCAGTGTGCTGCCCGTGTCCTCCTGAGAGGCACCTTGGTGCCTCCGAGGTCATCATCAACTGGTGGCACTCAACCCTCCCTTCCTGCCACACGTGGGCCCAGACATGGACCCTGGGCCCTGCCTGAGCTGCCTCTGGTCATGGGCATCTCGGGGCTGATCCAGGCAGCACCTCCCAAAACAGGTTTCTCTTTTGGGTTGGAAAAAAAAAATCATTTTTGTGGATGCCAGAGCCTGGAAGACCGTTCTTGCTCTCAAATTCAGTAAGAGCCTTTGCAACAGAGCTTCTTCCTCCTCTCATCCTCCAGCAAGCAAAAGGTCCAGAATGGGTTTTCTTGGAACACTTAAAAACTTGGAAAGCATTTACTGGCAATAACGGAGTTTTCTGTCTTTGCACAGTGTTTGTGTTACCCAAGAGCTGCTTGACATTTTCCCAGCAGCAGCCGTAAGACCTGCGGGGGTGGTTGGGGGGGCAGCTTGAGTTTGAGGGTGCGGCGGGGCGAGCAGGATTTGGGATCTCTGCGAGGGCAGCAGCCTGCTCCTGCCTGACCTGCAGCATTCGTCCTCTTAAAAGTGAGCCACAGCTTGGATTCCCTTGGTTTGCTCCGGATTCCTTCAAGGGGGTGCATGACAAAGTTTCTGCTCAGTGGCAGGGGGACTTATTTGGGGGTGTTTCAGGTGCTGCTGTGTGGGGTATGTGTGTGTGGGTCTGGGGGACCTGCTAAGGGATCCTGTGGACCAGAGGTCAGCTGGAGACATGGCACTTTGTGAGGCGCTTGAAGGTTCCTTTGCCAAGTCTCCCTTGCTATTCCTTTCCTGCTTGCTGTGAGCGGGGGTTCTGGTGGACTTTTTGGGGCTGAAGTGTAAGATCTCTTCTGCTTTCTCCTGCCTGGAGAAAGATCCTTGAACACAGATGTCCCTACTGTTGTAGGAATCTGTCTTCTGTGCATGGAGTGGCAAAGAGAAGGCGGGTTTTTCGTGCTCTGAGAACACGTCTGGGTTTAGCATTGGGGCTGGGAAGGTGCTTGCAAAGCCAGGAGAAGGCTTTTGGTTTAGGGTTGGGGCTGGGAAGGTGTGTGCCAGGGCAGGAGAAGGCTCCTGGGTTTCGGGTTGAGGCTGGGAGGGTGTTTGCCAGGGCAGGAGAAGGCTCCTGCAGAGGTCAAGGAGCTGGTGGCAGAGAGCAGGTGAGGCAGGCGGGTGTTGCTGTGCCTGCAGCCCTGCGTGGGTCTCAGCTGCTCCTGCTGCAGCTCTGTTGCCACCGGAGCTGTGCTCACTGTGTGCGTTCACTGGCACCGGCCTGGGAGCCAAGGTCGGGCAGGCTGGGTCAGCACCCTCCCCTCCTCTTACTGTGGCACCCTGAAACCCCTGCTGAGGTTGCTGGGTGCCAGGTGCGTCCAAGGAGCCGATACCATCCCAACCAGGGCTGGAGAATGTGCTGTGGAGCATTTGCCAGGGCGTTGCTCGTGGGTCGTGTGCCCATCCGTGTCCCTGGGCAGCTTTCAGTGCTGCCAGGCTTCGGAGCATGGTTCGGAGCTGACCCCAGCAGCTGCCCGCTGTGATCCTGTCGGGATGTGCCGTGCTCAGAGGCTGGCACTGCTCGGTGGGGGCTGCCCAGAGTCCGGCAGTGCGGGCAGGAGGCTTTGCTCGTACCAGGGCTGCCCCTTCCTTCTCTGTGCCGCACTGCAAGCCCAAAATCCCGGCCCTGATGTCTCCTGATGGGACAGCAGTGCTCTGTCAGGAAATGCCACTGCAAATGGAGACACAAACAACTTGAAGGGATGGCGGATGCTTCCCGAGAGGGGGAGGAGGCGGCGGGGGATCGTCCTCAAGCGCACGGACCTTCTCTTGTGCTTCCCTACCCTTTTCTGATGCTCGCCTCTCCGAGGGAGAGTTTCTGCTGGGAAAGCACCGGCAGTGTTGCAGAACCAACCCTTCACACGGCAGGAGGTGGAGGCACAACTTGAAATCTCCACCCATCCCAAAATAATGGGCTGCCAGGGGTTTGACGGCCTTCCTGGGGCTGCTGTTTGCGGTTCTGTAACCCTGTGCTCCTGCAGCTCGAGGAAAGCTGTTCCTGTCTGCTGCTGGGAAGGACCCAGGTTGGGTGTTGAAAGAGCAGCTTCCATTGCTGGGAACAGCCATGCCAGAAACCAGGGGCTCTTACTCTTAGGAGATGGAACACAGTGGTTATTTTGCCCTGTTTGGGGTCAAGCCAGCTGCTGTGGCACCAGGCTGGAAGCCGAGAGCTGCCCTGGGCTGGATGGGGTGTGGGGCGCCGCCCTCCTGCTGCCCAGCTCCACCAGCACCTGGCACTCACGGCTCTCTCCTCTCTTCCAGGGTCCTGCGGAGCGGCGGTGGCAGCGCTGGGCCCCTTCTGATGGGAGGATGGTTGTGCTCAGGCAGTTTGGGCTGCTGCTCTGGAAGAACTACATCCTGCAGGTAGGCTGGCACTGCGCCCGGGAGGCCGCTTCTGACACTGCTAAATGGGGGTACAGCAGAGCTTGCCCAGCCTCTGGCTCCTCCAGGAAACCTCCCCCGTGGGCACAGGGCATCTCTAGGAGGAAAACTGGGTTATTCGTGCACGTGGTGTCTTTTGTGCTGAGCTGTGTGACCTTATGGGCTGTGCTATGTGCTCAGTTTCCTTGTCCCTGGCCTGCCCTCTGGCCATGAGTGCAGCTCCCCTTCTCCTGGGACAGGGTAACCCACACACCCACCCATGTGACAGTGGGGTTTTTTGAGCTGTCTCATTGCGCAGCCTCCTCCGGAAGTGCCGGTGCCTCCAAAACCGCTGGAGCCCTGGGGGTTTTTCCCTTCCATTGTTTTCTACCACTCTTAGGAGCAGCTTTTAGAGGTCTTAAAAATATTAAACCACTGGCACCCACTGCCAGCCCACCTCCCAGCGTGGCAGCTGGGCGGTGCTGAGGGATTTGTGGACGTCAGGGCCGGCAGGTCCCGGCTGGTGCTGGCCGAGGCCGCAGCCCCTTTAAGCAGCGTGTGGGTGTTCCCAAGCAGATGCTGTGGCTCCTCTGGGACCCGGGGCCAGCCCTGGCAGAGCTCAGGGGAAGAGGACGGAGCAGGGTTGGCTGCAGCCTGGCTTTACGCTTTCAACTACCCGTCTGCAGCTCAGCACGGCATTGCTGTAAAAATAAACCAAAGGAAGAGGGAAGTGCTGGCTGCACCCGGCCTTCCAGCAGGCACGGAACAAGGAGCAGCCCTTGGAGGGGACAAAAGGGACTGGTGGCAGGGCTGATTTGCAGCCAGGAGCATCCCCCATCCTCTCTGCAGGGGAAAAGCGTCGTTTTCTGGGTGTGCTCCAGAGTGGGGACACGTCTCAGCGGGTTTTCCAAGGCCACAAGCTGACTTAGGTTTACTGTGTGGGGACACAGCTAAAATCCTGTTCCTGATAAAGACACAGAGCTCCCAAGTCACCCCCACCCCGCTGTGAGGATGGATGCTGGCACACGTGGCTCGTCCTGAGCTGCTCTGGCCAGGCGGAGGTGGTGATTATGGATGAGTATCCCTGTCACCTCTGGAACACAGCGCTTGAATGACTTCTGCTGCAGGGCTGGTGAATGTGTATGAGCCTGCAAGTTCAGGGAGGCAGAGAGCTGTTCTGGAGGCAGCCCAGGAGATAGGGAGAGGTTTAGTACGATAGTAAATCAGCGGGAGGCAGCTGGGCTGCCAGGGCTGCATTATAAACCCATCAGACATCTGCAGCGTTTGCTTTTATGAGCGTGGCTGTTGGGAAAGCTCCTTTTTCCCTGCCTGCCCAGAGCTGCTGCCTCCTGCCTGTGCTGCCAGGGCTGGCTGTGGACTGTTCCTCCCAGGGGGAGCCCCAAGAGGTGCTTCTGGCTTTGGCAGTGGGTGCTGAGAGCCAGGGTAATCGTAGTCCCTGTACCATCCCCTGAAGGAAACACTGTCCAAGATCCCATTCACCCTGGCTCCTGTGGGGCTGTCTCCCTCCCCAGGATGTCCAGGCTGTGCTCAGGGCTCCCTACCTGCCCCACTGGAGATTCTGCCCACTGGCTGCTGGATACAATCCAGTTGCTGAGACAGCAGAGTTGTGAGACGAAAGCCGTTGGTGCTCCTCTTTCCTAGTGGTGCACCTCTTTCCTAGTGGTGCTCCTCTTTCCAGCCTGGCAAAGGGGAGGGTAGAAAATCCCCACGTCTTGTGAAGCCCAAATTAGCCAGAGGCCTCAGAAAAGGTTAATGCTGCTGCTGCTGCTGCTCCAGGCACGTGCTCTGAGTGAGCAGCCATGAACCCCTGTGGCCAGGGACATCTCTGAGCTGTCACTGCTGTGGCTGTGGCTGAGGCTGAGTGTGCTGTGCTGCTCTTGAGCCTGGGCTGGGGTGAAGGCAGCTTGTTTTGCAGGAGGAAATCACAGAATCCCAGAATGGTTTGGATTGGAAGGGACCACCCATCCCGCTCCCTTGCCAAGGGCAGGGACACCTTCCACTGTCCCAGGCTGCTCCAAGCCCTGTCTCACCTGGCCTTGGACACTTCCAGGGATGAGGCAGCCACAACTTCTCTGGGCCAGTGAAATAAGGCAACACAGGTCCAAATTTCAGCTCTCCTCCCCTGGACCTGCCTGGCTGCTGCACCAAGCGCTCAGCTAAGCTGTGCCCCCCTGCCCATGGTGAACCATGGTGTGCCCAGCCGAGCTCTGTGCCTCCCTCTCCACTCCTTCCCCACATGGGTGATGCAGTTTCCAATGGGAACAGCCTGGTGCTTGCTACTCTCCCTGGGAGCAAGCCTGACCTTTACAGTGATGTTGCGAGCATGAATCCTTCAGCACATCCTGGCACTGGAGTAGAACATCAGGGGAGTGAGACTGCAGGGAGGCGGATGTGCTGCATGGTGCTGGTTGGGACCAGCGCTCCCCTTGGCCCCATGGTCAGAGATAGCAGAATTGTGAATGTTTTGGGTTGAATGGGACCTTAAAGCTCATCTTGTTCCTGCTCCCCTGCCATGGGCAGGGACACCTTCCACTAGACCAGGTTGCTCAGATGACCACAGTTCCCCTGGACACCAGTTTGAAATGCTAATTGACCTGGGTCGATGCTAATGAACCTGTGTTGGTGGGGGGTGTTACTAGCTAGGGGGAATTGTGCAGGAGAGGTAGCCCTGGGGGAATTGATGGATGAAGCTCCCTCCTGAGTGCAGGGTTTGAGTTCATTCTCCAGTTGCTTGAGCCTCAATTAAAAGAAAGAAAAAATGAGCCACTGTGTGCAGTGCAGGAGTGGCTTGGGTATGCCCATGGGTGTGCTTGCCGTGCTGCAGCTGTCCTGTAGCCGGAGGCTCTGCTGGGCCCCATCCTGGGATGCAGATCCCATGTCCAGCTGCCTGGAGCAACTCAGCTCCTGCAGGAAAAGTTTCACTGGTTCCAGCAGCATTGCTGCACGTGGCAGAGCCCCAGGTCGCGGGGAAGGAGCAAAGGACCAGCCTGGGTCATTCAACCCAGCAATGTGGTGAGGAAGGCTCTAATGGAGGCTGATTTGAGCTGGAGCACTGCTTAGGGTAGGGGACACTTTGGCTGGAGAGTCCTGAAGGATGTGGGAACCAGCACAGCGTCATTCCTGGGCTCTGGAAAAACCCAGGTTGTGAAACCTTGTGGAATGCAAGAATGCTGCTGCTCCGTGGTGTTCTCATGGCCTG
This sequence comes from Corvus hawaiiensis, assembly GCF_020740725.1. Lineage (NCBI taxonomy): Eukaryota > Metazoa > Chordata > Aves > Passeriformes > Corvidae > Corvus > Corvus hawaiiensis. Next base: position 15,535,973 of record NC_063228.1, on the reverse strand, counting down.
AACCTCGTTACTGTGCTCATCTACCTTCTGTGTTTGCGCTTCTTTTTTATCGAGAGAGAGAGAGTGTGCTATATATGGATAGGTATCCGTGTATAGACACATACCATGGTAGATATCTAGATGTCTGTGTATATATAGACATATAATGTATTTTATAGCCTTACCCCCATCTTTGTACCTTTTCCCTGCCCCGCAGAAGCGGCAGATCCTGGTGACAGTGATCGAGGTGTGCCTGCCACTGCTCTTCGCCGCCATCCTGATCGCGCTGCGGCACCGCGTGCACTCCGTCAGCCACCCCAACGCCACCCTCTACCCCACCGAGTCTGTGGATGACCTGCCCAGCTTCTTCTCCTCCCGGCATGCCAGCAACCCCTGGGAGCTGGCCTATGTCCCCTCCAACAGCAGTGCCGTCCGGAGCATCGCCGAGGCGGTGGAGAGAGCTCTGCCCATCAACATCAAAGGTGAGCAGGGCTGGGGCTGCCCCTTCCACCCCAGAAATTGGTGTGAATCTTTACTCTGAGCAGCCTGGTCCAGTGGAAGGTGTCCCTGCCCATGGCAAGGGCTTGGAGCTGGATGGTCTTTCATGTCCCTTCCAATCCAAACCATTCTGTGACCAATTCTAAATCCTTATGCTCCCAGAACACTTTTTTTTTCAGAACTTCAAGGCCTGTAGTTTGATTTTTTTTCCCCCACTAAAATGACAGGATTTTGAGTTGCTTTTTGGTCTCATTTTATTGCAGTTTCCATCTAGAAAAATATCAGCCTAAACCAGTTAAAGAAAGTCACAGTGCTTCCCTGTGAAAGAGTATTTTTGGAAATCTTTTGGCACAGAAAATTTTAGCACTTGGTGTTCCAAACTGTTAGGATTTTCTGTGGGAAAGCTGACTCCTGCTTTCAGGGAGGAGGAATGTCTGCATGCCCAGGATACAGGGCAGCATCCTGTGTAACTGCCCCGTGTCTCACAGCCAGCATGGCACGTCCCTCCTGTCCTGGAGCAAACGATGCTCCTAGTGATGGCTGAGCACCCATCCATGGTGCATTGCTGTGCCCCATTCCTGCATCTCCACGTTTTCCCCTCCACAGCTCAGGGCTTCACCTCGGAGCGGGACTTCGAGGAGTACGTCAGGCTGGACAACCGCTCGGGCAGCGTCCTGGCCGCCGTCGTGTTCCGGCACCGCTTCCCGCACAGCTCGGCCCCGCTGCCCCTCCAGGTGAGTGAGGGGAAGGTGGGGACAGCATCCCCCCTCCAGCTGTCATCCAGGTGTCATCCAGGTGTCATCCAGGTGTCATCCAGGTGTCACTGCCGTCTGTCCCACGCCCCTCTGACCCTCCGTGTGCTCCTTGCAGGTGGAGTATGAGCTGCGCTTCAAGTACAGCCCGAGGAACGCCCCGCGCAGCGAGCAGACGGGGCTGAACCCCAACCTGGACCGGGACTGGCACACCAGTTACCTCTTCCCCCTCTTCCAGCTGCCCGGGCCCCGCGAGGCCAAGTTTGCTGACGGGGGGACGCCGGGTGAGCGCGGCCGAGCACGTGGGGTCACCTTCCTGCAGCACCTGGCAGGCTCTGAGCTTTTAAAGAAATAGGCTCATTTAAAAGAAATTATTAAATTCAGTTAATTATAAGGAAGTGTTGATTTATATTTTTACCAGCATTAAGTTTATCTATGCATAAGGCAAACAATTAAATATTTATTTATATAAGCATATATTTATTTTATATAAATACAAGCAAGTGATTAAATATGAAATATTTATATAGATATTAAAAGTCTTAAATTTACATATAAATCTTTATGAATACATAAATAGTTAAATGGTTATGTATTTGTGTAGATGTTTATATTCAGTTTTATGCATATATAAACAATGCCACAATTTTAAATTAATATTTAATGTTAATTATTAACGATAGGCCTTTTTAATATTTATTTGTATATTTAATTAATTAATATGTCTTTATTTTATTGAGTTATTATTTAGGTAGAATTTAACTTTATTTACAATTTTGTTACATTCATTATAGCTATCCTTTATTTATATTTTATCCTGTGACTTCATGGGTACTGTTTAGCCTCTGGGCACCTCTCCTGAGCAGGGTTGGATAAGAATAAATTTCTATGTGCATGAATCATTTTAAAATTTAATATCTTTTCCCATTTCGATTTTTAATGGAAATTTTATTTCACGATCCAAACTGCCCAGTGTTTATTGTGCTGCTTAAGTACTTGAAAAGTAAATAGAGCAGTTCTGTGGTTTGGGGTGTTTAAGGGCAGCCAAACCACTGGCAGAACAGGAGCCAGCAGGGACATTGCTGGAGCTGGCGCTGGCTTAGGACTGGATTTTTGGGAACTTCTCCTGTGGTGGCAAAGGGAATATTTCCCTCAGTGGGATTTCTCCCTCTGTATTTGATTGCAGTGTCCAGGGAGAGGGAGAGTGAGGGTGAGGAAGTGGGCGAACAGGTTTTGCTCACAGTGTGTAAATAAAGCAGAGCCCCAGAGTGTTTGCTCAGTACATGAGTTAATATCAAACAACGTTCCCAATCTCATATTTCCACTTTTATCTTCTCTCTCTGTGGGTCATTTTAACCAACTGACTTTCAAAATGTTCATTTGGGGTTTTGTAAGAGAATTTAAGTTCCTGTCCAGGTAACACTTGGCTGCAATTCCACTTAAAAATAAACTATTTTAAGTTTATTTTGTTATTTAAAGCTGTGTTAAGAGAGGTTTAGGTTGGATCTCAAGGAAAGGCTCTTCCCCCAGAGGGTGCTGGGCACTGCCCAGGCTCCCCAGGGAATGGGCACGGCCCCAAGGCTGCCAGAGCTCCAGGAGCGTTTGGACAGCGCTGCCAGGGATGCCCAGGGTGGGGTTGCTGGGGGATCTGTGCAGGGCCAGGGTTGGATCCATGATCCTGGTGGGTCCCTTCCCACTTGGGAGATACTACTGGAAAATTAAAATTTTTTCAGCGTTTTCTAATGTACAAAAATGTAAGCCACACGTTTACAAAGAAAAAGAAAAAGGGATGGAACACAAGCCCAGTGGCTTGTGGTGGTTGATGGTGACAGGTAATCTCACAGCCATGCTGTGGGACAGCGACCATGAACTGAGTTTTCCTGGCAGCTCCTCCTAGGGGAAGGTGTCCCTGCTCTAGGGGAAGGTGTCCCTGCTCTAAGGGAAGGTGTCCCTGCCCATTGCAGGATGTAGAACAAAATAAGCTTTAAGGTCCCTTCAAACCCAAAGCAGTGGTTCCATGAGTTTGCTGTGGTATCAATCCTTCCCCTGTTCCCCGTGGCACAGTGATGCTTGTGTTGCTTTTCCTCTGCACTCCAGTTTTAGTCCCTGTTCCTCTTCCCATGTGATCCTTCCCACAAAGGCTGTTTGTCCCTCCAAACCCCAGACCCGTCTCTATTCCCCGTGGTTCTTGCCGTGCAGGGTATCTCCGGGAGGGATTCCTGGCAGTGCAGCACGCGGTGGACAGGGCCATCATGCAGTACCACGCCGGTGCCAGCTCTGCCAGCCTGCTGGAGAACATCACTGTGGTGGTGCAGCGCTTCCCCTTCCCGGCCTACGTCAACGACCTCTTCCTCCTGGCCATCCAGAACCAGCTGCCGCTGCTGCTCATGCTCAGCTTCACCTACACCTCGCTCAACATCGTCCGCGCCGTCGTCCACGAGAAGGAGAAGAAGCTGAAGGTGAGCGCTGGGATGTGTTCCCCTCACTCTGCAGCCGTTCCCAATGGATGATGGCTTTGCATTAGGAACAAAATCCCTGTTGGGTGTAGAGCCAGTGAGCAGGAGGTGGGGATGGCAGCGGATTAGCGAGCCCCAGGGACGAATGTTGCTAATCCTGCTGCCGGCGTGAGGCTGGGCTCTCCTTGCTGTGCAAGCCGGGGTGCTGGACCACAGGGATGGTGTTTCTCCTGGGCCAGGAGAGAGGGCAGCACGTTTGGGTTCCAGAGTTTGTGGATTCAAGAGTTCAGCCTGTGGGAAGGAAGGTTTTTGCCTTTTGAGAGTAGCGACCCGATGTGGGTGTGCTGTGGGGGCGGCTGGAGCTCGGCCACGTGGTTGCGACAGCAGGGCTTGGCTTCTCCCAGGCGTTGGGTGTCCTGCCCTGTGCTGGGTGGCCCTGGTGGCACCACTGGCACCCTGCCCTGGGTTTGGGCTCAGCTCGGCTCTCTGGGGACTCCTGCAGTGGTGGCAGCCCTCGTTTAGGGAGGTGGAGGACACCGCGCTGTGCTGGTGGCTGTGCAGGACCACTCTGGTGGCACTTGGGGCTGCCACCTCCCTGCTTGTGCCACGGGGCAAAGCCACCTCTGCCTTGCCCCAGCCATGCCCGGGGAGTGTGGGTGCAGCCCTGGGTGATGCCGTGACCTCCCACAGGAGTACATGCACATGATGGGCCTCAGCAACTGGTTGCACTGGAGCGCCTGGTTCCTCATGTTCTTCCTCTTCCTCCTGGTGTCCGTGTTCTTCGTCACTGTGCTCTTCTGTGTCAAGGTGAGCGTCTGTCCCCAGGCCACGAGCTCTGTGCTGGCAGGGCACAGGGATGATAGGGCCACTCTGCCATGGGACTGTCCTGGTATCCCAGGGCTCCTCCAAAGGCTGGAGTTTGGGTTTCCCGGACCGAGGTGGGCAGTGCTGCCCCACAGCTGCATTCAAGGCAGGGGTGACTCCCCCCACAGGGAGCTGGGGATTGGAGCCCCAGGGACACTCCATGCAGAGCAGGACCACCCTGCTCCCAGAGCCTCTGAAGGGCCTCAGGCTCTCCCCTCTGCATGTGCCCACACCATGGCAAGCAGGAGGGGGCTGTCTGAGTGTTGGCCGGGGTGCCCCCTGCCCCTTAGACCCTGCATCACACGAGGACAATCTGTATTTCCTCCCTCTGGAGTGGTCTGGGAGTTCCTGGGTGTTCTCACCCATCCCAGTTTGTCTCCAGCCCCAGGTCTGGGCTGTTAAAGCCACAGCTGGCTCCAGCAGCTCTGGGCTTCACAAGATTTTCTTGGCAGGTGAGTGAACAGGGAGCGGTGCTCACCAACAGTGACCCCACCCTGGTGTTCACCTTCCTCACCATCTTCTCCATCTCCTCCATCTCCTTCAACTTTATGGTGAGCACCTTCTTCTCACGAGGTGAGTCCCCCCACGCTGCCTCCCTGTGTTACTGAGCACTTTGACTTGTGGAGGGGGCATTTCTTCCCGCTTTTGGCTGCATTTTCCCCACAGTGTGTGGAACAGGATGTTGGTACTGGTTGCTTCCCAAACCAGAGCAGGTTCAAGGGCTGGAGCCCCTCTGCTCTGGAGCCAGGCTGGGAGAGCTGGGGGTGTTCACCTGGAGAACAGAAGGCTCCAGGGACACCTCAGAGCCCCTTGTAGGGCCTAAAGGGGCTCCAGGAGAGCTGCAGAGGGACTGGGGACAAGGCATGGAGGGACAGGACACAGGGAATGGCTTCCCAGTGCCAGAGGGCAGGGCTGGATGGGATATTGGGAAGGAATTGTTCCCTATGGGAGTGGGGAGGCCCTGGCACAGGGTGCCCAGAGCAGCTGTGGCTGCCCCTGGATCCCTGGCAGTGTCCAAGGCCAGGCTGGATGGGGCTTGGAGCAGCCTTGGCTAGTGGAAGGTGTCCCTGCCCATGGCAGGGGGTGGGAGAAGGTGGTCTTTAATGTCCCTTCCAACCCAGACCATGCCCTGGTGTATGACAAGCTCATGTCTTAGGGCCTCATCTGGCTGGCTTGGCCCCAGACTCTGCTCTGGCATGGACAGGGGGCTTCTGCAGCTGCCCACCATGGGGTTGGGGTCAGGCTCCTGCCTTGCGGTGGGATGTGGGCATGTCCTTGTCCTGCCCCCACATAACCATGCTTTGTGCACAAATCTGGCACGTCCCTGGATGGGAAGCTGGTGAGGAATGCTGGGTGGCATCACCGTGACTTTTTCCCTCTCACTTTTCCCTGCCCTGGCAGCAAACGTCGCAGCTGCCGCTGGCGGCTTCCTCTACTTCTTCTCCTACATCCCCTACTTCTTCATCTCGCCCCGCTACGACCTGATGTCCCACAGCCAGAAGCTGGCATCCTGCCTCATCTCCAACGTGGCCATGGCCATGGGGGCGCAGCTCATCGGCATGTTTGAAGGGAAAGGTGAGTAGGGCCGTCTGTTCCTGGGGAGAGGAGCATCCCCTTCCTGTCAGCCTGAGTTTGTGGTGGGGTGGGGCTGGCTTGGTGGAAAGACAGCAGGGAGAAGCACTTTCCTGCTTCGAAGTAGAGCTGATTGCTCCCATAGCAGGGCTCTCCGAACTTGTGCCCGTGCCCCTGGGCTGTGCAGAATGCCATCCTCACTCTAATTACCAAAGGAATTCTGTCCTAATGGATGGGAACCATCGCATTTCCTTCTTCCTCTAATTTCTTCAATTTAAGCAGTCTGCTGTTGCTTCCAGCAGAGCTGTGCATTTACTCAGTGCTGGCAGTAGATCAGTGGCTGTAGTGATGGAGGGGTGATGCTGGAGAAGGGATCATTTCTTCCCAGGCAGTGGCAGAGGATGGCATGGAAGGAGCATGGTGGGGTGGGGAGCCTCGAGGTGTCAGTGCCTCTTTTCCCTCCATCTGCAGAGGGATCCTAGAGCTGTGCAGGTGCTCCTGGTTACAGAGCAGTGAGCTGGCAGAGGGGCTGCTCTCTGCCAGTCCTGGAGAAGATGGTCCTCCTGGGGATGCAGAGGTAGCAGTGCCCCGTGTGCCTTGCAGGGACTGGCATCCAGTGGAGGGACCTCATGAAGCCCATCAGCGTGGATGACAACTTCACCTTGGCCCAGGTGCTGGGGATGCTGCTCCTGGACTCGGTGCTCTATGGCGTGGTGGCCTGGTATGTGGAGGCTGTGTTCCCCGGGGAGTACGGTGTGCCACAGCCCTGGTACTTCTTCCTCACGGTGAGCACTGCTTGCACCCCTTCCCTGGGCTTGAGGGGCATCACTGGGGACAGTCACCACTTCTGTGCTGTGCATCAGGCCAGTCTGATGGGCAAGGGTGGCACCATCTGGCCTCCAAAACCACGGGGTGTGCAGCATGTCCTCACTAAAGCCTGATGCAGCTGTAGGTTTTTACTGTGGATGAAGGTCGTCTTGGCTTTAAATCTCTCTCCCAGCACTTCTGGCGTGCAGGGTGTTGTTTAATGTCTCCAGGCCCAAGCAAAGGCATTGGAGAGAAACCCCAGGTGTGAGCAATCAGATCCAGCTATTTGACACCCCCGAGTGCTGCCATGCAGGCGGGCATGGGTGGCCTGTGTCCCACTGCCAGCCGCCACGTGCCAGGGGTGGGTGACAACTGTCACCCCGTCAGCTGAGCCGCCCTCGCTCTGCCAAGCCAAACACTTGGCATCACCGTCAGCAGCTGCAGTGGGCACTGTGGCTCCATGGCTGCAGAGAGGATATGTTCTATTTGATACTGGAGATGGATCCTTTGTTATTTGATAGAGAGGTTTTTCCTTCTCCCTTCCAAATTCCTCATCCCGGGGTGGTTTCACTCCGGCATCTCACTCCTTGCAGTCAGACCAGGGAAGCAGAGATGCAGCCATTGACAAAAGCTGATTTTGCATCCTGGAGTTGTTGAATTGTTATTCCCATGGGGATTTAAGGTCCCAAACACTTAGTTTCATTCCTAGAGGGCCAGGCCAAAAAAAGGGGCTGTAACTGCAGCAGCTGGACCCCAGGCTGTAATTAGTGTTTGTCAGGGGTTTTGGAGGGAGTGGTCATCCATGGGCTCTCCTGGGCGGGATGAGCTTCTGCCTGAGTGATTTTTTTTCTCAGTGAAATTTTTTCCATGGAGATGAAGATGGGGAGAAGCTGCTGTGTAACCACAGGCAGTCCTGCTGCAAGGGAGAAATGGGGGAAGGCAGGAGGGCAGGAGGAGCTGTTCCATCACGTCAGCCCTGCCTGCTGAAGATGTGCTGGTTGGCAGTTCCCAGGCCAAGGAGAGTGGTCTGGGAGATCCTTGGGAGGCGTCTGTGGGAGGAGGAGGGTGGCCAAGGCTGGGAAAAAGAGATGGGCTCTGCCTGTGCCTGACTTCTGTCTCTCCCTTCCTCCATCAGCCCTCGTACTGGTGCGGGCGGCCCAGGACTGTTGTGGGGAAAGAGAAAGAGGAGGAGGAGGACCCCGAGAAAGCCCTGAAGAGTCAGTACATTGAGGAGGAACCAGCTGACCTCGTGTCAGGCATCAAAATAAAGCACCTTTCCAAGGTACTGACTGCCCAGCAGGGCACAAACACACCACAGTGTTGGTTTTGTAAAACTCGTTGCCTGCAGGCAGCTTCTGTATCCTCGTGCTGCCCTAGGGCTGGGTATGGCTCTTCCCCAGAGCTGGCTGCATTTTGTGGTGGGATGAAGTGCTGGGTACTTAGAGGTGCAGTGACATCTGTATTTAACTGGTTGACATCTGAATTTACCCTGAATTAGACCTGTTGTCTACTGCTAACGCTCCGTGAGCATCCCGGGCTTTGCCTGCCGCATGGAGCTGAGGCACTTGCCTGAAGTGCAGCACCAGCTCATGGACGTGATCTCCACAGGTCTTCAAAGTGGGAAACAAGACAAAAGAGGCAGTGAAGGACCTGACAGTGAACATGTACGAAGGGCAGATCACTGTCCTGTTGGGACACAATGGTGCTGGGAAGACCACCACCCTGTCCATGCTCACAGGTAGGAGCATCCTGCTGCAGGGACTGATGACTTGACCCTCAAAGAAGAGCCAGACCCTGTCTCTGAGGGTGGGCAGGGTTTTTGATCTTCCTTGGAGCTCAGTTTGCTGAGCTGTTGGTCAGGGGTGCCAGGGTAGTGTGAGAGGGAGATGGAAAGAGCATGGAGGGTCCCTGCTCGGGCCTCCACAAGAATGGGATCAGCCAGTGGGTGAAATGACAGCCAGGTTTTGTGCTGGAGAGCCCTGAAAAGAGACTGGACCTGCTGTAGGATTGCTCTCTGTAGGCTTTGCTGTGATAAGGCAGATAAGGTAGAACAGGTGTTTGTCATTCTTGAGCTGCTGAGCTCCACCATACCTGTTTTGGACACAGTGGCCTTTGATGGTCCTTCCCTGTTCTCTATTGCTCTGAGCTGCTCCTGGCAACTCAGAGGGCTCACGGGACCTTCCTGGAGCTCTGTCCTGGCCGTGACTGGCTCTCTGCACAGCTCAGAACCATGTTTGACCTGCCTGTTCCTCTCCTTTCTGCACTGGCAGGCCCAGTTCCCACCTGTGGGTGCCCTGCAGCCCACCCTGTGGGCAGGAGGAAGCTGTTGTACCCTGGCCTGAGCAGGAGACAGACTTGCTCTGCTTTTTGGCAGAAAGCTGGTGGGAGGGGGGGGATGCTCATCAGGACCTTCCACCTTTCCACTGGCTCTTTGCCACTGGGGTCACCCTGAGGCTCTGTGTCCCGCTCCCCGCAGGGCTGCACTCCCCGACGGGCGGCCAGGCCTACATCAATGGCTACGAGATCTCCCAGGACATGGTCCTGATCCGCCGCAGCCTGGGGCTGTGTCCCCAGCACGACGTCCTCTTTGACAACATGACTGTGGAAGAGCACCTCCACTTCTATGCAGGGGTGAGCCTGGCACTGCGCAGGGGGCAGCCCTGGGGGAGGCACCTGGGCTCCTGAAGGTGGGGAAGTGTAGTGAGATCTATCAGGTGGGTCCAAAAATGATCAGAGGTTGAAGCCCCTCTGCTCTGCAGCCAGGCTGGGAGAGCTGGGGGTGTTCGCCTGGAGAAGAGAAGGCTCCAGGGAGAGCTCAGAGCCCCTTCCAAGGCCTCAAGGGGCTCCAGGAGAGCTGGAGAGGGATTGGGGACAAGGGCCTGGAATGACAAGACAACAGGGCGCACTGAGAGACAGCAGGGTTAGATGGGATATTGAGAAGGAATTGTTCCCTGGGAGGGTGGGGAGGCCCTGGCACAGGGTGCCCAGAGCAGCTGTGGTTGCCCCTGGATCCCTGGCAGTGTCCAAGGCCAGGTTGGACGGGGCAGCCTGGGCTAGTGGAAGGTGTCCCTGCCCATGGCAGGACAGTTGGCCTAGATGATCTGTAAGGTCCCTTCCAACCCAAACCATTCCCATGATAAGAAGAACAGCCCTTGCATCCTCTTCCCACCTCATCTGCAGGCTGGTGGAGGAGTGCAGGGTCTCAGACAGCACCACTCCATGGAACCACACCTGCCAGCTGTGCTGGGGCTGGGCACAGCTGCAGGGTTGGGCAGGAGTCCATCTCTGCTTCCCCACTCTCCTGTCTGTGTGTGGAGGAGGGAGCGTGGTGGGGTTTGGCAGCCCTGCAGGTGGGCTCATCCCTCCCTTCCCCCTGTCTGGCAGCTGAAGGGATACCCACCCTCCAAGTGTCCTGAGGAGATCAACCATATCCTGAGGATCCTCAACCTGGAGGACAAGCGCCGCTCCCTGACCAAGGCTCTCTCCGGGGGCATGAAGCGCAAGCTGTCCATCGGCATCGCCCTCATCGGGGACTCCAAGGCAGGTGGCTTTGGTGGGCTCACCTCGTACCTGGGGCCAGTGCAGGTCCTTGGGGTGGCTCTGAGGCTGTTCCTCATCTGTGGTGAGCCAGTGGGAGAAGCAAGGACAGCAGGGAACGGGCAGGAGCACCTCCATGAAGGGGACAACTGTGAGGGCCATGCCTTGAGGCTCTGCTGTCTGGCAGCTGCTCCCCAAGATCATTGCTGTGAGGCCAAGGCTCCCTCTGGGCCCTGAGGTTGTCCCCTCCTGTGCTGCTGGGCCTCTGCCAGCCCTTTCTGACCTGCACCCATCTCCTGTGTGCAGGTGGTGATGCTGGATGAGCCGACGTCGGGGATGGACCCAGCCTCTCGCAGAGCCACGTGGGATCTCCTGCAGCAGCAGAGGAGCAACAGAACCATCCTGCTGACCACTCACTTCATGGACGAGGCAGACCTGCTGGGAGACCGCATAGCCATCATGGCCAAGGGCGAGCTGCAGTGCTGCGGCTCCTCGCTCTTCCTCAAGCGCAAATACGGTACGGGAGCAGCAGCAGCTGTGCTCCACGTCTTCTCCTGGCCAGGGAGGAGCAGGAGGGGGATAGAGAGCAGGAAGGGGATCCATTGCTCCTTGTCTCATGTCTGGTTGCTCCCCATCTTGCTGTTCAGCCTCTCCTGAGGCCCGTCCCCACATTTGCTCTTTCATCGTGTCCGTGTCCGGCGCAGAGCGGTGCCTGAGCATCCCTCTCTGCTCCAGCCCCCTCCCCAGGCCAGGCTGGGCTGGGACTGACCCTCCTCTCCCTTCTCTCGTGGCTCCCCCCAGGGGCAGGATATCACATGGTGATGGTGAAGGAGCCCTACTGCAACCTGGGGGAGATCTCCCGCCTCATCTGCCAGTACGTGCCCAACGCCACCATGGAGAGCAATGCCGGGGCAGAGCTGTCCTTCATCCTGCCCAAGGAGAGCACACACAGGTAATGGCGTTGTCCCCTGCTGCCCCTCCCTGGGGGGATCCCTTTGTCGTCACACACTGTCTCACAGGCTTGCTGGAAAGGGGAGCTGCTCTGTGCATCAGCGCTGCTCATGGAAAATGGGCTTCAGTTCCTCCTGTGGTGCGGAGGGTGGCACAAATGAGGCAGAATGTTCTGGCTCTGAAATCAAATCTATGGACCCAGAAGGGTGACAGAGCTGATTGTCCCCATCTGCTCTGTTCTCGTGAGACCCCTCCTGCAGTGCTGCCTCCCGGTCTGGAGGCGCCAGCAGGAGGACGTGGAGCTGCTGGAACAAGTGCAGGGAGGCTACAAAGATGGTCCAAGGGCTGGAACCCCTCTGCTCTGGAGCCAGGCTGGGAGAGCTGGGGGTGTTCACCTGGAGAGGAGAAGGCTCCAGGGACACCTCAGAGCCCCTTGCAGGGCCTAAAGGGGCTCCAGGAGAGCTGGAGAGGGACTGGGGACAAGGGATGGAGAGACAGGACACAGGGAATGGCTTCTCACTGCCAGAGGGCAGGGCTGGATGGGATATTGGGAAGGAATTGTTCCCTATGGGAGTGGGGAGGCCCTGGCACAGGGTGCCCAGAGCAGCTGGGGCTGCCCCTGGATCCCTGGCAGTGTCCAGGGCCAGGTTGGACATTGGGGCTTGGAGCATCCTGAGCTAGTGGAAGGTGTCCCTGCCCATGGCAGGGGCTGGAATGGGATGGTCAGTAAGGTTCATTGCAGACTCAAACCCTTCTGTGTTTCCATGATTCTGTGATAGCTGAGGCCAGAACAGCCAGTGGAGCCCAAACTCTGCCCTTGGGGACAGGGGCGTGCTCAGTGCCACAGGCTGCCCTGGGGTTGGATGCAGGACTCCAACTAGCCGCAGGACTGATGCCCAGAGGGTCTTAACCCCTGAGTGCCCACTCTCACGACTGTCAGTGTCTGACATCTCCCTTCTCTGCCCAGGTTTGAGGCCCTGTTCACAGAGCTGGAGCAGAGGCGGGAGGAGCTGGGCATCGCCAGCTACGGCGCCTCGGTCACCACCATGGAGGAGGTGTTCCTCAGGTAGGTGGAGGGGTGACCAGTGCCCGTGTGCTTTGGTGATGTCCAGCACAGCTCTCCGGGGCACTTGTTGGCATTGGTCTCTTGGGTTTGGTTTCCCCAGCTCAGAAGAGCTGTATCCTGCCTGGATCTCTGTTTCATCACCTGCTTTGCCTCCTGGCACAGGGTTGGGAAGCTCGTGGACTCCAGCATGGATATCCAGGCCATCCAGCTGCCTGCTCTGCAGTACCAGCATGAGAGACGCTCCAACGACTGGGCCATGGATGACTCCAGCAGCCTGAGTGGCATGACGGACATGACAGATGACAGCGGGGCACTCATCACCGAGGACTGCTCCAGCATCAAGCTCAACACTGGGGTGAGTGCTGGGGGGGTCAGGGCAGCAGGAACGGGGAGGGGACATGTGAAGGGGGATTTGAAGTAGGGGTTACCAGGTGGAGCCTCCCCCACGGCTGCTCTTGTTGCATGTGGTTTGGAACATCAAACCGAAAGACCAGGTTGGGTTAGGACAAACAATTTTTAGGGTTGGTAGGGTTGGTCACTTCCATCCTCTTCATGTTAATCTTGGGGTCTGAGTTGCTCTTCAAGGTGTTCCAGGAGATCTAATGTGGTTTTCCATCTGCTGTTGTTCCATCACTTGGAAAGGAGATGAGGAAATCCATCTTCCTTCCCTTGCTCGTGTTCCAGGTCCCTGGCAGCCCTTCATGCCCTGCTGCCTCTGTGCCTGTGATCAATGTCCCTTGTCTTCTCAAGGGCACATCTCAAAGGCAGAGGGGGAGAAGGATGTTGCTGGGTTTGAAAAGCAGAGAAGGTGCTTGCAGGGGCTGGGCTGGGCACTCAGGTGTCTCACCCGGTCACTCTGGCCGGCAGCTGCCCCGCAGTAATCCTGTTTGGGAACCTCAGCTGCTGGGAGGTGGAGGAAGGTAAAGGTCATGGCTAAAGCTGCTTTTAACACCTGAGTCACACCAAGTGACTCCAAGCCATGGAGGTGGATGTGCTGGAGCTAGGCAGCTGCCCTGCTAATCCCATTATAGGCTTGGCTGGAGAGCAGGCTCTGCTGCGAGCTGGCAGCGTGCATGCAGGATGAGGGTGGTTTGGGGTCATCTTCCCCATCAGCTGCGTGGGGTGATGTGTCCACAGCTGGCAGGGCTCACCTTGACCTGGCCTCTCTGCTCGCAGTTCTACCTGTGCTGCCAGCAGTTCTACGCCATGTTCATGAAGCGGGCCATGTACAGCTGGCGCAACTGGAAGATGGTGGCGGCGCAGTTCCTCGTGCCTCTGATCTTCACTGCCTTTGCCCTCATCGTGGCCAAGACCTTCCCGGGCCCACGGGACTCGTCCCTGCTGCGGCTGACACTGGAGCCCTACGGCCAGACCATCGTGCCCTTCTCGGTGTCGGGCACCGCGGGCCTGCCGCAGAGGCTGGGGGAGCAGTACGTGGAGCTGCTGGAAGCCCAGCGTCAGTCGCCACTGGAGGTGCTGGGTGAGGGCTCAGGGAGCACCCCTGGAGCAGGTGGTGCCCAGCAGGGTGTCCAGGGGCCACTGGTGTGGGTGGTTTAGGTCCCAGCTGCGGCGTATCCGATGCATTTCCTTCCTGCATGGGAGTGTCCCCTCCTTGGCAGGGCCTCTCCTTACCTGAGCAGAGCTGTCTTCTCCATAACCCCATGTTTGTGGCCACTGGAACAGGCTCCCCAGGGAAGTGGTCATGGCCCCAGTGCTCCCAGAGCTCAAGGAGCTTTGGACAATGCTCTCAGGGATGCACAGGGTGGGATTGTTGGGGTGTCCTGTGCAGGGCTGGAAGTTGAACTCGATGATCCTTGTCGGTCCTTTCCAACTCAGGAGATCCTCCGGATCTGCGTTTCTATGATCAGGACTAGGGTGGGCCACCAGGGCTGAGTCTGCCTGGGCTCCTCTCCAGCTGGCCTCAGTTAGCTCTGGTGTGATGGAGCCCGCCTGTAACAGCGGTGGTGTTTGGCAGGTGGGCTGGAGGAGTACCTCATCTCCCGAGCCTCTGAGGAGGGAGGAGCCTTCAACGAGCACTACATTGCAGCCGCCTCCTTCGAGGGAGCAGGGAACCGCACGCTGGTCACGGCGCTCTTCAACAACCAGGCCTACCACTCCCCGGCCACTGCCCTCATGCTGGCAGACAATGCCGTCCTCAGGGTGCTGGCAGGCCCCAATGCCTCCATCACCGTCACCAACTACCCCCAGCCCCGCAACATCACCGAGAAGGCCAAGGACCAGCTCATGGAGTACGTGTGATGGTGGCACCGGGCTTGCATTCCTGCTGGGGCTCAGGGCTCCCATGGTGCATGTTGGCTTGGTTGTACTGGGGTCAGTGGAGGAGCCAGGCTGAAGCTTCTCAGACTCAAATGTAGCTGTGATTGCACTCAGGAGGTCAGGGGAGCAAAGCTGTGGAGATGACTTACCTGCTGAGCCTGGCAGCTACGTCACCCCAGGCACATCTCAGAGGGTGGCTGTTCCCCTCAGGATACTGGTTGGGGTTACTTTTCCCCGGGTGCTCATAGGAGAGGAGGCCATGTGGCCATGCTCTTCACAAAACCTCCCATCCAGGGCCTCTGAACCTCACCTAGACCAGAGGGGCCATGTGTGGGGCCTTGCCAAGGCTGGGTGGAGGTTTGTGGTGTGCAGGGTGGGCTGTGCCTGCGGGATGATTGTCTCCCTTGAGTGTTTCTTCAGCAAGCCCAGAGTGGGTGTGCTGGCCACAGCTTCCTCAAGAGGGGCAGCAGAGGGGCAGGTGCTGGTCTCTGCTCTCTGTAACCAGAGACAGGACCCCAAGGAACAGCTGGAGCTGTGTCAGGGCAGGCTCAGGCTGGAGATCAGGGAAAGGTTCTTTCCCCAGAGGGTGCTGGGCACTGCCCAGGCTCCCCAGGGAGTGGGCACGGCCCCGAGGCTGCCAGAGCTCCAGGAGCATTTGGACAGCGCTGCCAGGGATGCCCAGGGTGGGATTGTTGGGATGTCTGTGCAGGGCCAGGGGCTGGACTGGATGATCCCTGTGGCTCCCATCTCACTGAGACTATTCTATGATTCTATGCTGGCCCTGTGTAGCCTCAGCACTGGTTTGCTGAGGTGTCCCTGCCCTAACGTGTCCCCCTGTCCCCACAGAGGCCAGACTGGGTTTGCCATTGCCATCAACCTGCTGTATGGCATGGCCTCGCTCGCCAGCACCTTCGCGCTGCTGCTGGTCAGTGAACGCGCCATCAAGGCCAAGCATGTCCAGTTTGTCAGCGGCGTTTACGTGGTCAACTTCTGGCTTTCTGCTCTGCTCTGGGACATCATCAACTTCCTCATCCCTTGTGCTCTGATGTTGGTGAGTCACCCCTGGCACCCCAATGCCCTCCCCGTTGGTGGGATCTCTGGGTGCTGCTCCTCTGGGGTACGTGTGGGTGCAGGGAGAAGGACAAGGCCACTGGCGTTGTCTCTGTAGAAAGGACCAGCAAGAAAGCTGTCCCTTGGTCCTGCTGGGAGCTGAACCATGGCCAACCAGCTGGGGCAGTTGCCTCTGGCAGCTGAACACTTGGCTGTTGGGACTAGAAAATGTTAAATCCATGGGATCTTGGAGAGGAATTCCCCAGATCTGCCCTTCTGCATCCCAGTCTGCAGAAAGGGCCTCCCCTGGGGGCAGCCATGGGCTGCTGGTAGCACTCATCCATGAGGGGTTGCTTGGGTCCTGGGCTGCTGGGACAAGGAGACATCACCTGAGGTCAAGCCAAATGTGCCTTCTCCCCACATTGCTGTGCCCCAGGTGATATTCCAAGCCTTCAACGTGCAAGCCTTCACCCAGGACAGCCACCTCGTTGATGTGATGCTGATCTTCCTCCTTTATGGCTGGGCCATCATCCCCCTCATGTACCTCCTCAGCTTCTTCTTCTCAGTGGCAGCCACAGCCTACACCCGTCTCACCATCTTCAACATCCTGTCCGGCACCGCCACCTTCCTCGCCGTCACCATCATGAGCATCCCAGGTGGGTCAGTGCCCTCTGCACCTGCCCAGCCATCACCAAGAAGCTCCAGCCCCCAGGGGGGCTCTCTCATCCCAGGGCTCTTCCCACAATAGCCATAAAACCCTGCAACAGTCCACTCCCACCCATTCTATGTAACAAAATATGTTTGGTTTCCCTCTAAACTTGGCAGTATCAGAGTTTTTTCCTCCCAAACCAGCAGTCTCTAATGCATTGATCCACCTGTTCTCCTGTTTCAGAGCTGGGTTTGGTGGACCTCTCCAAAACCCTGGATAAAGTTTTTCTCATCTTACCCAATTACTGCTTGGGCCAGTGCATCAGTGACTTCTACCAGAACTACGAGTTCATTCAGTTCTGCACCTCCTCCGTTGAAGCCATCTTCATCTGCAAGGCCTTCAGTGAGTCTCCATGTCCTCACCTGGCCAGCCCCCACAGCCTGAGGGGAGTTGTGTGGGGTGGATGGTGGAACTGGGCAGATCCATGGGGCTTCTACCTGGGCAGTAGCTCCAGGTACCATTTTAGAGCAGAAACTGGGCAGCATATGAGGACATGCATAGGAAAAAGCTGCTTAACTGGATCACCTTACTCATGATTTGGAGGAAAATGTGGGCTAGGGGAAGTTTCACAGATGTGTAAAGAAATCCCAATCCCAAGATTGGTGTCCTCTGCCTGCCTCAACTGGGAATCTTCTGCCAGATCCCCTCCAGACCCAAATCCTCTTGTGGGAAGCATTGGAAGGAGCTTTGGGCAGGGAGCCAGTGTGGGATGGAGATGAGCCTGGCAAAGCTTTGGGCTCATAGCATCCTCTGGAGTTTATCTGCCCCTCCCCAGAGTGTGACTTGATCCAGGAGTTGATTTTGTTCCATCCCTCCTCAGATATCAGTTATCAGATGAACTACTTTTCCTGGGAGACCCCTGGGATCGGGCGGTACCTGACCTCCTTGGCCATCCAGGGTTTCTCTTTCCTCTTCCTCCTCTTCCTCATTGAGACAAACCTTCTCTGGAGACTGAGAACTCTGGTCTGTGGCATCTGCAGGCGGCGGAAATGGGTGAGTGAAGCACGAGGGAGGGAGCAGTAACGTGCCCTCCAAACCCAGGCCAGCAGTCCCTGTGAGCTGGAGACAGACTCTCACCACCTCAATCATCTTCCCAGGGAGCATCCCCAGAGCTGGGAGGAGCCAGTCCTGTTAAGGGTACGGATTGGCAAAGGGAGTGAGGCATCCCCAGAGGTGGCTGATGGAAGGGGTGGATCCTGCCAGGGCTGGGGACGCTGGAGGACCCCGTTCATCCCCCAGCAGCCAGGTGACAGCAGAGTGTGTCCTCCCCCTGTGTTTAGGTGGCCCTGCTGAACAGGGTGTCTGTGCTGCCAGAGGACAGGGATGTGGCAGATGAGAGGAAGAAGGTTTTGGAGTCGCCACCAGAACTGCTGTCGTCTCTCAGCAGCCCTCTGGTCATCAAGGAGCTCACCAAGGTGAGGAGAGATGACCTGAGCATCCTGCTGTCATCTGAGCCATGTCCTCTGGGGGCTGGCAAAGCCACAGTCTGCCTTGCCGTGCCTTCGGGCAGTGACACGTGGCTCGTGTGTGGTCTCCTCCAGGTGTACGACAGCCGGGAGTCCCTGCTGGCAGTGGACAGGATCTCCTTGGCCGTCAGCAAGGGGGAATGCTTTGGTCTCCTTGGCTTCAACGGAGCGGGCAAAACCACCACCTTCAAGATGCTGACGGGTGACGAGAGCATCACATCAGGGGACGCCTTTGTGGATGGCCACAGCATTCTGGCCAACATCAAGAAGGTACCCAGGGCTGCAGGGGTGAGGTGGTGTTGCAGACCCGACCTGTGTTTGGCTGGGCTGAGCCACCCTGCAGGTGCCTCCAGAGGACATGGTTGCAGTTCCAGAGGCAGAGACAATATCCCAGGGACATTGTGTCCTTGGCTGGCTCAGCTCTCCATTATCTGCCATGTGGAAGCAGTCCCCTCTCCACTGGGATTGCAGATGTGATACAGATGGACTCCAAACCTGGTGAGGGTGGCAAACCCTTCACCAAAGGGTTTACCTCCGTAGCTGGAAATGTGGAAAATATTGGAGGATGGTCTCTAAAATGAGTGTTTCAAACCTTTCCAGACCTCTGCTAGGGGTCTTCTTGCTGGGAATTGCCCACTTGCTTTGGAAGAGGAGGAGATGAGCAGGGGTTAGGCTTTCGGTCCAGTCCTGGGATTCCTCCAGCACTGTCCCAGATTTCACAGAATATTCTGATTTGGAAGGAACCCACAAGGACCATTGAGTCCAACTCTTAAGTGAATGGGGACCCCAGAACATTCCCTGAGAGCATGCCCCAAATTGCTTCCTTCCCTGGAACTGCCTTGTCTTATGCTCTTGTCCCTGGAAGTGACCAGGACATGGGGGAGGTACCATCCCTCCAACGCTTTCTTTCTCCTGAGAGCCTGGGCCACCCAAAATGCTCCCTCGCAGTGAGGAACCAGCTTGGCACAGGCATTATGAGCCCACCCAGTTGCTGCCCAGAGACACATCTGTGTCCATCCCTGTCAGCCCAGCTTCTCCAGGGGGCATTTCCCTCACGGTTTCAGAGCTGCGGCTCAGTTCCCGTCACTCTGAGCAAAACCTCCCAGAGCAGCAAAGCCTGCCCGTGAGCTGATTGCCGTGCCTTCCTCTCGGCCCAAGGTGCAGCAGCGCATCGGGTACTGCCCGCAGTTCGATGCCCTCCTGGAGCACATGACGGGGCGCGAGACGCTGAGCATGTACGCGCGGCTGCGCGGCATCCCCGAGCGCTACATCGGCAGCTGCGTGGAGAACATGCTGCGGGGGCTGCTGCTGGAGCCGCACGCCGACAAGCTCGTCAGGACCTACAGGTGAGAGCAGCCACGGACAAAGTGCTGCCCCTCCTCTCTCGTGATGCTCTCTGTGCTCCTATTGGGTCTCTGTCCCCGTTCCCGCTCCCATTTTCGGCTGCAGGTTGGACTCGACGCTCTTGCGGGTCGTTTGCAACCTTAACGATTCTGTGATTCCTCCGCAGTGGTGGGAACAAGCGGAAGCTGAGTGCTGGCATTGCCCTCATTGGTGGCCCTCCTGTGATCTTCCTGGATGAGCCCTCCACTGGCATGGACCCCGTGGCCCGGCGCTTGCTCTGGGACGCAGTGACACGGACGCGGGAGTGTGGCAAATCCATCATCTTCACCTCCCACAGGTGACACTTGGCTGGGCAGGGCTTGGCACGAGAGATCAGGGAGAGTGGTGGGGTCCAAGGGATGGGACGCACCTCCAGGGCCTGGTGGGTGGGCATGCACAGCCAGTGACTGGCTTTACCCAGATCTCCCTCCTCGAAGAGTCCAGAGAGAAGGGAATACACCTCCAGGCGCTTCCCAGAAGCTTCTGCTTCTGTCCTGGCGCTTACATGCCCAGAGAAGCTGTGGTTGCCCCATCCCTGGAAGTGTTCAAGGGGAGTGCTGGACTGGGCTTGGAGCAGCCTGTTCTAGTGGTAGGTGTCCCTGTTCATGGCAGGGGGTGGATCGAGATGAGCTTTAAGGTTCCTTCCAACCCAAACCATCCTGGGCTTCTCTGAACGAGTCCTGTCCTTCCTGCAGCATGGAGGAGTGCGAGGCGCTGTGCACACGATTGGCCATCATGGTGAATGGGCAGTTCAAGTGCCTGGGCAGCCCCCAGCACCTCAAAAGCAAGTTTGGCAGTGGATACACCTTGCTGGCCAAAACCCGGAGCGAGGAGGAGGGCGAGCTGCAGGCCTTCAAGGCCTTCATGGAGAAGACTTTCCCAGGTACCGTGAGCTGCTGGAGCTGTTGCCCTCAAAGCAGGGGCTGGGTGTGAACTTCAGCACATTCCCTAACCCAGAGCCTCTCCCTGCTCAATTCCCCAGGCAGCGTCCTGAAGCACGAGCACCAGGGCATGGTGCATTACCACTTGACCAACAAGAACCTCAGCTGGGCACAGGTAAGGGAGTGCTGGGAACCCTTCTCCTGCCCCTTCCTGTGTGGTGCTTTGCTTTCGGTGATGCATCCTTCCCGCGCTGCATTCTGCTGTGGCACGGGTGGGCACAGCTTCCCCGTGCTGGCACCGCCCTGCTCCTGCCCCTCAGCCCCAGGGACCCCCTGGCAGTGGCTTTAGGTGGTGCCACGTAGGCACTGCGTGGTCCCACCTTTACCCAGCCTCTGCTGCTGAGGGGTCCCAGCCCAGGGACACTTAAAAAGCCCACAGTACAGATACAGTATGTAACCCTCTGCATACAGTATACGGAGTTGCCTATAGAGTATATACATAGTATATCTCTATATACACTATCTGTCTATATGTACATTATCTATATATAAATACATGTATAGGACAGATATTCATAGTGTACAGATAGTTTTCATATGCAGTATCTAAGTATATATATATTTTTATGTATCTATTATATGCACTGGATGTAGTGTATATAATATACTGACTATTGTATATATACAATATATACTATATTATATACTCTATAGGGTGTAAGGTAATACTCTATACAGATTATGTACTTGAGTTCATACTCTATATCAAGTATATAGTATAGTGTATAGAGTATATATAGAGTACACAGTATACAGCTTATATAAAAACTATGTATAGGATTATATAAAAACTAAAGCGA
Source organism: Corvus hawaiiensis (assembly GCF_020740725.1). NCBI lineage: Eukaryota > Metazoa > Chordata > Aves > Passeriformes > Corvidae > Corvus > Corvus hawaiiensis. Next base: position 15,514,865 of record NC_063228.1, on the reverse strand, counting down.
GTGAGTTTATAAATATATATATGTAATGAAGTGTAAAAATGATCTGTATGCTATATACAGATAGTTATGTATAGCGTATCCTATGTAGTTTTTTCTTTATTATATTAAGATTTTATATATATAATGCATTAGCAGAAACCTTGGGCAGGGATTCAAGGCCAGATACGTGTGTATATATGTAAATATATATATATATGTGTGTGTGTATATATGTATGCATTTATCACATATGTGTAAAACAATCATATCCACAGCATATATTTTTAAATGGTGTCAGATATTCCTGGCTTCTCCCCACTCTCCTGCTAGGGAAGGTGTCATTTTCCTCAGTCTCCCTGGAGAAAAAAGCTTTCTCTGTTTTCCCTGCCACAGCTCGGGGATTCCTCTGTCACAGCCTGGGGTTCCCTGTCACAGCCTGTGAGGGAGATCCCTATCATAGTGTGGTGTTCCCTGTCACAGCCTGGGGTTCCCCCTGGGGTCCTGGGGGTCCCTCCACCAAGTCACTCTGCCCTCCCTTGCAGGTCTTTGGGGCCCTGGAGAAAGCCAAAGAGAAGTATCGCTTGGAGGACTACTCGGTGAGCCAGATCTCCCTGGAGCAGGTCTTCATGAGCTTCACTCGCTTCCAGCACTACACAGAGGACAGAGGGAAATGAGCCCCTCCGGTGCCCTTTGTCATGGACTGGCCCTCAGCCTATACATAGTATATATAGAGACAGTAATTTATATATCAGCGTGTCTTAAATACTGTATAAATGTAAAACTTTTCACCAGGGAGGGGTGAGAGAGAGGATGGCAGCGCTCCTGCTGCTGGCACCGGCTCTGGGCACGCGTGGGTGTGCGCATGTGACACTGCCACTCTCCAGCCTTCATCCATCCACACAGCAAAAAAATTCCGCCCAAAAAGCCGGGAGGAGCCTGGAAGGGTGGAGAGGGGTGTTGGACTTGGGCTGGCAGAGGAGGAGCAGGATCCTCCCTGCTCCCCCCTTCCCTGCCTGTCGCTCACACCCAGCAGGATGCTGCCCCGTGGTCCTCACCCGCATGTCCATGTGTTGTTTGGTGGTTGCTCGTGGTTTAGCCGGAGGCTGTCACATAGCTCAGATCCAAACCGTCCCTGGGGTCGGTAGGAGGCACTGGGATCGCCCGTGGGAGCACTTCGTGTCCAGCCGGCAGGGGGACAGCTCAGCTCCTGTCTGGCACCTGCCTGGCATGGGAAAGAGGAGGCTCTGTCTCCTTTAACTGCTTGGGAAAACTCTGTCTCCTCCTGCCTGCTTGCCAAGCCTGGCCCGAGGAGCTGGCACTGGCCCCAGCCGTGCAAGGGGAGCTGTGTGGTGCCAGGAGCTGGCACTGGGTGAGAGGTAGGACGTGGTGCTGGAGCAATGCCCAGAGTTGGGCCCCAGGAACAGCACGTAATGGGCACGGCTGGGGAGCCAGAGCTGGAGGCAGCAAGGGGCGAGGGGTGCCCAGGGACACTGCTGGGAGGGGGGAGAGGTGCCACAAGGTGCCTGGGGACGCTGCTGGGTTGTGTGAGAGGTGCTGCAGGGTCTTGGCTGTGCTCTGTGGGATGGGTGTGAAGTGTCACAGGGTGCCCAGGGACACTGCTGGCCTCAGTGTTGTGCCCATGCAGGGGTTCTGCCAGCAGCACTGCCCTGCACTGTGCAGTGCAGCCACGGGACCAGTGTGAAGCCAGCCATGCCCTCACTGTGCCCATGTCCTGCTGAGCTCACCCCTTACACCCCACACAGCTCCAACCAGACCGTATCTGTCCTGCATCCCCCTCCTCATCCCCTCTGCCCCTCACCAGGCTGCTCCAGCAGTAGGCAGGGAGCAAAGGGCCTGTCCTGCCCCTGCCTGGCTCCGCGATGCTGCTGGGCACCAGCATTGCCCAGTCCTGCCTGGGCCCAGTTGGAGGAGGCAATTTCTTTTTGGAGTTTGCCAGTGGCAGGGTTGGTGGGGGTTTTTTGTTTGTTTGTTGGAAATCTGTGTTGATTCTTGTCTGTCTTTAACTAGTCCCTGTGTCACCTGGGCCAGCCCCTCGGGCGCTGCCCCACGATCAATGCAGAGCTATTTGCACTATAGTACTACACACAATTGCACATAACTAATTAATATTTATGGCAAGGGGGGCTGTTTCCCTCCCAGTTGATTGCATTGTCAGGGGTTGGATTATATTTTTGGGTTGGGTTTTCATTTTTTTCCTTGTGACTGACTCATTCTTTCCTGTTCCATTTCTTCCCTTTGCCTAATGTTGTTGTTCAGAACGATGGTGCATCATGTTACTAAGAATTTCCCCAGATCTTAAAGATGTGTGTTTTTATTAGTCAGCAGCCAGCAGGTGGATGGCCTCCCTGGACACCTTGGAGCCCTTTGGAGCTGCTGGCAGGAAGGGGTTGCTCCCTGGGAGCATCCTGGGGGACAGCAGAGCCAGCCACTGCCAGGGCACCATGCAGGGGAGAATCCCAGCACCAGTGACTTTCCCAGGGAGGGAAGACAAAGGGAGATGCTTTTTGCTGGGAGGGTGCCTGAAGTGCTGAAACTCCCAGTAACTGTTTTTCCTGGAAAGGGAAGTACAGCAGGCTGTAGTAGAGCCTCCCAGGCTTTGCCTGGGATGGGGAACAGTGGCAATGTGGAGGTTTCAGGGGGTGAGATGCAAAATTGCCACGGGCTGGCAGTGCCCTGAGCACAGCAGCAATCGTCCATGTCCTGTTGGCACTGGTGCCCCTGCAAGGTTTGGTGCTGGGGTGGGGGCACGGAAGCAGCGTAACCCCCACTCTGCCCACGAGTCCATGGCAAGGATGACATGCCCTGACCCCAGCCCTCCATCACTCTGGGGCCATCCTGACCTCAATGAAGGAAGCATTATGGAAGCAGCATGTCCCTGTCCGCGGGGCTGGAACACCCTGCCTGTCAGCAAGGCGGGCACTGTGGGCTGTGCATGGTGCTGCTCCCAATTTCAGTCACAGCCACAGTGCCAGGCGTGCCAGCCCGGGGCAGGAGCAGGACCAGGAGTGCTCCATGGGCATGTGCTGCCAGGGGCACAGCTGCTGCTGGCACTTCTCTGGCCTCCCAGGTGGGAGAAGCAACACGGCTCCTGGGCGGCTTCTACTCCCCACTGGCTGCAGTGTGGTTGTTATTCCCAGCATAGGAATAATAAAGATGATTTTTTTTTTCCAGTGGGTGTTTCCTGGCCTCCTTTGGAATCAGACTCTGTTCAGCCTGCGCTGGCCTCCTGCTCTCTGCTTCGGGGAGAAGGATGAGGGGGTAGAGGGGTGTCCTACAAAACCAGAACTGGAAAGGCTCAGTGCAGCTTGGAAAAGCCCAGCAGCTGAGGAGTTTTTGTGGGGAAGCAGAAATGGGAGTCCCCTTCCTTTGTGCCTCAGGCAGCCACAGCTATCCTCTCTCAGCTCCCCCAGACAACCACAGGTGAGGGGGAGACCTCAAGCTTGGCACTCAAAATGCCTTTTGGCCTCCATGGCAGTGTCAGACTGGCCCTGGCAGTCCCACTCCTGCAGCTGTGCCCACCTACACGCTGCAGCCCGGCTCTGGAGCACAGCCAGGGTGCTCAGCCCGCTGCAGATGCCCATATGCCCCCCCAAACATCACCTAAGACAGCACCAGCCCCTCGCTGAGCCCTGGGAGATGAGGCAGCATGGGGGCAAGGATGCAGCTCCAAGGAAGGGGATCTCCAACCCCTTGAATCCACAGACGCCAGGTACCCACTGAGCCACGAACCAGCTGGGAGCACCCCCTCTCCAGGGCATGACGCTGCACCCCCCTGCTTCCCCCTCTTCCCCATCCCACAAGCGCAGCTCCACGGGCAGTTTCAGCGCTTTATTGTCTGGCGGTCCTGCTACAGCCCCCCACTGTCCTCCCCGTGGCTACGGCTGCAGGGGGGAGCCGCTCCCTCGTGCCCAGCATGGCACCGCAGTGTCCCTGGGAGCTGGAGGCTGCAGGAGCTGCAGCAGTCCGAGAACTGGCACTTAAGGAATCCTGGCTGGGGCCGCACGCTGCTCCTCTGCCGGGCACAGGGAGGGCACGCGGCCGGGCATGGCTGTGGTCCGGTCCTGCTGGGCTGGGTCACTCCACTTCGGGCATCTTTTAAAAATGTGGTTCAAAAACGCCACCGGTTCTGGGTTGTGACCAGGTGCTCGCAGCTTCGGTTCTCTTAAAAAGAAACCAAACGCAACCTTTTCTTCCCTTTTATGAGCAGTTCTCGATTTTGGCCAGAAATTGCTGTGCCCACCACTCCTCCAGGTCGATGGGAACGAAGTCTGAAAGAGAGTGGAGGGAGAGAGGGGAGCAGGTGGAGCAGAGCTCTGGGTGCTCCCCACCAAACCACCAGAAAAAACCATAGAATCACAGAATACCCTGAGCGGGAAGGGACCCACAGGGATCATCCAGTCCCACCCTGGCCCTGCACAGACACCCCAACAACCCCACCCTGGGCATCCCTGGCAGCGCTGTCCAAACGCTCCTGGAGCTCTGGCAGCCTCGGGACCGTGCCCATTGCCTGGGGAGCCTGGGCAGTGCCCAGCACCCTCTGGGGAAAGAACCTTTCCCTGATCTCCAGTCTAATGACACACCCAGGTTTCCCCCACCCCTGTGCCATGTCCCCAGAAGGCCAGACTGGGTTTACAGGGACACTCTCTTCCTTGGGGAGCTCTCAGCTGCTGCAAGAGCCCCCAGGCTGCTGCCACTGCCCTGACTCCAGGTGCCACCAGACAAATGTTGTCCCCATGACTGACTGGTCCTGCTGGCCCCAGGAGAAGCAGGTCCCCACGGGGATCTCCTCTCGCTCCAGCATGATGCTGAACCCCTTGGTGGCTGGAGAAGGTCTGAATCCCAGAGGAGTCAGCATCCAGGTGTCCTCCAAGAGACACAGTGGGACATCCCCACCACAGTGCCTGGGGCCAGCTGTCTCCCCCCAGCACCCCCAGAGTGACCTCAGCACCAGCAGGACAGACCCAGCCCCTCTGGCACATCCAGCACTGGAATCCTCCTCCTCCTTCCACCACAGCCATGCTCAGGTGCAGGCTGAGCCCAGAGCAGCCCATTGCACCCCGAGCCTGATGCACCCCAAAGTGCCACAACCACTTCCCACTTACTTTTGAGTCCGGGGTTGGGGGTTTTCTCCACGTACTGCACAGGGCCGCAGGTGCTCTCCCCACTCCGGCTGCCGTCCAGCTGCTGCTCTACCTGCTGCCAGGCTGGGGAGGGGGAACAAGCACTGGGTGGGTTTGGGATGGGGGTTCCCGGTGTGGGGGGCTGCGGGACAGGAGCAGGAAGCAGAGCAAAGGAGGGCAAGTCCCCAGGATGGGGACTCCATCCCTGCCACCGATGTCCCCAGCATGGTGTGGGTGCTGGGGAGGGACTCCACATGCTCCAGCTCCCCTGGGCGCTGCCGCAAGGACGCTCTGCCCTCACCTTCATAGACAAAGCGAACGTTCTCCTCGTGGGCCAGGGTGTAACACTCTTCAGGGGCCGAGATCTGCTGCAGCAGCAGTGGGGGCCTCTTGCCATTCACTCTGTTGAAGACGAGTTTCTGCGCTGGGCTATGGAGGGAGGGAAGCAAAGGGGGGTGAGGGCACAGGCAGCTCTGCCCACCCCAGCAAGAACTGGGGCGGTTCAGGTGTCCTGGGCTGTCCCATGGTGCACACACTGACCCACAGCTGTGGTCACCCAGCCCTGTCCCCAAGGACTGGGATGGAAAGGGACCCAGCTCCCAGGGACAGGTGATTCTGACACAGGAGGGGTGCAAGGGGAGCTCCCTGGGGAAAAGCATCAGCTGCCCACCTCCCACCTAGCACCAAGGGCAGTCCCTAAAATAAAGAATCTGCCACCAAAATTGCAGGAATATTAGGAAATGGAAGTGAAATCCAGTTAGGTACTGGACAGGGGATGTGCCATCCTCTGCAGATGAAGCACCCAGGTTCACTGCAACAGCTCTGGCCCCAGCATGTCCCCAAGGTGCCCCAGGACCGGGATGTAACCCTTTGTCAAGTGGGAGCAGGTCAGGCTTCCTCAGAGCTGGGATCCCCTCTGGCGAGGGGCACTTCAACCAACCCCTGCCTGGACACAGCAACAGCCACCAGAGCTAAAGGAAAAACTTGGGATGAGACCTGAGAGCATGTTCAGTGCAAAACTCCAGTATTTTGGCTTTTCTGCCCAGCTCCAGGGCAGGACATGTCTGCAACAGCCACGTTTCTCATGGGACAAAGTCTAAGGGGCCCTAGGAGTAGGTTTGGAGGGCAGGAGAGACTGGGAGCAGGCAGCTCCTGCAGATCTGCAGGCAGGGGCAGGGAAGGGCAGTGACCCTCAAGCCCCCACAGCCCGGGGCAGTGGGCAAGCAGGAGGAAGGCAAGAGTGGTAGAAGCCACTCCAGTGAATTACAGGGATCCTGGGAAGGAGAGGAACTGGGTGGGGGGACAGGGGGTGGCTCTTATCCATTTCTTGGAGCTGGAGAGGACGTGCAGAACTAGCGGGGTCCCACCGCCCTGTCTGGGTGTGCTTTGACCCCAGCCCTCCAGCCGGGAAAGGGTCTCCTTAGGGATCCCATCATCACCTCCCAGCCACTGGAATACCCCTCAGCACCCACCCGGCAGCTCCAGGTGCTGCTGCTGCTGCTGGACGCTGGAATTCTCCCAGGAAGTGCCCCCCCGGCTTTAGGGGCAGAGGGGATCGCCAGCTCCGCGTGGGCTCCGCGGCCCCCGTGGGTGCGCGGCGCGGCCAAGGCGGGCGGCGACACCGCGGGGCCGGCGCTGGCCCCGCCGCCGGTTTGTGCAATCGGGGCCGTCCGCGGGGCGGGCGCGGGGGGGTTGGACAAGCCCGGCCCCGGCTCTGCCCCGCACCGGGGACCCCCCCGCGCCGCCTCCTTGGCGTGACCCCACCGATCCCGCTCCCCGCGATTTTTTGGGGACGACCCGTGGGAAGGAGGAGGGGCAGCGACTCCGGCGTGTCCCCGGCGCGGGGCGGCCCACGCCACGCGTGTACAGAGCTCCGCGGGACGCGTGCGGGCACCGGCACGGCTGAGACCCCCGGGGCCAGCGGCACCGAGCGGAGACCCCCGGGTCCCCCTCCCGCCTCCCGTCAGGCGGCCCGGCCGTCCCGCTCCCCTTCCCAAGGTCACGGCCCGGCCGCCCCGGTGCCGGTCCCCTTCCCAAGGTCACGGCGGCGCGCGGGGCTCACCTGGCGGGGGGCCACGGGCCGGGCTGCGGCCGCCCCCGCAGCTCGCCCAGTTTGCTGCTCTCCACCGCCTGCTGCGTGGGACCTGCGGGGGGTGCGGGGCGTCAGGGGGGAGCGGCGCGGGGCGGGACGGGACAGCACGGAGCCCCCGCGCCCCCCCCGGCCCCGCGCCCCCCGGTACCTGTGCGGCGCTGCGTGGCGAGCTTGCTGGGGCCCCGCGTCAGCGTGTACATCCTGCGAGCCCCGGCCCCCGGCCCGCCGCCCCCGCCCGAGTGCCGCGCGCGCCCCTCGCCGGGGCCTTTAACGGGCCGGGCCGGGCCGGGCGGCCCCGGCAGCACCGACACGCCCCCGCGCTTAAAGGGACCGCGGAGCGCGCCTGGGGCGCGGCCACAGCGCTCAGCCGCTCGGGGGGCGCAGGGGACACGCGCGGGATAGGTCGGGGGAACGGGTGGGAGGCGTCCGGGGACGCATGCGACACATGCGTGCCGTGTAAGGGACATGTCTGGGTCGTGGGGACACGTGGGGGACACGGCCGGAACATATCGGGGGCACGCGCGGGATGTGGGACACACAGGGGACACGCGGGACACATCGGGTGTACGTGTGGGAGGGGCGTGGGATGCACGGGGCACGCAAGGGACACACGTGGGATGTGGGGACGCTCGTCTCACACACAGGGGATGTGGGGACACACAGCGGACATTCATGGGATACATTTGGGGCATGTGTGCCATGTGGGAACACACACTGGAGACACGCTGGACGTGTCAGGGGTGCACGTGGGGGATCAATGAGGACACACAGGATGCAGGGAAACACAAGCAGGGCACATGTTGTTGGGGGCACATGTGGGGACATTACATGGGACATGCATAGGACATATCAGGGGCACACGTGGGATGTGGAGGGCACGCAGGAAACACACTGGGGATGCACGTGGGACACAGAGGGGACATGTGGGAGACACAGGACACTCACAGGACACATGGAATGCACACAAGGGACACTGGAACGTGCGGGGCTCAAGTAGGGGGGAGGGCACAGGAGGCACGTAGGGCACAAGATGGCACAGGCGCGCCGGGGACACGGGAGTCACAGGAAACTCGGAGGGGACCTGCACGGGGACATTTAGGAGACAGGACACTGGAGCCATGGCATACACAGGGGACAGATAGGGGTCATTCCTGGGACACAAAGGACCCAGGCAGGGAAAAGTGAAGGGATGCAGAGGCAGGGGCTGAGGTGCCACCCCCACGGGGACAGCGCTGCGACGAGGCCTGAGCTGCACATCCCATGACTAGCGCAGGAAGCCGGAGTGGGCAGCCGCGTCCCGGCCAGCACGGTGACCTTTGGAGCGGGGCGGTCCCTCCAAAGTGTCCCCACGTGGCGAGAGGTGCAGACCCAGGACACGATCCCGAACGTGTCCACCGGCCACCCCTGTAGCACTCAGAGTTTTGGGGAGAGACCGTGTGACAAACACACTGGCGTCTCAGGGAGGCTCCAGCCTGGCTCCAGGGGCTGCAAAGCCACCCCACGAGGGTGACCTTTGCCTTTCCGCCACGTTGCCACGGTAGTGGCCAGGGAGGGAGGGCTGCAGGAGGGTGCCTCCCATGAAAGCCCAGCAGCGCCTGACCCTGGTGGGTGCCAGGCTCGGCACCCGTGGGCCCCTCGCGGGTGTGCATCCAGTGCTGTCACCCCCAACCCTGTTACTGTGCCTAAATACAACCCTGACCCGCGGGATGTCACCACCGGCTGTCACCCTCCCTGTCACGTGCTGGGGGCTGTGCCTCAGTTTTCCCCCGGACCTTCCCGGGGTTTATAAGTGCCTGTTGGCGCATCCCTGAGCTTTTCCGCGCTTGGAAGGGCTGAACCCCTAACCCTTGTGCTCCAGAGGGATCCCTCCAGTCCTCCACCACCAGTGACAGCTGTCGCGGAAAGGGTGGGTGGGGGTCCCCCGTCACTCCCATTTTCCCGGGGTGTCCGCGCGAAGCCTCAGTTTGCCGCTGCCGAGGGGTGCCGGTGCGCGGCGGGGGCGCGGCATCGCCCCGGGCCGGGGTCCCCGCGGGGCCGGGCGGGTGCGAGAGGCGGCGGGGCGGAACCGCTGGCAGCCGCGCCGCTGGTGTAGTGGTATCATGCAAGATTCCCATTCTTGCGACCCGGGTTCGATTCCCGGGCGGCGCACATCCCTTTTCCTTCTTCCTGCCTTTTTCCCCACCCGCCGTGGGAAGCTCCACCCGCGGCGCGGGGCGGTGCCGGGGGTGCCGGGGGTGCCGGGAGCGGTAGTTCCGCCGCCCGCCCCGGCCATGCAGGTCCCGGCGGCCGCGGAGCGCAACAAGGGCCCGATCCTGGCGGTGCTGCGGGAGTACGCGGGGGGCGGCGCGGGCGCGCTGCGGGTGCTGGAGGTGGGCGCGGGCGCGGGGCTCCACGCCGCGCATTTCGCGCGGGCGCTGCCGCAGACGCGCTGGCAGCCCTCGGACATCGACCCGCGGGCGCTGCGCAGGTGAGCGGGGCCGGGGGTCCCGGGGGGACGGGGGACCCCGGGGGGGCACCGCCTACAGCCCCCTCCCACGGGCCCACGGACCCGCGGCCCCGGTTCCCCACGCCCCTGGTTATTTTTTTCCTTATTTATTTCGTTTTGGGATTTTAGGAAAACGCCAGTATCCAACTCTTCTGCAGCCTGGGCTCTCCTGCTCAGTGCTGTTTTTCCTTCAGGAAAACCCTGATATCCAACTCTTGGGTGAGCTGGATGCATATTTTTTCCCAGAAATGACCTACTCAACAGTGGGCCCAGGTTCCACACTTTTTTTCTTTTTTTCAGGAAAAACCCAATATCCAACTCTCCAGCAGCCCAGACTTCCCTGCTTGGTGCTGTATTTTTTCCAGGAAAACCCCATTATCCTGCTCTCAGATGAGCTTCATGTGTATCTTTTCCCAGCAAGGGCCTCCTTGGGCAGCCCAGGCTCTCTGGCTTGATGCTTTATTTTTTCCAGGCAAACCACAATATTCGACTTTTCCCCAGCCCAGGCTCCCCAAGTCAATACTCACTATATTTTTTTCAGTAAATCCCCAATATCCAACTCCCAAACACCCCATGTTCCCCAGCTCAGGACTTTATTTTTTTCCAGAAAGGTCCCAAAATCCAGCTTTCCACCACTGAAAAAAAATAAGCCTCGTGGAGAGGTGCTGGAATCAGCACCTGTCCAGGGGGAGTTTTGTGCTGCCCACCCAGCAGCACCCACCACCTTGGGTAAAAATAATCCCCAGGCTGGGAGGCTGCAGGAGCTGAGAGCTGGGTGGTGAATGTGCCAAAAAGGGTGTCAATAACACCAAAATCGGGTGGTGCTGGTGCAGTGGTACCAGTGGGGTGCCCCACAATGGGAGGGTGCTCCAAAATTGGGGAGTTTAGGCCCTGGGGCCTCTCCATCCACGTGCTGCTGGTTGTCCAGGTGCTTCCAGTTCTCCATGTGCCAGCTGGAAGCAAAGGGCTGGACAAAGAGCCCCCAGGCTGTGCTGCACCCACATCTTTGTTATTCCACATCGGAGAGTCCATCCAGGAGTTTGTCCCTGCCTGCAGCGGGTGCTGGGGGGGGACGGGGGGGACCCGGCAGGGCTTGAGGTGAGGTTTGGTGCCCACAGCATTGCTGCCTACGTGGAGGCCACAGGGCTGCCCAACCTGCTGCCCCCCATCCTGCTGGACGTGTCACAGGGTTGGGAGACCTGGGGGGGCACCCAGCCCGCCTCCCTCGACCTCCTCGTCAGCATCAACATGATGCACATCGCAGAGCTGCGGTGCACCGAGGTGAGCGGCCCTCGCCAGCCCCTGTCCCCTACCAGGGCCCAGGAGGGCTCTCCTGGGAGGTGTCCCCAGCCCCCTGACCTGGTTCCCACCTCTCTCGTTCCCCAGGGCCTGTTCAAGGGTGCCGGGGTGCTGCTGAAGCCCGGAGGTGTGCTCTTCACCTATGGGGTGGGTCCTGTCCTGGGGCGGGAGCATCCTGGGGGGTGCAGGGTGTCAGAGCGGATGCTGGGGGGGCAGGTGGGAGGGCAGCTCTAGGCATGGCTTAGGGAGGGAAGCGGGAAATGCAGGGGCTTGGGTTTGGGGGGGGTCTCTGCCTTTTGGGGCACACGCTGAGCCTTGAAAGGGGCAGTTTTGGATGAGTGAGATCCTCTCCTCCCTCACCTTATCCGAGGCAGGGTCTGTGGGGGGTCTGCAGAGGGTGACAGGACCCACAGTGGGTGATGGGACTCATGGTTCCCTTTGGGGGCCGTGTCTCTTCCTGCTTGGCTCCTGTGCGTGGTGGGGACAGCAGCCCATGGGAGGGGGGCTGGGGGGACACGGGGGCTCCTGCCTGCAGCTCCAGCTGTGTCCCACCAGCCCTACGCCGTGGACGGCCAGATCAGCCCCCAGAGCAACGTGGACTTTGACCGCAGCCTGAGGCAGAGGTAGGAGGGGGCTGGGGGGGCTCAGGCTGCTGGGGGCCCATCCTGTGCTCTGTGTCCTGCCCCTGCTCCTGCAGCTGCAGGAAGCTCCCTCCCAGCGTGGTCCTTCAAGATAAGCAACGCCCGAGGGCAGCCCCGCAGCCGGGGGCGCCCCTGGGAGATGGGGATGCTCTGGGGGGGACGTCCCCGTGTGTGACCCACGCCTCCCTGCCCGCAGCAATCCCGCCTGGGGGCTGCGGGACACGGCGCTGCTGCGGGAGCTGGCCGAGGCCAACGGGCTGTGCCTGGAGAGGATGGTAGGTGGTGGGCCCTGGGGCGCTCCCCGTGCCGCTGTGCAGCCCTGAGCCCGGCTCTGTGCCTCCAGGTGGACATGCCGGCCAACAACAAGAGCCTGATCTTCCGCAAGCTGTAACCTGCCCTGACAGCGCTTCCAGCACCTCCCGGCGCCGCTGTCCCCATTGATGCCTCCTGCGGCGCTGTCACTGTCCCACCATGGCTGCACTGGGGCTGGGGACAGCACTGAGGGGACAGTGCCCCACTCACCCCAGCTGGGGCTGACTTGGCTGGGGGGGTCGCTTCTCCCCTGGTGCCTTTGGGGCTCCCTTTGCAGTGGGGTGCCCCAGCCTGGACCACAGGAGCCAGCGCAGCTGCCACGGGGGGCTCAGACATGGGGGGCACCGGTGTGGGGGAGAGGACACAACACCCCTGGGCACGGGGGAGACTCCTTGCCCCATTTGCTCGGAGGGTGCTGTGCTGATGGCACGGGGCCTGTCTCCCTTCCCCCCTCCCCAGGATTGTGCTGCTGCCCACCCAATAAACTGTGGCTTTGGCTTCCACACCGCAGCAGCTCCCTGATGTTTTCAGCACAAACACTGGGGGGCGGGGGTGTCCCCAGTTCCACCTCCAGCACCAGTGAAAGGGTCAGGTCCAGCACCAGGGGTGTTACACTGGGCCCAGAGGCTTTGGTGAGGTGGGAAGATTTTATGAGTGGGGTGGTCCTAGCAGATCTCCCACCCCTCTGCAACCCAACCCAGTTCTCTATTGCTGCTGGACAGGCTGGGGGGGGTCACACGGTGGGGGGAACATGCGGCAGATAAATTACAGTGGAGGTGGGAGCTGGTCTGGGGCTCGGCATGGGGTTGGGGGGGAACTACATGACAGTGGTAACCTCTAGATACAGGCACTGGTGCAGGAGCTCCCTCAGGCTGCCCCCTCCGTGGTGTGTCTGCAGCTCCCCCCGTCGGCACACTCTGGCTCTCCCCTAGTCCTGGAAGCGGTTCAGGAGGTCGCAGGTTTTCTTCTCCATCAGCTCGTAGATCTTCTTCACCCGTTTGTCGTTGGCCGCCCGGACGTAGCTGCTGGGGTCCAGCGTGGCCATTCCGTCGTGCACCTCGCCCATGATGATCAGGGGCCCGTCCTCCGCCGTCATGTTGGGGCAGGGGCAGCTCCAGTCCATGTCGGTCAAGGTCACCTCCAGGTACTTGATGTTGAAGAACTTGAGGCCCATCTTCTCATCCTTGAGGACGTCCTCGAGGGCGAAGCGGGCGATGCCGGAGTCCTGGTCCTCCACGATCTCCATAAGCCGCCCCACGATGGCAAAGTCACTGCGGCAGAGGCTCAGCACCATCTTGCTCTTCAGGCGGCAGGCCTTGCACTGCAGGCTCTTGGGGAAAGGGCACACGTCCTCGCAGGTCTCCTTGCTCTCAAAATTGTTGGTGTTGCCCTCGCAGCCGCCGTAGACGAAGGAGTGGCACTGCTTGAGCAGGTGGTTGTACGCCCAGCGCGGCTCCCAGTTCTGGCAGGGCCCCTGCACCATGGGCAGGAGGCAGGTGGGGCGGGCGCTGCCCAGGCAGGCGGCTCGGCACTCCTCGTACGTCTCAAAGTGGTTCCTGTTGGCCCCGCAGCCGCCGTAGCGGAAGGTGAGGCAGGAGCCCTGCTTGGCATCAAAATGCCAGCGCACCTCCGTGGCCTCGCACCGCCGCCGGTCCGGCTCCTTCAGGCACTCGGCGCTGGGGAAGGGCTGGGGGCTGCCGGTCCGCGGGGTCCCCCCCGGCTCCCGCCTGACCACCGACAGCGGGAAGTCGGCGCGGAGCAGCCCGGCGGCGTTCCGGGCCGTGCAGGTGTAGATGCCGGCGTCCTCGTGGCGGGCGTTGTAGATGACCAGCTGGCCGATGTTGGTGACCACCACGTTGCCGTACATCTGGTCCGGCCGCATGATGAAGTTCTCCTCCCGCTCGCTCTGCTTCTCCCAGGTGATGTCGGGCTGCGGGCGCCCGCTCACGTCGCAGCGGAAGCTGACGGTGCCGCCGGCGCGCACGGACTGGTGGAAGGGGTTGGTGTAGAGGGCGGGGGGCACCGGCACCTCGGAGCCGGCGCCTGGCGTGGGGCGCGCCGTGGTCTCCTGCGGCACGGGGCTGGTGTCGGGCCAGGTGAAGATGTGCTTGCATGGCACGGTGGTGAGGCGGGTGCCGCGCAGACACGCCTCGGCGTCCATGTAGCACTTGTTGTAGTAGGTGAGGCCGTCGGAGGCGCAGGTGAAGTTGGGCTCCTTCTCGCAGCGGTCCTTGCACTTGCAGACGGGCTGCCCGTCCCAGATGTCGCAGTCGGAGCCCTGCTGCGCGCACACGAAGCTCTCGCAGGAGGCGGCGGGCGCCAGCGCCAGCGCCGGAACGCTGCCGTCGGCAAAGCGCGCGGCCACGCAGCTCCGCAGCCCACACACGTTGGTGCAGCATTTCTCAAAGTCTTCACAGTCCTGGTCGGGGAGGGAGAAGAGATTGCGGGGGGCGGGGGTGGACGTGGAGGTCACCGCTGTGCTGGGGCTGTGGATGCTGTTCCCACCCCTGTAGGACTTTGGGGTGGGCGGGTGTCCCCCGCGCGGCCCCGCGCACCTTCGGCATCGCTGGGCTCCGGGTAAGAGCCCGACCTGCCCGGCACAGCTGCACCAGCCGCAACCCGCCCTCAGCACCCCCAGGATGTTTCGGGGTGCACCGCAGTGCTGACGGTCCCTTCTCCCCAACAGTGGAGAACAACTTGCCCTTCTCGGCTTTTGCTGGCCGAGGGGAGGCAGAACTCATTATCCAGATGAATTGTGAAGGAATCTCCCCTATGGGTTCAGACGGCCCTGTCTGGGATGGGGGTGCCCCTGCTCACCCTGGTGGAGCTCAGAGCCAGGGCTCTCTGGGACGGACAACCCGGTCCGTGGGTGGGCTCTGGCCCCCAGGGAAAAGTTGGGAAAGGAGTCTGTCCTCGGCCTGATGGGGTCTGTGTCCCAGCACACCCATTCCCTTCATCCCAGCCAGCCCTTTGACAGGGTGGGAGCATCCTGCGGGTGCACGAGGAGGGTGTTCTGACCACGGGACACGGTCATGAGGGGGCAACAAGCAGTTTCTCTGCCTGTGGGGGACTGGGGAGCCCAGCCAACAGGTGGGGCTTAGGGGGCAAAGCTGCAGCAGGGCTGAGCCCGTTGCACTGAAACAACTGAACCGGCTGTGCCACCCAGCACAGGACCCGCACCCCAAAGCATCTCCTTCGGGGACCTGCGGATGCCCCCCAAACCCTGTTGCCGCCCGCCGCCCCCGCAGCCCCCTCGCTCACCTGGTCGGCCTGGCACTCCCGCTCGCAGGTGCTCTGGGCGTCCACCCACAGGTTGGGGTTCAGCTGGTTGGGGCAGACGCCCAGGTGCCGCATCCTGCCCGGCTGCAGGCTCAGCCCGGCCGCCGCCGCCAGCACGGGCAGGAGCAGCGCGACGCCCACGGGGACCCGCTGCCGCCCGCCCGTGCGCTGGCCCCGAGCCCCCCGCCCGCCTCTGCCCCGAGGAGCCATCGGGCCACCCCGCGCCGCCGGCCTGGCTCGCTGGCGAGGGCTCGGGATAAATCACATTCAGGACGGAGGGGATGAGGGAGAAGGCGGGCGGGCGGGGGGACAAAGAGGAGGAGGAGAGGACCAAACCTCTGTCCTTCAGCACACCCGGCGCCCGCCGGACCACCGGCGATGCCGCCCGCCGCCTCCATCCATCGCCGCCGCTCGGCTCTCGGGGCGCCGGGGACACGGCGGCAGTGGCGGGTGTCCCTCGGGGCTCAGTCCATCCCCGGCACGGCCAGCGGGGCGAGTGGGGTGGAAGGGGAGGACGGGAAGGTTGTAATCTGAATCCCCTCCCTTCCCACTGATGTTTCTGGGTGTTTGGAATGGGAAAGGCGCTGACCTCAGCCTCTAACCCCGGCGAGCCCGGCGATCCCTGGGCAAACACGGGGGGAGATCAAAGGCAGAATGCAGAAAGTCTCCAAAGAGGGAGAGTGAAGGGAGGCCGGGAGGGGGGGGGGGCACACAAAAACCCGCCCGGCCCACGGAGCCGAATTCCTGCAGGATGAGAAAACAGCCGGAGCCTGCGGTCCACTCGGACGGGGCGGCCGGCGGGAGGCACGCGGAGCCCTCGGAGCCCACGCTGCGGGCGGCCGGGACCCGGTTGGCCCGGGAGCCCCTCACCCCGCACCGCATCTCTGGGCACCCACCGTCACCACAGCCGAAGGTGCCCGGGAGCGGCACGGATCCATCCCCGCTTTCCAGCCCGCATCCCACGAGTGCCGTGTCTCGCCTGGAGGGATGGGTGCCCACCCAGCCCCCCTGGAGGGGCTCCCCCAGCCCCCTGGGGCTCCCAGCCCTCCCTCCCCGATGATTTACGGCCAGGATGTCTCCTGAGCCACACCAGACCCCGGCACACTGTGCTTGGGCTCAACCGGCACGTCCCGCACCAGCCCCGAGCTGGCAGGAGCCGGCCCCGGCTCCCCGGCCAGATCCCTCTAATCCCCGATGGAGACTGACCTGCAGCAGGAACATTTCATGGCATTTTGGCAGCATTAACTCTTCCGGCTCTGGTGTGAGCCTCAGCCCTGAGGGGGGTCTGCAGCCCCTGTGAAACAGCAAACCCGAGGAGGTTTTGCCCCGGGGAGCAGCTCAATACCTCCAGCCTCTTCTCTTGGGGGGCCAGTGGTGGAGGGGACAAAAAAACCGGTGGGAGCCCTTTCCTTTTTTTTGGGGGGGGGGGGATCCAACCCACCCCACCCCAGTGCTGCTTTCGCACGTAATGGTTTGGTGCTCCCCCGGTCTGTGGCTCCTTGGGGAAGCCCTTTTGCCCCAGGCCAGGTGATTTGGGGGACCCTCGACAGCCCCACGCTGGTGTGAGCAGGGTGCAGCCACAACGCACGGTGACCCCCAGCCAGTACCACCGACACAGGGCTGTGACCGGCCACCCCTGCCACTTCCCTGCCCGGGCCAGCAAGCAGCTGCACTGCTGCTGGCTCTGGGCTGCCCATGGCGATTCTGGGGCTCCCCGGGGCCCAAAACCCCAAAGCACAGTCAGGCCTGTCACCAGCTGGCCATGACCACGAATGGAGGGCTGGAGCATGTCCCATAGCTGTGCCCTGAATCCCGTTCCACAGGTAAGCAGCCACCCAAGGATCCATTCAGCTGCGGATGCTGAGGGAAGGTTATGCTGCCCTTGGGCACTCACGGGGAGGCTGATGTTTTGCAAATAGGGAATTGCATCAGGATAGCCCAGCAAGGAGCTGCTGGGGCCTGTGCCCTGCGTGCCGTGGTGGCCTGAAACCCCCAGACCCACCCAGCTGGCCCCAGGCCTCCGCTGCCTGGAGATTCCTGATCCACAAACCCACCTTGCTCCAGCTGGGAAACAACATGGCAGATGCAGGGCACCTTGGTCCCCAGGGACGAAGTCCAGGACATAGAGCCACTTTGGGGTGTCCCAGGGTCCTTCCCAGGGTGCTGATGCAGAAGGGAAGGGGGAAAAAGATCTGGAGCCCAGCTTCTGCCTATACCCATGCTGGGCTCCATGTGGTCACAACACAATGCCAGTGCCCAGGTGTGGGTTGGCTCTTGCCCCACTGCCCCTTTCCAGAGCCAGAGGAGCAGCCTCAGAGGGTAGCACGTGTTTCACATCAGAGCCCAAGGTGCCTCATGCCTGCGTTCCCAAGATCAGAAGCTGCGAGGCCGGGACAAGCCAGGAACCTTCACCTCAGTGGTGCAAGGCTGGATGGAGGAATGGCAGCTGCTGCGTGGTTGGAAATGTGGCTCCCAATGACTGGAGATCCTCACCAACACCTTGGGACCCCCACCCACGCTGAGAGCTTCACCCCACCTGGGGACCCCCAGCCAGCCTCTTCCAGCGCTTCTTCAGCTGAAGGTGAACGACAAAGCAACTCTGCCCACCCTGGCCCAGCCCATGGTAATTTCACCATCTCAACACTTCTGAACTGTTCACCTCCACGTGTCCAGGCACCAACTGCACTCTAGAACAGGGATTTTTGGGGTCACTTTCAAAGATGCCAGACACAGATGAGGGTTTTATGGTTCATCTTCTCCCTCCAAGACACGAATTAGCTCAGCATCGGGTCCTGGAGGGAAGGGTGCTGTGCCACATGTCCCTGCTCCCATAACCCACTGCACCTGGTAGGCTCCTGCCTCACCCGTGGGGAGCTGCACCCTCATTTTCAAGCATCTTGCAGCTGCATCAAGGTCACCACCTCTTGCCAGGCTGCGTGGGACAGTGAGACCAACCCAAGAAGCCTCACATCAGAAAGGTGGGTGCAGAGAAACACAATGACCAAAGTCCTGAATCATCCCAGAGCAACCTGCTCCCTCCTCCTTTCTCCAAGGAGCAGAGAGCCTCGAAGCTCTCCCAGCCTTCCCACCCCGCTCAGACTGTGCAGTGTTTTCCTGCCCTGCTCTTCCCAAGCAGACAGCTGCAGCCCCGCAGCCCCCGCTGCTCCGCCCTAATGGGCTCCGGCTGTCCCGACCCCACCTGAAACCACACACAGCCTTTGTTTCGGCCCTGTGAGAGGGAACAGACACTTCCAGAACCCCCTGAAGAAAAAGGGAAAAAAAGGGGCTGCGTGACTCTTCCCTGACCAGGCTTTCACCTTAGCTCCAGGGTTTTCCAGGCTGCAGACACGATCTCATTTCCCCCTGCCCCCTCCCAGCCCCAGCAATTACTACTTAAGCTGTTAAAACAAGCGTGGCCAGTCTGGTACGAAGTGGAAAATCTGATCCTAGGGAAGTGAGAAGGCAGGGGAAAAGGGAGGTCAAGGGGAGGTGGGCTGGGAGAAGGGGATCAGACAAGAAGTCTCCCTCCACCCCAGGATCAAATCCCCCTTCTTTGGGGCTCCTGGTGCCTCCAAAAGCCACCCTGGTGTGACACTGGTGCTCCGAGGTCCCTGCAGCATCCTCTCTGTTTCAGTCCCATTTGTCCCGGGATGGCTTCCAGCTTGCCCCAGTCTGGGCAGGAGGGGTGACTGCTGCCACAGCACTCTCTGCTCCCCCAGGATCACCCAGACCCAAAGAAGGGATTTAAGGCTTTGACTGTACTTGTTCTGTCGCCGTGGAGCAGGGTCTGGGCACAATTCCTGGCAAACTGCTGGAGAGCCTGGCTTCCTCCAGCCACCTATGGGACCAAGCCTGTTGGAGAGGAGTTTTGTGTTTTCTCAGGGCTCCACTACCCCACATCAGGGGTTCTGTGAGAATCAAGAACAGATTTATCTTCTGCATCTACAGAAAAGGGCAAAAAGCCACCACAGCCAGGAATCATGGCTCCCCAGAAAATGTAATTCGAGTTATTTTGTGGATGACCTGGAAATGGGAATACACACCTGTACCACAAACAGTCTGAAATCCCCAGGCATGGGCAAAACCACCACCTTTTTCCCTTCAACCTCTTCCCAGCCCCCACAAAAACAGATACAACTTCTCCTCTTTTCAATTGGTAGTTCAAAACAAACAAAAAGACTTTAATTTATACAAAACAAAACCATGTAGAATCAGTTAAACAACACTGACTGTACAAAGGAATAAAAAAATAAAAGGATAGTCCAAAAAAACCCAACTCAGGAATGGTACAAGTGTTGGAGAGCAGCTACAGACTAGTGTTGACATCAGATGCAAGAATCTTTTCCTTTTAAATTAAAAAATAAAAAAAGTTTGTTGCTGGGCAATCACTCCAGGGAAATCTTCCATCCCCACTCCAGACGGGATCCGTGAGACTTTACAGGGTGACAAAACCTAGACCAACCACAGGGAAACAGCGTGGGGAGGTGGCACACGTGGCACAGCCAAACCAAAGCAGAGGTACAGCAAGTTTTGAGACATGCAGCCGCTTGGTGATTTCAGGAAGGATCCCTTTATCCCTCTTCGCCCCACACACCGGCGCCGGGGCCCTGTGGTGCCCGGGGGTGATTCCCGGGAGGAGCCGCCCCTGGCGGTGCCGGTCACCTGTTGGCCGTATATCCCTGTGCTGCTGAGCCAGCGATTGTCTTCTGCTGTGTGTTAAGTGATGGGAAACAGGTGCCAGCCATCCCAGACAGGTTCTCCAAATCCCCCGGCCTTCGCGCCACCGGGACAGCCCGGCTGCGGCTTTGCTCTCGAGCCAAAGCACCACTACAAAGGATTCCTCTCCCCCTCCACCTGCCTGGGGTTTAATTCTGTCCTCGCTCACTTGAGCTGGGCGATAAAGCACGAGAGAGCCGAGCCAAGAGACCGGCCCGTGCTGTGCTCTGCAGAGAGGGGAGGGGGAAGCCTCTGGCACCTCCCAGGCCGGCTTCGGAGCCAGGGAAGCGACGTCCCCGCGGGGGGACGTGTCCCTGCTGTCCCTGCTGCCCCTGCTGCCCCTGCTGCCTGGACACAGCGGGTCCGTCGGCCGCGCGGGAGCTGCAGCGGCTTCATTCTGCCCATGCAGTGCCCCAGGCTGCCTGGAAAGGGGGAGCAGAGCAAGCCCGGGCCTTGAGGAGCTGCTGGTCCCAGGAGGGGATGGCAGTGCTGTACACTTCACTTCCTACCACACTACTCACAATCTACACACCCTGGCCACCTGTGAGAACCTGCCACCGTAGCTCAGCCCCACTGCCAGGCTCCCTTAGCTTTTGGGATAAGGGCTGGGTGCTATTTCTCAGTTTCCAGGTGAATTTCCAGCACAGGTCAGCCATGGAACAAAGCCAGGGAAGCAGGTGCACTTGGCTTGACAGAAGATCCATCCCAAGCTCTTACCCCTCCAAGATCCAGGAGCCATCCCACAAAGCAAAGCAGTTTGCTCTCCCCATCTCCTGGGACTGCCCCAAGAGCCAAGTGACTTTGCCTCTAAGGGACCTGGAGATTGCTGTTTCCCCACCCCAACCTTCCACCTTCCCAGTCCCTGCTCCTTCACGCTCCAGTGGGAAAAGCCACTTCTGCTCTTTCCCACTTTCATCCAGGAGGAGCCACAGCAGTGTGAGCCCAGGCAGCATCTTTGGGAAAGCAAAGCTGGAAGCAGCCAGGATCCAGGGGCTGTCACATGGGGTGCTGTCATGGATGGAGGGCACTAGAAGCGATGGCTGAGGCTTTGCAGCAATAAAGAACAAAATTCAGCATTTTTCCTCTGCTTTAGGCACAATGCTTCCACCCCCTGCTCCCCAATCCCCGATGAGAAAGCACAAAGTGAGAAAGGCATCAGTCTGACCCCAGAGCTGCCTCTTCCTCCCGCCTGCCAAAACACTCCAACCCCCCAGGACCCTGGCCTCACCGTTCTGCTTCTCCATGCACTGCCATCCCACCCTGCCTTCAGCACTCACAGGTTCTAGGGAATGACAGGAATAGAGCAGCTCGGGGCATGTTCCACACCAATCGTCCTTTCCTTCTGCACACGTAGTATTTAAAAACACCAGCACGAGCCCAGAGGTGAGGGAAAGTCTCTTAAAGCATTTATGTGTTTTCATTGGAAAATCCTCCACTTGTCCCCTTTGCTGACACTGGGAAAGTCAATCCAGTGTTGTATTTACATGGCTGCATAAAATTTTCCCTGACTGCTTCTTAAAAAAACCCTTAAAAAACAAGTGATATTTATATATATGTATAATATTTACATAAATAAGCGAAGGCAGCGAATGGAGCGCTGCCTTCCCCTTCCCAATTGGCCAACTCTTGCCTTGTTTTCTGGTTTTTTTGGCAACAGCAGGTTAACATCCCGGTGAAAACTGTCATTAGTCCCCTGTCCTTGTTTCTTTTTGTCTACATCCAATGATCACTATTGCACCAGCAATCTGTTCAGGAGGCCAAGAGTTAAAGTTGCAGCACAGACTCTCCTTGCCTACTCCCTTAAGCCTCTCAATCTTCCATTAAATCCATTGCTCCATTGAGACTGGATGAGCTTTTTTCCCCTTCCCCCCTCCCCAACCCGGCAGCTGCTGAATTTTCCACCCCAGGCCAAGAGGCAAAGCCCAAAGCATTCTTGGAGGGTCACTTGGCAGATCCTCTCCCCGCCAGTGCTGCGAGATCCAGCCGGCACCATGCTTCTTCCTATGCCAAGCCAAAACGTGAGCACATTCCTAACGCTTGTGCGTGCCATTGGAAAAGCAACCGTGGCCCCTCCAAAAGGATCCAGTGGAAAAGGGTTCGGTGTGCAAACAGCTGTACATCGGTGGGTGGGTGTGGATCCGACAGAAGCTCAGGGTGCCCATCCTGCTAAGAGATCTTGCAGTTGTTGCGTGAGCAGTTCTGTGGGGGGCTCTGGGGAGGCCGGATGGATTTGGATCTCTTCAAGCTGTTCCCTTTGCTGCTGCTCCCGCCCCCACTGCTGGCCAGGGAATAGGAGCGGCCGTGCATCATCACTGCATTCATCCCGTTGGCCATGGAGAAGGATTTCAGGTGGCTCTTGATGGTGACAGGCAGGGGGAGCTTGTCGATGAGGTGCACCGGGGTGCAGGACACGATGGCTCGGCAGCACAGGTCCTGTAAGCTGAACACTGGTGGGAGAAAGGACCACACAGTCAAGGGCCAGGAGATCCCCTGGGCTGCCCTTCCCCCACAACTATTCCTTGTGCTGCACAGCTCCAGCTCCTCAGGGAGATATGGCAGTAATGATCTCACAGGAGCTGGGAGTAGGGAGCAGGGGATTTAGGACAAAAGCTTGGGCAATCAAGGTGAGCTCTGCTGTTGCAGGTTTGTGCTTTGCCAGACACCAGCTTTGGTGTGAACACAGGGTTAGGCACTGCCAGCCCTGCTCTGCTCAGCACCCGGGGCTGGCAGGGCCTGACTCACGTTCCTGACAGACACTTGGCTTCTCAACCCACCCTCTGGCAACCAGGAGGTGCCTAGGAAAGAGGCAACAGGGTCAGCGAGTCCTGGAACAGGACAGTGGCACCTGGGACCTGCTCAGGGGGCAGCTCTCTGCAGAACCCCCCAGCCACAGAGACCCACCAAGGCAGAACACCCAGAACACTACTCTGCCCTTTTGAGCTTCCCAGCATCCTCCCAGCTCAGCGGGCATCCTGTGAGCCTGCAAGTCCCTCTCCTTGCCGGGGGATTCCCAGCCAGCGGCCACACGAGGGCACTCGTTATCCTCCCGCCTGCCTGCGGCCAGAGGCACGCTGCCGTTCCCGAGCAGCAGATCCCCCTTTCCCGGTACGGAGCCCCCAGTCACAGAACCACAGAATCATTTCGGTCAGAAAGGCCTTCTAAGACCATCGAGTCCAACCATTCCCCCAGCACTGCCAATGCCTCCACTAAACTATGTCCCCAAGTGCCACATCTGCATCTTTTTTGAACACTTCCAGGAATGGTGACTCCACCACTGCCCTGTGCAGCCTGTTTGAGTGCCTGACCACCTTTTTTGTGAGGAAATTTCCCCCAATATCTAATCTAAACCTCCTCTGGGACAGCTTGAGGCCGTTTCCTTTTGCCCTTTCCATTCCCAAGCAGGCAGCCTGCAGCTACAAATCCTCTGGAAGAGATTCAGGAAAGGTCTGTGAACTCAGCCCAGTCCCTGCCCACCATCCCTCTGTGACCCGCAGACCATGGCACAGCAGCCAGGTCGGGGACAGGAGCCCAGGCAGAAAATTTGGTGACTGGGGCTGGCAAACAGGATTTTCCCATTCTGATGAGCAGGAGCTGAAGATCCACATGAGAGCACAGTATCCCAGGAACACAGATCTCCTGCTGCTCAGACTGCAGTGGGACACACTGCTACCTCCAGCCAGGAATAATGTGGGAACCGAGATTATTTTGCTTCAAACTCAACAGGCTGAGACGTAACATGGAATCTGCTCGTGGTTTGCCTTCCTGTGGCACTCATGCCTGGATATATGGAATAACCCAGCCCACTGCTGCATGCTGACAGCAGGGACGAGATTTACTCCCTTTCAGTTCCTTGGGCTCACTCTGCTTCCCTCCAAAACAAGGAAGACAGGCTCAGGCAAGGGCAAGGAGAAAGGTGCTTACACTTGGATTTATCCCACACAGCCCTTTGATTGAAGTACTTTCAAGCTGGGAGCTTAATTGCCCTCAGTCTCATCCAGGGTAAGTGGAAAGGCGGAGGATGCCCCAGAGCACTTCAGATCCCAGACATGCTGAACTGCCCTCTGGAGCAGCCCTTCCCCGTGCCAGCACAGGCAGCTCATGGCTCAGCTTCAGCTTGTCTGGCCTGAGGCATTCCTCCACATCAGGTGGATGCAGCTCCCACAGTTCCACACCTCCCACCCGGGCAGCCACAGCCCCACGGCTCCACATGAGCCGAAATGTCCCACCCGGAGCACCCTCCTGCCCACTGACCTCGGTTGGGCCTCCAGATCTTCTCCATGCCGTGCCGCATGAGGACGATGCGCGACAGCTCCGTGAAGGACTCGATGACGTTGAAGTTGCACAGGGGGCTCACCTCGAAGAAGGTCATGCAGTTCTTCTCGGCGTAGGCGCGCGCCTGCTCCGTCGGCACCTGCCGCTTGAAGGCCAGGTGCAGCCTGTTCCCCACCAGGATCCGAGGGACACCTGGGGCGTGCTGGAACAAGGACAGAAGTGCAGAAATCACGGCTACACCCAGCAGGCTGCTTAGCTGCAACAGCAGTGGAGGGAAAAGAGGTAGAAGCTGCTCTGTGGCCAAGGGACTGTCCAGCAGCACCTCTGTGTGGTGGGGATGACTAATTTGTCACCTCTCAGTTCATTCACTTCTGAGGGAAGTTTCCTGTCTTTCTTGACCATTCCTGTGCCCTTTCCTACTACTCCAGATTTACACAGAGGTGGAGGGCAGACATTTATTGCTTTGCTCCACTTATTACTGCACTGCCATCATGTCCCCTCCATAGCAGAGCCGTTCCTGCCCCAGTGTCAGGTAATGCCTTGGGTGATATATCCCCATATTTCTGCTACAGATCACTGCCTATGTTCTTCCATTCACTTACCTCATCTATTTCCTTTATCCACCGGTCTATCCCATCAAAGGACCAGCGATTAGTGATGTCATACACCAAGAGAATTCCCTGGTGGAAGACAATCAGAAGCAATCAGGAATTTTCATAGTAGGAAATGTGACAGGGGCAGGACACCCCTGAAAGACCCCCACATGCAGAAACCAAGAAGCAAAGGGACAGAACAATGCTCCAGCTGCACCATTCGTGCACTGATAGGGCAAAAGCAGAGACAACAGGGCTGTGCTAATGCAGTCCCAGGTTGTCAGGGAAGTTTTTACCCCTGTTTTGGCTCTGGTATCTCCCAAATAATTTTTAAAGCTGCAGTCTCTACACAGGAGGAGGAACTGCCTTGGTGGCTGTATCTGGAGGAGCAAAGCACACACTTCTCCTGTCACAAATCTGATACAAACTCGCTGAGGCAGAAACACACCTTTTTTCTACCCCCTTACACAGAACAGCTGCAGTCAGTGCTGAGGTGGCAGCAGGACAGGAGGGAATTTTCAAGCACATCCCTCTTCTCCAGAACCTGTCTCATTGTGAGCCCTTTGCTGACAAGGAAGAAGCTGAATGATGCCAACAAGCACCACGGTATCTCCACAGACTGAGCTCTCAGGACTAGGATCCATCCAGACTTTGCTGAAGGTGCTTCCCACTGTCACTGCCACACTGGCAAAAAACCCTTTCTTCAGGCAAGAGGCACCTACAGCATCCTCAGGTTCACATCCATGTTCCTGAACACCACCCACATCCATGACTCGCTTCCCAGTCATCTCCTGAGGTGCAGCACGTGGTGCTGGCAGCAGCACAGGCACGACTCAAGGCAGGGAAGACATGGAGCAGCTCCGAGGAGTCTCCACCTCACCCCAAGCCCGCCTGGCAGGACCCAGGAGCACCAGGTGACCCAGGTGGCCAGACTGCTGGCCACCACTCAGGTCCACAGCATCTCCCAGCAAGTGAGCTTTTATTGAATCTGAGTGTTTCTGAGGACAGACACAAGGAAAGTAGGCTGTGCCTGGCCCTGCAGGCACACGAGCCAGGAGCTGCTGCTCGGTACTGGTTGGGCACAGACAGCACTTATGGAATTGTCCTCAGCAGAGCCTGTCTGCAACCCTCCCGTTATTTTTCTGACTTCTTGTCACTCTTCTTTGCAATCAAGGACATTCCAAGTGACAACAGGCACTCCAAGCTGACTTGGCAGAATCACAGTACAAGGTCCCTGCAATGGGAACTAGGGAGGAGGAGATGAGCTTGTGCTGAGAGAGGAGGAGTCCAGCTGGGAAGGCAGCACTGGATGAAAGAGAACCCACCAGCAGCAAGACTAAGGGCAAACCAAACCACATCACTGAGCTACAAGTTCTGCAGACCCAGCCTTCCCTGAATCAGGGGTATCCTCCAGGAACAGCTATCCCCTACAGCAAGGCCCCAGCATAAGCAAAGAGATGTTAAATTGGCAAGGGAAAATCTCAGCTTTCAGCTCAGACCTCCCTATGAGAAGCCTGGATTCAGCACAGGGAAGGAGAGAGCTGAGACACTCCCAGCACCTGTCCTGGTATGAGTCAGGGACCATGGAGCACCCTCATGTACCTGTGGAGTTGCCCCTTTGTCCACTGAAAGGAAGATGTGCTACACAGATGGGAAACACAAACTACCCAGTCCTCCCAAACCCCAGCTTTACAATCCTTGCTGCTGCCAACCCCTGCGCTGAACTGGGAGGAGCCTGTGCAGAAGCTTTGTGTGTCATACACCTCAAATTAACAAAAAAATAATCATTAACATGAAATGATTAACATGATTCCTGTGTGAAGCAACAGGAATGATAAACTGGCATCTGGGCCACTAAGGCACCTGAATCCTCATACTAAAGTCACATCTGGAGCTGGCAGCAGCACTGCTCCCCCCTCACGGAACAGCAGCCGTTCCCGGATGCACTGGGTGTGCCTCGACCTTGTCTGCCTTTCTCTCAGCTCTTTTGGAATAAGCAGCTCTCAAAGCCTGACCAATTTTATAATTTTATAACAATTCAGATTCTTGCTTCTAAAACAATTCTGATTCTTGAGCTGTACCCCCAACCTCACTGCCCAGTGCTTCCACCCCAGGCAGTCACTCTCCAGGTGAAGTTTGTTTTTTCTGTCCTCGCTGGCCCTCCAACATCTCCACATCTGCATTTATACCCCCAAAGAAAGGCTCAAATGCACACATATAGAAGGGCAGAGGGCACAAAAGGCAAGTCAGGTGGGTTGGCTTCATGTTTGACAGCCCAACACGAAGAGCAAGCCCTTCAAAGTCTGGGTTTGAGGCTGTTCTGTAGGACCTGAAGGTGAGTTTACAGAGTGGCAGAAGCATCTGTGGTGTGGGGGGAGCATCTTCAGTTTCCTTCAAGGAAAGTCTGGAGCTCATACCTAGAGTCCATAATTCTTTGTAGTCTCATTTCTAGGACAGTCCAAAAACTTCATAATCAAAAAGAAATGGAGGTTGTTTTTGTTTTGGAGGGGAAAAGGACCAGTTTCTCCTAGATTTAGAGAGGAAAAATAAGAAGGAAGTAATGAATTTCCATAAATAAAAAATCCCACAAAACCAAAGATACTGCTTCTCAAGGACCCAATCTAGAAATACCTACTAGCAGGATAAATCGCATTTTAATTGCATATTAAAAAAAAACCCTAAAAACTCTGAACTTTCTTTTAATTTTTCCTCTATTTGTTTTGATTTCTAGCTTCCAAGGCTGTGTGTGAGAATTAATGAGAGTCAGGAAATAACGGAGCAAAGGGTTCCAAGACAAATGGCCAGCAAGATAAATAAAGTCTACTTGCTTCATTTCTGGATTGACAAGTTCCTTCAGCCAAGAGAAACAGACCCAAGACCTAGTTTGTGACGATTGTTTCTGCCAGGAATATGCTTGAGGAGGAGAGAGTTTTTAAGCTTGCTGGCAGCGTCTGCCTGGATCTTCTTTGAATAGGAATAAGGATAAAACTTCAGCAAAAACACACCCCTATGTTCTCAGCAGGGTGAAAGGTCAAGACCACGATTTCTAAATTCAAAACATGATACCTTGTCTGCCAGCTGAGCCTCCAAGCCACAGCACAGCTCCAGCACACACATTTAGAGCAAGGATTGTCCAGGAAAGCTTCCCGGAGCTCAGAAGACACCGAGGCCAAGTTGCCCGTGCCTTGCTGTGTCCCCCTCCTGGCCAGCTGGGTATGGAGCCCAGCTGTGCTGCAGCTCAGCAGGGGGAGGAAGAAGGCTGCTCAACCCCTGGCCAGCTCCTGGTGCTGCCAGATAACCTCACACTGCTTCCAAGTAGCACTGGCATGCTGCAGACACCACGTTTCCAGAGCACACATCCCAAATCCACTCTGTCACTGCCATCTCTGCCCCAGAGAGAACAGCACTCAGCCGTGCACAGAGAGGGAGCTGGCTCCATGTCTGCAGACAGTTCCAAGTAAGATCTGTCAGGCTTTTTAAAAGTCTCCTTTGGAATAATGTGCACAGAATTTTAATTTCCTCAACTCAACAAATGAACAGCTTCCCATTCCCAGCCTAATTTGTTCTCTAAGTGCCTAGATGGTTGTCAACACCCTATTATCTCCACAGCTCTCGATTTTTAGTTTCACAAAGCCCTTTTGTACCATTATGTACCCCAGGTTCCCACAGCATGGAGTGAAAAGCTCCACGCTCAGCTTCTCAGACCAAGGAGACCTGGACCCCTCACAACCCTCCAACAGCCCTCCCTCCTTTCCTCCTCAGTCTGCCTACAGCTTCTGTGTAGGTAGAGGGTGACTGGACTCATCCCCAGATCCATCTGGGGTCTTTTCACAATTGGATTTTCAGAATTCATTCCCACTCTCATTTTGTTCCACACTACTGGGATTGGCACAACCCTCAGCATTCCAGTGACAGAAATTTCCACATGAGTGCCTTGCATAGTGAACGAGGAACACAGAGACACCACCAGTTATTGTATCCAGCAGCACATGTGGACACTTACTCTGCCAAAACCCAAATTTGCTTCCAGCAGGAGCTTACACAAAGATCTGTCCACATAACTGAGGTGGTGCTGGGGAAATATCGTCTCTGCCTGCTTGCAGCAGGTTTGGACCAGGTTTATAAGCAAAAAGCTTTTAAAGGTAAGAGAAAATCAGCTTGCACACAGTCAGTGTAAAGCAGGCTTGTCTAAAAAGGTTTCCCAGATGCTTTAGGGGCTTCCAGCACACAAGAAACTGCTGGGAGCACTTGCACAACTGCCAAGGACCTCAGCCCAATGCAGGCAGGTGACAGGGTGGCCAGGAAAGTGTCACTCGCTGATATTCTCCACAGATGGAAAAAAGCTGTTGCTGAAGAAGGCTGAAGACCCCCCCCCAGAGTGGATTTTCTGTCCCACAGGATGAAATAAACCTTAAACAGAAAGTCCAGTGCTGACTGGAACCAGAACACTCTGTGTCTCCTGCCTGCTCTTTCACAGCTCCATTTGATTGTGCCTTTCCTGCTGGCACCTTGGACCTTGGCTCATGGGCAGTGACATCCTGCTGCCAAACCTTTTTCTAGCAGCACAGCCCATCGGGGGGGTATTTATCACTGAGCTTTTGATAAGTATTTTGGCAGGGCAGGCTCCTCCAGCAGCTGGACAATCCCTTCCGAATGACCCGAGGCAGGTGAGGTATTTGCTGCTACCAAAAAAGCCACAAGGGAGGGCTGAACCTACACCTGAGTCTGCTGAGTTGCCAAAAATCCACCACCTTGCTGCATACTAAGAAGCCCTGAACAGGATAAACAGCAGCTCCTCAAACCACCTGCCTAAGCAGAACTCAACAATATTAATTATTTCTTTAGGGCTGCAGCTTTGCTGCAAGATGGGAGCATTTTTTCACACTGTCTGGGAAGAGTTTGGCAAGCCACATTTTCAGAAACAGTTTAAATCCCTGGCATATGAGGACATCAGGAACAACGCTAACACTGCTTCTTCCTGGCTAGATCAGGAAGCACTGCCACAACTCTTTCTCCCCTCTGTGATGACTCTTGGAATAGTTTGCATTTGCTCACAGCAGCCAGAAGAGCCACAGCTGCTCGCAACAGCCGAGATCAGTGAGCCAGCTCTGCTGGAACGGCTGAGACTTTGAAGCCAAGCAGAAAAGGAGCAGAAGTCCAAGAGCAAAAAAGATTTCTGCAGCACCTTTAAGCACACTAAATACTCCTCACCATACCCTATGCTGTGACAATTAACATAAAAATCCTTCTGCAACACAGCAAGCTCAGACTGCCCGAGTTGGCTCTGCAGGGTGCAACACTACTGGGTTTCCATGTCTCCCTCTTCCCTGGCCCTGCAGTCACCATGACTGGCTGCACACTGCCCCTGCCCCATCCGTGCCTGGAGGCCAGTGCTCTGCTACCCCAGACAAACACTCCTCTTTTGCCCCAAAGTGAGACCCTGAAGTGATGTGGTCAGGACCTGCTGGCTCAGCAAACCCCAACAGAGAACGGATGAAGTAGAAACTTGACACCCAGGGAAGTAAGAGAAAAGGAGAGGGGTCCCAGGCACACCAGCACCACAAGCCTGCACCTTGAGCCCAAGAGCTCGTTGTGTCCCTGATGAGATCAGATCTAAGGCAGGGCAGGGAGGAAGGCAAGAGACCTTCGATCCTCACAGCAAACCCTGAGGCAATCATGCTGGAAGAAGGGGCTGGTTCTTGCTCACAGCCAGCTCATCAAGAGCAGCAAGGATGTTTTACTGCAGATAATTTCAAGAGGAAGAAGTTCCCGCTGAACACGAAAGCCACATGGCTCTGGGCCCAGGCCAGTGGTGTGGAGTTGAAACTGGGGGAGGCATCAAGGTACTCACGTCCTTTCCCTAGGGAAGGACCAGCATGAAGTTCAGGCTGAGCACTGTACTAGGCTGTGCCATGGGGGAAAGAACTCCCAAGAACTCTGGAGACTGTTTTCCCATGTTGCAACCTCTCCAGGGTCTACTTCAGAAAATTCAATTCTTATCACTACACTTGAGAAACAATGAGGAGTGCGTGCGAAAGTCAGGCATGCTTCCCTGGCTTGGAGGCACTTTTCATACCAAGTATTCTCTTAAGCATTGGCTATCCAAACCTGGGTAAGGGCTGCCAGGTTGCTGAGCCAGCCTCCTGTTCTCACAGCCAACCTGTACAAGTCCTCTCTGGAACCTCATTCTTCAAGCTCCCCTTGTGCTCTTTAGTCCTCCACTCAGTGAGAACCTTCCACTAATTCTCAGCGTCAAGGTGCTCAAGGCCAGTTTACACCAACCTGTTCTTGTACAAATATCACACTGAACTTCAAATAGAGCTTTTCCCATGCTGGCACCTCTCTTCTCTGCTGGATTTGTTCTTCCTGAGCTTTTGGCTTTTAGTTTAAATAAGCTGTTTCTCTTGCCTCCAAGGGGATTTGTGTCAGCCTTCCTACAGCAGAAGTCTTGAAGCCTGATGATTCCAAGACAGTAGAAAAGAAAGCAAACAGCTGCAGCTGAGAAGCCAGTACAGCACACAGCCCTGAATACATCCTGGAGACCACACCTGGAGTACTGCACCCAGCTCTGGGGCCTCCAGCATGAGAAGGACACAGACCTCTTGTAACAGTCCAGAGGAGGCCACAGAGATGCTCCAAGGGCTGGAGCATCTCTGCTCTGGAGCCAGGCTGGGAGAGCGGGAGGTGTTCACCTGGAGAACAGAAGACTTCAGAGCCCCTTCCAGGGCCTAAAGGGGCTCCAGGAGAGCTGGAGAGGGACTTTGGATAAGGGCATGAAATGACAGGACAAGGGGGAATGGCTTCCCAGTGCCAGAGGGCAGGGCTGGATGGGATATTGGGAAGGAATTGTTCCCTGGGAGGGTGGGCAGGCCCTGGCACAGGGTGCCCAGAGCAGCTGTGGCTGCCCCTGGATCCCTGGCAGTGCCCAAGGCCAGGCTGGATGGGGCTTGGAGCAGCCTGGGACAGTGGAAGGTGTCCCTGCCATGGCAGGGGTGGAATGGGATGGGCTTTAAGGTCCCTTCCAACCCAAACCATTCCATGATTCTAAATCAGAGAACTCAGAAGCACTGATGTGTTTCTCCACCAAGACCACACAGGTTATGCTGTGTTTACGCTATGGCCATGCCAGAAGTAGTCAGCTTCTGCATACTGAAAATAACTGGAGGTGTTGGAAGTCCATCCTTGCAGTCACACGGGCATTTGTTATTCAAAACAAACAGTCCTCTTGCTTTGGTTAACCATTCAGAGTATAAATTGAGATACTTTCTTCTTCCGTTGAAAGTTGCGGTGAGTTATTTAAGAGACACGGTATCTGTATTCCTGTTAACACAGGAATCTCACTGGAACATCACATGGGAGCCAACCACTTGCTGCTGAAAACAATCTGAGTTTTACTCCAAGCCACCTGGAGAAGGCTGTACAAGGACTCCAGTCATTTTCAAGAGGCACTTTCCCTGTCCTCATCTCCTGGGCACTTTCAAAGGGCACAGAGGGACTTCCCTTGGGAATTACCTCTCCTCCTCCTAGGCAGGCTTGTTCCTTAGGGCTGGTTTGCTGCTTTTAAGGGTTGACTATTTGGGCAGACCAGGATTAAGGCATCACAACAGCACTTTGGAAAAGGCATTTGTTGCACGAGCAGAGGGCAGGTTTGAGGCAAAGCTGTGAGCTACAACTTGGTGTGCAAGTGAGCTCCATTCCCCAGCATTCAGCAGTGAATTGCTGTATACAACTTCCTGAAAGAAGGTGGGAGTCACATGGGGATTGGTCTCTTCTCCCAGGTAACAAGTGACAGGGTGAGAGGAAACAACCTCAAGTTGTGCTAGAGGAGGTTTAGATTGCATTTTGGGGTAATTTCTTCACTGAAAGGGTGTTCAGGCATTGGCACGGGCTGTTCAGTGCAGTGGTGGAGTCACCATCCCTGGAGATGTTAAAACCCACATAGAATTTGGTGCTGAGAGACCTGGTTTAGTTGGGGCCTTGGCAGTGCTGGGTTGCTGGTTTGACTCGTTGATCTTAGAGGGCTTTTTCAACCTTAGTGACTCCACGATTCTATAAAGCATTCCCATTAAAGGTCCCCTTGCCTGGCTGATGAGGTTTACTGTCTCAGACTCATTCCTTGGGAGGGGTAGGCAGGGAGATAGATGAGGCAAACCTTGCTGATGCTCAGGTGAGAGCTCCTCCAGTAATACTGATAAATACAGCTGAAGGGCAGGACATTGCCTCCAAAGCAAAGAAGGTCAAGAGATTCATTTTGAGGAAGGAAGAGAAAATCAATCCCTTTCAAGACTGCAGACAGCCAGGTACATGACACCTTGTGGCACCCAAATGTAGTGTCCAGGGAGAACAGGCTGCAGGAAGCCCATGGAGGCGCTGTGCCAGTGCCTCACAGCTCCATGCAGGTTCCAGACAGATGTGTGTCTCTCTCCCCATCCAATTCAAGCGTTCTCATCATTGCTTATTTCAGCTTTGCCCTGTACCCCAGATTGCCCTGTGGCAGCAGCAGGTATGAGCTCTGGTGCGTGGGCTCAGGCTCTGAGGGTGCAGCTGTGCCAAGACACAGCACCCGCTCTGAGGAGCTCCCAGGTCACACCAAGGGGAGTAACCACTGTGCACAGTGGCTGCACACAGGGCTAAAAGCTCCCAGGTGGCATTCCTGGACACAGCAGCTGCTGCTTTTTATTCCCAGTTTGATCTGAGCATCTGACACAGCAAGGTGTTAGAAAAAGCCTGACCAAAGCTGAGTTCTGTGGTCACCAGGAAACCACACTGACCAGTTCTGTTCACTTCTAACTGGTGAGGGAGGCAATGTGGCCTCAAGCCCACAGGTTCCACGAGGAGGTTGTGGATTCCTGATCCCTGGAAGTGTTCAAGGCCAGGCTGGATGGGGCTTGGAGCAAACTGGGATAGTGGAAGGTGTCCCTGCACATGGGAGGGGGATTGGAATGAGATGAGCCTTTAAGTCCCTTCCAATGCAAACCATCCTGTGATTATGGGATTGGGG
The DNA here is from genome assembly GCF_020740725.1 of Corvus hawaiiensis. Classification (NCBI taxonomy): domain Eukaryota; kingdom Metazoa; phylum Chordata; class Aves; order Passeriformes; family Corvidae; genus Corvus; species Corvus hawaiiensis. The sequence goes on along the minus strand of NC_063228.1, from coordinate 15,481,055 downwards.
TTCCAGATTTTTCTGAAATGTAGAAAGGGCTGAAAGAAAATGAAATGTAGAAACTGAAAGAAACTCAGACACGGGACTGAGCATGCAAATGGGGGATCCTGCACTTTCCCACTGCAGAACTCCAACTCTCCTTGCCTTGCACTTTTCTGCAAGCACCAGGAAATTGGCTTCTGCTTCAAAGGAACTGCCTCAAAACATCCAGACCACCAGAGATGTGCACTAACATGAATAAACAAGACACTGGGGGAGATCTCAATAGCACACCCCACGTGAGGTGCTCCTATGTCTATGGCACAAGTGAATTTGCAGGAAGTCAGAGAAAGAGAACAACACGGATTTTGCCAGTTAGCAAAGCAAAGGTCTACAGATACAAGGAGCAAAAATCCAAGAGTGGTAAGAGCTTGAGCAGAAGAGCAACGTTTCCCAAAGGCTGGGAATCTCCCAGGATACTCAGGAGACTGATATACAGCTTCTGACTGTTAGCGTCTTAGAGAGGAGGAATTTTCTCCAAAGTTTTCCAATTTGGAAACGATAAGGAGAATAAAGTAACTCATTTAACTTAGGGAAACTTTATCCTGGAGGGACCCTGCCATGTCTACTAAAAGGACAGCAGCAGAACTGTGAGAAAGCACTATTAAACAGCAATTTTCCAGAGGACCACAAGATTTTTGTGCTGTTGAGGATCTTGATGCTATTCTGGAGCAGGGCCCAAAGGAGAAGCTCAAAATCTAACACTCTGCCTCATGTTTTCAGGAACACACATACTTTACGTTCCAGTTGAGCTGCTCTAGTTTCAAATCTGCCTCAAACACTCAAGTAGGAGCCACCCCTATTTTCGGAACTGACTCGAAAGCAACACAGACTGGAAGAACTCCCCTGGGAAAGCCAGTGCCATATTTAAACAAATTTGAGAAACCTCAGAAAGTAGGAGTTCCCACATTAAAGATAAGGCAGATCTAGAGCGAGAATTGCCTCATCCTCTCTAACCCCAACCTCTCAGCCCTGCTCCAGAAATTAAGACTGAATATTGTCTGCACAGACCTTTTCTGTGGGAGTTTAGCAAAGTCTGCCATTCACTCCCTTCTCTCCCACCATTTCGTAAGAACAGAATCCCAGGCAACAAGACAACATTAAGTGTCTCCTCTCATCTACAGAGATCCATTTGGTGATCAGTACATTCCTCTTCAGAGCTCTTTACTATGGCAGGAAAGACTTTTACAGCCTAAAGGAAAAGCAAACGTGTCCCATCAAAGCCCTGAGAGCAGCACTTACCTGGGCTCCCCTGGAGTAGGATCTGAAAATGGTGCAAAATCTTCCTTGCCCTGAGGTGTCCCTAAAACACAGAAAAGTTACAGCTGTGAGATGTGCAGAATCGACTCCCATACTGCACATCTCCTACTGGCCATAAAGAAATAAAATAAAAATCTGTGTTGATCTTGTCAGATCTTTAGGATGTGCATGGTACCCAAAGTGCTCGGCAAGGTGGGTTCTTCTGGGGAAGAACTGGTGGGTACATCACTACCTTTGAGTACAGGCTGTCACTGTCATTGTGCTTCCCATGGAGAAGGTACAAGCCCAAACCACTCTGCTGCAGCACTACCTCATGATGTGTGAGAGTATAAGTCATTGTACTCCCCTGGGCAAAGGATTTTCTGCCTAGCTCCCTTCAGTCCACAGGAGTTCAAAGTCATGAGTCTGCAGAGCTCTCCCAGCCATGGAGAACAGCCAACCTAAATGTGACCACTAACAGGAGGAGGAATTGACTTGCACTAGGCTTCACTTGTTTTTCAAACACATTTTAACCAAAAATAAAGGGAATTCTCTTTATCCCCAGATCCCTGACAGACCTGCTCTATATATCCTACAGAAAGCTGAGGAACAGGATTGGGGTACAGTGTTTTAGACCACTGTGACAATAAGGGGCTTTTCAGTCACTATCATTTCTCCTGTCTGGACAAGGTGTAACTAAGTTTGACAAAATTACCAGCAGCTCTCAGTCCCCATCTGGGACAAGAAGCCAGAGCCCAGAACTCTGATGTAACCAGGACATACTGAAATGTGTCAGGCTAATCAGAGACACATTATGGTACTTGCCAAATCTATTCCCCGGGCCAGGATAAAAGACACTTTAATGGCCACTGAGAAGGCTGAGGAATCCCTCAGCCCCAGATTTGTAGCTCCAAGAAAAACATGCTGACCTCACATGCAGGACAGTCATTTTTTCAATCTAAAGCTTTGTCGATCCTGGACATCAATCTAACAGCCTGTGCTTACATGTCCTTCTCCCTCGACAATCAAATACTGGGTAAGTAATGATAAAAGATTACACTGAGGCATCATCAATCAGTGTTATCAGCTTTTCAGTTCCTGTGCTGTTCTCCAGCTCAAGAATTACAGTATAAAAAGATGGTTTCAAGAGGGAAGCACTAAGTTACTACACACTTGGGGCTGAAATGTTAAAATAGGCATCTCACAAGAGAGACAAGAATGCAAGTGGCACATATAAACATGGAGGCTAGAAGAGATAAATTAGCTGCTTCTGTTCTTTTTTTGTAAGAAAAATGAGGACATTCAGCTTCAGAGAGCAGGGGTGTAATTAAACCACCAAACAACACATTGCTAGAGTCAGTCACAGAGGCTGAGAACATGGGGTTCATTCCTATTTAATAATTCACACATGTTACTAATATTCCTGTTACTTGACCCAAGCATTTGTAAGGGGATATTTAACTCCATATTTTAGGACCTGTGTCATTCCCTACTAGATCTGTGTGAAAACCAGGGCAGGGACAGACTACCCATCCTTACCTATCCTGTCCTGTCCTACCCTTCCTCTTTCATCTCCACAGACTGCTGTGTCAGCTCCTCAGCAAGTTGGACCTCAGACAAAGCTCAGCCAGAAGGACTCCAGCTCTCTTCTGGTGCTGACAGATAAGGCAGGGGTTACCCCTCCCATGCAGTGTTCTCCCACCTCTGTCCCAGTGTCTGGTCACTCCAGTCAGTCCTGCTCTCCAGGAGTTCACCCTACCTGACACTGTGAGGTCTGTTCACAGCTCTTGGTTTTCTACTCAAGGCATTGAGAAATATCCAGCTGCTGAGGGACTAAAGGCTTCACCTTTTTTATTCTTCTACCTTCCTTCTCTTGTTTCTTGTTTTCTCATCCTTGGATTTCAGCAAAAATCTGGTATTGCTTCCAAAACAATTCTAGTCCCTCAGTGACCAAGAGCCGTATGGGAACATATAATGATGTTATAGTTTGGTTGGAAGGGACATTATCCACCAACCATCCCAACCCCCTGCCATGGCAGGGACACCTTCCACTGTCCCAGGCTGCTCCAAGCCCCAACCTGGCCTTGGACACTGCCAGGGATCCAGGGGCAGCCACAGCTGCTCTGGGCACCCTGTGCCAGGGCCTCCCCTCCCTCCCAGGGAACAATTCCTTCCCAATATCCCATCCAGCCCTGCCCCCTGGCACTGGGAAGCCGTTCCCCCTTGGCCTGGCACTTCCTGCCCTTACCCAAAGTCCCTCTCCAGCTCTCCTGGAGCCCCTTTAGGCCCTGTAAGGGGCTCTAAGGTCCCTCCTGGAGCCTTCTCCTCTCCAGGTGAACACCCCCAGCTCTCCCAGCCTGGCTCCAGAGCAGAGGGGCTCTTGGAGCATCTTTGTGACCTCCTCTGAACCTGTTCTAACATATCTATGTCCTTCTTGTGCCAGGAACTCTGGACAACAGAACTACAGGTGGGGTCTCAAGTGCAGAGTAACAGTGAAAATGGTCAGTTATGGCAGACAATGACTGAAATCAGACTATTCCAGCAAAGGTGTTTGTGCTGCTTGATTTACAGAAAGCAATCTGGTTTGCCAGAGTAACTTTCTGATAGGAACAGCCAGCAAGTCCCACCACACACCCAGGGATGGTCCATGCTCTCCATGTACAGCATCCCCCCAGCCCTGTGTCCCTGCTCACCTGGCCTGAGCTCCCAGGGTTTGGGTTAGAAAGGCTCAGAAATACTCACCAGAGTTCCAGCTTAACCCTTCTGCCATCCAACAAGATAGTAGTGGTCTTGTAGTCAATTCCTGAAAGAAAAGCAATGAAAAGCTGAGCAAACCCTGAGAACATCTTCAGAGACATCAAAGAGCCTTGCTCTGCTCACACAGAGCTCTCATTTCACATTTACTAAAGGGATGTTTTCTCCTCCTTGCTCTGCTGCCTGTTTAAGCAGGGCTACAGAGACCTGACAGACACACACTTCTGCTCCATGGCAAAGATTGCTCTCGTGGAGCTCTATCCCTCCTCCCTGAAAACACTGTTAACCCCTGCATTGCTTCTGACTTCTCCACTGTGGGATTAAACCTCTTAGAATTTGAGCTGTAGGAAAGGTTGGATGGGGCTTGGAGCAACCTAGGAAGGTGTCCCTGGCCATGGCAGGGGGAGGTGAACAAGATGAGCTTTAGGGCTCCTTCTAACCCAAATCACTCCATGTTTCTCTGAGATTCAGTGATTTGTAGCATTATCCCATATTGCAGTGATAAATTAGAGTTTTGGGGAGTGAGCCACAGACAGAAACAATTCAGAAACATCTCTGCTGCATCAGCCTGCAGTCCCAACATCTCTCAAACACCACTACCTGCAGCCACAGGACATTTTGGGATATGAGTGCTACAGAAAGGCTGTCCAAAGATTGCTGTCTCTTCTTCTGAGCAGCTCTTGGGGTGTGGATCACAGACGGCCAGGTAAGGCAGGACACACTCCCCTCCCTTGTGAAGGGCTGAGAAGCAGCACAGACATCAGATTTTACTTTTCATGGAGCCACAGCACGAGAGTAGCAGAAAGCCCCCAAATCACAACACCCAGCTGTGCTGGCACACAACTCACTCATACAAGGGGTGTCCACTACCTTCAGATACCCAAGAAATTTGTTAAAACTGGGAGCCTGCCTCACAGTCAGACTGAGAGGTTTAAAAAACAACTCCCCTTGCAAGCACCAGGCCCAAACCATGCCGAACACATCATTCCCTGCAGGCACAGAGGAGGAGGCACAACTGCACCTCCCACCTCCTTCCCAAAGCCAAGGGGCATCAGGCGCCCAGGAAAAGCAGCTTCTCTGCTTGTTAATAAGCTTCAAGTGTAGTGAAGCTGCATAAACAAAGCACAGAGCACCATTACTGCACACCCACTGAAGCATCAACTAATTTACAACCTTTTAATAAAGCAGAGTCACTTCACTCTGATTACATCAACTTTAGTTCTTGTTCTTGCCAACAGATATCAAACTTTGAATCTCTATTAAAACCCCACCGTTGTGTTATGACCTGCATTTCCCTTTTCCTGCAAGGAGAACACTGCCCTGACAAGCAAACAGACAAGTTTGTCAATAAAGCAAATGGATTTTTCTGAGTCATCCGCAGGAGTTCCCTGTTAGTGAAAAACAAATTAGATTTCAGCCTTCACAGGCTGTTATAAAAAGCAATAAAGATAATTATCTTAAATTCCAACTATTTCCAGTGCTTTATCACAGAAAATAGGCAGTTTACATTTTATCTTCCTCCAGAGACAAGTGAATGATCTGTATTTATTTTCAGGGAGATATAAATCTCCCTCATCCCCAGGGATGGCAGAGTAGTGGGAGTAAGGCTGCTCTGCTACCAGAAGGGAGCATCCAGACATCTTCCCCTGCCAGTTCCTGGACCAGGATCTGATGGGCTCTTAGGGAAGGGGCTAATTAAGCCCATTACTCTGTTTCAGATGCAAAATCCCCAGAGACTCTGCCCCCTCCTAAGGCACGAGCTCCCTGTCAGCAGTGAGTCTTAATCACCCTCAGTGCCAGCAGTGCACAGGTGGAGCAGTCACATGAAAGCACCACAGAGAGGGTACAGGGACAGTTTTCAGGGCACAGAGGCCACATACTTCCAAAAATGCCACTGCTGAGGTGAAACAAATTGCTTGAGTACAGCTTTTAAAAGTGACAGAGGTTCAGCTGAACTGGGAAGAGAAGGAAACTTGTTAATGGAAATGTCAAATACACAGATGTCTTCATTATGCTCCTCACCCACTTACTGCCCAGCCTACGTCCCCAGAGGAACATGGGCTCCCTGTCCTCAAAACTCATGACTTGGTCACCAGAGAAATGCTTTAAATAATCCATGTTCATCTGAAACTACACCACGTGCTTTAATGCAGAGGGACACCAGTCTTTGGGTGTTACATACACTGGCCCAAGGAGGCCACACACACTCCAGTTAAAAGCAAGCTGGTATCTGGCAATGGGCTGAGGAAAGTGCTGCACTTTTTAACTTGCAAACACCCAAACTGAGACTAGGACTGAATTTATAAAAGGTTTTGGAGCAAACTCTGCCTACAAGCTCATTAATGAAGAACATAAACCTGCACAACTGCAATGTTTTGGAGAAAATTTCAGCTTCCCTTTTCCATAAACACTCTGCATCATGACAGCTCAAAGGCACTCCCTGGTTTTGGTCTGTTCTTTTAGCTGGTTAGCACTGAGCAGGCTGCAGCTCACAAGCACAGCTCTCCCACGGCTCACTGGTGCCACAAAATCTGCACCAGTTAGAGGTGCCCTCAAAACCACGGGACTCGCCACAGCGGTGAACACCAGCACTATCCCCTTGTATTTCAGTCCCAGTAACAAACAACCGTGTCCTGAGCTGCAGCCCAAGACACTCCTCCATTCACAGCTCACAAGGAAGCTGAGCAGCCGAGCTCTCTTTCCTAGGCCCAGCCTACAGCTCAAGCTCAGCCTTGGCTCCCCCCTTGTCCCAGGGATCTGGGGACAGGGGGTCACAGCAGCCACCAGATGCCACCTCTGCACTGAGGCTGCTGGCAGTATGACAGTGCATGGCCATGGCCATACCACGGCTACCCCTCTCCCTTTACATTTCAGGCAGCTGAGACACAAGTTAAGGGAAGTTTTTAGAACTTCCTTTCTGCAGGTGACAGGGTTCCCCCACCTCTGTTTACAGGCAATCATGGCTTATTTCGGGACGGACGCTCTGCTGGAGCAGCTCTGATCCCACTGCCCTGGCAGGGAGGTGCCAACCCCATCACTGGGATGCTCCTGCAGCACACTCAGACTAGAGAACCAGCCCAGCCCTGCCCGGCCCCGGGGCAGCGGTGCTGGGGGAAAGGGAAACACTCCTGTTTAAAGCCTATTTTGTATCAGCTGATCTTTTTCTGGACCAATTACCATGATGCAACAAAGTGAATGAGGCTCAAAGAACAAGTTGGGGCTGTTCTCTCAGATTTAGCATTCAGGCCGATTCCTGTGGTATTTTTCCAGCCCCGCTTTAGACTCCTGCTTACACTGATGCCATCCCAGCCCCATTCCTGGAGCAGAGAGCTGACCTGGCACAGGGCACTGTGCAGAGGGATCTGACCAAGCTTGATGTTAGACACCCGATTCTCCTCCATGGAGCTGGGTTTCATGCTCCTGGGCAAGACTCCAGGGAATCCCAAACCTTTCTTTCTTTCTTTCACCAGCTGCTATAAGGAAAACCTAAGAAAGCAAGTCATTTTCCCATGGGAATCCACAGGATGGGTTATAGGAAACTCTGATCTTTTCCAAATTACTCATGCAGAGCACAACACACTTTGCATCAATACCACCTGAAAACCTCACACCCAACCTGAGCTTACTTAAAGCTTTTACCCAAAAGATGACAATTGATGTGAACAGGAAAAGTAAAACCCCTGCAAGAGAAATGGTAACTTTCTAACAGCACTGGATACTACTTTGTATCAGGCTGTTCACTTTCCCCTTGGGAATTCACGGCTTGGACACAGGTGTACCTCCACTCTGCCAAGCCCCTGCCCTGCACCTGCATGAGCAGCAGAAGCACAAGGGAGGAGGCAGCAGCCAAGCAGGTACAGGGATCTGGAAGTCACACTGGAAAAGGGAGAAACACAAGGGAGATGTGCATTTCATGCTCTCCTTTTAAAGGGGTTGATCTCTCAGGAAAATTGCTTTAAATAGCTCAAGTGAACAAGGCTCTATAAATATTTACTACTGAAACACGTTGGCCTCTGGGCTTTGTGTGGGTCTTTGTTTCAGAGAAAAGGAGATGAGTTTGCAGTTGCAGACTCACCAGGTGACTCTGCCCTAACGCCTGGGTGGGGGCCAGAAGGGCACCTCCCCTGAAAAGGCAGGTTTGAGCAAAACCTAAGAGCAGCATGTGCCTTTCTCCTCCTTTAGCTTTCCAAGGGGATCCCCACTTAGTACTGGGGTGAAGGTGATTCCAGCTCCCGGGGTAATGCCAGAGCCAACACTGCATTTTAGGTTATTGGTCCAAATCAAGTGTCCTTGGGATGCTCTCATGATCCAAGCCCCAACTAACAACTCCTGCACCTACACAAACATCACAAAGGTACAGCCAGGACTCATCCCACATTTACCAAGTCATCAGCAGGTTTTCCTGAGACCTTCCCCAAAAGCTGCCAGCACCATCTCCAGTTTGCATCTGCAGTATCTTTAAGAAGAACATAATTTATTCACAAATCTGGGGCAGAAGACATTCCAGGTGATGCTCAAAAAACTCTTTCCAAAGGAAAAAACCCCTAAAAACTAGTAAAAATAAATCAATGTACTCAAATGAAACATTGATATAGTTTTAAGACAAGCTTGCTTTCCTTCTGAGAGAGACTCTCCTTGTCACTTGAAGTCATTTCCAGTTTGCATGAGTCAGATTGGCCAAAGATGCTTTTGCCACCTCATTTCTTACATGAATGTTTCTGCTTGTGGGAGATCAGAATCCACCTCACTCTGTTAGTCCACCCACAAAAAAACCCAGTGCACATTATTTTAACTTCATTAAAACTCAGCTCCCCCAGCTTACAGACACGTGCTGTATAATGCAACCTCAGCTTTTTTTCCTCCTTTTTAAAATTAAATTTGGTTTCATTTATTTATAATTCAAAAGAAGATAATCAACCTGCTTGCAAAGTGATACATGAGGTCAACAGGCAAAATTGGAGGTGTACAGCGATGATGAACCAAGGCCAAGCCTTTATTCAATGCATGATATAAATAAGATAAACTGAGTGGACTTTTGTTACCTGACTAATGCTGCAATTCAGTGGATTGTTCTTTTATCTGCAGACATAATTAAGTCAGAGCTGCTGCACTCTGCAATTCTGATGGCATCTGAGCACTCAGAAGAGGGCTTAGGGTGAGATGTGCCTGGTCTGATGCAGCCCTACAGAAATGCTCTGCTCGACTGAGAAATTTTAAAATCGTCTCAGAAGCCACCAGAAAGACTCACTGTGCCACCACAGGGCCTCACCCAGCCAGCCTGGTGATGGACTTTGGTTTGTGATTGTCATTAGTGCAGCTGAAGCTGTACCACACCACAAATGTCCAATTGAAAATGTTGGATTTTCCCCCAAACACCCGCAGGCTCCTCTGTTAGCTTAGAGGTCATCAGCTCTGCTGAGTGCAGAAGGTCTCGGGCTCTTAAAGGTCTCCCTAAAGGTTTGTAGGTTCAGTGCCACACTGACTACTGGCTGCTGGGAAGAGGGAAGAGTACAGGGCTGGAATGAAAACATAGAGAAGGCACACCAAATATTTAACTTGCTGAGGTTTCACAGTGAACTTGAGTAACCAGCTGTGAAGGGCTGGCTGTGCTGCGTGGCACCAGAGAGGAGCCCTGGGAGAAAGGGATGCAGGGCTCTGAGAGCAAGGAGCTGACAGATTTAAAGACATGCCATGATTATAAAACAGGCAAACACCAAGAGTATCCAGCCAGGAATTTGTAACCCGTGTTGTGACAATCCTTCCTTACTACCCAGGGAAGGATCAAAGCCACAATCACCCAGTGTGCAGCTGGTCTTAAATGCATGTTCTCACTGCCACAAAGGTAGAAAAGCACCCAGGAACACTTTAGAGTGGGTCAATGGACTGCAAATCCTCTACTGTATGTTTGCAAAGGGAAAACATTATGGATGAAGCTGTGGTGAAGCTTCTCAGCAGCTCCAGGAGCTGTGACTAAGCAGAGATGGGTAAATTCGGTTTTAAACCTTATCAATAGTTCAGACAACGCTGTGGATGCCAGAACACCACAGCAATTGTGAGTTTTTGTGAGAACATAAACTATGCATGAGAGCCCTGTCCCTTCTAGCCAGGCTCTCCAGGAGGAGTCCAGTCAGGGTGTCCCCTCCTCTGAGCCCTTCTGCAGGACTGGCAGAGCCTGGCTGGGTGTCACTTGGGCTCCCCCTGCCACAGTCCCCTGGCACACCTTTGGGAACATACCAGCATGTTTGCTGTCACATAAACTAGCTGTCATCTTACTGGTGTGTGTGCAAGACGAGCTGCTGAAAGGTCCCTCCCTCTCCCTCCAAAGGGCCTGTGCCAACCTTGCAGCTGGATCAAATAAGCAAAAACCAATCAATCTGTGCTGCACACAGTGCAGAGGCTGTCCCTCTGCCTGTGCCACAGACTTTGGAACTGGAGCCCTTCTGCGCTCTGCTAAGCCCAGCCTAAGGCTTAGGCTTAAGTGCAGAAATTCATTTACCCCAAATGCCAGCAATAGCTGAGCAGTGTCCAATGGCGATTTGTTTATTCTACCAAGTCCCTGGGTGTCATAGATGTTACTAGTCCTTTTCCAAGATGGTTCATGCCTTTCCAAGTCATGACTGACACGGCTGGGGCATAGAAAGCCTTCCCCCTGTGTGTGCAGGCCCCATCTGGGGCTGCCCAGATCCTCCTGAAAGCTGGAACCACTGTGGGGGGAGAGCAGCCAGTGGCCAGACATCCCCATCCCTGCTGAGTATGAAGAAAAGGCAGAAGCAGCAACATGCAGCTAAGTCCCATCCTCAACAAGCCCAAGACAATAAAGGAGGGAAGAGAAATGCTGGAAAGTCACAAAATTGAGATCAAAAGGTGGGCATAATAGCTCCAGGGTTGCTGGCAGATCAGCTACAGAATAAGAACATCATTCCCACTTCCAGTCCCTAGCATGCAAAAACCTCACCCCAAAACCAAGGCAAAGCCCACAAGACCTCTGCAAGCAAACCACACTCACACGTGGGGCTCACAGCAGCAGTTTGGACAGCACAGACATTGGCAGAGGAGCTGGGAGCAGCCCTGAACCAACACCCTCCCAGGGAGGTTATTTCAGGGTGAAACAGCCCCCCACCCACAGGGTGTTACCCACAGGCAGAGTTTCCAGCAGAGCCTCTCCAGTGCCCAGCTTTGGGGGTGTACTGGAAGCATCACACAAGGTGAGGCCCAGAGCTATTCCAGAGCAGCTCTGCAGCACGATCCCGCCACACAGCCAGGGCCAGACAAACTCACCGGCTTCTCCACCTGCTCTCCCGTGCACCAAAGCGGGCACTGGCCTCCTGGGACCCATTTTCTGGCAGAACCACATTCCACAAGACAACAGTGACTACACCCCCAACACCACGTTCACTGCTCCCTCTCATCACACCCCACATCCTGTACCTTTCTGTTTAAGAACCGCTTAGGGTGGGGATGGTCATGAAACGTCACCTACAGCGACTGAGGCCAGGGACCAAGTTGCTCCAAGAGCAGAATACAAAGCCAGGACACATTGTAAATGTGGTTTAGAATGTCTTATTTGGGGTTTTGTTGTTTTGGGTTTTTTTCCAAGCCCTCACCAGCCTGTGAGTAAAAGGGCAGAATTCACCTATCAGAACTGTTTGTTTGTGGGCAAAAGCTGATAGAGGAAGACTTGTTGCTTCACCTCTCATCAAACGAGGCAAACGGGCATGGAAATCACAGGTGGCCAGGAGCTGCTGAAAGCATGTTTAGAGCAAACAGGTTTAACCAAATGTACTAATCCAACACCAAACCCACTCCCAGGCAGAAGGCAGCTGCTGGGGCCAGCATCCAGGTTATGCATGTACCCACAGATGCAGGTTTGAGATCATCTCATTCCATGAGTACTTAAAAAACAGGCAGCAATATCTGTAAGAAGATACCACAGGTGCATTATCTTCCACCCCAGCTCCTACTATGCACTTACAGAAGTAGTTACTGTCTCTGTCATCTGTAAGTGATACTAAATTGTTCAGAAAAAATGTGGTATGAGGGCATCAACATAACAGATGAAAAAAGGGAATTCAAGCTATTCAAATAACAACTGATGAAGTCACCCAACCTTAAAAAGTGTGTACAGCAGCACATTAACAGCAGCAATTTAACTAGTCAGCTCAGAGCTGTGAGCCATGGGAAAAATCCCTTCCAAACAACACATGAGCTCATCAGTTTGAGTCATGCATTCAATTACCTACTCTTCAGAGAGAGAAACAAATTATCATCACCAACAACAGAGGTCAACCAAACACAGGTGGACTCACCCCAGGTCTGTGCCTTTCAGTGTCACGGTTTGCCTCACAGTATTACTACTTTGTTTTGAGCAGGGTGATAGAAGTTCTATAACAGCATCATTGCAAAACAGCCCAGTTCCTGCCTGCAGAGCTGGGACTGAAGGTCAGCAAGCATGTGATTCTACCTCTGAGATCCTGTCCCGCACTATAGCTGAGCTTTGGGAACAGGATCAAGAGGTCTCGGTTGTCACTGGGCGTGCAGGAGACCAGGACCGCTCCCGCCCCCTGCTCCTGCCTTCATCACTTCCTGCTCACGGCAGCTCACACACAACCCACCCTCGCTGCACCGCTCCCTGGGAGGCAACAGAGTTCCCCATCATTTCGGTGTGCAGCAGATGAGCGGGAGCTGGTTTGGGCAGGAGCTGAGCCCCACGCAGAGCCCAGGGCTCCGCACACGGCTCGGCTCCGCGAGCTCTGCCAGCCCCGGGGAGCTGCCGCGGCGCTTGGCAGCTCTGGGAGACATCCAACGAGCTGCCAAGCACCTCGTACTGACACACATGTAGAAACAGAGAGAGAACAAACGCCTTGCAATTATCTGTAGTTACCCAGATTTGTAGATTTTCTCTTGAAAAACATACTCCATCTTCCATTCATAGACGCCTCATTTCAACTGAGAGGGATTTCCATTTAGTCTGGAAGCCTTTCACAGGAAGCCTGCTCACATCAGTTCCCAGGCATCTTCATCTCCAGCTGAGAGGGCTTGTAGGTGGGGATCTCCGGCAAATAATTGCTTGTTTGGTTTTGTAACCAGCCAAAAGCAAAACACTGATTTGGAGACCTCTGAGAAGCCCGGATTTGCAGATTTCACTTGTCCACTGCCTGCTCCAAACCCAGCAGCGTTTGAGCAGCTACGTGGTCCTCACATAGAGGAACTCTGTTCTGGGCACGCTTAAGGGGGACAATTGCATCAGAAAACGGCATTTGAAGCCAGGAGCAAATCTGTTCCTAAAGCTCCAACAATTTCAGCAGACACCCGGGAAATCCCAGAAACAGTCCAAAGTCAGTCCGGAATCAGGGATGTGAAGTGGATTTGTGCTTTAGAAGAAAATCAAGAATGATTTTATGCACAGAAGCGACAACAAACAAAAGAGTTTCTTCATGCCTTGCAGTTCAGATCTCCATAAAAACTACACAGCTGCACACAGAAACAAAGGCAGCCTGTGAGGGAAATCAGAGGGCACCATAACAGTCTGCATTGTTGCTGGATGACAGTACAAACATCAAGATATGCTTGGAGACAAAAAAATCCCCAACACTCAAAAAATCCAAGTATTTGTCCAAAATACTTTCAATATCCTATCCCTTCACAGTTTCATTTCTGTGGACACTGTGCAGGGAAATGCTGCTCTGCAGCATCAGACCCTGGTGGCATCCCCACACCGGTGCATGCCAGGCTCAGGTGCACACCTGCTCACGGATCCTGCAGAGGCTGCCTCTGATCCCTGGGATCCCCATCCACACCCCAGCTGGCATCTCCAGGTTTTGCCAGCAACAAAACAGCATCTCCAGACCAACACTCCACACCCAAACACCCTGAGAGAGCTGCAGCCCTTCAGCTGGGTGTAGACAGGTTAAGCAGACACCTGCAGAGTTCCCGGAACAGCTACAGAGATTCCACTCCCCAAGAATTTCTCAGGCTCCCGCATTTGGTCTCGCTGCACCAAAAAAAACAAGCCCTGTGCCAGGAAAGGGCTGCTCCATCCTGGAAGCACCAGGATGGCTGCTAACATTGGTTTCACCTTTCCATGGGCTGTTTCCAACAACAACAAACCTCCAGGGACCTGACTTACAGTGCATGGCAGGTGTGCTCAGTGCTCCCTCCTTGTCCTTAAAGGATGGACTGGGCCTGTTGGCACAGCAAGCACCTCACTGCACACCTGTACAAACTCTGCTGCCTCACAGCAGCTCTCACCAGCCTGAAACCAGGTTTTCAAAGCCCAAATTGGAGACTCTCAGATCTCCTCCTGACCTACAGGGCGAAGATCTCACCCCAGCTACCCTGGCAGCCTCTCTGGAGCACAACTTTTGCTGCCACCAGGAAAAAGCCAGCATTTGACATTTTTAAAATTGAAGAAAGTACTGAATTTAAGCCTTCTAATACAGATGAGCCCTACAAGAACACAAGTGTGTCTCAACCCACAGAGGTGTTCCACAGCAAACACATTTGCTGGCAGGGTGAGCAGCACAGGTAAGGCTCTCAGGTAAGATCTACCCTGCAGAGTTTCACCTCCTTGTGCCAGAGCACATGCCTGCAGTTTCCTGGATGGATTTTACCACCAAGTTACTCAGGCAGTTTGACAATGTAAGAAAAATAACAGCTCTTGGGACAAGAGAGGATCTAAGATTAAGTAAATGATGGGCAAAATGATGGGGGGGGAGGGGGGTGTTGTTGCATTTTCTTTGTTTGTTCATTGTTTGGTTGGGGTTTTTTCCATCTAGTTCTGTCTCCAGCGCACTCGGCCTCCACTCCAGAACCATGGGCAAAAGGCCTGTTACAGGTGCTGTTACAGCTGCACTGAAGAAAACAAGGCAGGGTAATTTCTGTGTCCAGGACTGAGCAGGGAGCAGGGGCAATCACCTGCACAGACAGGCAAGTGGTACAATAAAACCCTCAAATGGGCCCAGGAACTCAGAAGCTGGGCTGAAAGCGAGTTAAAATCCCTAAAAAAAGATTTTTTTTTAAACCCTGCATTTTATTTAAAAGGTTACCCGAAAGATGCTCAGAACCTTCTGTTAAACTGCCATTTAAGTACAGCCTTTCAGTGTCCCCTTTCTGCCTGTCTCCTCCTTAACCACTGACGGTTTAACCAGCAAATATTATGTTTGAATTGCACGAGGATTTTTGTCCCAATTCAATGCCCAATACTGCACAGAACATACAAGGTATTAAAAATTTCAGGTGTTGTATTTATAGGAGAAGAGGTGTCAAAGTTGTAAAATGATCTAGCAATGTCTAGGATGGGCTGATGGAAATGAAACAAAGACGAGACAGAAAAGAGGAAGAAAATCTAAAAAGCTGTGGCTACGTAAAAATACTTTCAGCAAATAGAAGCTCTGTAGGAACAAACTATCTCTGAGGAACAAACAATCTCCGAGCTATGTTGCAACCTTACTATTTACTACAACTTTTGCAGAAGCAAACAGACTCTTTGATGGAGGTTTCTTGCCTTGAGCCACCACCCTCTGTGCCCCAGGGTAATTTTCTTTCAGGTGAGTCTCACCTTACAGCAAAGCCTTTAGCAAAACAAAGCTGAAGGTTTTCACATTGGAGCTTCCCTCCTCCTCCAGTGCCTGCAATCTCACAGGAATTGATATGACATAATGCTCCTGTAAAGCTCGAGCTGGAGTGCCAGAGGACAGCAAGGGGCAAAGGGAAAGAAAACCAGATTTGAACCAGCAAGGTTATAAAACCACAGCTCAAAGCCTCAGCTCAGAGCATAGCTATTCTCAAGTGCAATGGAAAGATGCTCTGCTGTTCCGAGACAGCGAGGCTGCAGAGGAAAATATGCCAGGGAACAGCTGGAAACAAAAGCTGAAGGAGGAGGAGGAGGAGACCATTTTCCATGGTCTTTCCTATGCAGCTTAAATACCGAACCAACCAAAAACCCCCACACCAGGAGAGGTGTGGACAATGTTGGTGTGGAATCTGGAGAGAACAAAACCTGCCTGCTTTTTACAAACAAAAAACACAGAGAAACCTTTAATCCCAGTTATTAGAAGAACATTCCACCCATTTCAGCTTTGTACTGCTTGGCTCACATCACCTTTGTGCACTCAGGGCTCTGGAACATGTTAACAGCCATAAAAACACAGCTTTTATAGAGAGATTAGAGGTGCTGAGAACTCTGCAGTGCAATCCAGAACTTTGCAGAGTAGGTTCTCAGCTTTATAAAACCCCAACCCTCCTCAAAAGTTCTGCACAATAACAACCTACGCTGTTCTGCACCCCTAATCCTGACTAAAGAGAGTCACCAAACCTGCCAGGCACTCAGTTTGGGGGTTGGGTTTTGGCTTGATGGGGATTTTTTTGTTGTTGGCTTTGTTTTGGGATTTAAGTTTAAACCGCAGCTGGTTAGTCCCACAACAAGCAGAGCTGGAGGTTCAGCACTGTATCTTTGGAACTATTTTTCACACAAAGGTTATGTAGAAAATAATGGAGAAATAAGAGATGCTGGAGCTGTTTCTGAGTTGCCTGCTCTGATGAGATCAGCTTTGCATCTCTAATGACAGGGAAGTGAACATCCCTGAAGGACACTGATGCAAGAGCTGGCAGACAGCGGGAATTGCTGCAACAACCACTCTGCACTCTGCAAGCCATCCGAAGAGATTTCCAGCAGCACAACCAGCACAGTCCAGCTCAAACATTTCCCGCACATCAGCTGTGCAGCCACTACAGGAACGTGATGGCTGGGCTGCACTTGGAACACTTTGCCTCAATCCTCCTTGCATCAGAGTGCTAAAGCCTCGAACTAAAACATTATTCCAAAGAACAGTCCTGCCAGAAAACAAAGAGCAGTTTCTACTGATGTGCAGCAGCTGAAGCAGTGGGGCAGCCTGGCCAGCTCCTGTCTGCCATCGACGGGGACAGCGCTGCTCCAGCACAGCAGGACATGCCTGGTGGGACTGGGCCAGCTGAGGGAGGAGGAAGCAGCAAAGCAGCCCCAGAATCAAGGCTTCCCTCCCTGCTGATGCCAAAGAGAGCCCTGGCAGTGCAGCAGCACCAGGATGAGCGCTCAGCTGCCATCTGAAGCCTGGGCTCAACACCTGTAGCTCTCATGTCTATACCCAGAAGGTGCCACTACATTGGTGCCGGCCCTGTCTGAGGTTTTACTGCACACGGGGTCACCCAGCAATTCTTGTCTGCTCAGGAGGGTAAGCCAGTATCAGGAGAGGTCCTGTGCTTACACGAGTTCAAGTTTAGAGCAGAGCTGCTCAGCCACACACTTTTTAAGGCTGTGAAAAGTGAACCAGTGCAGCAGGACCTCCAGCCAAACACGGCAGCAACACAGCGGCCGCGGATCAGAAGCAAGAGACCATCTCCATGGTCAGTCTTGGAAACTCAGCAGGCAAGGAGCAGAAGCACTGGGAAACATCTCCTCACATGCCCTCCACTGCAGCGAGGAGGATGAGACAAAGTGTCTCTTCACTCCCTCCCTGTGCACGCTGCTGTGGGACAGGTGAGCTCCTGGTTGGCATGGAACTACCGGGGAGCTCCTGGTTGTGCACTGGTGCCTGAGGGGTCACAGGGAGAGGAATTGCTGTAAAGGAAGACTTGAAAGAGACATCTCAGGGATCTCCAGATTCAGACAGCTGCAGAAAAACAACCAGAGGGAAAAGACACTCAAATAAACAACCTGGTAATTAACAGCAGTCCCCAGGCAAACAGCGGCGGCTGGAGGGGACCAACCACCTCCAAGGGCTGGGCAGTGTCTTCAGCTGCCTCTCCCATTCCTCCTGGCCAGGAAAAGGGCAGGCAGCTGCATTGCCCCAGCCCTTGCTCCTGCATGGAACCCCAGCCCTGGTGGGCTTGCTGCTCCTGCTGCCCAGGACCTGAATTCCTGCACTTCTGCTATGGGGGAAGAGCTACTGGGAAAGATCCAGTTTTCACCTGAACCACAAAATCTGTCGGTAGCTATTGCATTGAGCACTTCAGGTGCCTTTTCCCTAACATTGCCTTGGGTCTGGGTAGCAGTGGGGTACCAGAGCACCTAAGGATGGTGCTCGAATAAAGGTACTAAAACTCAGCCAAGGGACAGGGTTGAAAGAAGGTGCTGGGGCTCAGTGCATTAGGGCTGGTGCCAGCACCGCTCCTGTGCAGAGCAGGGCTCTCATTTCAGCTTCCGTGTGCTCATTGCAAGATCAGAGTGAGGACACTGGCTGCATCCTCATCACTTTTTTAATACAAGCTGAGGACAGGGAAAATAAAAATAAAAATCCACCCCCTTTCCAGTCAAAGCCATCTGCTCCAAAACACGCTCTGCTCTCTCCCTAACACACATTTCTGCTTTCCTGTGGGAACAGCAGCAGGTGAGGGGGAAGGCAGCCGCAGAAAAAGCCCTCCATCATGTGAGGAGGGAGCACATCACCCTCATGTCTGCGTGGTGAGCCCAGCCCTGGCCCTTTCCTGGGCACCGTCACTGTCTCACACGGCAGCGCTGGCCCTCGTGCCTGCCGAGCACAGAGCGCTGCCCTGACTCACCTGGGGCTCAGGGCTGGCTGCTCCAGCAAGCCAACAAACCAGCTGGGTGAGATCATTTCAGCACATGAATAACCAGCTATTCGAGAGTGGATGTGTGACACGGTGGTGACAAAGCCATGGGTCCCTCAGGTGAGGAGCAGCCTCGTGCCCCTTATGCTGGGCACGCACACCGCCCCTACTTTCACATGCAGCTCCACCACATCTCATGTCCCAAACCACCCTGTGACCACAGACATTTCTGTCCTGCCTCAGTACTTGGGGATGGGTGAGGATAGACCCCAAGTGAGCTGTTTAAAGACCAAAGTGAAAAGTGATCTGTGTAGAGGACTCATATCCACAAGTAAAGCACAGTTTCACTCCGAGTCTGGTGTAACCCCTTGGCTCATGGCACAGGAGCCAGAGCAGCCCCTCCCTGCACCTGGGGAGAAGGAGCCAGTGCTGGCAGCAGAGGGCACTCAGGGGAAATGCAGGATTTTTTGGTTCCCAGGTGAGATCCTCCAGCTGTCCAGAGCAGCAGTGAGGCTCTAAAAACAGCATCCTGCCTCCACAACTACAGATTTGGGAAAGGGAGGGTGAAAGCTGGGAAGAAGGACAACACTGGAAGCCCAGAAGAGCATTAATGTTCTCCCCATCAAAACACTAGTAGGAAGGCTTAATTCAGGGTCTTCTGTGGATGGCCAAAAAAACCCAAAAGCTAAGTCCAAATCAGTTACAATACCCAGCCACAGGACAAAAACAACACTCCCTGTTCCTCACAGGGAGTGTGCTTGGCCGATGCTACTGGAGACTGATACACTCCATGCTGATAGCTCCAGCACGAGCCTAGCAAGAAACACACAAGTGACAACTGGATCTCCAATTCCTCCTCAAAATGCCACCTTAATGTCACTAAAAGTTCCATACTCAGGGCCCTCACAGCTTGGCGCAGCAATGGTCAGGGCATCCCTCACACCTCCTCCTGCAACCGGAGTAACAACCACCTCTGCTCCCACAGAGCAGGTTTATTCTGCCAGCAGTTTAAAGAAAGGACATTGCTGAGGCCTTGCTATGCACCACAGGAACTGCAGGGGCTAATTTAAGATGTGCCCGATTTAGAACGAGGTGCCAAGCTCCAAGGCGGTGCTGAGAAGTGACACTTCTGTTCAGGGATCCTGAAAAAGGATGGACAGAAGCACCTATGGTGCTGTATGACAGACACAGCTCCCGCTGCATCCAAGGCTCTTGGATACCGGACACAGGCAGGCAGAGGCTGCTTACAGCACCTAAAAGCCAACAGAAAAAGGGCTTTTCATCTCTCAGCTGTGTGCAGATCCAACACCCAGATGCCCATGGAGAAGAGAGGAATCCCTCGATCCCTTTTCTACAGGCTGGGTAAGAGCAGCAAAAATACAGAGCTACATTTACAGAGCTTCACTTCTTAGGGTGTGCCTTCCCTGAGCTGGAAGGACAATCCATTCCATGCTGCATCACAAAACCTGGCTGCTTACAACTGTTTCCACACAATAGAGTAAAACAGCAGATCCCAACCAGACAGAGAAGGCAAATGGCTCCCTCCCCTCCCTGCCAAGGTCAGGGACCTGAGCTCCACACGAGATGTCCCCACCACAAGAGCAGCCCAAAGCACACACCAGCACAAGCAAGTTGTGCGTTCTGGACTGACCAAAATAGTGGTAGATGATACAACACTCATTTTAAATTGGGACGTGGGATCTGGGAGGGGATGAGGAAGAGGACAATGTGCTTACAAGCAGATTTACAAACAGAAGCTCCATATAACATTCCAGCATTGCTGTTCTGGGATGGCATTAGGTACGTGTCAAAGAGAATGCCAGGCTCAAGCTGTTCCCAAAATCCAACAGCCTTTGCTCAGGGGATGGTGTCTGTCAGGGCAGGGGAGCAGCACGCCCTGTCAGCACGTCCCAGCTGTGCCAGAGACACAGGGAGTTCCACTGCCAAGGCTGTCAGCAGCATCAGCAGGATCAGATTCACTTGGATATCAAAGCCACTCCAGCTGATTATCCTAAAGGTGCGTCGCTTCCCAGAATCAACAGAAGGAGAAACTATCAGAGCATATATTACTGTGAAACAACAGCGTGTGACCTAATTCTCTAATTAGGAACGGGCTAAATTGCCCACAGAGGACAAGGGAAGGTTCTGAAATTATTCACTGAGATTTCTTTTTCCAACAAAAAGATGCTGGTATTTAGTTGCTACAAAACAGTGGGTTCTGAGACAAAGGGACTATAGCCACAGCCAAAATCCCAGTTCTTTGGGTTTCATGCCTATACCAAAGACCCCACTTTACTCACTCTTTACTCCTACCCTGTCTGCTTCAAGCCCACTTCAGTCAGGAGACAATTCCAACTGTAACACTCACTTAAAACAACCACCCCGTTACACTCCGCATAGTAAACACCAACCCCTCGGAGCAGTTCCACAGCTCCCAGGTGAGGCAGGTTCTCCAGAAACACAAACTCTCTTCAGGGAAGCTCTAAAGCGCCCAGCACCTCCTCGAAGGCAAACCACACCAGCTCAGCCAGACACCCGAGGAGATGAACGATACCAAAGGCTTCTCCTTCCCGAAGTGCTGCTCCCATTTCAGAGGCAGCTCCACTTCTGAGTCACTACCTCCCCGTAAATCTCCGTGGAGCAGGTGCGCACTTGCATCAGCTCCTGGAGAGCTGCTGGTGGCTCCAAGGACCGAGGGCGGTCGGGGCCGCACCGCTCTGCATGCTCCGAATTTGGCCAGCACGGAGCACCAAGGAGTTCCTGATTTCCTCATACAGGCAAAACTCGGCACCACCTGCTCCTGCCCTGGGCTGCAGTGATGATGCAGGGAGGGTCTGAGCCCTTGGGGAGGTTATTGTGCACGGAGGAGGGGAAAGGATGACAGATTGAAACCCACAGCAGGACCCACACCCCGCCAGGCCGTGCTACACTGTAACTGCAGGAAATGCACCGCGCCACTCCTTGGCTCTTAATTACGCTCTTGTGATACCGTAGTTAATGGTCTGTCAGGGGCTCCATTAGGAACCTCGACGCCGGCAGGACGTGGATCAGCCAACCCGGCCGCTCCCGGTACAGCCACCGAGCCAGAGCGGCTCCGGGCTGGGAATCAGGCTCCAGTTCTTTTGTTACAGCCCCTGCTTCCTCTGGGAACGGCTCGGTCCTTGTGGCAGCCGGGGAGAGGGAGGGCAGCCCTGCCCTGCGAGCGGCACCACTTGGGAAGGGTCCGGCTGCGCATCCAGGGATTACATCAGACACCAGCCCCTCTACCCACATTCTCCTCTAGATTTGGGGCATTTCAAGGAGCTGCGGAGGCCTCTGAGCTGCCTGCCACGCGCTGCGCTCCCAGTTAATGGAAAAAAAAACAAAAAAAAAAACAAAGGAAAAAGCAAAACAACCCCTCCCTGCCTGCCAGCTCGGTGCTGGGGTACGGCCCTCGCGGGTCTCCGCGGGATGCGGGTGACAGCAACGGCGGGGGGAGGTGACAGCGACAGGGGTGTGACAGCGATGGGGGTCCTGCGGCCCGGTTCCCCCCCAGCCCCCCTTACCGTTGCTGTAGGCGTAGGGGGACTCGGAGGCGCCGTCCTGCAGGCTCTCCAGGATCTCCCCCTTCCCCACGTCGCTGTCGCCCACCAGCAGGAACTTGAGCAGGTAATCGTAGCTCTTCACCGGGCTGCCCTGGGTGCCCATCCTGCCTCTCATCGGCGGGGCGGCCCGGCCCGCATCCTCCGCCTGCCAGCCTCGGGCTGCGGCCTCTGCCCCGCCGCCGCTCACCGCCGGCCGCGCATCTTCCGCCGGGGCCGCGCTGGGACCTGCGGCGGAGGAGGCGGAGGAGCAGGAGGAGGAGGCGGAGGAAGGGCCCGGCCCGGCCCGGCCCCGCAGCGCCCCCGCCGCTGACACGGCCCCGCTCCGCCCCCCACCCGCACAAAGCGCCGCCGCCCCACGGGGCCCCGCGGCCCGAGCCCGCCCCGCCCCGCCCCACCGGGCCGCAGCACTGCGCCGGGTCAGCCCCAGCTCCGGTCCCACCACCCACCTCAGCCGCGCCGGACCGCCCCCGCCTCACGGACCCGCCGCGTCCGCCCGGGCCCAGGCGGTGCCTCGGCCTCGTTCTCGCCGCTCCCATAGGCTGAGCCGTGCGTCAGTCAGGAATGGCCCCGCCTACTCCACAAACTCGCCGTTTCCATAGGCTTAGAAACACGTCAATCAAAAACGACCCGCCCCGACGCGCCCATCAGCGTTCGGGGGCGGGGCCAGCGGAAGGCTGGACGGCTGCGGACTACAGCTCCCTGCGTGCCTTGCGGGAAGCGGGGCATGATGGGATAGTGAGTCGGGCGGGGGGAGCACCCGACGGGGGGAGAGGCACCCGGGATTGGGAACCCGGGACTGGGAACCCGGGATTGGGAACTCGGTACTGGGGAATATCCGGGTGTGAGGGGCACTCAGATGTTATCCAGGAAGGCCGGGCACCCAGGTGTGAGCTGGGCATCCAGGTGGGAGGGGCCACGTAGATGGGGGGCCATCCAGATGTGTGGGGCATCCAAGAAGAGGCGGCACCCAGGATCTGGGGGCATCCAGGTGTGAGACGTGTCCAGGTGGGTGGGTATGTGGAAAAGAGGGAGGGAATATAGGTGTCCTCCACGAGGAGGGGTAATCCAGATGTGGAGTGAGAGTCCAGGAAGAGGGGCACCCACGATTTGGGGGCATCCAGGTGGGTGAGAGTCCATTTTAGGGGGGGCATCCAGGTGCAGGTTCTGGGGGTGGGAGGTGTGTGCACCCCATTGTCGGTGGCGCAGGGGGCGGCCATGGTGACATCCAGCATGTCCCCAGGGAACGGGGATGGCCGCGGGGCTGTGGATGCCAGGCCGAGCCTGTAGCCAGGAAGGGCTGCCATACCCACTCCGGGACGTTGTCCACTGGAATCCCTTGGCATTGGTCTGACATCCCTGAGGAGCCACTCCCAAAACCAGTCCCAGGGGATTCCCAATGGGAAGGTGTGGAGGATGCTCTCGCTGCTGTCATTGCTGACAAATCCCTGTGCTGAACAAAGCATCCTGCTAATCTCTCCAGAGCTGGGCATTTCACCTTCGCTGTTGCCAGCCTGGCTGCTTCCAATGAATCCCATTTAAATGACCCGTGTTCCCCAGCCCAGCGAGCACCACAGATGCCCCTCAACCCCAGCTCCTCGGGGAGTTCCTGGTGGCCACTCTTGCCAGAGAGCCCTGGGAAGGACTGAAGAGCATGGCAAGGTCACTCATGGATGGAGAGGGAGAGGGGATGGATTGAGGAGCGATGCTTTTATACAATCACGGAATGGATTGGGTTGGAAGGGACTTCACAGACCACCCAGTGCCACCCCTGTCATGAGCAGGGACACCTTCCACTGTCCCAGGCTGCTCCAAGCCCCAGTGTCCAACCTGGCCTTGGACACTGCCAGGGATCCAGGGGCAGCCACAGCTGCTCTGGGCACCCTGTGCCAGGGCCTGCCCACCCTCCCAGGGAACAATTCCTTCCCAATATCCCATCCATCCCTGCCCTCTGGCACTGGGAAGCCATTCCCTGTGTCCTGTCCTTCCATCCCTTGTCCCCAGTCCCTCTCCAGCTCTCCTGGAGCCCCTTTAGGCCCTGCAAGGGGCTCTGAGCTCTCCCTGGAGCCTTCTCCTCTCCAGGTGAACACCCCCAGCTCTCCCAGCCTGGCTGCAGAGCAGAGGGGCTCCAGCCCTTGGAGCATCTCTGTGGCTTCCCTGGACTTGCTCCAGAGTCCTTCCCTCCACCCTCACAGGGAGGGGGGAGGTGGCAGAGCTCTGGGATGGGGGGGCTGCCCCCTCTTCGGTAGTCTCAGTCTGGCTCCCTCTCCTCTCCCACAGCCTGAGGGCTCATGGGCTGCCCTGGAGCCATATGCTGCGAATCTCTTTGGGAAGGCCTGTTCTGGTGAGGGGTTTGTGTCCCATGGAATCCTCACCCTCAGCTGCTCAGTTTGGCTTCTCCACTGGCAGGGGCCAAACAGCCCCCTCTGTGCCCTCTCCCACCTCTTGAACAGCCCAGTGAGAGCACAGATGGAGGAAACAAAAGAGCAGCTAAAGCAAACCCAAAGAGCAGCTAAAGCAAACCCAAAGAGCAGATGTCCTCCTGCAGCCACTGCCACTCCTGGCCACTGCATTCCCAGGGTAAAGGGGCTTGGAGGGTAAAGCCTGTGGAGAAACACCCACCCCAGGGCACAGCCTGGTGAGTGGAGTAGGGGAAGGGGAGAGGGGGAACCTGTGGATCTCCAGGAGGAGAGAAAAGCCTAATTCCTGTACTACAGTCCATTGGATCCAAAGCAGTGGAGGTGGACAGGAGGATGATGGGCAGGAATCTCCTCTATTTTATATCTCTTAGCCTCTGGGTCTGAGTCCTGCTGCCCCACAGGGCCAGCCAAAGCCCTGTTTATGGCTCGCTCATTGAAGGGATTTCTCTTGTCTTTGGTGGGATGGTGGGAACCAAACAGCGCCCAGACTGGTGGGAACTGTGGCAAGAGGTGGGAGGCAGAGTGAGAGGGGCAATCCTGGCAGAGGGGTGACCTTGGCAGGGGCTTGCTGCAGTGTGGGGACTTTGTCACAGCCATGCACTCAGCTGGGACAGGGGAAAGGAGAAAGGAATGGAATTCAAGGGAGTGACTACTCTGGTGCGAGGAGGGAAGGAGGGGCTGCAAGGACCCGTCATTCCCAGGCCCAGCTTGGGCTCCTGCTTGGATTGTGCTGTGCTGCAGAGGACTGTCCCCCGTCCTGCTCCCTCACACTGAACACACCACATGGGCAGGCCCATGGGGAAACAAGGAACCCCTCTCTGAAACACAGGAACACCCAGAGCTGGAGGAGCATCACCTCAACCATCTCCCAGGCTTGAGGTGGCATTCATTGGATCCTCCTTGCACAAGCTTTGTGGTTTGGCCTTGGCAGAACAATTACAGCTGGACAAGTGCCAAAATACCCCCATGTGTGAGAGAAGAGGCTGAGGAGCCACCCAGCCAGGCCCTGGGATGGGGATGAACAGCCTGCCTGGATCAGCTGAGCCTCCAGCAGCCACCCTGCCCTGTCCCCGTGCTGCTGACAGCCACACTGTGCTCAGCAGCAAGTCAGAGTAGAGGGAAGGGCTGGATTTTTCTCCCAACATCTTTATTCTGGTGTAATCAAAATCCATTTAAGTTCTGATTAAAAGGTTGAATTAATCAATCAAACCTATCAGTAGAACAAAGTTTTCCATCCCTAAACTCACACACAAGCACTGATATGTGCAGCATCCCTCATCCCTGCTGCCACTGGCACTGCTGGCAATGTCACTGCCCTGCTGGCACTGCCATTGCTCTGCCCAGCACTCCTGCCTGCAGAACTGGAGCTGTCATGAGCCCGAAGCCAGTCTGGTTCCTGATCCAGGGCTTGTTCCTGGACTGGTGCACGAGACTGGTCTGTGTTTCACATCACCAGGCTGCGTTTCACATCAGGGCTGCAGTGGGAAGGAAGTCACCTTCAGCTGGGGTTAGTGGTGACATTTAAAGCAAACACTGTGTCGCACTTTGCTCCTGCTGAACGCCTGCTGGTTCACGTGAGGGAAGGAGAAATGCACAGCGGGTTTGAACTTCCTCGCCAAACTTCACTCACACACTTTTAATGAAACTCTCAATGAGTCACTGCTCTTTTATAATACTTTACTTAAAACCAGAAAACCCTGTGAGGAGGATTGGTTACAAGAGCTGTGAAGTTCTCACAAACTTCCCCAGTGCCAGATGTTAAATAACACAGTGGATGGGAGAGGAGCTGCAGCCTCTCTCTGCCCCGAGCTGGCCCTGGGTTCTGCAGCTTCCCCCAAACACCTGCACTGCTCCCAGCCCCAGCACCTGCCTGGGAACACAGGGGGTGTGTTCTGTCACCTGCAGCACTCATCAGTGCAGGAACACTCCTCATATTCAGCTTGCTGAGATGGTAAACGCAGAGTCTGAGCATTCCTGGTTTGAAGTCCAGGTGTGGATAAGGACTGGAGCCAAAGGTGACAGACTAGCAGCAACTCCTAATGCAAACTGGTGAGCCAGAGGCAAAGGCGGTGGGCACTCTGCTCTCATCCAGGAACGCAGATCAGCTGCCCACGTGAGGCCTGGATTGCTCTGAACGTGTTTATCCTGCACCCAAAACTCCCGATGCAGCTGCAAAGCCCTGTGGCCTCCTGTCACATGGAGGATCAGCTGAGATCCAGACCCATCCCCTGTGAGTGCACAGCACACTCACCCTGCAGAGCCCCAGGGCTCCACACGTGCAGACCCTGCAGACCTGGACACTGCCAGCTTTGGGGTTCTGCTGCCCAAGCTCCCAGAGCTCCCACTGTGAGCTCAGCACAGGCAGGAGTGAGGCTGGAGAGAAAGTGCTCTCTGCTACCAAGTCCAGAGAAGGACCAAGGAGCAGGTCAGGGATCTGAGTCAATGCACAGGCACCTCCCTAAGCAAGGCTTCAGCCCCCAAAAGGCAAAGGAGCTGCTGAACAGTCCCTGAGGAGGGGGAACAGGAGCAGAGATGACACAGGACTGCTAATGCTCACAATCACTGAGGAGATCTGAGTTACCGTGTCGCCGAGCTCTGCACTACACAGGGACAAGGGGCATGAACTGAAACACATCAAACCCTGCCTGAGAGCAAGGGACACCTTCTCACTGTGGGGGTGACCAAGCACAGGCATGGGTTGTCCAGGGAGGCGTTGGAGTTGCCACCCTTGGAGATATCCCAAAGCCATCTGGACACGGTCCTGGGCAACCAGCTCTGGGTGGCCCTGAGGGAGCAGGGGCTGGACCAGACAATCCCAACCCCCACCAGTTTCCCGTGATGGTGTAACCAGCAGGTCTAAGCATAAAGGGTAAATCACTGAGGGTTAGAGCTAAGCAAGAAGATGGTGTTGGAGCAGCAGGAAGAGGCAGCAGAGGGCAGAAGGAAAAGCAGCTCGTTCTCTGCAGGATGAAATGCAGACTTCCCTGCCTTACACTACTGAAAGTCAACATATGGGTTGTACATTCGTGCAAGAGTCTTTGTGTGGGCCTGAGCAGGGCACAGTCCAGCTGCAGCATCAGGGAAAACTCCCAAACCCATAACCAGAGCCTTCAGTGCAGTGTAATTACTGAGGTTTCCTTTCAGCATCGTCACATGCTGTCCTAGTTAGGGGAAGAAAGTATTTCTCCAAGGCAGAATTTCTCTCTAGGATAGCGTTTTTCACACAGTTTCCTTCACAACCCCCCTGCCTAAGTAAAGAGGGGGTTTGTGGCAGCACTGGGAACCAAAAGGTGGGAGAAATAATAATAAGGAAATGCAGTATTAAAAAAAGTCTGTAAGATTAGAGTCTTTGACTGATGGCTGGCAAAGCCTGCGTGCTGCCTGCTATAAGGGGTGCGTGGTAGGAATGGGAGATCTGGAATCTTTAACTACTTCTCATCCAAGGGCTGCTCTGGATAGTATAAATCTGAGGATAAATCAGAGCCAGAGCCTCACCAGCAGCCTCTTCCCTGAGGAAATGCCAGCGCTGGGCCAGTCTGTGCTCCCATGGACGATGATGCTGATTCTAACTTCTAATTAGAGAGATGACATAAGGTCAAGTGTTCTTGAGCAGGATGTCTGCTGTGT
This sequence comes from Corvus hawaiiensis, assembly GCF_020740725.1. Lineage (NCBI taxonomy): Eukaryota > Metazoa > Chordata > Aves > Passeriformes > Corvidae > Corvus > Corvus hawaiiensis. The sequence continues at coordinate 15,452,860 of NC_063228.1, read as the reverse complement.
TGTTGTAATGTCTCTGCACAGAGTCGGAAAAGGGTGGGGAAAGACTCTTCCACAGCAGGGACTGGAAAGGAAGAGGAGAGACATGGCAAACCTCCAGCAGAAGAACTCAGATACCATCACGGGCAAGGAGAACGCCCAGTGTGAGGAGCAGAGGCAGCTCAGGCACCAGCTCCAGGTGACACAGGAGAACTGCACCTACAAGGAGCTGCCACTGCCCAGCTGGGCTGCTCAAGGTTCCCTGGTGCAGAAGACTCGGGATGTCAGCTTTGAGGAGGAGCTTGATATTTCCCCACCCCAGAGTCAGTATCAGCCTTCAGTAAACAAACCCAACACTGGAACATCTAAAACATCCATCAGGCTCCCAATAGCAAGGTCACAGTTGCTGGTTTTCATGGCTCTGTGCTATCTCTGGGGCTTTCAGGGCATTTGATCCCAAAGGACCATGATTAGGACCATCATGAACTATCTGGTCTCACAGAAAGATTTTAAAAGTCAGGATATTAAAACCATTATTTTCACAAGACCAAAAATACAAAGTTTCTCACAGCAGTCAGCAAACTGAACTGTGCAGGCATGGGAGGAACCAGGGGATATCATTTACGAGCTCCAGTGGAAAGATGAGAGGGAGTTAAAGTGTAAACCTGCTCTGCTCAGTGCCAGGTGAGGATGGGGCTCATGACTCTGACTTCAGCTGAAGTGAAAATGTTATTTACACCATTCATCCACTAAATGCATCAGGGGTTAGCTTGCAGTTATTCCCACCTGGAGTGCAGAGAATTACTCAGGCAGAGATAATTCCAAGACAAGAAGATGCTGCACAGGAGTTTTAAGCACGGATCATCAAAGAACAAGATCTCTCCAGTTTCTGGCAGGGATGTCCCAGCCAGAGCCTGCGGTGGCAGATGGTGAGGGGGGTTTGCCACACTGGCTTTCTTCAGTGATGTGCCCTGGCTCAAGGTGACAGGGCATCATGTAGTGCCCCTGTAGTCCTGCCTCCCTCACATGTCCCTAAGAAACCTCGAAGGCCTTGGAGCTTTGCCTGCTAAGGAATGTCTGGACCCTGCACCTGCCTGCAGAGCTTCCTTTTCTCCTGCTCAGGCTATGCCTGGAGAGGCAGTGACTGCACCACGAGGGGCTTTCAGCAGCTCCAGACAACCCAAATACATCTGGCCAGGGACATCTTACAACAGGGGGGCCATAACCCTTCTGTGACAGCTGCCAGCACATGGATGAGACACAGGGCTGGGGTAGGAAACTCTTACCCTGCCCCGGCAGTGCTGGCTGAAGGCTCCTAAAGCCCCAGGACACCTTGCCTTGCCAACACCCACTGCAATGCAGGGGCAGCCATCCAGAGAAGGGCTGGGCACTGCAGCCACAGCACCTTCTCCTTTTCCTCCTCCATCCTTGGCTCCTTGGCCAGCCAGGGATAAAGGAGCAGGATCCAGCACAGCCCTCACCTGCCAGTGCAAAAAGCAGGGTACAGTGACACTGGCTCCTTGCTTGAGCTGGGGCAGAGGAACAAGCAGAGCTGGAGGAAGTGTATTTTGGGTAAGGACTCTATTTAAATTACACACAACCACAGCATGCCCAGTGGGACATCACCCTCCAGTGCACAGGCACCCTTTCCAAGAGAGAGAATAGGAGACACACCAAAATGAGACCAGGACATGGAAAGCCAAGCAGTGCTGCACTTTGAAAACATATCCAAAGCAGAAAACTCCCCTAAGAGAAATCCCAGAGTCATGATCCAACTAGTCTGTGCTTCTGGGCCTCCAGCCTCACTCTTTCAACCCCTTCTCTGGTGCTGCAGTGGGGGTGACTGCAAGCCCTCCTAAAAAGAAATTAATAAATATCCCATGAATTCAGACACCCAGCTGTTCAGTTTTCAGTGTAGGACTCCATGAGCTGATTCTCCACATGGTTTTGGTCAGCTGGCTTGAAGGCTGAAGCACAAAAGGTCCAAAACACCCTCTGGCTGAATGCACCACAGCACTGTGGCTCTGCTATGGCCCTGTGAGCTGATGTGGAAGGAGAAATTCATCACCAAACCATTTGGGAGCTGCTTCCTCCATGATGCTGAGCGCTGGTTTCATGAGGCACTGATGGGTTTAATCTTTTGCTTCCAAAATAATCATTAGCATAATATACAAACACAGTGTAGGGGAAGAGAAAGTTGAAAAATAATGTTTAAAAATACTTGCCTTTAAAAATTCAGCCCTTCCTATGTTACCAAAATCTATTTAAAGGGATGGTGCAGTTGCTGTCTCTGAGAAGCCTTTGGTCCCAAAGCATCAGGAGTCAGTATGTTTTTCAGGTCAAGTTCTCAAGCTCTTCCACTGTCTTTAGTTCTGCTTCTCTCCTTTGTGTTTCCAAGGGTAGATGAGCTCTCCAAGGAACAGTTTCTTGCAGAGAGATGCCCAGGAGTCCCTGGGGTAGCAGCTGTAGGTGGGCAGTCTGTATGTCTGGACCACACCTCCGTAGGAGAGGGGGTTGATCTGTGCAGAGAAAGAGGGATAGCAGCAAGAGAAACATCAGTCCTGCTCCTCACACACATCAGAATCCCTCCCTGGCTTGCTAAGGCTGTTTATCCTTCTCCAACATCCCCCAACATCAACAAATTGAGCTTGGCAAGGGGTGTTACCAGAATCATTTCCAAGCAGAGGGGCAGACAAGCACCGGCACGAGAGCTGGGGGAACGAGAGGGGCGTGTGTTACACACCAGAGTGGAGGGGACAGTGGCTGGAGAGACAGCAACAGAATCACAGAGTCATGGAATTTTTTAGTTTGGAAAAGACCTTTAAGATCATTGAGTCCAACCCTTAACCCAGCACTGCCAAAGCCACCACTAACCCGTGTCCCTAAATGCCACATCCACACTGCTTTTGAACTTCTCCAGGGATGGTGATTCCACCAGTGCCCTGGGCAGCTGTGCCAGCGTCTCACCACCCTTCCAGTGAAGAAATGTTTCCTAATATCTAATTTAAACCTACATCTAATACTGCACTGGGGATGCACTGGGACTCCAGGAACCCCTCTGGAATAGACCAGTTTAGCTGTACCTGTTACGAGCCCTCAGCCCACAGCTGTGCATTAAGTTAAACCTGGTATCACCCGAAACCACCCAGTGGAACCAAGTCCCAGCACAACAGGATCACACCACAGAGCTCCTCATCACCATTTTCAATTAAGTCTCCTTGGCTGAGTTCATCTCTTTTAATTTGACTTCAATCACCACCCCAAGCCTGTACCTACAGAAGTTCTGCCTATGGTCCCCAGTTGCTGCATTGACCTTTTGAAGACAGGGATGTGAACAGACACATTAACTGTACAAGGGGTGACAGAGGCACGTTAGACCTTGGGAATGCTCATCCCAGTGAAGCACTCAGGGCAGGGAGACAGGTGAAGTCCACAGGACGGACCCGGTGTGGCCAAGATCTGATGCATGAAAAGGATGCACAGCACAGTCTCCAAAAGAGCAAAAAGATTGCACAGAAATGGTGGGGCTCAGAGCACAGACCACGAGAGATGCCAAGGGCTGGGGACTTACAGAGGCAGGGAAAGCTTGGCCAGTGGAGAGGAATGAAAGGACATCCTTCTCTAGAAAAAGGGTTCAGCTCTGCTGGAACCAACCAAGCAGCTCTGGGAAAGGAGACAGTAATTCACAGCACAGAATCCAGCCACAAAAGGAAAGCGAGACAGCAAAACCCATGCACAGAGTCACTACTTGGTCAAAGCTGAATATTTCTTTTGTCCACTAAAAAGCATCTGGGTTTCTGGGAGTTTGCCTGTGCCACCAGCTTGCTTCAGCTGCCTGGAGCTCATGGAGTGGTGAGGGATGAACTCCCAGTGCCTACAGAGATGGAGCTCTTGGAAAGGAGGTTGAGCTAATAGTTCATTAGAATTAATCCTGGAGACCTTTGTCAAATTAGTTTCAGAGTACAAGATTGCTCAAGCAGAAGGGGGAAATGCCTGTACACAGAAGCATCCATAGGAAGTTTAGGAAAAAGGCCGGGGCAGCTGCTTGCAGGGAAAATTATAAGGAAAGAGTAAACAGGGAAAAAAAAAAGGGCCAAAGAAACCTGTCCCCAGAACTAGCAGCCGTAAAACCCGAGTAACTGTTTCTGCCCATTTCCTCAGCTGTAGGCAAAGCAGAGTGTTTTAAGTGCAAACATGCTGGGGGAGGAGGACAGGAACTGCTGCTCTACAAGGGAGAGACACAGTGAGTGTTCCTTTGACTATCCGCTGTGTGGGCTGGAAGGTCTGGACACAACATTTGTGGTTGAGAAGCATCCCTGGGCAGAGTGGTGATACCCAGGGGTAACAGTGGCCCTGCAGTAACCAGGGCTTTTTACACCCACAGCAATTCATGTCCCTGCCTCTCCTGGTACAAATGGAAGTAAACAGGCGAAACTCATTTATTAGTGAAGGGGCAATATTTGTTCTCCTTATGAAAGTTCTGTAAAGCTATAACAAACCCTGCTTAGAATATCCATCCTAATGGAGCTGCTCCCTTTTCCCTTCCTCTGTTGTTTAACCCCTTCCAAAGCAATTGCTGGACAAGATGAGACTTTCAGCAGAAGGTACATGAATGGATCAAACTCATTGTGTCCTAGAATCCCAGAATCTCAGACTGTTTGGGTTGGAAGGGACCTTAAAGCCCATCCCATCCCACCTCCTGCCATGGGCAGGGACACCTTCCACTAGCCCAGGCTGCTCCAAGCCCTGTCCAACCTGGCCTTGGGCACTGCCAGGGATCCAGGGGCAGCCACAGCTGCTCTGGGCACCCTGTGCCAGGGCCTCCCCACCTTCAAAGGGAAGAATTTTTTCCTAATATCTACTCTAGACCTGCCCTCCTTCAGCTTAAAGCCACTTTTCTCCCTGGGCTATCGGTTCAACTGAGCCACACTGCCAGAAATATTTCTTCTTGTGCACCAAAAGAAATTATTTTAAACACTAATGAAAACAGTGACCTATGTAAGACTTCCTGAAGAATCTTAAGCAGCATTTGGAATGGAAATATCATCCCCCATCCTCTGCCCCCCTCCAGGGTCTGGACTTTGCATTCCAGAGACACTATCTTAAAAATCAAAAATAATCCCTTGGCTGAACCAGGAGTTGGTTGGGAATGCTCAAAGCCAGCATTATTGATTTCTAATCCATTCCCAGTGCCCCACAGGACAGCTCAGACTATCCCCTACAGCTTCAATTATTTTGGGCGTAGCTCCATGCATGCAGCCTTGCTTCCATCAGGCACTGCTCCAAGAGGGTTCTGCACAGAGAGGGGGCAAAGCCACCGTGGAATCTCCAGAAAGGCACAATTTATGTACAATAAATAAGAATTTTAGCATTTCACTTAAAAATAGGTTTTTCAGATTGCCCTCTCCAAAGGCCTATCAGAAATTGGGATATTCAGCAGGATTTCTGACACAAGCCCATTTTTCATTTCCACCAGCACAAAGAGAGCAAAAAATGCCTTTTCTGACCGTCTGCTCATTATTATTTGAACAGAAGGCTGGGACAGACATCTACTGCAGCACTTCCACCTCTTGAGGTGATGACTTGTGCTATATTCCAGATAGAAAATGGATCTTCCTGCAGTGGTCCAAGGAAAATTCATCACAGTCATATGACTCACTGCCTCTGCTCTTTTAAGTCGTGGTCTTTTCCCTCTGAAGACTCCATCCACCTCATCTCTCACACACACTGATGTGAAAGCCTCTGCTCAGCAGCTCCTGTGCCTCACCTCTGGTGTTTGGTTTCCTTTTTCTGGACTCTCCTGGCCACGGAGGATGGCAGATTTTGGTTCTTACACCACTATCCTACTGAAAGGCAGAGCTGGGAAGACAGCTTGCTTAGAGAATGCTAGTTTTGCCCTAGAAGACATCTGTTGCAGGGATTCCCTCTAGAATTGCTAGTAGCTGGTTTGCTGGTTCCCTGCTAGCCTGACCTTTGCTGAAATAGGGTGGGACTGGTGATGGAAAAAGCAAAAGGGCTGGGAAGCTGCAGTTCAATCCTTCCCACACACTCCCCCAGTGTCCAAGTGCTTTTATAAGTGCTATACACTACTGGCAGCCTCTCCTCTTAGGATACAGAGAGCAAGAAAAGCCACCCCGGGATATGGCTGTGTTCCTGCTGGGTCAGGAGATGGAAATGTCGCTCCTGAAAGTGTAAGGAGAACTTCCCTGCTGCCAACACCTCATTTCTTCTCGGAAGATAATTTCCTTTAGTATCTTTGATGCCAGAGTGTGGGAATGGAGGGGGGGTTGCAAAAGCACAGGAAAGCTTTGCCCATACCCCTCACCAGGGCAACTCAGGAGAAAAGCAGGAGGCCCTTTCCTCTCTCACTTGCCCAGGCTCTTGTCCTGCTGGTGTCATGGGGCAGCCAAGGCTTTCCACCACCTCTGGAGGGGAAGAGCTTTTCCTGCTGCTTCACTTCGGATGGTTTAACTGCCTTCTTTTGCTTCTCCCAGTGTTCAGCAATTGTCACATTAAGCTGCCCAGAGCCAGGAGGTGATAATGGCATGAGATCTTAATCCCAGAAGTGACACTGCTCTGTTTCTCCTACCTCCCCTTCTTCTACATTTCACTTCCCACCATCCAGGCACTGCATTTTCTCCAAACACAGGACTCAAGCAGGGCATCCAAAAGCACAGAAAGCAGCAGCCACAAGGCAACATGGAATTATTTCCCTTGTTTCAGCATTTTACAGCTGATAATTTTGAAGTGGAGCCTTTCAGTGGGAGCAGAATGGATGGACTGGGGTCACTCTGGGGGGAAGGAATTGTCACAGACTGCTCAGGGGCCTCACCTGCATAAGGAGCCGCAGAGGTTTGCCATCCTGCTGCTCAAGGACTCTGAACTTCACTCCAGCTGCAAAGACACAAAACAAGAAAACCAAACCCATGGTGGCATTGTTGGGGTGTCCTGTGCAGGGCCAGGAGCTGGACTCGATGATCTTTGTGGTCTTTTCCCACTCAGGATATTCTGTGGTTCAATGCCTGGAGCACAGACCATGCATTTGCTGCCCAGTGCTGTTGGCTGAGCACCGATTCCCTAGAAATTGTCTTCAGCCTTTCTGGATTTGGGAACGTTCCCCATTTGCAACAGGAATCATGGATTGTCTCTACAATGCTTTAAGCCTGATGACACAGCTCCATTAAAAGCAACCCCTCTCACCTCCAGCTTGAAAACCCAGTCCTAGAGCAAGCACAGAGCCTAGGAATCAGCCAGCCAGACCTGATGATGACAGAGGGACTGGAGAAACCTTCCACTTTTCCCAAACTTCCATGAGAATGGGAACTCCATTTTAGGAGCAGGCACCATTAATTCGTGCTCATGTGGACAGAGCACATGTACAAATCTGTCCCTCTTTCAGCCTCAGGGAGGGAAGTGGCTGACCTGGAGGCATTAAAACATTTCAAAGCAATCCCTGCCCATTGATCCCAGCATCCACATGTTTTTAACAGGCTGACCCCATCAAACCTGCCACTTTCCTATTTCCTCTTGGATCTGCCTCATTGCCAATACTGTAAAGACAAATAGGAAAGATTTTGGATTCCACGGGTGACACAGTGCACACAAAGATTTAATACAATGTTTCAAAGGTAACAGCTTGGACCAGAGAGGCATTTTTCTTTCAAAGATGTCAAATTACTCCACAGAAATAAAACCACCAATCCATCTCTGCAAACCTGTTCCAGCCAAGCATGTCCTGTTATTCCTTCCTGCAGGTAAGAAGATGAGAAAAGACTAAGGCACAGATCAAACAGTGACAGGAGCACAAATAGAAATAAAACTCTTCACTGTGTAAGTGCCATTGCTGCAGTATCTCTGTGACTCTTGCACACTGAAAAACCAAAATGTTTTCTCTTTTTCCTCAAACTTTGAATTAATTAAAATGATACAGTTCCCTCCTGGGACAGAATGCTTTTCTCTAGCACACAGCTCTGGTTTAAACTCTCTCCCCAAATCATAAAGCTTTTTCTGTCCAGGACAGGAGGGATTTAGCTGCATCTTGCTGGATTATATTGAAAGAGGGGCTTCCCCAGTGGCTTGAAATAGATGTTTGAGTACCCCGGGCCTCAACAAGCAAATGGGCTGGATGACCAAAGTGCTCAATGTGATTCACAGAGCTTTGGCTATGAGGAAGTGTCTAAGCCATTCCAGGAACTACTTTTCTGGCAGACTTTGTCAGAGAGAGACAGAAACAAGCAGGCACTGAAGGTTCAGGTATGTGGTCGAGCACTCTGAAGTCTTATCCCAGGAACACTCCATCCTCCCAGCAAATGCTGGTTCTGTAGGTCCTGGCCACACACTTCCCTTCTACAGCCAACAATTTCTTAATTACATTATTTAATTGCTCAAGAGTCTCAAACTTCTAAGAAAATACAAGCGCAAAAAGGCTATAAATTCATTTCAGAATGAGCTGCAGACTACTGCAGAGCTCAGAACTCTGAGCAGTTCCCTTCTCACAGGAAGAGCAGGAAGGCTCAGGCTCCTGCAGATCACTCCAGCACAGAAGAACCCTGAACTATTCCGTGATTTCCAGCCAACTCCAGAGCTCAGGGGTCTGCTTTTCCTGTAAAAAGGAATCGTCAGTGGCACAGGAGAGGTCAGGACATGAACTCATTTGCTTTGTTTCACATGACAGCACACTCAAGCGAGGGCACTGCTGGTTTGGACTCCAGCAATCATGGCAGGCCCTACAGAACCACAACAAAACCTGTGCCAACCTGTTTCCACTGTGAAAACTGGGAAGCCAAAGTACAGGAAAAACGAGCTGGCCTGTTCACAATCAAACAATGCTGGTGACCTGTGTGTGGGCAGAGTCTGAGAGCCCTGAAGCCTCTGCTGTGCCTTTCTTCATGCTGTGAATCCACATCCCAACCAAGGTGGTACCCCTTGAGCTGACACTGGGTGCACAGAACTCTTGCACAGAGGACATCTGCTGTGATGTGGGTAAAAAAGGCTTTTTAAAGTCATAAATATTTCACTTTGGATGCGTGGAAAGAAAAAATGCATTTAGTTTCTGGTGTGTGGATGGATCATCCACCTACCCCTGGCCTGGGCTTCATCAGTGGAGTATTTTGTCAATTCAGACACTTGTCAAACAACTTGGAGGCCAGATGCCACAACTGAACTGAGCTGAACTCAACCCCCTTCCTACCAGCAAAAACTATCCATTCATGTTGGTAGAACCATCTTGATGGTGCCTGTAAGATCAGCTGCCCTAACACCTGCCAGAGGATGTCTTATCCAAGTTCTGAGCCCGACAAGGGAGGCAGCACCTCAGCAGTGAGGACACCATGTGATGTGTACTCTCTGAAGTCCTTTGAATTGGATTCAACTGCTCCATCTGTTCCTGTTGCCACGCCACGGTTTTGTGCTGGGGCAGGAACACAGGCTGCAGAAATGCTCAGAGATGCCTCTTCATCTCACAGGCACCAGGGCACTGCAGTGCCAGTTAAGGAACTCAGCTGAGAGGACAATCCCCTGCTTGGGTGGGGGCTCGTTTCCTGCAGCAGAGACCTGGCTGAACAGGAATGAGGAGAAGTAACCTGTGGCCTTACATAACCTAAAGGAAATTGTGGTCTTACACCTCTCAGTGGCACCAAGATTTCCTCCTGCCCTACATCCTGCTCATTACTGGGTCAGTTTTCTTCAGCAGCATCTCCTGCTCCCCAGAGACAGCCCTGAAGGCTTTAAGATGTTTCTGCCAGGAAATTCATAGGAACCTGCTCAAGGCTCCCATGGAAAAGCAACAGAGTTGGTAACACAGCTCAGCTCTACCTTCCCAAAACTGAGCCTGGCAGTGTTCCAGCAGACAAAGCTGCTGAGGTTGCCTCAAGCTTCCTCTGCCTTTGATGACTGGCCTTGGTTTACTGATGATCAAGCTCTTTCTTCTATGCTAAATTCCTGCTGCATGCTCTTTAAAAGGATGGGAGATAATAATTTAGATGTGCTTGACTGTAACTAGATTAACCATAGCTGTGGACAGTCAAAGGCATTCCAGAATGAGTCCTTACTCTGGTGCCAGCCATGGTTTATGGTTACCCAAAATGGAAAAACAATGTCTGGCTTCCAAATGGTGACAGATTAGTCTCAAAAAGGGAATGATTATCTGAACTCTGCCCAGAGCTTTGAAATTAACCCAAACACCTCAGGTCAGGGCTTCAGTCAGTCAAAGTCAGCACAGAACTGAAAGAGCTCCATTGATTTGCAACCACTGTAGATCCAGCCCTTTGGAACAGCTGATATTCCAAGTATTTTTGTGATTTGGCTTGTTTCAGAGCCCGAACACCCAAGGTTATGAGCCTGTTTCACAGAATCATGGAATATCCTGGTTTGGAAGGGACACACAAGAATCATCCAGTCCAACCCCTGGCCCTGCACAGACACCCCAACAACCCCACCCTGGGCATCCCTGGCAGCGCTGTCCAAACGCTCCTGGAGCTCTGGCAGCCTCGGGGCCGGGACCATTCCCTGGGGAGCCTGGGCAGTGCCCAGCACCCTCTGGGGAAGAACCTTTCCCTGATATCCCTGGATATAAAACCTCCCCTGACACAGCTCCATGCCACGTTTGGTTCGCAGAAGTTTTACCTGACCTGGCAGTCCAGAACTGGAATAAAAGATGAGCTCGTTTATATGGGGCTTGTTTGGATGTCACTTTTAGTGGCCAAGGGCTTTGTAAAGGTGCTCCTAATTCTGCTTCAGGTTCAGATTTCTTTCCACTGACATCCTCATCCTGCTCCTTGCAGGAACTGGTTCACAGTAGGGACACCTGCACGACTTGAGCCTTGGGTTCTTTCCTACCCCCACTGCATCTTCAATTCAGGAGTGACCCAGTGCACCAAAATCAAGCACATAATGCAAAATACTTGAAGTGCTGCAGGGGCAGAGCTGAGGGACTCACCTGCGAGCCTGTAGGATCTGCAGAGGCGAAGGATGAGGGAATAAAGAGGCAGGGAATCAATCAGGTCCACCAGCAAGCGTATGAGGCCCTGCACAATCACCACCAGCAACCGGAGCTACAGAAACCAGTTTAAGAGAAAATCTCAGGAAACAGGAGATGAAACAGCTGTAAATTCCTGAGCTGAGCTGGGATCTGACACTGCTGTGTGCTAAGCTAAAGCCTCCCAAAGCAGGTGTGATGTCTGGAAGTGCTGAGCATCCAGACCCTGCGTGAGGGTCCTCAGCAATCTCGGTTGAAGGGGATAACTGGAATGAAGCTCCCAGAGTTGGGGATGCTGTGACCAGCAAGGACACGAGAACTATTCCACTTTCAACAGCCACAGTTGAAAAGGAAGCCCAAATTCTCCCATTTTGAGTCAACTCCATCACTATGTACCAGTGAATGTAAATTTCCCTCTCTCCAACAGTGAGCTGCAGCAGCTCATTTCTGCCTGAAGAAACCCCACGTAGAGCCTAAGCAAGAGCAGAGCAGGCAGAAATGAGCTTCCTGCTCTGTGTTTTCTGTCCCTGACTAAAGCACCTCCTTTTGTCACACTGCAGTTATTTTCTGCTGCCAAGCTCATCTGAAAAGAGAGGGCTCAAAAAAGCTGCTGAAAGCATGTGATGGCCACTGTCTGTGGAAAATTTGGCTCTGGGCAGACCACAGAGAGGACTGGTCATATTGGGGGGAAAAAAAGAAAAATAAAGAAGTTCCAGCCTCTGAGGAAAGCTTGGCTGAAAACATTTAATACAGCAAGTTAATTCCCTGAAAAAAAAGTTCTGGATCAGACTAGAGGGGCCATCACCACAGATGTGGATGGAAAGATAAAAAAACAGCTTCTGAGAGAAAGAGAGGGGAACAGCTTTTCCTGCTGGCCAGGATTTGCTGGGAATTCCCTTTGGAAAAACACAAACATGAGCTGTGTGAGAATCCTTCCTAAGAGACCTACATTTTTATTTTCTTTATGGATGATCATAAACGCCTAGGAAACCATTTTTTACTATCTCAGAAGAGAGTTTGACTTGTTTCAAGGGTTAAATCTTACCAGGGTAAACACCAAATAATACAGTGCAGTTGTAGGCAGGAGGAACAGCAGGATTGTGAACAGCAAAGTGCCAATAAATAACTAGGGAAAAAGGAAACACAATCATGAGCAGAGCAATGGCAAAATAAAATACATTACAAATAAAGAATAGGAGACTCTGAGGCAATGGAAGTTTGCAGGACTCCTTAATGTGTTTTTATGTTGCCTATGTGAATAATGCTGTTACCTTGGATATTTTCAGTATTTCTCCTCTCACTGGGCCTTCTTCAAAATTCCTTATTATGGGGGTACATTTGGAAAGATAAATAAAAGCTGGATCCTGACAGCACTTTTCCTTTATAGACAACACTCAAGATTTCCCATTTCAGGCCAGCTTCCTTAGGAAACAAGATTTACATGATAGTGCAATTTTTCCACTCTCTGTCCCCAAAAGTTTTAGAGCCACTGATCAGAAAAATGTGGAAAAGAAAAAGAAGTGGTAATTTGAATGGGAATTCTGTAAAGAATTGATAGGTACTTCTGCTCCTCCTTGTTTCAGCAGTGCAGGCACCTGGTGCAAACCTGACAGAATTTGGGTGATACACATTCCCCAAGTCAGCAACTGGCTGAGCTGTCCAGCCACAGAAATTCTGCCTCTTGCTCAGTGGGAAGGTGGGAGAGAGGAAGAAGCTGGAGTCGGGGAGCAATATTTAGAAGATAAAGGAGAAAAATCCCGAAGGAAGCAGGTGTCATTAGCTCCACTGCCCACAGAAGAAGTTATTTTTACTCTGGGCCAGCCCAGTTGGCGTAGGTCTAAATAATTCCAAGTGGGAGAAACTCAGATTTGTAACAAACAGGGACCTGACTCTTCAATTTCCAGTCACCACTTCCAGAACAGAGAGGCCACAGGAGTGCAGGGCACTGCAACCTCTGCAAAAAGGGACCACGGCTGTGGGACATCATGGAAGAAAATAACCCAGCAGCCACGGCACAGAGGTGGATCAGCATCCCAGCTTTAGGGATGTAACCAGGAACAGATCACAACCCAATCCATTCTCCTCACAGCAGTTGTTTCTCCCCTCTCCTGTCACCCCACCGCAGTTGTTTAAACCACCAAAAGTCTTTTAAGGTCTGCTTTGAATGTCTCTTCCTACCCGGCCAGCGACACAATTCCCACTGGTCTCCAGAGCAGCAGGATGAAGCCTGAAGTGCCAAACCAATTCTCCTCAAAGTACACAGGGAGTGAGCCCTGATGCAAACCTGGCACAGAGGCTTTTAATCACCAAAGAAACAGAAAACCAGCTCTCAGCTGTGGTGCAAGAAGCTCAAAGTTATCTGCTGTAATAGAGAGAGGCGCTGACCCTGCAAGTTTCCAAATATTATTGTATTATTTCAGTGATGTTTGCAGCTGCTGGCCTGGAGCAGTTCAGGCTCTGCTGGACTTTTGCATGGCATTTCAGAAATTAAAAAGAGCTTACAGCACTCCACAAAAATTGCCTCTGCCTGAGTGAGAGTGTGTGGGCCAGGCTCCAGCACAACGTGAATGAAACGGGGCCTTTTAATAGAAACGCTGCCACGGCTGTTACTGTGGCAACACTGCTGGGCACCACATTTCCAACTGCCTCCATCCCTCCCCCATTCCCACTCCAGCCTCCGGGAGCTGCTAGCATCTGCAGCACCCACCACAGCTCGCTGGGTGCCTGGCAGGTGCTCAGGGCAATTCTGTACTTGCCAGAATTTGGCCCTCTGAGCAAGAGAAGGGATGCTGGAGGGCAGGCAAGGGGTGCAGGGCAGGGAAAAGATGCTGGAGGGCAGGGAAAGGGTCCAGGGAAGGGAAGGTGTGCTGGAAGGCAAGGAAGGGATGCTGGAGAGCAGGGAAGGGGTGCAGGGTAGGGAAGGGGTGCAAGGAAGGGGTGCAGGGTAGGGAAGGGGTGCAAGGAAGGGGTGCAGGGCAGGGAAGAGGTGCTGCAGGGAAGGGGAGGAGTGCAGGGAAGGGAAGGGCCGCTGCAGGTAAGGAAGGGGTGCTGGGGGGCAGGGAAGGGGTGCAGGGCAATGTAGGGGTGCTGCAGGGCAGTCAAGGAGTGCTCCAAGGTAGCAGAAGAGCCATGGAGTCAGTGTCGGGGTATGTTCCTGTTCTGGGCACCACAAAGGCTCCCGTGGCTCTGTCCCAGTATCAGTCAGAGCAGGACGGGAGGCCATCCCTGTGGGCAGTGCCCTGGGGTGTCCCTGGGGCCGTGGCACTACCTGGTCCAGGTCATAGGAGCAGGAATCCACCCGCTGCCGCAGCACGTTCCACTTCTTGCCCCGAAACAGGCGCCACAGAGAGGACAGGCCGTAGATCTTCAGGCAGTAGAGCCTGAGCAAAGAGAAGACTCTGTGCAGCACAGCGGGCAGTGCCCAGCTCCAGCACCACCCAGCTGTCACCATCACAGCCCCATGCCCACTCACCCACCTGCAGAGCCAGGGGTGGCAAAAGAAACCCACTGGGAATGATGCAGATAAAGACTCGTGACTCAGTCAACCCTATCTGGGCTGGCCCCTGGCATGGGGGCTACTGCAGCCAGCTCTGGGCCACTGGAGGGCAATGGCCAGGCCATGCCCTGGGGCTGTAGCAATCACCAGCCTCATGGCAACACCTTCCCTGCAGCAAAAGGGTGCTGAGGCCCTGGCACAGGTTGCCCAGAGAAGCTGTGGCTGCCCCTGGATCCCTGGAAGTGTCCAAGCCCAGGCTGGATGGGACTTGGAGCATCCTGGGACAGTGGAAGGTGTCCCTGCCCATGGCAGGGGTTGGAATGAGATGAGCTTTAAGGCTCCTTCCAACCCAAACTGTTCCATGGTTCTATGAAAAGAACCAGCAATCTTATTTCCCCAAGCTCACCTGTGTCTCCCCAGGTCAGATCTGTCCCTTCCCCTGCCTTCACACCCTTGCAGACAGGGCTGGCCAAGGTCTTACCCCCACACCTGAGTCCATTGCAAGGCAACTGTGCCTCTGCAGCACAGAGATACAAGGGGGAGGAGTGGAGCCCCTGCAGCTTCTCTGGTAACCCACAGCTCCAAAAATCCTTAAGAGTGGGAAGAGATCACTGAAATGCCTGGTGGCCCCTACTGCACCCCTTCCTCAGGCTTTCAGAACTTGGTGCTGTGACACTTGGAGCTACTTCCCTCACAGAAAGATGACAACAGTGAGGGAAACTTGGGGTGACAAGGGGTGGGAAACAGACACCTCTTTATGGAATAACATCAAGGAAGAAAGAGCCCTTGGGATGGAGAGGAGGCACAAAGAGCCCTGGGCAGCTGTGCCAACATACAGGGATGTAAAGAAAGGGTACATGGCCAATGTGTGGGGCAGAACAGTGTCTGAGAAAGCCTGAGCTACGAAAGCCAGACTGGCAAACTAGGCTAGCTAAGGTGTGGAGGCTGCTCAGATTTCACAGCAGCAATGTGAAAGCAGAGGCAAGGAGTCTCATCCAAGAGAAGAATCTGGTTTGAGGAACACCAACTGCTTCAAGGAATTGGCAGGGTGCCTCCAGACTGGCAGGCACAGCTTGGCGCACTAATCCCTAGGCAGGAGGGAGCCCAGGACAACTCCTCCAGGTTCTGGCACACACCTGCCCATGGCTCTGACTAAGGCCACGCTCTCCCTGCACCCCAACATGACACCCAGTGGGTGTTGCTGCAGTGGCACCTGCCCCACCTGCCCTGCTGCCTGCACACACACGCCTGCCCTCGTTTCACTCTGCTGTTTGCCCCAGAAGGGGATCTCAGGCTTCACCAGCACCTGGACCAGCAAATTCTTCCTCCTGCCAGCCGCAGGAATTCAAGGGGCTGTGGTGGCTGCGGTGGCTGCTGACTCTTCCTGGCTCTCCACGGTAACAGCGCACAGCTCTCTATACTTCTGACAAACACGAGACTGGTGGGCTGGCTCCCTGCAGCTCCAGGGAAGAGCAAACAGCTGAGAAAATGCTTTTCCTACTTCCTACTACCACTCTGCACAACTAGGATGAGCAAGGCCACCCCTCACAGACCAACACAGAAATTCCAGTAATTAGAGGTGTTGAGAAGAGACCTCCCACTCCTGACATTACTGATGCTGGGTGTAAGACCTATGCTCACAACAGATCCGGCTCATAAATCGGGTCTCAATATTTCCAACCATTCCCTAAACTACCCAGATCTAAAGATTTACTATTTCTTGTGTTGTTTGCAAAGTAAAGCCTGAGGAGGGACAATGGCCATTCTGTACCTTATAAGGCAAAAGGTCCTTTATCTCTTGTATCCCACCTCCCTGGCAAACACATCCTGTGGCCTGTGGGACTCCTTGGTGCAGCACAAGTTAGAGGAGAGCAGGAGCAGAGCACAGTGATGGGCACCTCTTGCACAGGAACCCCAACAAAGCCCCCTGCACTCCCCCTACTCATTCAGAGCCTTTGCCCAGCTCTCAGGCCACGGGACCCTCCAGACAATGACACCAGGAGAGTGTCACAGACCCCCTGTGACCCCAAACCTGCCATCTGTGCTCCACAGTGCAGGCAAGGACCTCTGAAGCAGGGCAGAGACTGGGATTTTGGGGCTTCTCCAAAACTACAGGGGTTCCCCTCTCCTCCTCTTTTCCAGTTCCCCTCCGTATCTCCAGCAGGATGCAACTGAGGAGAGAACTCCGAGGCTGAATCAAAGGGATGGGGTGAGCTGCTTGCTGCTTTCTTGTCCTCTGCCTGCCATGCAGTTTTATCTTTCCAGGTCACTACCATGACAGATAAATATCCAAATGCAGGAGAAATGAAAGGTAGGCTGCTTGTACTGCTGCGGCCATCATGTCTACAGGCTTAAAAAAGACTGCAAGAAATTAATTGTGGGTTAAACTGAATTCAGGAGAACTACACCAGGACTGAATGCTTCACCATGGCCTGAGGTGTTTCCAAGCAAACCCCAGAGAGGGAGGGGGACTCACCTGGCCCCGTAGACATAGAAGCAGTAGATGTGGAAGGTCAGGAGTGCAATGATGTCAGAGAGGATGCAGAGAGCCACGGTCAGGCCCAGACAAGCCGACAGCCCCACGTACCACAGGATCATCTCAATGAAGGGGGACAGCAGGTGGATGTAGCCTGGTGGACATGGCAGAGGGTCAGTGTTTGACTGGGTTATCTCCCACCTGACCCTCTCAAAAGGCTGATTCCCCTCGCCCTAGAACACTGCTCCAGAAATCAGAGCCATGAAAACATGGAAGTGAAGCTGGAAAACTCCTTTAGATGTCATCTTCTCTTTAGGAGGGCCAACAAAAACTCTCTTTCTGCCAAAGTTTCTGGCTCAAGGTGGGGCAGCACTGGGAGGATGGGGAGGAGTGTGCTTAGCTTGAACACAGCAGTCACCTTTCTCCACATGGGATTTCATGGAATTAGCATGGCATGGTTTGGGTTGCAAGGGACCTTAAAGACCATTTAGTGCCACCCCCCTGCCATGGGCAGGAACACCTTCCACCAGACCAGGTTGTTTCCAGTCCTATCCAATCTGGCCTTGGACACTTCCAGGGATGTAACATTTGATTTTCTACATTTGTGTCCAGGTTCTTAAGTACCTTTTTAACTGTTCACATCAACCTTTACCAAAACCATTCCTGTTTTTCTGCTCTTCCCACAAAAGCCACCTCATATGGCTTTTGTAAAATAAAGCAGTGTGGACAAACAGTCTCTTTCATCACCAAAGTGGGGCAAAGTCACAGAAACAAGACCATACTTGACTGGTGAACAAAGTAAGTCAGTATAATAACTATGGAGTTCATGTTCATCATGCCTGTACTCCTCCACCAAGGATAACAGGGGTGTGTTATTTCAAGGAAGGACCTGAAACAATAAAATTGCACTAAACTGAAGTTGGTGATAGGACAGGGCTGGCATTTGCATCCCTGCATATTTCTCATCCCTATCCCAAGAGCTGCCTCTCATATGGCAAAGACCACGAAACCCTACAAAAGACCTCATAGCAGTGCCTTCCCTTGGACACTCACCACCAGTGACAGCAAGTAACAGCCCCAGCAGGATCTGCACTTCTTGCAGAGCATTACACCAGCACTTTAATATGGATGAATTCCTTGTGTGGGAATCCAACTTTGGCTTCAGTTCCCACAGCAGGAAGACTCCCAGACAAGTCTGTACTTGCAGAAGTGCATTTTGATTCATTACTCACCTCTAGGCAAACATTAAACACTCAGAGGGAAGAGATGAAAAGGGAGGCTGGAAAGTTAAACAATTTCACTTACTGATCCAAAGATGGATGTGGTAAAGAAAGAAGCGGCCCAAAACTTGATCCAAGGCTCGGTTCATTTTCAGTCCAGCTGGTGCTCCCATCAGCCACTGGAGCAGGTCCTGCAGCTCTTCAGCCACGTGCTGCAAACACAAGGAAGCAAGGCCATGGAGAGAAAAGACTGCAACCACACTGAACAGGGTCAGAGCACTGCAATTGCTGCCCCCTCAAGTATTCCACCACAACCTTCAAAGCAATGGGAAAAAATCCAAACACCTGCTTTACAGATGACTACTTAAATCAGAAATGCAACTTTATTAAAGTCCTTACTGAATCAAACACAACAGCTGAGAGGAACCTGAACTGCTTCAGTGGTCTCTGTGCTGGGAACATGGAGCTGTGTCACCTCTGGAAGGCTTGCACAGTGGGATTTATTGGGGTAATGAGGGTTCTGGAAATAGATGGCAAATGCTGGTGCACAAATCCACTTCTGGGGACAATCTGGTGAAAAGTCAGAGATGAGTTGGGGAAGATTGTCAGGATTTTAAAAGGGGGGAAGATGGCAGTGCACTACTGGGCAAAAAAGAGTGAATTTTTATAAACAATCTGTGTTTAGAGCAGGGTAGAAAACACAATCGCATAAATGTATTTCATGCACAAACTTTCTTGATCCTTTGTGGTGTACTAGGCAATAGCACTGATCTTGCCTATCACTCTCTGCAGGCTTCATGGACAGGTACTCATGGCATCCCAGCAAGGGAGCAGCCTTGAATCACTGAGAAAAAACACTAATGGAGCTTCTCCCCACATCACTGAGTCAGAAAATGATTATGGTTGGAAAAGACCTCTAACATCACCAAGTCCTATGAACCCCATACTGCCAGGTGCACCACTAAGCTACATCCCCGAGTGCCACATCCACACGGCTTTTTGAACACTTCCAGGGATGGTGACTCCACCACTGTCCTGGGCAACCTGTTCCAATGCTTGCCCACCCTCTTCATAAAGGAATTTTCCCAATATCCAACTGAAACCTCCCCTGCTGCAACTTGAGGCTGTTTTCTCTTGTCCTGTCACTTGTTACCCAGCTGCCCCCTCCTGTCAGGGAGTTGAGGAGAGTGAGGAGGTCCCTCCTGAGCCTCCTTTGCTCCAGGCTGAGCCCCTTTCCCAGCTCCCTCAGCCGCTCCTGGTGCTCCAGCCCCTTCCCCAGCTCTGCTCCCTTCCCTGGACCTGCTCCAGCCCCCCAGTGTCCCTCCTGGCTGACCCCAGGATCGGAGCTGCAGCTCCCCCAGGACTCTGGTGCTGAGTTTCAGGATTCGTGCTGTTCCTGCCTGCCCCGTGTGCTGTCACTTCACTGCTGCAGAAAAAACCAAACACCAGCTCTGGGCTTGTTCCTCCCTACCTCAAATGTGTGCTCCAGACCCTTCACTGAGGGCTGTGATTCACATTTTCTGGTGATTTCAGCCAAGGCTGGTGTTATTTATTGATTTTCTCTCTCCACTCCACTACTCCACACTCCCCTTGCAGTTGGGTGATTTTTCTCCTCAGAACTTCACACCTGCCCTACTCCCCTGAGCTGAAACCATTGCTGAGCTCCAGTTACCAAGCTCTGAACTGAGGGAGCTGAGAGTGATAACCTTCAGCAAACAGGTGGGAAAATACCTGGAAGAAGTGACCTCTTACACTGTCCCACATGGACAGAGATTGTGAGGAAAAGCCCTGTCTTCAAAAATCCCACTTAAAGCCTATGCAAGTGAAGGGCACTGAAAACTGCCCATGTGTAGAACCACCAAGCCACACTCCCTAAAGCTGATGCACTGCAGCCTACTTTCCTTATCACTCACATGTATAATTTCCCTAAGGAAAAATTATTTCCAGGGAATGATTCCATTTTCTTTATTAACCAACAGATCCTGGCAAAATGCGTTTGTAAACATTTACTTTTAGTGCAGTGGCAAAATTAATGGTTCCATTTTCAACTTCTCCAAAAGGCTTGTCTTTCTATTTCCTTCCTTTTCCCTCTGTCTCACTGCAAGTCAGGGCTGATTGGATCCCATGGAGCTCACCTCCATGGCTAAGAAGCATTTGCTGCTTTATAAATAGACTGGTTTTAATATTTAAAGTGTTGGATTGGTAACTTAGAAAAAGCATTTGGGGATTTTAATGAAATATTTAAATGCTTGAAAGCAGTCCTTCGGCAAGGCTGGATTTTAGCAGTGAGTATTTCTGGAGGCTGCCAGTCCCAGAGGTGCTGCTGAACCCTGGCAGGGGCATGTAGCCCTGGGAAGGTGCCCTACCTTGCTGTCATTCAGCTGGGCAAGGCATCTCAAAACAGAGTCCTGAGGCATAACCTTGCAGGTTGTTTTCCAGACAGATATTTTAGGACTGATCAATAGCAAGTAGAATCAGGAAAGGTGTCTGGGAGTCCAATTCTCCTCCTGCAGTCATGAATACTGAATGTGGGCATATTAATAAATCAGATACAGAGGCTTGGAAGTGTTTCATAACAGGGTGCTGGGACATGACCAAACTGAAGAGAGACTGGAGCTAACGAGGGTTAGATGAGCTCACTGTGGAAATATTCTCTTTACTGTCACGCTCTTCTTCCTACTTTCCATGTGCAGAGGACTAATGCTGATGTGACACGGATGGAGAAGGACACACAGGGCACTGTGATGCTCCAGGGAAGGGAGTGGAGCTGGGGAAGGGGCTGGAGCACCAGGAGCAGCCGGGGGAGCTGGGAAAGGGGCTCAGCCTGGAGCAAAGGAGGCTCAGGGGGGACCTTCGGGCTCTGCTCCCAGGGAACAGGGACAGGACAAGGGGAAATGGCCTCAAGTTGTGCCAGGGGAGGTTTAGGTTGGATATTGGGAAAATTTCTTCACTGAAAGGGTGGTCAGGCCCTGGCACAGCTGCCCAGGGCAGTGCTGGGGTCACCATCCCTGGGGGCACTTGAGCACAGAGGTTGGTGGTGAACACGGCGGTGCTGGGCTGATGGTTGGACTCAGTGATCCTAAAGGTCTTTTCCAGCTTTAAGGGTCTACCTGGTGCAAGTCAGAGCACACAGAGCCAAAGCTCTCCCTGTCAGACACACCTGCCCTGTGTCTGCTGCAGGTGGTTGGGGCTCTAAGATACACAATTTTACGAATTAACATCTAAAAACATTTTCCAGGAAGTGTTCTCTCTGCTTGCTTTGTTTATGGATCAGTGGAACAGGACTGAGTAGGAACATACATCCAATTATCTCCAAGCCCCAGCAATGCTTTTGCAGGCACAATCTATGATAAATATGTAACTGTTTCAAACAGATTACAACTTAGGGAAAAGAGACATCGGCAAGGATAAAAGAGATGAAGGGAAAAAAAGAGGAGATGGTTTATAAGCAGTTCTGTTTAAAAGCAGTGCAGTGCTTTGAGTCAGGTATTTCTGGAAGAAGGTTGTCTCGTGGAAGGCAAAAGCAAGGAGAACCATTGGGAAGCCTGGTGGGATCAAGAGGAAGGAGGAAGGTAGGAGTTGTGAGGGCACCCACAGAGGGAAGATTATTCAAGTTTTCCATTTTTGGATTTGAAAGCCTGCTTCAAAAATCAGTCCTTCCTAACAGCTCCTTGCCAGTTACTCCCTGGGTGTCTCTGAATCACATCTGCCTCACTGAGTGACAAAAGCAACTTGTTATTACAGCCAGCACAGCACGCTGGGAAAGTGGGAGCTGCACTCAGTGATGTCTTGCGCAGCATCAACAATTGCCAGCCACGTGCTGATTTGAGGTCCATTTTATCAGGGGATGACAAGGGATGGCCAGGGAACACAGCTTGGCAGCAGGCTGAGCTTGTGACCCTGGCAGTGCTGAGAGTCAAAATAACCCACCTGCACTGCTTCCTTCCAGAGAGATGTTGGGTGG
The DNA here is from genome assembly GCF_020740725.1 of Corvus hawaiiensis. Taxonomy (NCBI): domain Eukaryota; kingdom Metazoa; phylum Chordata; class Aves; order Passeriformes; family Corvidae; genus Corvus; species Corvus hawaiiensis. Next base: position 15,430,753 of record NC_063228.1, on the reverse strand, counting down.
AAAAAACCCGAGCACTGTATCCAGGCCCCACACAGCTGGGATTTTGTCAGTGTTAAAATCAATCAATCAAACCAATAAGGTTATGTGTTATATAAGGTTAGCCTGTCAATATTAAAATCAATAAGGTTAAAGTGAGGTTATGTATATGGCTTTATTATATGTAACAATCTTACTATAATAGTAACACGGAATATCCTGAGTGGGAAGGGACCCATCAGGATCATCAAAGTCCTTGCACAGACACCCCAACAATCCCACCCTGGGCAACCCTGAGAGCATTCTCCAAATGCTCCTGGAGCTCTGGCAGCCTCGGGGCCGTGCCCATTCCCTGGGGAGCCTGGGCAGTGCCCAGCACCCTCTGGGAGAAATGAGATATCCAATGTTTTATTTACCAACAGACACAGAGGTGTAGGGTCAATGCCATCAGCAGATCTGGGCACAGCTCAAAGCAGGAGAGTGTTAGGGAAGGAACAGGAGCTCTCTGCACACAGGGAATGCTGAGTTACTGAACTTGGCAACACACAAGCACTTGAGAAAGCCCAGTGATGGGAATAATGCAGACCAGATGGACACTCAGCAGCAGAGAGGAAACCTACTGCTGAATGGCTGAGGGGAGATTTTGCTGTCATACTGGAAAAGAAGTGGTGCTGGCTTGCACACCACATGCTGAAGTCATTGGTATATTTTGGGATCACTCAGATCTGCCTTTTTTAAGGCCTGCACATAATGAATATAAATCAATGCCAGGCAAAGGCAGTAAAAGGACTCCAAATGATTTTATGTCCACAATCTCTTATGACTGAAAGAAGAAAGTAAGGCTGGAAAAAAGAAGAGTTGTGAGTGGCCTGAACTGATAAGCCTGGAAAAACAAGGAAGAAAGGCACTGACTGGCTATCAGCCCCCCCAGACACGGAGGAGTCAGCACTTCCAGGAAAGAAAACAAACAGCTCCTGGTGATAGCCAGGTAACAGTCCACACTTGGAGGAGACTTGCTGAAGACAGCTGACACTATGAGGCAAAAGCTGAGTGACAGATGAGCTAAATTACTGAAAGAGGAACAAACAAGCAACCCTCACAAGCAAGCCTGGCCAGGACAGGTGCTGGGGTTGGACACACCTTGAGCACGGAGAGCGTCCATCTGCCAAAGACACTGGGCAGATGGAATCCCTCCCAGAGCCACTTGTGCAACCAGGAATGCAGCCAAAGCCACTTCCCTGCAGACTTGTTAAGAAATCAGATTTCTGAGAGCTGGGCACTTGCAGTAATCCCAAAGGGAAAGCTCTAAAGAACTCAGACTTCTCCAGCTGAAATATCTGTAAGGGAAAAGATGTAGGAATAAGGCTTAGAGGAATATTTGCAGTGTAGAGCTCAAAACCAAGAGCAAGTGTCCTGCAACAAATGTGGTTCTTCCTACCCACCACTGCTGCTGAGTAGTGTCTGCAGCAATCCTTAGAACATGCTGTCCTTAAAAGTTTGACTATGAACGGTAAGAAAACCAGCAATAATCCTGATCCACAGCTATGCTGGACACTCCATACCTGCTTTCTGAAAGTCCAGCATGTACAAGAATGATCAGAGACCTTGTAATCATTAAGGAGTTAGACATGGACCAAGAAGATCATTGTCAAGGGAAATGTGTGCTCTTCCCAGGAAATGTGGCATAAATAGGAAAAATAAACTGCTGCTGGAATTCTCTGATCAGATTTAAATTCTTCCCAGCCAAGAAGTTGGAGAAAGAGCAGAGAGAAGACATTCTCCAGCTGCTAGAAAGAAACCAATGGAAAGACCCATTCAGAAATGAAAGCAAACTGGGCAGAGAAAGGATTAGGCTGTGCAGCTGCATGGCAGGGCTCAAAACTGGTTGCACATGTATTCCCAAGACACAGAAGCTCTTAAAACAGAGCTGACCTCAGATTAGTGGTCTGGTCTCCAGCCTCTGAAGTACATTATATGTTCCTTACTGCCACTAAACAGATATACTGGAGCTCTGCACCTAAAATGAACCACCAGAAGAGCAGGACAGTGTGAGTCATACTTGCTATCCGTGAATTTCTGCTGATGTTGAGGGATCTCAGTGGGCAAGAGGAGTTATGTTTAAGAAAATCACAAGACACAGCAAGTTTTCCTAGTTTAGCATCCATACCCCAGAGCTCTTAGGCAGGATTTCAGGTGTTTGTACCCTGACCAGCAAAGCCTTTGGACTTCCCCACGGAACTCCTTTACAAGCACAGCTACACTGCTTATCATGTTTGACTTTCCAGCAGTTAATCAGATTCAACCCAGGTTATGGCTTTTTTTCACCACAATTCATATAGCAACAACCTGAGGACACTTTCTGTTGACTCTGGAAAAAAATAAAAGCACTGTGCCTCCATAACCACCCAACCTGCAGCTGCAGAGCTCTGTCCAAGCCATAATTGTTCCTTTAGGAGCTGGAGGAGCCCTCCCATAAACATCTAATTACTATTCACAGCACATGCAAAGCAGAGCTGAGTTTCTTTTGAGCAGCCCCAACAGGCTTGATTTGAAGATTTCACTGTTCTTGAGAAGACCTAATTTGCATGACTTCACACAGGTCTCTCTGAAACCCTTGTGTGTGAGGCATTGCCTCCTTACAACCACCCCAGGCATCGAGAGCTGGGCAGTGCCCAGAGCAGGTGAAAGGGGATCAGATTTGGCCACTTACATCAGCCACAGGGATGAGAGTGTCAGCAAGGTGACCAATGCGGTTCTTCCTGTACAGCCACGACATCAGCAGTATCCCCAGGGCCACATCAATCAGCAGAGAGACAAAGATGTTGGCTTTCCTGCAGGCAGGGTAGAGAGAAACAGAGCGAGAGAAAAAGGAAGGGCAGTGCTTAATGTTTCAATGACAGTTGTTGGCTTTGCTTATGTAGCACCTTTAATGTCCCAGGGACACCAGGACAACTCACTGAAGAGGAACAATTGCAGAATCTTTTCACGTCCACTGGTGTGCTGCTCATTCTGTGGCCAAGCACAGGACAGGTTTGTTCAGCCTGGAGAGGGGAAGACTGAGGGGGGAGACCTCACAGCTGTTTACAGCTTCCTCCTGAGGAGCAGCTCCGATCTGTGACAGGGACAGGACCCAGGGAGTGGCTGGAGCTGGGCCAGGGCAGGGTCAGGTTGGATATTAGGAAAAGACTCTTCCCCCAGAGGGTGCTGGGCACTGCCCAGGCTCCCCAGGGAATGGGCACGGCCCCGAGGCTGCCAGAGCTCCAGGAGCGTTTGGACAGCGCTGCCAGGGATGCCCAGGGTGGGGTTGTTGGGGTGTCTGTGCAGGGCTGGGAGCTGGACTGGATGATCCCTGTGGGTCCCTTCCAGCTCAGGATATTCTGTGATTCCATGATTCTAAACATGGAGCTGCTCAGAACCTGCCACACCACAAAAGCTTTCTTAGCAGGGAGCAAAGAGGGGATTGAAGCCACAAAGTGGAATGTTAGACAGAAAGGTACATACCCACTCAGGGGGATTTACCAATTACCAGTCCTGAGGGCACCAGCACTTGGTGCACCCGCACTGAGATCAGATGGCTTTCTGAGGCAAGGCCATAAACAGTGGTTTTGGGGTCATACACAAACCCAGATGGGCTGCTGAGCTCCCCCTTCCTTGCTTGAGTTTCTGAATGGAATTCCATGACGCGAGTTATTCAGGAAATCAGATTAAACAATCACAGTTACTTTTGGCCTTCAAATCTGCTAATCTATTTTAAGTGTTCCCTGGGAGTCTATTACTGCAGGATCAGAGAACCACACAGAACAAGACTGGCGGTGGAAGAGCCGTAGGGTATCCAATATCTGTCTCAGATCTCTGCTCTGTTCCTCTCACTGTGCTGCATGTTTGTTTTTTCTCTTACACTTTGTTACTGTTCTAACAGTGTAAGTGGAGTCTCTGGTCTGCAGTTTCTGCACAAAAAGCTCCCCCAAAAGAGTGGGTGAAAGAGGGGAGCATTTAAACCTTTCTGCTCTTATGGAAAGTGCCACTGAACACTGATGGATGGCAGTGGTTGACAGCAGCACATGTGAAAGCAATGAGCCTGTGGGAGTAGTGACAGCAAAGCACTCACACATGGGTGCAGTACAAGTTTTTGGGGTGCAATATCCCAGCTGCCTTTCCCAGGCTAGGGATAAAGGCAGGTATCTGGCAAAAAGCATAATTGACATATAAAGATACAAATATATATGCATACAAATACAGTGCAGAGTAAAGATGTGCAAACTAGCAGGGAGTAGAGCAACATGATAGGGTGCAGTGAGGACCTAGTGCTGTCCAGGCATGGGATCCACAGTTTGGGTTCCCCACAGGAGACAGGAATAGAGCCAAGACACACCTAACTTTACATGTACTCCATACCTCATCAGGTGATTTTGGCTTTGAGCCTTCTTGGTGCTGCTGATGACCTGGAGGTGCTGCAGGCGATGTCCCAGCTGCTCACAAGTTGAGAGTTTGCTCCACAAGAAAGACAAAGGCCAAAACTTCAGCACCCTGCAGAAACACATGGGAATGTCTCCTCTTGCCTTTGCCATGCAGCAGGCAGGCCAGCATCCAAAATCCATGCAAAACAGTCAGTGTAAAGTTAAGGTTGTGCAACCAGAGTTGGTGATTAGATGTTAATGACTCTCTGAAAGGTTAACAGAATTAAGGCAGCCTTGCCAGACCAAGACATGCAGACAAGCCAAGCTCTCATTTGCACTCTGTAAAACCACGTGTCTCACGCTTCCAAGGAAGCCACAAGGCAATCCTGATTCCAGCCTCGGTTTTTGGATACATCACTAGGCTGGCACAATGCTCCAGTCTCGAGGAGGGCAGAGTCAAGTTGTGTGTTCAGTGCAACAACACAACACAGTGTAACCGCTGCAGAAAGCCCAGCGTTACTCATCACAGATCATGGAATGGTTTGGGTTGGAAGGAACCTTAAAGCTCATCCCATTCCACCCACTGCCATGGGCAGGGACACCTTCCACTAGCCCAGGCTGCTCCAAGCCCCAATGTCCAGCCTGGCCTTGGACACTGCCAGGGATCCAGGGGCAGCCACAGCTGCTCTGGGCACCCTGTGCCAGGGCCTCCCCTCCCTCCCAGGGAACAATTCCTTCTCAATATCCCATCCAGCCCTGCCCTCTGGCACTGGGAAGCCATTCCCTGTGTCCTGTCCCTCCATCCCTTGTCCCCAGTCCCTCTCCAGCTCTCCTGGAGCCCCTTTAGGCCCTGCAAGGGGCTCTGAGGTGTCCCTGGAGCCTTCTGTTCTCCAGGTGAACACCCCCAGCTCTCCCAGCCTGGCTCCAGAGCAGAGGTGATCACAAGTCTCTATGTGGTGTGACCCTGGTATAACAAACAGCTGTGCCCTCCATGCAGTTTATGTTCCTTTTTCCCCCTCTCTTCTTTTTGCTTCCACTTGATCCTTCTCTTCTTTTTTTTTTCCTTTATTACCCTTTTCCAGGGTCTTCACTTCTACCTTCTCTCCACTGCCTTGCAGTGACCAGCATTATGTAGATAACATAACATTTAGCATTAAATTAGGTTTCAAAGTTAACATCCACATTAGGCTTGTAGGGGAGGAAACAGTCACACGGTTCTTTTCTTATGACTCAGAAGAAAAGTACTAAATGATGATCAATTATTCTGGGGAGTTACTTTTATTACCACACAACCTATAAAGCAAGGACTGTTGGTGGTTTGTGCAGGCTGAAATGACACAGCACTGGGTGCAGGCTGGTCACGGAAACCACAGCAACACATGGCACCAGCTTTGGTTTGGGGGATAAATTCTGATGGGGACATAATTTGGATCACTTCTCTCCTGTACACTGCACTGTAGCCAGTGCAGCTGTTGCACTATTTTCACAGTGTTTCACTGTTTTTTATTACAGGCCCAGGAATCCACAGTCATTTTTAGTCACTTCACCTACTCTCCTGTGCTGCTTTGGCACGGTCTTTCAGGTTACATTCATTTCACACACTACCATCATTCCTTGTATCCTGCTTCACTTTGGCAATTGCCCAGCTGCTTGGATCATTACTGAGCATGGCCTGGAGATGGATGTCCCTGCAAACTGTGCGTGCCTTCCATGGATTTCACCCGGAGCACGCCAGCAGCGGATGCCTCCAGGACACAGGACACAGGACGGGCACACTGGGTGCCCACCGCCATTTATACAATTCACACCAACCACAAGGGTACAGGTCCTCCAAACCCTGCTCAGTTCCCTGGGGCTGCTGTCCCCTTCCTCCCCACATCCTTCTGTGCACCCTGCTTCGTGCACAGTTTGTCAGCTTAAGGACCAGAGTGTTGAAGTCCCCCCTTCCCCCTCCCTCCCCATTCAAATTTCAGACACATTGGGTTTGAAACACACGCAGTGTACTGTGAATCATTCTTAATTTGAGGTCTCCAAGTTACTCAGCTCTTCGCTACAGCCTCCCACCTTGGAGACAAATGAATGCACTGTTCCTCAGCTGACTTGTCAGGAGGAGGGAGCTGAGGCGGTAGAGAAAAGAGCACCGTGCAGGGGAGGGAGAGGGGGGTGACTGCTCTGGCCACTGATCACACACACCTGGGCTCACAGATTCACCCAGACACAAGAGCAGACGAGTTTTCCCTTCCAATTATACCCCAGCCCAGTGGTTACAAACTCTGGTGTGGCAAAACTTGACTAGAGCAGAGAATTGCACTTGAAATGCAAAGAAGGGGAAGGAGAAACGCTCTACCTGTGGGATTATGTACAGATGGCTGAAGGTGAAGAATTATGGGTCAAACACCAGCTGCCAGACCCTGTCAGCTCAGGCAGAAAGCAGCAGCTCTGGGGCCCTGTGCTAGACTACACACTCACTGGGTGACAGTCACACCCTCTCTCAGCAGCGAGTGTCTCTCACCATCCACGGCTGCTCCTCAAGCTGGAGGCAGCCAGCCCCTGGGTCACCCCCAATCTGACACCCCTGGGTCACCCCCAATCTGACACCCCTGGTCAAGGGAAAGGACAGGCTGCTGTTGTCTGCCTGGGGAATGTCTTGCACAGGTGGGAATGATTCCCAAAGCAGTCTCATCCCCAGAGCACCACAACATTGTGCACCCACTGCAGCCTGCAATGGTTCAGCTCCTCAGCTGGACACCACGGGCCCAAAACCACATCAGAAGGGTGTCCTTGTCTGTGCTACAACTGACTCTCTTTTCACTCACCACCACAAGCACAACCTCTATTCCACTCACATACTTTCTTTGGAAAGGAAATACATACACATACTTATTGAAATAAAAATACAAACATACTGCAAAAAGCTCAATAGAGCAGCTGCAAGATGTGCTATGGGAACTCTCCTCTCTGGGAGGACTGAGGAAGAAAGCAAAAAATATTCCGTGCGTGGTCTCCTACCCCTTTGCACATCGACTGTGCATTGCCAGAAATACTCCCACTTGTTTACCACACAGTTTATAGAACAATTTTCAGAACTTCAATGGAAAACCAACCATATAAAAAAACCCAGCAAAATCCAGTGATGTTGTGTCATTGCATTATTTAAGCAGCAGGAGATCTTTGGGGTATTTCCAAATATATGGAATTTTAGCACTAAATTAACATAGCCTCCATGAGTAAGTCTTGATTTTCCAATTCAGTTTTTTCCCCAAGAGTGAGAGGGGATTTTTCAGCCATCAGATGAAAATCAATCTTTCCGAATCTGGATTACATGCAAATATTAAGCTCCATTAACCAGAACTCCTGAGTGTTTTCTTGCTCCTTGCTAGAAACTGCAGGAACAGTGCCTCCCTTTGGATGAGGAATTGGAGGTGCTTATAAACAGACGTCTTTTAAAAGAAGCACACAGAATTTATTGCCTCAAGACTAAAACACCCTAATGTCCCCAAGAGCAGAGACCTTCAGGGATAATGGAATGCTGCCCTCAAGTCCCTTTGAGGCAGAATTGCAATGGCAACCCCTTAGTACACGGTGGTGCTGAAGAAATGCCTTAATTCGGGATGTGCAGGACTTGGGAGCGCTGGCTGAGCTTGGAGGGATGGCAGCAACTCTCTCCCTGAGATTTCCAACACTGCTGCCCTGCTTCTCCTGTGCAAATACACAACAGGGGCATTTCCAAAAATCCCCAAGCCTCTGCAGCCTGAGAGGACATTGCTGATCTCTTTCTTTGGCCTTTCAAAGCTGACTATCCCTTAACATCACAAAAAAACAGGGAAAGAAAGAAGTCCTGTGACCTGAAGGAGAAAGAACTCAGTAAATCTTATTTTGTGGGATGTTCTGTCCCAGCATGGGGAGGAGGGGACTGGAAGGACACCTGCACATGACATCTTGAACCCTCCCTGCCTCGAGTATGTTGGCATGAAGGGGGTTGTACCACACATCACGCGCAAAATGGAACCAAATTCCTCTGAATGACTTACAAGGTCAAGCAGGAGACTTGTTATAAAGCCAGGTACTAACCTCTGCTCTCCAAGATTGATGTTTTAAAACACGAGTAAGGTAAGTAAATACAAAGCTGATACTGTGGGTGAATAAAACAAAGGAGAGAGAAAGCTCTGCCTCCCAAGGCTACAGACAGGCTCAGCGTAGGTTTATGCACAGCAAGTCTTGCATTCTGCCTGCTGGCAGGTACAGCTGGCTGCTGCTCTACCTCAAAACATCAATCCTGGCCCTAGGAAAAGATGAAGTCTGAATTCCTGAGAAGCTGGGTAGCAGCTATCTGGGCCCAACCTGCCAGCTGAGCTTGAGCTCCCACCCTAGGCTTAGACTGCAGCCTCCTGGATGTCTGCAAGGCTTGGGCTTAACCTGACTCCAAGCCTGGCCTCAGTCCTGGCACCAGACGAGGTAGGATCAAGTGAGACCAAGTGCCTGTGCAGAAAAGAATCATCCTATCTGTTGGACGTGGCACACAGACAGAAAAATGACCTTTGGAGCTGACTCCAAATCTTCTGCCCGACCACAAAGTTGTGACTTAGTCACCATTAAGAACCAGTAACACACAGTATCTACAGAGCAGTCCCAGGACACAGGGGTCCTTGATGATATTAGGTTTGGGTCTGAACCTAAATCTCTTCCAATAGTCCAAAACTGGACAGTTTTCCCTTTGTGTACCAAAATGTGTAACCCAACTGCTCAGAAAATCTTTGCATGGGAAGAGTTTCACTGTAATTCTTTTACAACCGTATCACACAATTGGAAACCTGTTAAAAACCTCCATTCCCTTAGGCTGTACTCGAGACGATCTATCCATGAATACAGTAGTAGCTGTTATCAAAATTTCATCAATTCTAGTGTCCCCTTGCAGCTTAGAACCAGAACTCCACCCCCCTCTCTGTCACAACCTCTCCAGGCAGCCTGACCAGGGCAGTGGTGGAATCACCATCCCTGCAAGCATTCAAAAAACATGTGGCATTTGGAAACCTGGGTTAGTGCTGGCCTTGGCAGTGCTGGGTTAATGGTTGGACTCGATGATTTTAGAGGGCTTTTTCAAGGTAAATGATTCCATGATTCTAATTTTCTCCCCTTCGAATCTGCTCAGAATTAGTTTCCAGTCCAAGCACTTGCCACGTGTTACATTTGGAGCACCCTATTCAGGCTCACAGTTGTGAGAACAGGATTTCACCAAGGATTCAGGCTGACCAGCAATCCCTCTAAACTTCTATAAAGTGCCAAGGTTGCAGCACCACAGTCTCTTGGAGAGAGGACAGATTAGAAACAGTATTTGCTGATGTTTCACAGCTGCAGAAGGACTCACAGCAAACAGGGAGTTTGAGCCATTAAGGAGAGCCTCATGTCATTCTGTCAGCCACAGAACAGCCAGAAATCCACTGTTTCAGCTGTGATGAAACTGAAGCACGGCTGAACTATCCCTGCTGCAAATGGGAAGGACATTAATGCCTCCTCAGAAAACCTCCCAGCTCCACAAAGAGCTCTGAGGGAGGCTGTGGCATTGTGTTTTCAGTGGAGCTCCCCAGACTCCAGCAGGACCTCTTGCAGCAGCCTGTTCCAACAGAACAACTTCGAATCACATTTCTCACTGGGGTTGAGCAGTAGTCCAGCAATGCCTAAACACGAATTACATTTCCAGGTGAAACAAGCTGGGTGATGTCACAACCCCTACCTGCTCCTGCAGATCCCAGAGAGCAGTGAGAGCAGGAATGTCAGCAGCATGCAGGCAGGCACGGAGGCCTGCTTCATCAGCTCCACGATGATACTGGCCTCCACCCCATCCGACTGCCAGTGGGTCAGCTTGATGGGCCCCTCGTCGTACCTGTCGGTCATGAACAGGACCCGGCTCCTGGCCACCGTGTCAAAGATGGCCGAGAGCTTTGAGGCATCCTCTGCCCTCTGGCCAGCTGTGTCCAAAGGGGGGTGCAGATGGGAAAGCATGACTTTGCGCTGGTCATAGTACACCAAGATGATTTCTTCCTCCTGAGGGTTCTTAGAGTTTTTCTGAAGGGTAGAACAGCTCCAGAATTTGCTGTCGCCCTCTTTGCTTATCTGAATCCATGGCTCATGGCAGAATATGGTCCCAAGGTCTTCCAGGAACTCACTCAGACTATCTTCTTTCTCCTGTTTGCTGTTGCTCCATGAGCCAAGCACAGAAACACTGACTTTAGTCACACGCTGAACTTCCCCGAGGTACTGCTTCACCTGGACAGGAATGAAGGGGAAGTGCACCACAGCAAGGATGACAGCAGAGTTCTGCTCCGAGATCCAGCGGCCGATCAAAATGCCGCTGTCTGCCGAGGAGCAGCACGACGGAAAGAACACCTTCAGTACCATGACAGTGACCCTGGAGGGACATACACCTGCCAATAAACACAGAAGTTAAACTTGAGGATGGGGAGTAAATGCAAAGAAAATGTGAGCTGGCCAAAGCCACTGGAGAGGAGAACTAAGCATGTTTGAAAACACTAAGCCCAACCACTTGAGTAATGATATTAGTGACAGCCAACAGCCACACACACATTCAGGAGGTTCCTGATGATCTGCAGTCTTTGAAGGTAAGCCTGGAGTTTCCCAGTAAAGCCCTTCTCCAGTCCTGGAGGGGTTTTTTGTGGTGGTACCTGGATAAGCACAGCCCATCAGACCAGCCAAGATCAGGAATTCACCTAGCCTTAGATCTTGGATCCCACACTGGACGTGCTGGAGCACTTCCTAGGGAAGGGACTACATCACAGCACACCATGGTGCCTCTGGGGAGTATTTCCTGCTGCTACCAACAGTCAAACACTGGTTCATGCTATAGTCTGCTTTATCACCTCACAGCCCAGAGCTCTGCTCTGTGGCAAACTCACTGAGCAATCTTGATCACATCGCTCAGCTCTTCCCCTCATCTGGAAACTGAGATGATAATGTTGTCAGAAGAGACTGCAGTGATTAACTGAAATAGTTTTAATTCATTAGATTCAACAGTCTAAAAGAGGAGAAGCATCTCTGCTTTATCAGTGCTCTTTATCTCCAGTGCTTTTCTCCCATCATTAAGAACACATCTCAATGGCCTTGGGAGACTTTTCCAAAAAGGAGCTTTGAGGCAGTTGACAGTGTCTCTTTAAATAAGGTGGAGGTTTCTACCAGGGATATAATTGCAGTAAGGAGGGCGCTGGCGCAGAACAGGCGGCATCCGGCCCCCCTTGTCCTTTCCTGTCCTTCAGTGCTTTGTTAGGGATGTGAAAACTCCGCAGGCCCCCGAGGCTGCTCCTCTTCGAGGGACCCAGTCAGCTGGAAAGGGAACACAGAGGGTATTTACAACACAGAGGGAGGATGCGCAGCAGGAAGGGCCTGGTGGCTTTGTTTTCCTCTCCCTTAGTACAGGAGAGCTGAGCCAGTAAAGCTCAGCACCTGGCAATTTCCTACAGCATGGAGGGATGGAGCAGCAGCTGTAGGGAGTGATTAACCTCTGGGGTTATAGTGGGGTAAACTGGGGAGTTGTGGACTCCCCATCCCTGGAAGTGTTCAGGATCAGGTTGGAAGGGGCTTGGAGCAAGCTGGGATAGTGGAAGGTGTCCCTGCCCATGGCAGGGGGTGGAATGAGATGGTCTGCAAGGTCCTTTCCATGCCAAACCATGCCATGATTCCATGATTCTTCTGAGATCCTGCTTCCTCACAGACTCCAGGTCTCTGAGGTTATCCCTCAGGTCAGAGAGGGAGAAATGAAGTCCCTCTGTGGCCTCCAGATCTTGCTGGGGACTGGAGGATCTCTGGGGCAGTGAGGGCCAGTGCTGGGTGCTTTCAGCACCTGCAAACACTGGGCTTCCAGCACCACACTGCCAACAAAATCCCTCAGGAGAGGGAAGCCTTGGGATGTACTTTGCAGTTTTGCAGTAAAAGGGAAAATTCAGTCCAAGCCAAAACATCAAAGGCAGCCTCTGTGATGTTTTTCCTACTGAAGGAGGGACAGTTGTTGCGAGTATTGCTGTGAAGGACTCTCAGTGTCTGTGCACAGCTGTCCTTAAAGGTCTGTCCATCCACTGGAAATTTCAGAGAGGAACTGTCAACTGACTCTTCATACACACATTTATTTTTCACTGAGATTGTTTTTAAAGATAGCCACAATCCTCTGGGAAAACTTCTCATGGAACAGAAACACTTCTCACCCTTATCTTCTCTAGTTTGCGAGTTTTTCCTCTTACACCTTCCCCAACTTTTTAAATTAACATAGTTTCATGCACCCAACTACCCTAGCTATAGCTCAGGTCAAATGATCTGCCCTTTGGATGCTGGAGACATGGCAGAGAAGACTCTGATACGATTTTCAGGCTGTACAAAATATCTTGACAGTTGAAAACCAGCTGATCAACTATTGTTATGTTAATGTGTCTCGTATTCCCAAATCCATGACTTGTCGTGCATCCACCTCACTCATTTCAATAGACTGATTGAAACATCAAATGTCATCACAGTCAACTGTTTCACTGCTGCTAATTTTAACAGAAAAATCCCACCAATGCTCATGCAGTGCCTGCTCATCAAGCGCCTAAAATCTTCCAGATCCACCTATTTCTGCTGAAAACATCCATCTTTCCCTGAGAGCATCAATGGAATGATCTCAAGGTCACCAAAACCAACAAAATAAACGCCACCTAAAATGTGTTAATGCAACCAAAAAAATGAATACAGGACCCCAGGACTGATTAATTCCAGAATTTTTGTTAGAAAAGCAAAGGTGAATGGTGGGATGTGGCCATGGTCTCACCCCAGAGGCTGTCCTGTGGCCACACGGTGTCAAGGGGGACTGATCCGACAGCAAATCCACACCTGAGCATCCCACTTGTAGGGGGATTAGGGCCAGGATATAAAGAATCATAGAACCATGGAACTGTAAAGGTTGGAAAAGCCCTCGGAGAACATTGAGTCCAGTCATTCCCCTAGCAGCAGCACCATCACCACTAAACCATGTCCCCAGGTGCCACATCCACAGGGCTTTTTGAACACTTCAGGGCTGGCATTCCACCACTGCCTTGGGCAGCCTGTGACAGTGCCTGACCATGCTTTTCGTGAAGAAATTTCCACACCTATCCTATCTATGTTCAAACTAAACCTCTCCTGGCACAATTTAAAGACATTTCCTCTTATCTTGTCCCTTGTTCCCTGAATCCGACCCCCCCCCGGCTGCCCCCTCCTGTCAGGGACTTGTGCAGAGCCACAAGGTCCCCCCTGAGCCTCCTTTGCTCCAGGCTGAGCCCCTTTCCCAGCTCCCTCAGCTGCTCCTGGGGCTCCAGCCCCTTCCCAGCTCTGTTCCCTTCTCTGGACCCGCTCCAGCCCCTCAGTGTGGCAAGGGCCCGGCGCTGCCCCCGGCCCACCGGGGCCTCCCCGGTGCCCGCGCAGGCCCCGCGCCCGGCCCGGCCCGGCCCGCTCCGCTCCTACCGCCGGCTCCGCTCCGCCGCTTCCGCCCGCGGTTGCTCGGAGACGCCGCTGCGGCCGGGCCGTGCAGCGGGACGGGCCCGGCCGGCGCCGCCACCCGCCGCCCGCGTTCCGCTGTGCCTCGGCTCCCCGCTCCCCGCTCCTCGCTCCGGTCTGTCGAGCCCCGCCGGCCCCGCTCCCGGCAGCGCCGCTCCCCGGGCTCGTCCCGGCGCCTTCCCGCGGGCCCCGAGAGCGGCGGGGCCGCCTGAGCCGCGCGATAAGGAGCGGCAGTGCCCCCCGCCTCCCCTGCCACCGCCCGGGCTGGAGCGGGGCCAGGGGCTCGGCTGTGCTCACGGGACGCTGTTGGCTCCATCCCCACAGGCCAGGGGCTCACCTGTCCTCACAGGACCCCGTTGTCGTCTGTTCCCAAAACCGAGGGCCTCCGCTGTTCTCCCGGGACCCTGCAGTCCCTCATTCCACAGGCCAGGCTGTCAGCTCTTCTCATGGGATGCCACTGTCCATGATCCCCCATCCCCAAAGTCCAGGTCTCACCTCTCCTCACAGAACCCTGCTGTTCCTCATCCCACAGGCCAGGCACTCACCTTTCCATGGGAGACCACACTGTCCTTCATCCCCAAAGTCCAAGGACTCGCCTTTCCTCAGGGAACCCTGTTGTCCCCCATCCCACTAGCAGGGGGCTCAGCTGTCCTGATGGGAGCGTCTTGACCCCCATCCTGACTGCCTCAGTGGATGCCTGGCCCAGCAGAGGCCCACGGGTGCCAACAGGCGCCCAAGAGCTTTGTCCTGTGATCCAGCAGTGGGTCAGGGTCAGCGAGCTTGGGAAGATGCTGGGCAGCATGAGGGGGTCCCCACATGGAAAGGGAGAGCAGGTGCAGAAGTTGGGGTGGGCTAGAGAAAAGGTTTGGGATGCTATTTTTGTTGTTGGATGCCACAGAATTGGAAATAAGCTGGGGGAGATTTGGTTTTCTGGGAGCTCAGCTTCCTGGGATGGGACAGGCTCATCCCCCCGTTCCTGCAGACCATGCAGCCCCCCTCCCTGCTGCTGCCTCACTCTGCACGGAGAGGGGTCTTGGAGGGCACCACGAGGTGTCTGTTGTGTTCAGTGCCTGTTCCAGGGCCAGGAGGGAGCAAGACCCTCTCCAGGGATCATGTGGGATGAGAGGCGTGACTTGGGTCTGGGATATCAGCAGAGACCGGGGAGTCGTTGAGCGCCATGCCCACACGGAAGGCTGGAGTGGGGAGAGGAAAACACCCGTTCCTGTGCCGGCACACCCTGCCCGCCTTCCCCTGGCCGCTGCCGATAAAGGCAGCGGACGTGGCTCTGACCCCTCCTCTCCAGAGCACAACAAGGCAGCTCCAGCCGCAGGACGCGGGGCAGTGTGAGGAGTTCCACGTTTCCATACGGAATTTGCTCCATGCAGTGGTTGTTGCTTCCCTGTAGAGGTCAGGAATGCAGCACAGAAGGAGTTACCATCATCTTACCCTTTTCCTGAAGTCTGCTGCAGACCCAGTGTGCTGTTCTCTGATTGCAAAACCCTCCCTAATAATTAGCCTGGGAATGAATTAGTATGGACCAGTTGTCATCATGCCAGGCTGGACAGGGCTTGGAGCAACCTGGTCTAGTGGAAAGTGTCCCTACTCATGGCAGGGTGTAGATCTAGGTGATCTTTAAGGACCCAATCCAAACCATTGTGTGATTCCATGATTCTGTGATAGAACATGGACTTCCAGCATGGCCTTACCCCTCCGGTCATGCTCTGGCATCAGGAAGATGGGACCATGGCACACCAAAATCATATGGAGAGAGGAGAAATACTTATATTAGCTTTGGAAAACACACAAGGAATAGAGGGTGTGCTGATAACAAGTTTGCCAAAGCACCAATGCAAGGCCAATTCTGAGTAGCTGGGTCATCCTTTAGGTACTCCGGTGGGTCCAGAGCTGGTCTAGTCCTGGGAGAAGCTGGAGACCATCAGGCAGTCAGGTCTGGGGCAATGTCCCATCCCTGCAAGTGTCCAAGGCCGTGTTGGACGGGGCTTGGAGCAACATGGTCTAGTGGAAGGTGTCCCTGCCCATGGCACGGGATGGAATGAGATGGTCTTTACAGTCCCTCCCAACCCAAACCATTCCATGATTCTATGACATGAATCTGTGGGAGCAGTGGAGCTCTCAGCCCACCTACAGACCCACAGCTCAGCAGGGCTGCAGGGGAACCACCCTCCCTCCCCATCTGGATGTTTGGTTGGGGCCAGCACATGGTGCCCTAGCATTGGTGGGTCTGTACGGGGACCTCACACAGTACTTAAAGACTTTGACACAATTCTCCACTGTGTCTGCCACGAAGAGGTGCCCAGAGGAGGAGCAAGCCATGCCAGCGGGCCTCCGCAGCCCTGTGGACACCAGGCAGATGGGAGCTCCATGCTCTGGGAACAAGTGGACTGTACGGCGCTGCTCATCTGCCACCAGGATGCTGCCATCCGTGTCCACGCAGACCCCAGCAGGGTTGCCAAACTGGTGTCCGTATTTGCTGCTGAGGGAGCAGAGGAGCTTACGGCTCCTCATGAAGACCTTGACGTCTCCACACTCCTCGCTCACCACGAAGCCTCCACCAGGCACCGGACTGACGTAGCGAGGTCCCTGCAGGTTAGGGACAGAGCGGACATTGAGTGTCCTGAAAGCATGGTCCAGAGCAAAGCTGTGCACTTGGCCTTGTGCATAGTCTGCTACCAGGATCTTGCCCACGGAGTCTACTCCAATACCCCTGGGGGAACCACCCTTGCTGACCTTTATCCATTCCCCCTTGGAGAGGCTGGTGTGAGGGTTGAAGACCCAGATGGCTTCATTCACCATGTCAGCTACAGCCACCATTCCCATCCTAGTCACAGTAACATCTTCTGGCAAGAAAATGCTGCCTCCCTTGCCCGTCTGCTGGCAGCGCAGGGACCGCAGTGTGTGGCCTGTGCTGCTGAGGACGTGGACCCAGGGAGCACTCTCAGCTGTCACGTAGATGGAGCCATCCGGGGAGCAATGGATTCCACTGACACCCCCATAGCAGCTGCCAGTGGGGTTGGGAATCTGCTGGACCAGCTCATCCTGGCAATAGCAGAGGAGGTTCTTGATGTTGTCCAGATCTCCACACAGGCTTTTGGCCTTATCTGCCAGCTGGTGGACCTGGTGCTGGGTCACCATGCCCATGCCACGCTGGCTGTGCAGCAGCGGGCTGGCTGACTGCAGCGTGGCAAATGACTTCAGCTGGAGGCTGTAGATGGTTTTCAGAAGCTTCTCTTTTATCTGGCTGGTCTCCAGAGTGTCGTCCATGACAAATCTCTTGTCCCTGTTTGGGGGAAGCAGTAGGACCATGACTGTCCCTGCCTGCTGCCATCTCTGGGGCCATGCTATGGTGCTTGCTATCTACCCGGGATCAAGGCATTGGTGCTAGTCTGGATTCACTTCACGCCAGAGAGACCATGTCACCTTATTGCCAGCTAATTATGAAATAAGGACAAATAAGGACTATGGCACAGAAATGAAAGAGTCACCAAGATGGATTTGCAGCTGGAGGAGCCAGCAAAAAGGTCCAACAGCTCCAACAGCTCAACTGGTGTAAGATGTGGCCCGAAGATTTATGTGTAAAGGTGAGCCCTGTGTGTGAACATATTGAATGGGACCTCAACCCCTCCAGTTCCTGAGATGGTGGCTTCTTTCAGGTCTTTAACACTTGTTACTCCTATTTTCTGTGAGCCTCATCTCTCCAAACCAAGCTCGACCCATGATTAGATTTGAGTCACTCAGGGTGACCATTCCTCAACTCCCACATGTGTCAGATGTCACACGTGGCCAGTGCATGTCTTCGCTAATGGCAGCTCCTTTCCCATCCAAATAGTTTCATAGAATCACAGAATATCCTGAATCAGAAGGGACCCACAGGGATCATCCAGTCCAACCCTGGCCCTGCACAGACACCCCAACAACCCCACCCTGGGCATCCCTGGCAGCGCTGTCCAAACGCTCCTGGAGCTCTGGCAGCCTCGGGGCCGTGCCCATTCCCTGGGGAGCCTGGGCAGTGCCCAGCACCCTCTGGGGAAGAACCTTTCCCTGATATCCAACCTGACCCTGCCCTGGCCCAGCTCCAGCTGTTCCCTGGGTCCTGTCCCTGTCACAGGGAGCAGAGATCAGCACCTGCTGATTAAGTTACCTCTGAAGTAGCCAACAACTTGTCAGGGAGAAAAGGGGAGGTTCTGCTCTGAAAGATAGATTCAATCTTCACCATTTTCTCAGACATGAGAACCACCATGAGAACCCAAATTCCTGTTTTGCTCACTCTCACTCTGTTTTAAAACCAGGCAGCGATGGGAGCCCAGCTTTGCTGTGTCCTGCCCAGGCCTGGCTGGAGTATGGCTTATAACACACAGCCAGGAGCTGGCAAGGGAAATGTTAAGAGAAATATGACCTCATTAAAGCTCCTGGAGAGGCACAGCTTCACTTTGCTTTAAATGTGATTATAATTAATAATATAATGGGCACACTTGGCTGTTTTGAGTTGTTTGCAAACCATCACTCCACTTTTATTGCCCCATGTCCCATGATTGCCTGGATCATGTGCTCTATGCTGCTCACAAAAGTGACATTTCCCCAGACCACAGCTGAAGAAAGCTAAGGCATACGGTGCCAAATAGTCCTTTTCATGTGCAAACACTACAGCTATCTAAAAGCCATCCCTGAATAATTGCAGAGCTATTAAATGCAAATATATGATGGTGGGGATGAGAGAATACAGATGGAAATCTGATTCCTGCTGGTTTTGGGGCCTGGGAACAGCTTTTTCCTCCCCATGGTGTTTTTTTCTTCCCCATGGTGGTTAAGCCTTATATCTCCAGCAGCAGAGATCTGCTTGGTGGAAACAAGCCCTCCACATCTCAGGACTGCTTGTCAGGGTCCTCCTTCAGAGCTGGACAGAGTCTTCAATCCAAGAAACTGGATTTTACAGATGGGGAAACTGAGTCACTGCCAGGGAGAAATGTACTAACTGCCACATCAGGAGCATCTACCTCGCTTCCTGGGCACTGGACACCCAAAGTTGCCATCAGACCCTTGATGGTGTGTCCTGAGCTTAGTTTGAGCTGCTTGGGGTCCAAGCCCCAGAAAAGGGCTCTGACACTGTCCCCCACACAGCTCAGGCCAACCACCTGTGGCTACGAGCCCAGCCCCACAGATCCTGTACCTCAGTCCTGCTGTCCTGGGGGCTGCCTGTCCTTCCCTGGCAGCGCTGCCCTCCCACCGGCTCCGTCCTGCTCCCTCGCCGGGCTCAGGGCAGTGGGACCGAGGGATGTTGTGTTGTTAGTGACGGGCGATTGCCCTCAAGTCTGGGTAAACACAGCTCCTTGTGCTGACAACCAGAAGCAGCAAGACAAGGGCTGATCCACATGGTTTTTACTCCCTGCTGGTCTCCTGCCCAGAAACAAGGTGCCTTTCCCCCAGGATCAGTCTGTGTCCCACCTGCCTGCTCCAGCCAGAGGGAGGCACCCAGCTGCAGGGGTGATGTGGGGTTTTTACGTAGAGGCAAAAGGGCTGATTTGCTGCTCCTCACTCTTGGCAGCTGCTGGGGGGGCACAGGGATGCTCACATTGTGAATCAGGGCTCCTCACAGCTTCATCACTGCCTCCCTGTGTGCCCCAGCCTGAGCACAGTGCAGGTGTGTGCCTCAGTCTCCTCTCTTACATAAAGAAGACTGGTGAATTTTGCCATGTCAGGCTTTGAGATGCAGTGATGGAGAAGCTCTAGAAGAGGCAGATCAGCCAGGACTGCTGGAACCCTTTCTCCCCTTTCCATGTCCATGCTGCTCAACCCAAGATCTCCACAACTGGACAAAACCGTGCTTGGAGTTGATGGTGGCATTTATTAGTTCTGCCCCAACAAAGAGGGTCAGGAGTAAAAGCAGACTTAGCAAGGAGCAGCCTGCAAGGGGCTGCTCAGGACCTGCCCTCCCTCCCTGGCAGTGACTCCTGACAGTGCTTCCTGAGAGTGCCCTGTCCACTTCTGCCCACAGTGAGCTCAAACCACCCACCTTAAACCTGGCCAAGTCGTGAAGAAGTTTGTGTCTGTTCATTATTCAGATGGGCCAAATGTAAGTGAAGTTTGGGTCAGACTCAGGCACCTTTTTGGATGCTTGGAGGGGCCGCATGTGCCTCCCTTAGGACTAAGGAAGCAGGTTGGGGTCTGTCTGGCTGCAGGAGCTGTGGGATGAGGATCTGCCTCCAAAGCCCCAGGGCTGGGTGCTCTTCTCACCAGGTGTTTAGGGCCCTTCTGGTCCTGGATCAGTGTATCCCTGAACCTCACAGTGCCTGCTTCAGACCTAATACCAGCCGAAATTAGAAAAATAACTTGACATGACAAGCGCTGGGGCCGCTCCATCTGAGCCCCAGCAGGACAGGAGGCAGCTTCAAAAACCATCTCCCAGGGCAACAGGGTTTGACCTTTTGTTTCACTGTTGTGTGCTCCATCACCAGGATAAACAAACACAGCCTGGCCCTGGGGCTCCTGTTCACCTTTCCAGGACCGTGGCTCTGTCACAACCTGTTCGGAAGCCATCCCGGACCCCAGGAGATGCCTGTGTCATGGCAGAGCCCTGGCACAGCCCATGCCCACGCCAGCACCGGGAGCTGCAGGGTTCAAGGACATGGGCATGGTCAGCCTGCTGCTGCTGGAGATGGGCCAAACCAAAGAGAGGTTGGGTTCAGTTCAGGCTTTCCTGGAGCACATTCCTTGCACGTATAAGTGGCAAACTTCACCCCTTGTGGCTTTTCCTCCCCTGGCACGGGGCAGCAGCTCTTGGTTGTGTGTCCAGAAGGAACACACAAACCCTGGGTCTCTGCCAGTCCCTGTGCCCAGGGAGACAGGCACGGTGCCTGCCTGGCACACTATGAGTGTGCAGGGAGCCAGCGGGAGATCCCACAGGAGGAGTTACCAAGTCACAGGCTCGTGGGAAAACAACTCAAATCCATCCACTGAGAATATTTCCCCACCTAGAGCACAGCTCTGTGACTGGGGAGAGTGTGGGGGGGACCCGAAAGTCCACAGTGTCAGTCCAGTGTCAGTTGTGGTGCAACAAAACCCTCCTGTGGCTCAAGTCCCTGCTGGACACCAGAGCACTCCGGCCCCGAGGGTTTCAGCATTCCCCAGCTTACTCTGGACCCTGCTGGACACCAGAGCACTCCGGCCCCGAGGGTTTCAGCATTCCCCAGCTCACTCTGGACCCTGCTGGACACCAGAGCACTCCGGCCCCGAGAATCCCAGCAGTCCCCAACCTGCTCTACACCACTGTCAGCGCAAGAAAGTTGCAGCCGAGGGCTGTGGTGGTTTGCTGGGACCGAAGGGGCGATGAGGGGACGGAGCAGGGTGGCAGCGGGTGCCGGGCTGGACACGGGCTGGTCATTGCTTCGTGCGGACACCAGGCGGCCCCGTCTGTCCGAAGAACCGGGAATGATTGGCACTGATCATCAAACAGCTGGAATGCACCCTGTCTGCGTCTGTGCGTGTGCGCAAGGGAAAGTCGGATCCCAGGACTATGCAAGAGGTTTCGGTGGGAAGCTGGAGCAGGCACTGCACATCCACACACAGAAAACATGATCCCCAAGCAGAGCAGAGCCTCTGTCCTGGCTGCACTCCCCCACTGTCCATGGAGTGCTTGCAGTGTCCAGCTGGGGACATGCAGGGACCTGGGGACACTGCGGGACACAGCTCTTGGAGTCTGATCCCCCACGCAGGGTGAGACTGGGCGGGGGATTCCTAAACTTTATTCCATGGAGGTGAGAGCAAGAACTCAGCTCCTCTTCAGGCAGCACAGAAATCCCTCAAGAAAGGAAAGCTGTAACTACTCTGGTCCCTAAAACTGACCTGGTCCTGCATGGACATCCTGGAATCCCCTCTGCTGGTTAGCTAACCAATGGAAAAGATTCTCCAGGGTCTGATATGGGCTCAGCTGACACCTCAGCTTCTCCCTTTCTCCCTCCTCCTGCACAGCCTCCCTGCTCACAAGGCTCACAAGAGGATTAGGGAGTTAATCCTCTTTAGGACATCAAGCTCTCTGTTGAGCCTGCTGGGAAGGGCCAGAAGCTGTGAAGCACAGAGGGGCACTGCCACAAAGCCTCTTTCATGCCAGGAACAGCGCTGTGGATGAATCCCTGTCCTGGTGGCAGCATCCCCATTGCCGCCCCCTTCTCCACCCGACCCAGGCACGAGCCTGTCCCCGTGGGAGCTGGGCAATGGTCCCACCAGGCTGTCTCCCTCCGCCCCATCGTGGCATCTCCACCTGGTCTGGAAGGGTGGTGGGAGGAAAGCAAAGCACCCTCCTGTCCTGGCAGGGAACAGCATCCCAAGGCCATGCAGGAAGTGGGAAACAAACAGAAGCTCTCTGCAAACACAGCTCCATGCTCAGCCCACTGAGGAGGGCTCTGGATGTCCAGGAGCTCTGTAGAATCCCAGGGACGTGGCTGTTACTGGAGCAAAGCTATGTGCCAGAAATATTCCTGTATGGATGGTACTGAGCCAATTGGTCTTCCACGAGGGATTGCTCCAGCTCTTCCTCTGGTGAGGAAGGGTGCAGGCTGGCACTGCTGGTGTGCCACTGGCTACAGGTGGGCAAGGAAGCACCTGCATCTGCAATTTCTGTTCCCACTTCCCACCCAAACCACAAAGTGTCAACATCCTTGGGTACCCTGCACCTAAAATCAGGGAGGAAATAACAGGGGCTGAGTGCTTTGACTCCCTGAGCCCCAGATCTGGGAAAATGATGTGGGTGTTCTGGCTTTGCAGCAGCTGCTGCCTGCAGTGGGGGAGCCAGGGCTGCCCAGGCACAGTACCTAGCTGTGCAGGTGCTCCTGGGTCTTCAGGAAGCTTCTGCCTTGCAGGAATGTTTGATCCTTCTCTTTCAACCATTCGACCCTCAGCATCTTCTCCTGCACCCCAAGGCAGCAGTGGGGAACACGCAGCAGTGGTGCCCTGGTACCACTTGGCATCTCCTGTGTTGCCCCAGTCCCAGCAGGCATGGGCCCCTTCCAGGCAGGGAAGTGGGCAGGAAGGCAGGAGCTGATCAAACAGCCACAGCCAGGATCTCACCCTGCTTTAGCCTGCAAAGCCTGAGGGAAACCTTCTCTCTGCTCAGCTTGGCTGCCTTTGGAAGGATCGGCCCTGGTGAGATCCAGAGCACTGCCCTCACCCGCCCCAGCTCTTTTAAGTACCTAAACCCTCAGTGCTTCCCTCCGTGGGCCTTTGATCCAGCTCCAAAGCTGGAAAGGTTCTGCCCTGGGCAAATATCCAGGGAAATAATCCATTCAGAGGCATCTAGGAGCAGGGAAAGGAAACCTCCAATTGCAATAACAGATGGGAAAACGCAGCAGGGAAATTTTGTAGCCTTTTTGCACTGTTTTTCCTCATTTAAAGCTGAGAAGATGGGATAGCTACTCCTCTGCACTGGCTACATGCTATGGGGGGGTGGAGAACACAGCTGCTGCCGGAGCAGCTTTGGAGCTGCAGTCTCAGGGACTGCCCAGCACTTCAGTGCTTGTGGCTGACGGGGGTTGAAAAGTTCATGTGGGACTTGAAATACTCCAGCAGTGCAGCAGTGCTCCTGTCAGAGCCAGGGGACAGTCACCAGGGCACAGCAAGATGGCTCGAGGCAGAGATGCCCTCACAGTGGTTGTGGTGGGGAGAGCGATGAGGAGCAGCAGTGCTGCTTCCACAAACAGCTGGGAGCAGAGGATCCAAGATAAGCCACCGGCAATGTGTGGAGTGATGCCTTCTGTCTGCCTCTGCTCCTCTTCCTCCCACAGAAAAGCTCCCAGGAGGATCAGGAGGACTTGCTGTTCCTCCCCAGGAGCTGCAATTGGGGTGAGAGCTGGGCTGTCCCTCTGATCTGCATTGCCCTGGCAGATCAGCCCCTGCCAGGTCTCAGCACATCTGTGCTGCTTCCCTGCTGTGCTACCAGCCCTGGAGGCAACATTTGTGCCTCGAGGGGAGTCACAGCCTCCCCTGCTTGCTCCTACTGTGCTAATGCTTCCAAGCAAAGGGAGGAACAATGCCAAGAAGAGGGGTGAGGAAGAGACAAAGGGAACGGTGTTCTCATGGCACTGTTAGTACCTCCCAGCACACCTTACTTGGAGCTCCCAAGACCAACACCACTCCTTACTTAAGGTCATGGGGAAACTACCTCACAACGTGCAGCCATTTGGCAGAAAGAAAACCTTCCCAGCCTTTCCCCAGGTGGGAAGTGCAAGGTGAGTTGGGACAGGCCCTCTGAAGTGATGAGACCCCTTTGGGGTCAATTCCTGATTCGTCTTCCCAGCTCCAGAGTCCTCCCAGCCTGGTATCTTTCCCTGCCCTCGGCTCACAGTTAAAGTTGCCCTGTCACCGCTGCAAAGCTGGGTCATTGCCTCCCTCCTGCCTGAGATGGAGCAATTCTGCTCCAGGTTGTCTTTGCAGCTTCACACGTCTGCTCAGAAATCTCCTGGCCGACCTTGGCCCTTCTTGAGCCCACGTTTGGTAACTTTCCACTGCTCTGAGCTCCGGCCTGCCCACGTTGGGGTAAGAGAAAACTGGTTGTGCTGGGCAGGAACCACTTCTCGTCCCCAGCTGGTTCCACCTGGGAGCCCACAGCTCTGAGGGAGTGCCCAGCTCCCCAGCCAGCTGTAGGTGGGGCCTGGGATGCCCTGGCACAGCGGGGTGGGGCACCTCAGCACTCGCCCTCCTGGTCATCTCTGTCACGGCCTCTGAATTTGCATGGTGTCAAATCACTTGGATCTCCCCCACCCAGCTGCACATTGCTGTGTGCAAGGGGTGAACTCCCCCCGGCACCAAATGTGTCCCCATTTCTGGGTGTCACAGCCAGCACCCTGCTGGTGCTTGGCAGCACCCAACTCTGGACATGGCATTGGCTCCACCACACCTTTTACTTGTGGGCAAACCAAAGGGAGTTTGCAGCTCTGTCCCTTGGACCATGGTTTCCCTGCCAGGCTGGAGTGCAGTGGGAAAAGGTGATGCCCACCACAGCCCCAGCCATCCTCCATGCAGGTGGATGACTCCTGGGACTCCTGGTGACTGTACCTCTGCAGTGAATGTCCCCTTCCACCTTGGGATCCACCCCCAGATTTTGTCCCTGGCCCTTTGCCACCAAGCCAGGGAAATCTGGGGACACAGCATTTTCAGGGGTCTCTGGGATGTTCCCACCTCATGCTCGGGGCTGCCCTGCTCACAATGAGCAGCCTGACATGACATCCTGCCACCCTTCCCCAGGAGCTCTGGTCCCATCCCTGTGTCCCAGGGTGTCTGGTTTGCCCCTGCACTGTCTCCCCTTGCTGTTGACCCTGGCAGGGCATCCAGCCAGAGCTCACAACCAGTGGCTGGAAAGCTGGTTGGGGATGCAGCAAACCCACCCTCCGTGTCCTCCACTCCCAGCTTCCCTGGGGCCACATCCTTGTGCCAATGGGATGGGAAGTGTAACAACCTCCTCTTTTACAAGGAGCCTTGGAATCTGGTTCCTTCCACTGCCTTGCCTGAGATAAGCCTTCCCTTAGGGTTTGTTTATTAGGAAACTTCCCTCCCTCCCAATCCCTGAGCTCTCCATTGCTCTTGAAGCCAGAGGAGAAGGAATACTTGAGCAGGAGCAGCTGTACCCACCTGGGGTTAGAAACCCATAAAAGTTGTGCAGCTCCATTGACCAGGAGCTGCTGGGCTCTGGGCTGTGCCAGGGACCTGCTGTGACCCCACATCCCCCCAGCCCCAGGAGCAGGGGAGCTGCTGCCTCATCAGGGCAGGGGAGGGATTTGGCTGGGTCCTCCATCTGCTGATTGGGAGTGGGCTTGGATGGCAGGAAAATGGGGGGGGACATGCAAGTAGGGGGAGTGTGGTCAACCATGGCCATGAGCGATGGCTATCTGGTGGGACTGCGTGTAAAGGGTGGGTAATGGCTCCCTATCAGATGCCTTTAGGGTGACCAAATAGCTGTGTAATGGGTCCTGTGCTGGAGTGGGCTGAGGGCCCTGGGGGTGCAGATTGCAGCCTGGATAAGCCACCCCAGTAGTTCAACTCCCATCCATTATTTAAATGTAAGGGTAAATGCTTTCATCTTTTCAACTGGAATGGTGCCACCAGCTCAGCCACCTCCCTGGTGGCCTGCAGGCAGGAGTCCCTGGGAAGGGAACTGCCTTGGACAGCCATGGCCGGGCAGAGAGGGGAGAAACCCCCTCTGTGGGGGTGCCACCAGCACCCCTGAGGACAATGTGCAAAGGCTGAGGGACAGGGTGGCACTGGGGACACGGGATATGACCCTGCACCTTCTCTCTGATCTTCCCTGCACCAGGGTCTGGTGTTGTGGTCCCAGGGTCCAGCCGTGGTGGATTGTAAAGGAGAAGGGAGGAAAAGGCCGTGTGTGTGTGCAGGGACTTCAGCAGGAGCAAGCAGTGTCGTGCCAGGACAAGGGGAATGACTTCAAATTGAAAGAAAGTAGGTTTAGATTACAGGTTAGGAAGAAATTCTTCTGTGTGAGGGTGGTAAAGCCCTGGCACAGGGTGCCCAGAGAAGCTGGGCACAGGCTGCCCCTGGATCCCTGGAAGTGTCCAAGGCCAGGTTGGACGGGGCTTGGAGCAACCTGGGACAGTGGAAGGTTTCCCTGTTCATGGCAGGGGGTGGAAATAAATGAAGTTTAAGGTTCCTTCCAACTCAAACCATTCTGGAATTTTGGGATTCTATGAATTAGGACCCTCATGGCTTCTGTGAGGACATTTCTCAACCTGACTTCTGCTGTCAGACACAGTGGGCAGCTCCTCTCCCCAGCTCAGGGCAAGCCAGTGGGATCCTGGTGTTGATCCAGCAGAATGAAAGAGTCAAACCCCACCCACGTGAACACAGACCACACTCAGCCAGTGCCAACATCTGGCCACATCCTGCTGGTGGCTCACCTGTCACCTCAAAAACAGAGGCTCTGTGATAGGAGCTGTGGCATGGGACTGCTGCAGGGTCCAGCCGGAGCAGGCAGAGCTCCCAGGAAAGAACAAAGCAGCCAGCAGCAACTCCTGCTCAGGGGTTTTCCCTTTAATGGTTTGGTTTTTGTTTTGTACATTCGTAAAACTGTGAACAATAAATACTATGTGATCAGCTCCCAGCTTCCACTTGCCCCCTCCCCAGCTGTCTGCAGAGGTGAAGGACACAGTGAGTGGCACAGGGAGGGCTAGCACCAGCTCTACTCATGGGAGGGGCCCAGCTCACAGCATGGGCACCACAAAGCAGGGCAGCATCCCAGCTCTGGCAGCAGGATGGAGTCAGGGGCTGGGGACAGAGAGGTGACAGTGTGCAGGCAACATCTCAGCTAAAAAGGGGTGAAAGGCAGCACTGCCTGGTGGTCTGGGCATGGATCTCCTGCTGAAACTCAGGGCTGATGGTCCCAGAGCTCAGCTACCCCTCTGGTGTCCTGGACCTCCAAGGTGCCCACGTTCAGATGGGGATCTGCTAAAAAATATGTGCTGATGATTGGAACTGGGAGGAGATGCTGTTTCCAGGTAGGCAGAGGGACCTACATGACTCGTTCCTCAGAGGAGGTAAAGGCCGGGTGGGCAGGGAAGGATGTGATGGGAAAATGGGACTCCAACTTCCTGGCTGTGCCTGTGGGTTTCCTGCTGTGATTGGGGTGAAGGTCCAGGCATGGAAGAAGAGATAGTGAGGGGGGAGAGTAGGGAGCCCTGAGATATGGGAACAGGGAGGTGCTGGCAGGGGGGTTAGGGGCTGCCAGGGCAGCGAGGGAGCTGGGGAGAGGAGATGACAGCAGGGCGTGGGGTGACAGAGGGGCACAGGATGGTAGAAGAGGCTGGAGGGAGACTGGGAGGCTGTTGGGAGTGGGTGATGTGAGCAAGGTGCTTGATGTGGAGGGTCTGCTGTGCTGATGGTGTTCTGGCATCCAGATGACAGCACAATTCACACCCAGAAAGGCTAGGCAATGCCACGTCCCTGGGCTCTGGGACTGAGGAACTTCCACAGGTTCTGGGGTCTGTTCTATTGGGGTCTTCCCACCTTCCCTTGTGGGACCAAGGTCATGTGGGAAGCAGCAGGACATGGCCCATCAGGAAGATCTGGAGCTGGCTCAAAAGGGTTACACTGCTGAGCTGAGCATCTCTCCTTCTGAATGTCCCACTCCACACCACCCCAAACTTTCCTCCAGAGAGAACAGACCAATAACCCCACAGGCCCCTGCGCCCTAAGCAAATTCTTGCAGTGAGAAATAAACCCCTTTGATGAGGTGGAAGCTTTGTCCAGAGAGCAATCAGGTGAGAAGAGCCAACTCTTCCTGTTGTCTGGGTCCATCAAAGCACCCGGGAGTCCCAGGTCCCACGTGGGGCCTTGCCTTCTTCAGCCACCACGGTGGAATTGTCCTCTTTGGGCCCAAAGCGTGTAAAGCTCCTGGGATGTGCTGTGTAGGTCCCTTATTTGTGGCTTTGCCACTGTCCTCTTTGTCCTGCCTTCCTGGCCCGCATCCCAGCACATCCCATGTCAAGGAACAAGCCACCGAGGTGGTGAAGGCCCTGGGTGCTAACAGAACACCCCACCGTGTCTGAACACCAAGTGTGGGTGGGAGAGGAAATGCTTTTCTAGGAGAGCACTACAGGGAGGGACTCTAAGAATTCCTGGCCCAAGCATGAGGGCATCCTGAGCCAGAGCAGATGCTCCTCAGAAGGGTGGTGGAGATAGGGATGTGTGACCACCCTGCAGTGGGTCCCAGTCTGCCCAACAGAGTCAGGAGCCCCAGTGAACACAGGAGAACGTGGCCTTTTGGGAAGGCCAGTGCTGATCCCACAAGCAGCAGGCACCTGCCTGGGTGGTTTGATCTCTAGTGCTCTGGCTCAGGGGTGGTTGCTTGGCATTGTTCCAGCCTGGGATGGGCCAAATTTGTCCCTTCACTGTTTTTTTTTTGGGATCTGTGTCTCTTGAGCTCTGTGGTTCATGGCAGCATCATCTCACCCATTTTGCTGCCCCAAGTGCCAGTGTTCGGGGGATTAGGAGTAGTGGGCAGGAGCTCCTGGGAGCTGAACTCTGCAGGATCGGGGCCTTGGTGAGGAACATGCATCGTGTCTGCATGGGCAGAGAGGGAGGGAAGGTCCTTTCTGTGTGAAGGCAAAAGGAGGAGCTGGACACTGGATGGTCAGTGGACAGGAACAAGTCCCCACAGCCCAGCACTCCCTACATGTGGCAAATGGTCCTGGCAAGAGAGCTCAGGGCCCAGGTGTGGAGCTGGCAAGGTGGCTCCTGTGTCACACTTGTCATTGTGACTGATGGGATGTTCTTGTCTCCACAGTGCAGAAAACTCTTGGCCTCTGGGTCAATCCAGCTGGGCATCTTGTTCCCGGCTGTGACCCTCCAGCCTCCGTGGGACGAAGTCACCGTGTCCTTGCTCTGTACAAGGTGACAGCCGTGATCTGTTTTAGCACAACCTGGACCAAGGCTTGGCCCTCTGTAGTCCCTCCCCTGTCCACAGATTGTGGGAACTGGGTTGCAAATGTCCCTGAGTGTCCCTGATGAGAGGGCTGGGTGAGCCTTTTGATGAAAGCTTGGTGCTTTTGGCAGTTTTCTCTTGCTGCTTTTAGCAGTTTTCTCTTGGTGCCTGCTGGTGACTCCCCTTCTGAAGGGAGTTCCAGGACTGGGGTGCTAAGGCTGGGAGCATGCAGAGCCCAGCAGCACTGTCCGTGACACACTGGGGAGCACAGGGACTGGATTTTTACACCTTGTGGATTCAGCTGGGGGAGCTGCTGGAACCCCACACAATGTGGTCCCAGCCAGGCAGTGGTGGTGCTTTCATCCATGGGGAAAAGGAGGAGTGGAGAGGTGGGACACTGGGAAGGTGAAGCATGAGGTGGTCAGTGAGATCCAGGAGCTTTTGAGCAAGGTGGACTTAGGGGTCAGCATGCAGAGGGCTGTGGACACACACGGCATCGGTGTCGCTGGGGAGGCTGCAGGACAGGGAGCGCTGCATGGCCCGGCAGCCCAGGGGCCCATCCTCGGCGCTGACCGGGAGCTGCGGGCCCTGCGTGCTGCTGGATCTGCCGTCGGAGCAGAGCAGGACGCTGGAGTCTGCCTCGCACTTGGTGGTCCGGCTGTAGTAGGGCTCCATGACGTGGCGCAGCTCCAGGGGCACGGTGAGGGGCAGCACCTCGGCCTTGATCACGGCGCCCAGAGGGGCCTCGGAGGAGGCCGCCCGCAGGCTCTCGGAGCGGCTCATCTTGATCAGCAGGTCAATGGTTTTGTTCTCGGCCTCGAGGAGGCAGTTGGGCAGCCCCTCCCCATCTCCAGCCTCTCCGGGGGCCGGACATTTGCTGAGGGGCCCTTGGTCTTTGCCGTGAAGCTTCTCACTCCCCAGGCTCACGTTGCAGGGCTCCTTCTTGGCCTGCTGGACCTTCTCCAGACCTTCTGAGGATCTCTTCACCGACAGATCCAGCGGCCCCTCGTGGGGTTTGGTGGCTTTCTCCAGTGCCTGGTGGATGTGGTAGAGCTCCCTTCGGATTTTGACCAGCTGGTCCCTCAGCTCTTTTTGCCCGGGGGTGTCCTCCTTTGCCAGATCAGACAGTTTCTTCTCCACCTCTTGGTACTCCTCCAAGGTTTTGGACAGGTCCCCGATTAGCACAGTTGTGGCCTCAGAGCCTGCCATGGTGGCAGAAGTCTCTTGGAGTCTGCTCTGCTTGCAGAAGCCATGGTCCATGGCAGCACCCACAGAGGGAAGGACTTCTGTGTCATTGCCCCTCTCTGGTTCCTCAGGCTGGCCTGTGAGGACATCCGAGTGCCAGTGCTCCAGGGCCTTGGGGATGTGGCCAGGGTTGGCCCTTGAACCACTGCAGAGAAGAAGTGGATACAATCAGTAGGGAAAAAGACAGGAAAATCCTCAGGCTTATGTCCAGGGCCAGCACTACCAGATTTAGCCAGGCTTCCTCCACTGGCTGCTGCCAGCGTGAGACCCTTCCAGGAAGGGCTTTGGTCAGAGCAGGCAGAGCCCTGGCTGGACCTGCTCCTGGCACTGTTCTCCCAGAAGAGGATGGATCCTGACACACTATTTCATGGCACCGACAAAGGGAGAGGCCAGTCTGGGGAGATGGTGCTGATCCCACCTCAGCTAGCCAAGCCTGGATTCCCCCTCTTCTTGGAGCACTGGAGAATGTTGACGGAAATGACCAGCCCACAGTCCTGAAGGCCTAATTGGAGGGAATCTGTCCAGCCAGCCTGAGAGCATGGAAAGGGCATGTGGAGATAGAAAACCACAGAGATCTTCTCCAGAGAAAGCTCCTCTGGGTGTCAAAGCAGTGGGTTTACTGTGACATTTTTGTTGGAGCCACAGCTGGACTTGCACAACCAGGGGAGGAACTGAAATTCTGTTTAAAGGAGCTGTGCACATTTCTAGCCCCAGGTAAAAGGAAATGTTTGGGAACGTGACCCTCCTTCTGGGCTTTGAAAGCAGAAGGTGAATCAAAGGAATGCAAATGTGTATGTTTAAAAATAGACAATGATTGTTCCAGCAAACCTGGGATATCTGGGGACACGAGAGGCGCTTTCCTGGTGCCTGGGGAGCACAGGTCCACCCCACACAGACACCACATCACCTCTGGCTCTATATAGATCAGGGGAAGGCAAGGGACAGTGTGTGTGACATAGCCCAGGTGCTTGGAGGCACCTGGGAACTTTGGAGGCCCTGGAGGGCAGGGAGCTCTGCTTGGGTGGGCACTGGTGTGGACCACCAGCCTGAAGAGTGCTCAGCTCCCTGGGGCTCATCCCATGGATCAGTGGCGGGGAACAGAACAGGAGATGGAGATAAACAAGGTCAACCTGAAGTGAGGAAGAGGCAGAGAGATCTCAGGCACCTTACCTGCTCTGGTAGCTGAGCTTCCCAGGCATCATCCTTTCAGGTCCTATCAAATCCAGCCCATTGGCAGGGAACTTCCTCTTCAAGGGGTTTCCCGGAGGGCTGCTCGTCTCCAGACAGGTCACCACTGGCAACTCTGTCTTCCTGACACTGCCGTGGGTGAAAGCACCATCCTTCATCCCCACCATGGTTTGGTAGATGTCAGTGGCTGACTTCTTGCGTAGGTTGCTGAGGCCCAAAGCTGGGTTGCTCTCCTTCTCCTGGGACAGCCATTTTGCCTCTTCTTCCTGCCCCAGCATGGCAGAATGGCCGAGCTCGGAGCCTGGCTCCTCCCGGACACCTTTGGACCAAGGAAAACCTGTCTTCAGCACAGGAACCTTCAGCAGCCCGGCTTTGTTTGGCTCACTGGAAGGTTTGGTTTGGGGTGGTGTGGGCATGACTGAGCCCACCAGCTGCTGGGGGTCTGGCTTGCTGGAGGACATCTTGCTCTCCGTGGAGCCGAAGGTGTGCTCGAAGAGCAGCGGGTAGTAGAAGCGGGGGAGGAAGGCTGAGCGCTCAGGGCTCTGCAGAGGCTGGAAGTGGGAGGCATGGGGGTGCATCAGCTGGGCTGTGGAGGCCAGGAAGGGCAGCTGAGCCAAGTGAGGGTGTGTTGTTGTGCTGTTGGCCATGGTGGGGCTCAGGTAGGAGAAGAGACTGGGGTTCAAAGGGTAGTTAATACCCAGCAGCGAGAGGTTCAGGCCCTGAGGTTCATGGTAGTCACTGTAGGCTGGAGGGGGGTAGCACGGAATGATGTTGCTGTCGGTACAAGGTGGGGAGACCTCAGGCGTGTTTCTCCTTTGCCCATTTGCCACCAGTTTCCACTGCTCCATCAAAATCCCACCGCTGGCCAGGCATTTCTTTGGCACTTTGCAATGCTTTGGCTTAGCATCTAGGTCAGGGGAGGCCATTTCCCTGCTCTTCATGACATGGTTCTTGAGGGAGAAGACATCCGTGATGATGAAGTCGGGCTCCGCTTCCTTGCAAGGCTTGTTGTCCCTCTTGTTCTTGAAGCCGAAGACCAAAGTGTTCACTTCTGGTTCAGCTGGGTCACCTTGGCAACCTGGCTCTTCATTTCTCTCTTTCTTCTCCCCCGCATCCATCTCCCTCAGCAGGCCAGCAACATCCTCCTCCTCCTCCTGGAACTGGCCACCTTCCTCACCAGCCCCTTCAGCAGGCAGGATCTCCACCCCTGTCATTGGCTTGTCCTCGTGGCCATCCCTGCTGGAGACCTGCTTGGTCCGGACGGAGCCTCCCGGGGTGGCCGAGGAGTCGCAGGCGTCCTGCTCGTCCCGCCGTCCGCGCAGGCGGGAGCTGTCCGTGTGCAGCAGCCGCAGCTCCGGGTGCAGCAGGTTGCCCTTCTTGTAGGGCCAGTCAGACTCGATGAGGAGGGACAGGGAGTTCTTGCACAGGCTGTACTTCATGTGGTTGTAGAGGTGGGACTTCTCCATGCAGGTGAAGGGACACTGGAAGCATTTGTAGTTGTAGGGTTTGCCCCATGGCCTCGGGATGTAGTGAGGCTTCTTCGGCTTCCTCTCCTTGTGCTTGTAGACTGAGGTCAGCTTGCAGCCCACGTCGTCCTTGGACATGGTGGAGGCTGCCTGGAGATGGCTCCTGGTGGGAATGGAGGGGCACAGCAGGTGAATCTTCCCACACCTCTCCGGGAAGCACAGTGTGCCCTGGAAGAAGGACAGCATGGAGGTGGTGAGCTGTGCCTGCAGCTCCCAGGGAGATGGCTCTGCTCTGTGGGCACCTCCTGGCCCCAGAGAGTGGAGCTTTGGGGACCTCAGTCTGGAGCTCCCAGGTTTGAGATTTAAACCCAGGCCAGTGATGGAATTTTTGCCCAAACCCAGCAGGTATGCCTGTATGTGCTGATCTCATTATCGACCCTCTTCTCTCAAACCACCCCAGAGGAAAAGGAAAACAAACACTATTAAAGGCGTTGGAGCTAAACCACCTCAAACTGACATTGAGGTGCCCAGGTGACCTACCTGGCCAGCCAGAGCCTCTCTGGGGCAGCCCCAACCCAGCTCAGGGACCATTTTCCTGCTGAGGGCAGGGAATAAAAGAGAAAAGAGTCAGCAGCCCCAATACCGTGCTGGGCACAGACTCATTTGGCTTGCCATCTCCTGGGGTACTGCAGTGCCAGAGGTGTTCCAAAGCTCTGGCACCAAAGCTGCTGCAGAGCTGGGCTAAGTTCAGGTACCTGCAACCCTGCATGTGAATGTGTGATCCCGTGCAAAGAGGGCGGTGGGATGGATGGACTGGGTGGGAGAGGCTGCGGGCTGAGCCTGTAACCTGGTGTCACTGCTGGAAAAGCAGTGCTGCCTCCCTGGCCTGTGGGATTGACACTGTCCTGTGACAGAACAGGGATAATCTGGCCTGGAAAACCAATCCAGGCTAAACTACGCCTCCCCCACTTCCAGGTGGTGCCAAAATCAAAATGCCCAGGCAATATCCCCCACAGGACCCTGGCACTGGGCTGCCACCTCTGTGCTTCCCACCACAACCTCCTGGACACAACCACAACCCAGGGACAACAGTGTCATGCCTGTTCCACAGCCTGGCCCCCACGAGCTCTGAGAGTGGCCAGGGGGCACAGCTCCCCCACTCCGCATCTCCCAGAGGAGCCAGACCTGCACAGGCTCCACGGTCATGAAACTGGGCTCCTTCACAGATGGCCAAGCAGTCACGGGGGCACCCAACACCGACGCAAACGCCTGTGTCACTCCTCCAGATGCTGCTTTGCTCTGGAGGAACTTGCCAGCTTCTCCTGGGGAGAGCAGCGAATTTGAGGGCTCATTCTGTATGTCTGGGGCTCATTTCTCAGGGACCAAACCCTTCCCCCATGCATCAGGTCCCAGGGCAGAGCTCTGCCCCAGAGACCCTGCAGCCAGGCTGGTGTGGGATTGCAGAGCCCAGAAAGGAGAAGGCCAGAAGCAGCTCCAGATTGGGACCAATGTGGCAGCTGCAGTCATTTGGGGAAAAAATCTGCTCCCTGGCTTCTGGGAAGAAGGAGACAAGATTTGGAGGATGGAAGGGAAACAGCATGTATCTCTGCAGCTTTGGGCAGCTGGGACAAGGAATTGCCAGGGGGAGGTCCAGGCAGTGGCTCAAGAACCTGACAGCCCCTGCACCGGGCCCTGCTCCCCAGCAGCCTGGAATGTGCCCAGCCATAGCCCACATCCTTCTGCACATGGTCTGGGGGGCTTCCCTGGGGGCTGGGGGGGACCACTGCAGCTCCCAGGGCAGAGGGATGGGCACAGCAGTGCCGAGGGGCTGGGATCAGAGTGGGACGGGCAGGGAAGGGGCTCCTGCGGCAGCACCACACCAGAGGATGGATTGCCACGTGGCCCCGCGATAGTGCCCACCTCCCACAGCTGGATGGCATTCCTGCTGCTCCCCTCAGTGAGCCCACACCCTTGGGGCTGACTTCTCACCCTGCAGCCCCAAGGCCCCGTGCTTTTTTCCCTGATCATCTTGCTCCAGGTACACAGGGATGCTCTGGCTGCAGCCTGCAATACCAGCGGCCCTGGGGACAGTCCCTCCAGCCCCATGCCCAGGCAGTGGCTGTGCTGGGCTGAAGGATGCTCCCATGCTCTGGTACCCACTCTCCTCACTGTGGGTGCCAGGGACATCCCCTTCCCCTGGGAGCATGGTGAGAGTGTTTGTGTGATAGAATTACCTGCACAGAACCCTTTCAAATTTCTTTCTGAGGCTTGACATCAAACAGCAGAGTATCTCCCACCCGCCATGGGGACAGGGAATGAGCCATGCTGTGGCTTCCCCAGGGGCAGGCTGAGCTGCAGGCAGGGCTGGGGGACAACCCCCTGCATGCCCACGTTGTGGGCTGAGCTGGTAGTCGACCCTGCCACTAAGATCTGCTCATGCAGAAAATAGGCAAAAACGTCCCCTTGTAACGAACCTGAACTGGGATGTGGAGGGGAGCCCCGGGGTGCAGCCCTGACCCGCGGCAGCCCAGGCTGGTTTCTCCCATCGCAGTGGGATGTGTGGGCAGAGCTCGGGGCCTCCCGCCTGGAGGTTCACCTCAGCACTCCCAGCCTGCCCGCGGGGACACGCTTGTCCTTCAGCCTTCAGCCACGCTGGGTGTGCCTGTGAGCCGTGAGAGCTCCACACACTGCGCTGCCCAGGGGAGCAGAAGGGATGCAGCAGCAGCTGGGCAGGATGGGGCCCCTCTGAGCATCACTCCCTGGCTGCAGCCACTGAGCCTGGGGTGCCCCGAGCATCCTGGACCTGCCTGTCCGCCCCGTGTCACCCTGCTGGAGGGCAAGAAACCAAGGGTGGCCGAGCGGGGAGCTGGGCGCCTCGGCCCCGCTGCGATGCACGCCGCCTGTTTGCAGGTCAGTTGAACAAACATTTGCTGTTTATATGCCAGAGGCAGATTAAATCTTTGCTGGAAGACTGGAACTGGTTGTTCCATTCCTGCACACCTGATCCTCCTCCTCCAAGGCTGCTGCAAGAGCCGTTTGTTCCCCTCCTGTGCCCGGTGGTGCAGAGGATGGCAGAGAGATGTCCCGTGTAGGGACAGGCAGCTTGGCTGCTTCCACACCCTCCGCGCTGCGGAGAGGAGCAGCAAGGGAGGAAAAGAGGAAAGAGCAAAGAGAAAGAATGGGAGAGAGCGGGGAAGTGCCCTGCGTGTGAGCCAGGCGGGCTCCGGCGGAGCGGAGGCATCCCCAGAGCCGGCTCAGGCCCTGCGGAGCCGGGAGACAGGCGTTGTGGCTCCTGGTTGCTGAGCAGTTCCCGCACCAGCAGATCTTCGTGGTCTGCTGAGTCTCTCTCTGCCACAACACATTATTTCCAGTGGGCTGTCAGCTGCGGCGGCGGGGGCCGTGCCTGGGGGCAGCGCGCGGCGGGGACCGCGCACCTGTGCCTGGGAATTGCAGCATCCCCGCTCTCCTCCCCGGGACCGCCGAGGGGAGAGGGGCACGCTCCGATGGAGGGAGCCGAGTGGCAAGGGGAGAAGAAAGAGAGGGAGAGACAAAGGGAAGGAAGAAGAGAGAGATGCCCAGGGAAGAGATCTGCAGTCCCTGGTGCTCCAGTAGTTAAAAAATCCCAGCCTGGTCTCCAGGCGCAGGGATGCAGGGAAGGGCACGCAGCCGTTGGGGCAGCTGAGCTACAGCACCTCAGTTGTCCGTCCGGCTCGTGGTCTCTAATAGCCAAAACTCGATTTCCAGGATGTAGGACAATCATCCATGGTACTGCTCCAATTTTCCTAACCCATCCCAGCAGACCGGCTGCCGCTGGATGCAGCACACAGGATGTACATCCCCACTCTGAATCTGCAGGAGCTTCTCTGGAAGCTGTGGAAACGTTCAGCCCTGAAGCATCCTGCAGCAGGGAGTTCTTGGCACACCACCCAGAGCTTCATCCTCCAGCTTGTCCCCACAAGTCTCATTTGATGCCCCCCAATTCTTTGACTGGTAGAAGCAGCAACTACAGTCCCTGTCCACCCTCCAGACACATGGTTCACCACCACACCCCTGCTTCACCATCTCCTTTCCAGGCTGCAGCTGGACACGGGAGCAAACCCTTCCAGATCCCACCCCCTTCCCTAAGCCTGCTCCTGGTGTGTGGCAGCCACTTGCAGGAAGGGGCTCAGTCCAGTGGGTTTCCTGTAGCAATACAAACCCTCTCCACCTGTAGGTGGGCATGTGAACTTGCCCTGATCTGCTTCTGCAGACTCCCAAGAGCTTTTCTGGCTGGAACAAAGACCCCATCTCTCAAACTGATGTCCTTTCTTTGCTTCTGACCTCCAAGTGCTCCAGTGCTGACTGGGAGGCTGCCAGGGAGCTGCAACGCTCCCATGGAAATTGGCTGCCCTCAAGCTTTCCCAGATGGCTGTAGGACATGGCATGGAGGAATGGGCTCAAGAAAGGCACTGAAGTTCTTCTCCTCAGTGTTGTTGTGATGAGCCTCCTGCCTTGCACCTCGTCCTGCAGCTGAGGATTCCTGTGGTCTCTTACATGCTGGTCCTACCTTCCACGGGTGGGATTTCATTGGAGGTGCCCTGTACACCCGCCACCAACCACAGGGACAACTCTTCCCTGCTCCTACATCCACCAGTTGCTTCCTTCCAGGCCATCCAGGCCCCTCATTTCCCAGGGCTCAGCATCACTGCAGTCTGTGTGGCCCTGGCATTGCTGTTTGTCATCCAGGGATGCATTTCCCTGGTGATTGTGCCAGGACAGGACGGTGTGGAGCAGAAGGATGGCCCTTTGATGGGATCTCACACCAACCCCACAAACCATCCTGCTCCTGCCATTACGCGGACTCTGCTTTTCTGGAAATTCCCGTGGGGTTTTATCCCGTTTTCCCCAGCGCCGTGGCTGGAGCAGCCGGGCAGAGCCGCGGGAGGGGAGCGTGTGGGGCGGGAGCCACTGATCAATGCAAACCACTTTCCCTACACTGCACGCTTTTGCCGCAGGGGCTGCTCGGCTATTAGCGGCTATCGGGTCCCTTTTTGTTTTCATAGCCTGGGGTTGTGTGATTTGAGCTTTTAAGCGTTTATCGGAGCTGGGATGAAGGCAATTGGCCATGGCAAAGCAGCAGGCACTCGGCAAGAGGAGGGAAGCGTGGCTGGTGGGGCTGGGAGCTCTGCGCCTCCGCAGCCTCACCCTGTACAGCCACTGTGTGAGGCCATCCCACCACCTCTGCCTCTGGCTCCCTACATCAGCAGCTTTGAAACTATTCCCACCTCGAGCTGTGCCTTTCTCCAGCTTGATCTCAATTGTTGCACCAAAATTTCTCCTCTTCCCAAAACCACATCTTCAGAAGAGCTGGGGTTTCCTGTCTCCTCCAAACAGCCAGTCTTTCCATGTCTGCCCACCCACCACGTCTTCGTGTGCGAGGCCAGAGGCTGTGACCCACGTCCTGTAGCTCAGGGTGGCTCCACTTCTGTGTCTTCATATGTGGGCTCACCAAACCATGTGCTTCACATCCCAGGGGCAAGACCAAGTCAGAGTCATGGTCTACAAATATGACAGCATCTGGATTCCCAGCCTTTGGGTTTCCAGCCTTTGGAGGGATCTGGAGTGTCTGGTTGGGGAAGCTTAGCTCTCTTCACAGGTGGATTTAGGTGAGACCCAAAACCCAGCCCAGACATGGGGTGGGTCCATCTTTGTGAGCATTGCTGCCTTTGGATGTGCAGGTTGTCTGGCATCTCCTGCCCAGCCTTGGGGTATCCTTCAGCCAGATGATGAACTTACTCCCTGCCATGTGCTGGAGTCACAGCACCTCCACATGTAAAGTTTTCCCTCATTTTGGGTCAAATCTTCTCCCATTTGTGCACTTGCTCAAGAAGTGCGGCTATGTCTCTGACCTCTCCTCCAGCCTCCACCCACAAAAAGTTGGCCTGAAGTCTCCCTGTGGCAACCCCAACACCCCGTGAAAAGCATTCAACCAAGTGGCAATGGGCTGGAGTCATCATCGTCTGCCTGTGACACTCACAGCACAACTCACAGGCTCCTTGAGAGATGAGATCAGGCCGTCACAGCCTCCAGGCTACTCTCCAGAGACGTGAGGGTCCTCCACCGCAAAAGGCTTTCCTCCCACAGCCTTTCCTGCTGCGAACCCTTCGGGGGAAGAGGCAGTTCCTGGTGAGGAGATGTAAGACTGTCTCTCCACATTATATCAACCACCCGCAAAGCTTCTGCCTCGGCCCCACTGTGGGAGCTTCCTGCATCTTCCTCCACCTCCTCTCTACCTGCTAATGGAGCCTCAGGAGACCACAGGCTCCCAGCCGTGGAGTCAGCAGCTCAATGGCAAAATGATCTCCAAATTTGTGAAGACATCATCAGTCTCCAAATGAAAATGTGCAGCTGGGTAGAGGGGAAAGTGTCTGTGCCACTCAGGAGGATCAACAGTGTGGTTGGCACCCAGGGGTGTGCAGAGGAGGTGGTGTCCTTCCCATCTCCGTGGTGAGCATGGGAAGATGATGGACAGCTGGAGAGGACTTGGGCAGCTTAACTGTGTGTAGCTGGAAGAGGAATGTAGGTGCAGCCATCCTTTGTGCTAAAGTCTGTGTCATGCCTGTAATGTGCAGGCCTTTCCTGTTTCCAGAAGAAAATTCCATAGCTTCTTCCAGTTTCTATGACCTCTGGAATTCCTTTCCCCACTTACAAGTTTCTCCTTCTCCTGGTGACAGCCGAGGATGGATCCCACTGCCTGTGAGCGCCTGCACTGGGAGGTTCCCTTCCACCCTTCCATCTGGAGGACCTCTGGGGATGGTGGCAATCTCCAGAAGCCCTTTCTGGTCACCGGCACGTGTCCCCTGTGTGTGCTGTGGCACACCAGCAGCAGTCCAAGAAGGGCAATGTGGGGCTTAGCTCTGCTCTGATTACCACAATCCACTTCTCCCACCCAGCACAGACCAAGCCACATCAGTGTCCTCAGTGTGGACACAGAGGTTAGATCATCTACCTGCCCACACGAGCACAGATCCCCAGTGCAGATATGGACAAGATTCCACCTCCTCTGCCACCTCCCCTGCAAAGCAATGAGCTCTGTCATACAATGAGGTGCATTTAGTCACCCCTTGACCAGCCTGAAGGCTCCCTGAGGCTCCCCAAACTTCTACAGCCCAGTTCTTCATACTACAAATGTTCTCCTCCTCTTCACTGTCCATTTATCCTTGGACCGTTCACGGTCCATAAATGCCCTGGGGATGGGAATGATAAGAAAGGAAGGAGATCTCTGCTTTGCTTCTCCTGGCTTGGCAGAGCCCAGCTCTTTTTGTGTCTCCTAAGACACACTGAAGGTGGCCAAAGGCTCTCATATTGATATGGCCTTGCTCACATCCCGAGCTCTCTCCCATCTGCTGTTCTTGTATTTGCTGCTCCACCAAATCACTCTCCATCTTCCCCCCAGAAAATTCACCTTCTTGCAGTTCAGATCCACCCAAAATCCTCTGGGGACAGGAACAGGGAGTCTTCACCCCTCCTCTGCCTGGCCCCCTCCTGCCTTGCAGCCCAGCCCTCTCCTGCTCCTGGATGTGTCCATCGCTGTGTCCTCACTTATCCTTTGCTACAGGAGAGGAGCTTCACACAAGGACATCCCAAGCATTTCCCTCACCCTTCCCTGTCTCCTTTCTTCCTGCTATCTTCAGAGCCTTTCCCATCCTCTCCTCTCTCAGTCCAGCTCCTGGCAGTCAAGATTCTGGCTCTGTTTTTGTCTTGGATGTGGCTCCTTTCCTGCAAAGCTGCTTTTTGGCCCATTTGCCAGGACATGCCCTGCTGCAGGGGGTTACTGTGTCCCAGCTGTGGGACTTTGCCATTCCCTTTCTCCAGCTGGGAGCTGCACCTTGCACAGCCCATTGAGCCTGGCAGTCCAGCCAGTTCTTGAGCCACCTTGTCTTTACATTTCCAGCTTGACCATGAGGACACTGCAGCAGGCCATGTCAGGGCGTGCCAAGGTCACTTAAACAGGATCCCTTTCTCTCCCTCCCTTGTCCCGGCAGCCAGTCCTCTCCTCACAGTGGGCAGTTGTGCTGCTCTGGCAAGATTTTCCCCCAGTAAATTCACCCTGGCACCTTCTTGCTACCCTTGAAGGTGGAAAGGACTTCAAGGAGGGTTCACAGCTGTCCCAGAGACCAAGATTATGTCTGGCTCACTCTGGGTGCTCCCTGATGGGTCTGAGCCATGGGTGCTGCAGGGCCAGGGGCTGTTGTGTTCCTGCAGGGACCTCTGCACATCTCAGCAGAGACTGGGATGGAGCTAGCAGTGCCCAGGAATTGCTTGGCTGTCCCACAGCTCGCCCTCTTGGGACTTTCTGAGTTGGGTCAGTGTCCCCAGGGGCTTGCAAAGCAGAGCATTGCTGGTGGCAGCCACCCAGCCCTCATTTGGGATCACCCCACGCAGCTGAAGAGCTTTCCTCAGTACACCCTCAGGATACAGACCTGCCAGCAGACACCCTGAGTCACTGCCTCCCTCCTGATGGACTCTCCTGCCAGCTCAGGTGGGCAGGGGAGAGCAGGAAAGGGGACCACAGGTCACAGGGAACAGACCCTGCTGCACGCCCCTTCTTTTTCTTGGCTGGGATGTTGTTCTCCCAGGCTAACCCCCAAAGATCCCCCATCCCCTGAGTTACAGGATGGGTCTCTTTTTAGACAGAACATGGCCAAGATGGGGCCATGATTTCAACTACCACTAGAAAAGGGGGGCTGTTGCAATGCTGGGGCCCCAGCCAGGAGGACGTGGGCTTATCCCTGCTCCTGCCTGCCGGCTCCCAGCACTGCCTCCAGCCAGCAATTTTAGGATGGAGCCATTTAAATCATTACAAGGTCTAACCAGCCACCAAGGAATTGCCACCTGCGAAGGACTTGGTATGTTTAAAGTTAAAGCCAAAAATAAACTGGGGAGGGGGGCTTGATATGCTGACCCGGCAGTGACACCAGTGCAGTTCCGTGACCACATCCATGAAATCCAGCCCACTGTAAAACCCATTTCAAAATGGTCCTAAGTAGGAACATCTGCTGCTTCTCCCTCCCCGTCCTTAGGGGAGCACAAACAACTCCACCGGCTAAATAAAAACCTACATAGGAGACGGTCCAACGCTGGTTGGGGGAGCTTGGGAACAGCAGGGAAATTGCAGAGCAGAAAAGCCAGTTGGGATGGACTCCAGGGAATGTGGAGGAGCTCTGCTAGGCAGAAACCTTCTCGCAGGGATGGGACACCGAGGATCAGGGCCAGCCCACTGGGACACCCATAAACCCTTTAGGAGAGGAACTCGGGTTGTTCCTGGGGGATACCCAGCTCCCAGCAGAGAGGAGGGAGGAGGCTGCTCCGCAGGGACCTGGAGCACAGCAGGCAGCACATCACACCCTGAGCACATCACACCTCTTTGCAAGCAGATTTCTCTCCAAAACACATTTTTAGTCTCGAAATACTCATTTATTCTTGGGCAGGAACCTCTGCAGTGCCGTGGGCTGACCCGTGGGCAGCAGGCACCTCTCTGCCTTCTGCCTGGTACTTGGTGACAGTGTTTGGTTGAGCTTTTAATGCAGATCAAGGGTGATGCTGCCTGCTGGGATCCTCTCTGTGTTTCCAGCTCCATTGCACCCCAAAAATGGGCTGAGCTGCTCAGCCCCTGGCCCCGCACCGTGGGCAGTGCCTGGGCTGCAGCGTGGGGAGCCGAGGGATGTTGCTGTGAGTGGAGGCAGGGACGCCGAGCGGGCAGGTAGCACTTGGCCACCAAATTGCCCAGCGAGGTCCGTACTGGCCAAGGGATGACCAGGAGGAGTAACAAGGGCCCGAGGCAAAGCCACCGGGAGGAGGCAGGGATGTTATTAGCTGGTGCAGGGAGCGGGGATGCAGCTCGTTAACACGTGCCGTGCCGCAGGACCAGGTGGAATGGCCGTGCAGCCGCATTCCTGCGGGGCCCGGCTGCCCGCACGGTGCCGGGAGCAGCTGCTGTGACACTCCCCGAGATGCCTGCGCAGGAAGGGGGTTTTTCTGCATCCCCCCTCTCAGCCGGGGTCCCCCCACTGCATCTGGGTGGGGCAGCACTCTGAAATGCATTGGGATCTCCAGGAAAGGGTGAGAAGACCTAAGGGAATGAGGGGTGACACATCCACATCCTCCTGTCCCAGGTTTTCACAGAGGGGAACTCAAATCCTCGCCATGGAGGAGGAGTGAGAGCAGGGCAGCAGCATCCCGTGGATGCCAAAAACTTCTCCCCGTGCCAGTCCCAGGATTTGCCACCACCCTGATGCACAGCTGGGCTTCACTGATTTCCTTACCTTTTTTTAAGAAGCCTCTGACTGCTGTGAGTTGTTCCTTGTTATGTGACCTTATGATTTGTCAAAATTCCTACCAACACGCATTCCCTGGCGTGAGGAAGTATATTCCTAGCTGACACCATTAAGCATCTCAGTAACTCACCTCCTCTGGCAATTCAACAGCTCAGTTTAGTTTTCACTTCCTTTAAGAAGGATTTAGAGGGAAAATAAAAATACGGATAACAAGGATAATACTGCCTTACTGTTAAATTTCCCCCCTTCCCCTGGTTTTTATTTTTCCACAACTGCAAGTACTCATCACATCTCCAAACCTGCAGAAAACCATTGATCTTTTTGATTATTACACAAATGTGGAGAGGTAAATACGTTAAAATTAACCTGCCCTCTGTGTCCTCCCAGGCTGGTTCCCTTTTTCCGATGTATCCTTTCATTTTTCAATAGGGAAACAGTGAAACCTCTGCAACCACCACACGGTCACGGGGAAAGCATCCAAAATCCTCCACAAACTTTCTATTGTCAGGGACTCGCGTGAGCAGACCCCCGGTGAAGGCAGTCGGACGTGTCATTAGGAGAGCAACCCAAGCAGAAAAGCCCCATATGACCTCCCCGGTGCCGAGCGCCTTTAATAATCAGGAGTTACACGGCTTGCAAAGAGACCGGAGAGCGGGATCGGACAGCATCCCTTGGGAACAGTGGCCTCGCTGCCCCCAGCGGGTTTGCACAT
This sequence comes from Corvus hawaiiensis, assembly GCF_020740725.1. Classification (NCBI taxonomy): domain Eukaryota; kingdom Metazoa; phylum Chordata; class Aves; order Passeriformes; family Corvidae; genus Corvus; species Corvus hawaiiensis. The sequence continues at coordinate 15,386,504 of NC_063228.1, read as the reverse complement.
CCCCGCTCCGGGTACCGGCTGCTGCTCCCGGCAGAGCCCCTGCCCGTGGCGTGGCGCAAGGCTTCCCTTGGCACCGCCAGATGCCCGGGAATTTATTTGGGAGAGTGCAAAACTGGCAGGAGCAGGCAGCTTTTAACAGGGGGATGTTTTCCGCTCCAGGTCCCAGGTGGGTTTTGTTCCCTGCCCAGACCCGCAGTGAGCCCCTCTGCTGCCTCCAGCACCTTCCACCCTCCGCGCGCCCCATCCATCCCCAAAACAGATTGAAATGTCAGGACTTACAGCTCGGCCCCCGTCCCGCCTGGGTGCCTGCTCAGGGCCTGGAGGCTGCGGGGAGGCTGTGGGAGCGGGGCGAGGGCTGTCCCCCCCGTCTGGGACCCAGCGTCCCCAAACCCCGCCGAGGCGGGGGGCAGGTGATGTCCGAAGCCACTCCTGAGCATTTACAGGGTTGTTTGCAGGAAACATCAAACTCGGGAACAGAAGCGCCAACCCAGGAGTCATCGCCCCCCCCTCGCCGTCCCTCCCCACCCTCTTGCTTGGTCTCATTTGTACCGATTTGCCCCGCAGGCTTCGCGCTGATTTGCCATGTCCCTGGCAGGGCTTCGACCGGGGAGGGGGAGCGGGAGCCAGACGGGGAGCGGATCGGGGGGAGCAGCCATGGGGAGGGTGGTGGGGACCAACAGGAGCCTGGCTTGCCAAAAGCAGTTCAGACCTAGAAAAAGCTTTAATGTGCACAGACGGAGCAGGCTGGGAGCAAAACCAGCTGGGCTGGAAGAGAACGTGCTCGGCAAGAGGCTGGTTTGGGGCTGGGTGCGTGCGTGGCTCCGGGCTGGCTCTTTGCTCCAGCCCTCTGCCCCCGGAGGGAAGGCAGAGAAGGGAGGGGAAGGTTATATGTGAAAATTCCCCTTCCAACATCAACTTTTCCTATCGACGAGTGATGGGCAGGATGCCAGCCTGGTTTTCTCCGGCATTAATGATTTACCTGCTCCAGCCACCACCCTTGCCCTGACAGCTCCTGCACCACATCTCCAGCACAAGATCCCCCTCTATGCCACGGGATGGGTCCCCTCGAGCTGGGACAGCCCCACCGTCATGCCCACCCTGTGCCCACCCTGGAGCCGATACCATCGCTGCCAGGTCGTGCCCACCTTGGAGCTCGTGCCCTGTGTGGGCTGAGCACCATCACCCGTGGAGAGAGACAGAAGCCTCACGTGGGGGTGATTCGGAGCTTGGGTGCTTCCCCTCTCCCCTTGCAGGTCCTTCTCTCCTAGAAGTGAGTCCCAGACCATCCAGCTGGGGCGTCTGGCACCCACCAGGGTTTTGCCCTGGCTGGAAGGACTGTGGAAAGCTGTATCCTGAAAATCTCCTCACAAGATGTTGGATCCAGTCCAGACATCTGCATCGGGCTGTCCCTGCATGGCATCGTTTAATGCAATTCCTTAAAACCGGACCCTTCCAAAACCTCCTGATGCTGTGGGCCAGCTCATCTCTTTGGAGCCAAGAGAGGAGACCCTGTGTCCCCCCTCACACTTGACCCACCAGCTCCCTGTCACCCGTCCATGTCCTCGGTTTATTATCTTACAGGGCTCTGGCGTCAGTGCTGAAGCGCTGGGTCCAGCACTGGGCACAGCGTTGTGGGCACCCCCTCGGCTCCGCACCCCCTGTGCCATGAGGGGGCCCTGGCTCTGCTCTCGTCCCCGAAGCGTGGCAGGGACACAGCCCTTCCCGGGCACTCCGCAGGCAGCCGGCCCCAATCTGCCGTGGCACAGGGCCACCTGTGCTGGCTGCCCACGCCATCTGCGAGGGGGGGGCCGGGGGGAGCCGGCTGCCATCCCCCCGCCCGGGTCAGTGAGCAGGGGGACAACTGGGGTGGGGGCAGCACGGCTGCCTCGCTCCGGCCGGGTGGATGCCAATGCGTCCTGGAGGGGGGAAGAGGAGGGGATGGGGGCAGCCCCCCGTAGGTTCCTCCCGGGGTCTGCTGCCGTGGGGCTTGCGGGGACATTCCTGAGCCCTTTAGTGGGGACAGTGTGCACCCCGGCCGCCCCGGCTGGCTGCAGCATCCCAGTCCCTGCTGCCTCTGCGCGTGCCCTGGGGCGTAGACGCAGAGGTGGATCCCGGGCGGGTCCTTGGGGGTGTCTCGAAGCCGGACCCCCTTGCACTGAGCACATGGCTGAGCATGGGGACATCCCATCCCCTCCTGGGTGTCCCAAGGGGAGCAGCCAAAGGACCTCCGGGAGCCTGTTAGCAGAGAGATGTCCCTGCCCTCCTGCTCGCGCTGGTGGCAGCCACCATCCTGACTTCCTTCCCTGCTCAGCTCCAGGAGCATCCTGAGAGCTCCCGCCCGCGGCCGGAGCCCACCGCGTGTCTGGAGCCCTACACCCGCTGGAGCCAGGCAGCGGCAGGCTCATCCCCGGAATCCCCCCGGGCGCCGAGGCTGTGGCTGTCCTGCTCACAGGGGACGTCGTCCTTTGATGAGCCGATAACGGAGCTTGCCCTGCGCCTTCCTACAGGTAGCCGGAAAGTTTTATTCGTCACCGGCTCCTGGAAAGGTCACGGCGTCCTCCTCCCCCTTCTATTTCTGGCCCGTGCCCTTTCGCCGTCAGACGGGAAGCGCTCCCGTGCGCCGGACCCCGGACACGCCGTCTCGGTGCGGCCGCGTCCCCGGCGCCCGGTCCCGGGGGCGGTGGGAGCGCTGCGGGGAGGATGCTCTGTGCCTGCCCGCACGCTGCCCACGCCGCCCGGGCTCTTCACGGAGAAACCGCTGCAGGGCGGGGCGAGCCGTGTGCCATCGGCTTCACGGGGAAATAATGGGAATTTTGGGATGCTGCTGGAATCACCTTGCTACAAACCCGGAGGAGGTGGGTCTGGCCCCGGGTGTCACAGCTCCCGAGGGAACGGGGCTGCAGCAGTCGGTGCTGTGCCTGGAATGGGGTGCCAGGGATGCAGCGGGGACTGCGGCTCTGGAGGGATCCCGGGAACCTCACCCAGGGTCGGTCCTTCAGCACAGACACACGGTCAGCTCGCAGATTCCTTGCGCAGGCTGGGCAGGCGCCGCTGATGGGAAGGAGAATCACGGGAGCATTCCAGCGCTGGGGAAGCATGGACTGAGCAGTGCTGCCGGGTCTTAACTGCTGCCACCCAAAAGTGGGGAGCAAAAAAGGGAGCACCCCTCACTGACAACAGAAGACCGAAAAAGGAGATTCACCCTGAAAACTGCCCTCTGCTAAAACCCTGCAAGTGTTTTCCCCTAACTCTGAGGAATACCCCCCTCTTCCCAGGGGCCAGGCAGGGTCAGCCCAGGGATCCACCAGCCTTCCCAGCCACTGTGGCCTGGGATCACCCTGGACCCAGCTCTGCATGCGTGGGTTGACTTTCAGCTGTACAAGGAGCCCTGGAGACCCTTTGTACCCCAGGGAGGGACCCCCGTTACTACTCACAGCATCCCAGCATATCCTGGGAGGGCTGAGACCCCAGGAAGAGCTGCAGAGGAGCCCAGCTCCCCTTTCCAGCCCCCCCAGTTTGCCCAGGCAGTGTTGCACCATTAGACCCCTCAGTGTACAGAGCCTTTTCCAGCTCTGGGCCAACCTTAAAAAGGTTGAGAAAAGCCCCGGGGAGCTTTTTCATCCCTCTTTGTTCATGGAGCAAAGATATTCCCAGCCCTGAATCTATAGATTGGCCCTTAAACTACAACAATCTCCGGGGACCAGAGAAACAAACGTAGATTTTCGTTGCGGTTTGTTGTGTTTTGTGGTTTTTTCTGTTTCTTTTCCTGCGCAGACAGCCTTTGCCCAGGAGGGGTTAGCATGAAAAATGCATGTGGGGATTGGGGGAGCGGGGGGAGTGGGAGGAAGGAGCTATCGATCAAGTATCTCTGAAAGCCACACAGCTGTGCCAGCCCCGCTGCCTCTGCCAGCCCTTCCCGGCGCTCCCGGTGCCGGGCTCGGTGCCTGCCCCGGGTTTGGGATGGGGTGCTTGATGTTGTGCCCAGGAAACCGCCCTGGATCCTGGAGAGGAACCCGTGCTGCAGTGATCAGATACCTCTGCCAGCCCTTTCCGGCACTCCCAGTGCCAGGCTCGGTGCCTGCCCCGGGTTTGGGATGCAGTGTCTGATGTTGTGCCCAGGAAACCGCCCTGGGTCCCGCAGAGCGATCGGATCCTCGGCAATCCCTGCCCTGTGTGCGGCTCCCTCCAGCCAGGCTCGCAGATCGCTCCCTGCCATACGGCGTGTCAGAAATGGGCTCGGTCCCTTTTCCCCCGGATCCAAAGGATTCTCCTCCCAAGCTCTGCAGGACCGTAAGGAGGATCTGTGGAACAGCAACAGCTCTGCCCCCTGTGCCCATCAACCCTCCTGCCAGCCCCACACCTCTTACCACTCCAATCAGAAATAATTATAATAATTGCAAATAAGAAGGATCCTGAGCCTGATGCAAATATGGACACAACCCTTGGGCTCCAAGGCGGGCAGCCACGCACAAAGGTGGGTAACCCAGCCCACCCCCCGGACCACGAAGGGCAAGCTGAGGCATCTCCAGCTCCAGCAAGAGCTGGTGCTGGCAGGAGAGCAGGGACACAAGTCCTGCTCTCAGCTTAGGAGCTGTGCTTGGTCTGGTCCCGGCAGAGCTCCCAGCAGGGCTGGTGGTTCCTACAGGCAGTGCCCTCACAGCCATGCCACTGGAAACCCAGGACACAATCCCTGGATCAGGGTAAGGCACTGCAGGGGCAAAACCTTCTCCAGATGGTGCTCATCGAGATGGGAACATCAAGCAATGGCGCTGGAGTGGATGCTTCATGCTATCGATGTCTTCCCCACCAAACCCAGCACTGCTAGCCAAAACCAGTCTGGAGCCTGGGAGAAGTGGAAGGGCTGATTTTAGGTATCACCTTGGCTGAAAGTGCCCTGAAATTTGTCCCAGTTTTGAGATTTGGGAAGGGTGGGAGAGGAGGAAAACAGTGAGGAAAAAAGCAGTGAGAGAGAGGGATTATCTTATCCCAGGAGGGGGAAAAAATCCCTGACATCTTTGCTTCTCCCTCTGGCTGGGCACTAGTGTATGGCATTGGGGACCTCCTGCTTTACCAGTGGCACCAGGATGGGGCACCCAGCAGTACCAGCTTGGCCTGGTTTAGCTGAGATTTTGCTCAGCTCCCACCATGCTCGGTTCCTGTGCACCCGGGGAGAGCGGCTCAGTGCCCTGCTCAGAGCTGGGACTTCCCAACACAACCAGGGGGGCTCAAAAAAGCTGGAGAGGGGTTGCACTGTCTTCATTTCAGTGCAGAAATCTGAGAGCATTTGCCACCAGGAAGGATCTTCAAGGGTCCGGAGCCAAGGGGATAAGGTGTTCTCTCCTCTTGTCCGCTGTGGTCCAAGCCAAGGGCAGGGGACTCCCTGAGCCCTTCCTGTGCTGCCTGATCCCGGTGATGCTGAGCTACTGAGAGCCCTCAGATTTCCACCCCTCACCCAGAAAAGCTCATGGCAGCAGAGAGAGAGCTTGGCCCAAATCACTGAGCCCACGCAGGACACCCAGCACAGACCCTTGACTCCCTGACAACCCCCAGCACATCCCTGGCCCTGCGTGGCAGACTCTGGGCCCATTACCCAACTTGATCACACTTGCTCGCCTTCAGGATGGGCATCTCCAGCCGTGCCCGCAGCCTCGGTGCCCACAGCAGGGTGCAGGGTGCTGCTGGGGTGACCCCTATCCCAGTCTGGGTGGTGGGGACACGGCCATCCCCCTCCCAGCCGTGGCCAGCTCTGCTCACAGAGCTGCCTCTGCCCGTTGCAGGTTCTCTGAGTGTCCTTATCTAAAAACAGTCTGAATTATGCTCGGTGCCTGGGTTCTGATGCTCCCCTGGGCTGACCCTTCCTACGTGCATCGAGTGCTGCCCCTGCACAGGGCTGACCGGCAGGACCCGGGCAAGGGAAGTGCAGAGAGGGGGAAACTGAGGCACAGAGCAAGGGAACATCCTCAGCCTTGCACCCACAGAGCAGTTTATCATCTGTGCGCTTGCTGGGGGTGTATAAGCCCAAATGCCCCAAAACATTAATTTTAATGATTTTGTCCAACTTTATCCTGATTACAATTACCGAGTCCCTTTTGCCTGGGACTGCCAGGGCTTCTCCAAGAGTCTGGCAATACATGGAGGTTCCCCAGCCCCGAACACAGCCAGGGCTCCTCAACCCCCACACCACCACCAGGCGCAGTCAATACCCCAAAGCAAACAAACCCCTCCCTGCCATAAACCCGGCGAGGCCCCGCGGAGTGCGGAGCTGTTGCTAGGATGATTTTCCATTCAGCAGGACACAAACTATCCCCGGCACGGAGCCTGGTCCCCGTCCGTGGGGCCGGGTGTGAGGTGCAGGGACGCCACAGGAGCTGGGCTGTACGGACCCCCCCAAGCCCACACACCCACACAAACCCTCGCCTGCACACGCTGGTTGGTGTTTTGCCACCCCGTTGCCTCCAGCCCACGTCCCCCCTTCGGTCCCAGCTGGGAACAGCTTCCCTTGCAAAGGAAATTCCAGTGCAGGAAGGTGAAGGCAGCCAGGCAGGCGCTGGAGGCGGCGGGCTGAGCAAAAGTGCTTTTTAAAGTTGTTTGAGGATTCCTTTTGCTGCTTTGTCAAAGGCGAAGGGACCCCCAACGGGGCCGGGTGGGATGGGACGGTGATGGGCGGGAGATGCCGGAGAGCAGCCGGGCAGGAGCCAGGCGCTTCCCACAGCCCAGGCGGACCTCGACAGCAATTAATGCGAGTAAAGGAACGTCGCCTGGCCCGGGATGCTCTCCCACTCCCGGTGTCCGTGTTTGCAGGGACAGAGACTGAGGCTGGGCTCTGCCAGATTCCATCTCCCACTCTCTCCACCACCGTCCTGAACTCCGCTGGCGCCAAAAAAGGCTTTAAAAATTCCCACGGATAACAGCAAAACTGCCCCATCCCACCTGCCTGCACGGCAGCCGGGCACGGAGCGGGTCCCTCGCACCTTCCCCCTCCCTGGGACACCCTCCTGGAGAAGGAGACGAGGGGGACTTACCTGCACACAGGACTCTTCTGCGCTCGCTGCGGCTCCGCTCTGCCTGATGTTCGCTCTGTGGAAGTGGGAAGCGTTTTAGATCATGCAGTAGGTTATATATTGTCTGCAAGTCTGGCCCTAGGGCGTCCATCAGTTGGTCTTGCTTTTCTCCTGCCCCTATATGGAAGATGCATCACATGCTCCGCAGCTCCCAGCTATCCGCCTGGCGAAAGAGGAAAAGAGGAAGGAGAGGAGAAGGGGGGAAGAAAAAAAATTAAAAGGATCTTCATCACCATGAAAGAGGCAGGGAGAATTTCTCAGCGGAAAACCCACCAGCCAGAAATCCCTGCCTGACCTGAACTTTCCCTGCTCTCCTTTTGTTATCCCTGGCTCCCAATGCCCCCTTTCATCTGCTGTTCAAGGCCGGGGAGATGTGAAGGCGCCTTCACCTTGATCACTCTCCTGCCTCGCCTCCCAGCAGGTGAGGGGCTGCAGCTTCTGCCGAGCGCCGCTGTCCACCTGCAGCTCTCCAGCACTAAATATTTATCCCTCCCCAGCAATGCCCCCAGTGCTGCCAGGCAGGGCAGGGATGGGGCACTCCCAGGGCTTCCCAACCATCCTGCCCCAAACACACCCAACATCCTGGGGCATCAGGGCCATCACACGGGGGCAGAGTTACTGAGGTGGCATCTCCTGGAGCAGGGTGCTGGCCAGGGAAGCTCTGGGTGGTGCTTGGAATGGGGGCTGCTCCCTTCACCAATCCAGGGGAAAGGGGCTGGTGGGGAGCTCCTGGCAGAGTCAGACGTGAGCGTCCTGACCACCACTGCGGTGGGGACAGGAAGGACGGGGGGGAGGCTGCTGTACCTACTGTCCTGCCAGATGTCCTGATGGTTTGAGGACATTTCTCCAGAAGCAGCAGGAGTTTTCTCCCTTTTCCCCATCTCGCCTCCCCAGCAGGGCTGCACAGCCGGTTGTGCAGAGCAGAGGCTGCAGAAATCCCAGTTGCACCAAATTCTGCACCAAATTTTACCTGGTGGCTTCTCAATCCTTGGTACCACTGCCACCACCCCACCAGCTCCCCAGGGCAATGTGCAGGTCCTGCTTTTCTGCTCTCCTCCTGTGTCTCTCGGCTGGGAACCAAGCAGGACATGTCACTCTCCTGCTTTGGGTAGGGCATTCCTGGCTGGAGCTCCTCTGGGAAAGCCTTGGCCTCTGGGTCCTCAGAAAGGGGACATGAGGTAATGATGTTCCTCCCAAACCCAGAGTCATCCTTGGAGCCTGCTGTCTTCTGGTGCACTTGGTCACATATGCAGCACAGATGGGTCATTTCTCTGTCCATAATGATGGGTTCCTGGTTTAATTATGAGTATAGTCGGGTTTTTACCTAATGTTTTTGTTTGTATTTTGTTAAGGTTCAAAACCTAAGAATTTTTCATCACAAATTTCATTCGTTCCTTTCCCAAACATCCCAACCTTGGCTGAGCTGACAATGTCCTCCCAAGGTCCCAGACCCTGCCCACAAACCTGCGTCTTCTTCTGAACTGCATTTCTACTTCCTTCAGAAATATTGGGGGAAAATGATTTTGTGTTACCCCACTTAATTGAAGCAATTCTGGAACCTTGGGTACACTCACAGCTGAACCTGGGTGAGGGATTCCCATCTCCAGGTGGCACAAACATGGGGAATTTGACTTTGAGGTGGCATCTGATAGGACCATCTAAATAGAGGGCATCTGGAGCTGAGCCCCATGAGGTCAGGAGTAAAGATTTCCTTATAACACCTTAGGAGCTGAAGGGCCAAGGGTCAGGCTGGTGATGTGTCTGCATTGAAGGGTCTGTCTGGGCAGAAGGCATCTGGAATCATAGAACCATGGAATATCCTGAGTGGGAAGGGTCCCACCAGGATCATGAGTCCAACCCCTGGCCCTGCACAGACACCCCAACAACCCCACCCTGGGCATTCCTGGCAGCGCTGTCCAAATGCTCCTGGAGCTCTGGCAGCCTCGGGGCCGTGCCCATTCCCTGGGGAGCCTGGGCAGTGCCCAGCACCCTCTGGGGAAGAACCTTTCTCTGATATCCAACCTGACCCTGCCCTGGCCCAGCTCCAGCCGTTCCCTGGGTCCTGTCCCTGGTCACAGAGCAGAGATCAGAGCGGCCCCTCAGGGGCAGCTGCAGCCCCCAGTGAGCTCTGCCCTCAGTCTCCTCTTTTCAGACCAAGTGACTCCAGCCACTCCTCACCCGGCTTTATTCCCCTCTAGACCGTATACCATCCTCGTGGCCCCCTTCTGGTGACTCTTCAATAGGTTTAGATCTTTTTTCTGTTGTGGTGCCCGTAGCTGCCCCCAGAACTCCAGCTGGAGTTGTGTCTACTGCCTTTGGTTCGTCACAGCTGGGCTGAGCTGAGCTCTCCTACCTTGGAGCTCACACCTCCCTCCTGCTAAAGCTCAGCCTCACCAGTTCTCATCATTCTGAGGATCTTGGAGGCAAAGTCATGGAGTGGCCAATGCCTGGTCTGAGCACGCCTTGTCCAGATGGAGCAGGAGTTCCTCAGAGTGCCACGTTCTCACAGTGTAATTGCTTCTGGTGTCCCTGTGTGTTCTGCAGCTTCGTGGTGTTGCTGTAGAGGGGCTCATGGCCTCCAATGGTCTTCTGAACCTCAGTTAAAATGGCTGTGTCAGAGCAAAGGGTGTTCCCCTGGATCCCCATCTCCAGGGATGCCCTGCTGTGTGTCAGACCAGAACCTGCTGAGGCTCTGTAAGGCTCACAGGTCTGTCCAGCAGAGGAGCACAGTGCCCTGTTAGGACTCCTTCTCTCAGCCACAGCTGTGATCTTCAGAGCAGGGCAGTCCCACCCTCTGGGATCAGACAGCCCTGCTTGGGGATGGCCTGATGGAACGGCGCAGGGGAGTCATTCTGGGGACAGAGCAGCTCTTCCTGGGAGCTCTCATCAGGCACTGCTCCTTTCTCTTTAGTTTGAACTTCACTTGGGTTCCACTTCAGCCTCTTCCTGAGGTTCTCAGTGACTTTCAGCAATCTTGAACTCGTGGTTCTGATCATGGAATTTCTTGCTGGATCCAAACTTATCCTAATATTTTGTCATACACAAGCACGCTTTCCTGGCTTTGGGGCTGGGTAAGTGCCCCATCCCCCCTGCCAGGATATCCATCCCACTGACCACCTTCCTCTCATGCTGATGCCACTTTGACATGACCTCCCACCAGGCTGGAGGTGTCCTTGCTCAGATAATAGAGCTGCATCCAGCTGGGAAGCTCAGAGGCAACACAGCTCAGACCCAGGTGAGAGACACTGATCCTGTTGCTGAAGGATCCAGGGGATCTGAGTTCTGGTGCAAATCACACCTTCTCCCTGCTGAGCAGGCTCTGACTGACAGACCCAGCCTGCTCCCAGGGGATGGGAATGGGAGTCGAGGGATGAAAGCAGCCAGGATAGCTAATTGTGGTTTGGTACTTGAGAATGTTCAGGAACTGGAGGGCTCACAAGGTCTTTGGAACGGCAGGGATGGGCAGACCTTGCCAAGCACTGCTGAGGTGGGAGCTCCAATGGGAGCCACTAAATATGGAGAAATCACACCTGGTTCATAAAGTCCCCCAGCTGTGACCAGTAGGAAGCTTGGAGAGTGTCCAAGAGAAGCTTCCTGTGAATTTGCTCTGCCTGTGTCCTCTCCCCGGGGTTTCTGCTGTTGAGCACCACCAGAGACCTTGCCAGAAGGGCTTTTTTCATGACTTTGTGCAGCCACCAGCTTCTTGTGTCCTGTGTGGTGGCCTCAGACACTGGAGAAGATGGGGAAGTTCCAGAGGGACCCAGATGATATTCTCTAGAATTAGTTCAAGTTTGCCCTTTTAGGAAGATCTATTCCCTTGATTATAATCTTTGACAAATCAAATGGACAATTAACAGCTGTGCATATCTGTTTTCTGGAAGGAATTTTTTTCCCTGAGGACCAAAGGAAGGACCAGTTCCCATTCCCATGGAGTCTTGAATCTGGAGGGTTTCGTTCTTCTGCCCAGAGCTAAAGACAGTTTCCTCTGCTTTGCTTTGTCTGTTCAGCTGAAACTTCCACCAGAAGAGTTTTGCTGAAGGTCTCAGAATTGAAAACTCAGGTGTCTACACATCAGTGCCTAGGACTGTGGTTAGGGCCTAAAATTATGAGCCTGAGCCTGGTTAAGGGGGGAGAGCTTTGTTCTCCAAGGAGCCAACCTTGCCTAAGTCAGCCTTGCCTCTGCAGCTGGCCTGGAGCTGGCTAGAGGAACTCCCTGGGAGCTGTTGGGGTCCTGTTGGGGCAGCTGCCTCACTGCCCTGTGCAATGCTGGGGTGGGAGGGTGGGAGGAAACCCCTGCCAAGAGGGGGGATTTCCATTTTGCTGTGTGGTTTGGTGGTGATGGAGACCATCACAGGTGATGGAGAAGACAGAGAGGCCTGAAGGCGCTGTGGCTGCAAAGTCCATCAGCTTTTGTTGTGACAGAGGAGCTCAAGAGGCTGGAGGCAGCTGCTGTGACAGAGTGAAACTGGAGCCCATATCCCTCCCTCCTGCAATTAAAAAGGCGGAAAAGGGGAAAAGAGCAGCTTCACTGGTGACCTTTCCCTCCTGCAAATCTCAGCCCGCCTCACTTCATACACCAGCATCAGGAGCAAACAGCCGGGCTGGGACCTGGCAGACCAGTAGTGGCACAGAACTACCCAAGGAGGTTGGCCGTGCCTGTGTGTGTGTGCACACCAGAGTGGCTGCTTTCTTCCAGCCTGCAGGCTGCTCCGGGGAGGGGGAGCGGCAAGGGTTCGCTTGCCAGCTTCTCCTGAGGTCCACTGAGAGGTGTCTGTAGGGCTCATCTCGAAGAATGTCAGAGTGCATGTGCTCCGCGAGACGGCCTTTCAGAAGGCATCAGTCCTGCTGTCACGCAGTGGACCACAAATCGGGAGTGACAGCTGTCTCCGTGTGCACCATCCATCTGTGGCAAATGTGTCAGCTAGCTGAACACTCCTGAGGAAACTGCTACGGAGCTGGGAGAGGAGGAGGAGGAGGAGAGACACAGAGGGGGAGTGAGGGCGAGGGAGAGGGGGGAAAATGCAGCAGCAACAGGGGCCAAGAGCAGCAACACGTTAACCCAGCAAGGCCACGGGTCCTGGGTGGCCTTGGAAGAAAGAACAAAGGGCTCTTGTGTGGTGGCACCTCCAGTGCTCAGTGGAGATGCCCATTAAACAACAGCCCTTTGCTCTCCCAACCCAAGAAGCTCCAAACCATAAACATTAATGATGCCATAAAGCTGCCACACAAGGTGGTGTCACTGGTGCCACAGTGGGGGGAGGAGGACATCTGGGCTTGTCCAGGGCCATGGCTGGAGGTGCAGCAGACCTGGGAGAGGATGCAGCAGTCCCAGCAGCACCCCAGCTGCTGATGCTGCGCAGGACCAAGGAATGGGTTGGGCACTGGGGACAAGGTGGGACAACCTGTCTCTTCTCCTCTGATGGATATCACCTCCCCCTTCTCTCCTCTCCCCTCCTGTTCTTTCCATCACACTGAATTCTTCATCCTGGATGAATTTGGTGCTGTGGGACATAACAGCCACGGGAACTGCATTTGTTTTACCATCCTTCTGAAGCCGGTCCACACGGTTAACAGACAAAAGGCACCTCTTCCCTTGACTGTCTTCACTCATCCCATTCCAATGTGCTTGAAGAGGGGATTTCTTGGGCTGGAAAAAACTTGGTACTTCAAAACCACTCACTCCTTCTTCAGATGATACCCAAAAAGTTCAGTCCCCTCACCTGGCCTGTGTTTTTGATGCTTTTCCAATAATACCTACTAGTGAGATCCTCTACCACAGATTTACCATCAGCATGAAAAATCCTTGGCATTGTTGTACCACTGCTGGGGAGCTACCTACTAAATTATGCATGAACTGGAGTCTTTCCCATGGAAAGCTGCTTGGAGTATTATCCATGTACTCCTGGACACCAAGGAGCTGGAAGCTCCAGGCCACCAGCCATCGGTGACACACGCTGCTTGTCACCAGCTCAACCCTGAGAGTGAACAACAACCTGAGTCTTTCAGCAGCTGAAATTCTTCATTCTTGGACAAAAATGGTGCCTCAGGGCTGCTTGGAAGGGAGAGAGGCTTACCTTGCTCCTGTGCAGGTTGGGGGACAGAATTAAAAGAAGGTGCATAGGAGGTCGAGATCGGGGTCTTCCTCTGCAGATATTTCTGCTTTATGGTCTCAGCTAAACTCCAAATTCCAGCTGACAATGGTAAACTGGGTTGTTTCTGGTCATGGGTGGGGCCACAGGAACAATTTAATTTCCAGCCTTAAGTTTTCCAGCAGGACACACCCACTGCACAGAGGAACCTTGGCCAACACCCGTGTATGGGTTCTGTAATGATGAAACACCAGTTTCCCACCCCAGATCCCAAATTGGGCCAGACCTCCCCAAACCTGGGGGCATTTCCTGGCTCAGAGTGCTGCGGCAATGACTGTGAAGTGCTTTGTCCATTCTCCAGTATAGAATGGAATGGGATGGGATGGGATCGGGTGGGATGGGGTGGGATGGGGTGGGATGGGATGGGATAGAATGGTTCAGTTGGAAGAGACCAACAATGACCATCTAGTCCAACTGCAGTCCTTTCACACATGTAGCATCTGAGCTGGCAATTACAGCAAGACAAAGCTCTCTTTTCCTCTGAATTCACTGGAGTTGCAAGGAAAACTTTCCAGCAAAAAGAGGCATGAAATCCCTGGCACCGGCTAGGACAAGCTGGACATCTCCCTCACTGCCACAGTGCTGCTGAGGAAGTCCCCAGAGCACAGGCAGTGACATTTCCATGTTGGCAACCCCATACAGGAGGCTGGGAATACTCATGGGAGCGGAGGAGTGGAACCAGTGGGGCACAGAGGAGGGGGCTGGGAGAGGAGCCCACCAGCTGGGAAAAGGGAGCCTCATGTTGAAGATCAGTGATCTCAACCATTTGTCATGCCAAACCACTATGCAATCAGAGCTAATTACAGTTGAAACCCCAGAATAAGCACATATCCCTCCTCCCATTGGATTTGAATGATAATCCCTCTAGTAGTGCTTATTTATAACATCACTCAGCACCAAACTGAGCAGTGAACACAGCTAAAACCTTGTCTGGGAGACAGGAACCTGTCAGCCAACAAAGCCAGTGAAAGGTGTCCACAGGGAAAACATGGAAAAGACATGCAGGTAATTCCCAGCTGGTTTCCAACAGCCAGGGTGGCTGGAGAGAGAGGTGCACACGAAACTGAATCAGAAAGTTCAGTGACTGAGTTACCAAAAGCCACATTGGTCTGGCAGAGGTGAGTTCTCTGCTTATGAGCAGAGGGGATGAAAGAGTTGAATATGTGAAATAATTTATAGGAGGATTAATTCTGTATTTCTTAACCAACTAAGGACCATTGGGAATCAGGGCAGATGAGTTAAAGTAAGCTGTGGAATAAAAATTATCCCAGAAACGTGGGAAGGTGAGAGCAGAAGCAATCCTAGTCCAGCTGTCACGGGTAATAGAGCCACACGAATCAGGCTCTAAAAGAGTGACTTCCTCCAGATCACTAAAATTGCAGCTTCTCTGATTGCCTTGCTGGCACTGGGATGCTGAGCCCTTCATCCCCAGCCCGTGTTTGTTTTGAATGTGGACAAATGATCCCATTAGGGACAAAGCACATTAGGGAGGCTGGGTGGGAGCAGCGTGGTGCTCCCGCTCCTCAGGCGGCTTCCAAAGGTGCTCCGAAGAACAGGGGTGCAGGTCTGTGAGGGACTTCCAAACAGCAGCAAGTGGCATCTTAATTTGGGTGTGGAAACCTGAGGAGCAGAGGGGAAGAATGAGCGTAGCAGCATTTGAGGGGAAAGTAATTCCAGTAATTCAACAGAGCAAGAACTGTTCTGATCAAGGTGTCCAGGACGCCAAATTGGGCAGAGGTGGCTGAAACAATGATCTGAGTAAGACAAAATGGAATGCTAAAGTGGAGCTGCTCTATCTTGTGCCTGTGTCAAACACATACCCAGAGGTATTTCATATTAAATCTGGGCAACTGAGACCACCAGAGAACGTGTACTTGCTCAGAAAATGCAGTAACAGGATGGGTAAAGAAATGCTCAGGGACTCAGAGAGAGGAGCTGGCTTTGCTTTTCTTTTCAGGGATTGATCTCCAAACTTCTCCAGGAGAACAGGAGCTGGGAGAAGCTTTGCACAGGGCCCAGTCAGCACCTTCTCCATCCAGCTCCCCTGGTGCATCATCACTTGTGCCGTGTCTTCTGAAAGATGAGGCCAGACAGAGAGATTTGGAACATTTTTACCCATCTGATCTTCTGTTTCATCGCTGGAAAATGCTTTCACAGATGTCCTGGTTGCCACAGGTCTTTGGTTGGCAGCATTTCACAGGGACATGTGACCTACATATCAATAATGCTCCCCTTGGTAGGTCCTTCAACTGCTTGCTCTTCCTTTCTCCTCAAAACTCTCCCAGGACTGAGCTGTGGTCTGTGTTTGGTGGCCTGGCCATTTTCTTGGCAGCTGGGAGAGATTTAAACTGCCAGAGGGCAGGGCTGGATGGGATATTGAGAAGGAATTGTTCCCTGGGAGGGTGGGCAGGCTCTGGCACAGAGTGCCCAGAGCAGCTGGGGCTGCCCCTGGATCCCTGGCAGTGTCCAAGGCCAGGCTGGACATTGGGGCTTGGAGCAGCCTGGGCCAGTGGAAGGTGTCCCTGCCCATGGCAGGGGGTAGGAAGGAGATGAATTTAAGGTCCCTTCCAGCCCAAACAATTCCATGATTCTGTGGAGCCACCAGCCTGCAGGACTCTGGCTGCAGACAGAGCTGGTCCTGCTGTTTTCCTGTTGGGATGTTCCCACTGTTTGCACTGAAGAACAGCAGTCATGGGCACACTCCTGCCTTGTGGATCTCACCTGCTTTTTTTGGGAAAGTGCTTTTCACCAGCCCAGTAAATATCCAGACTCCTTTGAAAACTGATCTCCTTCCCCCTGCCTTCCCTGTCCGTGTTTGGATCTCATAGCTCGGTTTTTCTAACAAGGGACCAGGCAGGGCTCTCATCTCCCTTGCAAGAAGTGTCCTTGCTGGATCCCAAAGCCACACGCAGGGCCCTATTCCATCTGCTGATTCCCAGCCCCTTCCAGGGGCTTGTCAATCTCAAAGCCACAAGAGAAGCCAAACGAGGGCTTGCACCTCTGCCACCGCCTCCATCCAGCCGAGTCAGGGAGCTCTGTGCCACCCGCCAGCTGCAGGCCTGTGCCCCGTGCCCTTCTGCCCCAATCCCAGTTTCCTGGCCACATCTGGCACCTGCCAGACTCTTGGATCTCCACCCAAAACTCCTCCACCCAGCCGACAGCAACGCGTCCCTGGCCAGCAGCAAGGCAGAAGCACACCGGAGCCCTGCGCGGCCGGCACAGCCCCCTCCTCCTCCCGCTGCCCCGCTCCCCCCCGGCCGGGCCGGTCCCTGCGGGTTCTGCCAGCGACAGGAGCAGAGCTGACCCCGCACACGCGGGTCCTGCCCCGGGCGGCCGTGTCCGCTCGATGCTCGGGTTACTCTGCGCTGCCTGATGGGCTCCGGCTGCCTTCAAGAGCCATTAACACCAAGGCAGGGAGAGAACAGCAACAAAAGGCTCTGAAGTTGTCCCTTCCCTGCCTGGGAAAGTCCTCCCTGGGCTGGGGGTGCCAAAGCCGGCAGAAGACAGGTGCTGGACAAGAGTGAGGCTCTCACAGCTGAAAAATAAGAACAGAATTAAAAATCAGCAGGAGAAAAATGGCAAAAGCCCCTGTGACCTGTCTGGGATGCTTTTACGACCCAGGGAGGAGGAAATTAGGTTCAGAGGCCCACAAAAGTGGTTCCAAAGGATAAAAAAAGCCGTGGTGGGAGCAGCTGCTTTCCCGGGTTTACATGCCCATCTCTTCCCACCTCACTTTTGCGCTCTCTGTCCTGTGACACCCTGTACCCACCCACTTCCCCAGCTCTAATGAGACCTTCCCATTCCTGTCCCCTGTCACATCCTCTGCCTGCAGGACCTGAGGCAGGATCTCCTGGAGCCCTGGTGCTGCTTGGGTGGCCATGCACACACTGGTTGGCCTGGTGGTGCTTCTAGGAGGTCCTGGTGACTTCCCATGGCAGCATTTCCCCGGAAATTTGGGTCTTTTACTGGACTAAGCTCAAGAAGCTTCACAAAAATTCTTACTGCTTTTCAGATTTTGACTGTTTTGTCCAATTCAGCTGAAATGGGGGCAAACACTTTGGGAGGGTGGGGCCGGGACAGCCAGCCCCATGTGAACCTCATCCAGCAAGCTACACTCACGGCACTACATTTAAACTGGAAGAGGGACGAGGATAGGCAGGAGCTGGGAGCAGTACCAGGGATGAACCGGCAGGGATGCTCACTGGGCATCAGCACCTGGCAAAGTCAAGGGCTGCTGGAGCCATATAACGAGGAATTGGAGACAAGTCCATGTCAGTTGACACAAACTGGCTTCCTTCATCTCCTCTGACGTGTTTTTGGAGAGGGTGAAGCTTGGCCAGTGACAGAACAGCTCTGTGGCCAGTCGCCTTGGAAGTGCTGGTCTGGTACCGTGCAGCACATGGATTCAGAAAAGAGGGAAAGATAAAAATAACCTGCTGCATGTTGAACAAGCCAGACCCTGGCTCGGGAACCTCTCCCGAGCAGGCAATCAGCTCTGACAAGTTGTGTTTGGGTTGTCATCTTCTCCTGCTCCACCACCCACCTGCTTCTTAAGCTAACATGGGCATCCACTGGGAAATGGCAGAGCTGGAGGCAGCTGGGAAGATGTGAGAGCCACGGGGAAGGAAGGGGGCAGGTCCTGCTCTCCTGGTCCTGCACGGAGCCCAGGGTGGACAGCGGGGAAGGAGGCCCTGTGGGAGGGAAATGGTGAGGAAGGTCTGGGTGAGGGGCTGAAAGAGCCCACCTGGGCTGTTCCCAGGGCTCAGTAGGGTCGGTGGAGGCACCAGGGTGTCTGCAGGGTGCTGGGAAGGGTGTAGGGAGCAAAGGGGAGCGCTGTGATCCTTTGCTGTGACCCACCAGAGGTGTTGGAGGCAGAGCCTTGTAACTTCGGGGTAGCAAATGTGTGCAAGACAACAGCAGGAGCTGCAAACCAGAGAGAAATGGAAGGGTGAGAAGCTCTTTCAAGCAGCCAGGGAAGAAAAAATAATCAAAAAAAGCACTTTGGCTAGAAGGTGCTTTACAAAGTATTTATGAGGTGTGCTCGTTAAAAATGGATCAGCTGTGCAGTGAGGCTGCAGAACTCCTGCAAGCGCCAGGGATGGGAACTTCTGCTGCCCAAGGAAGGCCAGGAGGAGCGAGCCTGTGCTCGGGGAAGCAGTGTGGATGTCACTGCTGTGCAGCCACGCTGGGCTGCAGGACCCACACAGGTCCCGTTGCTCTGCTTTATTTGTGTTCAGGATCCGGATTGAAAGGGATCTCTACCCCTCATCTTCTACCTCCTTTCTGCAGGAGCTGGAGTAGCTCCTGACACCGGGCTTGCGTCCCACACGTTTGAGGGGCTACTGCATCCGGGCTGAAGCCACCAGCAGCTTTGCAAAGCTGGCTGCTTCCCGCAGGGAAAAGGAACAGGCTCGGCTGCAAAGTGGAGGAGCACAGGGCATCCTCCGTCTTCAGCAGCAAAATGCTCCTGGCCAGAACTGACCATAAGTTGGATGGGCCTGCAATAGCAAAGCAAAGGTACAGCATGCTTGGATGCAGCTCTGGAGGTGGCAGATGAAGAGAGGAGAGGAGAATTTTGCAGGGCGTGGGTGAGGGATCGCAGCCAGGTGGGAGCGGTGCGCTGGGTCAGCGCGGCGAGGGTGAATTCTGCCGCGCCGTGTGGAGACCTGCCCGCTCCCGCACCTGCACGCCCCGGGTCCCCGGCAGCCAGATCCATCTCCACCGTGCCCATGGTCCCCGGAACGATCCCAGCCCGCCGCGCTCCGCGGCTCCCGGCGCTGCGGCAGCCGCGTCCCATCGGCGCGGGCAGCGCGACGCGAAGTGATGGGGAACAGCTGCTCGGTGCAACGCGACCTCCCCCGGGCCGGGTCCCCCCGCTCGCAGCACCCGGCGGGGCGTGAGAAAAAGAGCAGCGCTGTCAGGGCCCATCAGCGCGGACGGGCGCGGGGGGAGCGGCGGCGGCGGGGGAAGGCAGGGCTGGAGGGGAGGGTCGCGGCTCCTCGTCACGCGTGCGGCTGGGACAGGGTCCCTGAGGGCCGGGGACGTGCCCCGGGTTTGGGTTTCCCGCAGCGGCGCCTCCTCTGGTGCTTGGGTAAGAGGTAAGACAAGAGTGGCTTGGAGGAGGAGGAAGAGGAGGAGGAGGTGAGGCAAAGCCAGCAGGGTCTGTGTCCCTGGGAGCGTGGGGTGGGCAGCCGCTTGGCTTGGATGGATGCTTCTCTCCTGGTGCCAACCACAGGACCCCAAAATCCGCGTCTCTCCTGGACAGCCGGGCTCCTTGCAAGGCTGGGGCAGAACCCTCGCGGTGTCCCAGTGCCGTGAGGCACAGACAGACCGATCCTCTCTGCTTCTCATTCAAACCACCTGCTCTGTCTGGGCCGAGGGCTCCAGAAGAAAAGATGCTCCCAGCTGTAAGAAGCCAAGCACGCCGGTCGGCAAATTCCCTAAAGGCGCAGCTGAGCCTCCTAGCAACCCCAGGGAGGAAAAGAAGCAAAAACCCCGTCTCAGTGGGTGAGATTCTCCCTCCTGCCCTCAGCTGAGTGTCAGTGCTGTGACAGCGCGGGGGAGGGCAGCCAGAGTCTGGGGGCAGCAACAGATGGGAACGGCTCTCTGCAGCTGCGAGCCAGAGCTGGGGCTGGTTTGCTGCAACTGGGGCTGAGCTGGGCTGCTCAGAGCATCCCCACAGCGTCCCTGTCCCTTGGAAAGGCCACAGGAAAGATACCTGCAGGAGCCAGCACAGTGAAAGTGCAGCCGTGGAGCTGGGAGTGGTGGGCTGTGGGATTGTCCTGTAAGTGCCACAGGAATGTGGTCACTCCTGCTCCCTGCGGGAAAGGTCCTGCGCTGGGGCACTGCCAGTCAAAATGACCCTCAGAAAATGGCCTTTTCTGCTGGGACTTGTGGTGAGGAGCAAGAGCTGCTGCTCTGGGAGATGTTGAGACAAGGGAAAGAAGGTCCTTCTGTCCCATATCAGATCTTCTCTGTAAAAGAGTCACAAAATCATAGAATAGCTTGAGTTGGAAGGGACCTTAAAGGTCTTCTAGTTCCAACTGCCTTTCCCAAGGGTCTTCTCTCAGCTACACATGGAAACTGTTCCCTGGCCAAAATTCCCAGGTCATACCCATGTCAGACAACCCCCCAAGACACTCCAAATCTTCTCTGAGGATCCTGGAGTCCTTATCATGTCTTTACTCAGTTCACCCATCACTAGCATGGGATAAAATGTAGACCCCAAATGATGTCCCATGAACATCACCTCCATAAGAACAAAACAACCAGCAGGCTGGGACCTGCTGCTTGCCTTCCTCAGCAAAATCCAGGGCAGCAACATGGTCCTGCTCCATGAGGCTTGAGCTCCGAGGCTCTGGCCAGGGGGGCTCAGCACCCTGGGGACAGCAGCTCAGAGCAGAAACCTGCTCCTGCATTTGGTGAGTCACTGTAGCTGTGGTTGTGGAATGGGATCTGGGGTCTGGTTTTGTCTGGCCAAGACTGGACAGAAATTATTTGTAGACACCCTGCAGCCAAGCCATGAGCATTCTGTGCAATCTCGCTTGGGACCACAATTTCCATGGGAATGTGGAAAGCTGGGGCTTCCCCACACCTTTGTCTACCTGCTCCATCTTTATTATGAATCTTTTCACCATCCTAAAGGGTGAAACCTCCTTGACTTGGCCTGTGATAACCCAACTTATAGAGGTGGGTTTGATGGTCTGGAGACCTGAGCTACACAGAAACCCTGACCCTTTTCCTTCAGGCCTCTGCAGTGCCTTTGGGCAAGCAAGAACCTTCAGTCATTAGAAAGGCTGGATTGAAATTAATTGCCCCAAAAGAGAAAAGCTTCACATCCCATCCCCAGACCCCCAGGCCTTTAGGATTTCTATGGGCAGCATGAAATTAGTAAATTGCTATTTGTGTGATTCCCTAGACCCTTGCCCATAGGACATTTTTGCTCTGTCATATAATGTAAACTGCAGGCTTTGGATATTCAGAGAATCATAAGTAACCAGAAGAAGGAAGGCGAAATGTAACCTCAGAGAGCTGCAGGCTCCCCAGAGCCTCTCTGGGAACATGGCACTCACAGGCAGAGCTGAGGCAACCACTGACCCCTCTTCAGCTGAGCACATCCATTTCCTCCCACTTGCTTACTGATGGGAAAAAAAGTCATTATTAACAGCCAAATTGGAATTTTTTAAAAAAAATATAATGAATGGATGGATTTCACGGCAAAAGAGATCTCTACTGGTTCTGGTCCTTGTTGCTCTTTGGTCCTCGTTTGTCTCCTTTATTTCAAGGTGACCCCAGTCAGGTGCAATTTGGGTATTTCTGTTACTGGCCAGCGCTGAATTTGATGGTTCCTCCGTGGACACGAATAATCATTCACACCAGAGAAACTGGGACAGACAACCCTCCCTGGAAACAGTTCCTGACAGCAGCACCAAGCTCGGGGCTGCTCCTTGCTCTGGCCACAGACAGGGAAAATGCTGGCTACACCCAGAACGCTGCACCTCCTCCCACCTTCAGACACAGAACTGTAGAGCATCTCCAGCTCGAAGGGACCCATCAAGACCATCAAGTGCAACTCCTTGCTCCTCACAGGACCACCTAGAGCTAAACCATGGACTGTGAGCACCAGCCAGGCATCTGAAATTGGGTAAAAAGAGTTTTGCTCTTGCTCTGAAGCTATCTTGTCCCCCAAAGTTCTTACCAGGTACTTTTGTTCCAGGTAGATCACTGTCTCACCCACCATCACATCCAGCACCTGCAGAAGGGAGACTTGAGATGTGAAGCTCAGGAGATGGAGGACTAACATCAAATCATGGAATTTTATGGGATTCTCTTGACCATGAGATGCTGCTGGAGAAACCTTGTTCAAAAGGCTGAAACCTCTCTCTGGACACCTCTCCCTGATTTTGTTTCAGAACAATTCAAAACAAAATCTGGAATGCCCTCAGCAGAGGCTCCAGAGAATGGCCAGAGGGACAAGCAGACCCTTAACCATTAACCATGATGTGCTGCTGCACTCCTGGTGTTTGCTCAGGTGCTGCAGCCACGGCAGACACGTGAATCATCTCTTTTTCTCTGTGATACGGTGGTGTCAGGGAAAAGGGAATAATGGAGTGGACACACACTGTAGAAGAGATCTCAGAATCACAGAATCATTTAGGCTGGAAAAGCCCTCTGAGATCATTGAGTACCACCATTGACCCAGCACTGACCATGTCCCCAAGTGCCACATCTACCTGGCTTTTAGTCCCTCCAGCGATGGGGACTCACCACTGCCCTGGGAAGACTGGTCCAGTGTTTTGTGAAGAGCAGCTGATGCCAGCCCTTGCTCTGGGCTGTGTCCCACCGCAGAGCAGCAGAGGCAGCTCCGGATGACCTGTGAACAGTGCAGGGTGACGGAGGTGGGAACGGACTCCAGGATGCTGCAGGAGGGGTTTTGTCCCAGAATGCAGATGTGGAGGGTGAAGAACAGCAGGAGGAGATACTGAAGGCAAGGGAGGCAGGTGGTGTTCTCTCATGAACTGCTCTCCCAGGTCCAGCCTTGCACTTGTGCATGTTAAACCTTCTGCCCTGGTTTCTGGATCCTGAAGGCCAGCAGGAGGGGGTTTCCAGGTTATCATCCTGGGCAGCTGGGCAGTCGGACAGTTCTCCAGCCGAACTAGAGGGGTGCTGCTGTGTTTTCCCAGAAATCATGAGAACAGTCTGGTAAGAGACTCATCTCTTGACCTTCAAGCAGCAGATTCCATCCCGGGTGCCCCACCGCTGCCACCCCCACCCTCCATCCCATTTGGCCTGGAGGTGCCTGGAAGAGGGTGGGGAGCTCTCTGGTTCATTGATCCCATCTCTCCAAGGCACAGGAGGCGCCTCGGCACCGTCAGCGTGGCCGGTTGTTATTGTCGCTGCTGATTTCTGTGCTCTCCTGCCTCTTTCTCCCTGACTGGTTTGGTGGCCCTGTCATTACCAGGTTTCTCCAGCTGCCTGTCAGGGTCCTACTGGCCTCAGCGTTGCCTCAGGCTCCTGGATAACAAATAAGGCACAGAAGAGTCCTTGGGCTTCCACGGCCTTAATTAGCTGGTGTCATTTTAGGGATGTGTGTCCTGCTGGAGACACAGACAGCTCAGGAGGCATCTTTAAATGCATCCAATTAGAGGGGGCTTCAGAGACAAGCAGGCAGCTCCTGAGCACAGGGGCTGCTGTAAGACCTCGTGTCCTCACTGGAGGCTGGAGGTGAGTTGTTCTCCCCCTGGCAAACACCAGTCTCTCCTCGGTGGGACCTGTCACTGCTGTGGCCCTGGTGGCATTCACAGTGTCCTGCCTGGTTTTCCTCCAAGAAACCTGCCAGCCAATCCTGTCGTACTCAAAGCTTGGGTGGATGTTGGCATAAAATCAGTCAGTGTTTGCTCCGGTTTTCAGCAGCCCTGGATCTCCAAAGGAGCTGCTGCCCGGTGTCTTTGGACACAGCACAACTCCCCTGTCCCTTCCCCACTGTCAGGTTCTGCTGTGTGTGACAGGCTGATGTGCCAATTCTCAGCATGACCACAGTCAAGGAGTTGGACTTGATGATCCTTGTCCTGAGTTGGTCCCTCCCAGCTCAGGATATTCTATGATTCTTCGACAATCTGTGGCTGAGGTGCAGCCCAAGGAGATCCTTTATTCCTAAGGATGGCTCCTTAGGAAGTCTAAGGAGGCACATTCATGGACACATGAATTCCTCTGCAGGCCGTGACTGAGGGGTGCCTCCACAAGCACCCCCTCACCACTCCAACGAGCTTGTGCCCAATGGGATCCATAGGGAGAAGCCACCCTGAGGTGCCACTGAGAGGCAGTGGCTTGGTGACTTCACACAGAACCTCCACTGGCATGGAAGTGACCTGAGTTACCTTGAAATCAAATGAGAGGCAAATGGAGTGAGGATGTGAATCACAGAACCACACAAAGGTTTGGGTGGGAAAGGACCTTTAAAGCCCACTCAGTTCCACCCCTCCCTGCAAGGGACAGGGTCACCTTCTGCTAGGCCAGACTCCTTCTAGCACCCTCCAACCTGGCCTTGAGCACTTCCAGGGATGGGGCAGCCACAGCTTCTCTGGGCACCCTGTGCCAGGGCTTCACCATCCTTATTGCAAAAAACTTATTTATATCCTACCTAAATCCCCCCTCTTTCAGTTTAAAACCATCACCCTTCATCCTATCACATCAGGCCCTGCTAAAAGGCTCATCTCTGTACCGTGAGTGTTATAGGATGTTTTCTGGGATGTATTTGTTCTTTAACATCTGCACACAGCTGTTTGCAAAGCCCTCATGGGGAACTCTGCATTCCAATCAACCATGAACGTCTCCAGCCAAACACGAACACGCTCAGACTGCCAGAGTCTTCCTGTACAAGGTGAGCTCATCCCTTCTCCCTGCCCACATCCTGGCTATGACAGGTCACCTCTGGCACCTGCCTTTCCCCCAGGGAGGTCCCTCGGCGTCCCCATCCTCCCCTCCTGCCCCAAGCCTCGCTGCTGCTCAGGTAGCAGCACCCACCACCATCCCTTCAGCCTCCACCTCAGCTCCCTCAGCCTCTTCAGCAGCAGGCAGCTGGGTCAATCCCCTCACCAGGGTTCAAAAATTATTAAATCGATTAAAATCTCATGGAAGCAGGTCCCCATCCTAGCCCCAGTCCCGGATGTGGTGCTGAGGACTCTGGGCTCTGCTGTGGCCGGGCTCAGTGGTGGAGGCTGCCCAGCTCTGGCCTCTCAAAGAGTTAACGCCGAGCAGCACCATTAATATTCTCACTGATAACCCCAAATACCAGCCCTGCACGGCTGTCGCTTTCATTAGCGCCGGGAAAATGAGCCCTTCAAAATAGGACAGGCGGCTGGGGGGGGGGCGTGGGGAGGAGGGCTCTGGGGCCAAACATGCGATTTTCCGTGCGATTGACGGATATTAAACCGCCTTCCAGTGACGTCAGGGGTCGCTTGGCTGATGGCGAAGGATTCCCCAGCCCCCTCGGCCCCGACCCCCCCCGGCCGTCCCCGGGTGGGTGCCCCCCGCCCCGGTGCCCCGCACCGGGTGCCGCGCTGGCCGTGGCCCCGAGCGCCGCGTTCGGGAGGTGTGCGGGCGGCTGTCACATCGCATCAGCTCCCGGCCCCGGCGCGGTGACTCGATTAAGGTCCTTTGCCGCAGAACCGGTTAAAGAGTCAGCGATTCACTCAACCGGCTGGGCAGAGCCAGGGGTGGCCGGGCACCGCCGGGCACGGGGACCTCCCGGGGATGGGGCAGGGCGGGGAGATGAGGGCTGGGGATTTTTCCTTTTCAGATGTGGAAGGGGAGCGAGAGCCCCGCTCGGTGTGTGGGAAAGTTCGTCTTCCACGTAACCTGTCGAGGAGGTGCAGTGCCCGCGGCACCTCAGACTTCCTAAATTTTGCTTTACCACGTGTATTCCCAACAAATCTGAGCCCTAAGGGCACTGGGAAAGGACGGCTCAGGCAGGGGCTGGATCCATTCTGCTCTCCACCGCAGCCTTCAAGGGGATCCCGGGGAAGTTGCCAGAGCATGGATTGGTTGTCTCCCAGTGTTTTGGCTGCAGTTGTCCAGCTCCTTTGGGATGCTGCTGTGGCCAGGGAGAGGGATCTGATGAGATGGGGAAACTGAGGCAGGGGCCAGGTGCTTGAGCACACATGCTGATGGATGGATGGGGTTTAGAGCTGGGGTTGTGCTGCTGTTGGCATCACAGGGAGCCACAGAAGGAGCTGCAGCAATGGGAAGCACAGCCTGTGGCTGGGCAGAGGCAGCTGGGGCAGTCTGGGAGGACCACACCAATTTGTGGCACCGTGTCCCCAACCAGGTCCCACGGTCTGTAATGAGAAACAAGTCTTGCAAGATGCAGAGTGTGTGCCAAAGCCCCTCAAAGAATCAGAACCGTTCAGAAGGGACCTCAAAGCCCATCTCATTCCACCCCCTGCCATGGGCAGGGACACCTTCCCCTATCCCAGGCTCCTCCAAACCCCATCCAACCTGGCCTTGGACAATTCCAGGGATCCAGGGGCAGCCACAACTTCATCCTTCTCTTCCTAAAAGAAGGCCCTGAAGCAGCTTATGTTCAAGCCAGGCATTAACTGGGAAATGAAGATCCACTTTGACCCATGCCCAGAGAGGGTGATGACCAAGACAAACCTTCCCCTTGACCCAGAGGCATCTCTGAGAGTACCAGGACCCAGTCATGATTCAAGGTTTCTGGTCTACACAGTCCTGGGGGACACTGCCATGGGTGCTTGTGCAGGGACTGTAGCAGAGCTCCATCCCGTTTTGTATGGACCTCCTGGTCCTGGGGCTCTCCAGGCACAGAGCTGCCCCCCTGCCAGGCCCCAGCCTGCTCCTGATGGGCAGAAGGGTGCCCTGGAGATGGGTGCCCCACTTTGTGCCCTGCACGTGCCAGGGTGACAGCACATTCCTCGGCCCATGGTGCTCCCCCTGCACGGCACCAGCTGCATCCCCACAGAGCCCCGGCACTCCTGGGACTGGAAGGGCCTCTGGAGATGTTCTGGTCCAACCCCCTGCTCACAGCCTGCCCCCTCCCTGACCTTTGGGGTGCCCTGTTCGGCTTGTCTTCTGATCTGCCCAAGCTGTCCCCAGAGGTCTCCTGGCACCCAGGCATGGGATCTAGCATGGGACAACCCCGGCAGCATCCTGTGAAGAGGGACAGGGATGTCCTCGCCCGGCTACAGCACAGCTGGGGGTCACTGGTGGAGAAGAGGCACTAACACCAAAGCCAGCAGCAGGGTGGCACAGCTGAGAGAAGAGGGGCTGTATCTCTCTCCCCACCTCTGCTGCTTTCAGGCCGATGTCCCTGGTGCTGGGAGGGACCAAACCCGGGGCCGAGGGAGCCAAATCCCAGTGTGTCACACACGTGTGGCCGGGGAGGCTGTGCCGGGCTCAGCCCTCGCCGCGGAGCAGGCGGCAGCCTGTGTGACAAGCCAGACCAGCATGGTGGATGGCAGTAATTATCGTGCCGCCCACAGCTGAAGGGGAGCATATGGTAAGGAAAAGGAAACTAACTTGTATTTTTCCGCACCCCCGGGCTCAGCCTTTCTGGGGCTGTCACAGTCGATTTGTGCTGCCTGAGCTGTTTCGCCCCGGCCGCCTCTGCATCCGGCAGCTCCCTCGCAGGCAGCGGCGGGGCTGGTGCTCGGCGCCCGCTGCTCCCGCAGCCCCCCGTGCCGGGGACGCGGCCGGCGGCTCCGCGGGGTGCGACAGCCACGGCCCCGCTCCCTGTCCCTGCTGGGACACGGCAGTGCCGGGGCGGCGGCGGGAGCTGGATGGGCCAGGGGTGCTGCCATGGATGCGTTTGGAGCCACGGGGTTGAAGGGGCACCTTGGGATGCAGAAGCCCTGAGGAACCCTGGACAGAGCCGGACACGCACCCCGGCAGGGGGCTGGATTTGGGGAGGTCTCTGCAGCAGCCCTGGGTGATCCATCAGCTCTGAGCTGTCTCTGCTTTCCAAACACACCAGGCTTTCCTGAAGATGGGTTATTCCCCACGGGAGCTCCAAGGCAGCCCCTAAAAGCCACCATAAGTCCTACACAGAGCCCTCCCTGAGCCACTGTGTGTGCCACAGGCAGCCATTTGTAGGGTCCTGCAATGGTTTGGGTTGGAAAGGACCTCAAAGATCATCCAGTCCCACCCCCTGCCATGGGCAGGGACGCCTTCCCCTATCCCAGGCTGCTCCAAGCCCCGTCCAACCTGGCCTGGGACACTTCCAGGGGCCCAGGGGCAGCCACAGCTGCTCTGGGCACCCTGTGCCAGGGCCTCCCCACGCTCACAGGGATGAATTTTTCCCTACTACCCAATCTAACCCTGCTCTCAGAGTGTCTCCATTGCACTGACACCCTGGCACGATGTGGTCTCTCAGGTGGCCTCTCAGGTGGCCCCAAGGTGGCCAGGATCTAGCTGAGAGGGAAAGCTGCTGCCTCACTCCATACTCTCTCCTGGTCAGTCCTCTGTCCAAATCCTCTTGCCAAAAGCAAGCCAGGAAGAGGTAGATGCAGCGGGCAGCTGTCCCTGTTGGAAGCACGGTGTTTTCTACACCAGTTCATGGCCAGTGGAGATTTCTTGGGTATGGGAAGAAGTGGGATCTCTCCATGGAGCTGCCAAGAGGCGTTGGGGTGGGCGAATCCTGATGATATTGGCGTTGTCATGACAAGGAGGGTCCAATGCTGGAACTGAGCTCGTTCAAGGGTCATGTTCCCCTCCGTGGCACAGCGCTGTGTAGGCACCACCTGGGCATCCTTGCCAGCATCACCACAGACTGGTTCATCTCCCAGTTGGGCATGGATTCACCCCTGGAAGGTAAACTTCCAGTTTTCATTGAGAAAGGGGACGTGGGAGTTTCCAGATCCTTTCCAGACCTGCTGCCAAGGGGCTCCTGGAAGAGGCTGGACCAGGACACTGTTTCTATGCAGTGGGATATAGAATCGGTTTTCTCACTATTGCTGGTGTCTCACTGGTACAGGGTAACATCTCGGGGGTCGGGTTTGGGTACAGAATCTCTGAAAACAGCACTGAGCCTTGTGGGAGGTGGGGACCAGGATCTGGCTGGTTTGAGACCTCAGAACTCTTCAGGATGAAACACCAAATCAGGTCACCCAGGCACCCTGCTTGACCCAAAGAGGGAGGATTTTGCAGGGGAGTCTCCTTCACCCTGGTGGTTGCTGGTCACAGGATGCAACACCAGCACCCCCAGCATCTGGGGGAGGTTATTTCTTTAGGAATAAACTCAATGAGCAGGAGAGCTCGGCCCCTCACAAAGCCCTCAGCAAACACCAATAGAAAGAGGGGACATGAGGAGAAGAGGGCTGCACCCCTGTGCCCTGGAGCTGCCCTTCCCACAGCCAGGGTCACCTTCCTGGGCTGGTTTCCAGCCCCTGGCAGCCACACAGCCTGGAGAGCAGGACTGGGGACAGCAGCCACCGATGGAGCTCCTTCCCCTGCTCCAGGAGGTGCCCGTCTCCATCCAGCTCCATCCTGGGCAAACCGGCTGCAGTGCCTGGATGCCAGAGGAGGGTGGCACGGGCAGAGGCTGCTGGTTTTTAGCACACGGCCCGGAGAGCCGCTGACCCCCGGGCACGGCGCGGGGCCCATCTGTCGCGCCAGCCTCTGGCCCAGGGACAGCTTGCACGCCATGGTCCTGAGCATTGCTCAACGCCGGGGCCGCGGCCCCCGGGCACGGCCAGCTCTGGATTCTCCCTCCACAGCCGGTGCCCCCAGCCCCTCCAGCAGTGCTGGGCCCCCCCATCTGACCAACATCCCAAGGATACAGATGGAGAAGTAAAAGGGGGCTGTGCAGCCCCTTGGCTCATCGATCACCCGGGGTGGAGGGATTATGATGTGCACAGAGAATGGGAGCATCAATTAGTTTCCCTCTAACGGCAGGAGGAGGATGGGGGCTCTTGAGGGGGTGGGGAGCATCCTGAAATGCAGAGCTGAATTCCCAGGCTGGAGGAGCCGAAGGATGCAGCCGGGGTGCAGGGAACTCTTTCCATGTCTATGTTCCCTCCTCGTGCTGGATCCCTTGGGTTTGCCTGTAGGACCCCAAAAGTGTAACCCCCCACCCCTGGACTCCCCACCTACTCCAAGAGGCCTTTTTTGGGGAAAATTTGGTTTGAGGGGAAAAAACACCAAACCCGAGCTTAACTCCGCCAGCCAGGGCTGAGTGAACGGGAGTGGTGGGGTGGGCTAGGAAGGAGAAGACCCCCGGGAAGCTGCGGCTCGGTGCCTCCTCCCCCTGCGGGTCTCTGACCTCCCGTTTGCCTGTCAAGAGTGAGCTCCGCCACCGAAACACCCCCTGTCAAATTAGTGAGTCAGAAGACGTAAGAGAGACCACCGCTGCTAATTTGTACATTAACTGGTTCTGACAGAAATATTTCACAAGTGAAAAAACAGAAAATGTGCCTCAAGACAATGTGCAACTTCCGTACCAGCAAACTTCTGCTTAACTGTGCGGTGCCCGAGGAGGGGGGACCCCCCGCCCCGCCGCGCCCCGCCGGGAGCAGCGGGATGGGTTTAGCCCCGGGAGATGCTCCTGGAAGGCTGGATCAGGCCCTGAGCCGTGGGTGTGGGGCGGGCGGCCGCAGATTCCCCAAAATGGGGGGGGGATGAGGGGGGTGAGGCGGGGAGGGCAAGGGATCCTGGCACCGTTCCCCATCGGGAAAAGGGAAAGGGACTGACAGGGTGGAAGGGGCTTGGTGAGAGCCCCCTCCTCTCCCCACGATAGAGGGGTGCTGCCCCTCCACAGCACCCCTCTATCACCCACCCTGCTTCCAGCAGCTGCCGACATCGGGGTCTGCTGCTTTTTGCCCCCAGCCCAGGATACGACCTGCTGGGGCTGTCCCCGTTGTCACCATGTGGGACAAGCGTGGGTCACAAGCTATGGCCACTCTGCCGGGAAAATCCAGGGGTGCAGGCAGCTGCCAGCTGTGCCCACGGGAGAGCAGCAGGGTGCAAACCCTCCCCGGGACCCACGGGAACCCTGAGCCACCGCAGCACCGCAGCTCCTTGTCGCCACAAGCGGTCCTGACCAAAGCCGGTGGCCAAAGCCGGTGGCCGAGCCCCTCTGCCGAGCCCCCGGGCAGCAGAACCCCATGGAGAGGAAGCAAGAACGAGGCGGCTGCCGGGGCTGCCTTGTGGCCCCTCACGGTGGCCTCACGCCCTGCCCGGGCCCGTCCCCCCCGCGCGGGGCTGGCACCGGTGCGTGTCGGGGCGCGGGTGGGAGCAGGTCCTCGGGCCAGCAGCATCGAGCACATGATCTGTTGTGGCAGGTTCCCTGCAGCCTGGAGCCAGCCCCGAGCGAGCGCTGGTGATGGCTTTAATTGCTTTCAGATTCGATAGCCCAGCCCGTGACAGCCCGGGCGACGCGGCCCCAGCTGTGCCGGCCCGGACCCTGCGCGGCCCCGCGCCCGCTGCCCTCGGATGGAGAGCCCGGGAGGAGGAGGAGAGGAGCCGTCCTGGGATGGGATCTTCCTCTTCATCCCGGGAAAGTCTTCTCCTTCCTCATGTGTGTCCGGGTGACCCCCTGAGCCTGGTCCCTGGGGAGACCCAGCCGAGGGACAGCGTGGCAGCCCAGGATGCCATGGCAGCCCTGATGTGAAGCCACCCGACCATGTGCCACCGTGACCCCCAGGTGAGCACCCCAGAGCAGCTCCACCCCCACCCTCAGGGTGCAGCTCTGCCCCATTCGGAGGTGGGGGGGATGTTGGAGGGCTCTGCTCCCCCATCAGAACTGGGGACGTGGGAGGTGGAGGGTCCGTGATGCCGCTGGGGCACAGGCTGGTCCTCTCTGTTGGCTGCTTGTGCCCTCCCAACCTGCAGGGCCCTGTCAGGGGACGGGGGACTGCTCTCTAGGTAGTCTGGGCCTGACCCAGATCTTGGGGGGTTTCTCCCCCATCCGAACGGGGAAGAAGCTGACCCCAAGCATCAGGCTCCCACCCCACGGGGTGGTGGCTGTGGGGGGTCAGCTGGGGATCTCCGGGGTGGGAGGATAAAGGGCTGCTCACCACCTACAGTGGCACCCGTGGGCTGGCCCTGACCCACTGGTGCCTGTGCCTACATCCTCCTCCTCCTCCTCTTTCCCGCTGGTGCCATGGTCCGAGGTACCTCCCCCGGCTCCAGCCCAGCCCAGTTGGGTGCAGGCAGCTGCAGGATCCCTGTTTCTCTGCCTGGCACTGGAGTGTGCGCGAGAGAAGCAGGATGAGCCCCCTGGCACCCAGAGCTCACCCACGCACGCAGCAAGGCGGAGGGTGCCAGCCCGAGCCTCCCTCCTGGCACACGGTGGCAGTGATGACCGTGCCATGTGTCCTTCCTGAGTGCGACCAGCCGGGAGCCCCGGCCCCAGCGGCGCCCGCTCCCTCCGGGGGTGCTGGGGTGGGGATGGGGCTGCCTGCAAGGAACCCCCGCCCGTGTGCCTGCAGGCTGGGCAGCAGCAGCAGCGGCTGGTGCCGGTGAAGGTGAAGGTGAAGGCTCCTCCGTGGCTCGTCAGCTCCTGGCAGAGCGCGGGACGCAGCGGAGGATGAGGAGGGGGCCGCTCGCATCCCGATCCATTATTGCGGGCAGCGCCGGCGGGCGCCCGGGGCAGGGGCTGCATTATTGACGAAGGGGAAGGCAGGCCGGGGCGCAGGCAGGGACCCTCCTGCAGGGCTCAGCCCCGGGCAAAGCACTTCGCCTGCGCCGCAGAGCCGCAGAGCTGCCAGGCCTGGCCCGGGGCAGCGGCCGCAGCCGCCGCAGCCACCCACCGCAGCCTGGTCCTGCGGCCGCAGAGCATCCCCCGTGCCCGGGCCGGTTCTGGGCTCAGGGCACCCATCGGCACCCCCGGGGAGGGTGATAGAGGTGGGCAACAACACCCTTGCGATGCTCACGCTGGCACTGGTGCTGCAGCTCTGCCCCCCTCAACCCAGTGCAGCGCTGGTGCTGCTCTTTTTTAAGCTTCACTCTGTCTCCAGGCGGAGATTTGTGGCGTAAAATGCACAATATGTTCTATCTGCCCTGTGGGAGCCATAAAATATTCACCAGCAGCTCCCATTATAGTCAGAGTGAATCACAGAGAGCGCTCGAGCCCTCGCTCCCTGACATGCCCCTTCCCCGAGCAGCCCCGGCACAGCCGCGGGGTCCCGGCGGTGCCAGGGCCTGAGGAGCGGCCAGAGCCCGGCCGGATCCCACGGCAAGGAGCCACATTCCCGCCTCTGCCCCCGGGAGATACTTCCCCAGGCTCAGCAGGTCAAGGGGTGGTGACCGTGCTGATGAGACGGTGACTGCCTTAGAGAATCCCAGACTGGTTTGGGATGGAAAGGGCATTGAAGTCCATCCCGTTCCACCCTCTGCCGTGGGCAGGGACACCTTCCACTGTCCCAGGCTGCTCCAAGCCCCGTTCAACCTGGCCTTGGACAATTCCAGGGATCCAGGGACAGCCACAGCTTCTCTGGACACCTGTGCCAGGGCCCTTCATGTTCACCTTCCCGAGCACCCTCCAGCGTGCCCAGGGAGGAGCAGCACCGGCCCTGCGGGTGGAGGGGACCAGCGGGACGGCAGCAGCAGTGGGGTGGGTTCACATGGCCCTGGCAGCCTGCCCTGCTCACGCCGTCCCACCAGATGAGCTGGGGTGTGGACATCCCTGGGGTGACTTGTGCTGTCATTTTTGCAGCCACAGCTGGGTGAGGTGTCACAGCCGTGCCAGGGCAGTGGGACAGCCCCTGCCTGCTCCCTGCCCCAGCTGTCACACCTGTGCCTCTGCTCCATCTCCCCTCCCCAGTGTCCTGCTGTCCATCCTTCCCTTCCATCCGTCCTTCCCTTGACCCGCTGCTCCCTCTGCCCATCCCCATCTCCCCATTTAGACCTCAGGCTTAAGACTGACAGAGCCAAGGGATGACAAATTTCCTGACGAAGCAACACCCTCCTCCAGAGCTGATGTGTCAAACACAATTCTATCTTTTGCCACACAATTATTTGTAATTATAAAGCAGTTAATGTTGCCTCAGCCCTCGGGAATTGGGCACAATTAGGGTTGGATTTCACCTCCACCCCTTCCACGGCTACACTGCAGCTCTCAGCCCGGTCCGTGATGCTGGGGGTGTTCTGGGGGCTCCCAAAGTGTCCAGACAGGATCATTGTCCTCCACTGATATCCACGTGCCTGCTCCTGCGAGATGGTGTCCCCTCCACCCACCAGCCCACGCGAGTGTCCCCGGCTGCACCGGGCACTGCCGTGCCAAGCTCCTGGCACAGCAGGATTTGCTCCCAGTGCGTCGTCAGGCACGGGGCTCTCCAGGACGTGGCTCCAGAGAGCCGTGGCCGTGGGAAGGCGGGACACGATCACCACTCGGGCCGGTCATCACGACAAGATCCACCACCAGGTCACTGAGATGTCCCAGAGTGTCCTTGGCACTGAGCAGCGCCGAGCGGGACGGGGGGACCCGTGGCGGCCCCACAACCCACCGGGATCGCCAGGAGGCGGCAGCGAGGGGCTGCACGGCCGCGAGGGTTAAACCCGGCTCCTCTCCCCGAACAGACTGAGGCAGAGGAAGGAGCGTGGCAGTGCCCTCCCCGCCAAAATTAACTCTCCATCTGTTTCTCCCCGGCTGAGGCTGATGGCTTGTGACAGGGCCTCCTGAATGCAAAGATGTTTCGCCCGGAAAAATCTATTACAAGTTGCTGTAAGAAAGACCGAAATCCCCTCCTTCTGTCTCTCCCTACTGGTCTCAAGGTGCCCGCCCCGGGCGAGAGCGGGCTGGCAGCCGGCCGCCTCCGCTCAGCCGGAAAGTTCTCCCCGCGCCAGGCGGCCTCGCCGCCGGACAAAGGGCACGGCAGGGAGCAGGGGTGCTGCCCTGGGTGCTGCGGCAATCAGAGCTGCTCCTGCATCCCCAGGCCGGGCACGGTGCCGGGGATGCAGCGGGCACGGCCATGGCGCTGCCCGGCATGGAGCGGGTGGGGAAACTGAGGCAGGAGGAGCGGGAGCGCATCCAGGCGGATGGTGGGTGCCCTCTCCCGGCCACGGCACAGCCCTGCTCGGCCCTGCGAGAGAACACCGTGCATTTTATGGGAATTTCTGGACTTTGCTTTTGTTTGGCTTTATTTCCGCTCCTTTCTGTGCCCCCGTGCCCCCAAGTGCAGCTAAACAACAACTTCGAATTCCCCTTTTTTTTGGTGCTCAGCTCTCCCTCCCAGCACACCACCGATTGTCACTGCTCCACGGAAATGCCTTCAAGACCCATTGCTTTGAGCCCCAAACCTGCCCCCTCATCCCTTTCATCTCTTCCACAGCAAAACCAGGCAGCTTCAGTAAAAAACAAAACTTTATTTGGTCCGTCAGAACCTGAGTTTGAAAACCACCCATGGATAATTCGTATCATACAGGGATTACTGATCTGATTTACAATTGATAAAATATCCTATGATTCTGAAGAGCTGGACAGTATTTACAGGGTTAAAAATATTCACAGCTCAGAAAGACAGAAAGAGAGGAGAAAAAAAAAAGTGAAGGACAAATCATCCCAAGGAGGAAGGAGCTGGAAAGAGAGAAAACGGAACAACAAATAAAAATACGGACAGAGCTTGGCTCAGCAGCCCCGGCTGGGGGGGCTGGGAGGGTGCCAGGGCAGCCCACCCCCCTGCCACCCCTCAATCCCTGGGGGACACAGAGGGACAGGCTGGGCAGAGCCCCCCACACCCCCTGCCCAGCCCAGCCGCTGGTGCAGGGTTTGGGGTGCAGGATTTGGGGTTCTAGACCCCCCAGCACAGTCCCTGCCAGAACAGGGTCCAGTATTGCCCATCACCCCCCTCAGCTGAAGGTCCACACAGCTCAGGAAGGAGAGGGCACACAGGGGGACCCCCAAAACACACACACACACACACACACACACACACACACACACATCGAGTCGGAGAGCCACGATGCCCTGAAAACGTGGGGTGCAGCTCCCCCCAGGATCAGCCCCCACCTCGGAGCACCCACGGGGCCAGCAGCACCCCGAGGTGCAGCCCTCGCCTTGTGCTCACTGCCTCCTGCAGCACTCGGGCTCTGGAGGAGGGGGCTCTCCCCTTCCCCCCAAAACCTGCCCTCCCCAGCACACGGACTCGTGGTAACTCCAGGGAACTGCTCCCCGAGCCCGGGTCTGTACCTGCTGCCCCCCCTTCCTCCATGGGGCACGGGGGGGCCCACAGGGCAGTGCCCGGGGGGCTGAGCCCAGCTCGGGCCATGGCTTCTCTGCAGGCACTGCTCCCCCCGGCCGCCTTTGCATAGTGACACTTGTGTGACAGGGTGAGCGGGCCCGGGGCCGCAGCCCCCGCGAGCAGCACCCCGAGGCCTCGCTCCCCACCTGGAGCTGAGGAGGAGGTGCTGAAACCTCTGAGTTTCACCCCAATTACAGCGAAAACCCCTCAGCAGCAGCTTTCTGCAACAACCCTGTGCCCTCTCCCCCGCTCCAGCCCTGGCACCTGGGATGGGTGGGGTAGGTGGGGGGTCCCCGGCATGGGTGGCACCATGGCAGCATGACCCTGGCACCCCCCGGCCTGACCTCAGCGCCACGCTGGTCCTGGCAGCAGACAAAGGGGGCAACGAGACAGCGGGAAGGGCCTGGGGACAGACGGAGGGTCACACAGACGGACAGACATCAGAGGTATATTCTTCTTTTTGCAGCGCCAGCACCCTGGCGCCGCGGGAAGGGGCAGAGTCCTGAGCGTGGTGCCTGGGAAGGGCCTTGACAGCAACCTCCAGCCCCTCCCTCTCCCACAGCCCCTGGGGCGGGCAGAGGGCACCGGGCCCAGCGCAGGTATGGGGCAGGTGGGATCCTGAGATGGCCCCGTGCCCCCAACCGCTCCTCGTAAAGTGCGTGGGGGCAGCAGTGCCAGGGCGGGGGGCAGCGGGCAGGGCTGGTGCTGGCCCTGAGAACTCGCCCCGGCCCCGTGGTGTGGGGCAAAGTGCTGGGGGTGCCAGTCCGGCTCTGCCCCACGGCTCAGCGCTGGCGGCTCGGGGGGCACCCCGGGCCAGAGGCTCGGTGACAGGAACGGGCAGCGGGGCGGGGAAGGGGAGGCGCTTCGTCATAGGGGCCGGGGGCCGTGCAGCCCGGCGACCTCGGGCGTGAGCAGCGGGTTGTGGGTGCCCTTCGTCAGCATCCAGTCATTGAGGAAGGCCTGGGTGGCTTTGCGGTGCGCCAGGCGGTGCGTGATGGAGAAGCCAGCATTACCCTCCAGCTGGGACAGGATCACCAACACCTGCCTGTGGAGGGAGCCACGTGCTCAGGGCAGCAGCCTCCAGCCCGGCCATCCCTGACCTCTGCCTCACAATCCCATCTCTGCCCCAGGAATCCCACCAGTGCCCCGGCAATCCCACCTCCGTCCTGGCAATCCCACCAGTGCCCCGGCAATCCCACCTCCGTCCTGGCAATCCCACCAGTGCCCCGGCAATCCCACCTCCATCCTGGCAATCCCACCAGTGCCTCGGCAATCCCACCTCTGTCCTGACAATCCCCCCTCTGTCCTGGCAATCCCCCCTCTGTCCTGACAATCCCATCTCTACCCTGACAATCCCACCTCTGCCTCGACAATCCCACCTCTGCCTCGACAATCCCACCTCCGCCATGGCAATCCCACCCTGTCCATGCCCCCCTGCCAGCCCCTCTGCCTCACTCCCAGCCTCCTGCCAGCCCTGTGGCAGCCCCCAAAACCCACCCCTGCCTACCCCGGACCTGTGCAGGGGTGGGACGCTGTCCTGTGTCTTGAGGCTGCCGCGTGTGGACACCACGTTGAAGCTGTCGGTGCAGTCGCACTGCACGTGCAGGTAGGACTTGGGGTGCCGGTTCTCCACCACCACGATGAGCCCCGCCCAGCCGTGGGTCAGGTAGTAGCAGGTCATCCCCTCACGGCCCTGGGGCAGACAGCAGGGAAAGGGATGAAGCCTCTGGGCACCCCCGGCCCCAAATCAAAAGCCCTGCACTGGCATCTTCCACTCTAGCCAAGGGCTGCCCATCTGCTGGGGTGCCCCACGCTGCCCCAGGGAGCAAAGGGGGTGGGGATCCAGGGGTGGCAGCCAGAGCCGCCCAACCCCTGCCTGACCGAGGACACCACAGGCCCAGGCTCCCTCTGGCAGCATCACCCCCCTCCCCACTGCAGCCCCTGCCCTGTGCCCCCCACCCACCTCGTGGCGCTCGCCCTTGTTCTCGGTCAGCAGGATGATGGCATCTGCCAGTGTTGTGGGCTGTGCCTCCACCTGCTCCACCATCACCAGGCGGGAGCTGTAGATGGCCAGGATGTAGCTGGAATAATCAGTGGCTGGTCGGCTGCTGGTGGGACTGGAAGCTGCAGAGACACCCGGAGGAAGGGGGATCAGGGAGACTGTCACCAAGCCCACAGTGACAGTCCCCGGGAGCACAGTGCTCCTGAGCTGATGCATGCGCAACATGCAACCTCCACCCTCAGGAAGGTCCCCATGATGAGGACCAAAGGCTTTGGCACCTCTCCCTCCCCCAGGGCCCCTCCATGCCCTCACCCTGGGCAGCAGGGCCAGCCAGGGCAGCGCTCCAGTGGTTGAAGGCACAGCACACGACGGCGTATTCGCCTGGCTCCAGCATCACGTCGCAGTTGACGAACTTCTTGACGGCTCGTTTGCTGTGGGCCATCAGCCGGCCCAGGCTCAGCTTGTTCCCACTGGTGAAGGTGGCCCGGAAAACCATGATGCACAGGTCCAGCAAGTGGCTGTCCACTGTGTCCGACCTCCTGGGTCAGGAAGGAAGGGTCACACGTCACCCAGGACACAGGCAGCAGATCCAGGGAAGAACTATCCCACTGCCCCAGATATCCAGCCCCGGGAGCAGCCCTGCATTCAGGGGTTGGTTTCCAGCTAAACATGAGCAGTTCCCAAGATCTGGAGAGATGGTGATGGGGGCCCATCTCTGAGCTCTGTGACCCCGGGGGATGCCATGTGGTGAGAGACCAATGTGTTTGGATTTCTTCTTGGCCCACAGAATCACAGAGCTGTGGAATCATTAATGTTGGGAAAGTCCTCTAAGATCATCGAGTCCAACCGTTCCCCCAGCACTGCCAAGTCACCACTAAACCATGTCCCCACATCCATAAGGCTTTCAAATCCTTCCACGGATGGGGGCTCCACCACTGCCCTGGGCAGCTGTGCCAGTGCCTGACCACCCTTCCAGGGAAAAAATTTTCCCAATCTCCAACCTAAACCTCCCATGGTGCAACTTGAGGCCGTTTCCCCTTGTCCTGCCTGAAAGCAGAGCCTGACCCCTCCCCCGGCTGCCCCCTCCTGTCAGGGAGTCGTGCAGAGCCACAAGGTCCCCCCTGAGCCTCCTTTTCTCCAGGCTGAGCCCCCCCAGTTTCGCTGCCCTGCCCAGCTCACCTGCTGCCCTCCTGGAAGAGGGCAAACTCCAGGGCTGCGCGCTCCAACACCGTCAGCGACGTCACCGTCACCGGCCCGTTGGCCTTGTTGGGGAACATGCCCTGCACACGCACCTCGTGCCAGTCCGAATGGAGCTTGCAGATATCCACAGAGTCAAAATACCTGTGGGGAAGCTGGGCTCAGTCCCAATGGGGCACGCTGGATGCTGCAGGACACCCACATTCCCTAGGGATGACCGGTCCCACCTCCCCCATTGTGACCCTGTGTCCCGTTTTCTGTCCCTGCCCTGTTCTCCACCCCACAGCTCTGCCTCTGGCAGTGCCATACTTGATGAAGTCGCTGTACTCCATCCAGAAGACGCCCTCACTGCTGCCATGGGGCATCAGGTCGTGGCGCAGGGGGAGCGGCCAGTGCGGCCACTCGTCCGACCAGCTGCCGTTCCAGGAGAAGCGGCCCCAGGGGTTCCGGAGACGCAGTAACCTGGGGGAAGGGGAAAAGTGTCAGAGACCCAGGAGGGAGGGGAGACCCAGGCAGCCCCCCACAAAGGACACCCCATCATTCCTGCCTTCCCAGAACTAATGTGTGTCCCCAGATGTCCCTGTCCTGCAGCTCTGGACCTGCTGCTGCTCCCTCTGCCCTTCCCTGCCCAAAGGGGCTCAGCTGGGTGCTGTGGGGAAAGGCTCAGCAGGGCAGAGGCTGCCGAGAGTGACATGGCTGAAAATACAGCATCCTACAGCAGCTCAGCTGTCAGGGTGGCACCAATTTCTATCCCCCCTCCATCCAAAGGTGAGCAGGATGCTCTGAGCACCTCACTGAAGTGAGAGAGCAACTCCATCCTGTGTGTCTTGTAAACTAGGTGAAACATTCTACCCCTGGACATGGAGCCAGCAGCAGGCAAGGACAGCTTCTATGACAACAGCATTTATGTGACACTCTAGTATGGTGTCATCCTTGCTGGCCATGAGGATGGGACACCAGAGTCCCCAGGGTCCTGTCCACCATGCCCTCAGTTGTCCATCCCCAGGGTTTCTGCTGGGACTGCTGGCAGGAGCAGCTGCTGTGCCACGGCAGGCTCCAGCCCGAGCTCACCTGAAGCCCTGCACATCCCGCACGTCCAGGATGGAGTAGGCGTGCCGGGGCCGGAGCCCCATGCTCTCGTAGGCCACGTCATCCACCTTCATGTTGCCTCCGCCACAGGACGCGCCCATGAGGAACCTGCACAGGGACAGCAAACCCTCGGGGTCCTGCCAGGCCTGGCATGGGGGGAAGCTCGTCCCTGCATGGGACAGCTTCCCCCCAGGAGGCTGCTGGATGCTCCCTCTCTGCAACAACACAGTTGGGATCAACACCACTCCCCAGGCAGTGGCCAGCCCCTCTGGCCAGAGCTCCCTCTCCTTGCCCACAGGCACGCCAAGCCCAGGCTCCAAGGAGAGCTGCTCTGCACTGGGGAGCTTTGCCCAAACCTCCCCCAATTTCTGCCAGGCCCTGGGGTCTTGCCCACTTCTGCTGGCTGGCAGAAAGTCACAGAGAAGGCAGGTGGTCTATCAGCTAGACAAGTTGGCAGGGGTGAGGACACTATTTGGGGCAGGAGGTCTGCACCAGTCAGGGGGACACCATGTGCTGGGAGCTATCCATCCATGTGGCCCCATACCCCAGCCTTCAGCCAACCCAGCTGCCCTCCTGGCAGAG
The DNA here is from genome assembly GCF_020740725.1 of Corvus hawaiiensis. NCBI lineage: Eukaryota > Metazoa > Chordata > Aves > Passeriformes > Corvidae > Corvus > Corvus hawaiiensis. The sequence continues at coordinate 15,345,730 of NC_063228.1, read as the reverse complement.
TGATGAGCAGGGGGTCTCTGCTTTGGCTGTGCCCCCTCTAGACTGGCACTAGCAAAGATGTCACATATGGGTGGGGGACATGTGCAGGGTCAAGCATTCACACAACAAAAAAGCTCAAAGCAAAGCAAGTGGGCTCAGTGCCACTTCCTAACTCCTGCAAGACAGCAGCAACGTGCAGGGGAAGTTCACCAGGCTCTTAATTTTGTATGAGAATTACTCACAGGAGAAATAATTTCTTAGAGCTTCGAGTGGGAGCTCCACCAATGCTCCAGATGAGTGGCAAGGGTGGAGGACTCTGCCCCCGCTAATGCAGTAACCCCTCTCCTGAGCCTCCAAAGACAAGAATGTTCCCCTCACCCCCCTCTCCAGTGTCCCTGCTCCTGCCTCGTCTTACCCAGCCTCCTTAGAACTCAGCATTTTGGCCCAGATGAGGTCAGTGTCAATGGACTCCTCGCGAGGGTTAGTGGAGCTGACCTGCAGCATCAGGCTCTCGCAGGGGGCCCCCGTGAGCGTGGCCAGGCCTTCGATGGCACGCCCGGCCTGGAGGGCGAAGTACGAACCGTGCAGCTTGGCCAGCGCCTTCTCGATGAGGGCCACCCACAGCTGCTTCCTCTGGGCCTGCAGAGAGAGGGAGGGACACATCACCACCCTGGGCAGCAGGTGGGAAAGCCCCTCACACCCACCCCTGCCAGCCTTCCTGGGGCTGGAGAGGCAGGAGTAGCAAGGCCATGCCAGGGGTTTGTCACCTTGGCCATGGGTGATTTGTTCGCTCTCTGCTCAGTTTTGTTTGCACAGTTTAATTCCCCTTGGGAAAAAGTCCTGGAAGAGGCCTGGATGCTGACAGAGCTGCGCCCTGGGGTGCCCAGCAGGGTGGGCACTCAGCCTGAGCCCCTTCTGTCCACTTCAACCTGGACCAAGGCTTCCAGGGCTCCAGGAGTGTTTGGACAATGCTCTCAGGCATTGTCCACAGGGTGGGATTGCTGGGGTGTCCTGTGCAGGGCCAGGAGCTGGACTCATGATCCTTGTGGGTCCCTTCCCAGTGAGGACATTCTAGGATTCTGTGATGTGGAGCACATCTGGAACAGCTGCCTTTAACTCACACACCTCTGCAAACCCAAACCAACACCCCTCTGGCAGAGGAGGTTGCCCAGAGCGCACACAGACATGGGACTGACTGGATGTCACCCAGGGAACACAGACACTGCTTCAAGGACAAGCTCCAAAAACTTGGACCAGCAAAGTCCTCTACTCCAGCACAGGGAACAACTACAAGGCCTAATTACAAGATGCAAGTTTTTTCCCAGCAAATGGGGTTTGGTATCCGGTGCTTGGAGAGCAGCAGGGAAAATCACTGGTACATTGTGACTGTTGTGACTCACAGGTGGCAGCCAAGAGCTGGCAGAGGAAAGGAGGGCAGTGAAGATTTCCTTCTGATGGATAAAGAGAGCTTATAAGTGCTTTTTGCTGGTTTTTGGGTCCTTCACTCAACAAAATCCATGTTGTTTATTTCTGCCTGAGCCACAGCCAGGGAGCTCAGATAGGAGCCTGATTTTCTTTTATTTTTAAAACTCTGTTTTTCCTTTTTTATCCCCCACATCCAGCTCCCACAGCTGAACACTCTGCAGAAAAATCTCATCACGATTCAGATGCCCCTGGAAACAGAGGCAAAGCAAGTCCAGCTCATGTGAAAACCTCCAATCTTAAAAAAACCCCAAAAGCAGACTTGAAATTCATGAAAGATGGATGAAAAAGGTAAAAACCAAGACAGGTAAATCTTATGCTGAAATAAAGAAATGCGTCTGTATCCTCTGTCTACTGAGAGGCAGAATGTAGACACAAACTCCTTCTTCTTCCCTTCTCCAAAGTTTGAGTCCTGTCCTGACATGGCTGTGTGTCAAAATGCAGAGGACTGCATTTGCAGAACGAAATCCAAGCCAGCAGTCCCAGTGCCTGTCTCCTCCTGACAGTGGTACTTTGTTTTCTTTGGCAGATTTTGCCGCCTGAGTTTCAATAGAGACGTTCTCAGTCTCCTTCATGGACATGATCCCAGCAAGTGCCCCTGGGCCTGGCAGGCAGGGCAGGGCAGGGCACAGCAACGTCCTGGAGGGGCTGAGGGAGCTCCACTGATCCGAGCAGATGCCACCCCAGTGTGCTCAGAGCAACTGGGCACTGGCTCGGAACAGGCTGCTCCATGTGCCATCCCCTCCCTCTCCACAGTCCCTCCCTGGCAAAGCCAAGCTGCCAGACCTCCCCTCAGAGGAAGGAAACAGCTTTCCCTCAGTCCCTTGCAGTGCAAAGCACAGGTTAAAATGTTTTCCTTTTATGTGAAGAGTAAGGGTGGCTTTCCCTGCAAGTGAAGTGGCTGTGGTGCAACTGTAAATGAAACTTCTTCATTGCAAGCCTGGAAAATGCCAAAAGGGGCCTAAGTAGATGGGTATTATGGCCTCAAAGAGTTCAGCTGTCTTGAGGACACAGCAAAGAGCAGTGTCCTCAGCTGCAAACAGGGTGCAGTCAGTGCTGGATCTTGCATTTGTGTTACAGCATCCACCAGCAGCTTCAGGCTTGAGGCAGAGCAGCTGGGAAGCACCCGGTGGGAAGGACCTGGGAGTGCTGCTGGGCAGCAGCCCAACATGAGCCAGATGTGCCCAGGTGGGCAAGAAGGTCAATGGCGCCTGGCACGACAAGAAGGACATTGAGGGGCTGGAGCGTGTCCAGGGAAGGGAAGGGAGCTGGGGAAGAGGCTGGAGCCCCAGGAGCGGCTGAGGGAGCTGGGAAAGGGGCTCAGCCTGGAGCAAAGGAGGCTCAGGGGCGACCTTGTGGCTCTGCACAAGTCCCTGACAGGAGGGGGCAGCCTGGGGGGGGTCGGGCTCTGCTGCCAGGGAACAGGGACAGGAGGAGAGGGAACGGCCTCAGGCTGGGCCAGGGGAGGTTTAGACTGGATATTGAGGAAAATTCCTTCATGGGAAGTGTGGTCAGGCATTGGAATGGCTGCCCAGGGCAGTGGTGGAGTCACCATCCCTGGAAATGTTCAAAAAACGAGTCAACGTGGTGCTCTGTGGCATGGGTTAGTGGGCATGGGGGCATTTGATCAGTGGTTGGACTTGATGATCTTTGGGGCCTTTTCCAGCCTTAATGACTCTATGACTCTAAATGCAGCACGAAGTAGGGGCCTCACATGAACCCCAGCAGTACCTCTTCCCACTGTCTCTCCTGGGAGAGCCTGGGGTGAGCCTCCCTGACCCCTGGAGCACTGCCCACCCTGTTCCCCCCCTTGGCACCGACCTGGGAGAAGAGCAGGTACCCGCACTCGTCGCAGGGCAGCATGTCATCCACCAGCACTGTGGTCCACGTGCCGTCCTTGCACAGCCGCACCTGGTAGGCACCCTCGGGGCACAGGGTCCTGGTGATCATCACCCTCTCCACCAGCTCCGGCCGCTCGGCCAGCACGGCCAGGGCACTCAGGAACCTGCCGGGCAGGCGGGGCGGCCTCAGCGGGGCACGGGCAGGCAGCGCGAGCTGCCCGGCCACGCAGCGCTGGGAGGGGGTGAGGCAGAGCATGGGCTACAGCCTGGGGGCACAAATGGGTTTGAGTAGGGCTGAGGGGGCCGAGCTGGAGCTGGAGAAGAGGGGGGGGGGAAGAGGGAAGGGGAGGGAAGGTGTCAGCCCGGCTCACTCGCCCTTACCAGCAGTTTCCCAGCAGTCCCTGCAGGATGTCCGAGGGCCGGGGTGTGCGGAACACTGACCACTTCACTGACCGGTCCTTGAAGATGCTGCAGTTGATCTCGTGGGGCCGCAGCCACTGCTTCACCCGCTGCTGCACGCTGTCACCTTCCGGGAACCCCACGGACTTGGGCCCAGGGGGGAAACTGTCGTCTACAAAATTGACTTTGTTCTGTGAGAGCAAAAGGTAAGGAGAGCATCACTTGGAGCTACTTGGGACTGGAGGGCCTGGAGAGCCTTCCAGTGTCTCCCTGAGAAAGAGCAGAGCCCCTGGCCCTCCTGCTTGGCCCAGGCAGTCCCTTGCCAGCCCTGCAGGGGGGCAGGACTGGGCTGGTGTCTGCTGGCAGCAGCAGAGATGCTTTCTGGGCTTCGGGTCCAGCATTCAGCCTTGCCTCGGGCTCACCTCTCCAGCCCCAAGCTCCGGGCTGTGACTCCAATCTGCCTTTTTCTGTTTCACAGGAGCCTCCCCGGGCAGGGACCGTCTCACACTTTGTGCTGGTGCTAAAAGCTGGGCTGTGGGGGGCCTCGGCTGCCTCCAAAAGCAGCAAAGCCTGCAAACAGCAAGGCTGCGAGGAGCCACCTGGCACACAAACACTCCTCAACCCGAGCCTTGTCCCTGCCCCGGAGGGGACACGCTGGGCTTGGCAGCCCTGTGCCACCTCCCAGGCACATCCATGGGGAATGGGAGGGGCAGCTTTTGCAATTGCATTCAGTCACACCACAAGCAGGCAAGCAATTCCAGAGTGAGGGTATCCCACATCCCAGCCCTCCTGCAATAGCTGCTGCGTAATAAATAAATAAATAGGATGGGTGGAAGGGCAGGTAATCCCACAGGCAATAACCACATGGATGGAAGCACAGAACTTCACCAAGTGGAGAAGTGGTGGCTTTTTCAGTCTAACACGGGGTGAAATGAGAACAGGTGTTTCTTTGTTATTGTTAATTAAATGAAATTAAATTCTTTCAGCAAAAGCTGGCTCTGATTTAAATTAGCTTTGTGCACACCGAACTAGTAGTTGACCTCCTCTTTTGTGGCAATCCTACGTGAATGCTTCCTTTGCGGTACCTCAATTAGCACCTCCAGCTCCTCTTTTGCAGGAGGGTGTTTTGCAGCTAATAGCTGTCCTGCTCTCTCAGGGGAGCGTCTGCCCCGTGCAGCTGAGGAGCAGCCACCGTTCCAGCAGCTCAGTCACATCCCGGCTGGGGACTGGGATGTGACCCATCCTGGGCTCTGCAGGAACCTGCTGTGCAGGGCCATGAGGACACGAGGGATGGCATTCTCCCCCTCTGCTCTGCCCTTGTGAGACCCCACTTTTGTCCAGCTCTGGAGGACTCAGCACAAGAAAGATGTGGATCTTTTAGAATATGTCCAGAGGAGGCCATGGAGATCCAGCTCCCAGGGCTGGAGCCCCTCTGCTCTGGAGCCAGGCTGGGAGAGCTGGGGGTGCTCACCTGGACAAGAGAAGGCTCCAGGGAGAGCTCAGAGCCCCTTCCAGGGCCTAAAGCGGGCTTATAAATAAAAGGCAAAGCAATTTTTCCCATGGACAAATAGTGATGGGACAAGGGGAAAGTTTTAAACAGGAGAAATTTGGATTGGATATTGGGGGAAAATTCTTCCCTGTGAGGGTGGGGAGGCCCGGGCCCAGGCTGCCCAGGGAAGCTGTGGCTGCCCCATCTGTGGAAGTGTTCCAGGCCAGGCTGGATGGGGTTTGAAATAATCTGGTCTGGTGGAAGGTGAGGTGGGTTGGCAGGGCTGGAATGAGATGAGCTTTAAGGTCCCCTCCAACTCAAACCATTCTGATTCCATGATTGCAGTGGAAGAGGTCAGCTCTGCACTGCTCCCCGACAGAAGAGAAAGGGTAAAGCTAAAATAGGGACCACACACTGAGTTGTAAAAGGCATCCCTGGAATAGCAGAGAAAGGAAAACCCACAGCAGGAGCTCGAGCAGAAATGCTGGCAGGGAGCAGCAAGAGGGGCTGCTCCACATGACGTGGGGCAGGGGGACAACAGACGGAGGAGAACTTGGCCAGCCTGACTCCTCCAGGGGAAGGCTGAACAGCCTGGGAAACACTCGGACAGCAGGGAGCTTGGAGGCTGCCTCACACGGCAGCCTGAACAGGAGCACTGGGAGGGACACCGGGAGCGGAGCGAGCACAGGGGCGGGAGCAGCACTGTCCCTGCACTGCTGCCAGGCCTAACCTCACACCTGAACAGTGTCGGAGCACAGCCGAGGTTCGGCTGTAGGGGGATTTCTGGGGAGATGGCCCATGCTGATCTAACAGCCCTTTATGGGTGGGTTAAGGAGCACAACAGGCTCAGCCAAGGCTCTGACCAAGCACTGTGGCACGGGGCAGGCAGGCTCCCCTTCCTGGCAGTGCCACGCTGCTAATTCAGCCTGGCCATCGTCATGATTCATCCTTCAGGCCTGATTCCTGATGTAACAGATGTTCCCTGCCTACAAAAGAGGCTATTCATTTGCCTAAAAGATGGGGATAAGCAGAATCTGGGTCTCTGCTATAAAGACACCCACGCCTGTTAGGAAGGACACGCAGTAATTTAAAAAAACCGCAACCCCAAAACAGGATCGTTCTCAGAGCTTCCCCTCCGAGCCAAACATCTCTGTTCCCTGGACTGTGCACTGGAGGCACAGAAATGGACACACTCCTCAGACCGGGCAGGAAAAGCCTTGTCTGTACGTCAAAATGGGACTGCAACTCCCTTTCCATCTGGTCCAGAAGAGCTGGAGGCTTCCCCCAGAAGGAGGCCAGAGAAAGCAGCATTCACAGGAGCTTTTAATGCCATAAAGGGAATAAAAATGAGGCCATCAGAGTGGTGTTTGAGGCTGAAACCCAACTGACTGAACCAGATACTTCACAGTGGGAAGGTGGGTGCTGGCACGTATTCCTGAGACCTTCAACTAGAGCCAGGCTACAGCTCCAGCTCAGCTGGCCTGCCCAGAACAGGAGGGGCCATTTGTGCTGCACCTCTGCATTTTGCAACACCCAAACCAAGAACGCCAAGGCCCAGCTCATGGTTCTGAAACACCTGCAGTTGCTGGCAGTGGCAGCAGTTCCTCTGCCTGCACTCTCATCCTGAGCCTCTGCCTGTTGCCTCCACAGACAGCAGTGCCACCAGCAAACCTGGACACACTCTCCCCGCCTTTCCCACCACTAGACACTGGAAGGAGATGGACTGACCACCTACGGGTGTTCCCTTCATCCCAGAAGTTCTCTCTCCTTGATTTAAAACACCACTGGGTTTCAGAGTTAACAGCTTTAGCACTAGGTTTTAGACTTCATCACCCTTGCACCGGCAGTGGGCTGTATGAGCTGTCTTCACCCTGGAGATTATTCTGCACCAAAACACGACATTTCAGTGTTAACAACCAGCATCCAGCTGCTGCAAGGGAAGATCCTTGGAACGCAAGGCATGGGAGGTGCTGCCCCAGAGCTATGGGGGAGGCAGAAAGGGAAGCCAGGAACAAGCAAGCACTCACCTCCCGGCAGAAGGTCACGATGTTTTCCCACAGGGCTTTGGCCTCGCCCTCATCCGTTTGCCTCCTCTTCTCCACGTGCATGCTCTCCCTCCTCTTGAGGGGCTTGAGGCCCTTGCGCTGGGCCACGTACTGCTGGGGCGTGTGGCAGGCGCCGCAGTGCTTGGCCTTCACCTCGTTCAGCAGAGTGCAGGCAGGACAGGCCCACTGGCCTGGCCTCTCCTGCCCGCTGGGCAGCGGGGCCGGGAAGAGCCGGGCCACCTTGCGCGCGGACGGGGCCTTGGTGCCGCAGGAGCAGCCGGCCCTGTCGCAGGCGCCACAGTCGGGGCAGCGCGGGGCCGGCTCGCCCGGCGCCCCGTGCTCCTGGAAGCCGTGCAGCTTGGAGGAGCCGCACACCTTGCACTTCTGGGCCTGCGTGGGGTTCTTGAGGGTGCACTTGGAACAGGACCAGGTGGTGAAGTCAGGGCTGGAGGGGCTGCACGGGGTGAACCGCACTGAGTCCCCCACCAGGTTGATGGTGTCGCTGCCTTTTTGGGTGCTGCAAACCTCGCACTTGCCGGCCCCGGCGGAGTTGAGCAGGGAGCAGGAGCTGCACTTCCAGTGGGACGGACTGACCTCCATCTCCTCCTCCAGCACGCTCAGCCGTTTGTTGGACAGCAGGTCGGGGAAGCGCGCGGCAGGGGCAGCCCTGGCCTGGCCTTGGGGAGAGCCCTTCTGCCCCGCGGCGCCCGCAGCCGCAGGCTGGGAGCCTTCGGGGCCCGGCATCTGCAGCTGTGGGGGCACCTCCCGCCGGCTTCGGGGCACAGGGTTGTTCTGGAGCCCTGGGGAGAAGGGGCTGAAGGCTGGTATCTTCTGGGCCTCTTGTTCCATAGCCACCGGGCCCTGGGTGGCCACGGCATCACCATCAGAGGTCTCTGCAGGGACTAAAGGCTGCGGGGTGGAGGGGGCCATGTGGAATCCGGCCGGGGTGATGACTTCAGGGACGACCAGCGCCTCTGGTGGGATCTTGGGCAGGGAGAGCTTGCGTGGGCCACCACAGGCAGAGCAGGAGTTGGCCACGGGCGTGTTGTGCAGGGTGCAGCGCTGGCAAGCCCAGCCGCTCTCCAGCTCCGCTTCATCGGGGCTCTTTCCCTCCGAGTCCTCGCTGCTGCTTTCCGCTTTGGCAGCCTCCTCCTTGGACGTGCCCTTGGGCTCCACCAGCACGGCAGGCTTGGCCAAGATGCCATTGATGACGGGCAAAGGGGAGCCACTGGGTCCCGGCTCCGGGGTGAAGCCACACACCTCACAGGTTTCCTTGCCCAGAAAGTTCCTGAAGGTGCAGCGGGCACAGGCCCACTTCTGTTCCTCCACGCTGAGCCGCAGGATGTGGTTGAGGTCGGGCTTCTGCCGGGGGGCCTCGCAGATGGAGCACTGGCGCTGGCCCACGGGGTTCAGGAAGGTGCAGCGGGTGCAGGACCACTCGCGGACGGCAGCCATGGAGCCGGGAGAGTGGGAGTGGCTGCAAGAGAGAAGACACAGCGTGAGGCCAAGGCCACTGGGTACGCAGGGGTACCATGTGTTTCCTGGGCTGGCATGGTCAGGACCTTGCTTCCAGGAAGGGCACAGCCATCAATCCAGTCACTGGTCTCCAGGCACGTGCTCCTCTGGCACTGATAAATTGTCCAAGTGCATGGCAATGCATTGGCTCCCATCTAAAATGCTCCAGGAAGGGCAAAAGAAGCAGCCCCAGCACCCACTGACCCCATTCTCACAGTGGGGTTATGCCCTGGTGAGCAAACACACCACCTCTGTGCCCAGCCCTGGCAACTCTGTGTCTGCAGCCTGTTTGGAGCTCTCTGGAGGAGCTGACACCCTGTTCTGCCTTCTTGCTGTTCCAACATCAATTCTTTCCTCCTTCTTTACTCCACCCCACCATCTCTGTCTCACTTCCTGTTCCTGTCTCCCTCCTCTCCTTTCAGCTCCACACCACTTATCCACACTGGGATAACTCTATTACCCCACGCCAGACACCACCAAGCCAAGGAAGGCAGGTTTTGGTGTGCAGAGGTGTTTCTGTCTGGCTGTAGATTTTGGGGCCAGAAGCCTGGCCCAGCCAGCCTGGGAGCAGTAGCTCCGTGGTGCACCAGTGCCAGGACAGCTCACCAGCAGCTTCCCAGCTCAGCAAAGGGGGGTACCATGTCCCAGCTCCAGCTGCTTCCCCACTTATCTGTGAAGCAGAGAGGCCATGATGCCCTTCTGGCTGCACCAGCCCTTGGTTTCAATCTCTAATGCTGCCTGGGAATGCCTGAAACCCTGATGGGAGAATGGGTCCAACACGCGCCAGAATCACCTCGTCCCAGGGCAGGAGGTCACAATTATGTTTTCTAGGCAGGTTCAATTTCCAGAAAGTGCAGCAGCAGCAGCAGCTCCATGGCCCATGGTTGCAGGGAGCAGCCTTCCCCCAGTGTAGCCTTCCTGGTGCTTTCAGGATGCCATGTGTGCACTCACACTGAGAACAAATCCCAGGCCTGCATGGTGCCCTTTGTCCCCTGGTCAGGGTCATTTCCTGCAGCTTGGAACAAAGGTGGGGCTAAAGCAGAGTTTTCTGCTTCCTCCTCCTTCACACAAGGACAAACCAGCTCTCCCTCAGGTAAACACGCACCAGGAGCCCGGAGCCCTCTCTCCACGCACTCCTGCTCCCAGATAAGATGGCCAAGTCTTAAACCCAATCTTGAACCCAAGCTCCAGGTCAGCTGTGCCTCTCACCAGCAGAGCAGGCCCCTTCCAAGCCCTTCTACCCTGCTCTGCTTGCCTGAGACCACAGAGAGGGTTAACTGTGCAGAAGAAGCCTCCAAGTCCATGCCATGCCCTCAGCTCTTCCCAAGAACAGCAAAGTCAGACCTCCAGAGACCACGAGCAGCCTAAGTCATGGGAGCTGCACCTCAGTGGGCTCACCACTGGCTGCCTCTCCAGTGTCCCTTCAACAACCAAGTTCAGCCACCACACCGGCTGGAACAAAGGGAAGGAGGGTGTTTAATCCCATAAAGGGCAGGCACAGACAGCTCCGAGACGCCGGTGCAGCCTGTGGAAGGAACCGGGTCCTGGCTGGTCTCCAGAATCCCAAGCAGCAGCACCTGCACACGCAGCTTCCCAAGGCTCTGAGCAGACTGCAATGCAGCAGCGGGGTCTGGAGGGGCAGAGGATGCAGCCAGAACCCCCCTGGGGAGGAGAGAAGTGACCCTCCCTTTGGCTGGTACATGAGAAACTCTCCTGGGAACACTCCAGCAGCAGCAGCAATCCTACCACATTTCCACAGCATGCTCCACAGCCACTGGAAGAGCAGCTCCACCTTACAGAGATCAGATGTAACCTTCAACTCCCTTTTTAAATCAAACATTTCTCTAAATAAAGCCTGAAATCAAGAAATCCATTTTATTGCAAGAGAGAGCTTGAAAATTCATTCTGGTTCATATACAGCGCCTGCATCGTTTGAACTCTGCAAGGTGTTTATTTACCGGAGTTATTCCCAGCTAAGAGAAATATAAACATTGATTTTTCTGCCTCAAGTCCTACAGCTGGGAGCCACTGTGCATCCCTCTCCCCTGCAGCAGCACCATGTCCACAACATCTGAAAGGGAGATCACTCCTTGAGCAGAGGAGGAGAAGGAATTGCTGCCCGGCTCTGGCAGCAAATGGGGCCATGAAGGGCACCGCGATCCTGTCACATCCATTTGTCTTACTGGGTAAGGTTCATCAAACCACAGGCATCAGCAAAAGGCAGGGGAAGGCTGTCAGCAGCCCGTGCCATCCACCTCCATCCTCCTGCAGCGTTCCATGCTGTTGTTACTCAGTGCACACCGTGCACTGGCTCCAAAAAATCCACTCCGAAGTGCAGATGCCGCAGTGCTTGCTGTGGATGGGGACATCCAGCCACCAACCTTCCTGCTGCACATCCCTCACACCCCCATGGTCCTGCCCAGCGGGAAAAGGCTTCTAGCAATGCCACCATGGGACTGTGGAAGGAATCACCCTGTCCCTTCCCACAGAGAAGAGAAACGCAGGGTAACCTAACAGACAGAAGTACCACACGAGGCGACATTGGGATGTGCCGCATCACCAGACCTGCTCGATGTGGCATCAGCAACAAGCTGCAGGCTCAGGGAAGGCAGCACCGTTTCACTTGGCTGGGTGGGAGATCCAGGCTCCAGGCAGCTGGAAGGGAGGTGGAAGCCAGGACACTGCAGTGTGCTGGAATGGCCCTGGGAAGCTGTGACATCCTCTGGTCACACTGTCCCACTCCTGGTCCCATCTTCTCGCCCCATGCCACAGGAGTTGGCCCCTAACACTGTCCAAGTGCTGCTAGAATTTCCACCTACTTGACCTTCTCGGGAAAACCAAAAAGCCTTCCAGAAGGGCCATCAGCTCTTCCCTCAAAGGTCCTGCAGTGGCTGGGCCACCAGTGTGACAAGCTTTGACAGGAGACTTCTCTGCCTGCTGTTGCACACGGTTTTCCCTGGAAGCAAGTGGGAGATGCTCAGAAATGGGAGAGGACATGGGACACGAACCTTCAGCTGTACCCCACAGTGCTGGGTTCCCAGCCACCAATCCCCCAGCCTTGGTGACTGGCAGGACACCAGCCTGCCTTCCCCACACCCCTGCCTAGGACTGATGGACAATTCCAGTCCCTGCCTGGAATGGAATTAAATTTAGATGCAAAGATCCCACAGGGCACTAGGCTGGAACCTGCCTTTACATGGTCCGAGCCACACCAGAACATGGTGGGTTGTGGCAGCAGCCTCTGCCCCACAGCAACAACTTCCTCCCAAAACAGAACCAGCTGAAGGAGAAATCCATCCTCAGCCTGTCCAAGCTCCACACTTCTCCTTAAACAGCCTGGCTGGCTCCTTTCCCAGCAGGCAACAAAGCTTCGTGAGGAAATAGGGTTATCTCCAGCACCTATTCACCAGGCCCATCTGCTGTGTGTTAACACAGTCACTCTCCAGCCCCAGCAAACACAACTGAGATAAACATCTCCTGCCACCTTCCCTCGGGAGAGGAGCTCCTCCGAAACCAGGGACCTGGCAGCCACCCACCCATGGAAGGGCCTTCCTGGGGGACACTTCACAGGGAGCACGGTGACGCAGGTGCTCCGCTCCGCAGCCTGGCAGCAGGGAGCTGCTGGAGGCTCTTTTGGGGGTTGCACACAACAAGGGCAGCTCGGGGTGCAAGGAAAGGGTAACAGGGTACAACCCCACACCTCCAGCAGCATGGAAGGGGCTGGATCCGCATGGCTGTGCTTCCCACCACAGCAGCTCTCCCCAGCCAAGGAGGAGACATCAGCTGGCAGGAGGCACTACCGCGTTGGCAGGAGTGCCCCTACCTTGGCAATCGCAGCAGCGTAATTATCATGCTTAAAAAATAATATAGAAGGTACTCAAACAAGCAGGCAGCTTTCAGCACATTGATCAGGTCCCAGGGAACCTCACTGCTCCAGGGATTAAGAAGGTTCCAGCTGGTCACCTTCCAAAACCACTTCAGGACAGTGATATCCCCGGGCTCTGCTGAGCGATGAGTTTGCTGAGCCCTGCGTGTCCAGCTGCTGCAGAGCCCTGGCTCCTACACAGCCATTGAACTGGCCAGGGGTGGCCACCACCTTTGGGCACCATCTGGGACTCAAGACTTCTCTGAAGCAGGGCAAAACAGGAAGGAACAAGGCAGGGTAGGAAATCGGGAAGTGCCTGTAACCAGCAGTTTGTGTCTTTCCCACTGGCAGGGAGCTGGTGGTGTGCCAGGGCTGTGTGATGTGCAGCTGAGCTCCAGGGCAGGAGATGGCACCCAGCCCTGGGCAGAAGCACCCTGGACTGCCAGAGAATGGCTTGAGGTGACCTGGGCACCCGAGTGAGAGATCCCAGGGCTCTGCTGCAGAGCCCACACTGGCAACAGGATTAGAGGAGCTTGTGTCAATCACACACAGCAACACAATCAAGCTGTTTCTCTAAATAAAACTCCTCCAGAGCAGCTAAAACCTTAAAACTCACGGCTTCGTTTCTCTCCCGCAGTAAATAAACAAATAAATAAAAATCAATTGTTCTAGTCAGCAACACAAACCCCGAGCTCTCTGACACACAATGCATCCCAGCAAAATGCTCACTGACAAATACAAGAAAAAGCACTAGAATTTTGTGGAAGAAAAGAACAATTACCATAAAACTCTAAACAAACCCTGCCTCAATGCCTGTGAGCTGTGAATCCCTTCCCCTCAACCCCATGCTTTCTATTTAATATTTCCCATTTAATTTTCTTTCAGTAGCACTGCGGATCCTGACCTAAGAGAGGACTGCTGAGCCTTCTCCTACACGGACCTACCACATCTCCAGAGCCAGCAGGAGCAGAAGGCACCTGTGCCCACCAGGAAGGGCTGCAGGAGGTCAGGAACCACTCGGAATCCCTCTGGCAGTGCACTGTTAGGAGCACACGTGGGTTGGGAGCATGAAGCCCGGGCGAGGAGATGCTGTTGGCTGAGCTGACTCACTCTTGCAGAGCCAGGCAAGGGCTGGGAGGCTGGACCTGGAAGGTTGCAGCAGATATACTGGCAGAGCAACACAGAAACACTGGGAGCTGGGACTTTCCACTTGGTACAAGTTTCTGTAGGAGCATCAGTGGAGACAAACAGTCTCTGATTCACCCTTCTGAACCCCCGAGGCTATAAAGTAAAGTGTCACCAGCTCTGTGCTAGCATCATCCAAACAGGGCAGGTTGCATAAGTACTCCCAAATCCTGCCTCCAAAGTGAAACAAGAAAATAAAACAGGTTTTAATATCAGTGACCTTCACCCCATCCTTCCAGGACCCTTCCAACTCAGGACATTCTGTCCTGGAGAGACACAGAGAAAAATAAAGCACCAGAAGGGACCTGTCTCTTTGCCCTTTTCTCCCAGATCTGCCGAGCAAGGGCAGAGACAGCAAAGAGACCCTCCCCTAACTCAGCCACGCTCTCCTGGAACACCACATCAAAGTGACCAAGTCAGGCAGTGCCAGGTGGTGCCACTGCAATGGCACCAACATTCCCAAAAACCAGGGGCTGCACCTCTCCACAGGTGTGCAAAAGCAGCACTCCACTCCCACAAGAGCGAGCGTGGAGGATCCCAGGATAACTCTGGTCAGAAGAGACCTCACAGGGGGTCTCCAGACCAAACTCCTGCTTCAAGCTGAATCTCTTAAAGAGATTACAGCAGCTTTAGACAGTCTGGTCTTGAAGACCTCCAAGCATGGAGACTACACAACCTCTCTGGGCAGCGACCTCACCTGACTGGCTGTCCTTGTGCTGAAATGCTTCTCCTTATATCCAGTCTTAGTCTCCTGTTTCATCCTGTGTTGCTTCCTGCCCTCCCACCATGTGCTGCTGCGAAGAGCCTGGCTCTGACCTCTGCATGATGTGTCTGTAGGTATTGGTAGAGCTCCTTCAATGCTTTCTCTCCAGCTGCAACTAATCATGGAATAGTTTGAGTTGGAAAGGACCTTAAAGTCCATCCCGTTCCACCCCCTGCCATGAGCAGGGACACCTTCCACTATCCCAGGCTGCTCCAAGCCCCAATGTCCAACCTGGCCTTGGACACTGCCAGGGATCCAGGGGCAGCCACAGCTGCTCTGGGCACCCTGTGCCAGGGCCTCCCCTCCCTCCCAGGGAACAATTCCTTCCCAATATCCCATCCAGCCCTGCCCTCTGGCACTGGGAAGCCATTCCCTGTGTCCTGTCCCTCCAGCCCTTGTCCCCAGTCCCTCTCCAGCTCTCCTGGAGCCCCTTTAGGCCCTGCAAGGGGCTCTGAGGTGTTCCTGGAGCCTTCTGTTCTCCAGGTGAACACCCCCAGCTCTCCCAGCCTGGCTGCAGAGCAGAGGGGCCCCAGCCCTAGGTGATCAACTCAGTGGGCTCCTCTGGACTCACCCCAGCAAGGCAACATCTTTCTTGTGTTGAATTCTTGACTGAGCCCAGCTCCCACACCCTCTCCTTGCAGGACTCACACTCCAGCCCCCTGACCATCTCAGAGCCCCAACACCAAAAACAGCTGCAAAAAGGTCACCACTTTCTTCATGCAACCTCTGACACCAGGTATCTCCTTCAGCCAGGACCAGAGCTGGGGCCCTGCTCTGAGCTCCCTTTGTTCCTTCAGTTGGTGGAAGGGAACCACAACAACTACAACTACACAAATCCCTCCTTTTGTTGAAGCCCTTGAGGAAATAAAGACTTCTTGATCCTGAAATATTAATTTTTGAGCGCTCTGGAGCTTTATCATGTATTTATATCTGCTCTCACTCTTTAGTGCCAATCCAGGACAATCTGTCAAGGAGTTCTCAGAAACACAGCTTAGGTTGGGGATGGAAAATCGGCCAAGGGACCAGCCTGGTCCCCTTCCATGACAAATTCTCCTGTGGCCAGGACATCCCTTCTTTCTGGAGGTTCCCTTCTCCCAGCCCAGTATCAGCGCTCCTGACCATTCACTGGGGCAGGACAATCACATTTATGCAGAAAATGACCATTTTCTAGAAGTAATAACCTGCAATGAATTGAAACAGGACAGCTCTATTTGTCCTGTTTAATAATAAAGCAATGGGGGCAGGCGAAAATCCCTCATCAGAGCAGAAGGGAGGGAAAAAAAAAGGTCTCATTCTGCAGCAGGAAACCATGCGAGGTTTCAAGCACTTGAATGGGGCCATTAAAGACCCAGCAACACCACACAACCCTCCCTAGAAGGTGCCAAGAGGCTCAGACAGACACGAGGAGTTTCCCAAGCTGATGATGCACTCCAGTTCCTGGGAATTTCTTGGTCCCATTGCACCAAACCTCCAGAGGGTTCTTGCACAGTTTCTATTTAGTTTCTTCTTTTCCCACATTGGACACAGCTCCAGCAGCTCAGATGTAGAGAAGAGGCTGGGAGTTTTAATGAGAAGTTCCCAGGGGAAAGCTGAACTCTGCTAATGAGAGGTCTGAGAGAAAAAACACTGGCCCAGCTGTACAGAGTGCACTCAGCACAGGAGTTTTCTGGCAGCCAGCAAAGCCACAGAACACGCTCTCAAACTGCAGCTGTCCCTGCAATTTACTCTCTTGTCACCTCCCCAAAAACAGGGATTTCCTGTCAGATGTCAAGGGTGAGAGGGGATATCTTGCTGGGGGACAGGCAAGAAAAGACTTCAGAGAATCACAGAATGTCCTGAGCTGGAAGGGATCCACAAGGATCATCCAGTCCAACTCCTGAGCCTGCACAGGACACTCCAAAACCCCACCCTGTGCATCCCTGAGAGCGTTGGGCAATTCCAAGGCAATGCTCTGTAAATACAAGTGCTTGCAAGGGGTGCAAGTGGGACAGAGAACACACTCCTCTATGCTCCCATGAAGAGACACCAAGGAATGTGTTCAGAGTGTGGTGGGAAACAGGAGGAGGGCAGAAGCTCAGCTGGGACAGGAGCACCCTGAAAGCTCCTGTGACACACACCAAAGTCTGGCTCTGATGGAGAAGGGAAGTTGAGGAGACTGTCATTGCTTGCAGTCCTCTTCCTGGCTGAAATGCCTGGGTTTTGTTCAGGAAAAGGGAGGGAAGGGGCAGTCTTTGAAGGGATCTGCCCACGTGAAGTTCCTGGAGTTGCTGCAGGAATGCCAAGTGACACACACCTGGAAGGAGCGTGCCTCATGCTGGCTGCCCTCCGAGCCTGGGGACACACGGGGAGCCTTACTCTAAACTGATGGACAGGAGACAAAAGACTTTCATCATTCTTCATCAAAGCAGAATCAGAATCTAGAAGGCTTGTCTTGTGAGAAAAACAGGCTGTGCATGATTAGCCTTTAATACACCTTAATTGCTGCAGTGTTGTAAGAAATGAGCTCTCAGAAGAAAACCAGTTTGGCTGGCAGAGCACAGGCACGCTGGGACAAGACCATTCCCAAAGGCTCCTTGGCTAATGACCAGGTTTCCCATATGTCTGCCAGGGCAACAATAACAATCCCTGGGGATACAAAAGGAGGAGACAGACTGAGTATTTCAAGGAGGTCAGCAAAGTCCAGGTTCTAGCTTTGCTCAGAAGTTTTGCAAGCTCTGGATTCACGAGCTTTTGATGAGGCCTCTCACCCTAAAGCAGCACCTCCTGCACCTGTCCAAGGTTATCGAGATGCAGGGCACAGATGAGATAGCCAACAGCAATGTGACTTCTTCAAAACCCAGGATGGAGGCACTCTGTAGCTCAGGATCATCATGGGACAGGCTTTGGAGCAGCAAGGCTGGCAGGAGAACAGCCCAGGAAGGTCCCTCTGGAGCCTCAGCCCTGGAGACAGCCACCAGCACAGCCTCAGCTCCTCCCAAGCTGCACTATTTCTCATTAAGATCAATTCCAGCCTGTTGTTATAATTAATAACCTCATCTTGCCTCCCTGCATACAAGCAGGGGAAATTTCTGCAGTTGCAATCACACTTTACTTCAAAGAATCCAATTTAGCACAGCGCTACTGCTGCCATCATTCCTCTTACTCAATGACTTTATTTACCTTTTCTGTACCTAATTTCCCCAGTCCTTTGTGTGCCTGGGGAAATTAAAAGCAAAAAATACCGAGCTCCATTTGCACCCAAATATTACAGCAGGGGGAGGAAATTTGTGTCCTTAACTCAGGCCAGCGCTGTACCGTGGCCATTAACACATTGATTTGGCTCGAGGAGGTGATGAACTGAACAGCCTTGCTTTTGACTACACAACACTGACTTTGACCAAAATCTACATATATTGGATATTTGAACCCTCTCAAGAGCAAATACAGAAAGGAGGTACAGCAGTTTTACAGGGGTTTGTCACAGTGGCATGAAATCGGTGTAACTTGGGTGTAGAAAGCACAAAGGACCTCTGGTTCTGCCAAAACATCAGTGAGTGCTTCAGCGTGCCTGCAGCTCCCAAAAAAGGTGCTTTTTCAGAAGAAAAAAGTCCACAGTCCTCCAGCAAATGCAACACAAGAATTCAAGAATTTTATGGGTTTTTGTCAATAAAAGGCCTGAATTCTAAAAGACTGATGGCCCCAAGTTCTGTTGGATGCTTGTAGCTTCAGCTTCTTGCACACTTGGGGCATGAAAACACTTTGAGAAATGTAGTTTTGCACTTTAGAAAGCCTGGTAAAAATTGGATCAGCTACCCTGTATGGTTTTTATAATTACACTCCGTCTGTGGTCCGAGCAGAAAGTTTCCCACATAAAATAAAGTTGTCCAGCAAAATTCATGAGCACCTAAAACAGAGGAAGCACTGAACATGTGAGCAGGTCACATCACACAGGGATGGGAACACAGATCTCCAAGCCTCCCCTGACATCAGGACAGCGTAAGATGTACAGAAATCAGGGAATATCAAGAACAGCAGGGAGAGGATTTATGAGCAATGCACCAGCTCGAGGACTAGCAAGATGCTGGGGAGGAACAGCTGGGAAGATGATGCTCTTTAATACCACTGCTACACTAATTCATTTCAAATCATGGCAGGTTTTAATTTAAAAACCCAACAGAATCTGGAGTAGGAGAAGTGGGAGGGATGGCCAGAAGAGCTCAAAATGGAAGGATTTCAGATGAAAGGCGAGAGGGAATGGAATAGAGGACATCTCTTTGGATGTCTCATGTCTGGAGAGCGAGGCATGGGACAGGTTTGAGGAGCTGCAGGTGATGCTCTGAGAGCAGCTCCACACTTCCACCTCACTCTCACAGCCAGCATCACCAGCTCAGCTCCAAAACACCACCCTGTACCTTCAGAGAGTCAATTAAATCCCTTCTTCCCAGCATGAGAAGGAAATTCAAAGCCACTCGCTGTCTTTGAGGCCTGTGCTGCTGGGGGATGCTACACGAGTGTGGAGGTGGCTGCCTGCCCCTCATGTGGCCCCGCAGGGGTTCTGGGGTGCTGGGAGCTATCGTGGCACAGGCCCAGCCACAGGGAAGGAGGTGGGAGGACACTGCCAAGCCCCTCTCTCCTTTTGTCCCACCAGTTCCCAGCCCTACATCAGGCAGGCTGCTATTTGCTTCAGGAACAACCATCTTTTGCCCTAAATTCTCCCTGATTAAATAAATCAAGGCATAGCTCCAAGGTGCAATTAAGACAAAAACCAACAGTAGTAAGAGCTTGGTACCATTTGGGATGGAGGGAGAGAGCAAGACTTGTGTTTCCATGAGGTCTGAGACTAAGGAGGGCGGGGCTGCAGCCTGGCAGGGGGAAGCAGAGCCCTCAGCCTCCTCTTCCTCCCCTCCTACAGCTTTAACTTGGCCACCATCCCAGCTCCCAGCAGAGCTGGTGCCAGGAGATCTTCCTGCAAACGAGGAAAGCTCTCAAGCCAAGCCCTGCAGTGGTACTGTCCCATGCCAGAGCAGGCAGAGCCCTTCCCGTGGCTGCCAGCGATGCTGGGGCACCTCGGGCAGGACCATCCTGGAGAGCTGGAAGGCAGCAGGGCACTGTGCTCCATGGCCAGCAGCTGTCAGGCTCCTCAGGATGATTAACAGGCCTTAATGAAGAGCTAAGCCAGTCCTGGACCTCAGGAACGCAGCTCATGCTTAATATCTCAGCCAACAAGCTTTGCACTGATCTGCAGAGAGAAAGAAAGACCACCAGGGGACAGAGAAAGAGAGGAACTCTGGCAGCTCCTGGCATCCCTGGAGTTCAGTGTGTGGTCAAGGCACAGGAATGAAACCACTGCAGCTACTCTACAAACATCCCCTGGCAGCAAGGGAAAGGCAAGGACAGAGGTTCTCCTCAGAGCCACTGCCACCAACAGCACACCCTGCTGCCTCTCCACATGCCTGGCCATGTCACATCTCCTTTGGTGACAGAAGGTCAGAAGGCAGAGGGCAAACCTGAACACCCCCTCTCCTACATCAGGAAGCCTGGCCAAAGAACACCAATCCCAGCAGATTTCGGTGCACAGAGCGGAGTCCCAGCTGAACTGGGTACTGCAGCTTGTACACACACACACACACACACTCTCCACTGAGCCCTTGGCTCCCCACACAACTTCCCACTCCCTGCTAGGTGCTGCAAAAGGCACACCAAGGCCTGGTGCAGCTGCTGTGCTGGAGCCATGGACCTCCCACTGTGCTGACCTGGGCTGGAGAGGGGCTACCACGGACAGCAGGGGCTCTGGACAGCAGCAAACCCCACCAGCCTCGCAGATGGCTCCCACCTTTCCTGCTCCCAGAGCATCCACACCTTCTCCAGCTCTGTTCCCCTTCCCAGGTCATGTCAGGTCAAGCAGCTGAATGCAAGAGCACACAAAATTTGTTGCTGCATCAGGCAAGCTTTGGGGAGCCTGTTGCCAGCTGCAGCAGGCTCTGCTCCCCTTGCAGGCTTGGGGGGAGGAAGAGCAAGGAGGGGGAGAAGCGGCCTCAGGTGCTGTTGGGACTCAGGGCAAAGGAACCAGCATCTCCCCCACGCAGCAGGAGGAAGAAGCAATTTATTGTGACAAACGGTGAAAGCCTGCAGCGGGGTTGGCCCTTCCTGTCAAAGCTGGTGAACCACACCAAGAGAGGGGAGGGCCTGGCAGTCAAGTGGGATATGCATCACTCCCGGGGGGGAAACCATCAGCAGCTCAGGAGAACCAGGCTGCAAGAGATCCCTGCCTGCCCACCTGGGATGCTGGCGAGCACTGTGTGAGCCAGCCAGCCCCCACTGCTGGTCCCCCACTCCTGGGGCTGCTAACTGCCACGTCTCAGTGTCCCCTGCTCCAGAGGGGTCATGCCTCAGCCCTTCAGCCTCAAAAAGGGGTTAAAGGTTTGGGCAGAAGTGGCTGGGATGGGACACAGGGTTCAGGAGCATCTGGCAATGTAGCACAAGTGGGATGTTCATATCTGCAGCTTGAGCTCGTAAGTGAAGTTCTTGTTGGCTGTGAAGAGTTCACACTCCCAAAGGACAGGAAATAAAATTTTTAACTTTTAAGGGACCTGAAACAAGGAAAATCTGAGATGCCAGTTGTCTGAGATGCCAGGTGAGAACAGGCAGAAGCCCCTCCTGAAGCAAAGGAATTCCAGGGTCCATTTGGTCTGTAGCGAATACAGAGATGGCTGTGTCCTCCTCAGCTTGCAACACCTGCCTGGCTGCCACATTCCCTTTTTCCACAAAGTATCTGGTGGGGTTCCAGACAGAACTGGGACTGATTTTCCCACTGCAACCTAAGAAACACCATCAGCACCCAAAAAGAATGCGGCTTCACACCTGTACAGGCTTCCTGTACGCACCTGTGCAGCTCTGTGCCTGCAGCAAATAGTGGTGTTTTGGAGAGCCTTGGATTCTCCTTCCATGGGGACTAGACAGCAGCCAAAGCACTGACAGACCACTAGGTCTAAGACAAATCCAGAAATGAAATGTGAATCTCTCCAGTCCTGGCAATGCACCTTCACCCTCCTCCAAACTCCTCTTACTGCACGGCAGAATCATTTCCAAACCTTTGGGTCAATCCCGAGCCGCTCCTTCCGACCTGCAACAGCCACATGTGGGAGCACACACCTCCCTGCAGCCCAGAATAGAAAGCAGCTGGAGTTGCATCTGAACACTGCAATGGGAACATGAAAGACTCCCAGACACTCCTCTTTTTCCACTGAGCCCATTATGGGCTCTTCTCCCCTCTCTCACGTCACATACAGCTCCTTCAGCTGCCGATTTTCCACAGGTGCTGAACTTCCAGATGCTCCTGGAGGCTTTTCCATTTTTAAATTTATTCTATTTAAATAACAGGGGCATATGGTTTATTACAGCTATTAAAGGGTGTGTGCATGGATGGGGGGGGAATCTGATGCTGAGATCCAGAAGGCCCCCAGGACCTCTGAGCACCCAGGCATTGGTTCCTGGCCCCAGAGGAGCAGAGCCAGCTCTGCCTGCAAACATCACCCGAGGGCTGTGAACGAGTTTCCAGCTCACCTACATCACATCAGGTCCTTCAGTGCTCGTGAGGAGGTTTATACCAGCCCAGGAGAGATTCAGGACAGCTGCCACCCCCTGAACAGGCCAAATCTCCAGGACAAGACCAGCACCAGGATCCAACCAGGAGCTTATAAGGGCTTCCATCACCCCAGTTCCACTAACAACAGCTCTGTGCATGAGTTGGGTTAGCACAGCTGAAAAAAGATCCCACAACACACCAGCCCAGCTTCTCTTGGGAGAGAAAAGGATCCCAAGGGAAACCTGCTGATGTGTTCCTCATCCCAGCCGCCACGGTACCACAGGAGGAGCTCACAGATCTGGGCAAGGAGATCCTTGGAATAACTTTTGATCAACTCTCTCCAGGTTCCATTTGAAACGGGCTTGAGAGCAGCACAAGCTGCTCTTTGAAGGAAGCCCAGGGATGTAGGATGCAGGATGTAGGGAGGGAGGCCCTTCAGCTGAGAAAGTGGGAAGGAGGGAAAGTACTGACAGGACTGATATCCACAGTTATGTCTCACAATACAGCCTTACCCTGCTCTCAGCAGGGAGGGGAGGAGGCAAGGAAAGGAGCAAGAAGTTGAACTCATTAAGCTTCTCTCTCATCTCAGGAGCTGGGACAGCTTCAGCAAGGAGGGTGGACTCGTGGGACCAAAGGACACTTGTTTCCATCCATTTAGCTCCCCACACCTGAGGTATGTTTGAACAGTCACTTCAAAAGCAACCCCCGAGGAAATCAGGCTGGATGAAGAGGAACCTCTACTTGTTGTTTTCATTTCTCTGTCTTTAAGCCACTTACGGAATTTCTTTTTAAGTGAGGGTCTGTGGTCTGCCTCAAAGAGCCTGCACTCCCCAGAGCCCAGAGCGGGGTGAGGTGGCCATCTGGAGCCAGCACTGCAGGGACTTGTGGCCTTGTGCTTCTCTACAAAAAAAGAAACCCTGCTCCAAACCACCAGAATCTCTCTGTTTTCTAAGACACTGCTGCAGCAGGTGCCTCTCCCCCCTTTGCACCTCGGTTTTCTCACTGGTACATCACACAAAAAGCAAGTGGTGTTGACATCAGGCAGAGCTATCCTTGTGCCTTTCAACACTTGCCCAGTGTTTGAAGAATCCAGCATGGAAAATGCCTTTGAAGCTTCACATCCAGCCAAGAAGAGGCCAAGACAAAGGCATGGTCTATACTTTATCCTGGTCACATAATCATGGAACCACAGAATGGGCTGGAAGGGACCTCAAAGTCCATCTCATTCCATGGGACACCTTCCACTATCCCAGGTTGTTCCAAGCCCCATCCAACCTGTTCTGGGACACTTCCAGGTATCCAGGGGCAGCCACAGCTTCTCAGGGCAACCTGTGCCAGGGGCTCACCACTCTCACAGGGAACAATTTCTTCCTAACACCAGGGTGGTCAAGCTCAAACATGATGGAAGGGGGCTACAAACACACCCAAGGCCACAGAACGGGCAGCTGGAAAAGGTTTGCTGGGACAAACAGCTCCTGGTGTGGGATTGTGCAGACAGATCCCTTGCATGGACTAAATGGCAAAAGTTTTTGCCTTTCACACACCACTCAAGAGCTGTTTTCCATCACTCCTCCTACCACAGCCCACAGAGGATACACACATTCTGCACCAGGTAACAAAAGCACCTGCATGTGCAGGGTAGTTTGGAGGGACAGGTCCATTTGCTCACATGAAGACCACCTTGTACTGTCTTTAAGAACAGGGAACAACTTTAGGGTCACACACCTCAACAACAGCATTTGGAACTTGTGCTGGCAGCCCTCCTATTCCATGTTTGAGGCTGTTTCACACCACTTGCCAACACAGCTGGTGTTTGAACTGAAGGCTGGTGTGGGAGAGTTTTCCTGTTTCCCAGGACTAGAGAGATGTGGGACTAAGGCTATGGGCCCACAGCTGGAAAGAGCCAGGAAAACCTGATGGGACTGTAAACTCAGGACTCACACACATCCCCTTACTCCCACTGCAACTTCCCGCACATGGGGAGGCTGCAAGAGGAGATTTACTGGTGGCTG
Source organism: Corvus hawaiiensis (assembly GCF_020740725.1). Taxonomy (NCBI): domain Eukaryota; kingdom Metazoa; phylum Chordata; class Aves; order Passeriformes; family Corvidae; genus Corvus; species Corvus hawaiiensis. Next base: position 15,321,591 of record NC_063228.1, on the reverse strand, counting down.
CCAAGCCAAATTGCTGCTCAGCTGAAGATTTATGCTGCAATTTGTAGTGCTGTTAAAATAGAATGGGAAGAGTGGTGGGGGAAGAGGAAGAGAGAATGAAAGAGAGGGGAGGGGAAATGGATCAGGAGCAACACCACAGCTCCAAAGCTGTCTGCTCCATCTCTCACATCTCCATTGAACCAAACACTCTGCATTTCCAGCTGCTGTGCTCCAGCCTTCAGACCCTGCAATGCCAATGCCTGGGCTCGCTTCGCAGCGGGGCACACGCAGGGTACAGTTAATAGAAATCCGTCCATCTCCACAGCACCTGAACTGTCAGGCTCAATAAATACAGCTGGCAGAGAATGGCACAAAAGGGACAGGGCATCTGCAGGCTGGTGGCTGCTCACATGACTTCCACACTGCAGCCACCAAGGACAGGAGAAGGGACACCCCCATGCCAAATGTCACCCACTGCCTTCTCATTCTGGCACTGGTTAAACACCATTCCTACCTGCTGAGCTAAATTATGCCCTGCACCTCCAGGAACTTGCCAGCTCTGCACACCAGATCTGGTGGAAAAGGGCTGTCAAGTCATGGATCGATATCCCTGCATGTGCACAGAGCCATGGGACTCCCCCACCGAGGCCCCCACTGCCCCCTCCTCTGAGGAGAAGCCAAGGAAAGGTCAGAGTGCCCTGCAGCTCCCAGGGAATCCTGGCTCTGCTCTGCACCACTGGGTGCTGACACACGGTCTCCAAAAAATCAAAAGCAAAACCTCTTTAGTGAACTTCAACAGAACAGCTTTCCTTTGACATCAGGGTAACTCCCCATGCCCTGAGCCAGCCCTCTGTCTTGTACTGTCAAAGCCATGGAGGAATTTCAGAATGACAGCCAAGGAAACTTTGCCCTTTCAGCCCCTGGGCATCCCCGCAGAAAGAGCCAGGCCAGGCTCATTCCTCATTCCAGAAACCACCCTAGGGCTGGGGGTTTCAGTTTACTGAGAGGTCAAACTATGGGTCCAAACTGACCCCCCAGGCCCTGGGGAGCTCTCAAGCCCTGAAGGACCTCCTTGAGGTGCCCCAGCCAGCAACTGAGTGCAGTTCCTTCTTGCAAGGGATGGGAGAGGATGGGATCCTGTGCACGAGTCCCACCAACAGCAATGGATCTGTTTGTGTGTGTGCTCCTGACCTATAAAGGTCACTTCTCCTTCTCATGTGCCTGAACTTTAGAGGGGACAACTAGCCACAGCTCCCTAGAGGCTCAGTGGGATAAAACACACTGACCTTCCTGTGGTTTGGCTGGGAATGCTTCATCATGCACAGCCTACTCGGCATTTTCATTTCCTGGCACTGGTGGCTTCTAGGACAGTCCTGTGCCAACTTTCAGTGCCAGGGTGCAGGTGAAATAGCTCTGGGTGTGCAGAGTTGATCCTGGCCTGTATCCTCTGGCACAGCATCCTGTGTAGGCAGTGACAGGGGCTCCCTCAGCACGTGATACCCCAGCTTAAAACCCTTCTGTGCACCTCCAGCCCCATCAAGCACCAAGTCAATGGTGCCTCAAGGCCACCCTGGGCAGTTGCCAGTCACAGATCACCCTCCAGGATCCCATCAGCAAATACCAGGCTCCAGGAGGGCACAGGAGCACTGCAGCACACTAGAAGCCCACCATGGTCCCAATGCCCCAGCAAACACAGGTTCAACACACGAATCCACGCTTGGCCTCAGATTCAGTTTGGCGTCACTGTGCCCTTTCAAAACGGGGGCTGTTTGGGTTCTCCAGCCTCTTGGACACAGAGGGGAGGATTTGGTGAGTTATATGGAAGGGCCAGGAACAGAGCAGAACAGTGCTGTGCTGGGGCAGACTGAGCCACACAACCACCCAGCACCCCAACCTGCTCCTTCTGCTCATGCCCCAAGCTCTAGAGCTATTGCCACCTTAACTGAGCCAGCAACACATCTGGCTGACTCCTGGAGCAGGCAGACAGGCTGGAATTAGCAGGGAAACCCCTCCAAGTTATACTGTACCCTGGAGGCCTCCAGGCTGGGTAATTCAGACCGTAGCACTGCTTACTGCCTTGTAAAGATGACACACACTTAAGTGTTTTGACAGCTGGAATCTCGAGGATGCTCCTGGCTGGAGCACGTGCCATTAACCCTCCTGAGTCCAAGTGCCAGAGGGAAGCATCCTGCCAGCACAGCACAGCCCAGAGAGGCCAGGCTTGGGCTGCTCCAACAGCTCAGTGTCCCTTCCCTGCAGCACAACACTGAGTTTTCTACCACGGAGAGCAGCTCCTGCTGTGGTTTAAAGCTCCTGAACCTCATCAAGTCACACACACGCTCAGAGACAGCCCTGGGTAAGCTCAGCACATGTACTCCTCAAGGACACCCTGAAGGGCATCACTGCCAATCTGCACGGGACAGAGGAGGAAGGAGCACACGTGCCCTGGAGACTGAAATGCTGCACCAGACACAGGGGCCCTGTCAGCTGCTGTGCCCTCCCCATCATACTGCCACCAAGAGCAGCCCCTGAGCAAGCCAGGGCTGCAGTGCCTGCACCAGTGTGCCCAGAAGACATATTTGCTGTAGGAAAACATAACCCAGGGAAAACAGATCACTGGGTGAAGCTCTGCTGGAGATTCTCTAGGGCGTGTGTAAAGTGCTCAGTGCCAGTCACTGCACATGCCAACAGGGGCTGCTGGGCAAGACAGCAGCAACACCACTGATCAGTTCATTCTGTGCCATGGGCTGCAGCCTGAAGCTCCTGCAAAACCAAAGTCTTTCCACATTTCAGAAGCACCAAGTGTTTCCATGTTTGTCCCTCCCCACAGATGGACACAACAGCTGTGGGTAAGGCAGCAGGAGAAGCCTCAGCTCCCGGGCAGGGAAGGTACAGTTGGTGGCATGGGTCTGATGGAATGTCCCAGTGCCGCATGGGGCACGTGCCAGCCAACACCAGGGCTCTGAATGAAAGGTGCCCTCTCCTTGGTGTACCAAGGAAGCAAGGGAAAAAAATACTGGTATGTATACACACACACACACACATCTGTCCATCTACCTACCTACAGCTTCACTTTTCCAAGGTAGGGAGATTAAAATCAGGTTTTAAGGAAGACAAAATATCCTGCTTGTGTCTGCCTTGTCCCCACTCCACAGCTGGGGAATGTTGCTGAAGGCCAAGGAGCATGGACACCGTCCTTTCCCACCAAACGTCAGCAAGAGCCAGCCTCCCAAAATCCTCTTTTGCCGTAACCAACCTGCCACGCTCCAAATGCCAGAGCCCAGCTCTGTGTAACCACAAGCCCCAGTGTGCGATGCACAGGGAGCACTGGGAGCAGCAGGGCTGGAACCTGAGTGTCTGCAAAGCCAGCTGAGCTCTGCACTGCTCTGGGCAAGGGCAGGCGAGGCCCCTCCAGCTCCCTGCAAGCTGCTGACTTGGCAGCCTCCAAGCACCTGCAGCCCAAACTCTCCTCACCCCCCACACCGCTCCGGTTCTCCTGCTGCCAGTCCTGCCGCCATCCAGAAGGGCTCCAGGCTGCCTTCACACTCCACTTCCAGCTTCCTTCTGCTTTGGATGTCCTGCTGCAGCCTCAGAAATGCCATCTGTAACGCAGGAGCAGCTTCCTTCTCTTCGGATCAGTTCTCCACACTTCCTCACGGTGACCTGGAGCACCCGCCCCTCGCAGGGACTCGGTGATGCCCGGGGGTGCTGTGAGCTGCACTGGCTGGCAAGGGGTGCTGGCTGAGATCCTGGTGCCTTGCCAGGCAGAGCGGGAATGCTGGCAGGGTGAGAAACATGGGAAGGTGCCCAAGTCACAGAAAAGCCCAGGGCAGTTTGAAGAAGAGTGGCTGAAAAGGCATGGCCACCTGGATGGGTTGTGGGTCCCTGGGCAGGAACAGAGAGATGCAGCACAGCTTGGCAAATGCAAACAGCACCCAAGCAGGGCTCCCCTTTCCTCTCTGTGCCCTTCTGTTGGCAGCAGCCCCGTGCAGAGGGTTGTTTCATCCCAGGGAACAAAGGCCTGCAGAGGGTTCATTCAGCACAGCCTCCCCTCCACACACAGCACCAGGCTCCGGCCGCGCTGGGATCAAGGCGGCCTTTCAGGGACATGGGGCCAGGGATCACGGGGGAAGAGGCTGCAGGGAGGTGGGTGCAGCTCTGAGCATACCCCCCCCCCACCTCACTGTTTCTGACTCATGTTAAGTCAGAGATGCCAGCCCAGAGCCACCAGTGTCAAACTGGATTAAGTTACTGGTTGGAGAAATCCAGCACGTGCCTTTCACAGCAACCAGTAGCTGGTAATCTGAGAGGGAAGCAATGGGCTCTGCAGTGATCCCAGGGAACACTGGCTGCAGAGAGGGAAGGGAGCTCCCTGCCCACCCAGAGAGCAGGAGGATATTCCTGCCTTCACCCCTCCTCTCACAAGCCCACAGCCTGAGGTCAGTGCAGGCCCATCTCCCTCCAGGACAGACGCTGCACACTGTTAGGGGGATGTGTTTGTGGCTTCCATCCTGATCCCAAGAGAAGAAATAACCCTCCAAACACACATTTTCCTGCATTTCCTCGATCCTCACAGCAGCTCTGCCAGCTTCCCGAACTTCCCACTGTCATCACATCCATCCACCAGCTCCTGCCAGAGGACTGAGACCATTTCACAACTCCAAGCTACATGTGTGACACCTCTCAGGGGGACAAGCGATTTGCCATGAGACATGAGACCACGTTCCTCCCTAGGCAGCCAAAGAAAGCCAAAGGAGCAATGCAGAAGGGTTACTCTGAAAAAAAATATATCCCTGCTCTGGCTCCTCTTACTGTTCCCTGCTCTTAAAACATATAACAAACTCAAAAAATTCACCACCTACCAATTCCTCTCCCTCCCCACCCCCAACACACCTGGAAAAACACTGAGTCCCAAAGGGCTCTCCCAGGCCCTCCACCCACACATTCCCACAGCAGTGATTACCAGAGACCAGCTTCCTTCACAGCACAACTGCATCTCCAGGGTCTCTTCCTGAAAGAGATGAAGACTGGATCTATGCACAGCCAAAGCTGGATGCTAAACTCCTTCATGCAATGCAGCATCCAAAGCAAAACTCCCCAACACCTGCACTTGGAGAAGGACCTGAACCCATGTTCCTGGAGCAAAAGCGCTCAGCTCCTGCCGACAGGAGCATCCCCAAACCAGGTAAAGGTGCTGGTTTTTCCCTTCTCCAGGCTGGCACTGTTGAATGGACAGCTCTGCTGTGCTCTCCATGCTGTGACAGCAACATTGAGGCAAGAGGGTCAGGCATTTCTGCTCAGATTTGGCCAAGCCTGCTGCATAAGACGAGGATATGCTCCAGCTGCCTCTGCCCTGGATTTGACCTCCTTTGAGGCAGGATGGCTCTTGTGGGACATGGAAATGAGGAAGGTTGGAGGGCACACAGGGAGCAAAGGGAGGTTTTGTTTGGGGATCTGTGGAGAACTCCGGTCTCCGCTGCTCTGCACCACCCTCCAAGTTATCCATGGCTCCAGAGCTATAAATAGCCCCAATTTAAACAACTAATAGGCTTTGTGACCGCTGGAGCTGCCAGCCTGGAGAGTGGATGGGCAGGGCTGGGAGCCTCAGGCAGATGAAACAGCATTCCATGCTGCCAACTCCTTGGCACTGCAACACCTCCTTGAGCACGACACTGCTCCAGACACTGCGGGCTCTGGTGAGAACTGGTGAGCAAACAGCTCCAAGTTTGATTCCCATCAAACAAGTATGCACAACAACCTGCAGCATCTTTACTCAACCAAATCCCAGCTGAACTCCACAGCAGCTTCCAGAGGGAGCACAACCCGCACAGGGATGCATCCACCTCACTGAATGAAGCACCTGGGGAACACACGCTCCACTCCCGTGTGATGAGCAGGCATGTCCTGAATGTGAGAGCTGATGGTGCCCTCGTGGTTTGGAAGAGTGGCTCCTTTTTCCCTCCTCATCCCTCCTCTGTGGATACACAGAGCACGTGTTGGTGACCCCCAGCTGCTCCACAGCCACACCACAGCCACGTCTCTGTTCTCTGCATGGGGGCTTAGGAAGGGAGATGGACCAGCTGGACCCCAGAGATCCCTTCCAACCTCAACCGGTCAGTGACTCGTGAAAGGTGCAAAATAATCTCTCTGAGCACATCCAAATCCATGCAGGTTGCTGATAAAACCCAGGGATCTGTGCCTGCCCCATCCCAGGTCTGTTGGGGCACCTGTACCTGCTGAGGCTGCCAGACCTCCCGAGGCCAGTGCCCGACCTGAGATCTGATGACAGCAAACAGAAGCAGGAGATCCCCAGGTGATTCCCTGCAGTCACCTGATGCTTTACCAGGAGCTTTTCTTCCCAGAATCTCATTTCTCTGGGCCCTGGTTTCCCCAACAAGAAACACACAGAATCATTTAGTTGGGAAAAGCCCTCCAAGTAGATTGAGTCCAACTGTTCCCCCAGCACTGCCAAGACCACCAGTGACCCATGTCCCCAAGTGCCACATCCACATGCTTTTTGAATGCTTCCAGTGATGGTGACTCCACCACTGCCCTGGGCAGCCTGACCATCTTTTCTGTGAGGAAATTTTTCCCCAATATCCAACCTGAACCTCCCCTGGCACAACTGGAGGCCCTTTCCCCCTGTCCTGTCCCTTGTTCCCTGGGAGCTGACCCTGACCCTCACCCAGCTGCACCATCCTGTCAGGGAGTTGTAGAGAGCAAGCAGGTCCCCTCTGAACCTCCTTTTCTGCAGACTGAACACTGTCCTGGTGTCCTCCAGACACTTCAGCTTGTGCTGCACTCAGAGCTGAAGTGCCACAGCACAGGAGGGTGGGAAGGAGCAGCACAGAGCCACATTCTCTCTCCACACAGCTCCCTGCCACACTTCCATAAGCCAGAGTCCCGTCACTAAAATCTCCACCAGCCTCAAAACAACTCAGAGCCCCCAAAAAAGGCCTGTGTGATGCTGCCCAGCAGTTGTGACTTGCTGCTGTTCATGTATTTAAATCAAGGGCTCACAAACACCCAGGACACTCAGGCTTGCCTGGAGTTTCTCCCCAGAAGTAAGTGGTGCTTCTGAGGAGCAGGGGGTGACACAGCAAGTGCCCTCCCACCACCTGCCAACAACAAAAGCAGGTCCCCTCACTTCCCTCTAAAAGCAGGGAGATTTACATATTTTTAGCATACCCTAATAATAAAATAAAAGAACAATAAAAGAGTGTGCTCCTCCCTCCACCGTCATTGAAACCCAGAAGTATTTCATTCTGCAAAGGCTTTTACAGAAAAATATAAAGCCTTTGGGGAATGCTGTGGGAAAGCCCAGAAAATGAATATCCTCTGGAAGAGGAAGGAGTTCAGAGAGCTTCAGCCAAAGCCAGTAGTGGGCAGAGACACTTAGATCAGCTGCACAGACCTTGCAACCCTTTCTCCAGAAAGCCCCTCCTAAACAGAGTGAAATCCAGAAGTTCTCAGTACTCAACAGGAGCCTGTTCATGAATGCTGGGAGTGAGGAGTAGGTGAACAGGAACATTCCCTTAAATCTCACCAGGAAACAGTTCAGGAAACAGAGCCCCAATTCACTCCTAACCCCTTACAATGTGGAAGGATACACCCTGGAGAGGTGCCACCACCACTTCCAGCAGCAGCAGGAGAAACCACCACGATCCCACAGCTCCCAAACTGTTCCACTGTGGCAGCCACAGCAATGGAGCCGTGTCCTGCTGCCAGCACCAGGCTTGTGGCACTGCCCCTTCCTGCTCCCAGCTCCAGGAAGGGTTTGGCACGTCGGGAAGCTTGGCCATGATGGATCCCCAAGCTCAGCTGAATGCTCCAACCCAACAACAGCCCAGGCCAAGCACTATCAAGCACATGAGCAAGATGGAGCCCAAGGGGACTTGTAGCTGAGCCAGAATTTGTCTGGCTGCACGCAGGTATCAGGGCTGAATTTAAACCCAGCATCTTTGCCCTAAGCAGAGGTTTCTGCAGTCAGATCCCTGTAACATGCACCTAACACCTGGTACCTCCCATCTTACAGCAGCTGTGTCCTCCTGGCATGCTGGGAAAGGGACGGGCTCCTGGTTAAAGGCTGACACACAGAAAAAGACTGTGCAGCCCTGTCCAGAAAAGACCAGGGACTCAAATCTGGTTGTCACAAGTCTGCTGCTTCTACCACTAAGGCCCTTTTTCTACTCCCTCCTGTCTCCCTGTCTTCAGCAGACAGGGAATTCCACACCATCAGCCTCACCCAGGCAACAGGAGACAGTGAAGCCGCCTCCCAGCTTCTAAAATCTTGAAAGCCAAACAGCACTGATTTCTCCCCATATTCCCGCCCCCCACCACGAGGGGTGACTCCCCCAACTCCCCCATCAAGTACGGACCAAAGTCACTCGCTAAGTATTTGTGTCCCTGTTTTCCTGCCAAGGAAGGTTTGTGTTCATCCCTGAGACTGGAGCAGCTTGGCTCTGTGCTGCTCCACAGCAGCCAAAGCATTATCAGCTTTGAAGGCGGCTGCAGACAGGGACAGAAAATCAGCAGGAAAAGCAAAGTCTATCGCAGAACTGCTGGCCGGCCTCAAATTGGCTCCCCAATACTCCACTTCCTTCCTACACTCCACGACTCCAGGGACGAGGACATGCACAGGCAGGATACCTACCCTGACTTGTTCTATTGACTTACTTAATTTTTTAAAAGAACATATTTATCTGTTCCTCTCTGAAAACCAATCATCCACTGCTCCTTGGCCCTGCTATTCCCTGGGAGCGGCGGCCCTTTGATGCCTGGCAGCCTGGCTGATCTCAGCACGTCTTTTGAACCCACTTCCATAATCACCGCCTGGAGCGAGTTCTTCCCACGCAACTCGCTGCTCAGTGAATCACGGCCGGTGATTTTCCTGTCTCCAGGAACCACGCAACACTGAGTCGGGATGAGTTCTGCTCTCCCTTTAGCAGGGGAAATAAGGAATTATCACAAAAGCCACTCCTGTCCCCACAGGACACCGGTGTTATCTGCGCCAAGACCGGCAGTTCCTGTTCTTGCCCCGACATCCGCTCCACCACCAAGGCTGGTTCTTCAGGAAATTTATTTCCACATGTCAAGATATCACTTAGTTCCTCAAGCTCCTCCAAGCGACAGACTTGGAGCCGTGAGCAGCCCCAGCTGCCACACACGAGGCTGCAGTGACACCGCCTTTTTTAGTGCCCAGGGCCAGGTGTGCACTGGAAGTTCCTAAATTTCAGTTCTGGCTGTGCATGGCCATACCAGGGAGTTCATCTGTGAGCTGAGACACCTTCCCCAACTCCTCAAGGCAGCAGAGGGAAAACCAGCAGTCCAGAAGGGCTAATCCTGCAGGAAGGACCCAGCTCTGTTTGCAGGATCTGTCTAAACTAGAGGGGACAAACCCCACAGCACAGATCACCGACCAGAGCCATGCACCAGCCACACAGGTTGGCACACACAGCAACGGAATTTGGGAACTGCACAAAATATCTTTTTTAAAGGTACTCAAGTCTATGCTAGTGAAACAACTTCTTGGTTTCACACTGTTCCCAGCTCAACAAGGAGACCCAAGACAGGGCCAGAAGGGAGCAAAGCCTGACATAGCTGGGAGGCTCTCAGAATCATGCACAGAGCTTGGGAAGCACATCCCAGGCCTTGCAGCAGCAGGAAGGCAGGAAAACGAGGACTGCACCACAGATACTGCACCATCATCACAGCAAACACCTCCAGGGGAAAGCCAGGACAGCTCAGGGACACTCAGAGCAAGCAGCTATTCCTAAATGACCAGCAGTTCCAAACAGACTCAAGCAGGTATGGACACGCATCCAGGCTGGAGTCTACACAAAGCAGGCATTAGGCAACGGCTCAAACGTTATCAGCACAAAACACGGCAGCCTCTGTAGCCAAGCCCCCAGGCAGAGGGGTTTTAGATGCTTTTTGACAAATCTCTCAACCTGTCAGAGGATGAATGCAGGACGCCAGCCCTCCAACAACAAGACAAACTCCTCACTGCAAGTGGCTGATGTGGAAGGGGCAGAGGTAACAGCTCAGGGACACATCTGAGGTGCTGATTTCATCGAGGTGGGAAAGGAATTGAGGGCTGGAAACACTAATCTGTTTAAGAGTAATTCTGTTTTGGTGTGTTTCATTCTTGTGGATCTGTTATTCAAAAGCATTTCACTGCTTTTGCATGAAAACAGCTTCTCTGGCTCTTCTGAGTCCAGAAACTCCAGCAACTTATTGCCACCCAACCTGGAGACACAATCCTCCACCTGTGACACTACAGTGGGGTTGGGAGGCCAGAAAGAAGAGGAGCCACAAGAACATGGCAAACAAGGAACTGAGATCCCATTCCCAGGCAGCCACCTTGACAATTTAGGTGAGTGAGGAAGAGCTGGGATGAGTCCTGCAGTCCATTCTGCAGGAAACATCAGCCACCCTGTGTAAAGCCAGGGTTTGGCATCACTCAGATCAGTGGGAATTTGGCTCTGGCTTCCCAAGGAACTGAGCCTCTGAATGAAGGGACCCAACACTCAGTAGGATGCAAAGCAACTCGTGTCCCAAAGGCAGCGCCCGGACTGAAGCTGAGAGGTGAGCAGGCGAGCGGGTGAGCAGGTGAGCAGGCTCCTTCCCCTCCTCCTTACCTTCGCAGCCGGTGCTGTAAGTGCTGGTGCTGCCGCGTTATAAGGGCACTTTCCCACACGGGGCCACCGGGACTGCTCCTATACCAGCCCACGGCCGGGTGCCCCGGGTAGGGCGAGCTACTGAAGCCATGGTCCGACTCCGTCTCTGCGGCCAGCGATGAGGCAGAGCTCCCCATGGTTCCCCCCTACCCAGGCCACGCTGAGATTTAGCCTAGGTTAGGTCCAAGCCAGTGGCATGGGCAGCTCGGGTGGAACAGGCGAGGCGCTGCGGCATGGGCTGCTGCAAAGATCCCAGCACGCTGGAGAAAGGAAGGTCGGTTCTGATCAGAGTTGGAAAAAAAAACAACAAACAAACACAGAGAAAGGGGAAAAAAAAGGAAAGAAAAAGAGAGAAAGATAAGGTACGATTTCAGCAACAACCCTCCAGTTTTAAAGCCTATCAATGCATGCTCTGATCAGGGTCCCCATCCCAGAGCTCACTGGGATGGGAAGGGCTGTGTCACTGAATCCAGCTTTTGCTGCTGGAGATGGGGAGTGTGGGGGCTCCAGAAGAAGCTCCCCCCAAGGTGAGCACCAGGAGTTCCCAGGCACAGGGAAGCACCAGCTGATGGAGGGAAGCACAGCAGAGCCCAGCACAAAGCCCTTCACAACACGGGAAAGAAGCAGAAAACGGAACAAGCAGGCCCACCTGGAGCCCAAACCAGCAGCCCTTGGGGACCACACACACCAGCTTAGTCTGGACTCTGACTGGCACACCAGTTTTAGTTACCTCTGCTACAAGGACTGGATGGCTTGTGTGCTTACATGTAAAATAAAATATCCCTCTTTTCCTGTTTCCTTCTAACACCCCAGTAAGGCTGGAACTGGACAGACTGGGGATCTGCACAAGTATTTTCTATGACTATTTATTTTCAGCTCAAGCCAAGTTTCAGCTGATCCTGAGCACGCCCTTACCTACAGAAGCAGGTCTGGGGCTTTGCTCATCCGTTTCTTCCTCTCTCTTTCCTATTTTTTGGAATTTATTCCTCAAGCATCCCCACAATTAAACTCCAGAAACATTTCATGTCCTCTGGTATTCAAAGAAGTTTAAACACACACGTCTCTCCTTCAAGTGAAAAGGCAGGACAATCTGGATGCATGTCAGGAGCAATGGATCAAGGTAACATTTAACAGAGCAAAAAAGAAGAAGCAAGGAAGATGGAAAAATTAGCACAGCTGAGCTTATTCAACTACCCACCAGGATTGAAGGAGATGAATGAACCACAGAAAGACCTTTGCGAAGAAACCACTTTTGCCATAAAAAGGCTGAGATGAGGAGTTCTAAAATACAGTTTTTCAATCCCAGGATTGATCTAAGGGATCAAGAAAGGCCTTGATAGATAATAGACTCTCAAAAGCAGCAGCTCAAGGAGCAGGTGCAATTTTGCTACAAGCTCAATACCAGAATGTGCCTGCATTAGGTCATTAACTGGAGAATGTTAACTGCTCTGTCACAGTCTCTGCAGCCTACAAAGCCTGGACTAACCAAATAAATCTGAAAAAAGCCCAAGAACACAGTCTTCCCTACCTCCTCCTTGCTGTAATTGGTCTGCCTCACTGCTGTACATCAGCCCCACACCCCCATTATCCAACAGCAAGGTTTCACTGATTTCCCAGATCCAACCAAAGTGGATCCCTGGCGCTTCCCCTCTCATTTCCTGCTATTCAAGCAGTTAATTTGTAACAAATCTGATTTTCTGGCTAAACGAAAGCCACGAGATGTGAGGGGAAGAGCACTTCCCAGGATCATCATCTCAGTCTATCTGGAGACATCAGTCATCCCACACCTGTGCTGTCTCTGGCTCTTCCGCCCCATCCCGGGGGCCCTACGTGCTCCAGCAGCAAAGGCACAGGGGATGCAACTCTGACACCTACTAGAAGAACAAACTGTCTCTTACCTCAAAACTCGGGTTCTATCATGATAAAGTAGATAAATAAAGGCAAGATGGGTAGAACAGCCTCTCACTGCAGGCTGAGCCAAACAGAGGAAGGATGCCCAGGCGTCAGCAGCCTTTTTCCCCCTTGAGTTGGCTTAAACTGCCACATAAAGCACTTCCACAGCCTGGTTCAAGACCACTTCCTCAAGCTGGTAAAGCAGAACCCTTTGCTTCCTCCTCCTGCCCATGGGAACGCCAGTTTTAGCTCATCCCAAGAGGAGACAAACATGCCTGCTGCCCGCATCGCTGCCGGCTCCCAACGTGGTGCAGCTCTCCCGGCCCGTCTCCTCCGCCAGCTCCACACCAGGGAGCCAAACAGGCAGCTCCACTCCACAGGGAGGGGAAAGGCTGGGAGCTCTGCTTTAAACCCTGCAGTAAAACCCCACGGTGGGTGGAGTTGGGAGAGGAAGGGAGCTATAAATAGGTGGAGGATAACCTAGCTAAGTCGGAGTGATCTCCGAGACTGTCTGGTCTAACTGGGCTGCTTGGCTGTGAGTGCTGCGTGAAATCGGATTTCTCCAGGCAAAGCAGTAAATCCTTCTCCTCAGGGTCACCCTCATGCCAGGTGAGAGCAGCCAATGAATGCTGTTGAAGGGGGAGCGTTGACCAAAGGTGGGGAGAGGGAGAACCAGTTTGAGAACAGGAGTGGCAGCAGCCCAATGCAAAGCACGTACGTGCTCACCATGCTGAGCCCCAAAACGCCTTTGGCCAACACTAAGCAAATGAGGAGCCTCCAAGAAGTCAAGGTGAGAATGGCAACTACACCCCAGCAAGGGAAGGGGGCAATTAAAGAAGAAGAAATCCTCTCTGGAAGCACTCGTCCTTACTGTTGAGGAATTTCTGCCACTGGGCAGGGAGATGCCCCAGGAGATGACCTGCAGGCACCTGGCTGAACAGGGGAGGCTTCAATCACTAAAAGGGAGCTGCCAAGAGTTCCTCTGTCTTGGCAGGAGGCAGCAGGATTTTTCCTCTAATTAAAAAAGCACTGCTTCCACCTATCTAATCTGGAGAGGAAGCAACAATGTGAACAGATTGAAGTGTCTTGAGAAGGGTGGATCTCACTCATGGAAATTACCAGTTAAGCACCTTAGCAAGATGCTGAGTTTGGATTTTGGTTTTCTGCCCCTCACAGCTGCAATAATTACCAGGTTTGAACTGATGCTGTGTAACTGCTCCCAAAACATTGCTTCCAAAATAAATCCAGGTTTGATCTCACCACCCCCAAGCCCCTCACAGCCACTTGCCCTGATCTGTGGTACGTGATGCAGACCCTTCCTCAAATTCCCCACCAGACCCTGAGCAGCAGGCACGTACAGCGTGTGCAGGACAGAAAAGCTGTCCCAGGGAGCTCTTCCTGCTGCCAGGACAGCAAAGCAGCTGCCTGGATGCTTCCAGATAACCTTATTCCTCCACATCAGCGAGCAGTGCTGACCCTTCAGGCCCCAGCTCTCATGTCACAGCAGAGCAGGCAGAAAGGGTGGGGATCTACCCAACCCCTCTTCCTTCCCTCCAGTTTCAACGTAGGTTTTGGCTCTGAAGAGAGCAAAAAAAGGAAAGAAAAAAAAAAAAAGGGAACTAGCCCACGTGTTTCAATGCATCTAGGAAGTTGCAGGATCAACTTTTCCTAGCATCAGCCCCAAGCTCTTCCCTTGGCACGCAGCAGGAAGAAGAGCAGAGGTCCCTTGAGCTGCTGCAGTCACTGAGGAAACAGTGAGCAAACTCACCCCAGCTGGTCCCACGTGCCCCTCCTTGTGATGGGATACCCCCACACTCCTTTTCCTAGTAATTTATTGATCCCTGTGGCACGAGCCAGCTTTGCTCCTGCTTGAATTTTCCAGCCTCTCTTGGTTCTCAGCCTTGCAAACTCAGGGACAAGACTTTGCCACTTCATTAATTCCTCCACTCCCCAACCTATAAATCAAGTCAATTCTGAGCTACTCCCTTGCTCCAGGGAAGATCCAGGAATGAAAATACCATCAGATGTACTGAACTCCAGGCAGCTCTGGTCTGATGTGTGGGCCAGCAGCTGGCCCAGGAGAAGGCACGCCACGTACCTGAGGGAAATACATCCCTCAAGGCTGTGCCCAGAGGAAGCTGCAGGAGACTTTCTTCTAAGATTGAAGCAGAAGTACCAGCCCTTCTCCTCCCTCTGCTGTGGGAGCTCCTCTGCCTGTGGGCTGAATAAGATCCACAGAATGTCCTGACTTGGAAGGGACCCATAAGGATCATGAGTCCAACTCCTGGCCCTGCACAGGACTCCTCAACAATCCCACCCCATGTCTGAGAGAGTTGTCCAAACGCACCTGGCTTGAGGCCATGACCATTCCCCAGGGAGCCAGATGTGCTGGGACCTGGTACCACCCTCACCAGCCAAGGAGGAGCTCTCTGCCTTCAGTCCCATGTAACCTGCTGCTGGCAGGGAGAAACCAGGACTCCTGAGGAGCTCTCATTGTCCAGTGCCCACACCTAGCCCTGGAGGAGCAACCTCCTCTCTGGGGACTGCAGGATGCAACTCACACCCTTCAACTCCAAGAAGCTCAGAGGCAGCTGGAGAAGCTGGGGCTGAGTGGGGACATCGAGCTGGAGACAACCACTTCAGACATCCTGAAGGGCCCCTCACCAATCCTGCCTCCATGCACAGCAGATCTTCCCTGAAGGAGGCACGTGCTCAGGGGGGCCAGGGTAAGCAGGGAATGGTGTGCAGGGCTGGGAAGGTACACAGCACGAGACATGGCAGCCTAAGAAGGTTATAAAGTCACAGAGCAGGTTAGGCATGGCATAGCTAAGGATGCAGAGTGGAGTGTCTGACCGTGTCAGGCCAGCCAAGGAAGGGAAAAGAGCGCAAGCATTTGTGTGATGCAGCCAGCCCCAGCTCCAGGCAGGGCGGCAGGACCTGAGGATGCGCAAAACCAGGCACCAGCACCAAGAAGAGCATGGCTGGAATTCAGCAGGCTGAGATGACCCTGGGAAAAGATGTAACCCCAAGAGAGGAAGGGCAAAATCCTCTCTTTTTCCACAAGGCAGCAGGGGAAGAGCAGACAAGCAACAAGACACCCACATCAGGCAGACACAGCACTGAAATCCAAGCTGCAAACGCCGACACAACGAGAGCTCCACAGCTCAAGAGCAGCAAGAGCAAGCGAGCTGGAACACTCTGTGCTGAGCAGGTGTCGTGCACACAGCTGGGGACAAGACAAAGTTTTGCTGCTCCTTCTCCCTGCCCTCACCTGCCAAGCCAGCCCAAATGCTGCAGTCTTGTCAGCAAGTTCCAATTCCTTGCAGAGCTTCTGGCAGGGAGGGGTGGGAAGGCACCTCCAAGGACAGACTGAGGCAGAGGTGTAACAGGAGGGATGGGACAGTGGTTGGCACGTTCAGCTGGGATGGAGGAGGCTTTTTCAGCCCTCGTGCTCCACCACAGAGCTCCCCATGGTTCTGTGACTCAGAAACCTCTGCCTTACCTGCCAGGGCCAAGGAGTCTTCAGGTGTGACAGGCAGTGTGCAAGCACTGCAGATGGAAGGACACACAAAAGGGAGAAGGGGGAAACTCACCCACCCAAATGTTTGTTCTGGGGCAGAGGGCTGAGGGAAGAGAGTCAGATATTCTGGCCTTGGAGGAAATTGAGGGGACAGGAAGCTATAAGTGAACTGTTTTCCAGATCCTGGTGAGAAATAAGGCTGATACACCACTTGCAGAGATATCATTAGCTGAAGTGAACTGTCTGGAAGCAGATTTCCAGATGGGCTCTTAATGAGGTAACAAGATAATTGAACCTGGAGTCCTAGACCAGCACAGAACAGGATCTCACGCTCCATGCTACAAAGTCCAGAACAGCAGCACATGTCTCTGGCCTCAGACACCAACATGCAAAGGCAAGCTTGAGGGTCTTTACCTTCTTTCAGCTGCCTTGAAACTGGTTCTGGCCCAACTTTAGCCCAGAAGAAACTCACACACAGCAGCTGAGTTGGGCTAAGCTGCATTTAATGCCCAGCACTGACTCTTCAGAAGTATGCAGGCAGAGGAAGAGGTGTCCAAAGCCTGAAGTGATAGATTGACAGGAAAAGTAGATGTATTGCAGAGCCAGCTTAGCCACAGAGCAACTACCATCAAAGTCTGAACAAAGTTTCCTCTTCTCCCTTGCACTGGACGCTGTAAACCAGTGACAGATAATCCAGGGAGCTACTGGAAATCTATCCCAGTCACTTTGAGAGAGGGGATTACACAGATCTGAAAGGGCAATCAACATCTTAATCATAAGCTGCAGGGAGAAAAAGAGGAGAAGCAGGAAGGTTTTTTCAAAATAAGGGTTAAGTTCAAACCTCATCTCCATTGACAACTGCGAAGCAGTTTCTGAACAAGCATGAAAATGGCAACCAGGGCACTGCTGCAGAAGGGTCTGAGTGCACACACGTTTAAGAAAACCCACACAACGAAATCCCTCCAACCCCAGTGCTCTATTATGTCAATTAACTCTGCTCCAGTGAAGTGCAACGAGCCGCGTGCGTCCCGCAACTCCCAGCCAATTGTGGGTGACTCCGGAGCGTCACCACGGCGTGGGTGGGCTGGCAGGGCCCTCCCAGCACCAGCAGCGAGGAAATGCCACAGAGAGACTCACAGGGGAAGGAACAAAACAACACAAGCCACAGCATCCAATCTCGGGAAGCTTTACCAGCAGATCTCATTTCCAGATCTTTTCCTCCCTGTGTTCATAATCCTTGCAGCAGAGTTCTGTCATCCTACTCAGCTCACAGGCTGCCCCAGCTACAAAAGATGTCAGGCTGAAAAATCACCTCGACAGACTGCCTGCTGAGACCAGTTGCATTATAAAAACAGGAAGCTCTTGCCTGCCTGCTCCCAATATGCTATGGATTTAATGGGAAGGAGCATACGCAGGGATGCTTTGCAGGAAGAGCACACACATGGGACTCTTGCCAGGAAAAATGCATCTTGAGTAACACATGTGCTCTTAGTTTCCTCTTTTTTCAGAAAGGTTTAACTACACTCTGAGCTACCCAGCAGCAATAAACCACTTTTTTCCCCTCTTTCTCACTTATAGCAGAGTGTTGCTTGGTAAACAGCAGATCTTCCTGTCTGAGGCTGTGCCAGCCTGTGCTGAACAGAACTGTTGTTATTGCACATTCACAGCTAGAGATAAACATGAATAAGAGCCACGAGTAAGAGCCAGGCACTGGTTCTTCAGTACACTGCTTTATCAGGTTCCCCTTGATTCAAACGTTTCTGACATCCCTCCCTCCTGAAGGGGCAAGATGGCACAAGTAGCAAGGACAAACATTAAAAAAGAAGACAGAAATGACAGCAGCACAAAAAGTGCTCTTCTGTACTCGCCAATATTCACAAACTGTGCAGCTCACAGCTCCACCTGCACATGAAACACTCAAAAGCACAACAAGGAAACAAACGGGCCCAGCCAACCCAACCTGCCCAAATGGGAAAACAAAGCAGCCTTCAGCACATTTCTCAGGACAAATCTCCACCCAGGGCCACAACTGCTGCAGGACATAAAGGTTACAGAGAACCAGGGAAGGAAAAAAATGTGCAAGTCATCATCTCATCTGCAAGCTGACACTCTGCAATGACACAGGCACAACAAACCAACCCAGGAAAAGTGAACACTGGAAGTGTGAGGAGGGTTTCTAACCTTTCCAAGAGCAGATCTCTGGACCAGCTGCTCCAGAAGCACTGAGGAAAAAAGCACAGCAAGAGTTCCAACAATTAGTTCCTGGACAAGTTCATGACCTGCAAGAGATGACTGCCCATCTTCAGCAGCACGGAACTGGACCTGGTGACCCATGAAGTTCCTTCCCCCACAAATTCATAGAAGCCCAGACATAGCACAAACACGAGGTCATTCCCAAAAGGACAGCAGGGATTGTATGCTCAGATCATGCTAAGCTGACAGATAAGCAGATGAAGAGCTGGCCACTGCAGAACGGAGGGCAAGAGAATTGCAGCAAGAAACGGTCTCACAGCCAGTGAAAACTCAGGGCACAAACTTGGAAAGCAAAGTCTGAGGGGCAGGAGGTGGAGATGTCCCCTGAGCACACTGTCCCCAGACACTCCAGCCACAGCTTTAATGCTAACACAGATTAGACAGACAGTAAATATATAATTTGCCCAAGCCACATCCAATCACATCCCTTCCTAGAGACAGCTCCAGTCCTCACTGCAGTGCCCTACCCAAGCCACACAAGCAGCAGCACCTGGGTGTCTCCTTCTGCCATTTTCATGCAATTTGGCCTTCCCTGGCTTTCATCAGGCACCACGTCCCAATTTCCAACCAACTGGCCTAGATTTAAGCCAACACATCTCTGGCTGTGCCTCAGGCAAGCGCAGAGGTGGGAGAAGCCTGACAGACAACGGTGTCATTTGGCATTTCCATCACAAACAACCAAGGGATAAAAGCACAAGAATTGCTGAGAGCTGCACAAGAGGCTCCTGCCTTCCCCAGGAGCACAGGGAACCAGGGGAGAACAGGGAAGTGGGACAGACTCGGGGGGGAGAGAGAAGTTCCTCTTCTACAATCACAGAATCACAGTGGTTTGGGTTGGAAGGAACCTTAAAGCCCATCTCCTTCCACCCCCTGCCACCTTCCACTGTCCCAGGTTGCTCCAAGTCCCATCCAACCTGGCCTTGAACACTTCCAGGGACGAGGCATCCACAGCTTCTCAGAGCAACAGGGAAGCACAGTTCAGCACAATCATTTAATGCAAAAGCACTGCATTACTGCTTACCCCTCTCCACCTCCAGGTGACCCCTGAAAAACACATGAATCCTTCTGCACACTGATGTGGCAGCCCTGCCAGTGCTTCTGTTTGGAGGCTACACTGTATTGAAATGATAGGTGGGGAGTAACACCTGGTACAATGAAGTGATACAAACAAAACAGTGCCTGACACCACCACAACCCTCCCCTCTCCTCACCAGAGTGGTTTTACTGGCTCACTGTCTCCATCACAACCGGCTCCTCTACAGCTACACCAGTACAGCTGGAATTGTAGGATGTGTTCAATTACACACACCTTAAGCAATATTTTCTGGGAACAGTCATTTGAACAAACACAATGGTCATATGAGGAAAAGGCTGTACTCTGAGAGGGCTGAAACACAATGCAGATGGTTTGAGTAATGGTAGAGCAAAGGCAGCCAGGCCACCTGTGGTACCTCCAGCACGGGGAGGGAGCTGGGCTTTAACCAAGGGCTGCTGGCTGCATCCTGAACCAAAAGGGCAGATGGAGAGGAGATCATGTTACTGGAGTCACTCCCAAATGCCTTGCAAGACATATCCAGCTGCCTGAGCCTTGTGTGGTGCTGCAGACCCCCAGCCTCCCCTCCAGCAGGATCTGCTCACTAAGACATGGCAAGGTCAGGCAACAGGAACAAGGGCAGTAGCTTTTGGAAGACGTTCCAAGGCTGCATCAAAACAGATCCAAGAGCAGGAATGCCAGCTCATCCCTCTCACCCCTGAGAACAAGCCATGGTGCAGATCTGACCAACACCTGCCTGGTGACAGTCACCACTCAAACACCACAGTGCTCGTGGCCCAGCCTCACTGACCAAAGCTATGAGAGGTTCCTGCAGACCTTCTGCTGTGGCTGGACATGAACATCACACAGAGACTCCAGCTAGTCCATAAACATCCAGACAGACCAGATGGGCCAACATACAGCAAGCACTAGTGTCCATCTGATTAATCCAAAGCCCCAACCTGGATGAGGCCACGTCAACCTGGAACATTTGAATCCAAGGACAACACCATCACACACTGCAAGCGTATCCTGAAGGTCCAAGCTCAGACTGGCTTCCCACCACCTCGTTCTGCCTCCACAGCTCAGCCACATGAGGCACAACACAGTCACCTCTCTGTCCCAGTGGGCTGGGAACTGCCACGGCTCTGTGGTTACTGCAGGCAAAGCTATGCAGAGTTCCTTAATTTATTGCCCTGCCCTTGCACTGCCTCAAACACACCCTGGGACAGTCATGCAGTTTCCACTACTTAAGATTGCGAGGTGCTGGAAGACCCCACAATTTCTCTTCCACTCTCACAGTTTCTTCTTCACCATAAGAAAACCAGAGGACATCAGTATCCCCACGCATTTGAGCACACAGCCTTCACACAGACGGCATGGAAACACTCAAAGAAGGAATTCAAACAAGGAAGAAAGACAAGAACGAGAGGCATGAGAGACACGAAGCGAGGTAACTGTGCTCACAAACCAGAGGAGAGAAGGTCTCCTTCCTTCCAGCCCCTCCCAGCCCAGCCCAGAGCCAGCTGAGTCAGAAAAGCCTCTCACCCAACACAATTCCTGCTTGGCAGGTCCAGTGCCAGTCGGTGTAGAGTCAGCCTGGTGTCCCTGGACCCGAGCGGCCGCTACTGGCACCCACTGAGTGGCCTGGCTGGAGGAGCATGCTAGAAGGTCCCTGCACCAAGCACTGGGAGCACACCAAGCCAGGAAGGAGAGGCTGCCGTCCCAAGCTGCTGGACAGAGAGTGAAAAAAGGCACATAAGAATAAATGACTGCTGAGACTCCAGGCCCATCAGCATGGCACCAGCAGAGATAACCAACCTCACATTTTTGGTCCCTCAATCAGCATCCCCTTGAACTCCAGTTCGCGGAGGGCTCTGCACTTCCTATGACATCCAGCTGGGGCTTGGTCCCCCCTGGAGACAGCTTTTGGGTCAGCTCAGACTCTTCACTCGTGCTCTCAGAACCCTTGGCCGTGTCTTTATGGTTCCGTGCCCACCACAGGCCTCACTCCCTGCCGGCGGCCGCTGCTCAGCATCCTGGTGCGAGCTGTCATCGGAGCAGGGAACGCCACACCTCGGGAGCACAGCGGGATGGAGCACAGCAGGATCGTGTGGAGAAGGACTCCGGACAGCTCTCAACAATTAGCAACAGGCCAGGATGTCCCGAGGGGCCGGATGGGAACGCAGCGATGTCTGGCGGGGCACGCTGCCTGAATGTTCAAATACAGAAACAGATGTTAATTACTCTGCATAGCCAGGACACCATTAGCAGTTACATCTCCTGGAGATTCTGAAGTACAAATTCCTCTGATTATGCCAAACGTGCCCATCCCACCCCCAGAAGCCATGACGTTTGAGTAGTTGCCTCGGCAAACCTCCCTCCTCCGAGATACTTCCCCTTCCTCCTTCATATTCTCTACTCTCAAAACAACCTGTTCTAATGAAATTCCTGCTTTAGGAAACTGCTGCCTCCTTTGGGATGGGCTTTTAGCAGATGGAGGCAACATGAACCCTTGTCCATAAGTGTCTGGCTCTCCAGCGCATTCTTACTTCCTCTATTTTAGGCTGGGGAGGGAGCACAAAAATAAGGATTCAGCTGGCACCATGTGATCACTGAGCCTCTTTAGGAGCATGGCAGAGCAAGAGACCCCATTCTGCCCCCTCACCTTGCTCATCATCCCCACAGCCACACCATCAGATGCAGCATGGTACCCTTGGGGTAGGTGATGGTGAACTCACAAAGAGCTTTTCTCTTCCAGCACTCCCCACCACTGACAATTCCAGGCTGCAGGGAAAAGACGCCCTGTGGTGAACACCTGGACAGGTGCTGCTAATGGAACCAGAGCAGCAAAGGGAGGGTGTACGGAATGGGTAAGGGACACCACTGGGGGACCAGTAATGAGTAGACAAGGATTCAGGAACCCTTCAGGTTCAAAAGGACCACCCTGATCCTTTTAGACCAAGGATCTGTGCAACTACACAGGGAATTCCAGGCCCACAGCACCTCCAAGGCACTCACTGAGCTGCTCCCTCTCTGGAAAGGCGGGAGATTCAGGAGAGCCAACGAGGGAGTAGAGACCAATACCAGCAGACAGAGCAACCCCCAAGTGCCACATCACATCATTTTCCTTGCAGGAGATGTGTTCACATGCCATGGGATAGGAAGGGAAAGCACTCAGCATCCAGCAGCTCAGCAAAATCTGCTGGGCTGGGCTGGAATTCCAAGGACTTCCCGAGCTCTGCCTGCCGGCCAGAGTCTGCAGGAAGGAGACTGACAAGGGCGAGCTGGAGAGCAAGACCTTGACCACATCAGTGCTGCAGCCTCTGTGGATTGTAGAGCTGCCACAGGAGAGCACAGAGCTCAGCACACACGGACCCTGGTGCTGTGCTTCCACTTCCATGGACCAGCACAAACACAGGGGATCTGCTGCCCAGCAAAGTTGTCCGTGAGTAACTTTCTCTGCAAACCTTTTCGTCACAAGAGCAGAAGGACACAAGTTGGGAAGCTGCCTGTGATACCCTCAGTAAACTGAAATCACCTGGGCTGAGACTGGGAACAAGATGCTGAAGGGGAAACGTTGGTGTCACAGGAAGCACCACATTAGAAATGCAGCTGGGCAGCATCACTGGAGGGGACAACAGCTTTTTGTAAGGTCTTGGTCTCTATTTCACCAAATTGAGAATGCATTGATAACCCTGAGGTTTGGCAAGGGGCAGGACACCAGCTCAGTGCCCTGACACGGTGTCACTGTCACCGTCCCTGATGCTGAGCCTGCTCAGGCCCACTGTACTCCCTACAAAAGGGGCTGCACTGCAGGAACAGAAAAGCTCTTTCTTTTTTTATGAACACTCATTAGAGTTTACACTGCTGGCAAAGTGTGGAGGCACGCATTTCTGGAGGAACAGAGATATGGTTCCAACACTGGTTTTAATGTGCAAGCCTAAAGACTCGGCTTCAGTTTTTAGAAATCAAACTTGATCATCTCAAGCTGGCAAAAATAGCCCCATGTTCCCTTGAGTTATTTTCTTTTCAAATAGGCAGGGTACAGCACAATAGGAAATATCAGCAGTTATGTATTCAACCTCCAGAAACCCAACAGGCCAATTCCAGCAACCCATGGCAGTTTTCCAATCCTCCCTGATCTATTTGCTGGAGTTAGCCTGAAAAGCAGGCTGCCCCCGAGCCATTCAGCAAACTCCACGTCCCACTAATTACATCAATATAAATGTATTATCTTGGCTGTCAAACACGGGCTGCCTGAACAGGACAAGGCTCTGCCATGGAAATGCAGGAAAACAACTGCTCTTTCTGCTGGTGACACATTTCTCTGGATCCTATTTCCTTGCCAGGACTCCCCCTTCTCCCTTCTGCCCGGGCACCAGGGTACCAGCGTTTTTTTCTTCCAGAGCGAGAGGAAATGGCACACAAAAACCCTCCTCATCTTTTAAGCAACAGAACACCAACGAATTTTTGGGAACACCACTGGCATTTCCTATCAGCCAACCCGAGAGCTGTCAGCACACGGGGAAGGGAGCTGTGAGGGCAAGAGTTAAATGTCTCTTGTGAGCAGGCAGCAGCTCTTCTGCCTCTCTTGGCTTCCTCAGCTGCCATTGCTAAATGCAAGGCAAGTGTCAACACTCCAAACAGCAAATGTGACAGAAATTCGGAGCAGCCTGCTCCTCCCTGCCCAGCTCGGTGACTGCGGCCTGGAGAGGAGGGAGTCTCTCAGGAAGGCTCCAACAGCAACCAGCAAGGTTGAGGCAAACACAGGCAGATCCAGAGGCTTCCAGGGAGCAGGGAGGGAGCTCGCTTCGCTCCAGAGAGTGGGATTATGACGGAAAATGAGGAGGAAGCCACTGACTCACCTGTCCCACCCGCGTAAGCAGCTTTCCCACTGAAAGCTGCACTGTGACCTTGCTCAAAGCCCCAGGTTCCAGCAAACTGGGGGCTCACAAGGTTCCCCCCAGCTCTGGGCACTGGGAGAGAGCCATGGTGGCAGGACACTGGGCTGACACACACTTTCCAAATCCACCTCCTCTGACCGCAGGCAGCCACAGGCCCTCACTCCAGCTTCCCTTTGCTTCATAAAAACCCTCACTTGGAGAACTGCCACAGGGTCTGGTCCTTCCCAGACCCCTCTGCTCACAGCAAGGGTCAGAACGAAACCAGAAACAACTAAGCCTGGATTCAGATGAAGCAGGAAGATGGGAGGAAAAAAGCATTTCTCCACCTGGGAGCAGATGATGTTCCTGCCAGCAGGGATCAGCACGACCATGGACACACAACACAGGCTGAGTCTCTCTCTAGATCTCACGTGCCAGCAGTGCAAACTTGGAAAGCTCCCACAAAACCTCTGGGACAGAGGAGAGCAGCATGTTTTCCACAAGTTAAAGCCAACTGCACTCAGCTGGCTGAGGGAAGACCAGGCCCGTGGCCACTTCCCTCTGCAAAGCCAGCGGAATTCCGAGTAAAGATAAAGGGAGCCCAGAGCAAAGATAAGGGGGGAGCAAGCCAGGAGAGTGGGGGGTAATCAGTGCATCTGCCAAGGGCATGCAGGCTCCTCCATGGGGTCACCCAGCCCTTCCTCCACCATGAGACAGCTCCGAGTCTGGGCACGACGCCTGACCTTTTTTACGTGCAACTTTAGCACTTTTGAGTTGTTTTCCAAGATTTATTCCGATTCAGGAGACACCGTGCCTGCCCCACGCCTCCAGTTCCCTTATGCACCAAGTCATCAGGCTGGAGGAGGCTGCTCTCCCTCCTGCCAAAGCAACCGGGCTCAGCAAACCCAGCCAGTCACATCAAACCTTCAAAGGCCTCTCCAGCCATTCAGCCCCTCCCAGGGAAGGGAGCAATGTTGGGTCTTGCCTTCTGCCTTCAACTGCTAAAGCCTTGGACACAAACAGAAGCTGATGCAACTTGAAACGAGTTAATATCCCCACATACATAAAATCAGGGTAATTTGAATCATGCCTCGGACATGTTATGTTCAGGCAGAAGAGCTCAGCCCTGCTCTGGTTCACTCAGGGGCACAAGCCAGACTGCTCAGCAGGATCTCAAAAAATGGCCAGACAAAAGCCACCAGCAGAATCTCAGTGTCACAGGCAGCCAGTCTGTCACAGCAGGTCTGCTCCAGTTTAGGGAAGAGCACACAAGTCCCTCCGAGTCCCGGGTGAAAACGCACAAAGTGTGGCAAGATCCCTGTGTTCAGAGCCACAAAGCGCCACACTCTGGGATCTGCACCCCTCGCCTCCACCTTGGCTCCCTCCAAACACATCTCCTGGTCTCCATCGGCTCCTGACCGACCCACAGCAGTGCAGCACTGTCCTGCACCAGTACCCCAGGCCACGTGCAGTGAGCAATTCCCAGATAACCTTCTGTCCGACCATGAGAACCCACCCAGCCGCATCCCGGGCCTGCAGGCCTACAGAGCGCCAAGCTTCAGTGAGATTCCCAGCTGAAAAAACGCTTGGAGGAAACAGTATGACATTTCAAACACAACGTTCACATTATCCCATCTCCTCTAGCAGGCCCACGGATGATCGCCCAAAACAGTCGCTTTCTGGTGCCTGGGGGGATTTACCCCAGGAGCAGAGAGAGCTCAGCAAATGGAGAGGCTGGCAAGTACAGAGCTTTTTCCATGCTCTAAGACTCCTGCATCCAGGACCCAGAGGCTGAGATGCTTCAACTGCAGCTGAGCTGACATGCAGCAAAATCCAGGGGTCTTGATGAGACACTGGGACCCCAACAGCCTTAGGATGTTCAAGACTCAAGGATAAGAGCCAGCCAAGTGATTCTAAAGGGCAAACTCGCAGAGGCTTGAGAAACTCCGCACACAACCCTGCTCAGCCCCACCACGGGTGTCTAAGCTGGAGGTGAGAGTGCAGACCTGAAGGACAGGCAGCCCGGGCTGCTGGGGGCTCTGCCGTGCTCCAGCCCGGAACCGGCACTCGGCGGTGCCAAAAGCGGGGCTCCCCTGCCCGCGGGAGGATTCGGGAGCTGCGATCTGCCCGCACGGGGCGCAGGACGAAGGCGGCTCAGGCACTGCAGCCTAAGGCGGGCAATCACGAAGCCTCCCCGTCCCCCCCGACTGCTGCACGACCCTCAAGCCCATTAAAACCCCTCCGGGCTGTGCGGCCGGGCTGGGGTGCGAGCGGGGCCCCCGCAGCCCCCAGGTCCTCCCGAAGCCCGGGGCAAGGCACCCCGGCCGCCGTACAGCCGGGAGTCGGGACCCCGGCACCGCCCGCCGCCCCCGGGCCGCCCCGGCCTCCAGCCCCCGCTCGGGCCCACCGGCAACAGGTGGTGCGGGGCGGCCCGGGGGCGGCCGGGCCCAACCGGCGCCTCCGGCCGGGAGAGCCCCAGGCGACCCCCGGCGCGGGCGGGAGCCGCGGCCCGCGGGGCTGCGGCGGGAGGCCCGTCCCCGCTCCCTCCCCCGCGTCCCCGCCGCCGCTCACCTGGGGGTGGAGGCGCCGCGCTGCCGCTGTCCCCCCGGCCCCGCGCGTTCCCCCGGGCGGAGCAGCTCGCACCCGCCCCGGCCGCCCCGCCGGCCCTTCCTCCCGCCCGCCCGAGCCCCGCGCCCGCCCTACGCCGCCGCCGTGCGCAGCGCCCCGTCCCGGCCGCGGGCGTGCGGCGCGGAGACAGCGCAGGGACCGTCGTGAATAGCGCGGCGGGACTACGAGCCCCGAGGGGCGCCGCGCGCAGGAAGCGGAAGGCGGCGGCCGAGCGGGGCACCGGCAGCGGCGGTTCGGGGCAGGCCCGGCGGAGCCCCGGGCAGGGGCGGTGGTTCGGGACCGAGGGGCCGGCGGAGCTGCGAGCGCGCGGAGGGCGGGGGCCGGAGGGGCCGGTGAGGGACGGCGGGCGCTGTGCGGCGGGAGAGGACTACGACTCCCAGCGTGCCTTGCGGCCCGTGGGGAGAGCGCCGCCCCTCGGGCGGGGGTCGCAGCGCAGGCGGCGGTGCCCTCGGGGGCGGCGGGACCTCCCCGGGCTGAGGGTCCCGGAGGGTCCCGGGGAGTCTCGCTGTGTTCCAGGGATCCCGTGGCTCCCGTCGTCCGGCGGCGCGGTTTGGGAAAGGCGGGTGCGTGGCCCTGAGCCCTCACACGGAGGCTCCGTGCGCCCCGACCGTCCCCGCCCGCTCCCCTGGAAGGCGCCGCCGTGAGGGGATGGAGGATCCGGGCGTTCCCTGCGAGGATTGGAGCCCGCGGCTGAGCCAACCTGAGCAGAAGCCACTCGTAATTACAGCTCTTAATGACCTGGCGGCACATGAAGCGAAGGTGGAGCCGGCAGGGACCTGCTCGGCGCTGCGGGCGATGTCCTGGGACGGCGGGAGCGGGGCCGGGCCGCGGCCCTCGGGCAGCTGCAGGGGGGGCCTGCACCCCCACCCAGCCTCGGAGTCCAGACCCACGTCCCGACCCAGCCCAAGGCCGGACTCGCCAGGTTAAGAAGCACCTTCAAGCCCTCCCACCCCACGGAGATGAGAGCTGGGAGCAGTTCGTGCAGGACCTGCCGCACTCACCGGGCTGCTCCCTCCCGGAGCCACGAGTGAAAACGGGGAGGGGGTCCCAGATATGACCCAGCCCAGCTGGTCCAACACACGCTTATGGGAAATCAGTGGTCGTTGTTCCAGCAAAAGCAGCATCATTTTAAGCCACCAGTCTTGGAGGGAGATTACTGGCTGCTAAGTGAAACATGACAGTTGCTAAACAGGGAAAATGTTCTCTTTAGGCTGTTGGAGTGTCTCCAAAGGGCACCGCAGGCTTTCTGTGTGGGCAGTTGAGGGGTACTGAGATGGCAGATGTTCATAAGGCCTTCTGTAGGATGATGCAGGGACCAAAAGCTGGTGGAGAGCTTGGGCTTCCCTTTGTCTCTCTGTAAGATGACTGCCAGTCATATCAACACATTTATTTGCAGACAGATCTTTTCTAGAGGCTGCAAACACAGTTCTGCCTCTGTTCTGTGGGGTGGGCTGGGGAGAAGCGGCCCCATGCTGCCCTCACTCACAGATGGGATTCCTGGCCTGGGAAAATTGAGGGCTCAGTGCTCCCACAGTGCCTGAGGAAAGCACAGAGCAGGTATCCCCAAAATCACAGGATCGTGGAATATCCTGAGCTGGAAGGGACCCACCAGGATCATCAAGTCCAACCGCTGGCTCTGCACAGGATATCCCCAGGAATCCCGCCATGGCCAGTGGGGATGCCCTGCCCATTGTAGGGCAAAACCTCTCAGGATCCACTGGTGAAAGGGGGAATTTGGGCTTAAAAGAATCCGCTGGCTCCATCATGATGGGCGTTTCTTGTAGGATCTGTCACCAGCTGTGGAATGTTAGCTGGAGTGGGGGTTTGGGCGCTCAGGGATGTATCT
This sequence comes from Corvus hawaiiensis, assembly GCF_020740725.1. Lineage (NCBI taxonomy): Eukaryota > Metazoa > Chordata > Aves > Passeriformes > Corvidae > Corvus > Corvus hawaiiensis. The sequence goes on along the minus strand of NC_063228.1, from coordinate 15,292,874 downwards.
GGACACCATTCAGTGGCTGCACTCTGGTGCAGCATGACGTACCCTCAGCTGTCCAAGTCCTGGCCCCACAGGTCACATGAGACCTGCTGGATGCCTTCATCCCTGATCTCTTCAGCCTTATGGAATAACAGTCAGCTCCCCAAAGCACCCGAAACGCACCCATGTGGGGGAGTTGGGTTCAGCTCCTTTTGTTACGCTCAGGATTATTAATGAGTGTGAGCAGTGTGAGAGCACAGCTCTGGTGTGACGGAGTTCCTGGCTGGACTTATGTCACCAGGCTGGCCCTCATTATTTGGAGAATAAATGTATGAAGCACACTTTGCCCAGTCAGAAAGCGATTCCAAGCAGTGGATGATTTCAGTGTGTTCAGTTAGGAATTACAATCATGGAATGGTTTGGGTTGGAAGGAACATTAAAGCTCTTCTCGTTCCACCCCCTGCCATGGCAGGGACACCTTCCACTGGCCCAGGCTGCTCCAAGCCCCATCCAGCCTGGCCTTGGACACTGCCAGGGATCCAGGGGCAGCCCCAGCTGCTCTGGGCACCCTGTGCCAGGGCCTGCCCACCCTCCCAGGGAACAATTCCTTCCCAATATCCCATCTAGTCTTTTCCTCTGGCAGTGGGAAGCCATTCCCCCTTGTCCTGTCCCTCCATCCCTTGTCCCCAGTCCCTCTCCAGCTCTCCTGGAGCCCCTTTAGGCCCTGCAAGGGGCTCTGAGGTCTCCCTGGATCCTTCTCCAGGTGAACACCCCAGCTCTCCCAGCCTGTCAGAAATTCATTGAACTGGAATCCACACTCCCTAATTTTAGCTGGATAAACTGAGGCCCTTGACTGGCAGTGGCCATCACATCTATGAGCAGTGGAGAAAGATGGAGAACTCCAGTTACTCCACACAAGTTCCTGTTCCTGTCATTGATGATAAAGTGGATCAGACATTCAGCTGGCGCAGCAGAGGCATCAATATTGCAGTGAGTTCCTGGGAACGAGGGAATGCCGTGGCTGAAAGCCTGGCTAAAGGTGAGGGGAATGTCACCTGCTGCTGTGTCCTGAGCAAGCCTCATCACAGAAAACAATTTTCAAGCACTCTAGCTCCACACTGACTGTTCCCCAGCTTCTCCTCCACCTGCCATGCCTCCTAAAATGACCATTCCATGGTTTTTCCTGGAGCTGGCTGAGCTGCCTGGGCCATCCCGAGCTTTTTTTGACCATACAAACCTTGCTTTCCTCTGGCTGCAAAGATTCTTCCCCACCCAGCACCACTTCCCAAATCTGACAGAGAAGAGCGTCAGGCAGCTCTCCCCACAGCTGGGATCCAACCAGCCGTGGATCAATGTGTGTCAGCCCAGGCACGGCTCCGGATCTTTCCGTGAGCTCCCCGGGCACCGATCCCGAGCTGCTGTGCCATGGGATACCCTGGAGGATGGGAGGTGGCCTGGAGCAGACCCAGCTGGCCAAGCACAGGGATACATGCCCAGGGTTGGCAGGGACTGGAGGATACACAGGGAGACTTCCCTTTGTGTTCTGGCAGTGCTGGAACCAGCAGCTCCTGCCTGAGGCACAGCAGGTGAGAGGGAGGAAAGGTTTGCATGTTCCACATCCCAGGATCTTTCAGTCCTCGTTTCCCAGGACACCAAGCTTGAATGAGCCTTCCCTCTGTCCTCATCTCTGCTGTGACCTCCACTTCACCCTGGCAAGTGGCTCTTTCCTGGTACTGCCCTCAACCCTCCCAACTGCAGCCTGAGGAACAAGAGGTCCTGATGGCTGTCAGAGGGCAGGACAGAAAGTCCTAGGATCCAGCATTGATTTGGGAGATCCTCCTTGAGCTGTTGCAACAGAAGGCTTTTTGCAGCAAGGCAGGTGCAAGGAAATGCAACCCTTGACTAAATATATAATGTATATATATTGTATAGGGGTGGGGAGGCCCTGGCACAGGGTGCCCAGAGAAGCTGTGGCTGCCCCTGGATCCCTGGAAGTGTCCAAGGCCAGGTTGGGGCTTGGAGCAGCCTGGGACAGTGGAAGGTGTCCCTGCCTGTGGCAGGGGGTGGGATGAGCTGAGCTTTAATGTCCCTTCAACCCAAACCATTCCATGACTCTGTGATTACCTCTGTGTGTATCTGTCACTGATCAGTGATATGTTTTTAGCTGGTAGGGGTCTCAGGGTAGTGCAGATGATGTAGTTCTGTGTCTAATATCTGTGTGTGCAACACTGAGGGCATTTGAGGGAACAATATTGTACAAACCCAGAAGAGTTTTGCTTTCATTGTCAAGAGAATGCACCACCCACGTTTTTGGTATGAAGGAAATGGGACTCGAGAGGCACAGGAATCCCCCAGGGAAGATCCAGACTGTATTTGTGGAGGCACATGGTCATTGTAGAGTGCAGTCTGACACCAGGCACGTGGCTCCTCCTGCCCGCCCAGCACCATGTGCTGTCACCTGCAGTGGGACAGCCGAGGGGATGATGAATGGTCCTGCTGCAGCTGTGCCAGGACGTGTTCAGTGTGCTCTGTTGTTTTTTGTGGTGTGGTTGTGACACTCAAACCTCTCCCTGCTTGAGGGAGAGGCATCCATCCCCTCTACTCAGGGAGGATTATCTGTTCTGAAACCCCCAGGTGATGCCAGCGCCCCACACCTGTCCTTGGGACTGAGTCTGTGGCCTAGAATGGCCCCCTGGGCCCCACATCATAGGGACGTGGGGGATTGGGGTGTCTCTTGGGGTGCTGGAGCTGTGGGAATGTCCATGGCACTCTGGGGTACTAGGAATTCCCTGTAGTCCTGGGGGAATTCTCACTAGAGGAGTAGAGTTGTCAGCATTTCCTTAGGGGAATCTGACAGTCCTGGGAGTATCAGGGCCTTCTTGGGGGAATCTGGGAGCTTTGGGAATATCAGGCGTCCCCCTGGGTGTGTGGTGTCCCCAGGAGATGTCACAGTCCCCAGTTCCTCACAAGCACTGCACAAGTGCAGGGGGACCTCGGAGATTTGGGGTACCCCAGCTGTCATCAGTGGGGTGGAGGTGTCAGGGACACCAGGGAGGGGAGGCCTCCCCTGGTCACTGGCTGGGGGGGATGGGCTCACTGTGACCCTTGGGCACACCTTGGGGCCGGGGTAGTGACAGGGACCCCCAGAGCCTTGGGAAGGACAGGTCTCATCCCCCTGCAGCCCCTCTACCAACCCCACCACTCCTATTGCCCCTGACACCCCTCAACAGCCCCATCAACACCCAGTCTCCCCTTGACTCTCCTTTCACAGTGCTTCCCAACAGCCCCTGCTCACTCTCCAGCCCCCCCAGTGACCCCCAACATTCCCCAGTGATGACCCAGAGGATCCCACTGCCCCACCACTTCATTCCCCACTTGCTGTCCCACCATAAGGCAGTTTACCCAAGGAAGGAAAGGGATATGGGTTTGGCAAGGGCTTGGGGTCCACGGCCTCCCTGATCTCCTTCGACTGCTGGACAGTTTTCCCCATGTTTGCCGTGGCCCTGACGGTTCAAGTCTCTGCCAGAGCTGTTATGAGGGGTCTGGCTGTCCCCAAACACAGTACAGGGGCTCTGCCCTGTCACCTGCTCCTCATGAACACGGGCTGGGCTGGTCTCTCATGGCTCCCTGAGGGGATTCTGTCCCAGCCCCCCAGGTTACCCTTTGGAGTGCTGGTTTAACCATTCCTATCCCCAAAGTAGCTACTAAAACACTTCAAATCATAGAAGATGTTGAGTTGGAAGGGATCCACAGGGATCACTGCCTCCAGCTCCCTGCTCTTCAAGAGACCAGTCTTCCCAGTACAAAGTGCCCCAGGTATGTGGGGGCTGGAAGACTCCTCCTCAGAAAGGGCTGAAGGCAGAGGAAAGGGTGGTAAAAAGGATTTTTGGCAGCAGTGCCTCTTCTGCCACCCTCCCTAGGCAGAGAGGTGGGGTGACACAGGTGGAAGCCAAGTTTTAACTGAAGTCTGCCAGAACTGGTTGGTAGAAAGGGTTTGGTAGAGTGGGAGAGGAGAACCGTGTGTGTGTGTGTGTGTGAGGAGCTCAGCCTGCCACTGCTCCTTGGAGCAGCCTGCTCCAAAATCCGTGGGATCCAGAGTGTCTCTCTTGTCACCCCAAGGCCCACACTGTCCTGCTGCCAGGTCTCATTAAGCGAGTAAGGGGGTTGGAGATCCCCAGGATCCAGCAATAATGAACTCCCACATGAGGAGCACCCAGAATGACACGGACTAAGGGGACAGAGGAGCTGAGACAACACAGAATAAACTCTTTTATAGAAGAGACAAGGCAGGTGCAGCTCTCGCCGTGTTCACCCAAGGAGGAAATCGGCTCCTGGCCATCAGTGGTGCCCGTGGGGATCTTCTTTCAGGGGTGGCATGATCTCTCCAGTCTCTAAAATCCTGTCCCCCTGCGGGATGAGAGCATGGTGAGCATTCCCTGTGGCATCCAGCCTCCCCCTGCACATCCCAGTCCTTCAGGGAACCTGCAGCTGTCCTCACTCCCAGGCAAGAATCTCACCACAGCTCACCCAGGACATTCACCCAACATTCCCAGAACACTGGAATAACATCACAGCAAAATTACCTGAAGTCTGTACTTGCTTTATCCCTTGTTTTCACTACAGAACAGCAGCCACACATTTTGAGCCTGCCTTGTTTTAAAAATTCCTTATAGCACTGCATAGCCCCCTCCAGCAGCAATCAGTGAGTCCAAACCCACAGCCCAGAGCCCATGGAGAGCCCTCAAAAATCAACCTGCTGCCCCAGTGCTGCTTGTTCCAGCTCCAGGCACAGTCTTGGCCTGCTGAGCTGACCTAACTCGACTGAAAAATTAGGCTGAAGAGAGAGGCTGAAGGTTGACCTTCAGCATGTTGCTTTTGTGGTTGTTCAGGATGTTTTATAACTTTTGTTTTATAATTTTATTTTAGATAGAGCACAATTAGGAGGTGTTATGCCAAAAATGGGCAGCAGTCAGAAAGGGCAGAGCTGATCTTCTGTGGAAATATTTGCCCTCTGACTTGTTGCACCAATCAGTAACAGCTCAGAGCAGCCTGAAAACAGAAAAGACCAAACATTGTGATGCTCTCTGCTTCACGAAACTTGTCCCAAGCTGAGGTGACACAACTCTTCGGGGACACCTGAGTGTGGAGGACCTTCAGGGCCACCTGGGACCAAGCCAGAACCAACATTTCAGTGCTGACAATGAGGAGAAGCAGAGCCACTCCTGTGTGAGTTCAGGTGTAATATCACTGGGGCTTTGAAGGCCCATGCCCAAAGGGAATGTTTGTATTTTCCACCCAGGATGAGCAGCATCAGCCAGGTTCTGTCAGCCAGGTGCTACACAGGAGGTAACACTGAAACAGGGACTGAGGACAAGATGAAAGTGCCCAAACCCACTGTCCCTGTGCTGCTCCAGGACCAGGCTGCCCACAGAACCCAGGAAAGCTGTCACTAGACATTCCTCAGGTGCTGCACAGACCTCCCGGGAAACCCCTTCCCATCTGTGATAAGTGTTAAGAAACTTACAGGGAATATCCGTGCATTTGTCACAACCACACCGTGCGGTGTTTTCTGCAAGTGGGGGAGAAGAGAGGGAAAGGGTAAAGAAAACAGTGTTACTTGGAGGAAGCACAAAGCATTTCCAAAATGGGCACCCTGATCCTTCCAGAATACAAACTTTGCTAAGCACAGGGCTTGTTAAACCTTCCACTGCTTAGAGAAATACCTGAGGCTACAACAGTCACACCTGCTGGGAGGGCAGGGCTGGCCCTTTTCCTTCCCCACACCAGCAGCTGCCCTGGTTATTCCCAGGGCTGTTCCTGAAGGACAGGAACAATTCAGACACAACTTTTCTGCTCACAGCACAGGCAAAGCTGGGAACTGCCATAATCATGGAATGGTTTTGGTTGGAAGGGACCTTAAACCTTCCACCCCTGCCATGGCAGGGACACCTTCCACTAGCCCAGGCTGCTCCAAGCCCCAATGTCCAGCCTGGCCTTGGACACTGCCAGGGATCCAGGGGCAGCCCCAGCTGCTCTGGGCACCCTGTGCCAGGGCCTCCCCACCCTCCCAGGGAACAATTCCTTCCCAATCTCCCATCCAGCCCTGCCCTCTGGCACTGGGAAGCCATTCCCTGTGTCCTGTCCCTCCAGCCCTTATCCCCAATCCCTCTCCAGCTCTCCTGGAGCCTCTTTAGGCCCTGCAAGGGGCTCTGAGCTCTCCCTGGAGCCTTCTCTTGTCCAGGTGAGCACCCCCAGCTCTCCCAGCCTGGCTCCAGAGCAGAGGGGCTCCAGCCCTCAGAGCACCTCCATGGCCTCCTCTGGACTTGCTCCAGTAGATCCACATCGTTCTGCTGTGGGACCCCAGATCTCGAGGCAGCTCTGCAGGTGGGGTCTCACAAGGGTGATTCTTTGTGATAAAATATCACAAAAAATTTATACAGAAGTGCTACCCCAGCAAGGAAACACAAGTGGTGAACAGGCCATGGGGAATGACCTTCATCTGCAACGAATGTAAGCAGCACGTTCACACCTCCGGGGTGGGATCACTCCTCGCATCATCCCCCCCACCGGGCCTTGGGCTTTTTCCAGCGTTTCCCCGCCCCTTCCCGGGCATTCCCTGTAACCCTCGGGGCCCCGCACGCACCTGGAGATGGTACTTCAGGAAGTAGGTGATGGCCCAGGCGGGGAGCAGCACCCGCAGCATGACGAAGTTGCCGGTCTGGTAGGCCTTGTGCACCTGCGGGCACAGCGACAGTCAGGCACGGGCAGCGGCCCAGGAAAGGCCGCACGGTGCCCGCGTCCCGCCGCTCACCTGCTGCCGCCAGAGCCCGCCCGGCTGCAGGAAGCGCTCCCAGAAAGCGCCCACGGTCCCGAGCTGCCGCGGCGGCAGGACGGGCTCCCGCGGGCTCAGCTCCTGGTCCCGCAGCCAGCGGCGCCGCAGGGCGCGGAGCTGCTGCACCCGCAGCCTCTCATCCTCCGCGGAGCCGCTCATGGCGCCGCCGGCCCGCTCGGTCCGGTCCGGTCCCGTTCGGCCCCGCTCGGTCCGGTCCGGTCCCGTTCGGCCCCGCTCGGTCCGGTCCGGTCCCGTTCGGCCCCGCTCGGTCCGGTCCGGTCCCGTTCGGCCCCGCTCGGTCCGGTCCGGTCCCGTTCGGCCCCGCTCGGTCCGGTCCGGTCCCGTTCGGCCCCGCTCGGTCCGGTCCGGTCCCGTTCGGCCCCGCTCGGGCGCCGTGTCCTTCGCCGCGGCGCGCGGCAGTGACGTCACATGGCGCGCAGCTGTGACGCGTCCAGCAAAGGCCGCCAAGGTGATGGCGGGGCTGTGGCGGCTCAGCCGTGAGGGAGCCGGGAGTGTCCGGCCTGGGGAGAAACACCTCAGGGGTGACTTAACTGTGGCCTCCTCCAGTGCCTGAAGGGAACTGACGGGAAAAATGGGGCAGGTCTATTTGCAACAGCATGGAGGGACAGGACACAGGGAATGGCTTCCCGCTGCCAGAGGCAGGGTTAGATGGGATATTGGGCAGGAATTGTTCCCTGGGAGGGTGGGCAGGCCCTGGCACAGGGTGCCCAGAGCAGCTGTGGATCCCTGGATCCCTGGCAGTGTCCAAGGCCAGGCTGGACATTGGGGCTTGGAGCAGCCTGGCACAGTGGAAGGTGTCCCTGCCATGGCAGGGGTGGAATGGGATGGTCTGTAATGACCCCTCCCGGACCAACCATTCCACGATCCCAATTATTCCATTATTCCCATATTCTGTAGTTCTGTGATTCCATGATTCCACGATTCCACTGTTTCCATGATACCATTATTTCATAGTTCCATGATTCCATGACTCTTATGATCCCAGTGATCCCATGATGCAATGATTCCATGTTTCCACGATCCCAGTGTTCCGTGATCCCAGTGTTTCCCTGCTCCCAGTGATTCCGTGGTCCCCGTGTCCCCCTGATCCCGCTGTTCCCACCGTCTCCCTGCCCGGGTCAGGCCCAGCCCGGGCCCAGCCGATGGGGGCCGTGGCGCCCCCTGCCGGCCAGGGCAGCTCGGGGGGGAGCACCGGGCGCGTTCCCGGGGGTCGCGGGTTCGAGCCCCCGCTCGGACGTTCCCTGGTTCGGGCCCCCATCGGGCGCTCCCGCTCCGCCTTCTGGGCAGCTCCTCCTCCGGGGACTGCGCCAGGCGAGCCCGGGGACTCGCGGCCTGCCCGGCCGTGCGGTGCGGGGCCATGGCGGAGCCGCGGCCGGGGCTGGCGCTTCGCTTCCAGCGCCCGTTCCTGGCGGCGCGGCCGCTCCGCTCGCTGCCCTGGCCGGTACGGGGGGGCCGGGCGGGGGGGAAGCGGCACCGCGGCGTTGTTTATTTATTTATCCTGTTTTAGGAACTCGAACAAAGCCTGCGGACTGCGCCGGACTCCGCGCTGCTCGCGGATATTCTGCACAAGGTGAGGGACAGCTCGGAGTCACCCCCGCGCCACCAACGCGCGGTGCCCCCGCGTGTCCCAAAACCCGCCGGGATTGCTCACAAATACAGGGATCGGTGACCCGGCGTCGCAGTGTTTCCTTGGCCCCTGCAGAGCTGCCGATTTCCTTCTCTGCCTGGTATTTGGGTGTTCTTCGATCAAAATTGAGACCCGCGTGCTAGAGCACTGAATGGCACAGTCAGCGCAGCCGCCCCTGGATATTCGGGGATACAGGGAATGGTGGTGCCTAAACTTGTCCCTGGGGATGGGAGATCACAGATCAGGCAGCAAAGCAACAAGGAAAGAAGGGAGGAGCAAAAGAAGAGGGAGAGTAAATTGGATTATTTGCACTCCATTTTCCTCTTTATTCTTTTGAAAAGGGAGATTTTTGTTGCCACAAAAAGTAAGAAATTTGTGGCCCCAGATCTGTAAACTCACAAACCAGTCAGAAATCATCCAATTTCAATTTCTGGCTTAGCATCTCTTGTACAGACTAAATCCCAGTGCGTTTCATGGCACCCAGAGCCAATTAATGGTCGTTCTCTGGCCCTCAGCGCCTTTCCTGAACCTTCCCCTGGGTAATTGGTTTCCATGGCTGTTCTCATTTTAGACAATTCTTCACCCTCTGTGTGTGAAATATCCCCCTTCAGCCAAGTACAGGAGGTGCTTCCTGACCGAGCTCATCAAAAAGGTACCTCTTGCTTTTCAGCTTATTTTTCACTAATTTTTCTCTTTTTTTCCTTTGAAAATACCTCATGTAATAACCAACCACAGCATTCAGTGTAAATGCAATGTATTAAAATGGGGCTTAGAGTGCAACTGTTTTCTGATTCCTGACAATGTGATGCCCAGAGCTGCCCTGTTCTCCCCCCCACAGCACGAATCCACAGCAGCTGAACCCCTGGATGAACTCTACGATGCACTGGCAGATGTTCTAAAAGAAGGAGAATCTACTCACTGTTACAAAAACTACTTACTGGTAAACACTGACACTGTTCTAAACCGTATTTACTCACCCAAACTAAGCAATAATTGGCTTTAAAAACTAAGCAATAATTGGCTTTGAAAACTAAGCAATAATTGGCTTTAAAAACACCCACCCTGAAGCCTGGAGTGCTTCCTGCCTTTTTTCAGGTGCTGCTGTTGATTGTAAACTCTAAACCCATGGTCTGTGCTGATCCACCTTTGCCTTCTCGTGTCCTGCAGCCCACGGGGGACTGTGTGAGCCTCTGTGAGAGCACAGCGCTGATCTCCGGGGGCACCACGGGGCTCGTCACGTGGGAAGCTGCTCTGCACCTGGCCCAGTGGGCACTGGAGAACCCCGGCGTGTTCAGGGACAGGTATGGCAGCAGCAGGGCTGGAGTCGTGAGGAAAGATGTGGTCATTCATGTAGGATCACTGAATGGTTTGGGTTGGAAGGGACATCATTCCACCCCTGCCATGGCAGGGACACCTTCCACTGTCCCAGGCTGCTCCAAGCCCCAATGTCCAACCTGGCCTTGGACACTGCCAGGGATCCAGGGGCAGCCACAGCTGCTCTGGGCACCCTGTGCCAGGGCCTGCCCACCCTCCCAGGGAACAATTCCTTCCCAATATCCCATCCAGCCCTGCCCTCTGGCACTGGGAAGCCATTCCCTGTGTCCTGTCCCTCCATCCCTTGTCCCCAGTCCCTCTCCAGCTCTCCTGGAGCCCCTTTAGGCCCTGCAAGGGGCTCTGAGGTGTCCCTGGAGCCTTCTGTTCTCCAGGTGAGCACCCCCAGCTCTCCCAGCCTGGCTCCAGAGCAGAGGGCCTCCAGCCCTCTCATACTGTGAGCTACACAACTGTAATTTAATAACAGAAATATTTAATGACAGACTGTACACCCAAAATAACTGAAATTACACCCTTTTGCTGCTGAGCAATTGCTGCTCTTGTCTGTTCTGCAGCAGTCAAACTTTAAGCCAGGAGAGGACCTGTCAAGACATGGTTTAGAATGAAACCTTTGCACTGTGCAGTCTGACCTGCTCTGTGAGGGCACCTGTTCAGTTTTCAGTAATTTAACTAATGACCTTCACTCCACGCTGGGATTCACCAAGGATTATCTACACTAGATGATCAGTGTGCAGCTCTGATCACATCATCTCCACTTTATTTATAAGCAGTCAAGAGGAACAAGGACTTTTGAGGAAAGATAATTTAATAATAATTAAGCTTACAGGGGAAGGAACTGTGCTGCTCAGTGTGTTTCTCCCCACTGACTGAAAACTGGAGAGCCAGCTCAGGTGAAACAACTGTGCTGCAGATGGCTAAAGCCAGGGGGTAACATCTCTCATCCCTGTGGTGGGAATGCTTTGTGCCTTACAGAAATCAGCATTTCAGCTAATTAATTTTGTGCTGACAATTCCACCCTCAGTTATTCCCAACTCTCCAGTTGCTTGGGACAAAGGTTAGGTTGTGGATGGTTCACTCAAAAATTATTGTAATTATCTGGAACTGATTTTACCTTTAATTATATTTAGAATGTTTTGATTTCCAACTCAATGCAGAGTCCTGATAGTACTTTTTACTCCGTTACCCTTCAGGACAGTCCTGGAATTAGGGAGTGGGATTGGTTTCACTGGAATTGCCATCTGCAAGACCTGCCAGCCCAGGACATTCATATTTAGTGACTGCCACCCCCGTGTTCTCAGACAGCTGGGAGAAAACATCCAGCTGAACGGCTTCATCCCGGAGCCTGCCGGGACCTGGAGCATCCAAACAGAGTCCCAAGGACAGGAGGTGGAAGGAGAGAACTGCCAAAACCCAAAAGTGATTGTTGCTGAGCTTGACTGGGGCTCAGTGACAGAAAAACAACTGCTGGGTCTCAGAGCTGACGTTGTCATTGCAGCAGGTACTGCACACTCTCAGGGGGAGCAGGGATGGGCAGGGCTCAGCAACCCTGGCAGCCTCTTGAGGAATAACAATAAAAAACCCCCAACTACCTACAGACCTTTTTTGTGTATAAATTTGGACGGAGTTTTCCATTTCTAATAATGGAAAATGTAGTGACAGTAGAATGATAGCAGTGGTACCTGGTGAGACCAGAATGTCTCAGCTGTAGGTCTTACACCCTGATTTGGAGCTTTGCAAAGAAAAACCTGAGAATCCAAGTGGAAAAATGACTTTGTCATCCGAGGTATCACAGGATGCAGTGACTGGGAATTGTATAAAATGAGGTCACTGCGGGGTACCTAATGCCAGTGACGCTGCTCAGAGCCCAGCCCAGCCCCAGCTGCACTCTGAAGGCAACAGCTGAGGGGGACTGACATCTCTCTGCTGTTTGCTGTTACTCATTACAGCAGGATGTGCCCTTGTCACGTTGCAGCACGAGTACCTGCAGTGGCACACACACCTGGACACCGCTGTGTAGTAAACAACCCCTCTGAGTGTCAGCATTCCTCCACCTTGGTGCTCCCTCAGACCTCTCACCACCGTTTCTGCTCTCCAGGGAATGCCTCCCGATGAGAACTGCTGCAAGTCCTTGGCATCAGCCTCTAAACCACTCATTGCTAACAGGGCAGGTTTGTTTTGCCAAGGGCAGTGGGAACAGGGAGCACCAACACTCAGTGGTTCTGCTGCCTCCCTTAGGATGGGCTTAAATAAAACATCTGCCAATCCACTTACAAAAAGGAGCACTGATTTTCAGTGATGAAGGCATAGCACATAAAACATCAATATTCTCCTGCACTGTGAAGGTTGTATTTCTGCTTTGCAGTTTTTATTCTGGTTTTTGCTCAATTCTCAATAAATATTGTATGTTTCTCTTTTGGTTTTTTGTAGATGTGGTGTATGATCCTGAGATAATTTTAGTCCTCATTGGGATGCTACAGAAACTCTCCACCTCCAGAGCAGACACAAAAGCTCCTGAGGTGTTCATTGCCTTCACAATCCGAAATCCAGCCACGTATCAGCTCTTCCAGGCTGAGCTGGGTGGGTGCCTGTTCCATCCAGTGTTCAATAGTTTTGCCTTTTTGCCTCTTTGGCCATTACCTGTTCTGTGGTAGAGAGGAGCAGGAGCATTTGTTGGTGAGGAGCATTGTCCAAGAGCAGGATCTTATCCTAGAGCTGCATTTAAGAGCAGTAGCTTTTCCACGTGGATCTGAGCAGGAGCTTGGAATTCACCTTTAGGTAGATCCTGGCTATCACAGCTCACATCTGTGAGGGATGATTTGTAAATCTGGTGCCAATAGGAAAGTAAAAAAAGGTTTAAGCTTAAAGGAGGGAGCCATCTGTGCTGCACTGTCACAGTGATAACACCTGAGATGCAGCCTGAACCCTTTATCTTATCTTACCTGTTCTTTGAGGGTTAAAAGCCCCAGCTAGAGATTAAACAAAATAGGGATTTGGGGGTTTTTCTTCATATACACTTCTAAAGCCTCTTTTGCAGTCTCTTTGCTGCTCAGCTGGTGTTCAGCAACTGGATCTGATGATCCTTATGGGTTCCTTCAACTCAGGGTATTCTGTGAAATTCTGGGTAATTCACAAAGTGACATTGAGTGTTCAGCAGAGGCATTAATGGGATTTTAAAAAAACACTCATAAGCATTTGCCTGTAGATCACAGCATGCTAAAGATCTCTTCTTACAGAACTGGTCATGCAACTTTTGCTCTTCATTTTATTAAGCATAAATATGATTCCCAGTGTTTCTCTTCACAGATAAAGTTGGGATCAGGTGGCAGATGATTCCAGCCCACAGCAGCTGTAATTTTCTCTATGATGTGCAGCCAGATGTAACTATTCTACAGTTATTTATATAAGCTTGGCAAATAGAACTGGAATTTTGAGACCAACAGGAGCTGTGTCAGCCTTGTAACAAGATTATCCTGAATTCTGGAAACAAGAGATTCTGAGGATACAACTGTACACGTGGACATGTGGAGTTCTTCCTTCCTGTAATTCCCAGCGTGGATCCAAGCCTGCTGCTGCCCCTGGGAAGCGAGTGAACCCCAAGCAACAGAAACCAAAAAGCCCCAATCACACTTGGACTCTATAGAAGACAACAGAATTCAAGTGGGGTTTTTTTCCCAGCTGTGTTGTGATTTTTAAGTGTTGGGGGCAACCTGCAGGATGAGGATCTCCCACAGACAAGGGAGCAAAACAATGGTTCAGAGTAATCGATGGGTTTTGATATTAAAACCAGCTCTAATTGTCTGCTCTGGTCTTTTATACTTGTCTGTACATACTTGCAGTTTGGGTTATCTTAAAAATCCCCAATAAACAGTGACCAATACCTGCAGTTGTGTCCAGGAGAACTCCGCTGTAAATCAGGTGCATCTTTACTCTGCAGTGGTGACAATTCAGAATTGATGTCCCTTTCTCTCACACAAGGATTGCCACTTCCACAGTGGCTGCTGGGAGTGAAAAAGGAATCACACTCCACAGCAGTGCTCCAGGTATCCTGCAAGGAGGAAGGACTGAGCTCAACACCTGCTCTGAAACTTTCCATCATCCATTAATCATTCTCCTCTTGGGCAGCATTGGTCCTGAAGCAGAAAAATCAAAGTGCTGCTCATGCTCCTCTTTTGACTTCATTTTCTCTATTAAAAGCTACTTAAAAGGAAATGAAAAAAACCTTCAACCTCCTCCTTCTGTAGCAATGGATGATACCTTATCTTCTTATTCAAGCTAAAGGAGACCATAACTGCTGGGATCAAGCAAGAAGAACCCCAGCCCAGGTTTTTGGCTCCCTGTCCCCAAAAAGAATGAACTCAAAGGTGTTATTTCTAGAGTAAACACAAACTGAAAGCCCACACAGGAGCTCCTTTATCTCCCCTTACACAAAATTCAAATCAAAGGTTCTGTACAGAGCTCATTTTGGATCTAAAAAGTTCTATTATAGGAAGATGAAACCTCTCTAAAGCTTTTAGCATTACTGTTTAATTAGAGAAGTGCCTGATTTACCTCCCTGAGCACAGGAATGGCCAAACCCCCAGAGAGGATTTTGACTGAAAACAGGAAAAAAACCCCACAAAAAATTTGGTAAATAAATCTTTGTGGATCATTCTTCCATCAATAAGCTGGAGGTTTTGCCAAATTCCTGCAGTAAAGCAACTTAGCTCTTTATTTTCACCCTTTCCCTTCTGACAAAAGCAGATATTCAATGGTTGCTCAGGCAGAGTTTAAAACTGCTGGTGCAGAACCCACTGTCCTCACCTCCCACCCTGAAGCAGGAGCTCTGAGGAGCACTAAACACAGTCCAAACCAAGCACATTTACTCCTTCAGTGACTGACATCTTTTTTATCACCAAAAAGGTGATGAAAAAAATCTTCTAAGCCTTAGGCTTGCATGTGGGTACTGAGCTTAATAAAAAGCTGAAGGCTGTACCGGAGCAAGCACTCACAAAGCAAAGTGCCTTTGGATTAAGTTATACATACTTCACTCATATATTTTGGGTTTATTTTTCCCTCTTCTGTTCATCTGTTCAAAAAGAAATCAATTTTATGTTCTTTCCCAAGGTAAATGGGCACATTCATTTCAGAGTACAAGGAGAACACTCACTGCAAGCTCTGCTTTCCTCTAAGTGCCCAGTAAAGCTGTCACATGCCAGTGCTGTGCTTCCACACTCCTGCATGCACTGTCAGAAGGAAAAACAACTTGGAAACAAAATGGTTCTGTCTCAATAAAACCACACAGGAGGATATTCAGTGCTTGGGCAATTAACTGGTAAATCACAGAATCATTTAGGTTGGAAAAGACCTCCAAGACCATCGAGTTGACCAGCTGAAATGAACCAACTCAAATGAAAAGCATCTGCCATAAGCTGAAAAACCCATAACCCAAATCACCTACTACTGTGCTGACTGTACAGGAGGTAAAGCTGGTAAGAGTTTCTATCTGTATTCAAGGATCTTCACCAAAAAGGGACCTTCAAGCAGCACAGGTTCCCACACAACAACCAGCCTCAGCACCTTCAGCACCTCCTACTCACCCAGGAAGCTGAAATTGTAAAGGAAGAGTGTGAGAACCCCATGCCAAGATGAAAGAGTTAGAAACTGGAAGTGCAGACAATACAAAGCGTTTATTCACTGTCTCCCAAATCTCTGCAGCTGCAGGAATGTATTTGACAGCCTCCTTCCCCCCAGTCATTCCTTGTTCCCCAGCAAGGGAAGGACGATCTGGTCCCAGCTCTCGTCCCAGCGCAGCTGCCGCGACACTCGCAGGTTCTCTCGGAAGCTGTGAAGTTTCCCTTCCAGGTTAGGGAATTCCAAGAAAAGCATCTGTAATTTAAAAAGCAAAACCACAGAAAAATAACCATCATGTTCCATTTCAGGCTCATTCCAGCCTCCCCAGTGTTAACCCTCAACTACAACTGCAGTTCTGGGGTCTGGCCCCACAAAGAGAGACCAAGGACAGTATCTGAAATGCTTTTGCCAGCTTCAGATTCACATTGAAACAGAAGTGAGGCAAACAATGCTCAGCAGGCCAAGCAGTACCTTGTGAGAATGCAAAACACACAGGTGCTGCTCAGATCTGAAAAGGCTGCTCACACAGTGGCACCTCTGGGGTTATTTCTGGGGGGAAAGAAATCAGTCAGAGCCCTTTACCTTCAGTTGTTCTGCGAGTTCCTTCGAGTCCCTGAATATCAGACCGTTCTCATTGTGTTTCACCAGCTCGTGTAAACTGTGAAAAAAAGTCACAGAAGGAAAACTGAGGCAAAAGGCAGCGAGTTTTATTTAAAATGTTGCACAGTGACACCCAAAGAGACCAAACCAGGATATCTGTATCATTATGGTTCCAGATGTCACAAGCTCCACACCTGACAGAACGGAATTAAACAGGCAGTTTTAAACAGTTAAAGGCTTCTTCTCCTTTCTGTGTCAGATTAAATCTACAACTGTACCAAAGGGCCCTCATTCTGTCTTTGTGCCACTCATCTGGACATCCATTAAAAACCAGGGCAATCATCTACTTTAAAACTAACCCACAAGGAAAATCTGTCCATGATCCATCATGAAATCTTCACAGAGAATTTATCTCCTTTTATAAAGCTACTGTTTTCTCAAAGGACCATAAATTCCAAGAATGCCTGTGCATACACTCAGCCTTTCACTGAACAGATGTGTCTATGCAGAAGAAAGCCTTTTTAAAAATTAAATATATGGAAACAGTGGAATACAGAGATTTTTTTAAGGCAAGTGGTCACATTAAATGCTCCCAATTTTGTAGAAACTAGTATTAATTTTTAAACTTAAAACAACCTTGATTTCTATCTTACTGAATTTTAAAAATGGTATAATACAGGAATCTCATTAAATTCCTGCAGTAGTTGCTGAACTTTGGCTTTGTAAGAATATTGCTCTAGGTGATTCCCTTGAGCTGTAACAGAATAAGCTCTTACCATTCAAAATGTATTGCACACACAGGTAAACAGCAGCCAAACATATCCACCACTTTCATGGGCAAATCCAAACCACTGGAGGATTGATGGAGACACACCCCCAGGTCTGCTGAGCCTGAAAAACAAACACAGCAGAGTCTGAACTCTCTGAAAGCAGCTCCTCTGTCCCCCTTCAAACCTTTATTTCTGTGCTGCTCTGGATGGTGCAAGTGAAACCTTCAACTATGCAGACTGACACAGTTTCAAGCCATCAGGGGAAAAAATAAAACACAGGATGTTTTGTGACTCACATGAGTCATGTTTTAGAAAAGTGATAAGTGAGTACATGTTAAATTAAAGGGATTTCGAAGTTTTATGTATCTTAAAACAGCCTTTCTGCCTCTTAATCTGCTAAAAATGGGTAAGTAAAGGAAAACCCCATCACAATCCAATCAGGATACACTGCATGGCTCACTATTGACCTCTCCCAGTTGAGGTCAGCTCAAAACAGAGGAATTACAGTGTGATTTTACAGACATTATGTTCATTACTTGAAAAGGACCAAATAAACAGTGTTTTACAGCCACAGAAATTGTCAGGCTCTAACTCTGCAGAAGGAAGATCACATTGAATATGTATTTTATTACTTTATTACTCCCACTTCATGCTGTTACAATGAAGATGCTGAGGGAATAACATTCCAATGACACATTAATTTAGAATTTCAGCTGCTTTTGGTTGCTCAGCCAACAACTTTTTCATTTCATTTACTGGAGTGACCCTGAAATTAAAGTAGAACACGCACAGACACCTGTATTTCAGCACAGTTGGAAGAAACAAAGAGTGCAAAGAACAGGCTGAAACAGCAACACAGCTACTTCTTGGGAAAACAGGGAAAAGCTAGCCAGAGGAATTTAGCAACTTTGCTGGAATGAATCAAATCCATGAATATCCTGTCACTAACCAGTAACATTCCTGACTATATTCTCCCAGCTTCTGTGCACAGTCTGCATCAGCCCCCTGCCACTGTGCCAAGTTGTTTCCCACACATCCTCTAGCCTATTCCATCACCCACTGTTTACCAAGCAGAAGAGGGTAATCCTCAGCTTCCAGCCATGGCGTACAGATCTGGATATGCTTAAAGTGCAGTTTTTGGATCAGTCCATTGTAGTAATCTTTTAGAGGTCCTTTGCCTGTTTAAAACAGAAGAAACTGTTTTATCAAGATGACTGAAAACAGTGAGGTCTGTGAAATACAAGCTCCTGTTGGATCAGGTGCACAAACAGGATACAACACTTGTGGTATCCATAAAAAGACATGAAAAATCTAAGTTCCCTTGAAAGCAATGTACACCTGGACTTCTCTTACTCAGTAATACAATGAGTTTTCCATCAATGTAGAATTGTGGAGTTTTTAAGGTTGGCAAAGCCCTCTCAGATCAAGTCCAGCTGCTCCCCAGCACTGCCAAGGCCAGCACTGACCCATGCCCCAAGTGCCACATCCACATGGCTTTAAATTCCCCCAGGGATGGGGATTCCACCACTGCCCTGGGCAGCTGTGCCCATGACCACCCTTTCCATGAAGGAATTCTCCCAATGTCCAATCTAAATCTCCCCTGGCACAGCTTGAGGCTGCTTCCTCTGACATTGCTTTTGCAGCATCATCTCAACATTGACCTTAAATTGTTTTTCATGCAGAGCTGGAGCAGACAGGGAGGCTCTTTAAAGATGTGCCATTAGTAGATGGTGCAATAATTCAGCTATTAATCACTGTTCTTATAACCAGACACAAAGGAGAGAGTCCCTCCTCTCTCCCCACCAGCAACAAAAGAGTCAGCACAGAACAAAAGTGACAATGAAACCTTCTGTTAGCACTGAAAGAATTGTAACACAAATATTCTTACCTGTTATCACACACACTAAAGCTGGAAGCTTGGCTCCCTCCTTGATAAACCTCTCATAATCTGGAGAAGGTAAAACACTGGTCAGAGCTCACAAACATGAGGGTGCTTGGTTTAAGAGTGCTGACAGTGCTTTAATTACTGAGCTTCCCACTACAAGCAATCTCCTTACAAGCATGTATCTGTAACACAGCAGTAAATTCAGCAATGTTAACAGTTACAGACTTCTACAGAAATAAATGAGGCTGTTTATGCACTATGCATAAAGCATTTCTGCAACTGCTCCCCAATCAGTTGCTCCAGTAGATCAATTTAGAATTGCAGCTGCAAAGTCTACAAGATAAGACAAAGTATTCCCTCCCTTCCTATTAGCAGATGCCTGTGGAGAGTAGGTCTAATAGCTCAGAAAATAAAACTGCAGTTTAGGAGCCACTTAGAGATTAAATTCTCCCTGACATCTCCTCTAATTGAATTCAGATGTTGCACTGCTGTATTTCAATTACTAATCTGAAATTACTGCTAATTAATCAAATAAAACTGCATTTTCGTCTGAATATAGAAGCACTGCTCTTTAGCAAAACCCTTCTTAAGTGTCCAGAAGACCTCTCTGAAAAAGTGAGATCAATTCCTTCATACCAACCTTCTAAAGCTCTCAAAAGGACTGAGAAGTCTTCATCCTCTGAAAGAGAAGGCTTTATTAGTGACATTCATATTTCTATAATATTTAATTTTTGCCTTTAAATAACAATTGAGATTTTCCTCATCTTCACCTACACAATTTCAATACAGACCATGTACTCAAAAGTTAAGTATATAGTCTGTATTTAAAGATTACTATTTACTACAATGTACTATTAAAAATCCCCTAGTTTATTTTCAGAAATAAAAGTCCATAACCACGCACAGTGTTTATTTATTTCCCTTGCTGGCAACATGACAGACAAACCAGCTACAAAAACTGCACATCTTTGAAGCCATCAAGTTAAAATTTTCTAGTTTCTAGGACTGAGAATTAAATATAAAAACTGCCCTGATTATTCAAAGATAAAGACAATCCTGGCCATGGTCACTAGAAATGGATTTGTTTCCACTCTCTGTTCCCTTCTTCATACAGAGGGAAAAAATGTACATAATTATGTAATAAACATTATCAGAAACCATGGAATCACAAATTGGTTTGGGTTTGATGGGATCTTAAAGCTCATTTCATCCCAGCCCCCTCAATGGGCAGAGACACCTTCCACTAGAGCAGGGTGCTCAGTAAGGAGTAAATATTTGAGTTTCTTAATCTGTTTTACACCAGCATGCAAGATAGTATGTATAGAATGAAAGCTAAAAAAAAAAAGTAGGAAACTTCTTTTAATCATTCTTAAAGCTGTGCTCTATAATTAAAATGTAACTTCTAAAAAATCATTTGTAGCATTACATAAGTTATACAATGTTTAGTTGTATCATACACACCTTGTCTTCAAATCCTTCCAGGAAAACAAAGGAAAAACACAACTTCAAGTGTGAGAAAGTACCAACAGTCCTATTTTATATGAAAAATAAAACTGATTCCCAACCTGTCCAGCTGGTGCTGCTGATGAGAAGGGCCGGCCGGCCCCTGGTCTTCACCACATTCCCACTTTTCCCGTCCCTCTCGGTGAAGGCCGATCCCTCGGCACTGGGATTGACAGCTCTGTACTATGGAAACACAACTTCCTGAGGATGAGCTACATCCACAGCCAGCAACAGCAGGGAACACTCTGCTTAACTGGCATGAATTCCCAGACACTTGGCTTCAGATTTGCTGCTCAACTTGTCTAGGAACAGTCATTACATTACAGAAATACCAGGACAGGGCAGGCCATTTTTCCCTCTTTCCTGCTGCTACAGGCACAATTCCACTTTCCAACCAAATGTTTTCCTTCACAAGTTGAGCAGAGTCAGCCTCCCTTTCCACAGTCTGTCTCACACTTAGCACAGCATGGAGGCCAACAGCACATTTATTCAATTGAACTCAGAACCTACACATTCTGAGCTGGGCATTTCCAAAAAACCCCCACCACGCACTACAGATTTCACTTCATTTTCAAGCATTAATTTGGTGAAGTTAACTCCCTGGTACATCTCTTACAGGTGAGATCCTGCACACAGCCAGAGAGGAGTGTTTAACCCTTGGACCAAGATCCTGAAGGCTCTCCACAGGAATTAAGGAAGGGATGCTATTAAGGAAACATCCAACCACTGCAGTGTGGGTCAGTGGGAAGCAGACAGCTGCAGAGCTCCACCCTAGATACCCATCACAGATTGCCTCGCTGCTTATGCCAACTTCTTTAAAAACAAAACACTTCTACTTCTTGTGTCACCACAGTTCAATCATTTCACTTTTTCTGGCCTGTCCTAGTGACAATTAAGGCAACTCAAAGCCCCCTGTGCCTGCTGGGGGTCAGAACTTGTGACCCTCTCCCCCACAAGTATTTCTGGTCACTTAAGTGCCACAACTCCATGTCCCTTGGTTTAGGACTGTAAGGGCAGCTGCTCTTGCACATACCGTGGTTTGAAAGGCTCATAGTCCTTGGCAAGTTTCATGTACAAATTGTGTTGGAGGTCTAGTGGTGTTTCCTTAAAATAAGATGCTGGTTTGTCATACAAAGTTACAGCCCTGCAAGGAAATAAATGTGTGGCTTAAATAAGATACAGATGTAACAACATGCACACGGTACAGTGGCAGGCTGCAGCAGTGTAATCAGAAAGAAATTAACTAAATCAATACAGCAAAGTAATTCATTTTTTGACTCTTACAACTTCCCTTACTCCTGAAGTTTGCTGGAACACAGCAAGGTGGACACGAGTAACAAAGAACCCCTTTCTTGTGTGCATATTCTAGGGGTGAAATGCACCTGTAAAAACTGCAGACATCACTGTCCTGATTCTCAAACTTACTCCATAACTGGCCCTGAGCAACTCTGATCATGAAGCCCTCTGACTGGAAAAGACAAGCTGGCAGGCCAGACTAATTGTTCAAATCCCAGTGATATCTGTCCCATTCTGACTCCACGGGCAGCCTGCAGCAAACTTCCACGGCTCCTGGGTTGGCACCCCAGTCAATGGGGTGTTAGTTTAGAAGGATAATGAAGATTCCTGAATGCTCACACTCCACTGGCTCATCACAAAACTGAGCTGATGTGTTTCATCGGTGATGGATGGGCTCAGGAGAGCTGCTTTTGTCATTACTCTGAATCCTGAATCCTCAGGGATCTGTTCTTTCATTTACTCAGCACACACACACTGAATTGTCTGAGATCTGTGACTTACTTGATCTTGAAATTCACCCAGAGATCTTTTTTCATGGCATCAGTGACACACAGGTTATAGTCAGACAAGCGCCCAAAAAGCTTTTCATACCTGACAGAAATTAAATGTCAGTCAGAAACCACAGGCAGGCAATTGCAGCAACTGTCCCCAGTGCCCATGCTTGATAAAAGCCAAACAACACCCAAAGAAACCCAACTGCCCCCAGAACTGAAATCTGATTGCCAATTTTTGATGAACTCCTACTCTCCAAAGCCTTTAAAGCCTTTAACTACACATAACCAATTATATTCAGCAAGGAGCTGTTCAAAGAAGAGCTGGAGTATAAAGCAGCATTAGAGAATAACAAAAAAACCCAGCATATATAAAGAAATTCCAGTAACAAGATCAACATTTGCATATGCACATAAAAGCAACCTGCCTACTTCCTGCAACCCCCCTCCCACGTGTTCAACAAAAGCAGCTGCAGAAAAGAAACCAGTTTTACACAGCAAAGCCCAGAAATCCCTCCCTGTGCCAATTATATTCTCCCCACTGGTTTCCATTCTGCATTCCACCAAGGCATGTGCTTTATAAAGAGCAGAAATGACTGTACAAACCATTTTGCAATCAGGACTAGCGGGTGGTTCCTCCCATGACTCAGGCTCATGATGGTGTATCCATAGTTGTGCCAATCAATGATGAGCTTGCTCCCCCAGAACAGTCCTGCCACCCAGGCAACAGCTATACTGGGTAAGCCTGGGGGATTCTGCTCAAAAACCAAAACAAAAATAGCATAAGACTGTAACCAACTGACAAGCACAAAGCAGCTACTAGAAACAAAAAATCAAATTGAAATTGCAGCACTTTAAAGGAGCTTCATAAACAGAGACTTTGTATTCACCTATGAACACTGGCAGGTACTTCAAATTTAACCCTGGGATCAAGATCAAAACTCCCCTCCAATAAACACACCAACTTTACTAGTAAGATTTAATCTTTACTACTACCCATGCCAATGAAGTTTGAAAGCACAATTAACGGGAAGAGAAAACGTGACTTGTTAATAGACAAAGTTTAGAGCCAAAAAATACCTGGATACAGGTTTACACCACTGATGAGGCCAGTTCAGCTCTGAAATAATTAGAACAATGTCTGAAACAGCTTAAAATGCCCTGTAATGTAGCACTATTTATTTTTATTGAAATTAGTCCCAACACAAAACATACCTGAAGAAGAATATAGGATGGCTGTTCTATCCTCAGCAATGTGTACAGTAACTGCACTGACTGCACGAGAACCTTTAGGACGTACTGGAAAAGCTTTGGACCCACTGCAAAGTGACAGAAAAGCAGGTAAGAACATTAGAGCTCTCCCCACAGAAATGTGAGCATCGTAACAGAAGCAGGCAGCTCTGCAGAGACAGGGTCAAAATAACATGAAAATGGAAACCTGTTTAATAACTTTACCCACGACCTGGGTAAGTGACTGAGTGCACCCTCAGCAAGTTTGGAGATGGCACCAAGTTGGGTGAGAGTGACAATCTGCTTGAGGGTAGGAAGGCTCTGCAGAGGGATCTGGACAGGCTGGATCAGTCCAAGGCAGACCTTGAGGGGCTGGAACATGTCCAGGGAAGGCAACGAAGCTGGGAAAGGTCTGGAGCACCAGGAGAGGCTGAGGGAGCTGGAAAGGGGCTCAGCCTGGAGCAAAGGAGGCTCAGGGGGGACCTTGTGGCTCTGCACAAGTCCCTGACAGGAGGGGGCAGCCGGGGGGGGTCGGGCTCTGCTGCCAGGGAACAGGGACAGGAGGAGAGGGAACGGCCTCAGGCTGGGCCAGGGGAGGTTTAGGTTGGATATTGGGAAAATTTTTTCACTGGAAGGGTGGTCAGGCATTGGCACAGCTGCCCCGGGGCAGTGCTGGGGTCACCATCCCTGGAGGGATTTAAAAGTGGATGTGGCACTTGGGGATATGGGTCAGTGGTGGCCTTGGCAGTGCTGGGGAATTGGCTGAACTCAAAATTCTTAGAGGGCTTTTCCAACCTTTATGATTCTGTGATTCTACTCTATGATCACTAAAAAGCTACATAAACATCTTGTGATCCCTACAAATTCTCACTCTGTATTTTGTACAGAAAGAAATCATAAAATCATGAAATGGTTTGGGCTGGAAGGGACCTTAAGGCTCATCTCACTTCATCCCCTGCCATGGGCAGGGACACCTCCCACTATCCCAGGTTGCTCCAGGCCCCGCCGAGCCCTGGCCTTGGACACTGCCAGGGATGGGGCAGCCACAGCTGCTCTGGGCAACAGGGGTAAACACAAGGTGAGGGAGGAAGAGGCAGAATGAAAATAATTTCCACATTTCACTCTGCATGTGAACAGCACCAATGTACCGGCAGCTGTTTAATCCAGCGACTCCTGTTTTTAATAGAGAAAGGGAGCCAAGAGCGTGGAGCTCTGCGTGCGGCGGGGCTGGGCCCGCACACGCTGCGGGCTGTTCATCGTCCCACGCACCCCTCGCTCCCCGTTCCCTCCGCTCCCCGGCGCGGCCCTCACGCACCTCGCAGCCCGCGCAGCTCCGCCACGGGCACCAGCCGGATGTTCTCGCTGCGCAGCACATCCCGGTGCGGCCGGTTCTCTACGAGGGGAGAGCCCGGTCAGCGGCGCGGCCGCCCCGCCCGGCCCCGCGGCCCCCCGGCCGCCCCTCACTCACGGAGGTAGCCCAGCAGAGCGACCTCGCGCCCGTGCCGGGCCAGCGCCAACGCGTGGTACTGCATCCGCGGGCTGCGGCCCAGGTCCCCCAGCACGGCCACGCACACCCGGCCCGCGCCGCCCGCCCGCCGCCGCCGCCACAGCAGCAGAAACAGCAGGCCCAGCACCGCGCCCGTCACCGCCGGCCACAGCCCCGGCCACGGCCCCGGTGCCGCCATCTTTGAGCGCCGGCGAGGCGGGAAAGGCGTGCAGAGCGCGCCCCCTGGCGGCGCGGAGGTGCCTCGCTCTGAGGCGACCCCGGAGAGGCGGCGGGACCGGGGCAATTACAGAGAAAGCGGTTAGTTAATTACAGCACTAGAGAGGGGTTAATTAATTACAGCGGTACCGGACACTCGTCCGTAGTGTTTCCTGCTAAATTTTAGCGTATCTCGAAGTCAGGGGTGATTTCAGGGCAGCCCCATTACCATCAATGCATGTGCTTGTCTTTATTTTGAATTCAGCTAAATCCCAACTAGATCTTCTCTGTATCTGAGTTAATACTCTACATATTCCTGTGATATCCCTCAGTTTGTTGTCTCAATCCCCGATCCTACCAGGTA
The DNA here is from genome assembly GCF_020740725.1 of Corvus hawaiiensis. Classification (NCBI taxonomy): domain Eukaryota; kingdom Metazoa; phylum Chordata; class Aves; order Passeriformes; family Corvidae; genus Corvus; species Corvus hawaiiensis. Next base: position 15,267,635 of record NC_063228.1, on the reverse strand, counting down.
CTAAATCCCTTCAACATTTCCATCCCACTGGGTTCTCACACATGTACATAATAAAAAATTTCCACCTGTTTCCAGCTTGCTGATCCCTGTTTTCTGGTGGAAATACGGAGCAAACAGAAGCCTCCTGACAGAAACGTTTGCCACTTTATCTTGGCACCACGGAAGTGACTGAACACCACGTTGAAAAAAATCATTAAGTTGTACAAAAGTTTAAAACTAAGTCAGTTGTACTGGCCAAGAATCCAATAGGTGGTATCAAACAATGCAGAAAACAAATGGTATTTCTTCACTACAAACAGGGGTGAAGACACAAATGAAGGATGTTGGTGACCAGGGACAGGACCCAGGGAACAGCTGGAGCTGGGCCAGGGCAGGGTCAGGTTGGAGATCAGGGAAAGGTTCTTCCCCAGAGGCTGCTGGGCACTGCCCAGGCTCCCCAGGGAATGGTCCCGGCCCCGAGGCTGCCAGAGCTCCAGGAGCGTTTGGACAGCGCTGCCAGGGACGCCCAGGGTGGGGTTGTTGGGGTGTCTGTGCAGGGCCAGGAGCTGCACTGGATGATCCCTGTGGGACTCTTCCCACTCAGGACATTTCACAATTCCATGATTCTCTCTGCAGACCCTTGTGGCCACCCATCTGAATGGTATCCTGCTATTCCAGTTATGTTTCTTTGCCCCCTATGACAAAGCCAGGTGTCAGATGTTGCATTTCCAGTTAACTCTCCATACTGCCAAACAGCAAGTATGTGGTAACATTGAAACAATTGTTTCCTTTTAAAACATGTAACTAATTACAAGTGTGGGCAGACTGGTTCCGCAACAAAATAAAGCCTGGAATGTTTGCTCAAAGATTCTGCTCAGAATGCATCTTTTTCTACTGAGAAAGCATAGAAGCATAGGATATTCTGAGTGGGAAGGGACCCACAGGGATCATCCAGTCCAACTTCAGGCCCTGCACAGACACCCCAACAATCCCACCCTGGGCATCCCTGAGAGCGGTGTCCAAACACTTCTGGAGCTCTGGCAGCCTCGGGGCCATGCCCATTCCATGGGGAGCCAAGGTTTCCTCAAGAAAAGCCCCACTGTCCCACACCCCTGTCCTGCTTTTACACATCCACCCCCGCCATGGCAGACACGCATCCATTCCAACCTGTAGGAGGTCTGATCTTTTGGGAATCCCTCATTTCAGTCCCTCCTACCTCACCTGACAGCTCCTTGCTGTGTATCATTTTAATGCAAAATGCAAATTGCTTCTCTGTTTACTTCCTTGAATAAAGTGCAAATATCCTGGCTGCAGTGGAATGAGGGACTGCTGGATTCTTGCAGGCTCTCAGGCGTAACGCCCCAACTCCGCACAGCTGTGCTTTCTGGCAGGTTATCAAACTACGTAAAATTACAAGTGTATCAGCTTTATGGATGCAGTGACTTTTCGTTTATGAAGGCAGAGTTGCAATAAAAGTCCTTTTGACCTATGTAATCTTCAGAGCACTTAGCTGGAGAAGGATAAATAAGGTGCAGTCATCACTTCTGGCTGAGGCTCTGAAAACAGGGATGCACTTGAGAGAAATGCATTTTCAGAGACTACTGATCTCTGCCTGTATAATTTTTCATATTTATTGAATAGCAGTTCTGTTTTACAAAAGGCTTTTCCTGTCTCTTCTTCCTGAGCATTTCAGAAAGTTGGGAAATGCTGTTTGCATTTACTCTAGAAACAGTCTATTTGAGCTCCATCCCCAGTCCTCCTGCCCTCGATGGACTGCTGTGAGTGCAATAGAGACAGAGCAGCCAAAATCCCTCTCACAAACGGAACTTCACTCATCCCAGAAGTCTCCAATTCAAATGTCTCAAGCAAATCTCATGACAACCTGCTGCTACCCTGGTTCCTCTTATTATCACATGATAGAAGTAGTACAAACCTTTTAAAACTTGCATTTGCACTGAAAAAATAACATGGAATATCCCAGTGACAAGTATTTGCACCAATCACACCTGCACTGTGGGGTACAGGCTAACAGCACTCACAAACTCAATATGACTCCAAAGGGCTCAGAGCACTGGCGCTGTGCTATATCATCATGGGATAAAGCAGGGCCATTTTTAACAGCAAGGCAAGCTGCTTCTTGTGTTTGTTCTCCTGTTTGCTCAGTTTCTAAAGCACAACCCCTGCCACAGCAGAGATGAAAGGAGCTGGCTGCAGAATAACCTCAATTTGGAAACAATTCCAGGTGGTCTGAAAGTCCACTGCAGGTGGCCCAGCACTGAGCCCATGGCCTGGTCTGGTGCTGCTGGGATGCCCCTGGGCTTTGCCCTGAAGATGAAAAGCCTGTGGTGTTTGAAGGTAGGACTGGCCCTAATGTTCCTCTAACAACCCCCATGCTCCAAAATATGAACTTAATGTTATTTAGTACCTGCAGTGGCATGAACTGTACACCTGCTCTACCTCATCTAATGTCAGCTGTTTCCCATAAACTTTTCACCAAGTCTTCCAACCTTCTTCTCTGAAGGGAAAATGCCACAGGATCACAGAATCAAGGAATAGTTTGGGTTGGAAAGAACCTTAAAGATAATCTCGTTCCAACCCACGGAATGAAAAGACCCTTTTAATACTCCTTTCTCCTCAACCACTCCAAACTCTGCATCCTTCTTGCAGCTGCTGCCTTTTAACCTCACCAGCTGCTTTTTATCTGCTTTATTCATTTTCTCCCAACCCAAAAAATCCCTAAGGAAGGAGCGAAGGAAAAATAAGCGACCTAGGAAATTTTTACACAACTTCCCAAAGACAATTTCTCCTGAATGGTTTGTATTGGCTTAGACAACTTTTCAGGCAGGTACAGGTTTAGGTTACAGAAATACATTTTCTATTTCCTTCCAAGGCATAGAAGAGGAAGGGGGGAGATAATCAGGAAAAGCAAAGCCAGTGTATATGGCTGATAACCACAGCCAAATTCAAATTAGTAATTGTTAGACAAGTTTTTTTCACAACAAAAAATTTGCAAATGGCAGGAAAATAATAAAATATTTCCTAATTGTGTTCATGCCCGAATTTTAGAGCTGGGCTGAACTTCAGGCTCAAGACAGAAGAATATTTGTCTTATATTCCAGTATATAATTGGAATTGGTATTAGATCTAGACATCAGCATGCACATTCCTCTCATGATAACAGAAAAAAATACCCACTGGCTGACCTCCACTGAGTGGGAAAAACAGAGATATTCTGACTTAGAGCCTGACTTAGACTTAAGTTAGAGCTGGGGTTGTGTCTTCAGACCAAAGCTCAGCTGCTGAGATTCATTCGGCCCAGTGTGGTCACAAGGTGTTTTCCCAGCCCCTGCACACACCCGTACTTTAGACCCTGCATTTTGGGGACAGGAATGTGTTTGTGACACGCCTGGAATGGAGACTGGTTATCTTTAACAGCAGGTAGTTATCTCCATTAGTGGGGAAATCATGTGTCGATGCAAAACAAACACTGGAATTCTGGCCACCCTTTCCTCTTTGAACAGTTCTGGAAAAACAAGTCCCTTGTACTCCACTTATCCTCAGTGTTAGTGAGGTGGAAGGAGCTGCTTTAGAGAGGAAAGCAAACTGCAAAGCAAATGCACTGTATGGAAAGGACAGACTATTCTGTTTTCAAACACTGCTTTGTTTTTCATTCCCGTTTGGGAGAGGTTTCTGTTCCCTGTGGATTTCCAAAGGTGACTTTTGGCCCAGGGATTCTACACTGCATGTTGTGATTCCAGACTCTCTTGTAGGCTTTAGAAAAGACATGGTGAGTTTGGGAACTGGATGGAATCCTCCCAGTGGAACCCTTGGTACATGATGATCCCTGTGAAAAGGTGACGGTGTTTGAGCGAAAGACCAAGCACAGTCCTGAGTGAGCTCCCAGAGCACTCTATTCATGCTGAGTTTAGACCATGAAAACCACATTTAGACTACCCTGGAGTTCCACTGGACAGCTTGTTTCCAGCTGGAAACACAAGCAGGACACCTTCAGTTCTCCATGGCTGAATGAAACTGGAGGCATAACAAGCCATTAACTAAGATCCTTTAATGCACTGGCTTGTCCTAAGGCAGTTTTCTGGTTAATTTGTGACATAAAACTGCATTTTCCCACCTGCAAGATACCTGATACAGCAGCACATTTACCTGTACCAAGTGTGCTTATCCTGGGAAAGCTAAGGTATAATCCACTGGCTATGGAAACTCGGGGTTCTCCTCCTGCAATACGGCCTCAAGTTTGTGGCTCCACAGCCCCACTGCCCAAGGCACAGGGGAGATACCTGCCCTTGTACCGCATCATTTATGGAATCAAGGCCTGAAGAGAGCTGAGGAGGGACTTTGACAACGTCATAGGACAAGGGGAATGGCTTCCCACCGCCAGAGGGCAGGGCTGGATGGGATATTGGGAAGGAATTGTTCCCTGCGAGGGTAGGGAGGCCCTGGCACAGGGTGCCCAGAGCAGCTGTGGCTGCCCCTGGATCCCTGGCAGTGTCCAAGGCCAGGTTGGACAGTGTCCAAGGCCAGGCTTGGAGAATCCTGGGACAGTGGAAGGTGTCCCTGCCATGGCAGGGGGTGGAACTGGGTTACTCTTAAGATCCCTTCCAACCTAAACAATTCCATGATTCTATGATTTAGTTCTTTTAATCATGTATTTGACTTAGACATTTCTTGAAACAGAAAATTCACAGATTTATAAACTACAGCTCATTTTCTTCCTAACTCCGTTAGCCATGGCATACCACAGGATCCAGCAACTGAAGTTAAATTTAGGAAAACCCAGAGTTGCCTGAATGTACCATCATTCCCTCAGTGTAGTTATTTTTCCCTTCTGGAAAATGGACACAATCTTAATCCTCCGAAGGGGATGATGGATCTGCAGTGGCTGTAGGGCCGTATGTACTGTGCTGTCCGGGACACGCGTGAGTGCCAGACGTGCTGTGGAGAAACAGCCGGATCCTCGGAGAGAGTCCCTGCCTGAGCGCTATCCCGCACTCCCGGCCCGTGTCCCTGCCGGAGCACTATCCCGGATTCCCGGCCCGTGTCCCTGCCGGAGCACTATCCCGGATTCCCGGCCCGTGTCCCTGCGGGAGCGCTATCCCGGATTCCCGGCCCGTGTCCCGGCCGGAGCGCTATCCCGGATTCCCGGCCCGTATCCCTGCGGGAGCGCTATCCCGCACTCCCGGCCCGTGTCCCTGCGGGAGCGCTATCCCGGATTCCCGGCCCGTGTCCCGGCCGGAGCACTATCCCGCACTCCCGGCCCGTGTCCCGGCCGGAGCGCTATCCCGGATTCCCGGCCCGTGTCCCTGCGGGAGCACTATCCCGCACTCCCGGCCCGTGTCTCTGCCGGAGCGCTATCCCGCACTCCCGGCCCGTGTCCCTGCCGGAGCACTATCCCGGATTCCCGGCCCGTGTCCCTGCCGGAGCACTATCCCGGATTCCCGGCCCGTGTCCCGGCCGGAGCACTATCCCGCACTCCCGGCCCGTGTCCCGGCCGGAGCGCTATCCCGGATTCCCGGCCCGTGTCCCGGCCGGAGCGCTATCCCGGATTCCCGGCCCGTGTCCCTGCGGGAGCACTATCCCGCACTCCCGGCCCGTGTCTCTGCCGGAGCGCTATCCCGCACTCCCGGCCCGTGTCTCTGCCGGAGCGCTATCCCGCACTCCCGGCCCGTGTCCCTGCCGGAGCACTATCCCGGATTCCCGGCCCGTGTCCCTGCCGGAGCGCTATCCCGGATTCCCGGCCCGTGTCCCTGCCGGAGCGCTATCCCGGATTCCCGGCCCGTGTCCCGGCCGGAGCTGTCCCGGTCCCCGCTCCGGCCCCCGCCCGGCGCCGCCAACCGCCAGAGGGCGCTGCCGCCGCCCGCGCGCCGAGCGCCCGCCAAGATGGCGGCGTGTGGGGCGGGCGGGGGTCCCGGCCGGGCGGGGGTCGGGGCGGGCCCGGCTCCGGGACGGGGATCGGGGCGAGCGGGGGTCGGGACGGTCGTGGCGGCCGCGCTGGCGGTGCTCGGCTCGCTGCAGGTGGCCCGCGGCGCCGGGTGAGTGTCTGGACACCGCGTGTCCCGGAGCGGGGCTATGCCCGGCTCCCGGGGCTCCCGGTGCCCTGAGGTCGGGCTGGTGCAGCGGGTGCTAAGCGGGACAGCCGCCCTTGAGCCGCGGTGGGTCACACCGGGGACGCGGGAGAAGCGGGCCCGGCGTGTCAGCGAGGCCCTGCCCACCCCGAGCTGCGCCGCTCTCGTCACCCCGCGTTTGCGGCCTTGGGGCAACCGGGTGTTGTCGTTGCAGGAGCCCCCCCAGCGAGCCTCCGCTGCAGCCGTACCCCCCCTGGCAGCACGGCCCTCGGCACAGCCACCGGCACGTCAGGGACTGCCAGCCCCTCAAGTACGGCAACGTCACGCACGAAGCGTGGCCCGGCGACAACAGCACGGCCGGCCCGGTGGCTGTCACCAGAACGTTTGTCTCGTACATCCCCCCGGAGGGCAGCGACCGCAAGGTGATCTATGGCCACTTCACTTTCGTGAGGAACCCCCTGAGGACCTTCTCCGTGCTGGAGCCGGGCGGTGCCGGCGGCTGCCTGGCTCAGCGCAGAGCCCCCGTGGAGGAGACTGCAAAGCTCAGGAAGTGTCTGGTGGCCCAGAACGGCGGGTACTTTAACATGGAAACTGGAGAGTGCCTTGGGAATGTTGTGAGTGATGGAAGGCTGGTGAGAGACTCTGGAGGCCTACAAAACGCTCAGTTTGGCATCCGGAAAGATGGCACCATGGTGTTCGGGTAAGAGCTGGGGGCTGTTTGGAGAGCGCTCTCTACCCTGAAGACTTTTAGGCATCACTGGGTAGGAAGCTCATCCCAGCACTGCCTCTTTGGCCTCCCCAGTTAGAGTAGAAGCTCACTTTAAATGCTGAAGCTAGGGACGTTTTAGCTGTACCTCGTGCAGCTGTCTCTGTAGCCCTTGGCTCATGTCCTAGGATGAAGAGAAGCTGAGTAAGTTATGATCTCTAGCTGCTCAGGTTCCAGTGTCTCCTCTCCCACCTTGCAGTAGGGACGCTGGGCAGGGGTAGAAGTGGGAGAGGGTTCTGTGTTCACTGCAGAGGAGATGCAGAGTGGAGTGCGTGTGCTCTGGCTGCAGTACAGAAAGGCTGGGCTTGGAAGGAACCTCAGGAGGTGCCTTATCCAGCACCCTGCTCAGCACAGGTTGGATGGAGCAGGCTGCTCAGGGCCATATCTGGTTGAATTTTGAACATCTCCAAGGATGGAGACTCCTTATCCTCTCTGGGCAAACCTGTGACTGAACATATCAACACTTTTTTAGAACACTTTACGGATGGTGACTCCGCCACTGCTCTGGGTAGTTCTGCCTGTGCCTGACCACCCTTCCCATGAAGGAATTTCCCCAATATCCAACCTAAACCTCCCCTGGCCCAGCCTGAGGCTGTTCCCTCTCCTCCTGTCCCTGTTCCCTGCGAGCAGAGCCCGACCCCCCCCGGCTGCCCCCTCCTGTCAGGGACTTGTGCAGAGCCACAAGGTCCCCCCTGAGCCTCTTTTGCTCCAGGCTGAGCCCCTTTCCCAGCTCCCTCAGCCGCTCCTGGGGCTCCAGCCCCTTCCCAGCTCTGCTCCCTTCTCTGGACACGCTCCAGCCCCTCAGTGTCTGTCTTGCTGTGAGAACCCCAGAACTGACCCCAGGACTGGAAGTGCCTCAGCAGTGCCCAGCACAGGGGATGGTCACTGCCCTGGGCCTGCTGGCCACACTATGGCTGGTCCAGGCCAGGTGTCACTGGCCTTCTTGCCCACCTGGCCATGTGACACTCCCCATGTGACTTCTGTCTGGAGACAGAAGCTCTGAGCACCCTCTGACTGAGGGACTGTAGTGCTCCTTGGACTGAAAAGCCTCCAGGAGTTGTCCTTCCCCAGCAGCAGCAGGATCATAAAGGTCCCAGAAGGGTTCCCAGGATCCTTCTGATGGTCTCAGAAGACACAGCAGCAGCCTGGAAGCTGCATTCTCCACCCTTATGGTAGCTCACTCCCAGGCCTTAGTGAGCTTTGTGTCCCTGCAAAGCCAGAGTGTGCCAAGCCAGGGCTTTATCCTGCAGCCATTCTGACAGCCATGAGTACCATGGCCTTGATTTATGTGAGAGAGGGGCTGGGTGGGTCAGTGACATGTCCCTTCAGTGAGGGGGCTTGTGCAGAGGGGACCAACAGCAATTTCAGGGTCACTGTTGAGCCCTTAACCTCAGCTCTGCCCTGCTGCTCCCCAGCTCTGGCAGGATGTCCCTATCAAATGGAGTTATCGTGGTGCTTGGTGGCTTTGTGCCTTCCAAACCATGACCAGAAAAATAGTTTGGGTGTAAATAATTTAGGCTGTCAGGACAGTGGGGAAAGTCGTTCACAACTTCACTCTTTCACGCTGCATCATGGCCAGCAGGACACAGCACAGGGCGCAGTTAGCCCCACCCTGCAAAGCTCCTGCCTCTCCCTGGGCTGACAGTGGGTGAATCCAGGCTTTAAAAGCTGTCAGTCCCTGCCCCAAACTGTTGTGTAGTTTGAACTATTTTCAGCCATGTTCATGTTGTCTTTGTGTTCATTTCCCATGGGAAAAGGGAATTCTTTTTGCATGTTTTCCATTCAGGTATTTGCAATTACACTTTTCTACAAAACACAAAGCTTTGTTTGCCTACAGTCGCAGATACCAAACAAGTACAAGTTGAGCATCCAGCTCCCACAAGACATCAAAAAAATCACCTTTAAACCCAAAGCCTCTGGCAGAGCATGGCCGTCCAGCTCCAGCCCCTGCTCCCATCCTCTCCTCCCAGTTGCAAACATCCCCCAGCACCAGGCTCCAATGAGGCAGGTGTTACTCATCACCCTAATTCAGGAGAGAGCAGCATCCCTTGGGAAGCACCCTGTGGTGACACACAACACCCGAGCATGGAGGTGGCAGCTGAACAGTCCTTCTGCAGGAGCAGAGGAGCTGCCTTCCCAGATGGAAGGAGCAGGTAGCATCCAGTGCAGCTGCAGGCAGGCTGGATGCTGTAGCTCCAAGTGCTCTCCAAAGCTGTTTGGTGTCACATTTTTGGAGAATAGAAGCTGACAGGCAGCAAGATGTTCCAGCTGCTTCCACAGATCCCTGAGTGTTTGGCAGTGGCTCTGTGCTTGTGTTCTGCCAGATGCTTTCTGCCCTTGTTACCCTGGCTCGGATCCACTGGCCACATTGCTGGCAGGAGTTGTTTCAGGCACAGTGGCCTGGGACCATCATTAGCTGTGGGTTTGTGCAGAGGAGCAGAGAACGGGCTGCTCTGACTGCTAAGGTGATGTTTCACACTGCTTGACCCCTCATTTTAGATGTAGCTAACCTTCATTCCACCTTCTTCTCCCCTTCTCCCTGCTTCAGGAGCCTGCTGGCAGTAGGAGAGGCTTTAACATGACATGCTGTGACTGTGGGTAACCCTCCTGCGCTCTGTTCCTAGTTACCTGTCTGAGGAAGATGTCCTGGATCAATCCAACCCTTTTGTGCAGCTTGTGAGTGGGGTGGTTTGGCTCCTGAGAAACGGAGAGGTGTACATCAACCAGAGTCGGGCGGCCGAGTGTGGTGACACTCAGACCACAGGTAAAGACTGTGGGGCCTGGCTTCAGGCTGGCCATGATTGTTCTTGCCATGGGGCTCTTGGGAGGAGGGGCACTTAAGAAGTCAGCTTTCATAGAATCCTACAGTAGTTTGGAATGGAAGGACCTTAAAGACCATCTCATTCCACCCCCTGCCATGGGCAGGGACACCTTCCACTAGCCCAGGCTGCTCCAAGCCCCAGTGTCCAGCCTGACCTTGGACACTGCCAGGGATCCAGGGGCAGCCACAGCTTCTCTGGGCACCCTGTGCCAGGGCCTGCCCACCCTCACAGCCAAGAATTCCTGTCTCATCTAACCTGTCCAGAGAAACTTGAAGCAGGTGCCTCTTACACGAGTTTAAAGCCAAGGGCTTGTGAATCCCCTGCTTTGTCCCTGTGCCAGACAAAAGCCTAACCAAGAGCACTTCTGTAGGGCTTGGATGAACAAGAGGAGCCTGGGCTGTGTTCTCACTGTGTTTCAGTTCAGATGAGCCCCTTGCTGGGAGCTGTTTTGCAGACCAGATGTGTCTTAACATCCCATTGTGTCCCCCAGCTGAGTGTGAACTGTTCCCTGTCCTGCAGGAACCTTTGACAGGTTCATCAATGTGATCTCAGCCAGGACTGCCGTGGGACATGACAGTCAGGGCCGGCTGGTCTTGGTTCACGTGGATGGACAGACAGAATCCAGAGGGTAAGGGCTTGGATAAGGTCTTAAACTCCTGGGACTGGAGGGACATTGCAGCTGCCAGGGATATGTTTTAAGGCAGAGACTTGCAGAACTCAGGAGGGCCAGAAAAGGCTTACACAGCCCTCCTCAGGGTGCCCGGGGTGGGAGAGCTTCCCCTTCCACCACAGAGAGCAACACATTTCTGATCTAACAGCTTCACTGAAGGCAAATCAACAAACAACCTCTGCTTTGCAGGGTCAACCTGTGGGAAATGGCAGAATTCCTGAAGCAGCAGGGAGTCATCAATGCTATCAACCTGGATGGTGGAGGCTCTGCCACGCTGGTCCTGAACGGGACCCTCGCCAACTACCCCTCTGAGCACTGGTAGGTGCTGCTGGCTCGTGCCCAGGGCTGCTCCTGTCAGGGTGCAGAGCCCAGTCCCACCCGCTGGCCTGGCTGGGAGGGCACAGCAAAGGCAGGTGACAGGATCCACGGGAGAGAGCAGCTCTCAAATTTAAAGCCATTGAGTGACTCCATGTTTTTTCCACTTAGTCATCCAGGATTAAAGCTGAGCTGGTTCCAGACAGGCAGCAAAGCTGTGCCTGTGACTGAATGGCTGATGTGGGAATTGGATAAGGCAGCAGCTCTTAGTCTGGGAGGCTCAGAGCTGTACATTCATGGGAATTAGCAGAGATCTGTCAGCAGCTTATTATTAATGGAAGAGAAACACTGACTGGGAGACCCTGCCCTGCCTCATTGGAGGGAATCTAAAGAATATTTTACTTCAAATTCAACTTTTTAGTCAGTTCTGACTATAAACATGAAGGGATTTAACATTCAGTTGCCATAACTGCAATGGTATCATTTATATCAAAGCAAATAACATTCAAGAAAAGGTGCATTGGGTGCCAAAATTAGGGAAGCTAGGATTGCTTAAAGGGAGACTGTGTTGCTTCTGTAATTCCATGTTTGAAATGATACCTATCAGATGGGATTGATCACACAGTTAAAACATTGACTGCAATGTAGTTTTATGTTTATATTTTCCCAGTATTAATGTTCACGTTTGCAGTGTGGATCAGGAGGGAATCTGTGGATTCCGTAACTGGTGTTGGGTCGGGCTGGGCAGCACAGTGCTGTCCCAGCTCACGCTGTCCCCTCTGCTGTCCCCAGCTCCTTTGACAGCATGTGGCGGTGTCCCCGGAGCATCTCCACCGTGGTGTGTGTGCACGAGCCGGGCTGCGACCCTCCTGACTGCAGTGGCCACGGGCTCTGCGTGGCCGGGCACTGCCACTGCGACGGCCACTTCTGGGCAGGTCCCGCCTGTGACACCTTGGACTGCGGCCCTGCCAACTGCAGCCTGCACGGCGTCTGCAGCACCTGTGAGTCCTGCGCTGTGTCCCACGGAGGGGCTGCAGGGGAGGCAGGACCTGGCCTTGCATCCCTGGGAATGTCCCTGGGGAATCTCTGCCTGCCTGCCAGCCACCAGCTGGGTGGGTGGGGCTGCTTCCCCTCTCCTCCGGCGTCTGAGGCACAGATGGTCAGAGCATGTTGCCTTTGGGAGCCAGCAGCAGGGCTGGGCTGGGGCTCGGGGCTCGAAACTTCCAGCTCCGTGCCTCAGTTTCCCTTTCTGCCCCAGGCTTGTGCTCTGGGTGTTTTGTGAGGCTGCTGATGGGCAGGGCTGTGTATTACACTGTGTGACAGCAGCTGCTTCTGTCCCCTCCCCTTACTGTTCCTTCTTTACTTGCCTCTCCTACTTCGTAATTTTTACAAGTGTGCAGTTGCTACTCTTCCATGAATCTGAACCTAGGGATTGCTGGAATGTCTGACCCCAGCTTCTGCCCCTCTGTGCCCAATCCCGTTACTCTCTTCCTGTCCTCCTGACTCAGCTTTCATTCAAGTGTGCCCCAGTGGCTGGGCAGAGCTTGGTGGGTGCAGGTGTTGCCAGTAGCTGACCCAGAGCTGATCGTCGGGAATGCCATCAGCAGGGATTCTGCTCTGCAGCTGGGGAGGGGGTGTGTGTGAACCCACCCTTTGTGTGAGCACAGGATTCCTCTTCTAGGGGTTCCCTAGCAGGGGTAAGAGGACACCTCAAGAGGCAGAGGCTCCTAATTTCGAGTCCTTGCTGCTTCCAAGTGTTTTTTGTTGTCAGTAATGCCTGTTCTGTGTGTTTGCATAGCTGGATGCCTATGTGACGCCGGCTGGACTGGCAGCAACTGCACTGAAGGTAAATACTGACTGCTACTCCACTGCCTCTTCACAGCCAGGGAGAGGGGAGTGGGAACCCCTTCCCAACAGCTGCCTGCCCGAGAGGGAGCAGGGAAGGGAAAGGCCACCCCGTGGGCTGCTCTGTTTTGGCAGTTAGAGTTCAGTTGAAGCTGGAACATCCACAATTGGCTTGGTGTGGGACACTCAAGCCCTTGCTCCTTGTTCAGGGCACACACTCAGCTTGTTGCTGGGCATCCCTCCACACCCTGAGCTGTGGCTGTGAGCTGGGATTGCTCACCTCTGCAGCCAGGGCCCTGGTGACATCTCTGCTTGTGCCCCTGGTTCCTACAGGGAGTCCTGCAGCCAGAAATGCCGGTGCCAGCACGGCAGCTCCTGTGACCCCATGCACGGAGCCTGTTCCTGCCCCGCCGGCTGTGAGCACAGTAAGGGCTGCTCTCAGTGACCACCGGGGCTGGGGACAGCGTTTTGTGTCACCTCTGAGCCACCTGTTGTAGGCAAAGCAAGGGGCAGTTCTGCCAGGGCAGCTCAGGCCTGAACATCACCAGGTGGCTCCCAGCTCTTTGGGGCCTGCCTGTCCTACCCAAAGGGGCTAGAAAGGAGAGGAAGGAGCAGAGAGGAAAGAGGAGTTTGCTTCATCAACAGAAAATTGTGGATTCCTGTTTAGTCTCAGCCCCAAAGAACTGCATTCGTTTCCCAGAGCCCCTGAGTGAACACAAAACATCCTCTGCTCCAGGGTGTTGCACCAGGCCCTGCTGGAGCCCAGGCCTCAGGTGATCCAGGTCAGTGCCTGTGGAATGCTCCAGAGGGCTGCACTGCCATCCCACCCTCACACTCCTTGTGCCAGTGCTAACGGAGCTGGCCCTGTTCTCTGTCCTGTAACCACTCCAGGCCCCCCTGTATCCGAGTGAACTTCCTGGGTGCCTGATTCTGTCAGTGATGCTCTGTTCCAGTCTGGGAACACTCAGCCAATCCCATCCCAGAGATGTTGCCCAGAGCAGCTGTGGCTGCCCCTGGATCCCTGGCAGTGTCCAGGGCCAGGCTGGATGGGGCTTGGAGCAGCCTGGGACAGTGGAAGCTGTCCCTGCCCGTGGCAGGCGGTTGGAGCAAGATGAGCTTTGAAGTCCCTTCCAACTCAAACCATTGCATGATTCTGTGATCCCAGTTCCTCACAAACTTCCCTCTGAGGCACACCAGAGAGCAGCCTGGGACTCCCAGCACGGTGCTCCCAGGCTGCTGCAGGCTCAGCTGAGCTGGGGGAGCTGCAGCCACAGCCTGGGTGGTCTCAGAGCAGTTGGAGCTTTGGCAGTGACCAATCCCTTTGTGATCCCATCCCCAGAGTGTCCCCTGGGCTGGTTTGGGCCGAGCTGCCAGAGCCGCTGTGCATGTGACCACTCGTGTCCCTGTGACCCCGAGACGGGCAGCTGCAACATCACCCACCACGGGGCACTGCAGGACCACTTACACAGAGGTACCCGACTGCAGGGGGGTGGGGTCTAAAAAAGAGTTGGAAGAGCAGCTTTAGTGCATAATGGTGTTTGCTTAGTCACCAGCTCTGCTTAAGCTTGCTCTTTTTTAGTGGAATTTTACACCCTTCCCCACCTTTCTTCCCTCTTTGTTTTCCAGCTGGGCAGTGTTTGGTTTCCCAGAATAAGGAAAAGAGCAAAGAAAAATTCTCTCTGTCAGAGTAAGTGTGTGGTGCTCACTGTGCATCTCAGAGGCTGTCACAGAGCATGGGGAGTGTTCAGTCTGCAGAAAAGGGGGATCAGGGGGGACCTTGTGGCTCTGCACAACTCCCTGACGGGGGGGGGTGGTTGGGCTCTGCTCCCAGGGAACAGGGACAGGACAAGGGGAAATGGCCTCAAGTAGTGCCAGGGGAGGCTTAGGTTGGATATTTGGGAATTTCCTTCATGGGAAGGGTGGTCAGGCACTGGCACAGCTGCCCAGGGCTGGGGTCACCATCCCTGGAGGGATTTAAAAGCCGTGTGGATGTGGCACTTGGGGACACGGGTCAGTGGTGGCCTTGGCAGTGCTGGGGAATGGTTGGACTCAATGACCTCAGAGGGCTTTTCCAACCTAAAAGATTCCGTGATTCTGTCCTGCCTGAGAGCAGGCCCACAAGCTCGGGAACGCAGAGAAGGGAGGACAATCCTCTGCACACTGGGCACAGGTGACACAGGTGAGCTGTTGGTGATGTGATTTGTGTGTCCCACAGAGGCTCGTGGCTCTCCCTGAGCTCTGCCTTGGCCCTGGTGCTTCTGCTGAGTGCCCTGGGGAACGTGGGGCTGGTGCTGCGGGTGCGGGCACAGCGGCAGCACCGGGACTGGGACTATCGCTACCACCCCCTGAGGGACATCAACGGGGACACCTCGCACAGACCGCCCTCTGCTGCCTGGGACCGGGAGGATATTCAGGAGCCGGAGGACACTCGGGAACCCGAGGACACTCAGGACCCAAACCAAGAGCTCCTTTAGAGTCGTGGATGGGAAGAGATGAGGTATTTCACTGTGCACCCCTGCACAGCCCCTCAGCACCAGCTGGGACTGGGGTTCTTCCCACTGGGAGTCTCAAACTGCTGCCTGAGGAACCTCAGCCCAAGAACTCCCCTGCTTGTGAGGCCATGGTTTTCTTTTCCCTGCTGCTCCAGCACTCAGGACTGCAGCATTAGGGGATGCAGGACATCCTCTGGGTGAGGGAATTCCACAGCTGCAGCAGGAGAGGGCCTGGTTCCTTCCAAAACTTGAGGGAAACAGGTGAAGGATGCAAGCTACGGTACCTCAGAAGGGTCCCTGTTCACCTGAGCAGTGCTGAGTATTTTTAAGATGCAAGATAAATCACCTCTAGTACAAAGCTGGGCTTAAGGGTATTACAGTCAATGTCTGCCCTTCCTTGCTAAGCTCAGATTTTAATCAGAAAAGTGACAAAACGTTTGTTCTAAAATGTTGAAGCAGGCAAGCAGAGCCCTCCTCCCCTGGCCACGGTGGTGGCTCAGGGGTGACACCCAGGGTTGTGACAGCCCCGTGCAGGGCTGGAATGTTTTCTGACCAATCTTCAGCCCAGAGCAGCCCCAGAGGGTGATGAGTGCTGTGTTTTGGGGCAGCTCGTACAGCACAGCACCACAGAAAGCCCTGTCAGGTCACAGGTTCCGTTTGTGCATCGCTCCAGCTCCCCGGAGCTGAAGGGCCCTGCCCGGCTCCATCAGCTGAGGGACCCCGGCCCTGACACAGCCCGGAGCTCCCCCTGTGGGGAGGAGCACGGACAGGGAGAGCCTGGCACGGCTGGCATGACACAGACTGGGCTGCCCTGGCCCAGCTGGGCACTCCTCAGAGGGACCAGCAAGGGCCCCAGCCAAGCCAGGATCCCGAACAGCTCGTCTGGAAACGTGGAGCACATCCTTGCAGTTCCATTAAACAGTGTTTGAGATTGCTTCCCTGTGAGGGAAACCCAGCCTTGCATGAGCCCCTTGGATGCTGCAGAGGGGTGAGAGCCTGTCTGAGCCTCACACATCTTTATGCACTCCCTTTTTTACCTCTCCAAGTAAAGGATGTGTAATTTCTGTGCCAGTGTTGGCATCCAATCAGCCTGTAACCAAGAGACTCTATTTTTCTATGATTTACAGAAGATTATTTGAAACTTGAATAAAGTCTATTAGTGCTACCTGCCTGAACCTTGAAATTCCTGATGTCCAGCTGCAGCAGGAGCTGTGATCCTTTCCCAGTTAACCTCAGCCACCCAGTGGAACCCAGGGGCTCCTTTATTTTTTATAACAGTCACACTGCAGGCTGTGCTGTTCCAGCCCACTCTGTGCTAGGAAAGTAAACAAAAAACGCTGGTTCTCTAGAAAAAAGCTCAAACATTTTAGTTAAAAAGCAGGAAAAAGTGAATACAAGCCTTACCTCTGCTTCTGGGGGCAAAGAGAGCAACACACAGGCTTAAATTTTCATTGCCCTGCAGTTTCAACAGTTGAATCAAACAATTCCACGTGTTCTCAGAGATGTTTTATTTCCAACATACCCAAAAGTACAGCTCTACCAGGACCCACAGACAGGGTCACTGGAGGACAGTTGTTGTTACAGCGCTCTGTGGTGGGCTCTTACAGGAGGTTTGGGGGTTTTGGCTGAGAAAAATGAGATCTCAGTGTGTAAAACCAAAGCCAGCTGCAAGGGAGAGAATGTAAGTGCTTGCTAAAAAAATTAATTAATGCCCATTTAACTTACGTGTAACTGAAAGCTTGGAAGTGGGTGTTGGTGTCACTAAAAGCCAGCAAACGTGACTTGACTCCAATTTCACCTTCCAAGAGAGAAATAATCAGATGTAAGGAGCATCACAAAGGTGTTGGAGGAATATTAAAGCTAATTGCATGCAGGAATCTTTGACAGCTGCTGTCAGTTAAGTCTCTACCTTGCATTAATTGCTCACAGTACAAACATTTGGGATATTAAAGCAGTGTGAGCTCGTAAAATGCCTTTTGAGATGAGGGATTCCCTGCATGGAGCAGGGCTGGCCTCAGCCCCAGCAGCTTCTCAGCCCAGTGTGGTGGACAGCTGGGCTCACCAATTCCTCCTGGGAATTGCAAGTGGATTATGGCATTTTCAAAATCTTTAGATAATAAACCAAACTGGAATTAGAAATTGTTACTCGAAGTTCCTGAAAGGAAGCGGCCAGAACCGAGCTGGCTGAGCAGAGGAACACGGCCGCAGCTCAGTCACTCAGGATTCCCTGGTGCCAGTCGGGAATTCTCTTTCCAACAGCGAGTCCAGGAGCTGAGGAACAGCAGAGCTGCTGAGGAGCCTCGTGGGAGAGCCCCCGGTGCCGGCTCACGGCGCGGCCCCGGCCCCGCTGCTGCTGCTCCTGCCGAGCTGCAGCCGGCCCGGTGCCCCGGGGGCTCAGCCCTTCTCTCTCCTTCAGCGGGGAAAAGCCCTTTTCACACCGGAGAGGCAGCAAAAATTGGCTCAGGACTGTGCCCTGAACGACGGCTGAGGCCATCCGACATCCATCCTCACGCCCCGTGTTTGCCCTTCCCAGCCCTGGGACGGGCCCCAGGGACTGGGGCAAACCTGGAGAGCTTGCTGAGAATGAAGGTTTCCCGTCTGGCCACATTTAACTGAACTGTGGCACAGCATTCCCCTCCCAGCCGTGAGACGTGGCACCGGCTCTGAGGTAGGAGTTGTGTTTGCATACGGAGTATCTGGAACGGGGAGAGCCCCGAGCTCCTGGGAGCCGGTTCTTCAGGAGCAGCTCGTTCCCTGCACACAGCCCGAGCTCCTTGGCCTCGCTGCAGAGCAGCTGCTGGGGAGGGAGCAGGGAGGGCTTTGCTGCATCACTGTCAGCACCCAAAATGAGGCCATTTCCCAAGGCTCTGGCTTAGGAGATTTTAGAGGATCCAGAACCCCTCCCAGACTCAGCTCACTGTGAAGAAAACTGTGGGTTTGTTTTCTAAAGCACACTGATGTCATTTGAGGGGGAAAAAGGTGATGTAGAAGAATTCTGTGTCTCTGGTCTCTGCAGTTCACAAGGTCAGGTTTAAAAAGGTGTTGCTCCCTTTCTCCTGTTAACATTCAGGAGAAAAAGGGAAAAAAGATTGGATTATTTAAATTGGTTTCAAAGTAAATTGTCAGGTGGAATAACCCAGGCAGCCCTGCCAAGGAGAGGTCACAAGCTGCTTCACAGACCTGTGCCACAATCTCTTATGGGCAGAGGAGTGGTACTGCCAGGGAACAAGGGGAAAAACTGGGATTGGGATATCCCCAGAGCCAGGAACACTCTGTGGAAGCAGCCCTTCACCTCACCCTTCAGAGACCTGCCAGAGGCCAAATTCCAGGTGCTTCCCTGACAAAAGTTAAACACCCAAAACTTCTGATGGGCAGAAAAAAACATGTCCCACATTTTAAAATAAAATCTAAAAAAAAGTCCAAGGCAAAGGAAGAGATTCTTACCCAGAGCAAACCCAGGGAACAGGAATGTTGCCACTGTAGGACGTGAGCAACCACGAGAGAAAGGAAGGTAAAATCCTGAAACAGCACAGGGGGGACAGGGCTGGGTTTGCTCCTGGGGCTTTGGGAGTCTGAAACTGTTTCTAGAATCAGATTTTATTGTGGGTCAAGGATTTTCCATGAGGGATACACACATGCACTTTTGCTTCCAGAATTCCTGACCTTCCAGAGGAAAGGTGGTATTTGTCCCTCTTTATCAGACTCCAGTTACGCTGAAATGCCAGAGACAGAAGTTTCATTTGTCTGGGAGAAACATTCAAGTCTATGGAACAACTGAGAACTGGGAATCAGAACTTCCCTGAGCTCTACATAACCAAGTTACCTGTTCACAGGGAGAGATGCAAGGTGGAGAGTGATTCCCTTGGCTCCAATCCTTAAAAAACCCCACCAAACAACTCAAAACCGTATCAAGTTTTGCCTCCCATTGTCCCAAATATTTTGGCTCTTTCCTCCTTTGGCAGAGCCTGGTGCTTCAAAACCAGTGATAAAAAAAGCAGGGTGGGAAGGAACAACTTCACAGATTCCTGAATAAAAACCTGGTGAGTATTTGACACCTGTTCTCATTCTGTTGCCACCTGGACAAGAACATGGATAACTTTGCTCCCCAACCTGACTGGAGGAACAATCAGATTAGGGACAAACATGGCATTTTTGGTGTGTAGGAAGAGAGTGCATCTTCATGACAACTCCTGAACTCAATCCCTGTTTCTTAATCCTAAAAAACAGTCCAAAAAAAGCATTGGACTGTCACCTTTCCTTGCAAGGAAGGTGACACAGCCCTTACCCCAGTGCAGCCCTTTTGCAGGAACATCAGCGATCCCAAAGATCGGCACCCAAGCAGAAAGATTGCTTGGGATTGAAGACAAGCAGTTATTCCTTTCTTAAACAAAATTCATCCCATTAAAAAAAGGTGACTTTTAATAAATAGTCATTTCTGACATTATAAATAAGTTAAAAAACAATTTAAAATAAGCTAGTATAGAATAAATAGGCTTCAGTAAGTGCTTACATACATACATGCCTCTCTGAAAGGTTTCAAGTGAGCTCATGTTTAAAAGAAGCAAGTCTGTAATACTGCCAGAAAATCTTGTGCCTTCAGGAAATCAAATATTGCTTTTCGTAGCCCTTTAGAACTGGATTCAGTTCCCATTCACTCAGGAATGGGACAGACCTACTCATTATTGCTGTAAACCTGAGTAAAAAGAAACAATAGTTTGGAAGATGCCACTTGCTGCAGGCAGATTCAACGCCTGGAATTTCTAAAAAAACCATTTTGACTTTGTTTCTCAGCAGGGTTAAAAAAATCCAACACATTTCCCAGAGCATCCTGCCAGACCAGAAGAGGTTTTTGGTTTGACCTGGAAGTGATTTCTGAACCGTCCTACCCATACCCAGGTGTTGGCAGTTCCTTCCCTGCCCCTGGAATGCCCACTTGACTGTCCAGTGTGGAACCAGTACCCCGTGGGCACCCAGGAAATTCCCTTCCTTTTGCTACCCAGGAATTATCTAAAGGTCCAACAGGTAAGGCAACATCAGCCTCCTCTGCGGGAAAAGGACCGATGGGAAGAGCCCTTTGGAGCAGAGTGGAACGGATTCCTGCAAACTCACAGGCACCCAAAATCCACAGGTGGTGAAGGAGACTACTGAGAGGCAGGCAGCTGGCCCAAACCTCCTAAACCTGCCCTTGGAATTTCAGTTTTTGTGGCTGAAGCAGCTCCCAGAGGCCTCTGTGTGTCCAATTGACTGCCCCACGGCTCAGCCCTGGAGCTCTTTGGTTTGGGGCTGGAGCAGACCCGGGGGGTCTCCCCCTGCTGCTGTAGCCTTGGCTCTGCTATCTGGAAAGGTGGGAGCTGCTCTGGGACTGGCTGGAAGATGTGGTGACTCCACTCAGCTGGGAAAAGCCGCTGTTGCAAGATTCCAGGCTCGACATGGATCCCCTAGGATGGGACAGAGCAGATGTGCTGTTAGGAAGGCAGCAATTAAGGGAAAACTGTTCCTCTCACAGATCAGCTCCCTCTCTCTAACACTTGCAGAGTAATTTTTGGCTCATTTCCCACTTGCTCTCTAAGAATCTCTGTGTCATGATGAAATATTCATCAGTCATTTTTTCCCAGTTACAGATATTATTCCTTGCCTCTGACTACTGTTCTGGGGAAGGGGACACAGCTGGAGCCTCTGGGAGCTGCCCCTGAGGAGAAAAGAAAGCTCCACAGCTCTCCAAATGCAGCCTTGTGAACCCAAGGACTCCAGGCTGCTGAACACCAGAGTCCCAACTCCAGCAGCTCCAGCTCCTCCTGCCAAAAGCAGGCTGGGCCCAGGAAGAGCCCCAAGGAACACATCTGCATGACTGGAGTGAGGCATTTCTGCTGCTCTGACCCCACAGGACCTGGCCAGGTCACACCTCAAGCTCAGCACCTTCAGGTCTGTTCTGCCCAATGCTTCCTCCAGCTCTAGGGAAAGGTCAAGGACTTGCAGAGAGTTCAGATTAACAGGAGTTTGGGAAGTGCTTTCAGCACTGAAGGAGGAGGCCAGGCACACCCTGACTCTTCACCTGTTCAGAAGTGCTCGTCCTTCTCAAGTGCCAAACAAAATTATCTGGGAAATAGCCCAGCTGATACTTAAATTACTCCAAAAGCAGCTTCTCAAAATACTCCCAACTAAGATAAAAACCCTCCTGAGTCAAAAACCTCCTGCTCTTCAGGCAGCTGCAAGCAAGACCCAAAGCACAAAGGCCACTGGTGGACACAGAGTCAAGGGAACTTTTAAGTATCTACAGCACCAGGGGAGATTGGCTGCACAAAAATGCCACCAATGCCACCAGTTTTGTGTCCATCCACTTGTCAGTGAAACACAGCCCCTGTGGGGTCTCTGATACTCAGATGTTTAACTCACACTCAGTGCAACTCGTAGTAAACCCCTTGTAAATGCCCTACCTGAAGTCCTTGGAGGCCAGCACCTCGTAGTAGTAGATGAGCTTGCACCTGTGGCTGGAGCCCTGCAGGGAGGCCAGGACATCGTCCACACGGGGGAGGCTGGAGCTGGAGCAGGGCAGGGGCCCGTGCATCCTCCACTGCAGGATGTAAAAGCCAGGCCAGCGTGTGATATGGGACCCCTGCAGAGAGGGAGGGACAGCAGGTGACCACGGGTGTCTTGAGGAATGGCTGCATGGCCCAGCACAGGTGTCATTCACCTGTTCCACCTGCCTGAGAGACAGCCCTGTAGTACCAGTAGGGGGGGAAAGAAAAGCTTGTTTAGCTTATTTTCCATTAGATTTTTAGCTTGGAGTCTCTTTCCAATGACTCCCTCTAAATTAGGATTCCCCACTTTCACAGGGAAACCAGAAAATGATCACAGAATGGTTTGGGTGGGAATGGACCTTAAAGCTCAGCCCATTCCCACCCCCTTCCACTGTCCCAGGCTGCTCCAAGCCCCAGTGTCCAACCTGGCCTTGGGCACTGCCAGGGATCCAGGGGCAGCCCCAGCTGCTCTGGGCACCCTGTGCCAGGGCCAGGCCCACCCTCCCAGGGAACAATTCCTTCCCAATATCCCATCTAACCCTGCCTCTGGCACTGGGAAGCCATTCCCTGTGGCCTGTCCCTCCATCCCTTCTCCCCAGTCCCTCTCCAGCTCTCCTGGAGCCCCTTTAGGCCCTGCAAGGGGCTCTGAGCTCTCCCTGGAGCCTTCTCCTCTCCAGGTGAGCACCCCCAGCTCTCCCAGCCTGGCTCCAGAGCAGAGGGGCTCCAGCCCTTGGGGCATCTCCGTGGCCTCCCCTGGACTCTCTCCAGCAGCTCCACGTCCCTCTGCTGTTGGATCCCAGGGCTGGAGGCAGCTCTGTAGGTGAGGTCTCACCTGAGGGGGCAGAACCCTCCTCCCCAGTTGCTGGGAATGGCCACAGCCCCCATTTCCAGCAGTACCTCATTTCCCACGCCATCAGTTCCCTCCCTACCACCCGATTACTTTGGAGTTTGCAGGACTCTAAACCCATGCCAGAACCCAAACCCCTCTGACCTGGATGCTCTCTCCTTCCCTGCAGACCAGAGGGGACTCCACCCGGCTGTAATCCACCCCCAGCACCCAGGTCTTGTCGATGAGCTGCACATTGTCCCCTGCAGCAGACGGGCTTGGTGACGCAGCTTCTTTGTGACTTGGCTCAGGAGCTCGTTTGGAGTGAAAGAGGCTGAAAACCACGTCTCCCTTCAGTATGTCAAAGTCCCAGGTGATGACAGATTCCCCTTCCAGGATCTCCACGAGTATCTAAGAAGGGACCAGAACAAGGCCCTTGCAGGGTCAGGTGCTCAGATGGCAGCAGTGTGTTCCTCCCCACTCTGGGGCAAACACACTTGGCCCCTCAATCCTTCAGCTGGCTGATGGTCTTGATTCCTGAGGGGGACACACACCAACTCCCATTCCCAGCCCTACCACACCCACTCAGGTGTTTTCACTTTCTCTCCCCATATCAGAGTTGTTCGTAAATGAGTTACTTGTTCTAGGAAAACCTCAGTGGAACTGAGGCACAAAGCAGGACACAGCAAAGAGCTAATCAGTCAGTCCCCATCAGAGAGGCCAGAGGGCTGATCTGGCACTTAATTGCTCCTCTTTGGGACATTCTGTTTCCTGGTGACTCCCATCTGGCAGTTCCCAGCACACACCTTCCTTTATCAACCCCATCACTGTCCCAGCTACGAATGGGAGCTGAACTGTCAGAGGGGAAACTGAGGGGCCTTTATTTCCCCCAGGAGGAGGAGGAAGAGACTGGACCTTACAGAAGATCAGGCCATAGTAGAGATAAGAGACACTGCTGCTCAAACTGCTGTTCTTAACTCCCACACTTCCAGCTGATCCTGTCCAGGAACAGCAGCTGCTGCCGAGCCCTCTCCTGCTCCCTCTGTGGGAACCCTTGGCTGCTCCAGTGAGCCCCAGCAGAGGGGACACATCACTGTCCCAGCCCAGCAGCTCCTGCAGCCCAGGGAAGCTCTGCTCTGTACCTCGTGGGGGGCTCCTCTGAGGACACTTGCAGAGTGGTAGATGGTTTCTGTCCACAGCCGGATGTGATCCGAGTTCTCCGGTTCGTCCTCGGTTTGATAAAGGGACTTGGGGACGAGCCCCCCTTCTGGGACAGTGCACTGCAATGGTCACACAGACAAACAGGAGAGGTCAGGATGTCCCAGCAGTGAACCAGGAACACTTGCTGGCTGTCAGACACGGGCTGAGCCCTCAGCTGAGCCAGGATTGCACAGTGGCTCTGAGTTCACTGGAACTACCAGGGTTTGTCTGAGCTCCCTGTAGAGAGCTGCCCTCTGCCCCTGCTCCAGGATCCCCAGGGCAGCACCACCACTGCAGGGCAGCCTCCTGTGCCCAAATGAACTGCCCCGTGCCCAGAGCAGGGGGGATCCTGGCCAGCACAGAGGCTCAACACTTCTCAGAAAGCAGTGGAAGGCCAAGGTGGTGAGGAAGAGGGAATCACTTCCAGATTCCACCTGCACAAGAGGAAAGAAAACTCACCATGCAGTCTCCTCCCAGGAAGTCTGGGATCACGTCCTTGTCCACATAGTCCACCAGCCCTCCTGAGCCCTGGTAGTTATTACCACTGTAGATGAGGAACTTCTGCCGTGTGTTCTCATTGATAAAGGGACTGACCTGAAAGACAAAGGGCACAGACGACACAGCTGTCACTGAGGGCAGCTGGAGACACTGTCTGAGCCATCTCCCCACGATGCTTTGGGCTCTAGCCTGGAAGGTCTCAGCAGAGTGCAGAGCTTCACAGCTCTGAGGCATTTCCCAAAGAAAGGGATAACAAATGGAAAGTGTTCTCTCTCTCTGTATCATCATCTCACAGCACTTTCTGCTTCATGTACAGGAAAGCCTACAGTCACTGCCTCACCTATAAACCTCACAAGAAATGTAACAACCACTTTCTCACATTGCCAGAGCAGCCAGCAGGCACCAGGCAGAACCAGATTTATTATTTACTACTTACTACCCTTCAGTGCCCTACAGCCTGAGACTAAAAGATACCTGTCCTTTCCCATCTATACGAAAACCCACCAAGTTTGGGTGGAATGGGGTGGGATTTAGGTTTCTCATCCTGTCCTGGTGGATGGCAGTCACTAGAACCCCGTGAGCTACAGGAACCCCACGGCCTGGCTCTGCTCTGGCCTCTTCAGGAGCTCACCACAAGCTGCCTGGAGTTTCTCCCTCCCTGCCTCTGCTGATGTAGCTCTTTGTGAACCTGCACAAGTGCCAGTGATCCTGCAGAGCCCAGGTTTCACCCACCAGGGTCCAGAGCACGGGGAAGACCCGTGGTGCTCTCACGATCAGGAGCCTCCCCAGGGTCTCGGGGTAGTTGTCCTCCACCACCTCAATGATCCTGAGCAGGGCCTTCACCCCAGGCCGCCAGAGATGCCTCATATTGAGCCCTTCCAAGTCCACCAGGCAAGTCCAGGATCTAAAATAAACAGGCAGGAAAAGAGCTGTCAGAACTTTGGAATGTGGTGGCTGCTCAGTTTAGGATCCACAGTAACCCCACAGCCTGTGGGGGATCCAGGGAAGCCAACAAGGGACACCAGCAGTTCCAATAAAAAGCACACCTCCACTCAGGCAGCAGACACCCAAATCCAGGTGAGCTCCAGGTAACACAGACACCCAACCCCAAGGGCAAGAACATCTGTAACTCTGGAAGAGGGTGAAGGTATGCAGGCCTATTGCTAAAAATAATGTAAAAATGCATTTTAAATGAAGGTGGAATCTGGCAGACAGGCTCCTGTATTTAAATAAAAACCCTGAATTTCAAAGATGTGGATTAAAATCACCAAGACAGGAAGATGAAATTAATCTGAGATGGGATATGAAAATGATATAAGGAAGGATCAATGCTTGCTTTCCAATGAAACTGCAGGATTTGTCTGCATTTCAGTCTAACAAATAAATTTATATATGTCTGTGGTCCCCATAGAGCCCGTAACACACACTGCTGTCTGCACTGTAACCCCAAGGACATCACCCCAAACCACAGCAGCATCCTTCACTGTGGCAGGGAAAGTCTGCAAGCATTCAGGAAAACCAATTATACTGACGTGATGGGGCGGCCAAAGATGTTGGTGTTTTCCTCACATCTCTTCTGTCCTTCCTCGTTAATGGACAGAACCTGGAATCAAAGCCAGCACAGACAGGGATTAGCCCGAGCATGGCCAAGGAACCACGATGGCCTGGAGATCTTATTTTAAAAAAATACAGATAGCAGAGGGCAGGGCTGGATGGGATATTGGGAAGGAATTGTTCCCTGGGAGGGTGGGCAGGCCCTGGCACAGGGTGCCCAGAGCAGCTGGGGCTGCCCCTGGATCCCTGGCAGTGTCCAAGGCCAGGTTGGACATTGGGGCTTGGAGCAGCCTGGGCCAGTGGAAGGTGTCCCTGCCATGGCAGGGGGTGGGACTTGGTTACTTTTAAGGTTCCTTCCAACCCAAACCACTCCAGGATTCCTGATGCCCCATGACAAGACTTCCAAACACCCCGAGGGGAACAGGTGGCACACGAAGGCACAGCTCACGTGTCGCAGCAGGGACTCCTCTCCCAGGGCCTTCACCAAACCCTTGGTGTCCATCTGGCCAAGGCGGAGGATGTAGAGCGGCCGCCCATCTTCAAAACAAAGGGTTTCGAGAGGGGAGCATTTTAGTCCCCCAGGCATCACTCTCATACCATATTCAAAAGCCACATTAAATATTTGAAAGGATAAAAATCACTGCCAAAAGCAACCTTTTCAGAGAAATTGCTTTGCACTGACTGATCTGCCGGATGTGTGCAGAGGAAATACAATTACAGGGAAGCAGAGTGGCTGCTCACAGGCATTGAATTGCTTTGTTAACTTTTCAAATGTCCATACAGCTCTCTTCAACATCCCGGCTCACTGGTGTGGTGCCAGAACCAGCCTGTGCCAGGGGCAGCGCCTCACCTTTGTCCTGGTAGTGCCACCCCCCGGTGTAGTACTCCTCCAGCAGGGCCGGGGGTCTCCAGGACTGCAGGATGAAATCCACCTGGTACTGCTTGCGCCAGGACAGCGACTGGCACAGCATCTCCCGTGCCTTGTCGATGTTGAAGTCACGGGCACGCAGGAACCGCAGGATGTGCTCATCCTTGGGGATCTGCAAGAAGAGAAAGTCCCAGCATCAGGACTGGAATGTTCCATTTGGCCTGCAGACGAGGCTGCACACTCTACACCATTTTTTAATCTCTTAAAACTAAGACAGCAAACATTAAACTCCCACTCTGCCTCCCTCGCTAACCCAGCTGGAAGCAGCAGAGGGTGCCAGGAGCACAAAAGAAGTGACCGAGTCACTGCCTGTGGGAAGCCCTTCCCCAGTGCAATTCCCAGGAGCCCCAGCAAACCCCGGGCTGGCTGACGTTTCCCTTGGCCGGTGATCCACAAGGAGCACCAAAATACCGTGTGAAAGTCAGGGAGCTGCAAGTTCACCTGCCCAGGGCAAAGCAGCACGGGATGGCAACAGGTAACAAACACAGGTAACATGTGAACCACACCAGGCATTGGAGGGGAATCACAGCTCTGCAGCCTGAATGATGCCACCAGGACCAATTCCAGCTCTTGTGCAGGCCCTGCTGCTGCTGTTTGAACAGGAAAGCTGCTGAGTGCTTCCAAAGGCTTCCCTGTTCCACCACACCACAGTAACTCTTGGTCCAAATCAACCAAAACTACAACACACTCTCTCCCGATCACTCATGTCAGCACTGTCAGTAATTCTAACATCACAGGCACAAAAGCTTTCCAAAGCAAGTCTGCAGAATGGCTTCTTCCAATCTCCTTCCACATCTGCCCTGTCCTCTTTAGCTGAGGAATCAAAGAAAACTTGCCAGGAATGCCAAGCAGCAGGAATTAACAATGACCCTGGCGGATTCCACAGAAGTGCCAAATCTGCCTAAGAGCCTGTCAGCTGCAAATCCAACTGGATTAAACCTGCACGTGCTGCTGGATTCCCAGCCCCTCACTCTAATTTCCCCAAAAGTGCTTGGCCTCATTCTCTACAAGTTTCCATTAAAAATTCCAGCTCTGTGGAGCAGGGATTCTCTCCTCCAGAGCATCCATACTCTGCTAGCACAACCCGAGCACTCCCAGCCCTGCTGGGACACAAACCCCCATGTCCAGGAGTCAAAGCTCCTTTGTTTGTCCAAAGCCATGCTCAGGGAATCAGAAAGCTGGGAAGAAAGCAAGGCTGGCAGCTATGTCAGGAGGGAGCAATCTCGGATTCACAAGCAAGAGATGGTCAGAACTGACTCACCTAAAGAAGGGGCAGAGTTCAGGCAGCCTAAACCAAGCCTAAAGCACCTGAGGAGCAGGGGGGAGATTGATACTGGTTCTAACACTGCATCTGTACATCCTGGAAAGGAGAGGGTAGCCATCCCAAAGAGGATCCCAAGAGTATTTAGAGGAACTCTGTATCACAGCAAGTTTAAAAGCCAGCAGAGTTTTCATCAGATAATTCAGGTTTGTGTTCCTGCTGCTCAGAGGCAGCTGTCACTCATCAGACCCAGCCCAGACACCCACAGCAGCCCCAGGATCTCTGCAGGAAAGGGGATGGCTGGTGGAAGGTTTGCTACTTTTCATGTTCCAAGCCTCCCCTGTAAACAGCTCCAGGCAAGAGGCAAATCCAGCACTTCTGTTTGGACCAAAGGCAGGAAGCTCCAAGGAGACACAACTCCACAGTGGAATTAGTCTTTTATCCTTGTCCAACCAAAGCAGTAACTCCCACGTGCAAGCAAACGAAGGTTTAATTTCAGCCTGCTTTTGTATTCACTGGTGAAAGTGCTGCACTCTCCTGCACAGTGCAAAGCCATGAACAGAGCTTTGAGCTGCTGCAATTTTAACACCATTTGCAGTTTGTTCCTTAAACTCTTCAGATTTTTTAAGCAGCAATGTATCTGACTGTAAAGGTAATGTCTGCTTTGGAAGGAACAGGGAAGGGATAGTGAAACAGGACAGAAGACAAAAATAAGAAGGGCCATTTTCCAAGAAACAGATCTATTTTTTGATAATTTCTGACAGAGGAATAAGGCCACCCCTGCTCCGAATTAAAAGAACTGATTGCCACAGGAAGGCAAGAGCCTCTCCAGGGAAAACCCCAGCCTTGCAGGATAAGCTCCTGAGTTTGACCTGCTCTGTCAGGCTATCAGGGAATCAGGAGAAGCAAGCAGCTGAGCAGTCAGGGGGTTCAGGATGAAGTTTCAATAGCCAGCACCTCCCTTCCTGTGTGCCCAGATTCCCCTGGGGAAAAGGCCCACAAAGGCCACCCAAAGGCCTGAGGCAGCTGCCAGTGTCCCCAGAGCTCAGGATTCAGCTGCACCTTCCCAAGGCTCCCAGCACAGCACAGGGAACAAGGGCTGCCACTCCCTGCCCAGCTCCAAGCACCCAAGGGGCAGTTGTTCCACATTTTGCTCGTGTGCTCTCACGTTTTCCTTCTCCAGCTTCCATTCCTCAACCTCTGATATGGAGGGGGGAAAACCAACCCACAGAAGAAAGGTTTAGGTGGTGCCTGTTCCAGCTGAAAGCAGGATCCTTGCAGGGCACACCAGGGATAAAGCCTCCCTGTCTTGCTCCCATCCAGGACCCACTGGGTGAGGTATCTCCTACCCCAACAGAGCCCACACCATTTCACTGGACAGGTCTCCATGAAAAGCCTCCTGTCCTCTGTCTCAGAGCACAGTTACACCTGGGGACTGACCCCTGCCTGCCCACCTGTCTGGTGCCTCCTGTCTGACAGGAGGCTGGATCATAGGCAGACACAGATCAAAAGCAGTGTTTAGCAGAGCCCCTTTTCTTGGTGAAGCTGTTCCTGTGAGCAGGGAGCTGCTCACACAGCTCACTCACCACCCCCTGGCTGGCTGGGAGCCCAGCCCCAGCTCCCTACTCACAGGCAGAGCATCACAGTGACATGAGAGCAGCTGGCAGGGAGGTGTCACAGCCCTTTGCTCCATCAGGTGTGTATATATACACAGTATATATACATATATATTCAGTATATATATTATACATCATACAGATATTCCTGTAGTCTCTACCTGCATCCAGCAGCCACCACCCTTCTGGACATGGTCCAAGTTATCCAACCTGCTGTTGATGCCACTGTACACCAGTGGCCTTGGCCAGCTTTGGCAGATATTTGGTGGTGGGAATTTATCAGCTCTTACAATTCAACATTCAGCATTGTTGGTGTCTGGTGCATATCAGCTGCTGGGAGCCTCTCACACTGCCCCAACACCTCCTGTTCTCTTCAGCCTGAGGTTTTCTGGTAGCTGTTTCTCCATCCACATTCCTGGGTACCAACAAAACCCACCTGCCTGCTCACACACGGGGGAACTTCAGGAGTTCAACAGCAGCAGAACTACAGCACTGAATCTTTGCTACATTTTGTTTCTACACGGGTGATTCACATTCACTTTTCCAAGAAAATACAGCATTCTAAATCATGTTCAGACTCTCTGTACTCAGATGAGACATGCTCAGCTCTGAGACATACAGCACAGCATGCAGAAAGGACTGCCAAAGCCCCTTGTAAGCAGCAGTCTCTTTTGGAAAGGCCAGGTAAAGGAAAAAGAATTAAAATCTTCCCAAACCCAGGAATGCAGAGTACCTCACCTGACCCATCCTGACTGACTGAGCTGTTTCCTTCTAAGCCAGGGAGCTTCTACTGCTGAAACCTCACCCAGCTGTTATCTGCTTCCAAGGGGGATCACTTGCTCCTCTTCCTAAGAACCCTTTATCTATTCAGCCCACCCAACTTCTCTCGCTGGTGCTATTCTTGGTCCTTCTTTCCTTCCCTCCTAATCCCCTCTCCATCAGGAAATCTGGAGTTAAACCCCTCTTGAGGCATTCAAGCTGCTCTAAACCCTTTCTTTTCCCAGCCACATACCAGTTACCCTGTCAGTCTGACAGAGACTTTCCTTTAACCAAAGGGAGCCCGAGCAGCTTCTGGACATTCCAGCAGTGCCTCAGTGCCTCACTGTCCCTCAGTGCCTGTGCTGCTTTTCAGGGAAAAATCAGAGAACCACAGAATTTCCTTGAGCAGGAAGGGACCCACAAGGATCATGGATCCAGCCCCTGGCCCTGCACAGACACCCAACAACCCCACCCTGGGCATCCCTGGCAGCGCTGTCCAAACGCTCCTGGAGCTCTGGCAGCCTCGGGGCCGTGCCCATTCCCTGGGGAGCCTGGGCAGTGCCCAGCAGCTTCTGGGGAAAGAGCCTTTCCCTGATCTCCAGCCTGACCCTGCCCTGGCACAGCTCCAGCCATTCCCTGGGTCCTGTCCCTGGTCACGGAGAGCAGAGACCAGAGCTGCTCAGGTGGGCTCTGTGCTTCATCTCCTCTTCTCCAGCTGAACAAGCCAAGTGCTCTCAGCTGCTCCTCCTATGGCTTCCCCTTGAGACCCTTCCCCATCCTCGTGTCCCTCCTTTGGACACTTTCTGACAGCTTTAGATCCTTCTGATATTGTGGTGTCCAGGACTTGAGGTGAGGCCACTCTGGCACAGAGCAGAGCAGGACAATGCTCCCAGGACACGGGGACCCTTTGGGCTGCCAAGGCTGAGTCACATTCAGCTCAGCATGGACCAGGACCCCCAGGTCCCTTCCTGTGGTGTCACACTCCAGCCTCTCATTCCCCAGTGTATTTGTGCATCCAGGGTGCCCCATCTCAGGTGGGACCCCCCTGGGTGCCCCTCTGTGCCCGCCCTACCCACCTTTCCCTTGTGAGTCTCCTGGAGCCACTGGCGCAGGCGGATCAGGCAGCTCTCCTGCATCGGGGTGAGCTGGCCCAGGTAGCGCTCGATGTAATCAGCGTCCAGTTTGTCAGCTGGAGGGAGGAAACAACAACTCAGAGCAGACTGGCACAGCCAGGAGGGAGATGGGCAGTTGTTTCTACACATCAGGTTCCTTATGATTTACATGGGAATTGCTCAGAAGCCTCATTCCAGCAGCTGGAAGGAGGGAGGGAGAGATTGGGGGACACTCTCCCGGTGATTGGGGCACGAGGCCACAGGCAGCACCTGCTGTATCACAACTGGATCACTCCACCTGTCTCTGAGAACACCAGTATTCCATTCAGGCCTGAACTGCTCCAGCAGGAGCTTTAAAAGATCTATCATGAGCTCTGGCACTCAGCTCACCAACCACTCCACTTCCAGGGCACTTCCATCTCCATGTGTCCCAAATTTCACGCACAACTGCAGTGACAAGAGGCTCGCTGGAACACCAAGCCATTATTCTGCCCAGGGACACCAGAGACAAAGCGAGAACAACAACACATTTCTGACAGCAAGGGAGGCTTTTGGCAGGGGGACAAGTCCTGTGCACACCAGCAGCTCCAGGCCCCTCCAGCTCAGAGACAAAAGACAAGGGGTTGGCGACTGCCAGCCCTGAGGGACAGAGGGATGTGCCACCCAGGGCTGGCAGCTGCCAGCCAGCAGAACAGGGCAGCTGGGGGGAGCAGCCCAGGCAGCAGCTGGGCTGGAAGACACAGGGAGCAGGGCTGGGGACACCTCAGAGCTGGCTCTTTGTCAGGTACAAGGTTTTCAGTAGATGCCATCACCTGCGAAAAGAGGCCTGGACACCCACAGGATGAGCAGGAGAATACAGAAACTGCATTTGGAAGTGAGACACTCCATGGAACCCCCAGAGCTAGCAAGGTGGGGAGCACGCCCAGGGAAGGCGATCCCTTCCTGAACAGGAGTATGGGCAGAAAAATAAGGGCTACTCTCCTCTTCTGCTAGATGGGACCCACCACTCTGAGGTTAACTTTAATCTCAAACATTTCTCCTAATCAGCTTCTCTGTGGATTCCCATCTTCTT
Source organism: Corvus hawaiiensis (assembly GCF_020740725.1). NCBI lineage: Eukaryota > Metazoa > Chordata > Aves > Passeriformes > Corvidae > Corvus > Corvus hawaiiensis. The sequence continues at coordinate 15,235,319 of NC_063228.1, read as the reverse complement.
CCAGGAAAACTCCCAGAGATCAGGTGAGAGCAGAACTACTGATATTTCCAAATTCCAAGCTTTTTCCCTAGTTACACTCAGCAAAACAAGTGCTGCCTTTCCTTCTCAGGAATGACAACAACTGTTTCTATTACAACAGCTCTGGATTCAAAGGTGCCTGCTATTTCTTTTTGCCAGAGAAGTATTTTATTTAGTCTAGAAGATATCATCAGACCAACACACAGAAAGATGAAGTTTGATTCAGGCATTTTGTGGGAAAAAGGCATGAGGAGACATTCCACAAAGCTTGTCTTGGCCTGATACAGGGCCAAAAGCCATCCAAACCTGTCCCCAAGACTATTAATTTTAGAAGAGATAAAATATTTAATTCCATACTGAAGACACCTTCTCCAGTTTAAAGTATAAAATACCTTAAAGAGCTGATCAAGCCTGATTTTTTTTTTCTAAGCACCAAAACATACTGCCTGCATGGCTTTTTTGTTTTAGGGAAAAAACAGTTCCATTGTTTGTTTTTCTTGAAAAAAGAAAATAGCTTTCCCTCCTCCTCCCCCACACTCCAGATGAAAAACCTGATGCCAAGAGAAATGAAAATAAGCTCCTTGGTCAGTGCTACTGACTGAGAGCTGCTGCCTGGGCAGTGCCTACCGTCAGGGCTGGCAGCCTCTGAGGGAGGGCAGGGGCTCTCAGCCTGCTCCCTGCTGGTGCCAGCAGCCCCAGAATCCAGCAGGATGTCACCAGGGTCCGGTCCCACAGCCGGGGCTCGCTCATCCTTCGCCGCGGGAGGGCTCCAGCGAGGGATGAACGTGATCCCTTGGGAGATCAGCTCCTTCAGGTAGTGCTCAATCACCTCCTTGCCCTGAAGGGGAGAACTCTCATTAGGAAAAAGCCTCCTCCAGAGCCAGCAAGGTGCAGGAGTTTCCTCAGGAGAGATGACTAATGCTGCTAGGGATAAACAGGGGAAAGCTCTCCTTCCATCCCCACGATCCTGTCAAAAAACATCCAGTGTGGAAGGCCCCTATGAACGATGAATTACAATAATGGCCAGGCAAATCCCAGTCTATGGATGCAGCTGCCTTTAGAGCACTTTTACCCCATCCCCCTGCTCCCAAACCCAGTTAGCTGCCCTGCTCCTCTGCAGCCCAGAGGAATGGGCCACTAACCCAAGCCCGAGCTCTGGAGACACAGGGCGCTGATTTTCACCCAGAACTTCCCCTTCCTGCACAAGAACAGTGTCCTCAGTGTCCGAGGAGCCTGGCACCCACAGCATCCACTGCCACCCTCCTCTGGCACAGCCTGCTCCATCCCTGCACAGACACATTCCAGCCAGCAGATCTTTCTGTGCTCTTTGCACACCGGCTTTTTCTTCCTTTGCCCAACTGGGGCATTTCAGAGCCATAAGCAAGGGCACAAAACTACACTGGGTCTGTTTACAGAAAGGCAAATAGAGGATTTGGGGTGTTCTGGCAGCCAGGGAAGCCCACCTTACCCGTTTGATGTTGGAAGTGTACTGCTTCATGGCAATCTTTTCCACTGTGCTTTCGAAGCCAAAAAAGGACTTGATGTCGAGAGAGGCCGACTGCTCAAAGCACGTCCACTCCTCGTTCTCAGGGTGGACCTACAGCCAGGGGAACACACAGCTGGGATGGTGCCAAGTGGCTCATGGCCCTGGCACCACACTGGCTGCTTAACCTCCACAGCTACAGAGTGAGGGGGCAGAGGAGGCACTGCCAGACCTGGATTGACCAGCCAGGTTCATTCCCATCGTGAGAATTCATGGAGAACTGAACATCCAGACTTTTGCTAACCCAACATTCTTCACATGCACAAGGAAATCAAGATTTAAACCCATCTCTGCCCCAGCAGACCTGAACTGTAGTAGCAAAAGCTGCACTAAAATAGCAGTGGAACTGCCCACTTCAAACCATCATGTCAAGGTCTCTTTATGGAAAGGGATGGCCTTGTGGAACATGCAATTAAAACTCCTACACCTGCAAGGAAGAAAGATGCAAACCAGGGTTCGTTTTAGTTTTGGATGGGAGACTCAGCCACTAACATCAGCCTTCTCCCCAAAACACTGGGGACATGGCAGAGCAGGGAGTTTTCCCACTGTCAGCTCAGCACACACCTTTCCCTTATTTCCCCTCTGTTACTCTGTATATGGTAAAATCTTTTCCTCCTTTAAACTTAACCCTTTCCTGAGGGGACTCTGCCTTCTCTCTGTAGGTGCTGCTGTTCACAAACTGACATGAAAGAAAAACAACTCCAGCCCCCACACAAGGATACCATAAAGGACAAATTCCTTGGGGAGATATTAAGTAACTGCAGGAGCAGGATCATATTTCTCCAAGTTGCCTCAGAGAACACTGCAGAAAAGGAAAGATGAGAATAAACCTGCTTCCGGTGCACTCTGGCAGGGAAAAGGGAACTGGCAAAAATAGAGCAGGGAACCATCTTGAGGATGCAGCCAGCAGCTCCTACCCTGTTCCCCTCAAAGCCCAGATGCTGACGTTTCCTTCCTAAGAACACAGCCAAAATCAGCAAGTGTAACAAGCTCCTAGTTGACCTGGGAGCATTTCAGACCTGTCAGTGCCTCTGGTGACGATGGAAGTTTGATTTACTGCAGTTTTTAGGAAGCCTCATGCAGCCACCAAGGGATCTCTGGCTCAGGAACACCGTCACCATCCAAAATGTTCACAGCTTTTCCATTCCTCCTCTTGCCTGAAGTTCCTTACAGCCTGCTTAGTCCCGAGAAGCCAAGCTGCTGTCCAGTGGCCAAGAGGGCAGGTAAGTAACAGGATCTGGACATTTGTGTGAGGAACAACAGGCAGGATCTGACTGCTTCCAGAAACAGCTGAGGCTATTTCATGGTGACTGGGTCCTAAGAGCACCATTACAGTGAAACAGCACAGAAACAGCCTCAAATGGAGACAGCCCAGGCCACAGATCAGGCTCAAGTCCTTTCTCCAAATCTTTAGAGCATGAAAATAATGACAAACAAGGTGCTAAAACTTTCACTTTTTTGTGGGCAAAATTAATTGCCAGACTTCACTCAGGCCCTTATAGTAATGAATAGTAAGGGTTTAATTCTAGATACCCAGATTTATATACATGCCCAAGCTCTAGATGTTTTTGTTAGCCTGAATGCCAATCAAAAAGAAACTGAGAGAATACCAGCAGTTCTGGAGCACCAACTCTGTTTTCCACTTTCACTCCAAGCAGAGAATCACAACCAATCTAAAGGAGTTTCTCAAGCCCTATGAAATCACAGAATGGTTTGGAAGGGACCTTAAAGCCCATCTTGTTCCACCCACTGCCATGGGCAGGGACACCTTCCACTGGCCCAGGCTGCTCCAAGCCCCATCCAGCCTGGCCTTGGGCACTTCCAGGGATCCAGGGGCAACCACAGCTGCTCTGGGCACTCTGTGCCAGGGCCTGCCCACCCTCCCAGGGAACAATTCTGTCCCAATATCCAGTTTGCCACTGGGAAGCCATTCCTCCTTGTCCTGTCCTTCCAGGCCCTTCCTGTCCCTCTCCAAAGCAACTGAACAAGCCCACACTCAGGACCCAAGAGCCTTTCCAGCCTGAGAGTCTCCAACCACAGTCCAGTGTTGCAGAGGTGCTCAAACCCATTCAGGCACCTTCACCCTGTGTGTGAGTGCACAATTCCCACCCCTCCCAGCACAGACAGCCAAAGCAGAGCTCTCACTGAGTAGCTGCAGGTCTCCCTGACCACGACACGGTTGGCAAAGGTCTCGTTGTGGGCTTCGATGCGGAGCGTTCTCTCTCTCCAGTTCACAGTGTTCTTCTGGATGAAGAAGACATACTCTACCCCTGCAATCTGAAGAGGAGCAGGGAAATACAGAGAGAAAAGAGTTAACTTGAGGAGCATTTAACTATCTGAGCCAGCCAACAAAATCCAGGCCTCTCTGCTCCCAAGGTTCCACCTGCCTTCTTCAGCAGCCGGGGAGCATCCACATTCAGCTTGCAGCTCCGCTCAATGACATGGATGGCTCCGTCCTCACTCCTGGATTCGTGCAGGATTTCACTCCCCAGGAAGACTGGGATCTCTGGGCATGTTGGAAAGCGCTTCTCATAGGCCTAAAAGTGAAAATAAAGTAAATTTACTTCTGGGTAAATCAATTTTAACTCTTTCTGAATTAATTAATTCCCTTACAGTGAAAATCCAACAAAAAAGAGGCCCCTGAAGCCCTGAGTTGGCTCCAGTTTTCTCAGAGGTGAAGTTAAAGCAGAGTAGTTACAAGCAGGGACAGCACTGTGTCAGTCACAAGCCAAGCATGTCCTAACATAACATTTCCTTCTCACACGAAGTAGAAACAGAATCCCGTTGTTGAAGAATACTAGGAAGGGAATCATCACTTCAACATCAGGAAGTTCCTAACCAGCAAAAGCAAACACAGCTCTGCTAACTTCTGCTGGCTAAAGACTTGAATTTTATAATCTCTGGGTCAATACTGTCTGTTTGAAGAAGATACTAAAAACTATTTAATATTCCTGAGCCTTAAAACGTGATGTGCCAAACAGTTCTGGTTGCCCTAAACTATCAAGGGTGAGACCACCAATTATTAGCTACTCACTTTGCCTCAATTTATCCATTTCTATAACAATTCTGTCCTGGCTCTGAAATCTTCCCTGTTCTAATTAGCACATCCTTCCTTTCTCCAAAGCTTCTTTATCAGCTCTAGCAGAATTCCAGTCTTCCCTGGCACTTGCAGCAAAGTTAACTTGCATCAACAAGTTACTTACAAGTAACTTACAACCTACTGTTGCTGCTCCTTCCCTAACTTCTCCATCTCTTATTATATCCCAAGATGTTTGCAGGATGCAATGTTTTTCCTTGGATTTCTGAAAAACCTCTTGCATGTTGTGTTGCTGTTGTAAATATGTGGCTGCTGCACAAGCTGCCCAGACTTCCACTGCAGCTGTTGCAGGAGGAGAACCTGTGCTCTCCCTCCACTGCACTCTCAGAGCTCCACATTTTCATCATAAGGTGTTTCTGCCATCATTCCAAGGCAATTTCTCTAGGAACTGCTGTCATCTTCCCATCTTCCAGAAGACACCACCATTTTATAAAGCACAGAAAAATAAAAATATTCATGAGTTCTCTGCCCCAAAAGCAAACATTGATGTGCTGATGCTGGAGCTGGGCCAGGCTGCCAGCGCCACGCTCCCCGTTACCACAGCAATTCAAAGCCTGGATGCCCCTGCACGGATTCATGTCCCCTGCTCCCAAAATAGCCCAGGCACTTAAGGACACATTCCATATCTCCTGCTCCCGGACCTCTGGACGGGAAAGAAGTTATTTCAGATTATTGTGTTGCTCCAGTATCAGGAGGGAAGTGCAGGCAGCTGCCAGCTGGAGTCCCGGCCAGAACAAAGCATGCAGGTTTGAAACCTTGCTCTCCCAGTCCCTCAGCAACGTTCTGCTTGCTTTGCCACACTTCCCAGAGAACTCTTCCCATATTCTTCTACCCGTGCTTTTCACTCCTCATCACAGGAATAACAAAACCAGATTAGATAAATCCAAAATTCCCCTGTTAAGTGACTGTTTCCAGCACAGATCCACCTGGCTCCAGCCAAGAGGAGCACACTCACTGCTTTAAGCAGCTTAATTTGTTAGGATGGTAGTTCATGGATCTGTGTCAGGCAGTGCCACAGGACACTCCCAGCTCTCCTCTCCTGGTACCCTGCCCTTTGCTCCAGGGCCACATGGCAGGAGGGCTGCACCCCTCAGTACCTGCTCTCTTCCCTGCACTTGCCAGCACATTCATCTCCTCAGGCAGAGTTAACACTTCCTATCTGTGCTTCCACCTGTCCTCTCCCAACCCTCCAGACTCCAAACCACCATCCAAGGCTATCCTGAGGCCAAAGCCTTCACCTTGCTGGTCTCTTCTGCTCCAGCCCATACAAAAGGTGTCCCTCCAGGCCACCCACTCTGTTACTGGAGTCCCAGTGGTCAGACAGTGCATGCTGAGGCCACAGGGATACCAGAATATTTAGCAACTATTTTTGAGCTGTTTGTCCCATGTCACTCCATACACACCCCCTTAACACACCTGCAAAAAGTGTCACTGAAAGCCCTTCCCTGAGAGAAGGCTGCCCCAATTAACTGCACAGCAAGGGTGGGCAGTTTGATAGGACAATGGGAAAGAGTCTTAAACTAAAAGAGGACACGTTTAAATCAGATGTTAGGAAGAAATTCCTCCCTGTGAGGGTGGGCAGGCCCTGGCACAGGGTGCCCAGAGAAGCTGTGGCTGCCCCTGGATCTCTGGAAGTGTCCAAGACCAGGCTGGATGGGGCTTGGAGCAGCCTGGGCCAGTGGAAGGTGTCCCTGCCCATGGCAGGGGGTGGGATGGGATGGGATGGGATGGGATGGGATGGGATGGGATGGGATGGGATGGGATGGGATGGGATGGGATGGGATGGGATGGGATGGGATGGGATGGGATGGGATGGGATGGGATGGGATGGGCTTTAAGGTCCCTTCCCACTCAAACCATTCTGGGATTCTGCTCTTTCAGGGGTGCAGCTGTGCCAGGAACATTTGAGGGAGTTTCCAAACAAACAAGAGCTGTTCTAGTGGACCCTCCAAAGGCTTCACTTGAACAGCTTTACCTGTAGGTGCCCCCTCACCACAGAGAGACCACAAGAGCCAGTCTGAAACCACCACTGAATCCAGGTGTCTGTGGCTCCCATCTGAAGATAAACCACTGGATCTCAACTCCCAGCTGTTTCTTTCTCCACTAAATATGGACCTGATCCAGCTGGAGACAGGCTCCCTAATAAACTGTCATTAGATCCAGCAAAACTAAGACCAGGACAAAGAGTGCAGCCACTATTTCAGTCAGCTAAACAGCATCTGGAGTAGGAAGAGAGGCCAGGGCAGAAGCACATGGCAGTGCACAGCCTGGTGATATAACTGTGACACCAGCCCAAACACATCGCCTAAATAGGGGGAACATTGCCATATTTGAGAAAGAATCCATATCCACATCGATATTAAGTCCTTTGCTAATCTTCTTTGCACAACAGCTCTAAAAATACAGCAGGGAAGATGCCTGAGATCACATGAAGGACAGCTGAAGCCCCACGCTGCAGTCACAGCAAAGCTGTTCCCGGAGCACCCAGACTTCCCATCTCTGCAGACTCTGAGCTGAGCAGGAGAGCAGCCCATTTCTGTGCCCAGCATCCTCTTCTCAAAATCACTGTGCAACAGTCCATTGCTGCTCCAACAGGGAAACTGAGGGAGCTTATAAAGACAGAGAAATACTTAAGTTTTTTCAAGCCATCATCAGTTATGTCTCCTCCTCTGGGCTTTTGCAGAGTCCAAGGTGGACAACAGAACACCCCAGAGAAATAAAAGGCACAGAGTATTTTGTATTAATTGTTTTAATGCTTTGGCTGCCTGCACTTGCTCTTTCAGCTCCTCGCTGCAGGAATTCTGCCCTGAGCAGGATACAGCAACTAGGATTTGTCTCTCCCTTCTGTGCCTCTCCCTTCCCAGAAGGAACAACAGCAGTGTTGTGCCACCACTGGGTGCTAAAGTGGGTCTATTGTGGGTCTGCAGTTCAGGCAGACACTGTGATGACTGAAGTCTCCAACAGGATCAAATATATATATATAAAAAATATAAAATTAATGGTGCCATGAAGCCACTCCCTCCCTTCCTCTAAATCCCACTGGGATTAACACCTCACACCCAAACCAACCATTTCACAAGAGGTGCTGGCTCAGGCCCACCAGTGTCCTTCCCGAAATCCAATTTGTCAGATTTCTGACAAAAGAATTATTGCAAAAATCAGTGCTTTTGTTATAGTGGACTGTGACCAATAGTTCAAAGTGTCATGTAAATCTCTGCAGTCCTGAAACTGAAATTAAACATTAAATTTCACAAGAGTGAAGACAGAGGGATTTGGAATCTGTTTGAACTCATCAAGATATTTTGCTTAGAACTATAACCAATTATTTTTGGGTGCATCTGAATATAAAGAAGAAATAAGCATTTAGATATAGTTCATTGGAATGAAAAAATTCAACAAAGAAGAAATTAAATGAAAAAAAATTACAAGTGAAACAATTTCTAGCTGAAAAGTTAAAACATGCAGGAAAGTCAAAGATCTCAAAGGTTCAGTAGTGTCAGATTTTCCATTCACACTGAAGGGAGCCCAAACTAGGATAAGGATATTTCCAACTGGTTACAGTGACCTCTGCATCCCAGCAAAGACCCCTTAGTGTCACTGAAGCTGACAAATGATTAATTACAAGGAGCAATCATGAATAGTGATATGGCTGACTGTGAAATCAGCAGAATGCTCTGACCAAGGTTTTGCCCCATGATCTCCTGGGAAATGTGTCCAAGTGGTTTTACCCGATCTGGTAAATATCCATCCCAAATGGATTATGGGACCAACACTGGTAAGTGAAAATCAGCTTGTGAGAAGAGAGTTTGAGAACAGTACAAGAAGCCATGCTTGAAATTGTTCTAAACTGTTGGTTAAATACACAATAACCAACACAAACGCCACATCTGTGAGAAGAGATTACTCCAAAGGTCAGCCAGATGCCAAACAAGAACAAATTATACAAAACCACAAGTGTCAAACCCCAAAAGTGACATTCTAAAGCCTCACAGCCACAGAGAAAAGAGGAAATTACCCTCCTCTACACCCCCCCTACTCCACCCACTCAGCCCCTTCCCCTGCAGAGCAGGAGCCCTCTGCAAGTCCTGCACATTCCCAGTTCCAGGGTGTCAGAGATCCTGACAGTGCCAGAGTGCTCCTGCCCCTCCACTTTAAGAGCTGTGTCACTGCTGGTTCCTACAGGACCCACAGGACATGGCCAGCAGGCAGGATCTTTATAACAGCTCCTCCTGTTTCTCCTTGGCAGGGTTTTCTAGGAAGTGACCTTGAAATCAATTACACCACAGAGGCCTCAGGAATGCACAACAACAGGGATGTGTAACCACTGAATTACTGCAGGAAACAAAACACCTCAGCAGCCAGACCCCCTGCACACCTCGAGGCAGCTCCCTCCAGCCTGCTGGGTCCTGAGCGGCTTCCATGTGCTTCCAGAGGCAGCTTCTGTTAGATGGGACTTCAGGAGTGCAAAAGCTGGGGGGGGGGAACAACACCGTGTAGAGCACAAAGAAACTTAATTGTGATGCACCTGATGTAGACAGAATTTATAGCCAATATTACCTGAATAAGTGACAAGGGTAAGACTTCATCCTTGTGCTAAAACGCTTCAAATTTTCTTGATCAGACAATGTTTAAATCTGTATTAATTAATGAGATTCTTCAAGGTCATGTTACAGCCATGTGCAGGTTGCCAGGAAAAAGGAACCTCTGTGTTCAGAGGAAAGCAAGTGAGGAGGAGATACAATACCAGGTTTTGAGCTGAAGATGCCCAGATCATCATCCCTTTGAAAAGAGATGATGAGAAGCAATATAAAGACACCTCATCACTTTTATGTAAGAAGTGGAAGCATTTGGAGCAGCTTTTGAGCAGTTCTAATGATACATAAATACTCCTCTGCAGATTCAGGCCTTCTAGGAAAAAGTAATTTCATCCTGCAGTCCCTCCCACTGCTTGGTCTCAGTGCTGAAGGGAACCGCAGAGTCTGCACACACCAGACACAATAATCCACGTGCTTTGAACAGATCAGATACCAGCTTCCCACTAACCACAAAGCAAGATAAAATATACAAGGAACAATGTGGGAGGGACCAAATGCATATTTAGGGTACAGAAAGGCACTGATGCAGGGAAAAGGGAACTTCATTCCAAGGAGCTGCAGAGTATGCACAGTAAAAGTCTTTGGGGCCTAAGGGAAAAAAAGAAACACTTCTGTTGGCAAGAGGAAAAAGATCTGCCAACGAGAAGTGCATGGGACAACAGTAGCCTGGCTACAAACATTGACCCAGTGTTATCTCTGCCTGGACTACAGCCAATAATTTGCCTCATTCCTTCAGATTTTGGTGAAAGAAACAATTCAGGGAGCAGCAGCATCTATTGCAATACAGGCACAACTGAGGGCCACAGCAAACCTCCTAAACCCAGGCCCTTGCACTGCAGCTGCACAAAGGCATCCCAGGAAGCCACCAACGTGCCTGACCTCCTGTCTGAGGAGGAACAATATCCCATTCAAGCTACCCTGCTGCAGCCTTCTCCTCTGCTGGGAGAAGGAACTCTGTGTGGAGCAGTTGAGGTCACAAACAGCACAAAGCTTTGGCCTTTACCAAAAACTATCGAGGTGACACCTTATCCAGGAAGCACTGGGTGCCACAGCCCAGTGTGGAGAGAGAGAAACCAAAATGGGAAGGCAAGGAAGCAGAGCTCTCGTGTGACTAACGCTTGAAAGAGCAAAACACGGCAGTCAAATGTCACATCACACATTTACTGCTTGATGATTCACCCCAAAATCAAACAGGCTGGCTCACAAACTAATGGCTACTTGGAAGGACACTCTGTCATTGCCAGAAGCCAGAAGTGAGAATTTATACAAATTGGCCATGATTCAGGATCAGACTTGGGCAGGTCACTGTGCTTAGCAGTTAAAACAAGCCCATACTGGTTGAGATGTAAGAATTAATTATGATTCTAAATTTTACCACCTCTTTTAGTCCCTGCTGAAGAGTTTATAATTTGTCTTCTGCACCTACACATTCAGTAGAGAAGGGTCTTTTAGTCACTACTGGAACATGAGATAAAGGTGATACAACAGAGCTGGATGTGTCTTCTTGGGCTGTGCCTCTGAACTGGAGCTGCCTTCAGAGCTCAGCCATCCCTGCACCAGCCAGCACCCACCAGATTTAGCTTGAGACACAATCCATCCTTCAAGGAAATAACCTCCATGCTGCAGCTGGAGAAGGTGATTAAACCTGTAGAGACTCTTGGAATTAGTGTAAATCTTCTCCAGTCCACACATGGTGCCAGCACCATCCTGCCCAGCAGCGGCAAAGCAAAGCTCTCAGAGACCTTTGTCACCCCCACAAAACACACTGAGCATGACGTGCAGATGTTGCCAGCAGTTCTCCAGAACTCCCAATGAATAAGCAGTTCTTCCATCAGCTCCTTCCAGAAAGCAGCTCTTCCATCATCCAGCAGCTGTGACAAACAGCACTCACTTTCTACTCGCTTGAGGGGAAACATCCCACACCACAACCCCAGGAGAAATGTCAGCTCTTTCCCAGCTACTGCTCACTCTCAACCTGCTTAATGCCAAGGGAGGAGGTGGCAGGGCCCGGGGCTGAGCACCCCAGGGCAGAGCCAGCCCAGCTGACACACAGAGATCACTCCCAGGCTCCTGGTGCCAAATGCTGCTCAGCAGGAAGATGAGGGAGTATTTTTAGTGTATCTTGACAGCAGGGTTTCAAGCCTTCAAGTCACACTGAAGCATCATGTCTTGAGTCAACACTAGATTATCTCTTAAGTGCATAAAATGTTAACCCAGTAGCTTCTGGCAGTCACAGCAAACTCACCTTCCAAGCATGGCAAAAAGCAGGGACAAGGGAAGCTGCCTTCTTTAAAATACCTGGCACAGCCCATGGCTGCAGGCAGACCATCCACATCCAAGGAGGACTTGTCAAGAGGCAAGTTCAATATCCCCAACAATCTATATGTTAAAAGCAAATCTATAACAGATATCTATAATCTGTAACAATCAATAACAGACAAAGCAGATGCTGTTTTGCAGGGATTTCTTAACTATTGCTTAGGTTATTATCAAGGCATTTCATGTCATGTGTGGCATGGACTGATCACCAAAGAACACCTGTTTTGAAGCATTTTCCTCCCCTGCACATTGGCTCTCTCTCCATCTCCAGGGTCCTGCCACCCAGCAATACCATTTCAGGCAGTACCTAAAAGCTGTGCCATTATCTGCATCCCAGCAGCTCCAAAGGAGCTTCCAAGCACTGGACACACTGCAGAGCTCTTCCCTGTGTCAGCTGCAGCTACCCAGGGACACAGAGGGCAGCAGGATCCTCTCCCCTGGCACTCCTGCAGCTGCTGCACTGAGAGCTCCACTCCAACCTCTCTGGCTACTTCACACAGCCCTCTGTGCCTTCACTTCTGCTTCTGAGGATTCCAGCTGCCAGGAACTGCTCTGCTTCCCTGCACCAAATGCTCTCCTGGCTCCAGAGCTCACACTTGAAAGTAGAGGCTATGAGCCAGCATCAAATATTTTAGTTAAGATTCTACTTTTCTTTATCTAAATCCAGGCTGTGATGATACCAGAATAGTGACAACACCTTGGAGCTCCAGATGGGGCTATTCCAGCCTGTAATTACAACTCAGCATGAAGGAACCCCCCCCCAAGTGTCCTCTGTGGTGCATCAGTGCCATGGCACTACAAGTGACCTGACAAACAACCTGCAGCACTCAGGAAGCAAGACAGCAGCAGCCTTTGAGACCTGGCTGGGCTGTGAACACACATTGAACTGTCACTCTGAACAAACCCACAGAGCTGACATGATCCTTGCTAGACATCAGCCTGCTCGTGCATGGTACAGCTCTCACACCATTGATCTGTTACAGGCACACCCCAAGCTGTTTGGGTGTTAAGTAGCAAAAGGAGGCTCAGAGGTTCTGTTGCAAGAGCACCACTGCATCAGCCAGTGAAATATCAAACCCTTTAAGACACCACAGCATTAGGGAGGAGAGCACATCCAGCATACCAGGATTTAAGCAGTCTCTTTATACACTCAATCTCCTAAAGGCAACAGGAAGAAGTCATTAAATAAAGCTACTTAAAATCTAAAAACTTGAACATAATGCATGTTGAAGCTGAAAAGAAAAGTAAGTTTGAAAAAAGAGTATGAAAAGCAGTTCTGGCTGTCAGGACCTGGCCTCCAGCATTCAGTTTCTTCTCCTGCAGCTAAGCCTGACAGCCAAAACAGCAATGAGCTGTTTTCAATTAGCCTGCATCTACAAACCTCCTAACACTGGTGACACAAAAGAACGTTGGGATGGCTGTGAAATGAGTGATGCATTTTGATTTAGGTTGTCCTGGATGGTTGACTCTTGCATGTCACCCTGGGCCAGATCCTCAACTGCTGGAAAGGAGCAAAAGCTTTGCCAGTGTGCAAACAGTGCAAAGAAGGCTGACGACTGAGGGGCAGCAGTGAGGACCACTGCCAAATCCAGTGACAATCATCAGGACTGCTCCTGAGGGTCAGGCACAAGAAAAAGACATCTCACATCGGGACCACAGATGTTTGCTTTTCATGGGTATGACCCTGTGTACAGGATGAGAGAGTAAAGATGATGGAGAAGGAATATTTCTGCTGCTTGCTCCATGAGAAGTAAGTTATGACTTTAAATAAACTTGCAGCATTTGCAGCCTGAATTAAATTTGTCACTCAGCTCATTAGAACCTCTGACACTCAAACTGTACTGAGCTGAAACAGAATCATCCACTGTTAATTTCCTACTTTATCTTATCTATGAAATAAAAAACTGCAGATCAACCAAATGTAAAGAACCTTGGAGGCCTACAAGAAATCTGGAGACAGACTTTGGATTTGGGCATGGAGTGACAGGACAAACAGGAATGATTTCACCCTGCCATAGGGCACAGTTAGATGGGATATTGGGGAAAAATTGTTCCCTGGGAGGGTGGGGAGGCCCTGGCACAGGGTGCCCAGAGAAGCTGTGGCTGCCCCTGGATCCCTGGAAGTGTCCAAGGCCAGGTTGGACACTGGGGCTTGGAGCAGCCTGGGCTAGTGGGAGGTGTCCCTGCCCATGGCAGGGGGTGGGATGGGATGGGCTTTAAGGTCCCTTCAACGCAAGCCATTCCGTGATTCAATGAACACTGAATTGCCACTAAAACCAGAAGTGAGGGAGCTGCTTGGAAGTGCAGGCCAGGAGCTCAGATGGTGCAGCTTTCACTTGCAGACCCAGGCAGGGAACTCAGGAGCTCCCACAGGTCTATCAGAGACTCTGAGTGAAGCTGGAGATGAGAAACACTCCCACACCAAACAGGCACCGCCAGAGGAGCCACCCCCACCCAAATTCTCGCTGCAGGAGCAGAATTGCCCTGGCCTGATGAGCAGCACTCAGCCAGCACAGAAACACACACCAAGGCTCTTTGTGTGTGTGTGTGTGTGTGTGTGTCCAAGAGCTCGGGCTCCCAGCTGCTCAGATATGTGTCAGCACATGCCGTGGGCAGCACCAAGAAATGAGGTCAAGCAGAAAGCAGCACCGACTCACATCAGGCACATGTGGGGCTCCACGGCAGTTTTGTCTCAAGCACAAAATACAGCTGCAAAGGCAATGGGAGCTGATGCTTCTGCAAACCCCCCGACACCTGATCTTTGTGCTTTTTTTCCAAAATCACGACTTATTTTTATATAGCAGTGCAGAAAGATCCCTCTCTTGCAGCAGAAACCATAAACTGCTCTTAGCAGGGAGAGCTGAACATGAAGTGCACTGTGGCAAGAGGAGGAAACCATTGCCAAGTGTTGTCAGGGATTTCTCATTTGCACCACTAATGCAGCAACTGAAATTATCCATCACATACAGAAGACCCTGTAAGGTCTCTGGGGGGTTATTCCCAACCTGTAGCTTTAGGGACCTAATCCTATAAATCCTCTAAAATGTATGAAAATGGCCGGTGTCAACGGTGACCGTGAAGGGGTGAGGCACTACTAAAAATAACAGGGACTCAACTCCCTACCACGTTCAAAGCTGAAACCCTCCAGCTACAGCTATCTCATCTAACCTAATAATTCATTGCAAATAACATTAAACATGCAATCTCTCTCAGCTCTGTTTCCTGCATGTTGGACTCGCTCACCCTAACCAAATTCTCGTCCCCCAATACATCAGAGAAGGCTCACAAATATTTACATCACTCATATGTGGCAGAGGTACCTCTCCTTCTGGATTTTTCATTCACTATAACATTTTTTAAAAATCCCTTTTAGCTTTCCAACTACAACTACAACAGAAAGAAAATGAAAAGCAAGTTTATACTTGGGAATTTTCTTGGCTGTAAGATAAAATTAGAAGACATGCAATGTCAGATCTACTGATCTAACTGAAGGGAAGACAAGATGAGGCCCAGAGAGGCATGGACAATCCACTGGAGGAACAGCTCCATTTAAAAGAGGACACACACAAAAAAGATGAAATAGAAAGGAAAAACATGACAAGATAACAAAGCGTTACAGAAGTCAAGGTTCTTTTCAAGTATAAGGGATAAAGGTGTCAGGCACTGAATATGTGTTTGAAATACTTTTGAGCCATTAATGTGAATCCAAGTTAGGAACAAAGCAGGTGGAAATGACTACAGTGACCTTGGGCAGGTGTGGAAAAACCACCCTTTCCTTAAATCTTTTTTAGAAGGAAGGACAAGAAAAAAGAAGAAAATTCAGAACTCCCAAATGACAAGAAAAGACTTGTTAAGCTGATTTCTTTTTACTTCCTCAGATGCAGAGGACTAGCAAAGAGAGCAAGGAGGGGAATGTTCTTCCAAGGACTTGGAACACACGTCAAATCTCCTGCCTGCAAATGCTCCAACCCCAGCTGCAGAAGCATTAGCAAACGGCAGAGTGTAAATCCAGAGACAATTACCCTGACACACAGTAACAAAGGTACCACCAGGAAAAGCCCTGGCTCATCCCTGGAGCGCAGTCCCAGGCACACACATGGGCTCTGCACAAGTCCAGGGAGGAAAACTCCTGCTCCTGAGGGTGGGAAACACCATGTGTGTGAGCCAGGTCAGGAAGCAAGGAATTGCTTGCCAAACTTGGCTGTGACAGCCCTATTTCTCAGACTCTCCTATGTGAGCAAAGCACACCCACTGCTTTCTACAGTAGGGTCCAAATGCTGGAGGTTCTGAGGGAAAAATGCTTTTCCCAACTTACTTCCTGTGTTCTGTTCAGGCTGTGTTGTGAGGGATGACCCTCCCCAATGAGGAATTAAACACAAGTGTATCAGGCTGAAGGGTGCCCAGGGATCTGTAAAACATGGAGGTGTCTTGGGGTCACCCCTGCGACCTCTGCTTTCCTACCACAGCCTGAGACCTCGGCACTCCAAAGGTTCCCACACAGCATTAGAGGGGAAAAGATGAAAGCAGCTGAGTATCAGTGCTGAGGAAGCTGCTGTCAGATTTATGGTGAAGGAGATTAACAGCAATGCCACGTGCTGAGGAGCAAAACAGCTTCACTGCACACCCACTCTTCCCTGCAAAACTTCCAGCAACTGACAGCTGGTACCTGACAGCTCTGTGAGATCCATGAGATCCGCGCTGCCTCCACACAAATGGGAGCTTCCATCTGAACACAGCAACAGTGGTAACCAAGTCTTCATCCAGCTCAGCCTGCATGGACCACCACAAGATTGAAATGCTGCTTTGGAATGGCAGATCCTGCTGGGAACACAGGATTTTCACAGGACATCAAGGGGGGGCGGGGTGGGGGTGTAAGGGGTCTGTATTCAGCTCCCTAATCTGCAGCACAGTCTGCTGTGTGACCCTGGAAAAGGAACTTGCTCATAAGAAAGAGGACTAACAACTTTGCTAAGATTTGCTGAACAACTAAAGCATGACATTTACAACCCCAGCCCTCAATTCCCAGGGAATTTTAAGTTCTGTTATGCTGAAAAACTGAAAGCAAATAAAACTAAACCACTTCAAAATTAAGCTCACCAGCCCCTGTCCTTTAGGCATGTGCTAACAAGCTTACAAAGGATTTGTCTCAAGGCCACCCTCCTCTATTAGCAGCCAATCGACTGAGGAGCATCTGGTGGCAGCTTTATCCTGCTAATAGAGACAACAGGAACGTGGAGAGGTGTGCATGGAGCAAAGGCTCCCGGGATCTTCATCACAGATACTGGTGTCTTATTCTCACACAGGATGCACTGAGAGAGCAAAGAGCACAGCCAGGAAAGCTTCACTGCCACAAACATCAGCCCCAGACTGGTCAGGGCAATTCCGTGGCACGTTACTGGTTTAGCTGTGAACAAACATGGCAAATCTGGGTAAGACTGGGAGAAAAAGGGGTGGATTTGGGAGGGAGCTCAACTGTCAGCAAAAGCAGTGTTCATCTGGATGATCAGAGAGCAAAGTGAACAGCAACCACTCTAAGCTGCTGCTACCTTTGGGGTTCCTTATTCACAAACTGATTCCCCCAGTTTTAACAAAATAAAAGACTGGAGACTGTTTTGGATAAAACAAATCTTAAGGCATGTATTTCTCAGGAATCTTGAAGAGGCCACATTGTCAAGAGGAAGTCAGTAGAGTTCCTTCCATTCATGGGTTTCATGTCAGCTGCCTGCAGCGGCTGCAGCTTTCCATCTTCTCTCCTGGGCTCCCACAAACTAAAGAAACTGGGAACAGGCAACGGAGGAAGCAGCAGGATAAAAGTGGCAAATACCAAGCCTGGGGATCCCTACAGCTGACTGAAATGCCCAGTAGATTACAAAACAAACCTTGCAAGACTTCATAAACAAGCTCCTCTAACAATGCCCAAATGCTCAGGGCTGCCCTTGAAACGCAACAGCAAACCTTTGAGAAGGGTATTGGACTCACACCTAATTGTGACAAAGTCCACAATATCACAAAGAAACTCTGCCTAAAGCAGCTCCCATGGTCAACAGCAGCTTTCTGCATCACCAGTGAATGAAGCTCAATGACAGCCCTCAAGCCCCTTGTGGAAATCACAAGATTTGGAGAGAGATCTCCTGACAGTTCAATCACAGAGTGGACAGGGAAGAACAATACAGAAGATTTTTCCCAAAGATTTCCAGCTTCTAACCAAATCAAAAAGCTCAGTATTATTCAGAATCCAGTTGTAGATATATCCATACTACAGTGCTGATTGGGATCACATCTGGACAGATTTTGAACTGAGTGGCATTTGGTGATATGGCAAAGAAGGTGTCTGGCCACAAACTGACCCTGCCTAACAATGTCAATTTTTTTTTTTCCTTCCTCATCAAAGAATAAATACAGGAGGTTGGATTTTCTTGGGTTTTTTTCCCCTTCTAACAACTAAACTGCCATTCTTAATGCTGGGATACTGATCCTTATTTTTCTTGGAAAATTGAAGGAGGAGAGCTGAGGCTCTGCTCCTGCAGTAGGGCTGTCACAGACATCCAGCCAAACCCCCAGTCCCCCACCTCCCACTGGCCCTCAGCAGCTGGAGCAGGAAAAGTGCTGCGTGTTACTCACTGCCATGACGAGCTCAAAAGGGTATTTGTAGACTCGAACTGGGGACTGGTATTTCTGCACCATTTTTACCACACACCTGTAATAGAGAGAAATTGGAACATTTTAGATCCCCCATGCCAAGCAGCGCAATACATTCCAGGCAATTTTTACAGACCTTACTAGAAGCTTTCTTACAAACAGAGAGAAGGAGATTTATTAGGTAGAATATCTTGCCCAGTAAGTGGCAGAGACAGAGGCAAGTCTCTGCAGTCCCAGTCCAGGGCTGTGTCCAGCATCCTGTGCTGCTTCCCAACACTACTGCAGTAAATTCAACCTGCAGCTCCAACAAAACTCACGCTAATTAAAGCGCAGTACAGAGATGCAAAGCCAGAATGAAACGTACTCTGGAGAAGGAGCCTGTCTTAGGAGCCTGTCTTAGGAGCCTGTCTTAGGAGCCTTACAGAGCTCCACGGCAATTCTTCCCCCTATGCCCCTTCCTTACCTTATATCTGTAATCATTAGGCAAAATTTTTCTCATTGAAAGCTTCCACAGCTTCCCATATCGCGGTGTTTTAAATGCTTTTGTGCACAAAGTAGGATTCAGTTGTTTTAGCTCACTGAAAGGAAGGAAAAGGAACCACCATGCTGAAAGAACATGCCTGATGTTAAGCTGGCAATCACATCCCACTGCTAGGATGCCCACTGTTCCAGCTGAACTGAGGCAAGAACTACAGGCAACAGGAACAATCCCGTCCTCAGCATTTCCCTGCTCCCAGCCACCTCTCACTGTTCTCATCAGGATTCCTCCCTCAGACTCTCCTACCCGGGTTTTAACCCTCAAACATGCATCAGTAACCAGCATCTCAAGGGAAGTACACAAATCATTTTAAAAAGCATTATTAGGTTGCTTTCTGCAATTCCTTTAGGAATTCCTTTGTACTGCTCCTACTAATACCATCCACGAATATCAGGAACACAAAAGGCTGGACGGCTGGTTGGAGGCACTGTGCTCATTCCACCCCACTCAAATTCCACTGCTGAGCAGACACAGCCCTCGGCAACATGACGCAGTGTAGCGCTGAACTCAACAGTCAGAGCACTCAGACAACTTATCCCTGACATTTTCAGCCCAAAACCAGAGGTGAAACATGAATAGGCAATAGATTCTCCCTCAAAAATTACTGCAAAATGCCATCACACTGTAAAATCTAAGCAAGGGCGAGGGGAAAAGGACTTTAAAAGTTTGAGTACCTGAGAATGGGGGATTTTTGGAGAAATAGGGTCCAGCGATCAGACAGTTCCTCTGCAGAGGATCACATTACCCCAGGAGCAAAGGTCAGGACTCGCTGGATCTCTCAGTCTCACTGGTGCTAAAAGCCAGTCCACGCCAAGCCAGTCAATGCAGAGAGAACCTACCAGCAGAGCATCCAACCCAGAGTGCAGTGAAAGGAGCAGGACAAGCACACCCCAGGAAGCCCGGGCTGCTATCAGGTATCAGATACTTGAGCCAAGAGGCACAGGGCACCTTGGAACACGACCTGTAACATGATTAGGCTGGGCAGGGACCCTCCCTGTGAGCGCAAATAGAGCGGGAGAAGCCTTGTCAAGCACATTTAGCTGGGATCTTGCTTATTCTGACCTCACCTCCTACACCAGGAATTCCTGCACCTCTGCAGGAGGTCACAAACCTCCACAGCAGGAAGGCTCAGGACAGACCAGTCTAGAATCACCCACAGCCCAGAAATTAAGTCATCAGCCACAGAACAGTGGGATGGCACAAGCTGTAGCTTAGCAGCCTGAACTCTGCTGCTTGGACAGACACACTGCTCACTGGCAGCTGCTGGACCCGACTGCCACAGGCTTGTTGCCTCTGTGCTTCACCAGCTGAGGGAAGGCTGGAAAAAAGAGCCAGTGACTATTACACCCACAGGAAGCTGTGGAAAAATGACAGCTGATAACTCACACCTGCCCTAGAAACCTTTCATACCTCGGGAGAGTGCAGTGGCAGCAGACCTTCTACACCCTCTTCTCCAAATAGAGCTGTGAGACTGTCATTGTGCTTCTCAAAGCAACAGAGACTCCTGCTAGAATTCCTGTGAAAAAAAAAGGAAAAAAAACATCAGAAAAAGCAGTGAAAGGTGGCTGCTTGGCCCACCCAGTGGCAGATGATGATTAGCACTGGTAAAGACAAAGAGTCTCAGGTGTTACCATGGAGCACCTGGGCCACATTAGCTCAAGACGTGCATCTTCCCAGGGCTTTAGCACCACGGACAGATGTGTTTTTAAAGCCATCTCGTGTTCCACTCAAATTATAAACAGGTATATTCAACCACCAGAAAGAAACCACCCAACCAGAGAGTATCTCTGCTCCTCAAACATCCATTCAGCTCCAGAGTGGCCCAGGCTCCCTGCTCGACTTCCTATTTGCATCTGGCTAAAAAAACATATGAGGAAAGACAACTCAGGTGAAGAGCATGACCACATAGAAACCCCAATCCACAGGTGGAGCACACCTGGAGTACCATGGGGAAACACCAGGAAAGAGGCTCAATTCCAGCTGGCCAAGCCCAGAATAGTTGATAAAAGCTCAGAGGTTGGAGTTGCCAATGCATTGGAGCAATAAATCTGGCTACTAACAACTATCCCAGGAATAACAACCCTAACCATCCTAAGTAGATACTAAAAGTATTTCAGTTCTTACCCACCTGAACACAGAAAACAGCAGCAGCCACCACATTTCTCAAAGCATCCTGTGACACACTGTGCCAACAGCACAGAGCCCTGAGAGCTTCAGTTCCCTGGGCACCCCTTTTGCTCCAGCCCACACAGCAACTCCTCCGAGAACCAAGTAGAGAGAGTTCATTACAAGCTCAAGATCCACCTGCTGGGTGTACCAGGGAAGGAGGTGGGAAGAGGAGGGATATGGACCCCTGATAGCACTTGCTGTAACTCTGGGAGCATTCCAGAGAAATGGATTCTGAAGAAGCAGTGGTGCACCCCCAGTGTGCAAAGCTCCCCCAGCACACGAGCCAGGCCTGTGAGGGCTCCCGTGAGGAACACACATCACTACACACAGCACAGGGACAGGCAGTGACATTAACTGTGTGTTTCCTTCTCCTCTAGAATCAGCCACAGTGCACCTGAGGGATTTTCCACATGCTTGACTTCTATTCTGCTATTTGTAGGAGCAGCTTACTTGACAGAATACAGCCAAATGGCTGGAAATCAGAAACTGAGAGTATAGATAAAATACACAGAAAGCCCTGAATCAACCCCCCCCCTGCTTCTCATCCAGGCACAGAACTCAGTCAGCTCCTACCGCACTGGAGCTGCCTGTTGGATGTGGAACTGGCAGCAAGTGACTTTATTAACTTCTCCCACCTGTGGTGGCTGCTTTTCATCTTGAAGAGAACTGAGCAGGTTTTTTTTTTTGTTTTTGACACAGAACTGCTGAAAATAGCAGGATTCTTGACTTCCTCAAATACCATTACACCACGTGAAAGCCAGCTGTGGCACCCAGCTAAGCTGACATTTCCAGTTAGAAAAGGGGGACTCCACGGGGCTGTATTCTTTCCTCCTCCCTTCTAGAGAAAGGTGGAGAGAAAGGTGTGCAACATTTCCTCTGCCTGGAGTGCCTTTCTCTTAGGGAGATATTGTAATTGATGCTTTACACACAGATTAATAACATGGTACCAAGCTGTAGGATATTTATTAGAGCTTTTTCACCTAAGAACTTAAGAACAAGTCTTTTGAAGCTTGATATAAGGAAGCCTCAAGGTGGAACGGCGCCACAATAAACCTTTACCATCTTTTAGAAGCAGACACCTGCTCAGGCAGGGCTTGATCTTGCCCCCAGAGAAACACTTCTGGATGAGGTGAAGCAGCACAGAGGGTGCAGGTCACTGTGCTGAGGTGGAGCCTGGGCACTGCTCCTACACCTGGCAGAGGTACCTGGAGTCCTGGTATGGATCAAAACCAAAGGCAAGCAACACAAACACCCAAACAACATTTACACATTCCTGACCACACAATAAGCAAGAGTCTTTTTGGCTGAGGGGAAGAAGGAAACGGAACAGTGTCCAGCACTCTGCCCTCAGAGCTGTTTCTCTTCCATGTGTGTATCACAACAAGCTCCAGGCACAATATTTCCACACATCCATCTCGTAAGGTAATTTTCTCACCAAAAAACCACCATGGAACTTTTATGCACAGCAACACATTAACTCCCTGCTATTTGCCAGCCTGCAGCAGGAGATAAGCATTCCTGAAGGAAAGCCCCTCATTCCTCACCTGCCTACTCCACAGGAAGTCATAGCACATTGATTTATCCATCCACAGTATAGGAAATAGTTCAATTCTCAAATACAATCTAAGAACGGAGACACAGAATCCTGGAATGGTTTGCATTGGAAGGGACCTTAAAGCCTATCTTCTTTCACCCCCTGCCATGGGCAGGGACACCTTCCACTGGCCCCAATGTCCAACCTGGCCTTGAACATTTCCATGGATCCAGGGACAGCCACAGCTTCTCTGGGCACCCTGTGCCAGGGCCTCATCAAACTCACAGTCCTTGTTCCCAGTCCCTCTCCAGCTCTCCTGGAGCCCCTTTAGGCCCTGCAAGGGGCTCTGAGCTCTCCCTGGAGCCTTCTCCTCTCCAGGTGAACACCCCCAGCTCTCCCAGCCTGGCTCCAAAGCAGAGGGGCTCCAGTGCTTGGGGCATCTCCATGGCCTCCTCTGGACCCACTTCAACAAGTCTATATCCTTCTTGTGCCAAGGACCCCATGCTTCAGTTTAACGTGCAAATCAAGAGTACACCCAGGCAGCAGCTCACTCGACAGCACAACAAAGCACCAGCAAACTGTTTCAGTCTGCCTTGAGTGAAGTTTGCAGCTGTATTTTCTTTGAACAGAGGCTGGCTGTCATCAGCCCCACCAGGTAAGTAGTGCCATCAACTCAAGCGCCTTCTCACCATCTACAGACCAATTTTACTGCTTGGAGGAGTTAAGCCAAGTGACCCAGACAACATACTTGGTTCACCTAGAAGCTGACTTGAAAACATGGAATTACAGAATGGTTTGGAAGGGACCTTAAAGCCCATCCAGTTCCACCCCCTGCCATGGGAAGGGACACCTTCCACAATCCCAGCTTGCTCCAAGCCCCGTCCAACCCGGCCTTGTACATTTCCAGCTTCTCTGGGCAACCTGTTAAATCCATCAATGCATTTAACAGCCATTGAGCGAGGTCACCCTTTAAGTTTTTCGAATACTTCAGGGCTGCTTTCAGGGTAGATTTGTTGAACTCCCGGAGCCGCTGGGGCTGATGCTGGGGTCCCACTCGCAGCCCCCTCCACGGCTCAGCCCACATGGACGAGCCCCACCCGCCCCTCGGCCGCGTCCGTCCCACTCCCCCCAGGCACGACACAAACCTGACAACTTTAAAACCGCTGTCTTTTGTCCTTGACCTGAAGAGATCCCCGGCCAGCCCGAGCCCACCGCCCGGGTCTTCACCGGCTCCCTCCCTGATCCCACAGGATTATGACTGAAATTCCCCTCTCGGCTTCCCGTGGCTGAAGGATAGCGGCTGCCGGCGCCCCCACACCCACCACCGCCCCTGCTGTGTCCCCTCACGACGGGCCCGGGCACACCGGGCGGGAAAATCCTCACGCCCCTCACGCCCCCCCCCCCCCCCCCGCCCCTCTCTCACACGGTGGCCCCGAGGGACCCCGGGAGAGAGCTGTCCACCGCGGCCGCCTCCCGTATCCCACACCCATATTCTATTCCCGATCCCATATCCCAGCTCCCTCCTCCCCTCCCGCCCGTCCCGCTCCCTCTCACCGCGGGCGCGGCGCAGCCCGGCCGGACCCATCCCGCCCTCGGCGGCTCCCGCGGCTGCCGCGGCCCCGCCCCTCGGCCGGCCCCGCCCCGGCCCCGCCCCCCGCGGGGCGCTGTCCATTGTGCTGAGGGGGGCGCGGGCAGGCCCCGCCCCCGCGCACGTGCGGCCCCCCCGCCGCCATCTCGCTGAGGGGAGGGTGGGTCCCGGCCGTGAGGCGCGAGATTCTTGCCCAATATCTCACCTAAACCTGCCCTCTGGCAGTGGGAAGCCGTTCCCCCTTGGCCTGGCATTTCATCCCTTGTCGCGAGTTCCTCTCTAGCTCTCCTAAGCCCCTTTAGGCATTGGAAGGGACTCTGAAGTCTCCGCGGAGCTCTCTCCAGGTGAACACCCGCAGCTCTCTCAGGCTTTTCCTACAGCAGAGCTGCTCCATCCCTCTGATCATCTTGCTGCCTTCTCTGGACTCGCTTCAGCAGCTCCATGTCCTTCCTGTGCTGAGGACTCCAGACCCGGGCACGTCTCCAGGTGGGGTCTCATGAGGGCAGAAAGGGAGAATAACGAGGGATGTCTGTGGAGATGAGCTCACCCCATCCCACAGAGTGGTCACAGCAACAACCCTGCCAGAGCTCAGGGAGTGCTTGGACAATGCTCTCAGGGATGCACAGGGTGGGATTGTTGGGGTGTCTGTGCAGGGCCAGGAGTTGGACCCGATGATCCTGATGGGACCCTTTCAGCTCAGGATATTCTATGTTTCTATGATTCTCCCCAAACTGGCACCTGCCCTTGAGGAGGAGGAACCTGCTCGGGTCAGGGCTGGAGGAGGCAGAGCCACAGGTCCCAAACAGAACCTAATTCTGTTCATCCCAGGGTGGATCAGCCCTTCATGAGCAGAGGGACCTGCTCACCTCAGCCCTTAACTCTATCACTGCACTGTATTATTTGATTTATTACGTGGCTTATTACACACCTGTGAACCCACACCTTGAGCAAATATTCCCCAAACTGTACTCTCCAATGAGGTACAAGGGGATAACCCAGCCAAGCGACACTGAGAAGGACACTGGGATGCATCCTCACCTCTCAGCTTCCCCCTCTCCTCCCAGCTCTGAAAATCTGTGCAGTGTTTGGTGAATCTTGGGGAGCTTTGGAGCTCAGGGTGAGTGGCCCCTGTTTGTCAGGCTGTGTGCTGGGGAGTTGTCACCAGCCAGTGACAGTCCTTGAGGCCGTGGCTCTGTGGAGGAAATGATGCCAGCACTGCCCGACTTTGGGGTGTCAAGGAGTGGTGGAGGAGAGGAATATGGGAGACCAGCTGGGGAATGTTTTGCACCTTCACAGTCTCCTTTCACGTTCTCCCTGAGGCCCAGCTGCCCCTTTGCCTGCTGGTACTGAAGTAACATCACATTTACTGCTGCTTTGTCTTTTCCTGCCTCCTTATCACTTCCAG
Organism: Corvus hawaiiensis; assembly: GCF_020740725.1. Lineage (NCBI taxonomy): Eukaryota > Metazoa > Chordata > Aves > Passeriformes > Corvidae > Corvus > Corvus hawaiiensis. The sequence continues at coordinate 15,209,874 of NC_063228.1, read as the reverse complement.
CTGTGGAGTGTCCCCTTATCTGGGCAGGCATTTCAGGAAGCTGCAGTGCTATTTCTGATCAGCAATATTTCCTGAAATGTTCTGCTATCTCAGACTGAGGAGACTAGCCTGACATTGCTCAAAAACAACCAACCCACAGACCATCGAATGTCAGAGCTCCCAAGGCTGCAGCCCGCAGAGTCAGAGCACTTTTCCTAAAGACCTTTACAGCACAACTTGGCATCAAAAGCCACAAAGTTATTCAAGGCCTGCAACATCTACTTTATAAATATATATTCAGAATAAAACCAAAATGTATTTATTTATAGATAAATATTCTGAATTTCCCATCACAATGCAACTTTCTTTTTCAAAGAAGTTGTGTTTCTCTCCTGTTCCTCATTTACTGTTAAATTTCCTCAGAGAAAAGAGAAGAAAAAAAAAAGCACAATTTCTCTCTTCTTGCTACAGAATTTACACCAGCCTGCAACTACTTTGTGCCCTAGCTGTGGTGGTTTCCCTTTTGTTCAGGTCATAAAAGCTGGAAGAGATTTTGGTGAGTCCCAGACCATCCTTTTCTCTGCTGTGCAGCCCTGACTGTAATTCTCATTTTCCAACGTTTGTTTTCTCCTGCTGCCCGAAGGTCACCTTGGCATTTTCCAGTGTCAGTGGGCTGCCTTTTCCCCTGACACAGGGCCAACTCCCCAGGGCATCCCCAAGGGCCCTGACTGTCCAATCCCTGCCAGGACTGGGTGTTTGCCTCAAGGGCTGGCACTGACCCTCAGTTTTTCCTCATGGGAGCTGCTCAGAAAGAAGTTCTCACCCCTCAGCAGCCCAGCCCAGGAACTCCTGCAGTTCGAAAGGAGAATGTCTTCCTGGAAGGACATCTGGACTGGAGATATCATTCAACCTCCACTTCCCCCATTCCAAGGGCATTTCACTTCAAACTCTGCTTTTGTCTCAACTTCTATGCCTCATCTAGTGGCCTAAATTAAAAATACTCAACAGCAATTCAAGTGCATTGGCGCATCACGTGCAGGAAAAAGCTTGTAGGGATTGTTCATGGTATTGTTATTCCTATTTGCCTTATTATGAAAGCAGCTGAAGGGAGCTGCCAAGGAGGTTTGTGGCAAAGCTGCAATCAGCGAGGCCAGAAAATTCAGTGGTCTGTCATGGAGCTGCTGGAGTAGACTCAGCCCTGAGCAGGAGAAGGATCCCCCTGGATCCCTGAGGAAAAGCAGGAAAGGAAAGGCAGCTTCACACCGCCAGCCCAGCCCTTTCTGCAGTGTCATGCTGAGGAGGTGCTGTCCAGCCGTCTTCCACACGTGTTCAACAACCCTTAGAAATTCAGCACTGTTTAAACATTCAAGGCCTGCTTTAAAAATTCACCAGTAAAATTCACCTGCCTTTCAGAGCCACATTTAAAGCAGCGTGGAGGTGTATTCCACTCTCTAAACCTGGGCTTCAGTCCAGGTGTCACTGAGTGGAGCTGAGAGAGAAAAGAGGCCTCCAGCACTGGGATAAACACACCAGCCTACTCCACTGCACTATTCTGGGCTGGAGTTCACCTCTGCTGCCTCCACGCCTCTGCAAAGACACCTTTTAAACACTTCACCTCGCTCTGTTTCACCAAAGCTGAGCAAAAGCTGGGTCTGCTGTTTTGAGAGCCAGGAAAAGTTGAAATATTGAGGCTTTCTTCACTGAAAACAGACCAGCAGTACCCAATCCCACAGCCCTCACAGACCCTCTTGTGCCAGGAGGTTGCCACCATATTCCTTGGATCTCTAGGGCTTTTCCTTCCCCATACCACTCTCAGTCCTGTTTGGTTTTTGGTGCAAAACTGAGATGAAATGTGCTGCCCAAGGTCACACAGCAAGTTGACAGAGATCACTGGCAGGGATGAAACTGGAGACCTAAATGAGCTCGAGTCCAGCAGACCTAGATTGGGTTCCTTTCCCCGTGGGACTGCAGATAAACTGTGTGCTAATGGCTCTGCTGCATGCACCTTCCAAGATAATGCCGAGGTGGCTCCCTGCCCTGCCTTCCCTGCTTCTGCAGCTGTTAAAATAGATACTCCAGTGCTGGTTTGGTTTATTTTGTGAGGCAGAGGGGTCTCCCACCCTCCCGACCCACCAGCAGCTAAGAACTGAATTTCTGCTTTGCATAAGAGAAATACAAAATAAACCCAATCCCATCAGTGATGTTTAACTCCCAAAGCTTCCAGCTCAACAGCTGATCCTGCTGATGCTCTTTAAATGTATCTTTTTGAGTTGATCACCTGCAGTGTGTTGACATGCTCTCTTTATGGGGGTCTCTCTGCATTTTGGCTCATAAAATATTTGCCATTTTCCAGCCTATCATAGAATCATGGAAACACAGAATGGTTGGGGTTGGAAGGGACCTTAAAGCCCATCCAGTTCCACCCCCTGCCATCGGCCGGGACACCTTCCACTGTCCCGGGCTGCTCCAAGCCTCATCCAACCTGGCTTTGGGCAGTCCCAGGGATCCAGGGGCAGCCACAGCTGCTCTGGGCACCCTGTGCCAGGGCCTCCCCACCCTCACAGGGAAGTTTTTCCTGATATCTAAACCTACTCTCTGTCAGTGTGAAGCCGTTCTCCTTTGTCCTGTCACTATATGCTCTTGTAAAAAATCCCCCTCCATCTTTCTTATAGGATCCCTTCAGGATCTGGAAGCCCACTTGGGAAGATCTAATACCATTCAGGTCTCATTTTTATCACAAATACTCCTTCTCATTTCTGTGCAGTCATGCTGGGACCCTCTGAGGCAGATTCTCTGAGACAAACACAGCACATTGCTACAGCAGCACATCTCCACAACCTTAGAAGCAAGCCAAAAGTATTGCAAATTGATCCAGAATTCAGCTCTCTTGTAGAGCGCTAGACAGGTCCTGCGTGAATGAAGAACATATTTAAATAACTTCTCTTTCTGTGCTGTTTGTTCCTTTGTGCATTTTCCCTTTTGCCTCTTGGTAGTTCTGTGAGATGTCACCCTGTGACTGGCTGAGTTCTGCCTAATTCCCCTTGCCTGGGAGTAAAGCTTGACACAGGTTTGTTATTCTGGGTCACTGAAATCAGCATCACCTCCAGGAGCACAGCTCTCGTCAGAGCTTAGCTCTGAGCACTGCTCTGCAGAGGTGGCGTTAGGAGCAACGGGATTAATAGAGAGAGGGAAGCCTGCTGGGCTTGAAGCAAAGGCAAAAGGAATATGGTAAATTCAAAGGAAATATTGGAAACCAGCTGAGAAATATGAAAGCTTTAGGAAGCACGCAATGCTTGATCCTTGTTTGATGTGAGGATCTCCAGTGGCTGATGAGAACGTGGAAGATTTCCTTTCTAGAGGGGCTGCCAGTAAGCTGAGAGCACAGAGCTGTTGGGACTGTTGGAAAGGTTAAGAACTTTACAGCTCTCATGGTAACAGACAGCTCAGGAGACCCCAAATACAGTGGCCTTGGGGCAGCATCACCTCATTTCCACCCCTTGCCAGGTGCTAGCACCAACTGCACGATGCTTGTCTCATCCAAGCCCACTGTGATGCTTTTATACAAAATCTTCTCTCTTGGGACCTTAAAATACAGATCTATGGAATAATACAGACTATGGAAGCAGCATCAAGGATTTCTCTTTCAGACCATGTGTCTGGTCCCTGCTGGGACAGTACTGGTCTGTGCCTTTCCAGCACTCAAGGAGGTGGAGTTCAATACTCGTGTTTTGAGAAAAGTATTCCGTGATTGTCAGAGGTGGTATTGAAGCTTCTGTTGATTTCCACAACAGATTGTTGATTTTCCAACTGATTAAGTGCAGCCTAAGCAGTAGTGTTTTCCCCATAACTTGCCCTTTTTCTCCCAGGTGTCTCAAGTGCCATTGGGTATATGAAATGATACAGCACAGCCCAAGACCTGCTCCTTCCCAAAATCCTGTTAGTGATGTTTCCTGACGAGTGTGACAAGCAGTGGCTGGAGACATCTCCCTAGGATGCCACTTCCAGCCAAATGCTTTTGAAGAGACCCTGCCAGGAGCAGATTGGGATCTGCTGGGTAACCCCAGAGGAACTGGAGGTGTTCTTCCAGAGTCAGGGTACACCAGACTGGTGAGACTGGATTTTGCTGTGTGCACCTCTTACCTGTCTGTGTAACACAGGCGATGAGAACAAAGCCATAGGGCCAAACCCACAGGTAACACCAGGATTTGCTATCATTCCATCACAGCAGAGAGCATTGGGGAATGAGCTATTAAACACAGGGTATCCCAAGATGAATATTTTCTCCTTCCTGGGAATATTCCTTGTGTCCGGTCCAAAGGATTATGTTCCCTTTTAAAAGAAGTCCTTTAATTTATATTCTGAGGTATGCACTCCCAAGATTTAATTTACCCCGAGCTGTGAAATTAAGTCTACCCAAAATTTCAGACTGGTTATTTATATGATATATTGCACCACACAGTTGCTGGTTTAGCAGTGCAGTGATACCTCGAGTGCAGGAGACACTGGTGAGGGTCATGATTTTTCCTAAGCCTTTAATTTAGATTATAAAGGATCCACATGCTTTGAACCCCCACAAAGAAGATTTGAAGTAATCTTAAAAAATTATTTGTAAAAGCCAGATTGTACCCCATTTCCCTGCAACTTCTCAATGCATTTCCCTAGGAGCTGCCAAAATAAGAGGGAAGAAAAATGGTCTCAGGCTGTGTCTTTTTCTGTGAGATGCTGAACGCAGCAGCTGCAATCAGAACCCAGAGAGCAAAAACTCCTTGCGAGGAGTGTTTCCATTTTATTTTCCAGACCTCTGCCCGTCTCAGATCTGCTCCCCATTCATTGCTGTCTCAGTGTTGCATCATGTGGATCTCCTTTCCCAGTGACACCAGGGACCTTTACTGAGCTATGTTCACTATGCCCACTATGTCCCGCCCCGCACTCCGGGGAGGGCTCGGTGTCCAGCACCATGTTGTGACTGGAGCATCCTGCTGGCTGTCCTGCACTCTGGCCAACAACTGCCTCAGGTGCTGCTTCCCACTTCAAGCACTGCAGCTGGGATAAGCTATACAAAAAGAATAAAAAGAGGAGTACCTATCCCAAGACAGCTAGGACACTACGGATTAAGCTGCTTTGATTACAGTCACTAAATAGACTTTGGTTTTTCATCTGAAATACCAAAAGGGGTCTGTTGGAGACCCCTGAGTCCCTCAGGTACACTCATACTACCCAGAATACAAGCTCTAAAAGGCTGCCACTGAAATCCAGGCCTCTGTAGCCTCTTGAGAGTATTTTTCCTATAAAGCTGCAAAACCGTGAGCAAAAAGCCTTGTATGATAACTCGGAGGTAGACACGCAGGGGAGGTTGCTGAAAAAGTCTTGGATGGTTAGGAAGAATTAGTCTTGTGTTAGAAAGCTTGTTCTCAGTCTGCTTTGCCTGGAAGCTGAGGTGCCTGGGGGGTGTCTTTCCCATCTCCCATGGGATGGATGGCCATGGTTCGGAGCACCACCAAGCCAGGGGATATTTATGTTGGCTTCTTAGGCAGTTCCGTTGGGCTTGGTGGCTGTGGTTGGTCACTCTTGGTCTGGCCTGCAGGAGGGGGCCACGTGGTCTTCTGATGAAGGTGGCTGAAAAGGAGAAATATACCTTAGGTAGTTTGGGAAAAGGACACAGAGGATAATGTGAAGACAGCACCAGTTATGTAGGAAAGAAGAGGAAGCCACAGATCTTGCCTGGTTAGACTGTGCAGGCTGCCTGTTTTGTCTGAAAATGCTTTTCATAACCTTGAAATTATCATTTGCAGATGGGTACTTTGTACCTAAACAAAAACTGTGCTGGCAGATCTTCAGGTTGAGTTAAGCTAAGAAAGCGGTAGGAGACATGTAGGTCTCAAAGTGCCCTTTCAGATAACTTCAGGAAATGGCTCTGTTAAATAAAAGCCATTTAAGAGGTTTCAGGGAAATTTAACAATTTAAGGTCCAAACAAAACCATGTCATCCTGCTCTCCTTGTCTGGAGCTTCACAGCATCTCGATACCACAACATAAAAGATTAACATACCCAGTGATGCTTTTTCCCTTACACAGAACTCACTATAAAAATGCCAGCTAGACAAGCTACAGAACCACAAATTCCCATCTGGCCTGAAGGAAAACCAGCATTTTATAAAGCAAAAGAGAAATCCAGGAATCCACACCGTGCAGGGCAGGAAGTCTCTTGCTGTCTAGGAATTTCACAGTATTTCTCTGTCATGGCCATCTGGAGGCCTCTCCTAGACTGTCTGATCAAAAGTTGTCAAGCAACAGTTTCGGTTAAAAAACCCCAACAAAGCAAACAGGAATTTTTAGTATGTGTGTTGTCCAAATTACAGACCATGGCAGTTTTGACACCTACTCGTTGTAATTTGGAATTCCTTCAGCAGGCAGGCACTGGTCCCTGTCCCATGGCAGAGCTGCAGATGGAAGCACAGAGCCAAGTGTTAGTGAAGAGAACGTGCCCAATGCGAGCCGTGCTGCTGCATTATGATAATGCACATTTAAATGGGGCAGGAACTCAGAGTATGCTGACAGTGCTCGTAAACCAGAGGTGCTTCTGAAAGGCTGCAATTATTTCCTTTGTGTCTTGTGCTTTGAGACAAAGCCAGTGCTGGGCCGTGGCCACGCTGAGTTGGTGAATAGCATCGAAGAGCAAGGACTGGGCACCTGTTTGGGGCTGTGCATTCACCTGGACGTGACACTGAGGAGGTCAGACACTCATTTTGTGTGTGAACAGACAAGCAGGGTCATATTATTGCTGCCAAGAAAAGTTTATGGCTCATGGACCAGCTCAGAGTCCCAGACTGGGAAAGTTAATCCAGACTCCCACGGAGCTGGATGCCTGTTCCCTGGTTTTCTCACAGACATGTGAGGAAAAGGGAGCATGGCTGGTTTGTACTTCAAGGAAACGGGGAGGTGACTGTTCCCTTCTGCTCAGCATTGCTGTAGTTGTACCTGGATGGTGAAAGGAAAGTTTAGATCCTGTGTTTAAAGCTGTTGGGAAACTGGACAGGGTCCAGCAAAGGAAGCCCCAGGCCTGCAGGGAGAGGCTGGGGAGGCCTGAGGGAGCTGGGCTTGTTTAGCCTTGCAAAGAGGAGGCCGAGAGGCAACTTCACAGCCCCCGCTGCTACGTCAGGGGCAATTAAGGGATGCTGGAGCCGAGCTGTTCTTGGCAGTGCAGCCAGTGTAACTGGGGGCAGTGGCCACAGGCTGTGCCCCTGGGGGAGCTCAGGCTGGGTGCTGGGAAGATCTTTGTCACAGAGCAGTGAGGGAACACCATCCAGGAAGGCTGCAGATCTCCATCCTGGCAGGCTAAACCCACTGCAGATCCCCTCTACTGGCATGGTCCCACCTGGAGCAGAAGATCTGATCTCCAGCAGTCCCTTTCAACCAGCATTTCAATGATTCTGTGAAACCATCCTCCTGCCTGTTGGGGTTTTTTTGCCGGGATAAACACCTTTCCTCTGGCCCTGGGCACAAGTCTTTGACTCCATACCCTGCGAGTCTGCATTGCAGATTCAAAGATGAGTCACATGGATATAGGGAGGGTAATTACATCTCAGTGAGCGTGAGAGAATCAGGCAGACTCAACTGGTATGGAAAAATACGGAAGGTGCTGGAAACTGTCAATAACACTCACAGAGGTCCCTGAGACTTGCTGGGATTTAGGTGTCTCTGGTTAATTTAGTGCTTACCGTCCTTGTTGAAGAGGATTGGCGCTAACAGTTCTTTAGCTTCTGATAGCAAAAGGTCAACAAGATCTGAAGATGGAAGAGATGTGTCTGAGACTGCGTCTGTTTTATCCTCTTCTGTTTCGTGGTTGACGCTTATAAATACGGAAAGTGCCATCAATACTTCTGTCAGAGAATGGTCATTGACAATCCTGGCCAGCCTCTCAGGAAGGATGTGCTACAGAAATTCTGTGTGTTTAGGGGGTTGCATCTCCATCCCTCAGCATTTAAGTATCTGTTAGACACACTTGCATCGCCTTGTTACAGACAAATAGCAAAGTATTCTTGAGAATTTGTCAAAAGCATTTCCCCCTCATTATATTAGAAATAACCAACTTGGAAACTTAAAAACTGATTTCCATCCCTCTTAAAAACTAACTTTTTTAAGGGACTGGTCATTATCGATGGGACAGTGACTTTTCAATGATTTAATCAGTTAAAAACACACACAGAGTTGTGATACATTTATGCTCAAGTGATAGGAGATGGGCTCTGGTTTGAGGGGAGTCCAGAAACCTGAGCTCTATTTCTGCAGCCATTCATGCAGCTGAGAGTCTTGTGAGCTCTTTGCTTACACTCTATCTACTCTAACTGCTGATGAAAAAGGATGTGGTCCTGCAGCCAAAACCTGATTTATGTTTGGAAAAGCAGGTGGGTCAAAATTCTGCTGCTCTGAAGCAACCTGCTTGGGGTCTGTGCTAACAAGAGCAATTTAACCAGAGCAGAGTTTCAGCTGCTCACTCCCCAAAAAAGCCTGGACAGAGACCAAATCCCCCCAGCACCAACCCACCAGCAGTCTCCAGATCATCTTTCTCCCATGGTTTCACTTCCAAAGTGAAAGTAAGTTTAGAAACTCTGGATAGGTTACGTGTGAAGCACTTTCCCCTGGGAAAGGTCAGAAAAGGACATTTCATGTTGCTGTTCACCATTCCCAGAAGCCATCTCCTACCTTTTCTCATCTGGTAAATCACTGTGTGTGCTCAGGACCTTGTGAACGTTCTGTCATGCAACAACAGAAAAAAAAAAAAAAATTCAAACTTGTAGGAATGAATAATTCCTGAGAACAAACCCCATGGGTTTTTCCTGATGATCAGATTTAATATGACAGTAATCAGCTTCTGCTTATTCATTGCCCTTGAAGCGAATATCTCAAGGCCTTTTGCAGCTCAGGCAGCATTTGTGAATCTACAGACACTGAATTCTGCATTTTAATACCACTGCTAAAATATATGAAATGCAACACAAAAATTCTCTTCCAAGGAATAATTTTGCAGGCTGCATTTCAGTGATCATTGCTGCCAGCAACCCCTGGCTCCTGGGTTGGACCTGCATGTGTAAGCTCTCATTACCATGCACGGTTCATGACTTCTCCAACACTACTGAGGGGTGGAGAAAAAAGGAAGATATTTTGCTCCAGTGCGCAAAATCTGTGATGTTTGACCCTGGGGTCAAGTGAGATCCATTTCCAAAGTCTGACCCCAAACTGCACAGGCTCCAGCACATACTGCTGAAGCTCTGGAGGCATTTAATTCTTCTTTCTCTGGAGCAGAGAACACAGCATCTACATTTCCTTTTGCTCCTCTGTTTCTGCTTGATTTCAAGAGTTCTTGGGACAGGCCACCAGTAGCCATAGCAGATACACTCAGTACTAATGCTTCCCATGCTGGCCAGTTTACTAATTACACATACTGGTATTCCAAATATAGGGAATGAAGTGGAAAACCAGACAACTGAAAGAATAAACTGTGAGATTTTGCAGGAAATCTAGGCAGGAAAAAGCACTGGAAGAGCAAACCCACTCTCTAGGCTCCTATTTATAGAGAAGCAACCCTCAGCTATACCAAGGGAAGGTGAGCACAGATGATTTTGACAGCACAGCTCCTGGAGCAGCCTCAGCAAAGGGAGCCAGGGAGAGCAGAGCCACCAGCAAAACCTGCACCACGGAGTTTGCATCGCTCCTAGGAGATGTGAGTTCATTCCCTGCTTCCTCCTAACCAAGAGAGTGACTTTTTAGGGTGAGACAGGGAAAAAAACCCTTTTGCTTATGGAGCAGGAAGTTGATTGGACTTGCAAAACCTGAGGGAAAGAGGCCGTGGTGATGCTGCAGCAGCGGGGCAGTTCCACACCTCACCTGCACAAACAGGAGCAGTTTCCTGTTGCTGATCTCCAGGCGCTTCCGTGAGACTTCGGATTTTCGTAGCTGGCCATCAGCCAGGGACAGCTGCCTCTTCAGCTCCAGGATGTCCTCCTGAGGCAGGGACACAGGAGGAGGAGAAAGGTGGTGGTGATGCTCCAGCTTTGGCTTTTGGAAACAACAGTTTGTGACATTTGCTACAAGCAAGAGCAGTGTCCTTTGGGAAGGGATGGTGGAAGTCATGCAGATTATAACACGGACCCAGAGACTGTGCTGGCCTGGTGGTCCCACTCAGCAAGTGATCTATGAGCTATTTCATTTTCTCCTGTGTAAACAGAAGGAGGGTAACCTTGGTTGTGGCTGCCCCTGGATCCCTGGCAGTGTCCAAGGCCAGGTTGGATGAGGCTTGGAACGACCTGGGATTGTGGAAGGTGTCCCTGCCCATGGCAGGGGGTTGGAATGAGATGGGCTTTCTGGTCCCTTCTGGCCCAAATCATTCCATGGCTCTATGAACCCACAGAAAAGTCTGAAGGGTTGTGGGTTTTCCCCAGACTGAGGGGTTGCATTACCTCTATTTCAGAGACATGTTTTGCTTTTTTCCCCGCCAGCTGCATCTTCAGTTCTGCAATTTCAGCCTCCAGCAGGTGGATCACTTCCTCGTAGTCCTGCTCGGCGCTGTGAGCCTGTCTCTGCACCACCTCGGCCATCTGCAGTTTGCTGTGCAGTGTCCGGTTCTCCGACAGGAACCCCAGCGCTTTCTGCAAGCACCCAGAACTTCTGATGAACACACCACGTCCCCCTCGGCTGCCAACCCCCAAACCCACCCCAAGCACCCCTGAAATCCCTTCACTAACTTGGTTCAGCCTCTGAAGCTCATCCTCCATTGACTTCTTGCTGTTCTCCACTTCTTTCAGGAGAGACTGTGGGAAACATTTTCAGCAGATTAGAAGCAACAAATGTCAGGACATTCTCTAGAATGCCCCTAGCCACCAGAATATTATTTTACAGAAGTTCTGTGCACTTTGCCCCCCACAGGGAGAGCTTTTAGGGCTGTGACCTGCAGAATTCTGCCTGGACACAGCCTAAGTGCTGACAGCCAGGTGAGGGTGAGAGGACAGGTGCTGCTTCTGTTAATCACGGACTGGAATTCTTAATGAGACCTGCTTTAAATACATTAACTCCCTGCTGAGAAGGGACTGCATGCTTTGAGTACAAATAAGTTTTCCTTTGAGGCTGAGAGTGAGAAAGAGGCAATTAAGGAGAGTGGAGGGTGAGAGGCTCCCGTGTGATGAGGAATGCACAGAATGCAAACTGGTGACTTCTCCAGAGGGACAGGCCACTCCATTCCCCCTGTGGAGAGCTACAGCAGAAGGCCCCAGCCAAGAAATCTGCTCCAAGGGGAGGCTCCACCTTCAGCCTTCGGACTTCGTGCCGCAGATCTGTCATCTCCAGCTGCAGCTGCTCCAGGTCCTCGTTGCCATTGCAGTTGACAGAGTCAAAGGTCTGCAAGGAGAGGGATGGACTCATCACACATTGAATCAAAATCGCCTCAAAAAGGAGTCAGCATTTTTATGCAACAGATCAAATGGTACATTAAATAATTCAGCTCCAGGATGGTTCTTTTTGCCCCACAGAATTTCACTCTCTGATCCCCATCATTGCCGAAATAGCTGAGCCATGGTGAATTTTCACTTCATGAACCAGATGAAATTACTTAGAATTGATTAATTATGGCTATTTTTCCTTCTGCAAAACTGCCAGGCTGCTTCCTCATATTATCCCGTCGATACTGTCATTTCCTTATTAAAAAAGAGAAGTTGGAGGTCTTTTATAGAACTTCCTATAAACAAAATGATTAATGAATAGTTCTGCCTTGTCTTTAGAACAACCAGAAAACGGTAATTTAGCTTTTCCCATCTCAGAATTCCATGGATTTCATGTAGAAGATCCATGGATTCAATGTAGAAGAGCTTTGGGGTGACTGACCAGGGAGTGAAAAGCCGATGTATCCAGCAAATTGGCCACTTCGTGCTGAGTGAAGAGTACGGAGCTGGAATCCAGACCAGCCTCGTCCAGCTCCTCCTGCAATAGATCCCTGAGTGCTTGGAGAACATCTGTGAGAAACAATCAGTTTTTACCAGGCTAAAAGAGAATATTGCTGTGTGTTAGGAGAAAATTCCACTGATTTTGGGGCCATCCACTGGTGCCAAGTAGGGTTTAGAGATGCCAGACAGCTTTCTCTAATAATCCTGGCTTCCTCAGCAATCCCATCAAGCTTAAATGAGTTGTTGGCAGTCTTTATCAGACTCTTGTTTCTTATCCAGCTGAAAAAACCTACACTTTTAAAACCCAGAAAACCCCAGATATTTTCACAGGGGAGTTTTCACGACTGTGCTTCCGAAAGTTTTAAAATTTTAAGCTAAACCCACATCTCCCTGACAAAAGGCACCTGCTGCCATTTCTCATGTTGCTGATTTAAACAAAAAGACAACTCAGTGAGTTCAGCACTTAAAAAAGGTGTTAAACTGACAAGTCTGAAATCCACATTCATTTTGCTTTCAGACATGAAGGAAAGCACAGCAGAAGGGGCTGTGTGGGACAGGTGGGAGCCATCAGGGAGGAGGCACCAGGGTCCCAGAGCTTCCAGTCGCAGAATCACAGAAACGTGGAATGATTTGGGCATAAAGAGACCATAAAGATGATCTCATTCCGTCCCCTGCCATGGGCAGGGACACCTTCCCCTAGCCCAGGCTGCTCCAAGCCCCAATGTCCAACCTGGCCTTGGACACTGCCAGGGATCCAGGGGCAGCCACAGCTGCTCTGGGCACCCTGTGCCAGGGCCTCCCCACCCTCCCAGGGAACAATTCCTTCCCAATATCCCATCCAGCCCTGCCCTCTGGCAGTGGGAAGCCATTCCTCCTTGTCTTGTCCCTCCAGGCCCTTGTCCCAAGTCCCAGTCCAGCTCTCTTGGAGCCCCTTTAGGCACTGGAAGGGGGTCCCAAGCTGGAGGCAGCTCTGCAGGTGGGGTCTCACCTGAGGGGGCAGAGGGGCAGAATCCCCCCCTCCCCTGCTGCCCACACTGGAGCTCAGCCCAGCACAGAGGGGGTTTCTGGGTGCTCACAGCCGAGACATGGCCAGCTCTCATCCTCCAGCACCCCAAATCCTTCCCCCAGGGCTGTTCTCCTTCCCTTCTCCACCCAGCTTGGATTTGTGCTTGAGATTGCCCTGACCCAGGAGCAGGACATGCACTTGGCCTTGTTGAACTTCATGAGGTTCACGTGCTCCCACCTTGAAGCCTGTCCCAGTCCCTCTGGATGGTGCTCAGTCTCTGGGCTGCAGCAGGAGCAGCATCTTTGCTGCCAGCACATTTGCTAAATACCTCCAATCATCCTTATTTCTGTCACCACAAAATTCAGCACCAGTCACTCGTAAGAGAGGGCCGTGGTTCCCATCCCTCACTCTGCACAAAAAAATTGATCCAGATACCTTGTGACTGTTCTCTCTGGTGGGGACATTGCTGATGGTTTGGGATTTTTGCTGAAAGCCTTCTGGGGAGCAGACCCTGTGGGCTGGACATGCTCTGGAAGGCCACAGAAAGCAGAACTGATGTTTATTTTCTGTGTCTCCTCTGGCCAGTTCCTGCTAGGAAAGCTGGGATTTTAAGGGAAGTAAGCCCTTGCACCAATCTGATTTTACCTGTGATAGGACAATGGGAATGGCTTTAAACTGACAGAGAGTAGGTTTAGATTAGATGTTAGGAAGTAATTCTTCCCTGTGAGGGCAGCGAGGCCCTGGCACAGGTTTCACAGTGAAGCTGTGGCTGTCCCATCCCTGGAAGTGTCCAAGGCCAGGTTGGACAGGGCTTGGAGCAGCCCAGGGTAGTGGAAGGTGTTCAGTGGAATGAGATGAATTTTGAGGTCCCTTCCAATGCAAACCATTCCAGGATTCCACGATTCTACAGAATGCCTTCTTTTGTGCTTGTGACTTTCCCTCTTTATAGGCTCCATCACTAGCCAGGCAGGTGTCTCACCTGCCACTTCTTTCCCTTTTTAGCTGCCAGTGAAGCCTCACAGAAATGACAGATCCCCCATGGACAGAGCTCCTGCTCACCTCCGTAGGCCACCGTCCCCTGCGAGTCCGTAGTCAGGCTTTGCCGGAGCTGCCTCTTCTTCTCCTCGGTCACATCCAGACCAAGATACTGCAGAACCTTGAGCAGAAACAAGGAGCCTTTAAAAAGGAAAATACTGGAAAAGCACCTCTTTGGGGTAAGCGCTGGGAAGACACTGCAGTTTCTGCAGGCAGCATCTCCCAAAGGAGCAGGCTTGGACTGGATTTCCAGTCTGTCCTTTCCTGCACATGTACAGAAATGTCTGCTCCTGAACACAGGTTCACATCCCTCCAAGAACATTTTATCTGCAGTCAGATTTGCAGCTCTGATGAGCTTTCAGGACTTTTATCAAAAGCCAGAGGAGTTTTAGCAAGACTCAGCTGGCAAGAGCTCAGCCTCTCCTTTCTCTTACTGCCCAGAAATTGTTTGGGACCAGGAAGATAAAAGCTGTTGACAGAGTGTTTCCCATGGAGAGAGGAGACATTCAAACATTTTGCTCCTCCACTGCATGTTTTACTCTCTCATTATTGCTGCTGCCCTAACTTCTACTGATACTTATCAGTTCAACCCCAGGGCAGCACAGCACACAGGAGCAGATAAACCTGTGCAAGCCTCACTTCCCTGCTGGCAGCAGCACCTGAAAGCTTTCAAAAGACAAAGTCGAGCTTAGCGGACTCTGGGGAAGAGCCCGAGTGAAACGTTGCCCCGTGCCGGGCTGCACGCACAGCTCCTGCTCACAGCACCTCCCGTCAATTCCCTGGGAAGGCGCTGCGGAGGGATCCTCGCTCACCGCTCCAGCACCAGCAAGTCCCTGGGATCCATCTGCTGTCCGTTCAAGTCCCACCTCCTGCTCCTCTGCCCACCACCCCGTGCAAGGCAGTGCTGCAGGCTCCCAGACTTCAGGATGTTGGCGTGGTTGGCCACCCCAAAGCCACCTCAGGTTGTGCCGCTCGGTGTCACCCCCACCCTGTCACCGCTGCAGCCGCCCGCGCCTAACACAGCTTTTAAAAGGGGAGCCAAGCGTTCCGCTCCTGCCAGCCGAGAGGAGCTGCTTTGTCCCCGTGAGGAGCAGAGGTCGCTGTGCACATTCCATCCTGGATGCCGCTTTGGGAGGATTACGCAGGCTCAGGAGAGCAGCTCCCGGGCGCCCTGCGCTGCCGTCGGGTGGCAGCAGATGTTCGTCACATCGGGGTGTCCCCGGCCCCGCACAAAGGGCTCTGTCCCCACATCCCCCCCTCAAACGCCACAACCACCCAAGGTGCCAGACTGGGACATGGCCCCCCCAGGGCACCCTGCCCCTCACCAGGGTCTTGGTGAGCGAATGCTCCATGCCCACAGAATGCGTTTTCCATAAAATGATGGAAGAATCAGCGGTTCTGGATGGCTCTTCGGTGCGATATCTCCTATCTCAGCCTTCCCTCGCCCGCGCCAGGCTGCCTGAGGTCACCCTAGCAGTGACAGCATCACCAAAAAGTTTGGAGGGCACAACCTTAGCCAATGGCATGATGTCCAGGGGAGGTGCAGCTGCCAGGAGAAGACTTCTGGAGCTTCATGGAGCACTGAGGAACAGCGAAGCTGAGCCAAGGGATATTTAAATGCCCCTTTGGACACCGTCAGGATGTTTCACCCTCTTTACTTTCAGAGGCTGGACTCGGCCTCCAGCAAACTCAGCTGGAGAATGGACTATTTCCTGCATAGTGCACAAGGAGGAGACCTTGCTTTGGGGAGAGGGATCCCGGCAGTTACCAGTTCGAGTTTTCCATCCTTGAGCCGGATGTGGGGATCCAGTGCTACTTTGGGTTTGGTGCCTGAAGCTGCTTTGTAGTTAGAAACTGAAGCAGGTGCTGAAAAATCAAAAATAAATATTAATGGAGAAGCATTTGGGTAGAGGAAGAGGTGTCTGCAAAGCAAAATTCAGATCTCTTGTTGCATGAAATATAAAGTGTGTGCAGCAGGGCAAAAATCCAAGTCCAGGATTTACTAAAACCAACTCTGGAAGGCTGAGCTAGGCCACTCTTGGAAAGACTGGATATTGGGGCAAATCCTTCTGAAACTGGGCTTCTGCACGGTTTAAAATGAGATGTTTCAACCAGGGACAAAGGACTGCAAAAATAGCACTTTGGAAATTTCCAATCACAGAGTTTTATGGAGTCTTGGAGTTATGGTGAACTGTGAGAAAAAGGAATTAAAAACTGCCTGGTTCTTGTCTACTCTGATTAAGCAAAACTGAAAGAATTCCTGGCACCCATGGGAACAAACAGACTAGAAGTGATGTGGAAAAGCACCACTGTGAGGTTTTTTCCCCTCCCCAAGACTGCAAAAGCCTTGAGCCCTTTTCCCCTGAGCTGGGCAGGCAAGTTTTTTGGGTAGAAGGAGCCACATGTATTGTGAGGCAGCCACAGAGGCAGAGAAAGGCAGAGGCAGCAGCTGCTGTGCTGGTAAAAAGCTGTCATGAGCTGGAGGATCCAGCTGCTAACAGCTGGCTCAGCATTGCCAGCACTGCTGCACAAGGCCTGCCCCTCCATCCCTGGAGGGAACCCCACCTTTTCCATTATGATTAACCCTTGTCTGTAAGGAGCCATGATATTCCCTGGAAAAAGGGCTGCAGGAGGCATTACCTGCTCCTGAACAACCCCAGCAGACTCCAGAAGGGTGCAGGGTTGCTGTGCCTGCCCCTGCCCACCCTCAAACCATCAGCCCAGGTGACAAAATTCCTTCTCATGCCAGTGACACAGGATTCGCCCAGGGAGCAATTCCTTTTGCCTGCTTGGGATCTGGTTAACATCACAGGAGACCCTGTTTTGCAAAGTAACACAGCTCCTCTGGAATCCCTGGAGCACTTCTCCGCACACCCTCCTGTCCATCGGGCCAGAGCCCAGGTGCCAGGAGAAGACAGTGAGGAGCAGCAGAGGTGCTGCATAATCCTCCTAATCCCAGCATCCATCTGCTCTGCTGAGGCCAGCAGCTGGGAAGCAGCAAGAGGTAACAAATGGGTTTGCTGGATCGGCCACCACCACTTTCCTCTCCAAGTTCAAGGGCAGAGCTGTTACCCTTCGAGCCGTGGCTAATCAGGATTAGCTCCATGTGGCTTTGCTGTCAGCTCTGGACACAGCCATATCCAGGGCATCCATCAGGCACCCAGAGAGAGGCACTGACTGGCCCAGGCTCCCAGCCTGGCTGTTCTTTCAAAGCCAGTTGTCTGTTTGTATGGGTGACAACACTGACACAAAGCCTCCTCGGCATTCCACGTTCAAATCCTGCAGGGATAAAATCCCCCAGCTAAGTCAGGCCATGGTCAGGTCACTGCTGTTGCTGGATTGCAGCAACAATCTGCAATCTCTGTCCCCATCACCAGGACTGGCTGTCCATGGTGGCCACCTGAGAGTCTCCATGGCATCTGCAGGGTGCTCAGGGCAGGGAGGACAGAGCATGTCCCTGTCCCAGGGCCTTTCCAGCGGAGCACGGATGGCAGAGCTGAAGCTGCTGAGCTTGCCCAAGGTGAGCCAGGCATCCCTGGGAGCAGCTGCTCCATCTCCTGCTGATCCCAGGGATGGACTAAGCATCATTTACCTCCAGTGCTTGCTCTTAGCCTTCCAGAGGGGAATTACAGCAAGGCACAGGGATTTGTAAGCAGAGCCAATGTCCCAGGGAAGGAAGGGCTGTTGGATTTGAGGCCGCAAGAATGGTGGGCAGCACTTGCTCAGGGTTTGTTGGGGAAGTCCATCTTTCCCTTGGGGCAGGAGTAACCCTCATATCACAGGGATATGGGGTACCTTGGTGGAGGTTGTCTCTGTGGGCTCTGGGGATTATTGAGGTTTCCTCAATATTATTAAGGGATTTGGGAAGCTGCAGGGTGATTCAGGTTCACCCCCCATTGCTGCCACACTGTTGGATGAACAGAGTGGGTCTCTTCACAAAAGATAAGAGCTCAGGAGACCCAGAGCATGGAGATGAAACACAGCATGGAAAAAATAAGCAAAAATTGAAGCTTGGACGTAGAGAGAAATCTGTTTTAATCACATCTCTAAGCAATTTCCCAATCTGGCCAATTGAGGGCATCCTCAAAGCCTGTTCAGAGCCCAGGGTTGCTGTGTACATCCCAACTATCATTACCTGCCTGCTTTTATGCTGTGTGTCCAAGAGCCCCCCATTCCCACCAGAAGGGAATGTAGCCTGTGGAGAACCTGCTGCATGTCTGAGGTGGGCAAAGCCCTGCTGCAAATGAACCACAGGCTGAGAGTGGAGGAATTTGTCTCCTGTGAATAGCTCAGTCCTCGAATGCCTTAGTAAAGAGTTTTGCTGCTGTGGGCAAACATGGACATAATTACTACTCGTTGAGTAAACCAAGCTGCTGCTTTGCCCTCTCTCTGAGCAGGCTGAGTGTCATTATCACCCCATTAAATTCCACTCCAGCAGTATAAACACTGATAAAAAAATGTGGTGATAGGACAAGGGGAATGGCTTTACACTGCCAGAGGGCAGGGTTAGATGGGATATTGGGAAGGAATTGTTCCCTGGGAGGGTGGGGAGGCCCTGGCACAGGGTGCCCAGAGCAGCTGGGGCTGCCCCTGGATCCCTGGCAGTGTCCAAGGCCAGGTTGGACTTTGGGGCTTGGAGCAGCCTGGGACAGTGGAAGTTGTCCCTGCCTATGGCAGTGGGTGGAATGAGATGGGCTTTAAGGTCCCTTCCAACCCAAACCATTCCATGATTCTGTGATTCTATAATTTCATGATCCTCAGCTCCAAGGAACCCCCACAAGGAGAATGGTTGAGCAGGACTCACCTGAGACCGTAAGCTCTGGTGGGCAAATGTCTGGTGACAAAGAAGGCACAGGAAAAGGATTTTCACGTCTATTCTAGAAAAACAAGACAAAATGGCACAGACAGTCACTAAGAAGAATCTGTTGGTGTAAATAATGAGCAGAAGATAAGAGGAGTTCAAGAGTCATGAGGGCACCACATACTCCTCTTGTGCAGATGGGCCTAAAGAGAGTCCAGGGGTTTCTCTGGGAGCACCTGGCACAGGATGAGCCACCCCAAAACCTTGGGTCACACACAAACGACTCTGTCCTTACTGTGACTGTGCTTGAGCACTGAGGCTGGATTTGACCTTGCCTGGTTTCTCCACAGAGGTTCTCCCTGAAGCTCTGCATCCAACCCAGCGGGGAGGTCCCGAGTCTGACCACAGCCAGGTGTAATATTTACCCCAAATACATAATTATCCCAGTGAGCAGGGCAGGAAGCCGAGTTTAGTTCCCACCTTGTCTTACGTGCTACGTCACGGCTGAAAGCACAAGGAAGAGGGAGAAACAATCTGAGGGTGAGCACCACCGAGACAGCTCTGGCAACTGGGGACTTGGATGCCAAGAAGGGCACAGGACTGGTGTGAGGACACACAGACAGGCAGCACGGGTGCCTGGGCACTCTTCCCCTGGTGTGGAAACCCCGATCTCATTAGAAGTTCCATCTTTCAGCAGCAAAGTGAGGACAGGAGCCATTTCAGTCCAGCCAATGGTGTGATTTCATACAAGTGCACAGCATCACACGAGCTGCGGGTCCAACCACACCACTCAGCCACAGCTCCAGGGGCTCTGGTGCCATTCTAGGGCACATCTCCAGCCTGGTCCACCCAAAGGCAACACATACGTGACATCCATGCAAGTCTGTGTCCCCACAGGGCTGGAAAGCAAGATGTTTTGTGAATGTTCTTGTGTGAAAGGAACATCCAGTCAGCCCTTCTTGGAGGGAATTTGTATGGAAGGGGGCAGAAAGGACACCCAGCATGGCATCAGTCCAGGAGGGGG
Organism: Corvus hawaiiensis; assembly: GCF_020740725.1. Lineage (NCBI taxonomy): Eukaryota > Metazoa > Chordata > Aves > Passeriformes > Corvidae > Corvus > Corvus hawaiiensis. The sequence goes on along the minus strand of NC_063228.1, from coordinate 15,190,097 downwards.
TGACAAATGCACAGAATGGAGCCGCAGACCCTGAGGGTTGTGTGGATAAACCCTGTCCAGCCATTCACAGCTTGAGCACTTCTCTGCAAACGCAATGTGGAGCTTGGCTTTGCAGGAGGAATGAGCCTGGCTTATCATTAGAGTAGTCAGGAACAGGAATGGGCTGTGCAGGAATGCTGGGGATTCATCCTCATCAGAGGGCTTGAAGAATAAAGAGTTGCTCCTGCCTTTGGGTAGGAGCCTAGATCAAACTGACTCCAGAGATCCCTTCCAGCCCTATGACTGGTGCTGAATCAGATGCAGGTTGCTATCCACAGAAGGGCTTTGTTTTTTTTAAAACCTGAGACTCCTGAAACTGGTCTGAATGCAGGCCCTGGAGATGAAACTGCTGTCATTATCTCCACAGATCCATCTCTGTCTCAAACCCAAGAGAGAAGAAATTATTTCAGATTTAAAACACCTGCCTGCAGGTAAATACATCAACAGTACAGACTTTCCACTGGATTTCCAGAAATATTACCAAGGAGTCCCTAAAGAAGAGTTCTCTGATCAAGAAAAGATCCCAGGATTGATGTCTGTTAGAGATGAACTTCCACCTACCTCTGGGGACCTCACGTGGACTTTCAGCCTGCAGGAGCTCAGGCCGTTTCCCACAGCCTTCGGAGGCGGGGATGGGATGTTGTTGTGAACCGACAGTCCGGGATGTAACCGTCCCCTCCCAGGAATAAAGGCCACTTCTGTGCTTCCCTCGTGTCTTCAGCAAACAACAAACACAGAACCTCTTATTAACAAAACAAAAGGCACAAATTTGCAGAGCTCCCATGCTTGTGGTTCTGCCTTCAGGATAACCTCACCTAAGCCTGAGTAGCCTGCACCAGTGCAGCTGGGTCTCCACCAGCTGCGTTCCATGGAATCATGGAATGATTAGGGTTGGGAAAAACCCCTAAGATTGAGTCCAACCATTCCTCTGGTACTGCCAAGGCCACCACTGACCCATGTCCCCCAGTGCCACATCTCCATGGTTTTTGAACACTTCAAGGAATGGTGATTCCACCACTGTCCTGGGCAGCCTGTGCCAAGGGCTTTACAACACTTTCCATGTAGAAGTTTTTCCTAACATCCAATCTAAACATCCCCTAGCACTACTTGAGGCTGTTTCCTCTTGTCTCGCCCCTTGTTAATTGGGAGAAAAGCCTTACCCCCACCTGGCTCCACCCTTCTGTACAGATCCATAAGGTCTCTCCCGAGTCTCCTTGTTTTCCCTTTTTTAAACTTCACTTCTGTTTCAAAGCTCTGCTGGGTAGTGATAGGAGATAGTCATGAGACCCAGAACATCGGGATGGGCTGGATCACACTTCAGGATGATCCATGCCTTCAAGATTTCCTTATGTGACCACCTTAAAGCATCATTTAAGACTAACAGTGCCCTTGAAGCCAAACCTTGGTATGACCTGAAGTGTTCTGCCTAAGCCTCAACAGCACATGATGATGACAGGAAATGCTTTCTATGTCTACCTGAATTTGGCTTTTTCAATTATTTTTCTGGCCTCTTCATGCGTGCTGCCCACCAGAGAATCTCTGTTGATAGCGATGAGTTGGTCTCCAGGTCGGAGCCGACCATCCTAAACAAACAGGGAGACAGACACAGCATTGGGAAGGGATATCTCTGCCCAAAGCCTTCTCTTGCAACACAAATCCTCATTAGTCCATGCAATTATTCATCTACTCTTAGAAAAACTGCTTCAGAACAGCCACAGCCTCTAGGAAAGGTCCCCTTGGCAGAGCTCCCGAGGGTCTCCGCACTGACTTACCTTGTAACAGTCCCCGTCTGGCAAAAGCTCTTGGACATAAATCATGGGCCCATCAGGCCTGTTGGATCCACCACTGATTGTCAGCCCCAAGCCAGAGGAGTTTGCTATAGAAATGCTCTGGATTCCTGAGTCCATGGAGTAGCTGCAAGGGAGAGAAGCCAACAGGTGACTCAAGGTCATCTGGGTTATCTTCCCATATTGCTGAACAAACTCTGCTTGGATTTCTTTCCATGCATCCTTCTACCTTCTCCCAACCTTTTTTTTTGCATCCTTTCTTCCACCCACTGTTGGAAAGGGGAGGTGAGGGCTCCTCTTCTGGCAGACATTGTTCAGTGTTATGAAGGTGACTGATTTCCCTAATCCCAAATAGGGGAATACTCATTTAGAGAAGAAACTAAAGATTTAACAGAATATATTTGGCATTCCTGGTTTTATAGCCAAAAGCACACAAAGGATCAACACGGTTGTTGCTCAAATCCAGCTAAATCACCAGACAGCAATTTACAGATGGATCAGCTATCAAGCAGCTCTTAGCAAACATCAGAGTGAGGCTCGGGAACACAGCTGGGTATGTCTTAACTGGGGTTTGGACCCAAAATCTTGCAAGATGCCCTAAGAAATGGGCATCCTTTACAGCAGCACCCACCACACTGTGAGTTGCTGCTGTGGCAGGTGGGTTGCCCAGTCGAGGATGAAAAGGAGCAGCAAACAGGCTGGACCCTTCCCTCCAAGAGCTGCTGGACAGGACCCAGCGGGCCACCAAGGCCCGGCCACAGCGGTGGCTCTGTGCCAGGAGGGAGGTTTGGCAGTGGCAGAGCTGTGGGAGCAAGATTTCACTGAGCTCCCATGGGCAGCACTGCAGCAGGGGGGATTTGGGGAAGGATTTGATGGTGTCTAAGGATTAGCAAGCCTTTTCCTCAAATGGGATGGGTGCAGCTGGCTTTTCACTTTTCAGTTTATTTCCGCAGCAGCCCAAAGAGTCTGCACTGGCTCCCTGTGTGACAACTTCAGACACAGCAGCAGCTGTGCATCCTGTGCCCCACAGTGACACCAGCACATATTCCCAGCAGTGCCATCCCTGGTGGTCAGACAGCCCACTGTGCCTTAGTCTTATGAAAAAACATTGCTTTAAGGTGAGTGATCTTAGGGAAATGATGTCATGAAACAAAGCATTAAATTCTCTGCTCAACCCAAAGTCTCAGACACTGACTGTGGTGAGATTGCATCGTATCCAACTCCCATTGCTCAGTGGAGTGGCAGGACCTCGGGGGATGCCACAATGAGAGGTTATAGCCCAGGGACAACCTGTGGTGAGCAGAAGGGGTTGCAGCCACATGCATGAAAAGACCCTTAGCCCAAATTACATCTCTCAGCTGACCACCAGTGCTCAGCTGAAACCAGTGCTCTGTGACTCCAGGGGCCTGGAAGACCACTGGGGCCTGGCACCAGCATGGAGACAAGCACAGCTAGGGACAGCATGGCAAGGAGGCCACCAAGACAGTCCTTTCTAGCCTAAATGCCCATTTCCCTGCCCACAGCAGGGGGTTGGAATGAGATGATCTCTGAGGTCCCATCCAACCCAACCCACTCTGGATTCTACATCTCAGCCTGGAGTGAGTTAACAGCACAGTAAGGATGGCTTCTCCAAACCAGCTGCCAAGTAGATGATCTGGTCTCTCCTCTGCGTGGGTCTCTCACTCCATGCAAGCAGCTTAAACCTCTGGTGCCAAATATTTGTCCTCTGCAAATCCCTAATAAGCTGGTATTTAGCAAGAGGATTTACTGGTTCTGCAGTGAGGGCTGATTCTCTTTACCAGCGATTTGTCTTGCTTGTACTGGCAAAGGAGGGGAGCTGTGAGCCCTGGTGACAAATGGTCCCCATTCCATGACTGTGAACACCCTCCGAGCTGTCCCTCTGGGGAAGGGCCCCAGAGATGAGACTCCGCAGAAAAACCAGCTCTGCCTGTCCAGACCTCTGACCCTGCGGAATGTGCAAGGGCAGATGACCACATGAAAACACACTCCAGGAGATGCTCTGGCCACCAAAGGACATGGAGAGGTGCTGGTGCTCTTGGAGCTTGGGGTCAACATGCCAGGAGCAGGGCAATAGGAAACAAGCTCCAAAAACACCTCCTGAAAGCAGCACCAGCCTTGCAGGAACGCTCTGCTCATGGTTTTAAGGTGATGTGCAGGCTCCTCTCAGCTGGCTGTAAACCATGGCCTCTCCCTGGGATTCAGAGGGGAGGAAGAGGAGCTGCTGCATGGTTAACCATAGTGCAGACATATTGACTGTCTCAACTGGGAAGCTTTTCACCCCTCGGGAACAAACTTCCCAGGAACAGCCAAGATGCCACCACCACATCCAGAAGATGCTGTGGCCTCGCAGCCATTGTGGTAATAGAAGAGTAGAGAGGACATAAGGATGAACAAAACTGCTCAACAAGCCCTGGAATTATTAACTGGGTGTATCCCAGTGACATTTGGTGGTCTCCTGATGACCCTGGTGGGATCTGTACGTACTGTGCGTGAGGGGCGTGCGCCGGGTTCCCAATGAAGGGGCTGTGGGAGCTGGCAGGGCTCAGCAGCAGTGGGCTCTGGGAGCGTGAGGATGAGCCTGAGGAGGTGCTCTCCAGGTATCGACCTCAACAGCAAAGTCAGAGTCAGTCCAGGGCACACAAACACTCCAGCATCACCCTCCCCCCTGCTCTGCCACTCATAGCTGATGCTGCATTCCTAGATTTTTGGGGAAAGCCACACGGTAGATAAAGACATCAGGATAGGGCTGAAGGAGAGGAAACATTTCAGCCTCCTTGGCACAATTCCAGCGTGGGACTGTCACCCCTCTGCCAACCCTACACACCTGTGCCACAGGGGAAGGGCCAGCAGCTGTCTGGTGGGATGCCAAGCCAGAGAGACAGCTTCCTTCCCCAGGCACACATGGCTTTGTGTGCTGGCACCTTGCTTAGGTCAACCTTGTTGCATCTCATGAAACATTGCCTATTTGCAAATGAAAAATCTTTGAATGAAGTATTGCTGAAACACATTGAAATCCAGAGCAAAAATCTACAGCTGCACCTCCCGCTGGAGTCACCTGCCAGCACATCAGTTAGGCAGAGTCTGGGGATCAGGGGAGTGGTTACGACCCCAACTCAAGCCTCTCTTGATCACCCCGTGGCACCAATGGCCACGGGCTGGGCATGCCCCAAGGACCTGCAACAAGGACGAGCTTTCTTCAAACCTCCACCCCAACACCTACTCAAACCAAACCACAGCTCTTTCAGAATGACTCTGGGATAAAGGAAACTCTCTCTGCAGAGAGAGGGGCTTTCAGTTCCCCCCACACAGACTGCTGAGCTACTCACTGCTGCCATGCAGGATCGGCGAGCTCCGCGCTGAGCCCGTGTTGCTCTGGGAGCCGAACTTCTCCAGCAGCTCAGAGAACTCTCTCCTGCAAACAAAACCATGGCATAGTCAGCTGGTGCTCAGAACTCCCCCCACATGATTATATGGCAGTGGTGCCTCTGATGGCAGTGACTTGGTACCAAGGCTGTAGGGCCGGTGCCCTCCAGCTGTGGGGAGCAGACGGAGCTTCCTCATGCGCAAGGGGAGCACCCTGGTTTCAAGAGCTTGTGCAAGGCTTCAGGTCTATAATCAATCTCATGGCAGTGCAGCTTTCCTGTGATGGGCTGGAGCTCCAGAGTGCTCCTTCCCTGCCCTGGAATGTGTTCAGGGCAAGAGGAGCTGGGAAGGGACATATCCTTAAAGGTCTTTTCCAATCTTTATGACCCTATGATTCCATGGACAGGCTCTGTGCTGAGGATTGTCACTCCTGAGAGAGGGCAGATGAACACTGGAGCCCTGCTTGCATCCTGCCTTGCACCCACCTCATGGACCCTCCTGGGAATGTTTTCACCCCCAGCTATAAGGCTCAAAAGTTTTGCAAACACACCACACGAATTAAACCCTGCCAGAAGAGCTGTAACTGTGCAAACATAACCCAAAAATTCTTAGCCTATTTGTGACTCCTTCTAGAATAGTGAAACACAGGTTATTTTCTGTTTTTTCTCCTCTTTTCCTGGACAGAAAGTAGATCCTGTAGCTCTTGCTGGAGTAAAGAAGGAGATGGCTTTCAGAGCACCTGCAGAAGCAGCAGCCCACTCTCCCAATCCATCCATGATGATGTTCTCCACAAACATCACAAGCTAAACTCTTGGAGCATAACACCTCAACAAAGACCTGCATGCAATCCCATCCCCAAAATCCCCTGGAAGATATCTCCATGCCCAAGGACCTTCAGTAATGCTTTGTTCCAGGTTGAGTTTGACCACCATGTGTTGAGCCCTTGATGAGCTGGAATTCCCTGTACACCACAGGTGATTCGCTTCATGACCTTTTGCCAAGTGTGACCTCCTGAGTTTTTGAACTCCATTGAGAACTACCACTGTCCACATTTACCAGCTCCTGCCTCCTTTCTGTAACCTTTCTTTGAGCTGCTGTGAGCCCCTCTTTTCCTTTCAGATGAGGAGGCATGGAAAGGGATGACTTCTTCTTCATGCTCACGTTCAGCAGCCTTCTGATCCACCCCTGCCACGTCGGCTCTTTGCTCTGCAATGGGGGGGGGGAGGTTCTCTCCCTTCATAACCCAACCCCACTTGATGGATCTGACCTTTTGGCAGAGAGATCCTCAAGGATGACTAATTTCTTACACATGCCAATTAATAAGCAGCCAGGCAGTGGTACAGACCCTGAAAATGTTGTTTCAGTGGCCACAGTAACACCATTAGATGTCTTCTTTGAAGGCAGGAGGGAATCCCCATGGGAAGGTGCCTTCCTGATGCCATAGCCCCAGGAACAGCCTGGCTATGAGTGGCTCCCTCTCAGGCTTGACAGTCAGACAAGCTCAAGAGGTGAACCTGTAGGAACCCAGCCACAGCAAAGTTCTCTGAGCGAGGAGACTGCAGTGACACACTCGCAGACGCTGCGTCATCTGCGTTCCTCACCAGCACAGATGTTGGGTGTTATTGGCTAGATTAGAGTCAACAATATTAACTGATGAATGAATCATCAGCTCCTCAGGTTCCTGCTGGAAATGCTCTCAGTAATTTACATCTTCCCAGTCACAACCAGCTCATTAACGAACTTCAAAGACCAGCGCATGCCTTATCTAATATTGCCATCAAATGTATGCCTTATTCATTCCATTTAATGCTAATTTAAAACCCAAGTGTCACACAATGCTCAGTGACATGCCTTGGTGAATCCCAGTATTTGCATCCATACTATTGTCTTTATCAACCAAACCCATGACCTTAAAAAAAGCCCACAGAAGCCCCACCTCCCACAAGGCTCTTTTGGCTTTCAACTCTTGGGCACAAACTTCCCAGGAACAGCCAAGATGCCACCAGGACATGCAGAAGATGCTGTGGCCTCCCAGCCATTGTGGTGATAGAAGAGTAGAGGGGACATAAGGATCATCAAAGCCGTTCTCCAAGCACTGGAATTATTTATTGGATCTACCCCTCAGACAGTGGCAGGCATTTGGTGGCCCACCAAGGGATGGCTGTGTGGGGCCAGCCCTGCGTGACCTGCAAGGAGGGGGGAGGCAGTTTCATAACGTAAGGCACCAAAATCATGTAAAATATTAGGAAAATTCCTCCACTGAAAGGATGTCATGCACTGGAACAGGCTGCCCAGGGAAGTGGTGGAATCACTAGAAGTGTTCAAAAACCATGTGGATGTGACACTTGAGGATGTGGTTTGAGTGGTAGCCTTGGCAGTGGTGGGTTAAGAGTTGGACTTGAGGGTCTCAGAGGGCTTTTCCAACCTAAATGATTCCACAAGCAGTGGGAAAGCAGAAGGACAAGTCAGGCCCTGGTTTGCTGCTCTGTGGATCCCTAAGCTGAGCCTTGGGTGGATCTCAGCAGAATTCTCCAATTTCCCAGTAAAGCCTCTGTGTTTCTGCAGCTGATTCACACCAGTTTCACCGGTAGCTGACACAGCCACAGCCTTACCCCTCCCTGACCCCGTGCAGGGGCAGGTCCCACACGCTGGAATCTCACGTATTATTCCCAGTGGTTACCAGGCCACCAGCACCTGCGTTTTGTTTTGGGCTGGGTATTTCTGTGGTCATCTATTGTTCCATTTTCCTCAGATAATAATCCAGCAGAGCACAGAGCAGCTTATAAAAACCAAACAATGGCTGAAATACTCTTAGTCAATGCAAATGCAACTGGTGCAGCAGCTCTGTGACCCTGCAAACCCCATCACCAATCTGGGCCGCCAAACTCTGTCATAAGGGAGGACATGCATGGGCTCAGCATTCCTTGTTGTTGTTTATTTAGTGTCCTGAAATGCATCCACAAAGGAGGTTTATCATTATTTGCTCAGGAGCCTGAATGAGCTCTGAGACCGCATCCAGCCCAGGGACAATGTGACCAAACGCCACCGTCCCGGCTCCTGCTTTGTTGGTCAATCCAGCCCCAGTTCCACCAGGGACACAAACACATGACTAACTTGAGGCACACACTTATCCCAGCAGAAAGTAATGCACTTTCTGGTGCCAATCTCCTGGGAATTAATTTTGTGCTCAGTGCTGTGTTTGGAGGAGTTTGACGCGGGCAGACGATGCCCAAACATTGCAGATTAATGAACGAGTGCACTGAAGGAATGCCAGCAGGCCCTGCTTTGTGCTTTCAGACACCAAGAGGCTTCAGAAGATGCCTTTAATATTTAAAATTTGACCCTTACTAAAACATTGTGAATTGTCAGGTGCCTGAAGGACTAAAATACCCAGCTTTATTAAAAAACAACAACCATGGCGTTGTATGAGGTGGAAAGTTCATTTTAACAAGCCCTTCTCCAGTTTTTTTCATTAGGATGCAAACATTTGAGGTCTGGAGGATGCTTGCAATAGAGCTTGGCCCTGGACAGCCTTCAGCCAGCCCCAGAGTGGGATGGGGGGTCTGCCAGCAGCAGCCAGCTCCAGGATGACTTTGCAGCAGGGGGTCAATCTCCCTGCAGAATATTGTTGTTTTATCTTATAATGCCTTTTTGTCCTGCCCTTTTGTTCCTGGGAGAACAAAGGGTGAATCCTACATCAAAGGTTACACAGCGTCTGGAAACCTCAGCTCTGCACCACAGCTGGGAGAGAAAGTGGAGCCTGTGACATCAGAAATTACTGGTTTGTCTCAAAAAAAAAACAAAGGTGCAGGTGAGTGGGAGCCATGAACCCAGAGCACTCCAAAAGCGTCACAAAGGCAGATTTTCTCACACACAGCTCCAGTGGAATCAGGGCACCCACAGCCAGGCTGGAGCTGACACCCAACTGTGTGGAGAGGTCACACCCTGGAGAGGTCACACCCTGGATGGGGCATCCAGAGGGACCTGGACAGGCTGGAGAGGGGGAACCGTGCAGAATTCGTAAAGCACACCAAGGCCAAGTGCAGGTGCTGCACCTGGGTCAGGGCAATTCCAAGCACAAATCCAGACTGGGTGGAGAAGGAATCGAGAGCAGCCCTGAGGGAAGGATTTGGGGTGTTGGTGGGTGAGAGGCTGAACTTGCCCCAGCTGTGAGCACCCAGAAACCCCCCTGTGCCCTGGGCTGAGCCCCAGCGTGGGCAGCAGGGGAAGGGGGGACTCTGCCCCTCTGCCCCCTCAGGTGAGACCCCACCTGCAGAGCTGCCCCAGCCCTGGGGCCAACAGCAGAGGGACATGGAGCTGCTGGAGAGAGCCCAGGGGAGGCCACGGAGGTGCCCCAAGGGCTGGAGCCCCTCTGCTCTGGAGCCAGGCTGGGAGAGCTGGGGGTGCTCACCTGGACAAGAGAAGGCTCCAGGGAGAGCTCAGAGCCCCTTGCAGGGCCTGAAGGGGCTCCAAGAGAGCTGGAGAGGGACTGGGGACAAGGCATGGAGGGACAGGACACAGGGAATGGCTTCCCAGTGCCAGAGGGCAGGGCTGGATGGGATATTGGGCAGGAATTGTTCCCTGGGAGGGTGGGGAGGCCCTGGCACAGGGTGCCCGGAGCAGCTGTGGCTGCCCCTGGATCCCTGGCAGTGTCCAAGGCCAGGCTGGACATTGGGGCTTGGAGCAGCCTGGGCTAGGGGAAGGTGTCCCTGCCCATGGCAGGGGGTGGGATGAGGTGAGTGTTGATGTCCCCTCCAACCCAACCATTCCATCCTTTCCCCCTCTCCCTGGTGGGATGGAAGCAGTGCCTGGCACAGGGGCATCTCAGCCGCTGTGTGACATGCTGGGTGTTTTTCCCAAAGCACCAGAGCAAGGCCATGTCCTTGGCACACCCAGGCTTGCTGGAGTCAGCCCCAGCCCTCCCTGCCAGTTTAGCACCAAGTGCTCAGAACAGCAAGGCCATGGGCTGAGCTGTCACTGTCACACACAGGGCTGGAAGGACAGGAGGGACTGTCCTGCATCTACTCCAGACCAGGCATGAGCTCCAGGCACAGCCCCTCTGCTGGGAGAAACAGCGTAGGCAGAGGAGCTGGGAAGTGATTCTGCCCCCTCACTTGGCCCTGGACCTCAGGACCTGTGTCCAGTTCTGGGCCCCTCACAAGAAGGACATTGAGGGGCTGGAGCGTGTCCAGGGAAGGGAACAGAGCTGGGAAGGGGCTGGAGCCCCAGGAGCGGCTGAGGGAGCTGGGAAAGGGGCTCAGCCTGGAGCAAAGGAGGCTCAGGGGGGACCTTGTGGCTCTGCACAAGTCCCTGACAGGAGGGGGCAGCCGGGGGGGGTCGGGCTCTGCTGCCAGGGAACAGGGACAGGAGGAGAGGGAACGGCCTCAGGCTGGGCCAGGGGAGGGTCAAGCTGGACATCAGGAGGAATTTCTTCCTCTAAAGGGAGCTCAGGCCTTGGAGTGGGCTGCCCAGGGCAGTGATGGAGTCCCCACCCCTGGAGGTGTCCAAGGAAGGCCTGGATGTGGCACTCAGTGCTCTGGGCTGAGAGATCAGCCAGAGGTGGGACTCGATGTTGAAGATCTTTTCCGACCTCAGTGATCCTGTGAGTCTGTGACTCTGTTCCATAGTGCCAGGGCACTGCAGAGAAGCAGCCTTTCCTTCCTGCTGGCCGTGTGAGCCCTGTTAATCCCAGAGCCCCTGTTCCCGGGATGCGGGGGATGCATCCCGTGTGGAGACACAATGAATTCAGTATTTTATCCTGCCAGGACTGAGAGGTGCAGCACAAACTGGCTTCTCCCAGTGATAAACCTGACAGACCGGGCTGATATCTGTGCAACGCAGAGAAACAAGGAACTATTGTAACTTTCAGGCTGAGAATGAATAAACAATAATTATGACTATGCAATAAAATTATCCTCATTAGCTGAAGGTGAGCACAGACGAAAATCAGATTCAAGCATCACCTAAACCTGGTGAGTCCAGCTCTAAATCTGAATTCTCTGCTTTGAGCCCTGGCATTACTGCTGCTCTCCGCAGCCCAGCTGATGCGACAGGCCCAAAACATGCATCTGATACACGCCAGAGACTGAGTTCCACGAAAAGCACAGGTAATTTGGGCCTATAATTAACTCCAGGGACAAATAATAGCGTTTATGACTCCAATTCACCCGAGGGCAACCACAACAAAATGCTACTCAGCTGAGTCATTGGGAAAATTGGCATGAGGGTTGGATCCAAACCCAGAGCCATGACGTTCCCTCCTCCAGTGTGCCTTGAGCGCTCGGGGTGAGGAAGGATCTGAAAATAAACTGCATTTTCTCTGCCCTGTGTCCTCCTCAGCTTTCAGGTCTCGTGAGCTGCTTTGCTGGGCAGTGGGAAGGTGGGAAGCTGCCCACAGCTCATGGCATGGCACCTTCACAGGCATCACTGCCAGAGATGATGCCCCGCTTCCCCCCGGCTGCCTGCTCACCCACGCTCAAGGACAGACTTAAAAGATAACAGGACATCCCTAAAAGATAAAACGAAGTGGGAAAAAAAAGTAGAGAGCAGAAAATCCCCCTGTTCCCACAGCCCTTAATCCTGGAGATATGTATTCGTGTATTAAACAGTTTGCGAGATGATTATGTAAGTGAAATCTCTGCAAATCTTTTGGAAAAAAAATAATAAATAAACTGATTACTTCCCCTCTTTCCCTCTGGCTAACCTTTTGCAGATTTAACAGATAACCAACAGTGAACGGACGCCAAATGAATTGCTTAAAGTTTCATTGCCCTGCCGGCCTGCCCCAGGTCCCTGCAGGGCGACTGGGGACTGCGGGCAGCAGGGGGGAGCCGCAGCCGGCAGAGCCGGGCGTGCGTGTGCTTTAGGAAACATCTGCTGCAATTTGGGATATTAGGAGCCACATCGACATGCACGAACAGCTTGAAACAGATCAGCGTGGAGGCAGAAAACCTGTGCTGGGGGCTCTGGCTGAGAAATCAAGTGTTTCCCGGAGCAAGTCCTGCTGCTGCCAGACACAGGGAGCTGCTGAGCTGTGGGATCCCATCCCTCCTACCGGGACAGAGTGTGAGATTTGCCCCTCCAAGGGAACTGCTGTGATCCACAACTGCATCCTGAGCATCCCTACTTGGACCAAAGGATCTCTGGTGACCTACTTGCTTCACCCAGCACTTCCTCAGCAGCTGCTGAAGGACTTGCACTTAATGTAATAATAGGAGATGCTACTTCCCCTGGCAGAGGGTGGCTGAAAAGCAGCCCGTCATTAATAGCAAATAATTCTTGCACCAGTGTATTGCTGTGTCAGAATTAGCCTCAGCCCTGTCATTACAGCACTCTCACTGCTCTGCCAAGGCAGGAGCTCTGCGCAGCGGCTGATGGATCAGGAACGAATCCATCATCTCTGACACTAACAGGATGTGGGTGCATTGAGCAAGTGACTCTGGCCTTCAGCCACCCACACGCAGAGCAGAGCCCCAGAGCCGGGAACCTGCCTGCCCACAGCCTCACTCTGCCAAATCCCACCCTCGTTCCTCTGCTTCCTGCCACACCTCGGCTCTCCCGAGAGAAAAAGGGAGAGGATGTGCCAGCACACTGTGCTGCATCTCCCATGGGATGTCAGCAAAGACCCCACTAATCCAATACCTTGGTTCCCACAGCTTTCTCATGGCACCATCATTGTCCCACACAGCTTAAATCCAGTCAAGACAAGACTGAACTCTTCCCTTCTCCTTCCAAACCCTCTGAGTCTCTCCAGAGAGAGCAAGGTTTTCCAGGGAGCTACAAAGGGATGGGTTTCAGGGAGAAACTTCTCATCCTCCCTGAGGCGGAGGAAACCTCTGGGGAAGGAAGACCTTAACTCAACATATCCAACCAGAAAGGAAAGGGAAGATCCTGCTGTACCCGTACATCTTCCTCCAGAGCCCTGTGCAGGATGTGATAAACCACCACACAGTGCAGCTGAGGGATCTGTGCCACCCTACAGCCAGGACTGGAGCAGCCCTGGTGCTCCCTGGGGAAACACCTGTGGAAATCTGCTCAGTGCCGGAATGTCCCACAGACCCAGCACAGGCAGGGCTGGAACTGGGAACCCCCAGCTTTGGGATATCCCACAGACCCAGCACAGGCAGGGCTGGAACTGGGAGCCCCCAGTTTGGGATGTCCCACAGACCCAGCACAGGCAGGGCTGGAACTGGGAGCCCCCAGCTTTGGGATGTCCCACAGACCCAGCACAGGCAGGGCTGGAACTGGGAGCCCCCAGTTTGGGATGTCCCACAGACCCAGCACAGGCAGGGCTGGAGCTGGGAGCCCCCAGCTTTGCTTCCCTTCCCTTACAGCTCCATTGAATTCCCACCAGTGCACAGTTATCAAAGTCCCCTTGCCAACTCCATCTTCCCCATGGGCTTAGAGCCTGATTTGCTCCAAGACTCTTCAGCTGTGGTGCCAAGGAGTGCCACAACGCCCCTTCCAGTGTGCCACGGCCCCCCTTACCTGGCATCGTCATCGCGGGCTATCAGAAGGCGCATGTGACTGGTGGCTGATGCCGTCCTCAGGATGTCCACGGCCCTGGAACACAAGGCCCATGACACGTCAATCCCAGCTCCCAGTGGTGCTCCACTGGTCTTACCCTGCTTGCCTGAAAGCTGGGCAGAGACCCCTGACCTGGGCAAACCCTGCCAGCAGCCGAGGCTTTGGCCGGATGCCAGTGCAGCAGCCCTGTTCCCTGCCCTGGCTGGGAGGCTGGGGGGCAGCCAAGCCATATCCTGATCTTCCCACTTCTGCCATAGGTGAGAAGTCCCTGCTAACAAAACCCAGAAGATGCCCGTGGTGGTGAGCAAATCCTCCTGCACAGCCCGTGGCAGGGGGCTGGAACGAGGGGGTCTTTAACATCCCTTCCAACCCACCATTCCATGAGTCTGTAATTCCCCACCTGGGGAAGTTTCCATCTCAGGGATGGCCAAATACAGGTACCCCTGGGAGCCAGGCACAGCCTCCCACAGCCACAGAGGTGTTCTCAAGGACATCACCAAACCCAGCTGCTCTGGGCCTTTGGGACCAGGACCAGCTCCTCGTGCTGCTTCCCATGCAGCCTCGGCACCCCGTGCAGGAATGCAAGGCAGACAGTGGGATAGCACCGTGTTCAATGGGGGAGGAGAGCCCCAAAGTGTTGGTGCTCCTGTGGAGCTGTTAATTATTCTCCTGGTGGGGAGCTGAGGGGCTGGATTGCGGCTCCAGAAGGAATTCCCTGCACAGAGCAGCACTGTCAGGCTCAGGCACCAGCTGATCTCCTGTGCTGGGAACTGCAGGACGTGCTGGGAAGCTGCAGCAGATGGAGTGGGGGTGCCAGGAGCTGTTTAAAAACCCAGCATTTGGGTGGGGGAATGTCTGAGTAGCTCACAGATACAATTTGGGCTCCCTGCTCTATTTTTATATTGAATCTTTCTGTCTGATCATTTCCAAGTTGGCTCTTGGGAACAGCACACAGAGTGATGCCCTGGTGTCCTCCACACAACCCACAGCCAAAGCCACTTCACAGAATCACACAAAAGCAACAGGAATGGAAAATTTCCATTTGGATGTGGTACCTCTCGCTTGTAACCCCAATTAGGGAATCTCCATTGACCTCCAGGATCTGGTCTCCTGGCTGCAGGCGCCCTAGAAAGGAAAACTAATGGATAGAAACTGTGGAAAATACAGCTTGAAGGGAGAGGCTGGGCAGTTCCTCCCTGTGCCCAGAAACAGGATGAAAAATGCATTGGTTGTTCCGGAGATGCTCGTCCGACCTGTTTTTCCAGATGTCCAGAAATGAAGTTTCTGCAACCTCCCGGAACAACCCCGTGCCAATGTCCCAGCACTTCCTCTGCTCTAGGAAGTTGCAAAAGTAAATAGTGAAAAGTGCAATAAAGCTTTTGCTTAATTCACTTTGAGGTCAAGTAGTTCAGTTTGAGGTCAGGTTGAAAACCACGAGAGGCACTTCCACCTGTTCTGGATTTATTTTCCTTTATTGGATGGAGAAATGATGTAACAGCTAGGAAAAAAATCATCTTTTTAGCTGAAGCTGTAAAAGGTGAGCTCAGCTCCCCTAATACCTACTTAGCTGAACATATTCAGAATGAAATCAGTGACCCAGAGCAGAGCTGAGTTTGCAGAAGGATCTCTGGTTGTTTTGGGGTCACAGGGAGGTGGGAAAGGACAGGAAAGCTCTTGTGTGGCAGAGATGGGCCGTGCTCTACACACACAAAGCAATTGTACAGATGCTGAGAAGCCGATCCAAGGCTGCTGACAGGTATCAGAACAACTGCCAAAAAATACCCCCAACCACTGGAAAATCTCTGAGCAACCACCCAAAATATCTAATAAGGTATGAAACAAGTGTGTGAAACAAATACCCTTGATGTGGGCTGATCTCAGACCTCCTGGCACTCTGCCCTGTGTTTCACTCACCGTCTGCATAAGCAACACCCCCTGGAAGGATCCTCTTGACATAAACTCCATATTCTTCTCCAGTGAGTTCCTTGATGCCACCGATGACCTTAATGCCTGGAGGAGAAGTACAGCCCATGACACAAAGGCAGGAGAGTCAGCATTTGCACAGGCCACCTCTGAGGGATGCAGCCCCAAAACAAATTCACAGGATCATGGAATGGTTTGAGTTGGAAAAGACCTCAAAGCTCATCCAGTTCCACCCCCTGCCATGGGCAGGGACACCTTCCACTGTCCCAGGCTGCTCCAAGCCCCATCCAGCCTGGCCTTGGACACTGCCAGGGATCCAGGGGCAGCCACAGCTGCTCTGGGCACCCTGTGCCAGGGCCTGCCCACCCTCCCAGGGAACAATTCCTTCCCAATATCCCATCCAGCCCTGCCCTCTGGCACTGGGAAGCCATTCCCTGTGTCCTGTCCCTCCATCCCTTCTCCCCAGTCCCTCTCCAGCTCTCCTGGAGCCCCTTTAGGCCCTGCAAGGGGCTTTGAGGTGTCCCTGGAGCCTTCTCCTCTCCAGGTGAGCACCCCCAGCTCTCCCAGCCTGGCTCCAGAGCAGAGGGGCTCCAGCCCTCGGAGCATCTCTGTGGCCTCCTCTGGACTTGCTCCAGCAGCTCCAAGTTCATCACTGATGGGAAGGGATCTGCTCCTGCTGCAGATCAAAACATTCCTGGTGACAAGTGTTTCCCCAGGGTCCCCTTCCCTGTGCACATCTGGACAAACCCCAGGGGCACCACAGTGGTGGGGACGTCTCCGCTCAGCTGCCGGGCCCCAGCAGCACCTCAGCCTTTGACACAGCCACACACCAGGAGTGGCCACTTCTGTCAGAGTTTGGCCTGGGAGGAGCAGCTGAGGCAGGAGCACAGAGGTGACCCCTGTCTCATGTCCAAACCACCCCCATAGCACAGCAGGGCTCAGGTGCCCTGCAGCACCTTGGCACAGGGCTCCTGCTCCTGACAGCCACCCCTCTGGCCACGGGACCTGGCCCTGCCGGCCAGCGTAAGCTGGCCGGCAGGAAAAGGTCCAAGAGACTTATTTATCCAGGGCTCATTAAGTCCTACTTTGAAGATCCAGGCTGTGGACAGAAGGATTAAAAAGCTTGGCTTTAATTAACAAATCTCCCCTGAGAGCCGCTGGTCAGGCATTTTGCTGCTCTGGACAGGAGGGCACACTGGGGACGGGCAGTGCCACCGAGGGGTCAGCTCTGTCCTCCAGCTGCTGCGAGGCTGCTCTGAGCCCTGGAGAGGCCCTGGGCTGCAAGAAACACCTCCCTCCAGGGAAACAGGGCACAGCTCCTTCCCCAAAACTTGGGAACCCGTTCTGAAACAGGCGGGAGGGAAGCGGATCCTGGATCGGGATTACTCAGGACACAGCACTATTTCCATCCCTGTTTCCCTTCCTTTATAACCCAAGTGCTGCTCTCAGGCCCCTCACAGTTTTCATTTGCCTCTAGGGAAAGACTTTGTCTCTCAGGTCACCTTTCTATTAAATTAGATTAAAACTCGATTCTTGCAATTTTCCAGTTCATTCCTCTATGCACCAATTGCTGCTTTTCCCAGGCTCCAAACCCCAGCCCCGTCTGAGTGCTGGAGTTTATTCCCTGGGCTTAATGCATTAACCAGGCACTTGTGAGGAGCTGTTTTACTGCTGGAACAGGGAGCTCACAGCAGAACACCTCAGGAATGGGTACTAATATTGCTCTCCGTTGCATTTTAAAAGAAATTCGCTCAAATTGGAAATACTGCCCCCCAAAAAGGTATCTATGAAGCAGCACGAGCCTCACCAAGGCATGAGTCAGGTCAGGCACCTGGGGACCAAAGTGGGGAGGAGATGCTGTGGCCGTGGGCAGAAGGTAAAACCTGCTCATGGCCAGGGATGCTCAGCTGGAAATTTCTCTGCTCCCTGTGGAGCCAGGGGATCCCTCTGCTGGGCTCTGCAGAGACACCCCAGGGAACAGGGTCACACTTGGGATGGGCTTGAGAAACCCTGGCACGAGGGAGTCCTGCAGAGGCAAAGCCCCATTGGTTCCCCTGGAGGGGGGAGAGACTGGAAGCCCAGCCCAGGCCTAGGGGATGACTCAGGAGGTCATCCCACATCTTCCTTCACTCTGGAACACGAAGGAATTAGGAATGATGAAGCACATCAGACAAATCCTATAAAAATCTGCACCTTGCAGAGGCTCAGCATCCCCCAGCAGCCCAGCGTGGCACAGGCGCCTGTGCCGAGGTATCAAATCGATAATGACTCATTTCCCTTTTGTGTCTGCAAATCAATTGTAATAATGCCTTAATATAGCTGAAGTATCTCCAAATCCTCCTTTATCCCCAACGATGTCATGAGAAAATCCGATCTCGTTATTAAAATCGCTGATTACTCACAGTATTGCTCCAGACACACTCAAACTTGGATGGGGGGAGGAAAAACCGCTGAGTTTTAACTCCCTTGTTGGGAAAGCAGCTGGATGCTGCTGAGCTCTGCCCACTACTCACACCCATCACCTCACCCAGAAGGTGCTCAGGGTGCCAGTCCTGCCCCCCAAAACCCACTGGAGAGTCCCCACTGAGGCAGAGAGGAGGAGGAGGGAGGGCTCACCCCTTCCAGGGCTCGGACCAAGCCAGGGGACAGTAGGTGACTGATGGCAGCAAACCTGAATCATCCAGGACTGTGGTGGCAGCATTCCGGGGATGATATTTTATTACATATTTTATAAACATTTACTTCAATCAAATTTCTATTTGGGAGCCAGTGTAGGTAAATAACGGATCTTTAATTATCACAGCATCAAAGTCCCAGTATAATGCTTATTAAGTCATACTTAGGGCCAGATAATCTAGCCTATTTTGGATCCCTCTATTTAATCTTTCCTTTCTGGCAAAGGTCCTGGAGCTGATGGCCATATCCCTGATTTTTTCTCTTTTGCAGAACAAAGTTTGCCAGGAAAACTCCAGATGGACTTAGAGGTAAGACTGATCAAGTCTGTGTTTTCTTTAGGTTCTTAGCGATCCTATAAATTTCTCCAAGACCCTCAAACTTCTCCGGTGCCTCTAATCCCGCTCCCACTAATGCCAGGGTCGCAGTTCCCAGGCTGTAATCTCACCTGCTCCTGGATCCGTGTTCCACAGGTCAGGGGGTGTCCTGGCTAATCTGGTTGTTTAGTCCAACTGGGATCATCCTGGGCGCATCCTGACCCCACTGCCTGCCATGCCGGGCACGGAGAGGGGCCGCCTGCTCTGTGCCTAAGCTGGCAATGTTCAATTACATTTCCCTTAATCTCTCTGTTGATCTTGCAGCCCCTGCCAGCTTTTTCTGTCTGGAGGAAGGGACAGATTGGAGGTGAATCACTCAGTGCCCTGTCCTAAGCCGATGAAGGTCAAGATAATGGGATCTCAGTGTTTCTGAGAAATGCTCCTTAATCAGCACTTCCCTTTGATGGCTATTCTTTAATTCAAGGTTCAGGTGTGAGGAGCTGCCAGGTAACCCCTTTGAACTTCTGCTGAGGTCCACATGTGGGTTTCCACCTAAAGCCACAGAGCAACAGACCTGCGGCCAAACGCTGACCTGGCACTGAGCAGTGATGCTGCTCCAAAGGAACTGCTGGGATAACGCCTGCATCCTACCCAGGAAACTGCTGGGATAACGCCTGCATCCAACCCAGGAAACTGCTGGGATAACACCTGCATCCTACCCAGGAAACTGCTGGGATAACGCCTGCACCCAACCTCAGAAACTGCTGGGATAACGCCTGCATCCAACCTCAGAAACTGCTGGGATAACACCTGCATCCTACCCAGGAAACTGCTGGGATAACGCCTGCATCCAACCCAGGAAACTGCTGGGATAACGCCTGCATCCAACCCAGGAAACTGCTGGGATAACGCCTGCATCCAACCTCAGAAACTGCTGGGATAACACCTGCATCCTACCCGAGAAACTGCTGGGATAACACCTGCATCCTACCCGAGAAACTGCTGGGATAACGCCTGCATCCTACCCAGGAAACTGCTGGGATAACGCCTGCATCCAACCTCAGAAACTGCTGGGATAACACCTGCATCCTACCCAGGAAACTGCTGGGATAACGCCTGCACCCAACCTCAGAAACTGCTGGGATAACACCTGCATCCTACCCAGGAAACTGCTGGGATAACGCCTGCATCCTACCTCAGAAACTGCTGGGATAACACCTGCATCCTACCCAGGAAACTGCTGGGATAACGCCTGCATCCTACCCGAGAAACTGCTGGGATAACACCTGCATCCTACCCGAGAAACTGCTGGGATAACACCTGCACCCAACCTCAGAAACTGCTGGGATAACGCCTGCATCCAACCCAGGAAACTGCTGGGATAACGCCTGCACCCAACCTCAGAAACTGCTGGGATAACACCTGCATCCTACTCAGGAAACTGCTGGGATAACGCCTGCACCCAACCTCAGAAACTGCTGGGATAACACCTGCATCCTACCCGAGAAACTGCTGGGATAACGCCTGCATCCAACCCAGGAAACTGCTGGGATAACACCTGCATCCAACCTCAGAAACTGCTGGGATAACGCCTGCATCCAACCTCAGAAACTGCTGGGATAACACCTGCATCCTACCCGAGAAACTGCTGGGATAACGCCTGCATCCAACCCAGGAAACTGCTGGGATAACGCCTGCATCCTACCTCAGAAACTGCTGGGATAACGCCTGCATCCAACCTCAGAAACTGCTGGGATAACGCCTGCATCCAACCTCAGAAACTGCTGGGATAACACCTGCATCCTACCCAGGAAACTGCTGGGATAACACCTGCATCCTACCCGAGAAACTGCTGGGATAACGCCTGCATCCTACCCAGGAAACTGCTGGGATAACGCCTGCACCCAACCTCAGAAACTGCTGGGATAACACCTGCATCCTACCCAGGAAACTGCTGGGATAACACCTGCATCCTACCCGAGAAACTGCTGGGATAACACCTGCATCCTACCCGAGAAACTGCTGGGATAACGCCTGCATCCAACCCAGGAAACTGCTGGGATACGCCTGCATCCTACCCGAGAAACTGCTGGGATAACACCTGCATCCTACCTCAGAAACTGCTGGGATAACACCTGCATCCAACCTCAGAAACTGCTGGGATAACGCCTGCATCCAACCTCAGAAACTGCTGGGATAACGCCTGCATCCTACCCGAGAAACTGCTGGGATAACACCTGCATCCTACCCGAGAAACTGCTGGGATAACACCTGCATCCTACCCAGGAAACTGCTGGGATAACGCCTGCATCCTACCTCAGAAACTGCTGGGATAACACCTGCATCCTACCCAGGAAACTGCTGGGATAACGCCTGAATTCAACTTGAGAAACTCATGAGGTCACTTTCTTTTCCCAAATAAACCTACTCTGAGCAGCTGCACCTATGGCAGACACAGGGCTTCTGGAAGCACCACTCATCAGAGAGGGATGGTTAAGCTGCCAGAGGGCAGGGCTGGATGGGATATTGGGAAGGAATTGTTTCCTGGGAGGGTGGGCAGGCCCTGGCACAGGGTGCCCAGAGCAGCTGTGGCTGCCCCTGGATCCCTGGCAGTGCCCAAGGCCAGGCTGGACATTGGGGCTTGGAGCAGCCTGGGATGGTGGGAGGTGTCCCTGCCATGGCAGGGGTGGGATGGGATGGGCTTTGAGGTCCCTTCCAACCTGAACCATTCCACGATTTCTGGAAGATAATTGCTTGTCATGAGGGCTTCAAGCCTCACAGGAGAGGATGAAGGAGGCTGATGATGGCATTAGAACATCCACATTATTGTAGCTTCCTCCAGCACATCAGAATTCACTGTAAAGGGTCTGCTAGACCCTGCAAAGGCCCTCTGGCCACAGACTGGGGGAAAGGAGAGGAACTGGAACCCAGTGAAGTGGCTCACAAAGGGCTGCCACATCTGTCACTTCTTCCAGACATCAGTGATGGCCCCATCAGGCTTTTCTGGGTCTCCTCCTTTAATGAGCTAATCTAACCCAGCAGCTGAAATCCCATCAACTCAACCAAATCCACCTCTGGAGATTAAAATATCATATTCACCACGTAAAGACAGTTCTCTGAGCTCCCGTGAACCTCATGACTAGAGGAAGAGTCAGCAAAGCCATTCTCCCATGGCAGAAAGTCCTATTACCCCAGAGCTGGAAACAGCCCATAATTAATCTATAATTAATCTCAGCTCTCAGGAAACCTGAACTTGTTTCTCTGGTGACTCCTCAGGAGTTGTCCCAAATGGTCATTCAGGGGTCCCACCAAGAGGTCCCCAGCTGCCCTGTGGGAGGGTGGGCTGCACTCACAATTAGGAATTAAGGGAGAGACTGTGAAACCCTGATGCAGGATCACAGATTTTTATAAAGTCCACACCAGAGCACCACTGGATACACAGAGGTCAGAAGAAATGCTGTGCTGGATCCCTCTGGGCTGAGTGTCATGAACCTGGGATTTCTCACGTTCTGATGGATGTGACCTTGTCTTTTCCCTTCTCTTCAGTGCTTTGAAGTTCAGAGCGCTGTGGAAGGACACCTGACTCACACAGTGCTCATTCCCTTCCCCATGGGCCAAACTTCCCAAACCCCAGCTGATGCACCCCAGTCCCCAGGAGAGCTGCAGGAAGCACCTTCCCTGACCCACTGGGATGGCTTTCCGGGGGAGAAGTCTGCAGAGGGGCAGGGATATGCTGGGGATTCTATTCATTTATTTATTTAACATTTTAGTTGATTTAATTCAGAAACCCTGAAAGGCCCCTCCCCCTCATCCTGCTCAGGGCAGGGGTTGTGGCTCCGGGCTCCTGCACAGCTCCCAGCACTGGCTGCTCACCATTACCATGGAATTAGTTTGGATTTTGACATTCTTTTGATGTCGCAGCTGCAAAAGGTGCAAAGACGCTTGACACAGGCAGGTACAAGACACAAGAACCAGTGAGACACCAGACTTCACAGAGGGAGGCACGTCCTGGCACAGGCTCTGGGACTGAGGGAACTTTTGAGGTGTCCCAGCCCACCCTGCTGTCCCTGGTACTCACCCAGCCCGTTTGCACAGTCGTAGAAGTCAAAGCAGTGCACGGTTCGATCCATCCCGTACGGTCCCATGAGTGTCCTGCGGGAGACAAGAGGAGCAGCTTTCTGTCACCGGCCAAAAAGAACAGAGGCACAAGTGCCCAGCCAGCACACACAGAGGCACAGTGTCCCCTCCACCCCGGACACTGCCCACCAGACCCTGCAGACAGCCAGGCTGAGGCACAGCCCCACTGCTGCACCCACGCGGGCAAAAACCAGCCCCGAGCCAGCCCCCCCGAAGTTCACACAGATAAATGAGAGAATATGTGCAGGGCTCAACATCGTCCTCCCCACCCAGCAAATCTGCTGGACCTGTCTGTGATTCATTACCCCAGATTATCAGGGCTGGACAGCTGTGCAGCTCCCGGGAAATGAGATCAGAGCTTGGACCTATGTTCTGGGAATAAACCAGTTTCACAAACACAGGCAGCCTGTAAGGAAGACAGCCCGGCACAATCCACTCCCAAGGTTTGTAATGCAGGCAGAGGGTCTGGAAAAGGGGATGCAAAAGCTGCTGAGCTGCTCTGAGTCCTGCCTGGTCTGGTGGGAGCTTCTCATCACAAGCCAGAGCAGGTGGAAGAGCATCACACAGCTGAGATTCCCCCGAGCCAAGTAACTCCCCAAAACATCCCACAGCCTCCCCCTAAACACCCTTAGGCAAGGTCCCAAATGAATGACCCCAAAAACACCCTGCCCCAACCACAGATGCCAGACTCCAAACCTGGGACCACCAGCACTTCTCCTTGGGCTCCTCAGGATGGATGAACCCAGATGTGAGAAACCCCAACCCAGATGTGTCAGGTGGGAAACCAGGGGTGAGGAGCTCCCAAAACACTCCCCAGCATTTAAGTTGCAAGAGAAAAGGTGTTTCCCAGTTGATATCAGGTCCCGATCTGAACACAGATGATGAGGAACAACACCGTGGGAAACAAGAGGCTGCTCCAAATCCAGCAGGATGCAGGATAAGAATAACCCACAAGGACTTCCCAGGAATCCAAAATGAAACTCAAAATATCGAGCCATCCTGCAAAGCCAATAACTTCCACCTCTAAGATTCGGACCTGAAGCGTTTTCTCCCTGTTAAAAAATGTCCCTCCTCGCTATCCTTGCACACTACTCAAGACTGAACAAACAACTGGCCACATCTGGCTATTGAAAAATGGAGCTCCAAGCCATCCCAGGAAGGCAGAGCAGCCTTGGGCCCAGGCTGGTTCAATCTCCCGCCAGGATTTTCAGGGTATTTTGAGTAAATCACTGACGAAATTCCCCGGGACGAGCCCCAGGCGCTCAGGGCAGGCTGGAAGGCACCATACGGATGCAGTTCCAGCGGAGCAGATGCCTCCTTGATACGATCAACTCTTATCATCATCCCCCTGCCATCACCTCTTATCATCACCCCCCGCTCCGAGGCACGGCTGCCCAGCAGCCCCGAGCTCTGCTAATGCCACGAACGCAGAAAACCCAACCAGCGACGGCGTCCTGGGCTCTTGCTGCAGCCCCTGCCTCTCAACCCCGCTCCCGGAGAAAACAGTGGAAGGACTCTGGCTGGAAGTGCAAGTCACGGGAGCCCCAGGGCCCCCTCCCCATTCCCACCCCAGCTGGGGGAGGTTACCTGCTGATGATGATGGCTCCCTTGTAAAGGACGGAGACCACGGGCATCCTGCCGCCGCTGGCAGCCCGGCCCTGCCAGGCACCAGCCACTCTGATTTGGCAGGAATCCGTTAAAGTGATGGGGGGGAAAAAAAGGGAAAAAAAAAAAGGGGAGGTCGGAGGGCATCACGTGGTGTCCCCGTATGCATGTTAATTCCACCCAACATTAACACAGATCGGCTCAAAACATCTCCAACTTTAGATTAAAGCTTACGCAAGCCGGAGCCAGCGCGACCCATCCCAGCGCCTTCCCAAAGCGGCGGGGCCGGAGCTCGGCCAGCCCCGAGCAGGGCTGGCCCCTCACCCTCATCCTCAGCACAACGCGGGAATTACTGGGATGCATCGCTGGGAATGGCCCCTCCAGGGATGAAGGGCAGGGCTCGGTGTGGGATGTGTGCTGTCGCCGTCCCTAAAGGATTAAAATCCGTAGCGAAGCTTTGGAAGCAGTAACAGGCTGCAGCACTCAGGGGGCTTAGGGCTGATGTGGATTTTTGTTTTCTTTTAGCATCTTTTCCAGCCCACAGTATTTCCTTCTTCGTGCAGAGCGAGTTTAGTTGTTCCCCTGTCTGCTGGGAGGTCAGAAGCCTGAACTGCCTTTGAACAGCCTCTTCCATCCCTGTCTTGGTGCACATCAGCCAGCTGGAGAAGCAGCAGGACCCGTCTTGTAGGATGGGGGATGGAGGGGTGAAAAAAGATTATCCAAGGTTTTCCAGTGAATGGGAATGAACCTGGAACAACCCACCTCAGGGCTTGGCAGGAGCAGAGCTGCGATCTTGGGGGAAAAGATCTGGTGACCTTTTCTGAGGAGGGAAATATATTCCCCTGCACCTGCAGGAAGACACGGGTCCTGCATCCCAACCAGCTCTGGGGGACATCTAAGGTCACAGGGAAGCTCTTGGCCCTGACTCCATCACCGGTGTCCTCCTCGTGCTGTTCCCACAGCATCTCCGCAGGCTCCTGGCCAGGCCCCATTAGTGGCCCTTGAACTCGTTAGCGGAGCATCGACTGCACCCGCTGTGGACGTGCCTGCCTGGCACTGCAGCTCCTTGCCAAAGCATTCCTTGAGCCCTGTGCTGTTGGATATCGCTGCTCCCATGTGTGAACAACTGATTTTATCAGCAGGAGCTTCCCCCATGGCCTCGTGTGAAGCCTCGCTGGGCAAGTGCAAGGTGCTTCAAAACAGTGGCAGATTGGAGAAGTTCTCCTGCATTTTGTCTTTTTTTTTTTTTTTTAATTGCTTTCATTTGGGGACATTCAGATGACATATAAAATCTGAGTAGATTTCACCTTCAGGTGGCCAAAACTTTCCTAAAAATTAAATTATCTAGCTAAAAAAAATAAAATTTGGATGAGTAATGCCAGCTAGACAAACGTAGATGCATCTGGTGATATGTTGTGCACACCCCAGCACAGCAAGATGTGCCCACACCTGGTTCATGCCCTGGTCAAGGCTTTGGCCAAACCAGTCTAAGTACGAGGGGTGGTACCTGGGGCCATCTCCAAATCTGTTGGATGCTGCAGCCTTCAAGAGCCTCACAAACCTGCCCATCCCCTCAGTGACCCAACAGCAGGGAGATGCTCTTTCTCCTGCCATCTCACAGAAAATGACCAGGGCATGGAGAGCCAAAATTAAGGCAGGAGGTTCCGACACCTGATGACCACCAGCTCTGGCTCTTGGTGACTCGTTCAAGGCCAGCCAGGAGGTTCTGTGGCAGAACACGCACAGAAATTCAACGCTGGGGTGTGGAACCCTCCCTCTGTGCCTGTTCTACAGCAGGAGCTGTTCCACACCAGGGCACAGCTCCCCGTGGGGCAGGAGAGTCCTGGCACCACGCCCAGCTGGGGGTGACCTTTCTGGGCACCCTCACTCAGCAGCCTCCTGCCTCTCACTCTCAGGATCACACTCCACATCCTCTGATGCACCAATAACCATCCCAGTCAGAGGAGGAGACATTTCCATCCCACCACCAAAATACCGTGTGCAACCTTCCAAGATCCTTTGGGACTCTGCTAATCCATTGTCACACAATTACTCCCTTGATTCACAGGCCAGGGCCTTGGCTGGAATAAATCAGGGATGCTGAAGGGAAGGGATTGCACAAGCACCGGAGGCAACAGCAACAGGATAAAGCTGAAGCACTGGCACAGGTTTTCCAGAGAAGCTGTAGCTGCCCCAACCCTGGAAATCTCCAAGGCCAGGTTGGACGGGGTCCATCCCTATGACAGGGAGTGGAATGAGATGATCTTTAAGGTCCCTTCCAACCGAAGCCATTCTGTGACTCTTTAAGGTCACTTCTCTGACCAGTTTCAGAGGGGCTGCAGGAAGACTCACTGGAGTCAGGCCAACCCAAAACTTGCAGGGAAATGGGGAAATTTTCCTGCCTGGCACTTCAGTAATTCACCCACCCTGATGTCTGCCTGTCAGGGAACAATTTCCACACTCAGGGTGATGCCATGATGATTTTTTGCCTTTTCTTTTATACCCCTTTTATATACCTTTTTACAGCTTTTTGTACTCTTAGTGGTTTTTAGCCTACATTCTTAGGCTTATTTTGTCAAGCCTAAGGAGAGTAAACATCTTAGAAGCTTCGTAGTTAGGGATCAGTGTGCCCCAGACCCCAAGGTCCTCTCCAGAACACATTCTGTAAACTAAGATAGATCCATTCAGGAGGAGGTTCCTTGGGGAGGGGGGCTCATTCCTCATTGGGGAATCTTTGATAGATCTGCTAATTAGTAAGACCTATAATAATATACCAGATCTTTTGGGGCTGTGCATGGCAGGGTGCATTTCGGCGCATTCCACCTGGATGTGTGCACCTAAAGATCCTTAAATACCAAGGTAAAATACCTTTTTCCCTTCTAACCGTGTATGACTCTTGATTTTAAGATCAGGAAAAGGCATCAAGGGTTAAACAGATGTGTTTGGGGCTCAACACCTTCAACATGAAGTCCTTCACCTGCCCAGCCCTGGGATTCCTGGTCCTTCCCACAGGGTGGGATGTTGCAATAAACCACACGCTCGTCCACAAGTTGGTAAAAGAAATAAAAACCAAATCCAAGAGGCCCTCAGGGAAGAGGAGCAGCACTCAGCTTCCAACTTTCTCTCCAAACACTCAGATCCTCAATTCCATCCTCTGAAACAGACACCGACCCTGGCAAAAGCATCAGACACTGCTGCTGCTCCTGTTCATTAACTCCTCTCTTCTCAGAGGAAGCTTCAACAGAAACAATTCAGAAGATTTCCAGTGGTTTAAAACTTGGAATCGCATTCAGGAAGGATTTAGAAGCCCCCTAGGACCTGCCCAAGGGTCCCAGGCCTAGTTTGTATAACCAGTGTTGAAGGCAAACATCCCACTGGCAAAGGGCCTGTGCTGTGTGCTCGAGATCCTCACGGAGCTGGGTCCCAGCTGAGCAACTCCGAGTTAATCCCGGATTCTTATCCCAGGGAACTGCTGGTGAGACTTCAGATTTTTAAATAAATGAGAGAATAGAAGGAGTATGAATCAAGAACAAAGTAACCCCATGGGGCTGGACAGCAGATAAACACATGCTTCACTTGTTTGTCCACTTTTTCATCGACTGCTAGAAAAATGAGTTTAAAACTCATTGAAAAATGATTTTTTTTTTCCAATGGAAAAATTATTTTGGCTTGAAAAATATATTTTTAATAGAAGTTGAGTGAAACCGTGTAAGTCAGCTTTACTTAACACTACCATTTATAAGCAGGGATGGGTGAAACTGTAAATGGAATCAAAATAACTCTTGGAGCAGGGGCACAGAGTTCAAAATGCTGACAGCACAAGTCAGGTGCATTTCCAGTACATTTTTCTGAGAGATCATGAAGAGGAAAGTGTGGGAGAGTGAAACTGGGAGCACTGGGGAGAGGCACAGAAACCACTGCCAAGAGGAAGCAGTGGAGAAGGTGGTGGTGATGGATTTGGGGTTCGGAAGGAAAAGAGGGGAAGACAATGGCTGAAACGAGTACAACCAATGGTGAAGCTATGAGAAAAAATAACTCAGGCCTGCCCTTGTCCTTCCTACCTGGACAACAAGCAAACAGAGCTGGGGATAAGAGAGGAGTGATGGCTTTAATGTCACTGGGAGTGTTGACATCACGTGGTTGACATGTCCAGCAGAAAATGCAAAAAATCCCACAGGAAGACCTCAGTCAAGGCTCATCTCTCGTGAAACGCTTCCATTTGAAACTGAGGGCTCAGTGAGTGCTCCCCCAGCCAAACAGCCCTTCCCAGCCTGGCTGCTCAGGTGGGGTGACCTGGGTAGCCCAAAATGTTCCTGTATTCCATAGCTGTGCCCAAAAATTGCTGTCTTGAGCCAAGACATGGGGTCATCTCCAGGTCATGGTGAGGCTGTACAAGAAATGGAGCCCTCGGTCTCCTCAGTCATTCCAGCCCCAACATCGAGGATAAAGCCAGGAACCGGGAGTGGGGAGCAGCTGAGGCCAGGCATGGCACAAGGAAGGGAAGGGAAGGGAAGGGGAAGGGGAAGGGGAAGGGGAAGGGGAAGGGGAAGGGGAAGGGGAAGGGGAAGGGGAAGGGGAAGGAGAAGGGGAAGGGGAAGGGGAAGGGGAAGGGGAAGGGGAAGGGGAAGGGGAAGGGGAAGGGGAAGGGGAAGGCTGTGCTGACAGCAGCATCCCCGAGCCTGCAGGGAGCCTCTGTGCACGGCTGAGTGGAGGAACAGGGTCCAAGTAGGTTTGCGTGGGTGGGAATTAGAGGTGGAAAGATCCTGCCATGGAAGTGAGATCTGTCTGAGGCCTTTCAGCCCCGGAAAGCGGCATTAAGAAGGTTGGAGGTGGCAGGGCTCACCCGAGCAGGGCACTGGGTCACGGTCTCTGCCATCATCCCACCGACTCCGGGAGCGGCAGCGGGAGCCACGGGCTGCCCAGGCAGCAGCAGGAACATTGGATCATCATTGAGTGAGTTCATTTCATGACACAACAAAATTAGCGTAGGCTGCAGAGGCTTTTACATCTGATTAGAAAACGGAAAAATGCAACTGTGCTGCTTGCAGGATCACCTGCAAAGTGTTGGGGATAAATCAAAAAATCAATCAGCTGCTCTGGAGCTGGGAAGGAGCTGCCCACGGTCCCAGTGCTGCCCACAGCGTTCTCATAATAACACCCATGGAGTCACTTCAGATGAGCTCAGGAGATCAGAGATGTTCACAGACAAGTCTGAACAGAAGAGGGAACAAACAATCATGGAATACCAGGTTGGAAGGGACCTCAAGGAGCACTTGGTGCAACCTTCCTTGTCAGAAGCGTGGTCTTAGACGAGACAGCCCAGCACACTGCCCAGCTGGGTATCCAGCATTGGGGGATGCACCACTTCCCTGGGGAGGTGATTCCAAAGGCTGATTGCTCCCATTATGAAAAGTTTTCCTCTTG
The DNA here is from genome assembly GCF_020740725.1 of Corvus hawaiiensis. Lineage (NCBI taxonomy): Eukaryota > Metazoa > Chordata > Aves > Passeriformes > Corvidae > Corvus > Corvus hawaiiensis. The sequence goes on along the minus strand of NC_063228.1, from coordinate 15,160,282 downwards.
TGTCCAGCTGGAACCACCCCAGGAGTAACTTGCACCCAAAGGAAACCACAGTGCCAAAATTCATGGTGAAGGAAGCAGGCAGGGATGCACAGGGAGCACTCAGGGATGGGCAATCCCACTCTGCCATCCCAGCCCTGGGCTCAGCATCTCCCCTGGAACCCACCTGCAGGTGGGCAGAGGGTGGCAGCAGGTGAAGCCAGCCCTGGCTGGGTGACACTGCTCCTCCAAGCCCATGGTCCTCGTCCCCATGAGCAGGGCTGCCAACCATGCCACATCCCTGTGCCCACACCCTACGGGCACTTTCCTCCTCCCCAGGACCATGTGGACCCCAGTACTCCTTCAATCCCTTCCTCTCACCCCCTGCAGCTGCAGAGGTCACAGGGTGGCTCCTGGGCAGTGCTTCCCCCTCCCCACTCCTTCTGCTGATGGGTCACCTCTCACTCCCACCTGAGCCAGGCTGCAGATGGAGAGGTGAGGAGTATTTGGTGCCAGGGCAGTTTTCTGATGCTTGTTCCCTCCTTCTGCTGGAGGAAGGTGTGTGCACCTGAGGCTGATGCATATTCTCACTCCTCAGGGAGGAAGGTCCCTTCTCCCAGGACATCTGCCACCAAGACCTCGGGCAGGTGGAGGTGCCACCCCTCACTGCTGGCCAGGCTTTTCTGTTCTTCAACCCCTTTTATCGCCCTCCTCTGAACTTCATCCCTATTTTCCAACATCTTTCTCAGTCAGTGGATTTCTTCAGCATGAGGGATTCATCCCAATGAACCTTTGCTCTCTGAAAGTCAGATTTCTGCTGCCCATCACCTTCACCCCCAGGCAGAGAGGGGCTGGCAGAAGGAAGCCGATGCCGCCTGACAATTATGCATCAAGTCAACAATGGTGGAGCATTTTCTGGAGGTTCTTCTTGCTCAGGGAGAAGATGGTCAGTCCATGGGCACCTGCCTGGAAGAGCTGCTCCTGGAGACTGCTGGGGCTTGGAGAGGTTAAACCACCACAAGGGGTTACAGGCCTTTTCCCACGGACATCAACACACAGCTCTTCCCATGCTGTTCCAGAAGGTTTTGATTGGGGAAAAGGCAGAAAGAACCTCTTCAATTAGCCTGTCTTGCAGTAATTAGGAGAGACTGTTTAAGGTAGAAGGGAGGTTAGGCTTGGTCTGCCAGAAGTTTTTAGGAAAGGCGTTTATGTGAGAGCCCAGCCAAGCTGAACATCCCTCAACATCTGCTCCAGCCCAACCCTTGGATGTACCCACTGAGATGGGGATTAACACAAACACAGTCACATGGGAAAGCTCAAACAGGCACCTTCATTTTCACCCCAGCAGCTCCAAGGTGTGGTAGCTCGTGTCCCACAGGGAAGCCTTTCTCCTTCCTCCACCTCCTCACCTTCCCATAGGGTGGGTGAGGCCTGCTTGGGGCCTGGTCCTATGGCCCCAGTTTGGGTGTCAACTACTGTGAAGGGTTAACAGGATTATAAATCTTCCTGCCTAAATCCCCTGGGCTGTGGGATTGGGCTGGTTATAAACTTATTAACAAGGGCTGGTGGGGGCTGCAGGACCTGCTCTGCCGGCCTGGCCACCCTCTGTCCACCCCGCACTGACGGGAGAAAACCTGAGAACCACGGCAGGAAATTCGCCCAAGTGAATCCATAAAAACAGAGATGGAAAGAGAGAGGTGAGGGAAATGGCTGGGTAGGGAAAGATGGGAAAACCACATATTTTGGGAAAGATGTCAGAACATGCTGCTGAACCAGGAGCGCAGCTCTTGGGAAGAGCTTTGAGCCATCCTTGAGCTGCGAACATCCCCGTACTCCAACCCAGACCCTGGCACAAGCCATAAACAGGCAGCAATAACAATTCCAAGAGGATTGGTGGAAGTGCCAGGCCAGTCTTGCACCCGGCCACGCCTGGTGAGGCACTGGCAGCGGATCCAAACCCACCCGGAGCACACAGAGCGTGGTCCAGCCACGAGACCTGGCACGAAGGTGCCACTGGTGCCGTTTTATTTCCTGCTGGCTCTGGCAAAGCTCCTGTGCAGAATCCACCGCTGCAGAACTTGCCTGGAGCTTCCAGCAGCCGCTCTCCGGGAGAGCCCCGTGGGGTCACACCGGCATCACCATCGGGAGAAACCGGGAATGAGGGATGAGCCGCTGCTCCAGCCGTGGCAGTCACCACCCCCGCCCTGATGCTGCCGGCTGAGGTTCTGCTGACGGCTCGTGTTTATTTATTAAATTCCTATTTCAAACTCCAAAATTAATCTTTTAATCAGCGGCAGGGCGGGGTCATCCTTATCGGAGTGCCGGGGAGGTGTTATCTCCCCGCCATCTGCTCGCCACCCTCCGCCGCGTCCCGACGGAGCCGGCAGACAGCCGGACACCAGCCAGCACATCTGGCAGCCGTCACACGTGGGGGACAGTCCCCCTGACCACTCCTCTCCTTCCCAACCAAACACAGCCTCGTGGACAAAGCTGAGGGAGGCTTCGACCCAGAATTCCAGCATATGAACACATTTGGGAGGTAGAAAACGGGGTTTGAGCATTTTTGCCTCGCAGGGGCAGGGCAGCAGGGCTTAGCAGCCCCGTGGAGCCAGGGATGCCCAGGGGACCCCAGTGAGGGGACGGCGCTGCTCCCACACACACGCCACGGCCCCACAACAGCAGCGCCCACCCCACGCGGTCACGCCTGTCCTGCACCACCTCCTTCCGACCGGCTACTGATTCTGCCTTTTCTGCACCCAAAAGCAGCAGGGCAGCATCAACACAGCAACTCAAGGCACCCTCTCGGTCGCAGTCACCCCGGGGTGCTGCCCTCGCCACCCTGCCTGCACACCCCCAGCCCTCGCTCCAATGACCTACTTCAGCCGGAGACGGATCATGTCCCAGCAGCGGCAGGATCACGGGCCCTGCTGGCTTCAGGGTGCCCTGGGCTCTTGGTCTCGGCTGCGGAGAAACTCAGGTCTTGCCAGCCCAAGAAAGCCTCCGCCACACCCCGAAGTGGCCCGGAGACCCCCCCGGGGCCCACGCCGGCTCTGGCTCCGGCCCACTGACCCCCAGTTAATCGGCTAAAGCCGCACGCTCTGAACCCTGGCCCCGGGCAGAGCCGCGCTCCCGCCGGCCCTCTCTGCCCTACATAGACATCTGCAGCGCCCGCCGTCACCTCCCGTCCCCTCCGCCGTCACCTCCCGTCCCCTCCGCCGCCACCTCCCGTCCCCTCCGCCGCCACCTCCCGTCCCCTCCGCCGCCACCTCCCGTCCCCTCCGCCGCCACCTCCCGTCCCCTCCGCCGCCACCTCCCGTCCCCTCCGCCGTCACCTCCCGTCCCCTCCGCCGCCACCTCCCGTCCCCTCCGCCGCCCTCCCCGCACCCACCGGGGCCCTGCTCCGCACCCGCCCCGCTCCCCGGGCAGCGGCACGGCGGGACGGGGCCTTCCGGGGAGGTTTTGTCAAAGGGGAGACAAAGCACCAGAACTGCAGCAGGAGCACCCACAACTGCTCGCAGAGGTTGTAGGTGCTTCCCCAGTTGCTGCCTGGAAAATAAATCCCCTTTCCCACCCCTGGCCGATACCGGCCCCACCTATACGCTGCTCCTGGAGGTGCTGTGGGACCCCCACCAGACCCTGCCCCAAAATGAACCGAATCAAACCCCGCCAAAAGCCGCGGGGTCACCGAGCGCATCCTCCCGAACGCCATCCATCCCTGGAGAACGGATCCCAGGCTCCGAGGGATGCCCGTGTCCCTCCCGGTGCGGCGGCATCCCGGCCCGCTTACCAGTAAATGAGGGAAAGCCCATCGAAGCGCTCCAGGGCTCGGCCAGGGGGCTGCAGGTAGGACATCATCTGGGACCGCCGGTCCCTCCTCAGGGCTGCCTGCTGTCCGGGGCCATGGGCTCGGGGTGCCAGCGGCTGGCAGGGCTGCCCGGCACGGCTCCCTGGCACGGCTCCCCGCCGCAGCGGCTGCAGCTAATCCCGGGCGGGCAAGCATGTGATCGCCCCTCTGCCGGCCCCCCAGCTAAACCCTGCCGGGTTTAGGGGCCGCGGACCCTGCGGTGCGCCTGATTCCAACCAGCGGGGCCGAGCCACCCCTGGGCTGGGAGCCACGGCCACCACGGGACCCCCACGGCAGCCAGCAAAGCGTCCCATCGCCGTGTGCCACCGCTCTCCCTATCCACCACGGCCCCATTCAGTAAACTGAGCATTTATTTTGGCATAAGGACCCCTTCGCCCTCCTACCAGAGAGCTCCCCCTTCACCCTGCACTTGCAGTGGCTGCTAATGATGGTTATAATCACTAATGGTGGTTATAATCCATGGTTAACCTGCCACTTTAAAGACAATTGTTGGCGTCTCTGACCTGCACTAAGCCTGGGCTGTGGCAGCACTCAGAGCTCCTCTCTTTCCTGGCCACTGCAGGATCATTTTTTAAAATATTATTTATATATCTATATATATATGTTATTTATATACATATATAATTTATATTATAGATAAATATATTATTTAATATGGGGCACAATTCTTGCATTTGGGTATTTTCCCCCCCTCTTTAAGGTTTTCTGATCCTACCCCAGCAACCAAATTATCCTTTAGTCTGTTAGGAAAGCCCTGGGAGTGAGCGCTGGTGGGCCGACGGAAACTGTTTGGAGTGGGGTATTATCCTGGAATGTGAATTATCCCAGAGCAAGGAGGCCACAGCCGGCCCAGTCATGTTTGCCCACATCCAGCTGTGGGTGGGATGGACGGACAGCAGGATGGACAGACAGGTCCCTGACTTGGGGCAACGGAAAAGTCCCAAATGAGCACCAACCCACCACATTTTGTGTGTTTGATTTCTCCCTCTCCCCATCAGCCATGAACCCAGGGCAGCAGCCGGGGCTGGCCGGGACCTGGGGATTAGGTGATACCTGGGGATTATGAAATGCATCTGTCTGTGTCCGGCGTGGCCTGGGAAAGCCACCAGCCTCACCAGGGCCAGCTCTTGTGCTCATCGCTCCCCCCAGCCCCAGGTAATGCTGGCACATAAAATCATGGAATATCCTGAGTGGGAATGGTCCATTGGGATTATCCAGTCCAACTCCCAGCCCTGCACAGACACCCCAACAACCCCACCCGGGGCATCCCTGGCAGCGCTGTCCAAACGCTCCTGGAGCTCTGGCAGCCTCGGGGCCGTGCCCATTCCCTGGGGAGCCTGGGCAGTGCCCAGCACCCAGCACCCTCTGGGGGAAGGACCTTTCCCTGATATCCAACCTAAACCTTCCCTGGCACAGCTTCATGTCATTCCCTCAGGATGGGACACTTGGGGACCGGCTGAGGAAAACACTGAACAGCAGAGGCGGTGGTGACCTGTCTGTCCAGCCACTGCTCCCCAGCCCTGAGCCGGGGCACCCCACGGGTGTTGGGCCTGGCAGGGTTGGGAACTCAGTGGCGGCTGGTGGCATGTCCAGCCAGAGCACCCATGTGGCACGAATCGGGACACCTCGATCCCTGGGGTGAGCGCAGCCGCCCCAGCCCCTGTCACCCGCGCTGTGACGAAGAGCAGGGAGGGCCCGGGCAGCCGCCCCGGAGGCCGGGCCGTGCCCGGGGTGCTGCCCCAAGGCGCTGCTGCCGGGAGGAGGGGGGGAATTAAGGCTGGTCCCTCTCGGCATCCTTTGCGAGTGACTGTGCAGGATGTGCCGGTGCCAAAACCCTTTTCACCTGTCGCCTCCCAGCCTGGTGACAGGTCCCCTGAGGAGGCACAGCCCTCCGCCCAGGACAGCCGCCAGCACCTTGTCCCGATCCCCCTTTAGGGTGCAGCTCTGCTTTAGGGGCCAGCCCTGCAAAGCACCCCAGCCCAGGACCCCCATCCATCGGGGCACACCATGGTGCTTTTGGGGTGCTTTTGGGGTGCACGCCCTTCCCAGCCCAGCGATCCCGAGGGGTGCTGGTGTGGGGAGAGCCGCCCGCTCCCAGGGCTGTCGCAACGCGGGCCCGGGCGGTGCTGGGTGTGAGCCCCGGGACTGGTTTGTGCCGCCGGGAGAGGACGGGCGCTGGGTTTGCCGAAACCGCGGGGAGCGGGCGGGCGCGGGGTGCCGGGAGCCGCGGCCGGCTCAGGGCTGGGCCGGCCTCTCCCAGTCTCACCAGTCGGGATTGTCTAAGGCAGTGTCACCCCGCTCTGGGGCAGGACAGCACCCAGCAGCCGCGGGGACGGCGGGGCCGCCCGGAGCCAGCTCCGGTGCCCCTGGTCCAGCTCTGCTGAGGCAGCCGGGGCACCGGGGCATCATTTCCACCGCCCTCCCTGCAGCTGCCGGGAGCCTGCCGGCTCACCCCGTGGATGTGTCCCGCTCTTGCCCACAGCCCTGGGGGTCACAGCATCCCCCGAGGCGGGCTCTGCGGTGAATCACAGCGACGTGCTGCGGGGCCAGGCGCTGCCGTGCCCTTTCCCCCCGCGAGTTTCCGCGCTGGCGGAAGCGGGGCATTATCTCCCTCGCCCATCACAGGCAGCTGCCCCTGGGTGCGCTCCAGCTGCATATTTATAGAGATGCAAACATTACACCCCGGAAATTCCCAGTCTTTACATCACAGGCCAAAGCCTGCAGTGAAGCCCTGACCTTTTTCTTCCTCTCGATGTGTTCTGGGGGACTGTGACAGAGAGGTCCCAGCCGTGGGACGTCCCAGTCAGGACCATGGGTGCTCAGGGCTGCAGCATCATGCCGCTGAGGGGCAGAGGGGACACCAGAGGAGCTGGATACCCCTGGAAATGTCCAGGGCCAGGCTGGACGGGGCTTGGGGCAACCTGGTCTAGTGGGAGATGTCCCTGCCCTTGGCAGGGGGGAATTAGATGAACTTTAAGTCCCTTCCAACCCAAACCACCCTGTGATGATTCTATGATGATGATGACACCCGTGTGTCCCCACTGGGGATCTGGGACCCCATCCCTTCATGAGACAGGAGAATAAGGACCAAGAGAAGATGCCGCTGTCTCGGATGCACATCATGATCTCAAAATCCAGCCCAGCTGTACGGTGTTCAGTGCCATTCCAAGAGTCATGGCTGGGGACACAGGACAGGGACCTGCCAGGATGGATGTGTCCCCCCTGGCCATCCCTCAGCTTGGTGCAGATGTCCCCATGCCTCCCCAGTGCCTGCTGTGTGCACCAGCACCCCAAAGCCACCCACAGCTCTTCTGCTCCGCACTGTGCCGGGAGGATGAGGAAGAGCCAAACCCAATTTATTCCATGCTGCATTTTCATGCCAAATGAGTCAGAGCACCGGCCTCTCTCAGCCTTTGTTTTGCTTGGCTGCCTGCACCCGCTTTCGCTTGGTATTTGTTCAATATTAACTCCCTTCATGGCACTTGGGCTCAAAGTAGCAAGTGCAGCAGAAAAAGCCACTTCCCTGCTGGGACAGGAGCTTTCCCATCCTTCAGTATCAGGAGCAATGCACTTGTTTTATTCTATTTACTTCTTACAGTTCGAGGAACCCTGAGCTCGGTCCTTTGAGCCACCACATCCCACCAGACCCATCTAAAGCCATCGGGGCTGGCAGGGGCTGTGGGCTGGCTGCTGATTTCAGAGCAAAACGAGCCCTAAACGGAGCTGGGGGAGGTTTCGCCCGGCACAGGACCAGTTAGGAACGAGCACGGCCGCATTCCTGCGCACGTGGGAGCCGCCGGGAGGAAGCGGCGGCACGGAGGTGTTTCAGTGCCCTGCTTTCCTGCCTTGCGAGCAGGAACTCCCTTCCCACCCCAAACCCCTGCCATGGGGGCGAGCAGCTCAGCTGGGCCCTCCAGGGGCTGTCAGAAAGTCCCACCCAGAAAATAAATGAGGTTTTGGCTCATCTGCTGCTGTTTGTGTTCCATCGAGCTTTTGGAAGAGATTTTCGAGTTGTTTTGCCTCAACCCCCCTCCATCAGAAGTCAAATCCAAGAATTCTTCATTGAGGAACATTGCTGAACAGCTGCCAGGGCTGATCATCTCCATGCCTGGCTCCTCTGTTCTGATGGGTCCCCACAACCCCTCGGCACTGCCACGGTGCCTTTTGGGGCTCGCGGGGAAGGAGATGCCACCACCCCACTGCTGGCTTCACCCGCCCAGCCCTGGTGCCATCCCGAATCAGAATGGGCTGCGTGGGGTGGGATGGTGGGACGCAGGGGGTGGCCAAGCCCACGGCACAGGTGTCAGCAGGGAACGAGACCCCCGTAGCAGCAGGGTCAGCCTCGGCCGGGGTGCTGGGGCTGGCGCAGGGTGGAGCAGGGTGTGGGATGCCACAGAAGGGCTTGCCAGGAAAATGTCATCTCGTTGCATAAAACGTGCTCCTCTCCCGCTCCACTCCCGCAGCAGCAGCAGCTCAAGAGATTCTCACCCAGGTTAAGTCAATATTGCCACATTGCTGCCTCTGTCGAGATGCTCGGCCCCATGGAAGGAGCTCTGTGGGTGTTTTGAGGGCTGGAAAGGAGCCAAGAGAACACATCTGGGTGGGGGTCCTGGTGCAGTGCAGCACCCTGGGGCTCGGCATCCTCCCACGAGCCCCCTGCTGCCCCGCAGTGGGGCCCACACCTGCCTGGCAGCTCCCTGGGCACGGGGGGCTCCTGGCTGGCAGCACAGCTCTACTGCTCCACGCTCAAGAGGCTCCAAGGAGCTGGTGGCACCGGGTCTGGATACCGGCACAGGGTGCGCCAGGCCTGGCAGCAGCAGGAGATGGGAGGGCACGGAGCACAGCAGGAACCAGCTGCATCAGTAAAGCCACCAAAAGGCTCATTTGCAAAATAAATGCCACAAACCCAACCCTGGCAGACCCCAGCCAAGGAGGGAACCTCAGCACGGGTTGTGTGGTGCTTTGGGCAGGCACCAGAGCCTCAACGAGAGCTGCCAGCACCCCCAAACCACAGGCCCCCAGGTCCCCAAAAGCACCCTGTGTACAGAGGCTTTGTGCAGTGCCTCTGATCCTGAGCCAAGGTAAAGGCAGAATACCTGGGCAGTTTACATAAGACAGAGTTTTCCACTATGCCGCAGTTTCTCTCCGCCTGGTGTTTCACCCAGCAGCTGCAATTTTGCTGCTCTCAAGGGCATTTGCACACAAAAATGAGCCACGCCAGAGATGCGGGGAGATAGGAGGATTAAGGCTGCAGAACTGGCGCAGGAGGAGATGGAAAGCAAACCCCTCTGGTAGGCAGAGGCATTTCATCCCTAAACCTCTGCTCACCTCCACACAGGGTTTAAGGAGGGCGGCTCTGGGGTGCTTCTGGAAGCTGGAAGAGGAGCAACCGGTCCTTTGAGCATCCAGAACATGTTGCTGCAAGAGACTAGGGGGGATTCAAAAAACCAGAAAGTGCTTCTAGTGCTGAATAAAGAAATAAAAGCAGTCGGGCTGAGTTTCTCCCTCCTCAACCCCCCCAGGATCAGAGGGAAGATGGGGATGCAGGTGCTGCCTGAGCAGGTTGCATGGGGATGCTCCCAGCCTCTGAAGGAACCACAGCATCTGCAAAATCCTCCTCCCAAAAAAAGTATGGGAGCGTTGGTCTGCTCCTCAGCATGGGCAGGAGCCTGGCACTGATGCGTGGCCACAGCACGGAGCGTGCCAGGCTGCAGGCACTGCCAGCCCACAGGGATCCACGGCTCTTGGGGATCAGGAGAACGGTTCCTACCTGGGGATTCTCACAATCGATTTGGAAGTAAGAATGGAAGCTGGGCACCATGAAGACAAAGCCACACCCTGAGTTATAGCTAAAATGGAGCTGGTACCACAGCTGGTAACAGGGAGAGCCCAGGAACGGCCCCAGCCAGAGCGGGGTCGGGCCCCAGCCCTGGTTCTGGCTGTTTGGGGCTGCTGTGGGAGCTCTGCCACTGATGGGCTGCTCCAGCCTCACACCAGCAGCCCCAGCCGCCAACAGGGTCCGAGTTACACCCCATGGGACTCAATCCCAGCAGGACCCTGCCCAGATCCACCTTCAGCACAACCTTGCCCTCCTGGGAGTGTTTTAAATCCATCCCCGCTCGCCAAAGGCTCCAAGGTGCTTGGCTGGATGAGGCCACGGGCACACAAAGTGCTGCTGTTTTGGGGGGGTGACAGCCTGGCCCTGAGTGGGTTCAAGGCTCTGTGGGGCACTGCCTGTGGGTTCCAGCCTCACGGCTCAGCTGGCTCCTGATCACCCAGAAGGGAATGGCAAAGCCAGGCAGCGTGGCCAGTGCCACAGAGCCTTCAGCAGGCTCAGCTCCTGCAGGGAAACTGCCTCTCACCCCCTGGAGGTAGCCAGGAGGACAAACCACGGCAACCGGGATGGAGGAGGAGGCCCCACAAACACACACAGAGAAAGACACACAGGAACACGCAGACAGACACATGCACGCACACAGACAGACACACACACACACACACACACACACACACACACACTTGCCTTGCGCTGTCGCTGCCGGGACCCGCAGCCTCCCCGTGCCCCAGGCAGGCGCAGCCGGACCCAGGCAGGAGTGTCCGGCCGGCCGGAGGGCTCTGCGCTCTTTAAGGGCGCCCCAGCGCACAGGAGATCCGGCACACGCACGGGATCGGGATCAATAGGTCACAGCCTACACTGACTTGCCCACGGAACGAAAATCAGCAGAGGATTTGGGGCTGGTGGGGAAGCTACAATCAGGGCTTTAATCCTGCATGGGCACAAAATCCCAGGATAAAAAGGCCAGAGCTGGTCCTAATTGCTGACTGCTGTGTGCATGTGTGAGCAAAACCTCTTAGGCTGCGGGGGGCCTGGGGGAGGCGTCTCAGTGCCTTATGGGGTCCTTTAGGTCAGGTTTAGTTCTGTAAGATCTAAACTTAGGTTTAGATCTGCAACCTAAATTTATGTTTAGGTCTGTAAGATCAAGTCCAGCCACTCCCTCAGCACCATCATATTTGCCACTGACCCCTGTCCCCAAGTGCCACATCCACACGGCTTTTGAATCCCCCCAGGGATGGTGACCCCAGCACTGCCCTGGGCAGCTGTGCCAGTGCCTGACCACCCTTCCCATGAAGGAATTTTCCTCAATATCCAACCTAAACCTCCCCTGGCCCAGCCTGAGGCCGTTCCCTCTCCTCCTGTCCCTGTTCCCTGGCAGCAGAGCCCGACCCCCCCCGGCTGCCCCCTCCTGTCAGGGACTTGTGCAGAGCCACAAGGTCCCCCCTGAGCCTCCTTTGCTCCAGGCTGAGCCCCTTTCCCAGCTCCCTCAGCCACTCCTGGGGCTCCAGCCCCTTCCCCAGCTCTGTTCCCTTCCCTGGACTCGCTCCAGCCCCTCAGGGTCTGTCTTGTGAGGGGCCCAGAACTGTCCCAAGGACTGGAGGTGTCCCAGCAGTGCCGATGCACCTGGAAGGAGCAGCGATGCGCCGAGCACCGCTCACCCGAGACCACCCGGGAGGAGCCGCAGCCACCCCCGTGATTGCCCCTCTGTGCCCAGCGCAGCCCCGCTGAGCCCAGGGACCCCTCGAGCCGCTCCCCACCCGTGCCCTGACTCCTGGGGGGTGTCAGGTTGACCCTGCACATCTGGGGGGGGGGGGTCCAACCCTGCCGGGGGCCCCTTTCAGGCAGGGCTGGAGCCGGGAGCGCGGGGCTGCACCAAGGCCAGGGGAGGATGCTGCGGAGTGGGGAGGGGCAGGCGGGGCAGCAGCGGGCAGGAGGCAGGAGGAGGAGGCAGGAGGAGGCAGAGGCGGTGCAGCCCCGTCCCGCCTCCCGGCGGGGCCCGGCCCGGTGGCGGCGCAGAGGCTGCGGGCGGCGGCGGGGACGGGGACGGGCAGGAGGAGCGCGGCGGGCGCCGTGCGGGGACGCGATGCACTCGCTCTTCAGGAAACGCAACAAAGGGAAATACAGCCCCTCCGTGCAGAAGAAGAGGTGAGTGACCCGGCCCCGGGCAGTCCCGCTCCTCCCGGGACGAGCGGAGCCGCCATCCCAGGGATCCCGTCCCGCAGCATCCCCCTCACTCCTCGCCGGGCTTGGCGGAGCTGATCCCGCCCGAGGAGTGGGAATCTCCCGAGGTGTGGGAATCCTCGAAGTGTGAGAACCCCCCGAGGTGTGGAACCCCGAATTGTCGGCGCCTCCCAAGGAGTGGGTACCCCTGGAGGTGTGGGCATCAGCCGAGGCGTGGGCACCCCCCGAGGAGCGGGCATTCCCGAGATGAGGAGCCCTGAAGTGTGACATCCTCGAGGTGTGGGCACCCTCTGAGTGGTGGTAAAGCCCCTGACAAGTGGGAACTCGGATATTTGCCCGCCCGAAGTGTCAGCTCCTCCACGAGCTGGGTCCGCATCTCCTGCGCTGGGTGTGGGCACAGAGGTTGTTTCTCCCCGTTCCCCTCCCATCGCAGTAGCAGCAGCTCCAGCGAGCAGGTTCCTTCGCTTCCCAGGTGTGTGCTGGGTTAGATCTTAGGGAAAAATAGTCTGGTTGTTCTCCACCTTCGCCCCTGTTCCCTCAAGACCAAGGATTTGGTCCATCGTCGTTTCCTCGGCTCTCTCTGATGGGGTGGGGACGCGTTTCAGTTGTACTGGTTGTTGGGGAAAAAAAAAAAAAAGAAGCAGCGCGTTGAATGTGCCCCGTGAAAGGTCACTGATAAAAGGGAAACGAAGTAAAAATCCCTCCCCAGGAAGGCTCAGCCTCTCGGGGCTGGATGGTGGACAGTCCCCAGCCCCTGCCTGCACCGGGATGTTTTTCCAAAGAGGTGGTTGTTGGGATTCAGAAGCGTGTGCTGTGTTTCCCAGAGGAGCTGCAGGGGCTCTGGAGCATGTGGAGTGCTCCAGGATTCTGAGTAATTCAAGGATTCAAGATCCAAGCCCGTGGCTTGTTCATCCCCTTCCATTCCTCCCCATCGCACCACTCCTGGCTGGTGCACTCTGAGCAGCCGCCCTACTCCCAAAAATGATCCTTTGGGGAGGAAACTGGGGAGCTGGTGCGGGGCTGAGGCGCCTCCGAGGACCCAGAAAGGGACCGGTCAGCCCAGAAGGCGCCGACATTTTCCAAGCAGGGAGCCCCGGGCTGCTCCCTGCCCACGGGAGCGGGGCTGTGGCGGTGGGAGGGTGCTCCCCGCCAGGGGAGGCTCTGCCCGCTGCTGCCCTGGCACAGGGGATTTGCTGAGCTCCCTCTGTTGGGGCTGAGGCTCCAGCTCCAGCCCTGGGCAAGGTTCCCCCGGCAGCCCGGCTGGCTCGGCAGGGCCGCCCAGGCTCCGGCTCCCAAAGCCCGGGGCACGCTCTGCTGCCAGATCCTGCCCCGGGCAGGGCAGGCAGGAGGAGACGGGGGTGGCACGGAGCCCTCTGAGGCTCCGCACCTCCCTGATGGCCCCGGCGTTCCCTTGGGTGAAGGATGGTGCCAATACCCAGGCGCATTTCTGAGCTTCGGGGGTGTTGGTGGGCGGCTCGAAGTGACAAACCCCCGCACCTGGGCTGGCAGCGCAGGACTCCGAGAGCATCAGGATGCTGTGAAGCAGGAGGAGACAGACCTGCTGTGTGCGGGGTGCCCACCCTGGGGCTGTGGCCGGGGTCCCCACGCTGCGCTCCGAGCGCTGCCAGCCCTGCGTGCCCCGTGCTCTCGCCACCCGCCGGCGGACGGGCTCAGGAAGGAAGAAGCTTCCATCCGCCGCCCTGCCTGGAGCCCAGCGGCCCTGGGCAGGTGCCAAAGCACCTCCGGAGGCTGCGGGCCAGGCTGAAACGTCTGTTTTTCTGGCTGGTGATGGCTGAGGAAGCCGCGCAGGGCTGTGCCCGGGGCCTCCCTCCCTCCCTCCCCGCGCCCCGGCTGTCCGTGCACACCTCGGGGAGAGCTGTGCTTATTAGCCCCAATTTGTTAATTCCTGCCTTGGAGTTTACAAACATCTGTGAATCCAGGGAACACTCCCCCACCGTGTGGAAACAGCCCCACCATCAAGATGGGGAAGCCGGTGCCCGACCGGTTGAGCAACTTGCCGGAGGAGGATTGCGAAGAAGCGAGGAGCTCCTGCCCCGTCCCCTGCTCCAGGCACTGCCAGGCTCCCAGGCGGCTCCCGCCCAGCTCTGCTACCAGGAAAACAGAGCAACACTCCTAAAATCAACCGCCCGCCCCCGCCGTCAGCAGGGACCGAGATTTCGACACCGCGTGAGCCCGGCCTCATCCTGCGCCCCGCGGGGCTGCAGGGGCTGCACCTTGGGCAGGGCTCGGTGCCAGGGCGCTGCCCGTGACGGAGCTTCCAGAGCACCGAGGGACAGGGCAAGAACCCAGCACCGGTTTGGCAAGAGCGAGGGGCACTGGAGCGTGTCCTGCCAGCCCCGGGAGCCAGGGCCACGAGCTCAGCTGAGTGAGGCAGGGGCTACCCGGGGAACATCAGCCGGCAGCAGGACAGTGCCTGGAAAGGAGCCATGGGAGCCTTGGTGGCTTCCTCAGCCTCGGACAAAGCCTGCCCAGGATGGGAACATCTCGATGAGCAGCACTGGCACCCAAGCCAGGTGCTGCAATCTCCCCATGGAGATGTGACAGCCACTCTGTCCCAACCCAAAGGGACCCTCAACCTCCCATCCAGCAGCACCAGGCTCCAAGTCTCTCCTTAGGAGTATCTGCTGCAGCTCTGTGGTCTGCCTGGGCTCGTGGGCTCCAGGCTCAGTAGCCAACCCCATCCAGCCCTGGGCACTCCCTGCCTTGGCTGGGGATCCTGGAGGATGATGGTGACATTTCTTCTGTCTCATGCACTTGGTTGCTTTATTCTGCTCTCACCCCAGTGCCATAAGGCCCTGGGAGTTCAGCTCTGCCCACGGAGCTGTTACATGGATGTGTGTCCCTGCAAGGGAAGGCACGAGCCTTGAACAGAGCCACGTGTGGGGGAAAATCATCAGCCTCCTTCCACATCATCTTCCTCAAACACTTGCCATGCTTAGAAAACAGGAGGTGGGCTTCTTCTTTGGATAGTCCAGGTTTGGCAGGTAGAAAACAGTGAGGGTGGTGAGGCTCTGGCACAGGGTGCCCAGAGCAGCTGTGGCTGCCCCTGGATCCCTGGCAGTGTCCAAGGCCAGGCTGGATGGGGCTTGGAGCAGCCTGGGCTAGTGGAAGGTGTCCCTGCCTATCTAATTCAAACCATTTGATAATTTTATTATAAAAACCAGTCCAGCCTTCACAGCTGCTGCTGAAACTCTCCCTCCTGCCAGCAGGAAAGTTGTTCATCCTCGGGGTCCTTGGGGTGAGAGCACCCATCCAGGAGTGCTCCCAGCCCCAGAGACCCTTACCGGTGTCACTGCCCATGTAAGAGGGGTGCAGGCAGCTGGGCCAGCTCTGCCTGCAGGGCTGGCACCCATTTCCAGAGGCTGTTTGGGAGGGCTGGAGTCAGCAGGAGGCCCAGACAGCAGGTGAGTCAGGAGCTGCTCTGTGCTGAGGGCGGAGCAAGCCTCCCATCACTCGCCCGACTTCTGCTCTCATTTCCATGCACATTACAATAAAATATCACCATTCCTCTGAGGGAAGATAAATGCAGCTGGAACAGGCTGGGCTCAGCACAGCAAGCCTGCTGTCCAGCTACACCCTGACGTGGGCAGCCTGACAGAACTCTGCCCTGAGTTTTCAGCCAGATCCTAATCTCTCCCACACCTGAATTACTGTAGCCAGAGCCCAGCCCTTGTGCCCTCTATCCTGCCACAGTTCCACTCCAGTGTCATGAAAAGCAGCATGAGAGAATTTCATGCAGGGGGAGCTGTGGCTTGGGGAGCTTTAAGGATGTTTATAGCTCACTTCTGGGGCCTTCTGGAGGATTAATCCCTCCTAAAGTCTGGCCTCCAGCAGCAGGGTTGACATGGGAGAGTTTTTTAATGCAATCTGTATAAATGGACATTGAATGGGGATGGAATTGAGAGCAGCAGTGGGTGGCCACTGCCTGGTGTGCTGATTGTCCATCCCAGTGGTGGCATGCAGTGAGCAGGACCAGGATCCGTGCTCAGACCCCATCCTCAACCAACTCCCCTGTCCCTGGCCAAGCCATCCCACCAGGAGAAGCCTCTGGGATGGGAAGGCTTCCTGACAGGAGAGCAGCATCCCTGAGCAGGACAGAGCCCTTGCCATTATCCTCCCAGCAAGGATTGGGTTCATGGCACAAGCTCCCAGCAGGAGCCTTCCCAGGGACCTCGGTCAGCTGGAGCAGTCAAAACTTCAGGAGTGTCTGAACATCCTCCCTTGGAGGGATTAAGGAAACAGCCTCCTGGTCTGGAAAAAGGAAACTTGAGAAATCAAAGGCATTTTCTACCACTTGCCAGCAAGCACAAGACCTTTGGACATCCTGGAGATACTGATCTTGGGGAGGTTTGCTCCAAAAACTGCTCTTATCAGTGAGGGTGCAGCCTAATGGGAAAAGAGAAAGGAATAGAGGAAAAAAAATCTGGTTTTCAGCAGCAAAGTTTTCATGTCACAATAATTATCATCATATTTGCCTGTTGAGAACCTCTCTTAATAAAAAAACCCCAACAAATCACAACTAAAGTACTAAGAAAAATCACCAAAACCCTAAGAAAACAAAACCCTAAGAAAGAAAAACCTGAACCCTAAAAAACCCCCCTAAGCCTTAAGAAATACCCAAACCCCTCTGAAACAAAGGTCCTGAGGTCAGAATTGAGGTACATGGATGAAGTGCTGTCTGCCACGGAGCAGCTGCTTCCTCCTGGCTCCCCAGCTGGGAGAAACCCCAAAAACCCCTCCCATTCCCCATGGGAATGACCTGGGGTCCTTCACCCCAGCCAGGCAATGGCATTGACAAAAAACAACTCATCTGCCGAGCACGGCTTTCCATGAGAGAGATCATTTTTTCCTTCCTGACCAGAGAATGTTAAACTTCTCCAGAAATGGCAAAGCCAGTTTTTCCAGGCTTTTATTAATTTTTTTTTTTTTTTTTCATCTCTCAAACAAAGCCTTATCTATTCCAGCAGAGCAGCTCTGCATTTCCCCCCTCTGCTGCAGCCTCGCAGGGGCCGTGCCCTGGGCACCTTCGCTCCTGGCTCTGCTCAGCCTCGTGTGTGCTGCCCATCCCAGCTGGGCTCTGGCCAAATCCTGCCCTTCTCCCTCCCCGGCTCTGCTCCATGCTCCAGCCATCCCCCCCAGCCTGTTTTTTGGCCCTGGTTTCCCTTTGTCTTACCCTGCCAGCAGCTCTGCTCCAAAGCCTGGATGCATCCATGGCTCTTCCCAGCAGCTTCCCAAAAGAGCCACGTCCCATCAATCCCATCCACACGCCTTTCCTGGGACAGCCAAGGCTTCCTGACTGCTCTGCCCATCCATTTGTGCTTCTCCTGCACAGAGTCATGGAATGGGTTGGGTTGGAAGGGAGCTTCAAGCTCATCTCATCCCACCCCCTGCCATGGCAGGGACACCTTCCACCGTCCCAGGCTGCTCCAAGCCCCAATGTCCAGCCTGGCCTTGGACACTGCCAGGGATCCAGGGGCAGCCACAGCTGCTCTGGGCACCCTGTGGCAGGGCCTGCCCACCCTCCCAGGGAACAATTCCTTCCCAATATCCCATCTAACCCTGCCTCTGGCAGTAGGAAGCCATTCCCCCTTGGCCTGGCACTCCAGCATCTTCCCCCTCACAGCAGATGAAGGGCACAGGGAAGCCAAACTCCTCCATCCCCTGGCATGGAGATTTCAGCCAGGTTTCAGCGTTCCCTGTGTGACATCCAGCTGGATGCAGGGACTGTGCTCCTCCTCCGGTTTATCCACACAGACCCAGCTGTGGAGGGGACAGGTGGGTGATTAACAGGGCTGACGTTCTCACGTCAGGGATGTCCAAGCTGGTTGATGAAGTGGCACCAAAGTGACGAGTGTGGAGAAATAGATACACAAATGAGAGAGAGCTTACACGAGAGGTTCCCATTCTCTCTGCTTTGTCTCTTTATTCCTGCACACCTGTTATCCCTGCATTCCCAGCAGCAGTGGGATGAGCAGAGCACACACCACGCTCCCTGCTCAGGGCAGGATGGGGTGCACGGGAGCAGCTCCCTGACACTGCAGGTTTGAGATGCAGCTCCCATGGGGAGTTTTTATGAGAGTTCCCTGTCCCAAAGCCTCGGCTGGTGACTCTCACATAAACCACAGAGGTGGAGAGAGCAAACAGCTTCTCTGGTGTGCGTCAGGAGGGCCGAGCCATGCCCAGATCACACCCCAGCATGTCCTTGCTTGCTCTGAGCGAGGCTGCGTTTCTTCTCCCTGGTCACCCAGGTACCGCACACGGGAGCAGCAGTTTCTGGCTTACCGGGCAAACCAACACAGGGAACTGCCATTCTCTGCCCTCCCATCCCCCTCACCTGCTCCCAGCCCCTGCAGTGATGGAGAAGGGATGTCACTGTCTCTGGGTGCCACGGGGCTGGGGGGTGGCTCTGCCCTGGCCCTGGGTTCCCGGAGTCATTGAGGGCGGGAGGTGGGGAGGGGCGTCCAGGGGCAGCACCCCCGCCTTGGGAAGGGCACAGGTGATGACAGGGCTGAGGAGAGCTTGTGGCTCCAGCCTCAGAGAAGAGCAGGGAGAAGGGCATGAGGGGCTCCTCCTTGCCTGGACACAACATCCCCATCCCACAGCGGCCCGGCACAGCCGGTACCTGAGGGAGGGGTCAGGGCTGGGCTGTTGCACTCGCTGCTCCCAGCACCTGAGATCAGTGCTGCTGATGCAAAGTGAGCACAAAGGCTCGGCCGAGGCTCCAGGCTCAGCTCTGCCAGACCAGGTCACCAGTAACAGCTCAAGAAGCCATGGCTGAACCACAGCCACAGATTTAAAAAATTCCTGGCTTAGCTTCATTTCCTCCCTACAATTTAGAGGTTTCAGTCAAATCTAGAACTAGAAACACCCCAGACTTCTTCTGAGTTTTGGGATGGGTTTTCCATCCATGCTGTAGATCCACTGAAACCCTGAAGATCCATTCTTGGACTTGCTGGCGTCACTGAGACCAAGGTAGGGCACAAGGAGAGAAGCCAGCTAGAGCTTCCAGCTCTTGCCCAGTTCGGTGCCAGTCCAGCTCCCACCTCTCACAGCGAAGCATCCCAAGCTCCCACCTGGATAATGAGCCTCTCCCACCCTCCTCCTGGAGCTCAGGTGGCCTCCAGTTCCCAGGTGGGAGGCGAGGAAGGCTCCTTGGTGGCCGCAAGCTCTGCCAGGATGCAGGAGATGCCAGCTCTGAGCAACCATCACCCGAAGCCACCCAAACATGCGCAGCACGTTTCAGTCACCCGCTCCAAACCACTGATTCCATCTGACATTTGCCCTGGTTTCTGTGGGATGATGAAGGTTGGAAGAAACCCCAAAGTGGATTTTGAGGAGCTGCTTCTACTGTTGGAGCAGGACCCAGCCACCCACATCCCATCTCCCGGTGCACCCTGCACCCTCCAGCCATGATTACTGAACACAGAATGAGAATCATCCTTGGAATTCTTGCAACCACGACTCCCAACGACCCCTTCCTTGGCTCCTCTGCCCAGGAATGCCCACCGGGTTCATTGCTGCTGATGCAGGAGGTGCCAGGCAAGCAGCAGGCACAGTGACGGGCACAAACCTCCGAGTACCATCCTGATGATGCAGCTTCTATAAAAAGAAAAAAAATCAGTGTAAACCATGCTCATACCAGAACTTCCCAGGGAAGTGTGAACTTTCCTGGAGCTGTTGGATGCCACAAGGCTCCTGTAGCCTGGGGCAGGTTTGAGGTAGAGAGGAACAAGCCCAGAGCTGGGGTTTGGTTTGTTCTGCTGCACTGAAGCGGCAGCACATGGGGCAGGCAGGAACAGCTCCTGAAACTCAGCACCAGAGTCCTGGGGGAGCTGCGGCTCCAATCCTGGGGTCAGTTCTGGGCCCTCACAACACTGAGGGGCTGGAGCATGTCCAGAGAAGGGAAGGAACTGGGGAAGGGGCTGAGGGAGCTGGGAAAGGGGCTCAGCCTGGAGCAAAGGAGGCTCAGGGGGGACCTTGTGGCTCTGCACAAGTCCCTGACAGGAGGGGGCAGCCGGGGGGGTCGGGCTCTGCTGCCAGGGAACAGGGACAGGAGGAGAGGGAACGGCCTCAGGCTGGGCCAGGGGAGGTTTAGGTTGGATATTGGGAAAATTCCTTCATGGGAAGGGTGGTCAGGCACTGGCACAGCTGCCCAGGGCAGTGCTGGGGTCACCATCCCTGGGGGGATTTAAAAGCCGTGTGGATGTGGCACTTGGGGACAGTGGTGGCCTTGGCAGTGCTGGGGAATGGTTGGATTCGATAATCTCAGCGGGCTTTTCCAACCTTTCCAACCTTTACCTTTTCCACCTGTGGGTGCAGGAACTCTCTGTGCCACGAGCCAGCACTGCTGGGATGCTGGTGCTCCCCCAGGCAGCCCTGCTGTCCCCAGCCAGCCCCGCTCCTCCTCTCCAGCTGCTCCAGCAGCAGGTGACACTTCCAAGTGCTATATAAAGATTCATTCTGCCACCACATAACGAGGTCATTAAGGCTCATATTGAGGTGGTTGGGACTGGACTGAGCCAGCCCTTGGTTTAAGCCCAGATGGCAAAGCAGCACAGCTGGGACACCCCAGCCTCGCCAGCAGCCTCAGCTCCCTCCGGCTGCAGGGATTTGGGGAGCACACCCTGCTCCTGCCTCTGGTCAGAGGTGGGAGAGCTGTGGGCACTGCCTGGCACACGGCCCCTGGAGCTGGCCCTGACACGCTGCAGCCTCTCCTTGCAGCCAAAGGAACAGCAAGGAGATGAAATGTTTAAAATAAGCCCAGCAATGCAGAAGCCGCGTCACGGGTTGTTCTGCCTCTGCTCCAGCTCCGCCGTCCCTGCACTTGGATGGGAATATTTGGGTTGGCCCTGCACCCTGCCAGCCTGGCCAGTGTCAGCCTGGGAGCAAAACCAGTGCCCAGCATGGGAGAAAGCACTGAAAGAGATGCAACGTGTGTGATCCCAGCCCTGTCCTGGGTTTAAAGCGTGAATAACTCCTTGCAGAGGAGGAAGCCCCGAGCACGGCACGGAGGGGCACAGCAGGGCTGCAGGCAGGGGCTGCCCGCGGGCAACAGCCTCAAAGGGGCCACCTGCCCTGTGGGCATGGGGGGCCAGGGCCTCTCTGCTGCCCCAGCTCCTCTCTTTCCACACTGGACCCCCCTTCTCAGGCCCAGGGTGGGGTTGTTGGGGTGTCTGTGCAGGGCCAGGAGTTGCTGATTCTTGTGAGTCCCTTCCAGCTGAGCACATTCTGCGATTCTCTCCCTGTCCCTGCAAACAGCTCTTCTCTTCCTTGCTCCGAAGCCGAGGGAGGCTCGGGCATCACTCCCATTTCCACCCGTGGGAGATACCACGTCCCTCACCCCCCCACCCCGTCCTGGGCCAGCGGCCGAGTATTTTGGAAAGTGTTGGGAAGGCAGCAGTGAGTCACCCGCAGCTGCAGTGCCTGGCAGACTCGGCTGGCCCCCGGCCACCCCCGGGGTCACGGCACCCCGCGGGCACCCCGGGAGCTGTGGCCGGCTTTGGGGAGTGACGAGCCCCCCTTTCTCTCCCCAGCATCTCCAGCAAAGAGCTGACCGAGCTCATCGAGCGCCTGCAGAAAAATGCTGACCAGGTGGAGAAAAACATCGTGGAGACCGACTCCCGAATGCAAAATGTAAGCGAGGCACGGTCCTGCATTCCCAGGCTCCTCCCAGCAGCCCTGTCTCCCCTCTGCCTCCTGCCGCAGCCCTTGGCACTTCTGGGGCCTCCCCTCCTCTCCTATGCCCGTGTGGGTGGCTGCCCAGCCCTGTGATGGGTGCAAGGTGGGATGGTGGGGTCCCCCCGCTCGTGGGAAGAGGGTGGGAGGGTGTAACAGGGCCCCAAAACTCGCTCCTACGCAGGGGGTAGTACTGTGCAGAGTGGGGATGTGCATCCCAGCAGGGAGCTGGGATGGAGGAGGAGAGGCCTGAACCGTCTCCCCTTCCCAAAGGATGCGTGCCAGGGTGATGCAGTTCCCCAGCCCTTCCTCAGCAGGCCAGCTCGGATGGGACTGGGAGCAACCTCATCGAGTGGAAGGTGTCCCTGCCTGTGGCGAGGGAGTTGGAGCTGGATGGTCTTTAAGGTCCCTTCCAACCCAAGCCATTCCAGGATCCTGAGATAGGAGAGGGGAAAGTCAAATACATCCCAGGGGGATGGGAGACAGCAGAGCTCCTGCCCATCTGCAGTGCCAAGGGAGAGCGGGGTGGGATGACCTCTTGGACACCACTTGTGTGACCCTTCCTCGTGTCCCCGTGGCGCAGGACCTGCACAAGATCAAGGCGTGCCAGCTGGCGCAGTACAAGGAGCTGACGGCACAGAAACTCTCCGAGTCCGACAAGCTGCTCTACGTGCTGGATGGGGACGCGGCCGTGGCCCGGCACATGAAGCACCCCCAGGGGGGACATGATCACAGAAGAGTGAGTGCCACCCACCTGTCCCCAGAGCCCTTGGACGAGGGGGAGGCCTCTCCAGGGGCCTTGCTCAGCTGCTGCCTGCAGTGGGGGGGTCACCACGGGCTCCTCTGCGTCCCAACTCCCATTAGGGTGTGTGACCCCCACCGTCCTGGGCACACAGAGTGCGAGATGATGGCAGCGTGGCAGGGTGGCACCTGCCCGCTGAGCCCCACGCTCTGCCCCAGGTCCTGCCCTGGGCTCACAGCCATGGAACAGCCCCTGGCAGAGGACAGAGCACAGGATCCTCTGCCCTCTCCCTGCCCAGCCACTGCACAGCCCAGCTGCTGCCAGCCTAAGGACAGCCCATCATCCATGGGGGCCTGGCAGAGGATCACCTACACCCACCAACGCTAATGCCAGCCCATGCCCACATCCTGCATCCCACCCTCACCTTTCCCTTCCTGCAGCATCCGGCAGCTGAAGGAGCGAGTGGCAAACCTGCGTGTGAAACACGACCAGATCTACAACTTCCCCCTGCAGCACATCGAGCCCCAGGTCAACTGGTCAACAGTGATCGAGGAGAAACAGGTACCAAGGGGGCCACCAGTGTCACTGCCTGGCCAGTAGCACCAGCTGGGTGGGAACTCCTGCAGCTCCTGTGGAGAAACTGGCTCTTGGGAAACTTCTGGGCAGCTCCGTACTGGGTGGGAGCAGCAAACAGCGGCGTGGCAGGGGAGGGGCAGAGGTGATGGGACAAGGCCAGGGGCTGTGGCACCAGGAGTCAGTGCTCAAGGTGGCACCGGTCCTGGCCTCAGCATCCCCAGTCACCACCTGCTTTAGGCTCTACTCCACAGCCCTTATTTTTTATTTTATCCCACTCCCACTTCCAGCCAGAGAAGGGTTAAACCCCCCAAACTGCTTTTCCCATGGCTGCCCTCCAGCACAGCCGATTTCACCTACGTGCTCCTGGGGCATCCGTACACCGCAGACCCCAGAGCCCATCCCAGCCCAGCTCCACAGCCGCCTCCAGGAGGAGTTTCCTAGGGGTCAGCAGCCTCCCCCCCATTCCCCCAGTGCTAACCCCAACTCCTGTGTGCCCCAGGATGCGTTGAGCAGCAAAGGCTTTGGGACTGACCTGCCGCTGGTCAACAGCCAAGTAGAAGAGCACAACATCTTCCACAACGAGGTCATGGCCATCGGGCCACACATCGTCAAGGAAGGCAGCAAGGTCAGCTCTCCTGCCCCACTCCTGCTGCCCTGCAGGGTCAGCCCTGCCCCGAGCTGTGGATGAAGGGGAGGGTGTCACACCATCCAGGCTGCTGCAGCCCGGAGCAGGTTTGGGTGGGTGCCCAGATCCAGCCTCAGAGCTCACCATCGCACACCGGCTCTGGCTTTACAATGAGGCAAATCCCATAAACCCACATCCCCTTCCAGCCTAAACCCACATCCCTCTGCACCCTCGAGCCCCTGTCAGACCACTGCTCTCCAGACACCGCTCCTAACCCTTGCCTTGCTTCTCCTCCAGGAAACCATGAGCGACTTCCAAGCCAGATACCAGAAGCTGCTGGTAAGAGCCTCTGGGGTCCTGGGGGAAGAACCCCCCTGGAGGGGTCCTGGGTGGCTGGGCACCCCTGGGGGACCCACAGAGAGGAGCTTTGGGCTGAGCTCTCCCTGTGCCCCTGTGCAGGCCGGCTCCCAGCAGCGGCAGCAGGACCTGAACTCGCTGCAGGACTACATGCAGCGCTGCACCAACAAGCTCTACTGGCTGGATCAGCAGGCCAAGGACAGGACCCATTATGACTGGAGCGACCACAACCTGGACTACCCCAGCCGGCGCCGCCAGTACGAGGTCCGTGCGCTCCCGGCAGCCTGGCCCCGCTCCGGCTGGTGCCGGGCAAAAGGGAGCTGGGCACGGGGCCAGGGGAGCTGGATGAGGGCAGGAAATGTTCCTTCCCCCATGCCTCAGTCTCTCCCAGCCCATCATGAAGGGCTTTGAGATGTCCAGCTGATAGCACAGGGATAGTGAGGTTAATTCTTACTTCTGCCAAAGATAACGAGGCGTGACGGCGCCCTCAGCCTCCTGTCCCTTATCTCAGCGCTGGCTCGGCAGGAGTCACATCTTTAGCAACATCTGCAAGGGAAGGAAAAGTGAAAGCTGCAGTGGGGGAGCACCACACTTTGTCTTGTGGAGCTGCTCAGCCTCAGACTGCAGCCAGGGTCTCCTCCCTTTGCGTGGGGATCAATATCTCACCTCTCCCCATCCAGAACTTCATCCACCGGAAGCTGGAGGAGAAGGAGGAGGCAATCAACAAGCTGCACGCCGATGGGGATCAGCTGCTGGCCCAGAACCACCCCGGGAAGAACGCCATCGAGGTGAGCACCAGGGATGGGTCCCAGCTCCCCACCCACCCTGGAGCCTGGGGGACTCACCCAGCCATTCTCCAGAGTGGGACCCGCTGCCAACACCACTCGTGACTTTAGTTCCTGAGATGCCAAGGGGGAAAAAGCCTCCTTCACCTGCAGATGTGTAAACACCACTGGAGGAGCGAAGATAAACCTAAGGAGCTCTTCCCATCTTCCTCATTCCTGTGGCAATTACCCTGTGCCCACCTAGAGAGGATGAATTATGGTGGAACCCTTCCCTGTTTGGTTGGGAGGATGGCCACAAGGATTTGCCACCTCCACACAGCCTATGTTCCCATGGGATCATCCCAGCCTTGGGTATTCCCATCCTAGATTCCCCTTGAGAGCATCTGGGTGGCTCCAGAGGCAGCCAAAGAGCTGCTCACTCAGGATGGCAACTGGGACTTCCTGGTGACCAGTTCAGGACTGCCCCTGCCACGGGGGTCCTACTGATGTCCCCCTCCCACCCCTGCGTTGCAGGCTCACATCGAGGCCGTGCACGCCGACTGGAAGGAGTACCTGAACCTGCTGATCTGCGAGGAGAGCCACCTGAAGTTCATGGAGGACTTCCACAAGGTACCACATCCCCGGGGGTAGCGAGTTGTTGGAGCCTAGAGAGCAGGTGCTGGGTTGCAGGAGATCCTAGAATACAAAAATTCCTGCTGTTCTGGAAATTGGGTAGAAGAGGTCCTAAAACCAGGACTGGAGTGCTCTAAACCCAGGATTTTTATGGCTAGGAGAACACCTTGAGCTGATAGAACACGAGTCACAATTGCTCAGGCACCAAAGGTCAGTGAGTGCTTGGCCAAAGCATGACTTGCAGAAAGCTTCTGCTCCCACACTGACTTTCATGAGCCACAGTTGGTGTCAGCATCCTTGCCCCCAAGACGGCAGAGATCCCTCAGCTCCAAACATGGCATGGGGAGACCTTGAGTGCTCCACTGGGAAGCAGAACAGGACCACGTAGGAAATCCCAGCTGCCACCAGCAGAGCTGCCCCCCGGGGAGCCCGGCACAAGGGCTGAGTGTCCCAGCGGAGCGGAGCGGGGCAGACAGATGTCTGCTGGATAAATGGCATCCGACAGCCAGAGAGGCTCTGCAGGGGAGCAGGTCGGGCTGGATTCCTCTCCCACAGCCTGGGCGTGTTCGCCACCCGATGAGTCTCTTGCCAAAGCTGAGCCGTGGTGCCCAGCCCAGGCGGTGCCTGTCGTGGGGATCTGCCAGAACAGCTGCCCCA
Organism: Corvus hawaiiensis; assembly: GCF_020740725.1. NCBI lineage: Eukaryota > Metazoa > Chordata > Aves > Passeriformes > Corvidae > Corvus > Corvus hawaiiensis. Next base: position 15,134,374 of record NC_063228.1, on the reverse strand, counting down.
GGGGATGGTTTGTGCGTGGAAGGGCTTGGCTCTGCCTTCTCCTGGCGCTGGCAGTGGAGGCACCACACACCGTGGTGATGCTGTCCCAGTGAAACAGAACTGAGGGCAGGGAAAGGTGGGACTTAACAGCTCTGCACGGAATAAGCGGCTCCTGGTTGTTGTTTCCTTCGATCTGATGTCCTGAGCAAGGGAAATAGTGATCCCTTGCCTTTCTCCACATATTCTGCATGTCCAGAGCAGGTCCTGGTGGCTGTGTGAAGACCATGGAGGGTCTGCTCCATGTTTCAGCAGGACCCTCTCTCACAAGAGACTTTCCCTTTCTGCAGTTTCAGAAGGACACTAAGGATGCTCAGGAGCTTTTGAAGAAGGTGGATACAGACCTGGACCAAAAATTCAGCCCGGAGTTCAAGGACAGATACCAGCTGGAGTCTCTCCTCCGGGAGCTGGATGTGAGTGTCTGCAGGCAGGACTGCAGGGGAGGCAGCAGCAGGAACCACTGTCCCCATGGCACTGGCAGAGGGACGTCCCCACCCATGTGGGCACCTGGCCCAGCTTTCTCCTGCTGCTGCCTCCCTGTGCCCGGCCTTCTCCCCGCTCTTCCTTCCCCCCTGGCTAGAGATTGCCTCTCCCCTAGCAACGTAATTGCTCACTGGGCTGGTTTTTATTTGTTCTCTCATTGAGTTAGCACTCGTTAAGGGTGGGAGCATAATTAGACCTGCTGCCAGAGGAGGTTGTGGAACTCGCTGAGCTGCAGTGAGCTGGGCTGGAGATCGCCCACTTGGAATGGGCCGTGCTGAGCCGGAGCTCGAGCCTAAGCCTAAACCTAAATCCAAGCTCAAGCCCAAGCATGCTGCAGCAGGCCCAGCTGATGCAGGTGGCCCGGGACAGCTGATAGCTCTTCCCAGGAGCTGTCCCCTCTCCTCCTGCATGCTCCATCCCACTCAACATCTCGGGATCTCCACCTTCAGGGCTAGAAATAGAGCAGCTGCTGGAGAGCCTTGTGGCAGGGCTGGACTCAGGGCTGGACTGAGAGCTGGGAGTGGGGCTGTGCAGTGACACACAGCCACGCAGGTATGGGCCATGCACCAGGGAACCCTGGCACTGCCCGCTGGCACGGCAACCCCTGGGCACAGTCCCGGTCCTCAGCCTGGCTGCAGAAAGAGGCAGGAGAATGCAGAAGCACCAGGAGCAGGGACACGGGGCTGCAGGAGGTGCCTTCAGTAGCACAAACACAGGAGAAGCCGCAGTCTCTGTCCCGGCTGTGTGTCCCAGCTCCTCCCTGGCTGCGAGATCCCAGGAGTTCGTTCTTCCCCTGTTTCTTGTTGTTGCCCCGTGCCAGGACCAGGACAAGGCCTTGGACAAGTACGAGGCCGTGGTGAAGTCGCTGCAGGAGCGCAGCCAGCAGGTCCTGCCCCTGCGCTACCGCCGGGAGCCGCCGCCGCAGCCCATCCCCGTGGAGGCTCTCTGCGAGTACGAGGGCGAGCAGGTACCGCCATCCCTGGCCCAGGGGCGAGCAGCGCTGCTGCCGGCACCGCCTCCTCAGGGGGTGGAAGTGGCTCTGGGGGAAGGAGCAGGTTTTTTCCAAGCCGTGGTGGTTCCTGCAGTGGGAGCGAGGCAAAGGTCGCCCTCGCCCCAGTGGGAGGAGCAGGTTTTGCAGCGGAGGAGCAGGAGGGGTCTGGGGGAAACGCGGCCTCCCTGCCTCGGACACACCCTCGGGACGTTGCGACAGCACAGCTCTGTCACATTCCCACGCTCCCTGTGCTGATGTCCCGGCGTGTTCCTGACCAAAGGAACACCGCCCCACCACCGGCCATTCCCAGGCCACATCCCCTCATCCCCGCCAGCACCGTGCCAGTCTTTGCAGGGCTGAGTAGCTGGCCAAAGGGATGGGACAGCCAGCCACCAGTGGCAGGGGTGGGACAGGAGTCAGCAGCTCCAGCTGACTCAGCTGCCGGCTTCTCCGAAAAGGAAAGCCGGAGCACAGCCCTGGAAACGCCTCCTCCTCTCTGCCCGAGTGGGAATGCGCTCGCCGCGGCTGTCGCAAGAGGCAGGGCTCGGTGCCTGGAGGCTGCGGGCAGGGAGGAGCGGGCACATGAGTTTCTGGCAAGGGGCAGACTCTCGGAGAAGCCGGCAGAAGGGATCGGGGTGTGCCGGTGCTGCCTCCCCGCCGTTCCTGCCGTGCTGCTGTGACCGGTTCGTGTCCCCAGGGCCAGATCAGCCGCGGAGCCCACTACACCCTGCAGAGGAGCAGCGGAGACGTTTGGGAAGTGGCCGACAGCGCAGGAGACACGATCAGCGCCCCCGGGGTCTGCTTCATGATCCCCCCGCCCGACCCCGAAGCAATAGCCCTGGCAGAGCAGTACGTGCCCCCAGCCTCGGGCAGGACCATCCCACTGCCCCTCCGGCCTTTGCCTTCCCCAGCCCCAGGCCCTGCCTCCAGTGCTGCAGCCCCGCCTGGCACCCCAGGGCTCCTGCCCCGCTTCCCACAGCGAAGCTCTGCCTTCTGGAAGCCTCAGGCTTCCTCCAGAAGGAATTCCTGCCCCTTCCTGCTTGCCCACAAGCAAAGGGGGGCCAGCTCAGAGCCATCCAGGTCCCTTCTGCTCTGGAGGGCCATTATGGCAGGGGAGCTGCCCACCCCTCCCTCAGCAGGCAGGTCCCTGCCTGGCTGCGTCTCCCCTGTTCTAATGAGGACACTGCTCTACCCCAGCGTGGGGTGAAGGTGCTTTTTCCCCCACCTGCTTCATGGCTGCCTCGAGGGAGCAGCCCCCACAACCCCTCCCGAGCTGGAGCTGCTTCCTGGAGCAGTACTGGGATGGTGACGGGGTGATGGAGAGGCTGAGGGTCTGACTGACCTCCTGCTGTCCCGTTTTGCAGAATTGCCAAGCACTACGTGACCGTGAAGGAGAAGACCAACAACTGCAAGAACGTCCTCCAGCAGCGCTATGAGGGGCTGAAGGCAGACAGCATCGGAGGTGTGGGACAGCGGGAGGGCAGCCTGGGGCACAGAAAGGCTTGAACTTAGGTGGTGGAGCATCTTATGGAGATGTTCCCATCTCCTGAGGGTCCTGGGGACAACACTGCTGGACGGGTGCAGGGGCAGAGCAGCCAGGCTGTGGTCACAGCAGGCTGGTCTCGGGATGAGGGTTTGGCATTCACCGGTGGGACTGAGCCCACACCCAGTTCCATCCAGCTTTAATCTGGTCTCCTCTTGTTTTCCAGATGCTGCATCAGTTCGGGGACGCCAGCTCCTGGCAGGGCTGGAGAAAGTCAACAGTGACCTGGACAAGCAGGAGAAAGCCATCACAGCAAACCTCCGGCCGCCGCTGGAGCAGAGCCGGGCAGTGCAGGACAGCACCGAGCGCTCCAAGGACCTCAAGGCAGGGGCTGTGGAGCTGGGGGATGGTGCCTTACAGGGACTGTGCTCCCAAAGGGTCTCCAGTGTGGTTCTCAATAACCAGGGGTGCTTAAAGTGCTCCCTGAGCCCGGGAGATGGGGGATGGAGTGATGCTCACAGCTTCCTCCAGTAGAGATGGGGAGCAGCCCTATGAGCAGCCTCAGAAGCCCAAAACCTTTGCCCTGCTTCTGGCCCCGCTCAGTTGAATGGGAAAAAGGTGCTGGCTGCAGGAGGTGGCTGTGAGGATGAGAGGGGAGCCCTCAGCTTTTGATCCTGCCTGTAATCTGAGCACAGCAGGGACGTTAACTTTGCCACCACTCTCACCAGCTCAGAGAGGAACAGGAAAACCTTTGTGGTCCGAGGCAGTTTCTCCTTGTGGACCTGCTCCTCCAGGCTCCAGTGCCAGTAGCATCCAGCTCCTTTCCTCTCCTTCAGACCCCTAATTAAGCCAGGCTCCGTGCCACAAACCTCCCTTGGTTTAGGAGGAAGTTGAGGTCCTGGTTACAGCACTTGCCCAGGGCTGTGTCAAAATCCAGGTGCCACCACAAGTGAAAGCAAATTGCCCCAACTGCCTGCAGCGCTTTGATGTCCAGGCAAGGACTCATCCGTCAGAGCCCAACGGCCCAGATGAATCCAGCATGTCCCTGACAGAGCTAGAGCTGCTGGGAACCACTCCCCAGCTGGAGTTTCCTTGCTAAGGAGGGCCAGGTCAAAAGAAAATCAGCCAAAAATATCCTTCTGTGCCCTGCAGGGCTGAAAGGCACCTTCCACCCAACACAAATCCTCAGACCTGACCCCCTTCCTCATCCTGGATAGCCAAGGGTGCCTCCTTTGTAGCCACCAGGTCGTGGCTCAGCTGCTCTAAAGGCTTTGTTCCTCCTGCAGAACATCACCAATGAGGTCCGTCGGATTGAGCCTGAGAAAATGAGGAAGATCCAGGAGTGCGAGGCCTTCATCGAATCCGTGCCCAACACGGGCAGCGCGACCCTGGTGAGGAACAAGGTGGAGAACACCAACAAGAAGTACGAGCGCGTGGTGCAGCTGCTCAGCGCTGCCCAGGAGAAGTAAGTCATGGCTTAAATCCCGGCTTGAGCCCGGCCTAACGCAGGATCCTGCAGGAGGAGGGTGCAGGTGTGCTTAAACACCTTCCTCTCGTGTCCCTCCAGGGTTGAGGTGGCCACAAACTTGGAGAGGAGCCTCCAGCAAGGCCGAGACCTGCTGTCAGCCTATGAGAACAAGCTGGTCATAGATGACACGGTACCGGAGGACTTGAAGGTGGTGGACAGGAAGAAGGAAGAGCTGCTGGTGAGTTTCCTGCCCTGTTCGCATGCTGCACGTGCAAAACCACTTCCCAAAAGCTGTGGTGACTCCTGCTCAACTCACAAGCTTGGGTCTGTTGGTGACAGGGTGGCCTCCCCCAGCTGGGGGTGAGAGCTCACCTTGACCTCAGTGATCCCCACCTGCTTCAAACACAAACACCTCCCATCCCCAAATCAAATCAAAGCAAATCAAATCCCACTTGAAGTCCTGTGATTTGACAAAAGGACTAATGCAGATTGATTCCCTCTCTACTCTGCCCTTGTGAGACCCTCCCACAGCAGTGCTGTGTCCAGGTCTGGAGTCCTCAGCACAAGGAACACATGGACCTGTTGGAGCAGGTCCAGAGAAGATGGTCCAAGGGCTGGAGCCGCCCTCTGCTCTGGAGCCAGGCTGGGAGAGCTGGGGGTGCTCACCTGGACAAGTGAAGGCTCCAGGGACACCTCAGAGCCCCTTCCAGGGCCTAAAGGAATATTATAAAAAAGAGGGAGAGAGACTTTTTACACAGGCAGATACTGACAGGACAAGAGGAATGGTTTTAAACTAAAAGAGAAAAGATTTAAATGAGATATGAGGAAGAAATTCTGCTCTGTGAGGGTGGGGAGGCCCTGGCACAGGGTGCCCAGAGAAGCTGTGGCTGCTCCTGGATCCCTGGAAGTGTCCAAGGCCAGGTTGGACGGGGCTTGGAGCAAGCTGGGCTAGTGGAAGGTGTCCCTGCCCATGGCAGGGGGTGGGATGAGATGAGCTTTAAGCTTTTTCCAAATGAAAACCTTCTGTGATTCTTAGAGAAGTGAAGGGTAAAATGGTCTGGGAAATGCAACACAGTGGCCTGATATTGGAAAGATGGACCTGGCAGGGCTTTGAGAACAGTTCTTGCTAGGAAAACTACCCGAACTGGCAATTCTTGTGCTGTAGAAAGACCAAGAACTGGCTAGGCCAGAATTTTCTGTGCTCTTTTCCATGAAATCCCAGGTTCAGACTAACATGGAAGAGCTTTCACTGCTCCTTCCAGAGTTGCTGCACTGGCAAGAACAGGATCCAAGCCTTGCATGAGGAGCAGCAGCTATTTTGCACATCGTACGGTTACTTTTAAAGGTCAGCAGGTTGAGGAGGGAGCAAGAGGTGGCTTTTGTCCCTGTCAGGTTTACCAGGTGGTTCTGCTTAGCATGCAAGCCTTGAACTTGGTTTTTTCCACAGCTGCTGGCACTGCTGCCGCTCAGCCCTCCAGCTCCAGTGCAGTTGCTGGAGTTGATGCAGGTGACAACAGTGACAAGAGCCTGGCTTGTGTGAACCCCCGGAGAATCCCCATTTCCTGCTTTTTTTCCACAGGCCATGGGCACTGAGCTCCAGTCCAAGAAGTTCCTGCTGAGAGAAGCCGAGCAGAACCTGCAGAGGACCAAGACGTGCTCCAACACCCTGGCCAGCAAGTTCCAGGAGCACTGCCCCGACATCGAGCGCCAGGAGGCAGAGCTCTACAAGCTCAACCAGCGCTTCAACAACCTCAGCAAGCAGATCGACCACAGGTGAGACTGCAGGGCAGGATCAGCCTGGAGAGCCAGGATATTGGCTGTGGAGTTGGAAGCAAGCTGGAATTGCAGGAGGCACAACAGCATCCTGGGGAGGAGGAGTTGCAGAAGGGCTTCCAGGGAGGTCTGAGGAGGAAGAGGGAGAGGTTGCTGGCATGTGCTGGCTAGGTAGAGCTGGGAAAACTTTCAGATGAAGTTCTCTTGCAACAGCAGTACCAAGAGAACAACTCTGGCTCAAGTCCATGTCTTTAGGGAGCAGGGGAAGTGGGATGGGTTAAGAGGTGTCTGCAGCAGGCACAGGAGATGTGACGGGACTGAAGCTGAGCTGATTTCCTGTAGAGAAATGGCTGAGTGAATAGGGACATGTACACGTGCACAATCCAAGCTATATTAGTGAGCTGTCCTTGACTAGGGAAAAAAGAGAGGAGCAATGCTGATGTGGCAAGCCAACAGGATGTTGGGGAGGGGGACGCTGACCATAGAAAGACTTATGTTAGTTAGTTGTGTGCATATTAATCTGTAACCAATCGCTTGCTATTAAAGGCCGTGTGAACAGTAGCTGTAACCCAATAGTATGGAGCTTGCTTATGGTGTGCTTGGGGAATTAGGGCATAACTATGGGTCTGACAACAGAATAAACAGAGTTCCATCATATCTCTGTGAGAAGCGTGGTTCATCCCGGCAGATCTCTGGCAATTATTTCCCCCACAGAACGCAGACGCTGCAGAAAGCAAAAAGTGCCTACTCCAACTACCGCACCAACTACGACAAGGTGAACCAGTTCCTGTGCAGCATCCCCAGCTACGAGCCCCAGGAGACTGACAACATCCAGCAAGTGGAGATGAAGCTGAAGAGCCAAGCGGTAATTCCCAGAGCAGCCTGGGCTCCCCAGGGAGAGGAGAGGGAACAATGCTAAAAGAAACAGAACTTCAAGAGCTCCTGAACATCAAATAACAAAATTTAAATACTTATTAGATTTATTCTTGTGCTCTAAGGTCCCGCTGTCCCCCTGTGCCTTGGTTACACATAGCAGGGCTGCTCGAGGAGGTTGGAATTCTCAGGGTTGTGATTTTAATGGTAACCCCCAGAAAGGCTGAAGGATGCATTTGGGTGTTGTGTTCCCTCTGACCTGTATCTATCTCTGTGCACCCAGGCCCTGCTCAGTGACATTGCAAGCAAGGAACAGGAGGTGCAGAAGGTCTCTGCCACAGCTCAGCAGTACCAGCAGGCAGTGAAGGTAAGGACTGAAATTCTGCCTGTGAGAGAACAGAGAAACGGAGTATTTGGATTAGAAGGGACCCTCATTCCACCCCCTGCCATGGCAGGGACACCTTCCACTGTCCCAGGCTGCTCCAAGCCCTGTCCAACCTGGCCCTGGCCACTTCCAGGGATCCAGGGGCAGCCCCAGCTGCTCTGGGCACCCTGTGCCAGGGCCTGCCCACCCTCCCAGGGAACAATTCCTTCCCAATATCCCATCCAGCCCTGCCCTCTGGCACTGGGAAGCCATTCCCTGTGTCCTGTCCCTCCATGCCTTGTCCCCAGTCCCTCTGCAGCTCTCCTGGAGCCCCTTTAGGCCCTGCAAGGGGCTCTGAGGTGTCCCTGGAGCCTTCACTTGTCCAGGTGAGCACCCCCAGCTCTCCCAGCCTGGCTCCAGAGCAGAGGGGGGCGTTCTGTGGCCTTCCCAAAAAACAGGTGAAGCTGTTAAAGCCAGGGCAGCTTAGGAGGACCCTGTGCACGAAGGGGACCCAGTAATTCCCTGTTTCTCCTGGGAATGTCCTCCCACAGGACTACGAGTTGGAAGCTGAGAAGCTGCGGTCCATCCTGGACCTGGAGAATGGCCGGAATGGCTACACGAGCAAGAAACCCAGGCTGCAGTCCCCAGCTGCCAAAGTGAAAGAGGAGGTAAGCAAGGGGCAGCCAGAGCAGAGCTAAAGCAGAGGGCAGCTCACGGGAGCACTGGGGGTTTGCAAACACCTCCATTTGCTGTGGGGGACCTTGGCAGGGAAGGGCAGAGAATCAGGAGGAAGGGATTTTTTATCATTTTTTGGACTGGCCAGAATGAGGGAGGGGGAAAATACTGGATTTAACACTTGTGGAAGGGAAAAAGGAGGAGAAAAGCCAAAAACCTGGAAGTTTTTCCCTTCTCTAGACTTTCAGAGAGATTTCACCACCAAAGATAGAAATACTTACAGCGAGATGAGGTCACAAGCTATTTATTGATGCAGGATCTGTTTGCTACCTGCCTCAAACTCCTCCTGCCTATGGGGGCAGGCAGAAGTGTCCACCTCATTCTTCCTCAGCTTCCTCACCTGGTTCTTCCTGCACCTCTTTTTGCTTCTCCTGAGTAGGAAAACCACAGTATGACCATGAGTGTGTCTGTGCATGAGAATCCCTCTCCCTCCCCCAAAACTCAGCAGTTCATCGCTGTAGGTTTTTAGAGGGGCACCCAGAGCTACCTCTTTAGGGCCTGTTGTTTCTGGCCTTCTGGAGCTCTTCCCAACACGTTTTTGTTCGGCAGGAAGCTGTTCTGGCAGCCAAATACACAGAAGTGAACGCTGTGAACAAGCAGAGGCTGCAGAACCTGGAGTTTGCCCAGAGCCTCCTGCGGCAGGTGAGTGACCACAGGAGCGAGGTGGTGATGGAGGGACACACGTGTTGGACCTGTGAATGACACACACGTGGGGCTCTGCCAATACAAGCTGAACTCTGGGGACAAGTCTAGCTGGTGTTTTGTCCCCCTAAATCATTAATCAGCAGACACTTAAATGGGACAGACCACCCCCCAGTCTCATTTCCCACTCATCCTAGGAAGCTCCATGTAATTTTTAACACTGTTCTTGCCATTGTGTCCCTTGTGGCTTAAAGCTTTGTTCTGACAGCAGCAGGCATTGCAGAAAGGATTTCTTAGGCTGGGAACCCACAGAGAAGTCTATTTGCAGGTACTGCCCGCTCAGAGCTTGCCATAGCTCAGCTCCCTCCTGTTGTTTTCTTGGAGGCACCGATATCCTGGCCTGGGTCAGGAACAGCGTGGCAGGACCAGGGCAGTGATTGTCCCTCTGTGCTGGCACTGCTGAGGCACCCTGAGGGCTGTGTCCAGTTCTGGGTCCCTCAAGATGAGACATTGAAGGGCTGGAGCGTGTCCAGGGAAGGGAAGGGAGCTGGGGAAGGGGCTGGAGCCCCAGGAGCGGCTGAGGGAGCTGGGAAAGGGGCTCAGCCTGGAGCAAAGGAGGCTCAGGGGGGACCTTGTGGCTCTGCACAACTCCCTGACAGGAGGGGGCAGCCGGGGGGGTCGGGCTCTGCTGCCAGGGAACAGGGACAGGAGGAGAGGGAACGGCCTCAGGCTGGGCCAGGGGAGGTTTAGGTTGGACATCAGCAGGAATTTCCCAATGGAAAGGGTGGTCAGGCCCTGGAAGGGGCTGCCCAGGGAGGTGGTGGATGTGTTCCACCATTCCTGGATGTGGCACTCAGTGCTCTGGGCTGGGTGCCAAGGTGGGGATCAGTCACAGGTTGGACTCAATGATCTTGGAGGGCTTTTCCAACCTAAATGATTCTGTGATTCTATGATGGTAAGCACCAAAAGTGTGATTAACTGGATTTTTTTGACTAATCTTTTTTGATCCTTTTTCCAACAACAGCAGCCAGAGATTCAGGTGACACAAGACTTGGCCCAGACCAAAAAGTCTGTAAGGCCTGTGGAAGAAGTTTGGAAGTTGAAGAAAGAGCTCGAGGATGAGACTCAGCGTCGGCAACAGCTTGAAGCGGAGATCAAAGCCATTCAGAACAACATTGTCCACCTGCAAAACCAGAAGCCCCAAGAAACTGTGGTGAAGAAAGAACTGGTGAAGAAGGTGCCTGACCCCCAGCTGGAGGAGAGCTTCCAAAGACTGCAGCAAAACCTGGCAGAGGAGCAGCGCAAGAACCAGGTGCTCCAGGATGAGCTGGAGGCTCTTAAAATCCGGCTGCGTGTCCTGGAGCACGAGAAGAGGGAAGGAGGGCAGGAGTACATAGTGAAAGAGGTGCTGAGGATTGAACAAGATAAGGCTCAAGCTGATGAAATCCTGAAGCTCAAAGAGGAACTGGAAGAGCTCAGGAGGCAGGAAGGGACCAGGGAGAGTGAAGTCATCCTCTTACGCCAACAAATTGCTGTGCTGTCCAGCGAGAAGAACAAAGAGCAGGAGAAGGTAACGGAGAAGGAGGTGCTGAAGCTGCAGAACGATCCCCAGCTGGAGATGGAATTCCGGATGTTGCAGGAGACCAAGGAGAGGGAGAGCGCCCTTCGGCAGAAGCACGAGGAAGAGCTCAACTTCCTCCAGGACAAACTCAAGCGTCTGGAGAAGGAACGGGCCATGGCTGAGGGCAAAATCACCGTCAAGGAGGTGCTGAAGGTGGAGAAGGACTTGGTCATTGAGAGGGAGGTGAACGAGCTCCGGCGCCAGTACGAAGATGAGAAGTCCAAGGGCCGCTCCAACGAGCGGGAAAAGGCTGAGCTGCTCAGGAAAATCCAGCTGCTGGAGGAGGAGAACTCCAAGGTGGTTGTTCAGGAGAAAGTGCGTGAGATTGTGCGCCCAGACCCCAAGGCTGAGAATGAAGTTGCCAACCTTCGCTTGGAGCTGGTAGAGCAGGAGAGGAGGTACCGTGGTGGGGATGAACAGCTGAAGAGCTGCCAGAACGAGCTGGCTGCTCTGAAGAACAGAGGGCCCCTCGTAGAAGTCAAAGAAGTCATTAAGGAGGTCATTAAGTACAAGAATGATCCAGAAACCGAAAAGGAGCTACAGCGACTCCGGGAGGAAATCATAGAGAGAACCGGAGCCATCGAAAGAGCTGACCTGGAGATCTACCAGCTGAAACAAGAGATACAAGCTTTGAAAGACACCAAACCTCAAGTGCAAATGAAGGAAGTTGTTCAAGAAATCCTCCAGTTTCGGGAAGACCCCAAGACTAGAGAGGAGGTAGAGTCGCTGCGAGTGCAGCTGGCAGACGAACAGATGAAGCACATTGACCTGGAGAGGGAGCGGCTTCTCCAAGAAGAAAAAGTAAGACAGAAGGAGGAAGAACTTTCTCAGGTGAAGGAGAAAGTGGTCCAGCAGGAAGTAGTGAAGTATGAGCAGGATCCTGCCTTGAAAGCTGAGGTGAACTCCTTCTCCCAGAGCATCGAGAGCGAGCTGAAGCAGATCGACGGCCTCCGTGAGGAGCTGCGCAAGCTGCAGAGGAGACGCTCCGAGCTGGAGCGGCAGCTCGAGGAGCTGGAGAAGGAGAGACAGGCCCGCAGGGAGGCTGAGCTGGAGGTGCAGAGGCTCAGGATCCGGCTGAACGAGCTGGAAGAACAGGAAAGAGAAACGACAGAACGAGTGACTGTGAAACAGAAAGTGATCCTTCAGCAAGATCCCCAGCAGGAGAAGGAGCACTCCCTCCTCAAGCTGGAGTTAGAAGAAGAGAAGCACCGCAGACAAGTCCTGCAAACCGAGCTGGAAGCCCTGAGAAAGAAGCTCCTTTCTTTGGAGAAGATGGAAGTCAAGGAGAAAGTGGTCTTTTCAGAGAGTGTCCAAGTGGACAAAGGAGACACGGAGTACGAGATTCAAAAGCTGAAGAGCAACCTGGAGGAAGAAAGTAGGCGCAAGAGGGAGCTGGATGCAGATATCAACCGCCTGGAAACCAGGCTGTCTGAGGTGGAATTCAACAACTCCAAGTCATCAAAGGAGCTAGACTTGTTAAGAGAGGAAAACCACAAGCTACACCTCGAGAAACAGAATTTGCTGATGGAAACAAGGAGACTGCAGTCAGAGATTGAACTCACCGCAACAGAAGCTCAGGATTTGAGAAACATGACCCACGTGGACAGTGGAATAAACCTGGACTCCAGGTTCCAAGCTTTGGAAAGAGAGTTAGAGGACCTGAAGCAGTTGTCCAGAGAAAAAGATGCAGAGATTGAGCAACTCCAGAATCGCCTGAAGACGGTGGCTATCAAGAGGGAGCAAAGAGAAAACCACCTGAGGCGCTCCATCGTGGTCATTGACCCCGACACAGGAAAAGAGATGTCTCCAGAGGAAGCTCACGTGTTCGGCCTCATTGAATGGAGCCTGTTTGTCAAACTGAAGAGCCAGGAATGTGACTGGGAGGAGATCTCAATAAAGGGTCCCAATGGGGAATCGTCCGTGATCCTCGACAGGAAGTCTGGCAGGGAGTTCTCCATCGAGGACGCCCTGAAGAGCGGCAGGCTCACCATGGCCCAGTACAACAGTTACCTCAACAAGGAGATGTCTATCCAGGAGCTGGCAGTCTTGGTGTCCGGAAGCAATTACACAGCGCTCGCTCCACTTTAGAAACTTTACTTCAAGAGCAGCCAGTCAGAGCTGCAGCGCCTCGTAGACACCCAGATCACTGCAAAGCCTCGCCCTCCTTCGCGTCTTCCAAACTGCTACAGCCTCTGCCCCGGCCATGCTACGCAGCCACGCCGCTTGCTGTCACACACTGCAGAAGACACCGCCAGTAGTGCAAAACATCTGCCAAACCTTCTCCCCCTCTTCCTTCCTGCCTACCAGAAAACAACAGAAAGCCTTAGGACAGTGAAGTGCCTCAAGTCCAAAGACTCGGTAGAACCTGCAGTTTCCTCAACTTCTACTCACATAGTCGGGTACAAAGCCGTGTCAGGAGAGAGACTGAAGGTCCAGGTGACTCCGAGGTGACCAGCAGGTGCTGGTTACATCAGCTGCATGTTGATAAGCCAGACAGTCCCACCGTGGACAACTGACTCAATGATGGGCTCGTCCTCTGAGAAAACCAGCTCTGTGGAAACCAAGGTTTCAGTCCAGCATCACCACGTCAAGACCCACCACCACCTTTTGTTCACCTCTGTGCCTGTGCTGCTGGGGAAGAGTGAAGGTGTACTTCGATGGCACCAGCCAGTGATCCAGGAGGAGCACTCACACACCACAGAGGTCAAGGAAAAGGGCACGAAGGGATGGCAGAACCACCAGACACAAGGGGTTGTGCACAGCATGCAAGGGAACCCAACGCAGAGGGCCTCCCACAGACAGCTCCTTCCCTCGTGGTTAAAAGCTGTTTGTGCTGGTGTTTTCCTGGATGGAGTTACATGCAGCTACGTTTCATTTACTTGTGTAAGGGAATGGGGAATAGAGGGGAATTCTATTTATAGTACAAAATAAAAATGCAGTGGTTCCAATCAGAAAGTGGCTGGTCTTTATTAATTACGGCAGCCTCTTGATCATTGGCTGCACAAGAAGTTGCCATTTTGGAGTCAGAATTAAAACACTAAGATTATCATCTTAGCTGTTGGCTCTTTTCCAAGGGGGAACTTCCTGGAGCAGCATTGGAGCTGGGACTAATTAGCAGCATTAGATGGGAGTGAAGTGCACGAAAGAGAGGGACTGCAGGTGCAGGAGAACAGTGGATTACACTGAGATGGTACCAGAGCCCATTCACTTCCTTTTTCCCAAATTTCAGCTAATACCCAAACCCCAGTGAGCTCTGATATCCACGAAAGCAGCCATAAGCATTCCCTGCTTATCCCTCCTGGCTCTGGGGATTAACAGCACTGTTTTACCTCTGCGAATGAAAGGGTCAGGGAGAATCACTCTGGTGCTCTGGGATCTGAGCCCCACACGTCCTTTCCAGCAGAGGCCAACTTCAAGCACCAGCAGGAGCACAGGGAATGAGAAGAAACATTCCTACCCCTACAGCAGCTGTAACAGAGCTGCCATTCACTCACCACATAGGAGACTTTAAAACAGTCAATAATTCATTACTCACTCAAGCCACAGATGAGCATCCAAGCTGCAACAGAAATTCATGGAATCAAAGTCAGGGAACTAGAGGTAAGGAGATGGGTGGGGGGGAAGAAAAAGCGTTTTGGAAAGTTTGAAACAATTTATTCAGTTGTTCTGTACAAGATTAACAGTTTTCATACCACCCCCACCATCGTCAGCAAGACAGTCCCAACACACACAGAAAAAAAATAGAATAGTAAACTGCAGCTCTTACACCCAAAAGGAACTGCCATCCCCAAGTGCCATGGGAGCCTTCCCTCCCCGTTCCATCCTGGAAGCGCTGCAAGTTGCCTCACCAAGGCAGAGGTGCCAGCCTGGCTCCCCATCAGCTGCTCTGCGTGGGCCTGCCTTGCTGCCACGCTGCTCCACACCACTCACTCATTCATTATCGCATGTAAAGAAAAAATATCCCACAGAACTTCCACCACATAAACATTTCCCTGAGGCAAGAGGCTTCGCTAAATTCCTAGAAGGAGGGCATTCTGCTCCGGCCGCGCACACGGGGGCTTCCCAGCAGAAGCATTCAAGTGAAAGCAAAGAGAGGGAGGAGAACCAGTACCTCGAGTCACTCGCTGAGAGCCCCTATCCTGCCAGGTGTCCCAAGCTTTCAGCTCCCCGGAGAAGGTGAAGGTGCCAAGCACCCCTCAGGATGAGGCCTTCAACAGGAACCACGCGACATCCACTGCTCAGAGTCCACCGAGAAATGCTGTGCTTCATTTTACCCACGCGAGTTCTGTCTTTGGCTCTTTTGCTACAACCTAGGTATTTTCTGTAAACAGACTTGAAATCTGAGCTGTATCCATTGATTTGAAATACAATCAACTCACTGATCTCGGGCAGTTACGTATCAGCTCCAATTGGAAACAGTCTTCTTCGGATCTTAACAAAAACCAGGGGAAACTAAAGCAGACATTTGCTGCTATCCTGCGGTCAGCATCCTTCCCCAAAGCTCAAGGAGGAAGCTACAAGCTTTTCCTTGGAATACCAGTAAATTCTACATGGATCAGCGCTACCACTGCACAACTGGGACGTGGCTGTGGGGGCCTGAGAGAAGACAGACTGGGCAGAGCAGGAAACCAAACCTCAGGAAGCTCAGGTGGAGCCTCAGCCTGCCGTTAGCCTGAAAGGGGGTGCTCAGGGAGAGTATTTAGGTGTAAAAGTTAGGAAAACGAACAAGAAAAGACAGCCCCCAGTGGTGGATGGTCCCTGTTCCTGCAGCTGTGCTGAGCACACGATCCTGGTGCAGGTATCATTGAAGAGCAGTGCTTCTCTCTGGAATTCATTCGACAGGTAGTGACCTTGGTTCGTCTCGCTCATTCCCTCTGCCCACCAAATTGATCCTAACTCACAACCCTAGGAAAGAATGGCTTTAGGGGAGGGCCTGGAACCCGCCTGCACATACTGGGACGAGAACTGGTGCTCCTGCTGGATTTGGGACTGTGCTCAGTCACCAGGTCACCACTGAAGTCCAGACAGTGCAGCTTTTTTTTTTTTTCTTTTCCTTTTTTTTTTTTTTTTCTGATGTGCAACCATAAAAAGCTCTATTAAATAAACCAGAATACATTTTAAATACAGAATGGTTAAAAAAGGGTTGAGGAGCACACAAAATAGGGCTGAAATGTGTGTCACTAGTCCATTCTTGCTCCACCATAAAAGGCACTGGAATTATGTCTTCTGATCCATGTGACATGCTAAGAAGTGTCCCATTCAATCCAATGCATTCAATGGCAATGAGGATAAAACTGAGCAGGAAAAAAGCATCCCTTTGGAGGGGAAAAAAAATCCAAAAACTCAAAAGAAGTAGAATTCTAAAAGTCGATGACTGCATCTAAAAATGTCTCTCTAAAGAGTCTTCCTTCTCCTCCAGAGGGGAACATCAGGTGGTTCCTCAGATTCACCACACAGGAAATGTTAAATCCTCCAATTAAGTGTAGCACAGTTTTATAGTACAATTGGAAAGTTACTCAAATGTCTTCAAGAAAGCACTGGCAGTGCTAGAATTATCCAAGTAAATCCAAAGCAGAAGAAAGAAGCACCTTTCATACCCTCCACGGGGAGACCAAGGAGGTAACTGGACTTGGAGGTACTTGGCAGCTACAGACACGGGTGGGTGGGAATCCACGGCAGGACCACCCGAGCCTCCCTGCCAGTTCCAGCTCCTGCCAGTGCCAGGGAATGCAGGAAGGGCAGCAGCAATAAAACAGTGCTACAAAAGGCTCCTCTCATCAGGGCATGGCTCAAGGTGGCCCCGTGTGTGGGGCTCAGCTCTGAAAGCCTCTGAGCAGACGCCCCAATGAGTTCCTCGTTGCAGTTCAGTCTCTCCAGTTGTCGTAAAAAAAAAAAAGAAAAAAGAAAAAAAAAAGAAATCAAAAGACACAGCTGGTATCCAAAGTCCTGCTCCTCTGGGTTTTATCCTATGGGTGCTGGAGCTCCCCTCCTCGCAGGTGTCACAACTTGCGCTGCTGTGCATTGGACCCTTTGCCATGAAGCTGAGAAGCATCTGAAAGAAAATAAAACCAGCTGGGAAGGGGGTTCAGCACCAGCCCATGGAGGGTGGGCAGGTGGGAGAGCCAGGCCTCTCAGCACAGAGGGAAAGACCTGCTTTTCCTTCCCAGCACCAAGGAATCAGGAAGAAGAGGATGTGCTTGGAGCCATCTCCCCACAGGGAGCAGCCCAGCCTCTGAGGAAGGGACAAGGGAAGCGCTGAGGGTCCCCTGTGGGCTCCCAGCAGGAACCCCATGGCACAATTCCAGCTGCCAGGGGACACCGCAGCCTGTGCCCTTCTCTAAATCCACCCTGCCACATCTGCCCCTCCAGGACACCCGAAACACGTGGTATGGCTGCCTTGCACCTACAGGTGGTTGGAAGGAACCTGTTGTACATTTTTGCTGTTGTAATCACAGAATCACGGAGGTTGGAAAAGACTTCCAAGACCATGGAGTCCAGTTTGTGCCCCATTCCCACCTTGTTCCCAGCCCAGAGCACTGAGTGCCACCTCCAGCCCTTCCCTGGACACCTCCAGGGATGGGGACTCTAAACCTCCCTGGGCAGCCCCTGCCAAGGCCTGAGCACCCTTTCCATGGAGAAATTCCTCCTGATGTCCAACCTGAACCTCCCCTGGCACAGCTTGAGGCTGTTTCCTCTTGTCCTGTCACTGGTTGTGTGGGAGAAGAGGCCAACCCCTCACCTACAAACTCCTTTCAGGTAGGGCTTTAGATGCTTTATTATTGATTTTTTTAAATTATTTCATTAGGTGCTTTTTAAACGAAGGCTTTAGGTGCCCACTGATAGCAACAGGAACTATAGGAATCTCACCACTGATGGAACAGAAAGGAATGGATGTGGAGGAAAAGAGAAGATACACTGAAGAGAGAAGAAGGAAGGAAGTTTAAGGAAGCAAAAGTTTTCCAGGAGCAATTAAAACTACTTCAGACTGTGAAGAACAAATGGGAGTCCTGAGATGTGCAGCTAAGCAGCAGTGGCACCGAGCAGTGCAGCAGCAGCAGCAGCTTCTCCTCCAGGCCAAGAACAGCTCATTGCATGCAAGAGCCCAGCCCAGCACATCCCATTTCCACAGAACCAGCACCACATTCCCAGCCCCAGCACAAGGCACCTCCACCAGCAATGGCAGCACCGACCACACACACAGGCAAGCACCGGATGCTCTTCGCTCAGAGGCTTTTGGATGAACATGGATACAAAAGCACTTTTATTTAAGGCATCGACATTCCCTTGCATTTGCAGCAACCTCCCACACACCTCGCAGCGTTCACACAGCAGTGCAGCTGTGGGCAGATGTTGGCACAGCCAAACACAGCTTGTGCCACAGAACACAGGAATTCACTTTCAGGTAATGGGGGTCACTTAACTGTCCCCTGTGTTCTTCTACAAAACACCAAAAGTGGGAATGTTCCAAGAGATGGCAGCACTCGGCTCCATCTCGGATCTTTAAGTGAAAACACCAAGTGAGAAAGCAGGTCCTTGCTGGAGCTGTATCCATGGTCAGTTTTCCTTCACTTATTCCCAGCGATCTTTTGTCTTCTGGCGCTACATCCCACTGAAGAGTCCATCAAAAAATTCTTCTGTTATAAGCCCTATGAACAACAGTGAAGCAACCACTCTGAATTCCCTCAACTAAAGGCACAAAGAGCCGCTCCCCAGTGATGTGGAATCCATTCCACAAGCCACGTTCAAAGTGCGATCCCTGATCTCAGTCTCCGGGAAGGGTGGCTCACAAACAGGAAGGAAGGGTCTGTCACAGCAGGGCTCACTGCTAGAACCTCCTTCAGCTCTACCCCACCAGCGTGGCACAACCCACCTCACTCTTCAGCAAAGGAAGCAAAGCCAACCAATGCTTTGCATTTGCACGAGTGCACAACGCACTCTTCTTTCTTCAGCAAGCAAGCACTGTGCTCAGCACTCAAGGGCGTTTTATTTCATGACTCCTCCAGGAGGCTACACGGTTATCCATGCACACAGCCACAGGATCGGGCTAGCACTCCTAAATCAGGCTCATATTGCCCAGGAAGACCATCCCAACAGGAGCAGGTACTAAGACAGTGGCACTGAACTGCACCCAAGTGCTGAAGAACACTCCTGAGAAAGCAGAAATTCGAGTTACCAGGGGAATAAGCAGCTCCCTGAAACAGGTAAGCCCAATCTGCTGGTGCTGAATTTCAATTTTCCTTACTTCTCTCCTCCTTTGGAAAACTCTTGTTTTATGCATCACTTCTGCAGGCATCAAACTGGGGCAGGAACAGGCTTAACTGCCAAATGCTCACGTTGTGAGCAGCAAGTGGAGCAATCTGCATTTATACTACAAACTTGTTGTGAAGGAGATGCTGGCAATTAACTCAGTGCACAGACATAAGACAGTCTGGTCTGACACATTTTATGTAGGTCACCAGGAACAAAACTCCACAGAGCTGGAACATTCATTCCAGGGCAGTCCTGTCAGGCTGTGCACTAACAGGCACAGCTTTCATCCTGGCACCATAATTCTGAATATCTCCAGGAACCAACACTTGCTGTAAGCACTGAGAATTCATCATTCCAGTATTCACAGAATCCCAGAATGGTTTGATTGGAAAGGACCCTAAAGCCCATCCCATTCCACCCCCTGCCATGGGCAGGGACACCTTCCACTAGCCCAGCCTGCTCCAAGCCCCATCCAACCTGGCCTTGGGCACTGCCAGGGATCCAGGGGCAGCCACAGCTGCTCTGGGCACCCTGTGCCAGGGCCTCACCACCCTCACAGCCAAGAACTCCTTCCTAATCATGGAATGGTTTGAGTTGGAAGGGACCTTAAAGCCTATTCCACCCCCTGCCATGGGCAGGGACACCTTCCACCAGACCAGGTTGCTCCCAGCCCCTCATTCTGCACCTTGGAGAAGCTTTAGTGACAACCACACAGCTGGAAAACATGGACAACCCCTTTGGTTCCAGCCCTGAAGGAAGCATCTGCTGAGATAGAGGGAGACTCACGAGGTGGAAGACAAACACGAGTGTCTGACAAGTTACCTGGCAAACTCTGTGGTAAATGAGTGGACAGGGCAGAGTGTGGGAGTGGCGCTGCATGGTGGGGGCTGGAGTGCAAACCAGCCAGAAGACCTAGAGAGAAAAACAAAGAGAGGAGAGGGAAAAAAGGAACAAATACACATCCAAGACAGAAATGAGCAGAGGAGCTGCAGCAGTTAGCTCAGAGCTCGGGTTCCAGCTATTGGCACTTCTGGGTGAGCTCTAGGGATGTGGCCAAGGTTCTCCAAATGCAACTGCTGGAGATACAAAAGCAGGGACCACAGCATGAAGCAACAGCCAGAGAGATGGGCTGGTGTGCAGTGGGCCAGCCCAGCAGAGCACTGATGTGACAGCACAGGCACAAGGGACACACACATGACCAGCAGGATACTCACTGTGCCCAAGGCCGTGGTGGAAAGTCCCCGGAGCAGGTCCCGTAACTATTGCATCCTTGGAAACTCCTGCTTTTGGGGAGGAGTCGGAACTGAAGGAGATGACATGGAGAGGGAAAGAATGAATAGGAGAGATAATACCTAACGGGGTGGAGCTCAGGGCAGCTGGCAGCTTTGGGTTGTTGGACTTGTAGGATGGAGCCAGTACACTTAAGGAGGAAGAACTCGTTAGCAGCACAGCTCCACTAGTTCCTTTCTGCAAAGCAACGGAAAAGGTCAGTCAGGAGAGGGAAAACCAAGGCACAGCAT
The DNA here is from genome assembly GCF_020740725.1 of Corvus hawaiiensis. Lineage (NCBI taxonomy): Eukaryota > Metazoa > Chordata > Aves > Passeriformes > Corvidae > Corvus > Corvus hawaiiensis. Next base: position 15,114,135 of record NC_063228.1, on the reverse strand, counting down.
CATTCATACTTACACATCTGCAAAACATGGAATGCTCAAGAATTCCCCCTTGGAAAAAGCACCCTCCCAGCCAGGGCCCAAGAGATGCCAACACTCGAGGCCATCTGCAGATGGACATGGGCAAGCCAGCTCTTCTGAATGTGGCCACGCTGGATTTGCCTCCATGACTCCCTTGCTCTGGAATTGTGCCTCCATTAGGCAGAGGAAAAGTTTCCACACTGCCTGCGAGTTCCAAGGGGGATGCTTCCTACTCACTTCTGGCAGCACACACTGCTGACAACTCCAGGCACCGAGGTTTGGCACCCAAGGCACCCCGGGATGTTATTTAGGATCCCTCTCATGGACATTCTCATGGCACCACTGGGGAATGCTTCCCAGCTCTCTAGCTCAGTAAAAGACAAGGCACATAAGCTGAGCAGTACATGGTTTCCATTTGAATATACTCATTGAATTTCCCAGCTCTTTCCATGGGCCACAAAGGAAGGCAGGGACGAGCAGCCAAAACCAAATGAATACAACGACATTAGGAACCATTACTTTTTTGCTATAGATAAAAATTAAGCCCCTTATATCATTAAGTAATACAATATTATAACAACACAAGTCTGTTCTGACAACCCAGGAGTCTTTCCTGAAATGTTCTATCCCAACAAATATTGGGAAAATTTCTTCATGGGAAGGGTGGTCAGGCACTGGCACAGCTGCCCAGGGCTGTGGTGGAGTCACCACATCTGGAAGACTTAAAAGCCACATGGATGTGGCACTTGGGTCATGGGTTAGAGGTGGCCTTGGCAGTGCTGGGGGAATGGTTGGACTCGATGATCTTAGAGGGCTTTTCCAACCTGAATGATTCCATGGTTCTATGACCACAGCTCATTTATTCTATGGGCCAGTCGTGACAGAAGTGGCAATAATACTAAAATGACTTGCAGTAATTTAAAGAAGGCTAAGTTTGTAGATCCAATTAATAACAAATTCATCATTATACTTTTAGTTTATGCAATTAATTTTACCTCTTGTGATGAATTACCTTACTGCACTTTCTCTTAATCCAAATGGGAGCCCTACTGTCCCCATAACTCACAGAGCCAAGGCAGGACCATGACACAGCCTGGGCAAAAACTGCCCTTTGGAAGGCAGCAAAGTATTCAGCTTAGTGGCTACTTTAAGCTGAAAATGAAAGCTGGAATTCTGGAGGACAAGCCCAGGGCAAAGGCCACAACTTTCTAGCCTAAAGCAGCCAAAATTCAGTCAGTCATTCGAGAATTTCAGAAACTGCTTTTGAAGTGCCCCCTTTAGGGCAGCTGGGAACAAGGCAGGAGCTCACAGCACTGCCCCCTTACCGGCACAGAGGTAGAGGCTGCGGTGCTGCTGACCACAGCTGGCTTTAGGGACGAGGTCAGCAACTTGGCCACGCCCTGCGTGCCGCCGCTGGAATCTCCGTTGGAGCCGCCGGGAGGTGCCACCAGGGTCAGCTTCTGGGAAACGGGAGTTTTCTTCACGGAGGAGCCGGAGGCCGGGCGGCTGGAGGCCGAGCCCGGGGAAGGGGCCGGAACGCTGGGAAGCAAAGTCACAGAGGAGCTGCCCTGGTTTGCAGAAGCTCCAGAGGAGGAGCTGCTGGAGGAGGCCCCGTGCTTGGAGAGGGACCCAGCGACGAAAGGCGATTTGTAAGATTGTCCTGAAGAGCCGGAGCCGCTCGAATGCTTCCCGGCATAGCTGAGAGACGATGAGGACGAGCCTTGGCTCTTGTGGGAGCTGCTGGAGTTTTGGGCGCTGCTTGGGGATGTGGAGGAATGGAAGCTCTGAGCTTTGGTTGATGACTTGACCTGCTGGAGGAGGGAGCGTTGGGGCAGAGGGGTGGAGGACTTGGGGTTCTGCAGTTTGACAAAGGGAGCTGGGGAGGTGAAGGTTTTCTGGAGCTGAGCACCAGGGTGGAAGACCTTCACCTGAGAGCCCGGCACTGGCACCGAGGCTGGGGGTCCGTGGCCTGGCCTGACCAGGCTGTGGTGCTTCTGCTTAGCCTGGTGGGCATCAGGAAGGATTTTGCTGGGGGAAGCTTGGCAGGAATGCTCTTTGTAATTAGAGTTCTCTGTCTTCTTGTCTTGAGAAGACTGGCCCAACGCCAGGGCCTGTTCAGCTAGGAAGTTTAGAGGAGACTGGAGGGAACCAGAGGATGATGTAGGGGCAGGGTTGGGCTTTGGAAATGTCCTCTTCTCCTCTGAGGATGCAAGAGTTGGGATCTTCTCTGGTGGAGCTTTTGGAGCTGCAGGAAGAGTAAAGTCAGGGCTCCCTCCCGCCCTGCTGTTCAGCACAGCCAGTTCCTTGGACACTGCTTCCAGGGAGGAGGTGGGGTTGTGAATCAAGTCCTCATCCAAGGAGTCATCCTTGAAGGTGGCAGGAGTGGCGGTGCTGCTGGCAGCTTGGGCCGTGCCAAGGGACAAGAATTCCCTGTTTTGGGCACTGATGCCCAGGGCTCCTCCCTGGGGCTCTGAGGACATGGCCAAGGTGGTGCTCGAGTGCAGGGAAGGGACGGACACCGACAGCTTCTTGTCTGGCTTGCAGGAAGAGTCCTGGAACATCACAGGAGAAGGCACAGTCAGAAGAGAGACAGGGTTCACAGTTTGGGGATAAAAGGCAGGTTACACACATTCTGTGCCCGTGAGCCCCCACTTCCCTCCCAGCTGCCACTGCCATCCATTTTAGCTGCTGTTCCAGTTGTTTTTTCCAAGCCAAATACTGAGCAGAGCCATTTCACAGTAGCTGACGTACGGATACAAAACTCAAACACGGGATTCAGGATGGCAGTCACTTGGCTTTTGGCACATACCAACCATGAGAACCAGAAAACAGAACTCACCTTCACTTTCACCTTAGTAGGAGCTATAACTTTCTTCTTCGCCCTGTTTGGAGGAAGACAAGAGAAATGTGGCTCAGTGAATGTCCTCAGGGAAGGAGCCAGTTAGGGAGCACACCCAGGCCCTGTCAGAGATGATCCAGAGAGTCTTTGCAGGGAACAGAGGCAGCATCTCAGGTTGCTAGGATTCAAAACCACATGACATTTGGTTGCTGCTCTTGGAAGCCCCAACTCGCACACAGGGAGCGGATTAGGGAGCAGAGCAGAGTCTTGGAATGGCAGCAGAGCAGCAAACACCCACACACAAACATCCTGCATCAACTGCAGGACCCCACTGCTGCCCTCCTACAGCAATGCCCAGAGAGAAACTGGCACAGAGACTGTTCTGCAGAAGTTACACCTTCCTTTTGGGTTCCCAGAAGAAGCCGAGGATGCAAAAGCATCTGCCAAATTCCCCGAGAATAGATCTGGTCAGATGCAATCTCTGGTACAAGACATCCCTGAGCTGCTGGGTGGTGTGGCTGAAGGAAGGATGACTCTACACCCTACTCCACAGTGTTTCTCACACTTCCCCTCACTCATCCAGTGCCAAGAACAGGACTGTCTGCCAAACAGACACCAGCCTGAATCCATGTCCTCATCTATTATCAACCACCAGCAAGATCCATGAGAGCCTTTGGATTAAAGCCCCTGCCCAGCTGGATTCTGATGGCTCTTGGTTTGCCACCCGCCAGCCTGTTGCACCCTCCTTCACCAGTCTGAGCTCGTTGTGCCCCTCCTTGAACCAGGCAACAAGAAAGAGGGAATCCAGAATCCAGTAAGGACCAACTGAACAGGCTGCAATAGTCACAACTCCACTTTACCTCGCTGTGCCTGCCAGGCCCAGCACACAGGCCTGGCTCCAGGCTGTTGAACCAGGGGGCAACCTGGCTTCAAAGTTCTTCTTTTTGAGCTTACTGAAGGCTAAAGCACCTCAGGAAAGTGTTGGGAGATGTCACACACAAACAACTGCTCTCCCTAGACCTCCCCAAAGGAAGCAGCGCCAATTTATGCGGGGGGAGCCAAGCAAGCTCAGGTGCTCCTGCACGATCCCCCCAGGCCCCAGGGAATGGAGATCACCAGTTTTCACTCCAAAGGAATGCTGTGATACTCACAGGACTGATGTGAGGTGTCCGTGTACACGCCTGCTCTCCTTAAACAGTGTCCTAAGAAGGGAAGAGAGCAATGAGAAGTGATATCCAGCAAGACCCAGTAGAGCAGCTGGGATCACTGGAGACAGAGCTGCACAGTACAGCAGGGGACTCAGTGAAATTGAAACCACAGAGAGCAAACAAATATTCAGCCCTTTTCCAGGAAGATTCTCCTGAGCTGCCCCACACAATTGTCTCTCTGGGGAGCAATGCTGGTAGGCACTGGAAAAGCCATTAAGGCAGTGGTTGGACAATACCTAAGGAAAAAGCTCTGCCAGCTTAAAAAGCCGACTGGAGAGGCAGGATCATCACTCAGGGCGTTCCTGCTGCCAGAGATCATCCAAGAGCTCTTCAGCTTCCAGGGAGAAAGGTTCCCTTCCCTTCCTCTCACACAGCAATGAAGGAGAGAAGGGTCTGTGTTGCCTTTGTGTCCCCAGCCAAGAGCTGAGGTGACTCTGTACAGCACAACCCTTTCTGGAAGGGCTGACCAAGCACAGACTGAGCTTCATCCAAAGCCCTGCACTACTCAGGGTAAACCAGAGTCTCCCACAAACACTCTCTGACCCAAACCAGCTGCCACTCAGCTGCCTTCTTACATGTCAGGGAGGAGTCAGAAACATTCCTTCAGTACTGGCACATGGAATGTGATTCCTGGCTGGTGTTAACAGACTTTTGTTATCCTTTTTCTCTTAAAAAGCAAGCTGATGTTAGCCCAATAGTCTGTTAATCATCTCTTAGTGTTAATGGAGGAAACAGACTCATGGCAGGGCCTCTCTCAACTCATACATGAAATTGCTGCTCTGTCCACCTTCAAGTTCCTCTTACAGATGAACTTCTGAGATCATGATGACAGCAAATCAAGCTGACTTATCCATAAAATTGTTACAGTTTCCCTAGAGCCACCAATCCCTCCCTGTGGTTGTCACTCTACCCTCTGCCTTTAAACCACCAAGTCAGAGAATATCTTGAGTTGGATGGGACCCAGAAAGATCAAGCCCAACTCCAAGTCCCAGCAGGAGAAACCATTATCCTTGAGCCCCTGGAAAGCAATCAGGAAACCCACTGTTATTGAGTCATTCTGTACTTAACTCCACTGGAAGTGCCTCCTACACTGAGTCTTGGGTGAGCACCTGAATGCCCAACAACAGTTTCACCATCAAACTCAGAGTTAAAGATTTTAATTTCCTTTTACTCAAATAAAAGTTTTTAAAACTTGGCAAGCCAAGATCCTCAGGCTGGGTATATCTTCATTAACTAAGGAGGAATCTTCCCCCACCTCCTAATGCCATCTTTCAGCTCCTGCACCACCATGCTACAACCATGCTCAGCACTGAGCTTCCTGTGCACATGCAACTGCAACAAACAGCCATGGACCTTTCCAAGTGGGTCTGTGATGTGCTGCTCTTAGGAACTGCCACCTGCATCTTCCTTTATCCCCCCAACACACAGAAAGCAAATTCAGCAGAGAGAAGACAGCACTGCCCAGCTCGTGAAATGCAAAGAGACAGGAACAGCTTGGCTTGGAAGGAACCTTAAAGATTCCAGAAGGAAGACTGCAGAGTTGTCCTTTCTTTAAAAATACTGAGCAAAACAAAGCAGGCCAGAAGATGATGACAGTCCCAGCAGGAGGACTCTGCCATTTGTGTGGCTCTCTGCCACTGCCAGCTCAAGGGCAGGGATGATGGAGAGTAGGAAAGAGCAGGAAACAGCAGTGAGGGTGCAGAAACCACACCAAATTCTACTGACTCTAATAAGCCCCTAAAACTTTTCTGCTTTGCTTTCTTTTGGGAAGACTCCAGAGAAGACTTCCCAAAGTGTCTGGAAAATGTATCCTTTGTGATTATAAAGTGATCCTTTGTAATACAGAGCCAAGAAAGCACAGACTGGCCCGTGGGCCTGACCTCAGTGCCAGTTCCACCTGCCAGTGGCATGCCTGACATCAGCACAGGACCAAGGCTACTCAGCACTGCTATTTACAGTCCTGACTGCACTCAGGACGTTTGTGAGGTGAAAAGGGACAGAGGGAGTGGGGAGAATATGCTGGAGGGCAGGGCTGCCATTCACAGGGCCCTTCCCAGGCTGGAGAAAGGGACCAACACAAACCTTGCGAAGCTCAATGAAATCCGAGAGCACCAAGTCCTGCAGCTGGGATGGAAAAACCCTGGGCAGCTGCCCTGCAGGAAAGGACCTGGGGGTCCTGGGGGGCAAGCTGAAGGGGAGCCACTGCTGCAAAGGTGTCCTGCTGAGAGCAAACTATCCCCTGTTCAGCACCTGGGAGGGCACATCTGGACACAGATCCAGTTTCAGGGTCCCCACAATACAAGAGAGATGCCAACAAACTGGAGACAGCCCGAGGAACAGGGACATGTGACAGCCAAGGAGAGGTGGAGGGAACTGGGTTTGCTCAGCCTGGAAAAGGAGAAGCCCCAGGAGGAGTCTGATGGCAGTTTTCCACTACCTAAAGAGTGGTGGGGACAGGGAGACATGACCAAGATGGGAGCCAGACCTTTCTCAAAGGCGCACAGTGAAAAACAAAAGCAGGGAATATTCAGTTCAGTGCAGCAAGGGAATTCTTACTGGAAATAAGGAGGAAAGATTTCATGAAGAGTGATCAAGTACCAGAACAGGAGCCCAGAGATGCTGTGGTAATCTCCATCCTTGGGAATTTCCAAAATTCCACATGCCAAAGCCCTGAGCACTCTGATCTAACTCTGAAGCCAGCCATTCCCTGAGCAAGGGCAGGACTAACGACCTTCCCAGGTCCCTTGGGACAAGGAATCCCTTGATTCTTGCTCACCTGGCCTGCATCCAGCCTTTTGGCCAAAGGGGCTTCACCTCTCCTTCTAGGAAGGTCTTCACATAATCCTCTAGAGACTGAGCCTTATTCTTGTCAAGGTCATAACCATCCAACTTAATCTTCACCAAGTGGCAAAGCAGCTCCCTGAGGAACAGGAAGATTTCAGATACGGTTACGCAGATTGACCTTTCCCACTTGGAGATCATTCTCTTTATCCAGGCTGGATAAACACACCAAGACACACCTGGCCCTTGCTAATACAACCCTGCACTGCCTCCCCAAGAATGGGGAAGGGAAAGGCACATTCCGTGCTCTGTGTGTGCACACATGTGGATGCACCAGGGAGAAAAGTCTTGTTACCCCTTCCCAGTGTCATCTCCTGGAACAGCTGAGGTAGCAAACCAGTGCCAGAGCCACAGGCACCAGTAACAACCACAGAACCAAACCTCTCAGCAAGGAGAAGGCAGGAAGCAAAGCTGGCTGTGTCCTAAATGAATCAACAGCACAAATTGATTTGTTCCAGAATAAGAAGAAAAAGACAGCAAGACTGATTTTCCTTTGACCCTTTGTCACTCTCCCCTGTTCTCAGCACTCCCTTCTCTGTCAATCCCCCAAGTGCCAGGGGCAGCAAAACCCAACAGCTTCAACTGCTTTCACAACCAGAGCCTGGGTGTGTTAAGAGTCTGGGCTGTTGGATGTCAGCAATTCAGCTGAATCCCTTCTGTTCCCAAAGATAAGACTCTCTCTTTTGGACTCTGCACAGAGGCTTCTCAGCACTTCTCTCAGAGCTAGCCTGGGCCTGAAAGCAGCTTCAGGGTGAGATGTAATAAATGCAGTAATGGCTTCCATAAACAGCACCATGTGCCACGAGCCTCCAAGCTGACTGTTCCTACAGGTGATCAGCACTGCTCTGAAAACAAGACACAGGCACCAAAATGCTTCACTGCCAACGGCAAAGAATGACACAGGTCGTGGGTTGGTTAATATCTCAGTTATTCAAACCTGATTTCATCATTCCACTGGAATTTCTTCCGTGGGCCCGCGACGCGCTTCCCTCCCTTTTCCTCATCCTCATCATCATCAGAACAAACTCGCTGCTCTTTGTCCTTTTCCTCTTCCAGCATCCTAAAACAGAGACAGAAAATGTGGAAGTGATTGTCCTGCAGGTTCAAGTGGAGGATTAAGTATCTCTGAACAGCACTGGTCAGAGGTCTCAATACCAGCAATCAATCTCTGGCTTAGGGTGCAAGCTGAGCTATGGGCTCAAGGTTAAGAAATCTCCCAATATTTTGTAATAAGAGATCATGGGACTAAGCCAGCCTGACTGTTCCCAGGCTGCCATGTTCCTAAGGACACGCCTGCACAGGCAAAACCCCTCAGCCCAGCTCTGGTGCCATCAGTGCTGCTGTAGCTGGCATTGCCACAGACAGCACAAAGAACACACACAGTTCAACTGGGCCAATCAATGCCCATCAGTAAATTTGGCCTACAGAACAAAAAGAGGTGGTAAACTTCAGGAGAGCAGCCTCCAGGCCACAGAGAGCCTGCTGGGGAATCAGCAAACGAGGAGCTTACTTGGCGAACTTGGCCTGAGTATGGGCTTGGCATTCCTCCTGGTACTTGGCCACCTGCTCTGGCATGGCCCTTCCAATGGCTTCCTTCAGCTTCTGCAGCGGCTCCTTCAGTCGGCCACCCTGGAGCAAGCACAGAGCACCCTGAAGCTCCACGTGGCTGGGACACCAAAACCCAGCCAGTTCAGAAGCCGCCGTGCCAGGACGGTGCCCCATGGAGGCTGTTTGGGGCCACCAGCCACGCTGGGCACGTCAGGGGCACCACACACACAAGGGGCTGTGCTGGCAAGCTCCCTCACCTGCTCGTAGAGGTAGAGCCTGCGGGCTCGCTTGAGCAGGGTGTCCTTGCTGCAGGGGAAGAAGGCGGCCAGGTGAGCGTAGACCCCTGAGCGCACCTGGCTGCTCAGCTCCCGCGTCTGCAGCTCGATGCTGGGGACACAAACACAGCGTTAGCAGGGCCTGACAGCGATCCTCTGAGCAAGCAGGGCAACTCTGAGGGCAGCTGGAGGCAGGGAGAGAGGGACAAAGGACAAGGCACGCTGCGTTGAAGGTTCTTTGGGTTCCAGGATCAACGGATTTTATCCCAAGCTATGCTTTGAATCTGGTCTGGGAGGAGCTGGAGAAGGAACAAATGGAAGTCAGCAGTCTCATCTGTTCTGCAGCTCTCCCTGGCAGCTGAATGCAGGAGGGTCAGGTAACTGAGATGGGAAGTGCACAGTGGTTATGGCAGAGGAATTCAGGACAATAAAAAATCAAACTTCATCCCTTGGGTTTCAACTTCCAAGTGAGCAGATGAGAGAGATCAGAGTGTGCCAAACCCATCTACACAGTTAAACAGAACTTAGGAGCCTGGCTTTTTAAGCCACCTCTTGGTAGCAAAAAGTGTAAAATGCCAAGTGATTCATCAACACCATCATCAAAGTCACAGAACGCTTTGGGTTGGAAGGGACCATCTTGCTCCACCCCCTGCCATGGGCAGGGACACCTTCCCCTAGCCCAGGCTGCTCCAAGCCCCAGTGTCCAGCCTGGCCTTGGACACTGCCAGGGATCCAGGGGCAGCCACAGCTGCTCTGGGCACCCTGTGCCAGGGCCTGCCCACCCTCCCAGGGAACAATTCCTTCCCAATATCCCATCCAGCCCTGCCCTCTGGCACTGGGAAGCCATTCCCTGTGTCCTGTCCCTCCATCCCTTGTCCCCAGTCCCTCTGCAGCTCTCCTGGAGCCCCTTTAGGCCCTGCAAGGGGCTCTGAGCTCTCCCTGGAGCCTTCTCCTCTCCAGGTGAACACCCCCAGCTCTCCCAGCCTGGCTCCAGAGCAGAGGGGCTCCAGCCCTTGGGGCATCTCCGTGGCCTCCCCTGGACTCTCTCCAGCAGCTCCACATCCCTCTGCTGTTGGCCCCAGGGCTGGGGCAGCTCTGCAGGTGGGGTCTCACCTGAGGGGGCAGAATCCCCCCATCCCCTGCTGCCCACGCTGGGGCTCAGCCCAGGGCACAGGGGGGCTCTGGGAGCTCACAGGGGACATGTCCAGCCTCTCACCCACCAACACCCCAAGTCCTTTTCTCCCAGGGCTGCTCCCAGTGAGTTCCTTTTGTCTGGGATTGCCCCAATCCAAACTGTACAGCAAAGTCGTACAAATCTGTCTAAATCTCCTCTGAATGAGGCTGAAGTGATCAGTCTGACACCAGACAAGGACTGTTTGTGCAGCCAGCACTGGAATGCTGGAAGGTGGTAATCAGCCCTGGAAATGAGAGGGAAACAGAGTCCCAAACCTCCCCTTGGCAGTTGCCTGCAAGTGCCTGGATAAACCTCAATGAAATTAAAGCCTGGGTGTCAGTATTATTGCACTGATCACAAAGCCCTGTGCACTCACCAGCCCTCTCCAGGCACTGGCAGAAGAATGAAGCCATTATCTGCAGCTGCCTGAGCAACACTGGCACTGTGTAATTTGCAGCCTCGAAAACACAGAGCAGGAATGGAATTCCTCCAGTTTTCCCAGAGAACCAGTTGAACACAGCAGCCTTATCCCAGTTCTAAACAATTCTATATAGCATGTAAGTTAAATAGCAAAAACCTGCCTGACATCTCTCACAGGGAGAGACTGGTCTTGCATCAAGCTGAACTCACAGGTCAAGTGACCAAATTTAGGCAAATAATTATCTTGAGAACAGGAGGCCTGGATACATCCCCTCCAATGTTCTCCTACCACATCATATTTCAACTGAAAGCCATTTCTAGGAGACTTTCATGTTATTCTGGCCTGGAAGACCTGCACAAGGACAACCCCACAACTCCTGCTGAACCTGCTCCTGAATTTACCAAAAATGCTCTGCCTAATGCTCTCCTTTCCCACACCTCTCTGCTGGCAGCACTTACTCCAGTATGATGTTGTTGATGTCCTGAGTGAAGAACCTCTGCTTGCCTTCTCCCTCAGCAGCTCTGGCAGCCTGCAAGTCAGGAAATAACACAGATCATCAGCAGCAGTTCACAGCTGGCACAAGCAACCACGTGTCTTCTAAACCAGCACAGAATTACTGCAAAAAAAGGCACAGTTTTATTACATAAACTCTGTCACAGCAGAGGTGAGATCGTGCCCTGTCCTCTCACACCTCCCCAGTTCAAGTCCAGCCCTGCCTGACCTGGTAACACCATGTCCTGCACACCCTGTGACCTTCCCAGTCTGGATTCTCCCCTCCAGATGCACTGGAGTGACCACTCTGGAGTGAAGATTCCTCTCTTTAATGGGACAAAGGAGATGGCTTGGTGGCTTCTTTGGCAAACTTGCCATGGGAAGAACAACAGCTTCAGGGCATGGTTTTAACTTCACAATACATTGAGGAATATGAGCACAGAGCTTGTCCCTGGACCAGGAAAGCTCATCCTAATCCCAACTAAGAAAGGTTGAGGAGACTTATCACCAAGTTTTCGAGATCAATCTGGAAACTAAGCCAAGAAACCAACAGAGAAGAGTCACAGCCACAGGGGATGCGTTATTCCCAGTCAACACCATGGAAACAACAACAAAAAAGTCCTGTTCAGGAAGCTTCCTGAGCTATGACTGCAGCTCACAAAGTGCTGCCCAAAAACATCACACCCATGAAAAATATGTCCAACAAGAGAATAATTCCGAGAGATGAATGAGATAGTAGCAAACTGCCAAGAGCTTTCAGTTTTTTCTGAGTGGGGATATAAACAAAACTGGGATTTGGCACAAGGCACCACAGTGAGTTAGTGATTCCTTGCACAGGAGGGGAGACCAGGAGAGGATTTTGAAATCCCATGATTTACCACTCCAAAGTTGAGGCAGGCAAGCAATTAATTTATGCGCAGAAGGTGAACATTCCTCCCTGCCAGCAGCAGGTCACAGGCAGCTGGTGATACCAAAGGAAAAGGCTCAATGCTAAGGAGAATCCTCAATGGGAATTATTTAGGAAGGAGAGGGTTAAAGTCAAAGCAGTTCAAGTAGAAGAGGAAATGCCTGGAGGCTCCATTTAACTCAGGAGATGCTCCCACCTCTGGGATGAAGAGACTTGGCTCTCAGGCAGAGGTACAGCACCTCTTCATTCCCACCTGAGTGCATGTCCCAAAATCCTAACTGACCCAGAGGCTTCAGTTTGTTTCTTTCCTTAACATCCACAATCCAGCAACAAGAGACACAGCAGCAGGAAGATCTAAGCAGCAAAATCAGTGGGGACTCTGCTATTTAACTGCTTCACAACACCATAACAATTAACCTGATATCGTGGAACTTCCAAAATATTCTCCTTTAACTCAGATAGAGTCAAAACCAACTATTTTGGCGCTTTCTGAAGCAGGAACATCCACCAAGAGCCCATTATTTTTATCAGCTGTAGCAATACTTTCTTCAATTCCTCCTCCCCTCCCATCTGCTCACCCCCACTGCACAACTCAGCAGAACAGCTCTCTAAGAGCAGCTTATCTTTAGTAACAGGAGTTACTCAGCATCTCTTACTTAACTAAGAGGTGCTCTCAACTGAAGTGCCCCAGGAGGCAGAACCACCACAGAGCTCCAAGGCCATGTTTATGACTTAAAATCAATGTTTAAAACCACACCAGCAGCAGGAACAAAACCTCCCAGCACTTGTTGACAGGCTGATGGTGACAGCCTTCACACTACAAGGCTGAAAGCACACTTTGACATGCCAGGAAGGCATCCCTGAGCAGCACCCGATGTTTTCCTTCTCCCAAAACAGACTGGAGCTTCCCACACACACCACATTTTGGAGAAGATGGGTGAGTCCCACAGCAGGAGTCCAGCTGCAGGAGGAGCTACTGGTGAAAACACACAGGACCATCCTTCTAGACATTAATCTATTCCACTCCCTAAATGGTATCCCAACAACGAGATGTTAAAAATGGGGAAAGGACTCCAACTGGTGCAGCTTCAGAGTGGTACCCAAGCTTCAGTGAAGGATCTGCCTGTGTATGACATGGAAATGGTTCTAGCAAATCCTCAAGCCCCATCTACAGGGCTTTCCAGGCCTTCTCACACCGTGGAACTGTGGCAATGCTTTCCAGCTGCAGCCTCTGATTTTACACACAGAACACTGTGCACCCCTTCCCTGTCCTGAGCAGCACAGCATGTTAAAAGTATTATGGTGGGATTTGTCCTTGTCGTGGTTTAACCCCAGCCTGCAACTCAGCCCCACACAATTGCTTGCTCCCTCATCCAGGTGGGATGGGGCAGGAAATCACAAGGGTGAAAGGGAGAAAACTCCTGGGCTGAGATAAACGCAGTGTAACAGGGAAAGCAAAAGCCATACAAGAAAAGCAAAACAAGGAATTCATTCCCCACTTCCCATGGACAGGCAGGTGTTCAGCCATCCCCAGAACAGCAGGGCTCCATCACACGTAACAGTTCCTTGGGAAGACAAATGCCATCACTCCAAACATCCCCCTCTTCCTTCCTCTTCCCCCAGCTTTATATACTGAGCATCACCCCCCATGGTCTGGGATATCCCTGTTGGGATCAGCTGTGCTGGCTGTGTCCCCTCCCAGCTCCTCATGCCCCCCAGCCCCTTGCTGGCAGCGTGGGGTGAGGAGCAGCAAAGGCCTTGGCACTGGGTGAGCACTCTCTGCTCAGCAATAACAAAAACATCCCTGGGTTATGAGCTCCCTTTACAGCACAATCCCAAAACAGCCTGATACCAGCCACTGTGGGGAAAATTAACTCCATCCCAGCCCAAATCAGCCTCAGTAATTCACATTTCAGTTCATTCATGTCAAGCTGACATTAGAAATTACTTCTTGCATCAGCTCCATACTTTGCCAAGAGAGGTAAAGGAGGAATCCTGATCAGGTGTGATCTTGAGTGTTACATTCAGTGGGTAGCAAGGTCCTGGACTTGGACATCACTTGACATCTGGGCCTTCAAGGAAATGACTCAGAGGAAACCAGGTGACACCAAGGTGTGATCCCAGTGGCACTGAGGAACTCCCCCACTGGAATGTGCTCTGTGCCTGGGTGCTGCCACACACACCCAGCAGAGCTGTGCCCCCTCCAGTGACCACCAGCCCCACTGCCCCCAGCAGCTGCTGTACCTGAGCCAGTTCCTTGATCCGTTTCTCCAGGGGGGCTGGCAGCCCTTCTGGGAGGGAAGGTGGCTGCTTGAACTCCTGCTCCAAGCCCGTGCCACCAGGGTCGCTGCCATCCTCGGCCTCAGGGAAGGGGCTGCCCTCCGGGGACTCGCTGAGGAGCCGCTCCAGGTCCAGGTCACTCAGGGAGTCCATGGCTGTGGCTGCCTGGAGCAGGTCACTGTCACTGGCATGGCCGAAAAGCGAGAGCAGAGGGTCGGCCATGGCCTCTGCCTCCCTTGGGGCTGCAGGGTCTGCTGGGGAAGGAGTCACCACTTTCTGCTCTTCATCTTTTTTCTTCTGAGCATCCTTCTCCTTCTGAAACTTCTTCAGCATCTCCTTGACACTGAGAGCTCCAGAGTATTTCTTCTTCTTTTTCTCCTTACTGGCATTTAACGCTGTGAAGCTGCAAACAAAGCATGGAGGGGGAAAGGGAACTGAATACAAGATCAAGGGGCAAAGAGGGTCCCTTCCCCCCAGTTCACTTCAGGCACAATTCCCTGGAAAGCCTTAGCCCCTTAACCAAGTACACCAGAAAAAGTATTTTACAGCTTCTGAAAGTCTTAAGGTTCTGCCTGTTCCTCTCAGCTCAGAGAAGGCTGTCCTGACTCACTGCAGAGAGGTGCCGGGGCTTAAACCACCTCCACAGAGCTCTGCTTTCATTTACCTTCATGATATTATTGTTATTGCAGCAAGGAAGGATGGGAAATGCACAATTAGTACAGAGGAACTGAGGCAGGACAGAGTTAGTGTGAAGCTTTCTGTTGTGTTGAAACCAGGAAAGCAAATTCTTTTCCTTGCTTGCTTGGAAGGGATCACACACTGATGATACCACGTTGCTGCTGCCCAAAAGCAGATCCACACAGGAAAAAATAAATTACAAAGAATAGGTAAAGGAAGAAGGAAAAAACTTAGGAGGCAAATATAGGAAAAGAGTGAAAAGCAACAGATATAGATACTGAAAGAGACAGGCCATGCAGACCAAAGCAAGGACAGAGCTACAGCACAAGATGACTCAGAACAAAAAGAAAAACCATTCCATTTTACAGCCCAAAAGCTATAAAAGAGCTGAGCACTCATCCAAGAAATACTTTGGGCAGGAGTACAAAGGATTGCCCAGAGAGAGCAGTAACACAGCCTGCCTTGTCACCTCTCCCTCCCTGCCAGCCCGACACTCGTACAGCCCCGAGTCCAAGCCCTTCCCACCTGCCTTTCCTCCCACAGCTTTGTCTCAACAGTTGTTACCTTTCTCTCTACTCCCCATATCTGTTCCTACTCAGTGCCTAAACAGAGCTCCAAAAACACCACTCCTGCAGCCAGCTGTGCCCCCCCTTTGCTCAGACACTGCTGCTGAGGAGCTGTGCTCCTTCCCTGATCATCCCCCTGCCTTTCTGTCCCACTTTGGAAGCAACGGGGCTTTTCCTGCTGGTGTTTGCAATGTGCATTGGAGCCGCCCCACACTGCAACAGGTTCCTACTGCAGCCACCTGGAACCCTGAAACAAGGTGCTGAGCAGCAAGAATTCCCTCCTCCCCTCCTTACCCAGCTTTTGGAAACTTGGACTTCTTCGATTTCTTTTCCTTGTCGTAAGAATCATCCTTCTTCTTCTTCTTTATTTTTTCACCCCCATCTTTCAACTTCCGCTTCTGCAGAGGGTTAAAAACGAGTCACAATCAGAGAGTTTCCCACAACATCACCAGCACTCCCAGAGCCACTTTGGGACCTCTCTCAACACTGTGAAAATGCAGGACTCATTAACCCAGCCCCACTACATCCTTCACCACGGTTCTGGCATGTGTTGCCTTCAGCATTTGACAGCACCCCCATAATGCTGTGACTTCCAGGGTGACAGGGAGCTGCTGTCACCTCTGCTCCAGGAACCAGGTAACCCTGCCAGAGTCTGATCCATGCCAGACAGGCTTCATTTCACTAAGAAATTTCAGGACACAATGGGATTTCAAGTGCTCATCCCTGTTCTGCCCACACCAAGTCACGAATCTCTCCCACTCTGGATGCCAACACACTTTCATGCGGCAAGCTCTGAGCTGTAACAGACAGGATAATTGAGAAAGCTGCCTTGCTGACCTTGGGACACTTCTTCTTCTTCTCTTTGACATAATCATCCTCAGACTCAGAGGCCTGCCGGAACTGCAGCGTTCCCGAGTTGATGTAAAACCCTCCGTACTTTGTAGTGAGAGAAGCAGGAACCAGCTCATCGTACTGGAAGTAACAGAGAAGAGTTTATTGGCACTGGGAGCTTGGTTACTTCATCCCATAGCTCAGCTGCTTGGAAAATGCAGTGGGGTTCACAGAATCACAAAATATGCTGAGTTGGAAGGGATCCATCAGGATTGAGTCCAGCTCCTGGCCCTGCACAGACACCCCAACAATCCCAACCTGCGCCTGTTGTCCAAATGCTCCTGGAGCTCACACAGGCTTGGTGTTGTGACTACTTCCCTGAGAAAGCTGTTCCAGTGCCTTACAACCCTCTGGGGGAAGAACCTTTTCCTGATATCCCACCTAAACCTCCCTGACTCAGCACCAGCCATTGCCTCGAGTCCTGTCACTGGTCACAAGAATGAGGAGAGTGTGCTCCCCCAAGAACAGCCTGGAATGCCTACCAGCATCTCCTGCCATGCAGCTGCAGCAGGAGCTCTCATTCCCTGGCCCTGGTACCCTCCTGGCTCACTCCCAGTCCAGGTTCAGCCCCCCAGCCACTCTCAGACCCCCCAGCACTCACAGCTTCCGAGTTGTCGATGAAGGAGTCGGACTCGTCATAGCCATACCCCATATCAATCAGATCCTGAATCCGGTCCTTCCTGCGCCTCTTGCCACCCTGAACAAGGAAACATGGACACTGTGATCACTTTTCTCTTCCAGCACCACAGAGATACCCTGATACAGGAGAGCAACAGTGGCTCCAGGACAGAAGAACTACAGCAGAACCAAACCAGGGTTGGCTCCCATCACACTGTACTCCCAGGCTGTGGTAAATCCAGTTTTAAGCCTTGTCATACAGAAACAAAACACTGCAGCCAAATGAAAAACTGCCAGCCAGACTCCACACTGAGCTGGGTCTGCACCCCTTCAACATCTCTTCCACAGGGCTTGCTCCTCCCTAAGTGCTCCGGTGGGTACAGACTCAGCACTACAGACATTGAACACACAGAGACTGTGTCAGGGTGACCCACGGGATCAGAAAACAACACACAGCTTGCTACCCCAAAGTGCCAGAGATAAAACACAGTGTGGTTTTACTGCCAACTACAGAAATAATGCAAAAGGAAGAACAGAAAGGAACAGGTAAGGCAGATCCATGCAGCAGTGTCCTGAGGGGAGGGGACTCATCACAGCCCCATGCTCAGAGACTTGGCAGATTCCATCCTGCCGCAGCAACAAGGCCTGGAAATTAATTTTTGCTTAAGGAAATTCAATTTTATCAATCACAGTAAGTGATTTGCCGCTCACTTTAGTTCATGTCATTCACTTTAATCAGACTCGTCTGATTTAAGAATGAATCTGAACTATTTTTGCAGCTCCGAGACAGAAAAAGAACATTAAAAACCAGCATGTGGCAGCCAGGATAAAGGACTGGGGGAGAACAGGAACCCAAGAGCCAGAGAGCATTAAAAGCCCTGCCTGAGAGCTGAACAGCACTGCCCAGCCCAAGGAATAACATCACTTAAAGAAGAAACACTTACATATTTTTCTTCAAACTTCCTAGCAAGAGCCTCCACTTTATGCCTTTCCTTTTCCTCATCATTGAAGGGATCAGCCACGTCTTTCTTCTGTAGAAACAGAAGGGGTGAAACCATGACAGTCAATCCTGTCACACTGCCACCAAAACCCCCTGAATGAAACCCATCCTGACTGGCAGGAGATCAGATAACTCAGCCTTTGGGACAGTGCTGATCAATATCTTCAACAGTGACATGGACAGTGGGATCAGGGCACTCTCAGACTCATGTCTGGGGATGACACCCAGCTGTGTGGTGTGGTTAACACATCTGAGGGATGGGAGCAAATCCAGAGGGACCTGGACAGGCTGGAGAGGTGGGACCATGGGAACCTCACGAGGTTCAACAAAGCCAAGTGCTGGTGCTGCACCTGGGCCAGGGAACCCACGGGATCAATCCAGGCTGAGGGATGAAGGGATTGAGAGCTGCCCTGGGAGGTGGGTGACAGCTGGACTTGTCCCAGCTGTGAGCACCCAGAAACCCCCTCTGTGCCCTGGGCTGAGCCCCAGTGTGGGCAGCAGGGGAGGGGGGGATTCTGCCCCTCTGCCCCCTCAGGTGAGACCCCACCTGCAGAGCTGCCCCAGCTCTGGGGCCCAGCACAGGAAGGACGTGGAGCTGCTGGAGAGAGTCCAGAGAAAGCCACGGAGATGTCCCAAGAGCTGGAGCCCCTCTGCTCTGGAGCCAGGCTGGGAGAGCTGGGGGTGCTCACCTGGAGAAGGATCCAGGGAGAGCTCAGAGCCCCTTGCAGGGCCTAAAGGGGCTCCAGGAGAGCTGCAGAGGGACTGGGGACAAGGGATGGAGGGACAGGACACAGGGAATGACTTCCCAGTGCCAGAGGGCAGGGCTGGATGGGATATGGGGAAGGAATTGTTCCCTGGGAGGGTGGGCAGGCCCTGGCACAGGGTGCCCAGAGCAGCTGTGGCTGCCCCTGGATCCCTGGCAGTGTCCAAGGCCAGGCTGGACATTGGGGCTTGGAGCAGCCTGGGACAGTGGAAGGTGTCCCTGCCCATGGCAGGGGGTGAACAGGATGAGCTTTAAGACCCTTTCCAAGCCAAATTGGATGGGATTCTGAGAGTGTCACTGCAGTTTGGGTGCCCTCCCAGCTAATTTTGTACCTGCCTCTGCCTCTCCCAACTTTCAAAAAAAAAACCCCAAAATTAAGCAGCATAAAACATCAACTGACTGCCAACAGTTCTGAAGGCAAACAGTAAAAGGAATAGAATCCAGTATGTTTCTTTTCATAGACAAACCCTCCTTACTCCAAGTTTAGATGCTACAGGAGTTTTCATTCATGTCTCCTTTGGTGCCCTTTGGAAAACAACTCCTTATCACTGCCAGCTGCCCAGGTACCAAAACTCACTTTAGATCCAGCCATTCCAAACTAAACGAGCACCACATCCCGCACCTGCCACCAGCACAACACCTTCCCAACACGACATTCCAGCCAAAGCAAAGGAGCGACCCAGCGTGGCCTGACAACAAGAACCCCAGCCTGAGGGTCAGTTATCCTGCCTGCAGGATGTTCAACACCCTCCTCCCACCTTGCAGCACCTCACAGCAAACACAGACCCAATTCTCAAAACAGCAATGCTGAGACAGCCTTTGAGACCTTCAGCTACAACACAGGTTCTCACAGGTCCCCAGGGACACTCACCTTGTCACCTGAAGAACCCCCTTTTACTTTCCCTCGACAGCTCTTGAGGAGATCTGGGTAGAAGAACTCTGGGCAGCGTTTGTGGTCCGGCTCAAAGAGGGTCAGAGTGATCCGAACGGCCGTGGCTGCCGGCTCAGGCTCCGGGGGCTGCTCTCCATCGTCCTTCCGAGACCTTTTCAGGAAGCTGCTGCTCAGTGGCCCATGCAGAGTGGTGAACGAAACCCTGTGGGGCTCTGTCATGGCTATGGCCAAGTCTTACCAGGCCTCACGGCATCGTTCCCATGGCATTAGGAAAGGTCTGTCGGGCTGCACTGATGGATTTCACCAATGATAATGGAGGACGCTGGCAGTAGAACAAGTGCTTTGCTTTTGGAGTTTTCTCGGGAAATGACAAAGGGCGGTCCTGTGAGCGCTTGCTGCAATCATTAGAGAGAAAGAAAGAAAGAAGTCAATCCTTGTACCAGACTTCCCTCCAACACTGGCAGTTCCCCGTTATCCCTCCAGTCCACCGCAGGTCTCTCTCCTCACATCACACCGCTCCATTTGTAAGTGCTGAAGGAAATCCAGCTGCCGGGGAAACAAAACGACCCCGCCAGTCTCGCTTTGACGCGACCCAGGAGCCCTGGGCACAAACACCGGGCTGGGCTGCACCTCCCGGGCCGGGGCTGCACCTCTCGGGGCCGGGGCTTCGCTCCGGCCGCCTGATGTCCCGCTGCACGGAGGCCCGGCCACCACCGTCCCTGGAACAGCGGCCCCGGCGGGGGCTGAGCGGGGCCCAGAGCCGAGCGGGACTCGGGGGCTGAGCGGGGCCCAGGGCTGAGCGGGGCCCGGGGTGGCAGCGCCTCCGGAGGGAGCGCGGCCCGCGGGGCTGAGGGGAGGGCCGAGGCCGTGGTGCCGGGGCCGGCCGGGCCCCGCCCGCCCTCACTCACCGCCGGCGGGACGCGGCCGCCGCCGCCGCTCCGGGCCCGCTCCGGCCCCGCGCCCGCGTCACGTGGGCGGTGCTGCCCTCGCGCCGGGCCGCGCGCGCCGCAGCCAATCAGCGACCGGCCCAACGGTCACGCCTCGCACCGCGGCCAATCAGCGGCCGCCGCCGCGGCCACACCCCTCGGGAACGGCTGCATCTGACCACGTGATAGTGGCGGGCCAACCCCGCCGCCGGCACCGCCCCGTCCCGGCGGCCCGCGCGCGGCGGCGGGAGGGGCGGCAAGATGGCGGCGGCCCCTGAGGGAGCGGCGGGGCTCCGCCGGGGAGCCGCGGCCTGCGCTGTGGAGATAGCCCGGGACGCGTGCGGGACGGCGGCAGCGGCGGGTGTCGGTGCTCTCGGAGAGGCTGCCCACGTACTCTTCACTCACCGAGCAGCGTTTGGTGGAGCCTCGTAGGAATCAGTGGCGTGAAGCCTCCGGGAAGCTGCGTTCGTCCTGCCCCTCGTGTCCCTTAAACAAGCTGAAGTTTCTTCCATTGAATGAAATGCAACTTAGATAATGTATGTGTAACGATAAGTTGCAACGGAGTACTATAATATATCTAAACAATGGCTGTTGTGGATGAGGCTGCAGGCCTGTGCTGGAAGACCTTGACTGGAGATGACAAACTCCCAGCAGCCCCTGAAGCTGTTCAGGACTGGCTGCTGCAGCTGGATGGGACACGGTGGGATCCATCCCAGGGTACTGACAGAGCTGGCAGATGTCATCGTGGGACCTCTCTCCATTATTTTTCAGCGGTTTGGGGAGTCTGGAGAGGTCTCTGTTGAGTGGAAGGTGATCAGTGTCCCAGTTCTCAAGCAGACTAAGGAGGAAAACCCTGCAACCTACAGGCCTGTCAGTCCCACTCCAGTGTCTGTTAAAATCCTGGGGAAGGTGATTTAGGGAGTTGCTGAAAAACCCTTGAGAGACAACGCAGTCATCAGTCACAGCCAATGAGGGTTCACAGGGGGAAGGTCCTGCTTAATCTGCTTAATCCCCGTTTGTGACAAGCTCAGGCATCGATTCCAGAGAGTCACAGAATGGTTCAGGCTGGAAGGGACCACAGTGGCTCATCTGGTGCCACCTCCCTGCTCAGGCAGGGTCATCCCAGAGCACAGGGCACAGGGCTGTGTCCAGACAGTTCTGGAATATCTCCAGTAACAGACACCCCACTCCCTCTCTGGGCAGCCTGTTCAGTGCACAAGAAAGTTTTTCATCATGTTCATTTGGACCTCCCTGGGCTCAGTCCCTGCCCGTGGCTCTGGTGCCATCTCTGAATCCCACGGAGCAGAGCCTGGGCCCTGCCCTGAGCCCTCCCTGCACACAGGGACACCCAGGGCTGAGGGCCCCTCTCAGCTGGGGCTCCTCTCGAGGCTGAGCAGTCCCAGCTCCCTCAGCCTGTCCTGGGCATGGAGATGCTCCAGGCCCTTCAGCCTCCACTGGACCTGCTCCAAGAGTTCCATATCCCTCCTGTCCTGAGAAGCCCAGAACTGGACACAGCATTCCAGATGTGCCTCACAAGCTGAGCAGAGGGGCACGATCCCCTCCCCTCACACCCGCCAGGAACCCCCACCTTGGCCCCAGGGCATACAGCTGGTCAGGAACAGTTGGTGTCACCCTTTTCTCCACAGAGCCGCTGCCCAGCAGGGCAGCCCCAGCCCGGGCTGCTGCCTGGGGTTGTTCCTCCCCACATGCAGGACCCTGCTCTGGCCTGTGTTGAATTTCAGAAGGTTCCTCTCTGCCCCTCTCCCATTGTCGAGGCTCCTCTGAAGGGCCACACAACCCTCTGAAGTATCAGCCACTCTTCCCAGCTCTGTGTCAGTCATCTTTGTGTGACCAAGGGAGGACAGCCGATGTGGTAGTTTGGGGTTTCAGCAGCTTTTGATACCATCTCTCACACTCTCTTGGATACACTGTCCCTCACACAGCTCCACGAGTACCCCTGCACATGGTGAGCAGCTGGTGAGAGGTCAAGCTCAAAGGGTTACAGTAAATGGGGCCACATCAGGGCAGCCACTAGTGGGGTTAATCAAGGGCTGGTGCTCTTAGTGTTTTTATAAATCATCCAGATTCAGGAATTTAACATGCATTAAGTAGGTTTGCCAACAACAGTGAACTGGGAGGGGCTGTGGAGTCCCTGGAGGGCCCTGACAGGGAGCTGGGCAGTCACAACCCGTGTGAAATTCAACAGCAGCAAGTGCTGGGTTCTGCACCTGGGACGGGGTTGGATGCACAGTTTGGGGGATGAGAGCAGCAAACAGACCTGGGGGTTGATGGCAAGTTCAACAGGAGCCATCAGTAGTGGCCAAAAGGGCCATCTGTATGCTGGGGGACAGCTGGGCTGAGGGAGGGGATTGTCCTGCTCTGCACTGGGGCTGGAGCTCTGTGTTCCCACTAACAGTGCTGGGAGCAAAACTGTGGAGAGAACAGGCCAAAAGCCATTTCCCACCCCATAAAAATTTTAACCCTCTTCCATTTTCAAATACTCTTTCTTTGTGTTTGGCTGACACTACCAGCTCAGACCTAACTCCTCAGCAAATGCACTGCTCAAAATCCAGGGCAAAGCCCCAGGAGCAGAAACCAGGGTCTGGCACGGGGTTGGCATCCAGCCAAGAGGATGGTGCAGGGCTCTTTCCAGTGGTGCCCAGCAACAGGCCGAGGAACAACAGCCAGAAACTAAAACACAAGAAGTCCCACCTCAACATGAGGAAGAATTTCTTTAAGGGTGGCAAAGCATGGGAGCAGGTGCCCAGGGAGGGCATGGAGCTCTGGAGACATTCCAAACCCACCTGGACACATTCCTGTGACAGCTGCTCCAGGTGACCCTGCTGTGACAGGCAACTGGATGATCTCCAGGGATCCTTTCCAACCCCGGCTATTCTGGGATTTTGTGAGTCCTGCAGGAGCACAGACCCTGCTCATTCTGCTGCCATGAGCGTGTGGGGCTGCAGCAGCAGCCTGGCTCCACTGAACATCACCCCAGCCAGACTTCTGGTTCAGTGGGAAGCACAAGAGCCCTGCACAGAGACAAGGGCATCTCTGCTGCCTTCACCTCCTCCAGCTCTGACACACAACTGCTGCAGCCAAAACCTCCCCTCCACGCTGCTGCCCAGGCTGTTTTTGACAAGCACCTGCAGCTTCCTGCCTTCAAAGGCCCCAAGAGGAACAACAGACAGCTTCTGCTTTTATTATTACAGTTTAACACAGTCTTGGACAGAGGAGAAGCAGCAGGAACCAACATGCAAAGCAATTCAAAGTCCCCGGGGGCTCGAGGAAGACCACCCACAGCTCAGCTCCTGTACCTGCTCCCAGCAGTGTCTCTGGGGGCCCTTTCCCTCCAGCTGCTGCTCCGTTGTGCCCCAGAGCAGGACGAGGTCATGGCAGACACCAAACCTACACACACAGAGAGGAGAGGACTGGCCTGGGATTGTGTCTCAATGAGTCAGGTCCGTTGTCTGACTGGAGTTCATTGAGCTTTGAAACTGGGAGGGCAAATTAAATCTCGTCTGTGTAGACAGGGAGAAGAGGGATCCCTTCAGGAAGAGGCAATGGCAGGAGATGAAGCTCAGGTATTTCTGAGCTTCCTGTGTCAGAGCTGGCAGCTTTTTGGCACCAACAGCTCTTCTCAATGCATCTATTAAACAACAAATGTGACCTTCCTCCCACTCGCTTCACGCCTCGGTCTTCACCAGTGTCTTCTTGTGCAGCCCTGCTGCAGCCAGACTCCGAGTTCAGCCAAGTGGACAAGTTCCAGGAACAAATGGGATCTGTCAGGTATTTAGAGCTGGACACAGGTGCCTGGAGAAGGCCCTGAGGCACGAGGAGCCTTGGCTGAGGCAGCTGGGCAGCTGGGGAAAGTCCCACTCACTGAAGGGAGACCCCCAGCCCTGTCCCACTCAGCCTCACCACCCTGGGGCCAGCACAGAGCAGCACTGGGGGTGACTTTACTCTGCCCCCTAAGAGTTGCCCTCATTCCCCAGCACCCACAAAGTTGAGGACCCAGAGGGACAGGCTTTTAGGGCACAGGCCAAACTCATCCTGCACACAGGAAAGCCCTGGTTTGTTCCCTCGGTTTAACTGTGTCCCTGTCATGGCAGGATTCCACGTCACTGTCACTGTCCCTGTCCTTATGCTCTGGTGAGGCTGCACAGGGAGCTCAGACACAGCTCTGAGGAGCTGGGTGGCCCAGGGACAGCTCACAGGTAGTGTCCAGCCTATTACAAACTGGTTTCTAGATACCCTCCCAGCAGGAAAGCTCCACTGGAAGCTCTGAGGGGGACAAGGAAGATCTTGGGATCTCCCAGAGCTCAGTGCCACTCTCCTCACTCATCCTTCCTGAGCCCCAGATCCACAAATCCTCTGCCTCCCTCTCCCCCTTCTATTCCTGTGGCTGCCCCAGTGCTGCTGCTTCTCGTCACTCACCACGGAGGGACAGTGTGGTGTCAGGCTGGGTCAGGGCTGTGCAGCCCCAGAGAACCCGAGCACACCTGGAGGAGCTGCTTCCCACAGCCCAGGAACCAGAGCCCGAGGAATTGTGCGTTTAACAGCATTTGGAGAATCTTCCTACCATGGACTCACTCATCATGTCTGAAACTGGGTGAGCTTGTGCCAGCTCCAGCACGCAGAGCTCCCACCAAGGGAGAGAGGATTGTCCCATCCTTCATTCCTTGTCTCGGAATGAGCTCTAAAATGAGAATTTGCCCCCTTATCCTACAGCAGCCCAATTCTTTAAAAGCCTTTGGTGAAAAGCCTTCTAGAAATGCAGGTAAATTGTCAAGCCTGTCACCTTGTGACCAGCACCTCTCCCAGCAGCAGGGAAAATGCATTCTCCTGCTCCAGGCAGGGATGAGAACACCCAGGAATGGGCCAAGAGCCCAAGTTTTACTTCAGTGAATCAGCTTGAGCTACTTGGGATTTAAGATGCTGCAGCAAACAGAGCAACAATACCAACTACTTACTAGAACAGAAAGAGAGAAAAAAAGAAACAGCTCCCCTTGGCAGGAGCTGACCCACAGAGTTCCACACACAGCCCAGCTCCCAGGATCCCACAGGCAGAACAGGAATCCCACAGCAGGATCTGCAGCCAGCCCCAGCAGCTGCCATGAAATGGATGGACATGTCCTGTGTCCCAGCAGGAAGATGTACTTCCCTTGGAATTCCTCCTCACTCGTAGATCCAGTGTGCAGCTGTGTCCTCCCAGCACGGCAGCTCCTCCGGGCGGAACCAGAGCGAGATCTCCTGCTGGGCGCTCTCCACTGAGTCACTGCCGTGGATCACATTCCTGTGGGCAAGGAGAAAGGGAGCAGCTGGCACCAAGCTGAGAAAGGTGGGAGAGGGATGCTGGAAAATTCCCCCTTGACCAATTTACTTAAACTGATGGAGCCAGTCCTACCTCATGACATCCCTTCCTGTCACACACCCCTCATCCTTCCAGAAGTGCCAGTTCCCAGGACTCCTTCCTCCCATGCTGAGGAGCCATTTGTTTGCTACAGGAGGAGCTGCAAGTGGCTGTAGGTCTGGGATTTGCAGTTTTTATGTCAGTGATTCCAGCTGTGCCTCCAGATTTTCCCCATTCCAGCAAAGCAGGTTTGGTATCAGACACCAGGGAACAGAGATCTAAGGCAGGATCAGTAAGAGCCTTGTCTACCACAAGCCAGGCTGGGGCCACCCAAGGTCACCACCCATGGATCTTCACCTACTCCCACGAAAGGACTGAGTGGGCACCTCCCTCTTCACAGCCTCACAGTCCCAATTACCACAGGAAAACAGGCAAACTCCACCTGCTTTCAACAGAGGACTCAGGAGGAAGGAAAGACACAACCCAGGCTCTTCCTCCTACTAAAGCCAACCCCGGGAAGCAGAGCTCAGCTCTGGTCTGAGCATAGCAGGGACAACTTCTGCTCTGGGAATGCAGACTCATATGGCTCAAGCAGGCCTGGCACAGGAACGCCTGGACAGGATGCCCTGAAGCACTGAGGGAAGAAAAAGTCAAAGCTCTCACTTGCTGACTTCAACACAGAAGTCCCCTCGGATGGTGCCAGGCCTGGATTCAGCTGGATTGGTCTCCCCGATCATGGTGCGAACTGTCTTCACCACATCCAGGCCCTGCCAGACCTACGGGAGAGCAAAACCAGGATCAGCTTCCACAACTGCCCCAGCAGGTCACATCTGTCCTCTGAATTCCCCACTGGATCCTGGGAGAGAGACAGGAACAGATCTCTCCAAATTATTTCTCCAAAGTTGATTTTGGAAAATAATCCAAATTGTGTGTGGATTTCTCCCTATCCCTGGAAGCACTCAAGGCCAGGCTGCACGGGGCTTGGAGCAACCTGGGGTAGTGGAAGGTGTCCCTGCCCATGGCAGGGGGTGGAATAAGACTTTCAAGGTCCCTTCCAACCCAAACCATTCCATGATTTAATTTACAATGGAAAACATCCCTGAAGTTCAGTACAGCTTCAAGAGACCCTCTGAGGGGAGATACCACCTTGCTTCCACTGTGCCAACAGCCACTGCTGCTCAGACCTTGCACTTCATCCCTGTTCCTCGGTCCAGGGGCCCTGGCCAGCACTCACCATGGCCACGATGGGCCCGGAGCTCATGTACTTCACCAGACGGCCGTAGAAGGGACGGTCCCGCAGGGCGATGTAGTGTTCCTTCAGCAGCTCCTCCGAGGCCTGCACAGAGCACAGAGCTTAGTCTGCTCCCACACACGGCGATCTGGGCAAGGGCTGCACCTCAGGGATGCAGGGAATTAAGAGAATTAAGCTCTTGCACAGATGCTTAGTTCCAGGAGTAGCCTGACACAGACAGGAGCTTCCAGGTCAGAGCAGCAACACCTGCCAGCTTACAGTGACAGCCCTGGAGCACGGGCACAGCCAAGGGCACACATGCTCCCCAAAGCTGGAATCAGCCCTCCTGGTACCAACACTCCTCTGAGCTGTGAGGATTTGGAGCTGGAATGACACCGGCAGGCTGCACAGGCCAGAGGACCAGCAGAACCCCCAGCAGTTACCAGCACAGCCTGAGGAGCTGCAGGGGCTCCTCAGCTCCCGGGACCCCCAGCCTGGGTGAGCCCGGCCGCTCACCTGCAGCAGCTTCATCCCCACCAACTGCAGCCCCTTCCTCTCGAAGCGCCGGATGATCTCCCCGACCAGGTGCCGCTGGACCCCGTCCGGTTTGATGGCCACGAAGGTTCGTTCATTGAGCCCGCCGAAGGCTGCAGGGAGAGGGCAGAGGTCTGAGGGGGGGGGATGAGACGCCTCCGGGCTTTCAGCCAAGCGCGCACAGGGGCGTCCCAGGCCCTCAGCCGTGGGGACACGGGGGGGTTCCCAGGATCCCGCAGAGGAGGGCAGGGCGCGGAGGGCACGGAGATGGGGGGGAGGCCTGGCCTGGGCCCTCAGCCGCGGAGACTCTCCCGGGGAAGGGAGGTCCCTGGCCCTCAGGCACCAGGGGAATGGGGGTCCCTGGTCCTCAGACACAGGGCCGGGGGTCCCGTTCCGTTCCGTACCACTGTGGAAGAGGCCGGCGAAGAGCCCCAGCACCAGGCAGATCATGGCGGCAGCGCTCTTAAAGGGGCCGAGCTCCCCCCGCGCTGTCACCGCCCCCCGCGGAACCATCGAGCCGGGGCCGCGGAGCGGCGGGGCCGAGAGACCGGAAACAGCACGTTCCCATGGCAACGGGCGGGGCCTGGTGCCCGCCGGGGTCGGGGGGCCCCGGGGGAGCGATGGCGGCGGGGGGGGAGCGGTGGGACCAGGCTCCCCCTGTGCGGGCTGTCCCAGCCGCGGCGTACTTGCTGCCGCCCCTGAGCTCCCCTGTGCCGCTGGCCCGGCCACAGCGTCCCGGGTGTTCATGAGACTGTTTTGCCTTGGCTGTCTCTGTCGTTGCGGTCGTGACCGCACACGAGTCGTGGTTAGACTAGTCCGGTGGTACCTGAGCAGCCTCTCTATCTCGGGCAGGCCCAGGCTGGCACCTCTGGAAGAGCTGAGCGCCCCCGGGCCGTGCTGCAGGAGCAGAAGGGCAGAGCTGCAGCCCCGCAGAGCTGAGGGAGCTCCTCTGTACAGAGCACGTGTTGCTGATTTAATTTTGGGGTGTAGGATCCCGGCTGTTAACCTGCTCTGGAACTCCAGGGCTCCATTTCCTGCTCTCAAGAACTCACCTCTTGGTTCAGCTCCCTTCAAGATTAGCCTCTGGAAATACCAGCACATGAAATACCTTCTCCAGGTGCCCTGTGGAGGGCTGGATTTGCTGCCAGAGCTGTTCCAGGTGCCTCATGGAGTGCTGGGTCTGCTCCCAACCTGCTTCTCCTGTTCAGAGACAGTGTTCTGCTCGCTTTCCTCTGTTCAGACCTTGGCTGGGACAAGCAGGGATCTGTCTCCAAAGAGCAGGGACCCAGCTGCTTTATCCAACATAGTTTTGAGTAAATTATTCCCGCGTTTGTACGAGTAAATAATCAGCGGTTGTATCCTGGAGGTCCGGAGCATGGCTTTGCCTGAGGAAAGCTGTCCCTGTTTGCTCCAGCACAGCCGTGCTGTGGTGGTTATTATTCCGCCGGCGGAAAAGTCTTTGTAGGATGAGCACTGCCCGTTGTGGAGTGGTGGGCACGGCTCGGGAGCTGAGGGCGGTGCCAGAGGCTTTTCCCTGCTGTTCCCGGGAGCGCCGGTGCCGGCAGAGGGAGCGCAGGCAGCGCGGAGGAGCTCCCAGCCTTCAGCCAGCCCTCGGCATCCCAAAGTCCATCCCGTCCCGGGCACTCCCGCGGGCGACGCTTCCCTAAAACAATGCTGGAATTTTAAGGTGGACAAGCAGCGTGTTGTCAGCCCTTCCCTTGTGTTCTTAGGGACAGCCGGGCGATTTTGTTGGAACATGTCAAACAAATCCCGTCTGGAGCGGGTGTCTGTGAAAGGAAACAGCCCTCACGCGGTTTGGAAAGGTTGCAGAGTGCTCTGAGGAAGGTGCCCAGTAGATGGTGTCAGCTCTCATTAGCTACTCACAGAGCCGCTAATTAAGAGCGCATTCTCCATGTGCTCCCGGTGACATCTGTGTGTGTCCAGCCTGGTGTGCACAGGGATGAAGGGAGTGGGGCTGAGGGGAGCGTGGCAGGTGGTGAAACCCAGCTTCCTAACTCCAGCCTGATGGCTGATCTCAGTCTTCCTTCACGGAGAGCTATTTCAAAAATAATGATGTTTCTGTCAATTTAATAAGATTTATTCTAGGACACTTTTCAGGCTACCTGCAGAGGTGTCAGTAATGAAGTCAACAACTCAGTCCCCAACCCAGCCAGCACCTGTGTGTGCTGCAGGCAACCAGACTTCCACACAGGCAGAATCCCTCATTTCACACTTGTTTTATTTTTGTTGTTTATTAATGCTGATGAAACACCTCTTTTTCTCATACCAGGGTTATTCTGTCGTTCTCCACAAGTCTCCTCAAAGATCCCAATGCAGGCACTTGGGTGAAGGTTTTCATTTCCTTGGATTGTAAACGTTCTTTTGAGCCTCAGGCAGTTCCCTGCAGCAGAACTTGGAGGAGAAACATGCCAAACACTCTTCACTTGGGTGAGTCCTTCTCATCTTCTCTGGCATGATGTGCTGTGGGGAGAGAGCTTTGACTTCCCTCTAGGAGCCCCAGAAATGCAGATTGCTGGTGACCAGGTAGCTTGGGAAATGGAGCTGGGTCTGATTCCCAGGCAGATTGTTCCTGAGCCAGTGTCTTTTATGCACAGTTTTAGGTAGATGTGTATTGAGGGTGAGCCCAGGAAGCTGCAGCAAGCAAGAATGGGATCACAAATCCTCCCTACAGAGGTGTCACTTGGGTGCTCAGCATTCCCAGCCCAGATATGTGCACAGAATGGTGCCACAGGCAACAGCTGGAAGAGGCTGAACAAATTTGCTGCCTCGTTTGGAAAGCCCTGTGATCGCTTTTTAAACCCCTCACTGGGAACCTGAAAGGCCAGGTACCTTCTGGCACCAAATATCTTCTCGTTTCAGTGGAAGGTTCAGTGTGGAAGGATCCCAGCGTGGCAGGGGAGGCTGGGGGGGGCTGTTCCCGTGCTCGCCCCCACTGCAGGAATTTCAGGCGGAGGCAGAACTCTATTTCTGCTCTTGCTGGATAGAACATTGCAGATACTGTGGTTATGTAAGAGACTCCAGAGCATGTAGGTGCAGAAAACGTGGCCATCCAGCACTGTGCAGTGCAGACAGAGGCTGTTTGTCTCCTTTCATCACACTTAGTAAGTCCTGTGGTTGGCACTGCCTTCCTTCTCAGGCTCCTTTTGCACCTTTTTGCTTGTTTGGGGAGGATTTTCACCTTTCAGTTCAGCCCTGGTCTTTCACCAGCGTAGCATTGACACAGCCTGGAGTGTTGGTGCCTCTTACAGTGTGGGCTCTGCACAGGTGTAGACCTGTCTACTTTCATACTGCACCACTGATCCTGCTGCAAATATTTCACCTTTTAGGATAAAGAGGGGTTGGGAGAGCCAGAAGATTTCCTTAAGCACCTTTTGCTGGACCCAGGGGATACAGATGTCAGAGCCAGAGCTCCACAAAGTGCTCTACAGCAGGGTCACTTTCCAAGTGAACATGGAACGGACGAGAGGATCCATTCAAAACTGCCATTGCTCCATCCTGGAACAAAGCTCTGATACAGAGAGGGGTGCTCTGGAAACTGGGAGTAGCTGTGTGAGTACAGCAGGAGGTCTCCAGGGATACCCCTTTAACCCTAGGACAGGTGCTGTTTCCTCAGAGGGAACTGCCCAGGCCAGACTTGCCTTTCCTTGCATTTGGCTTTTCCATTCTCATGGAGTCCATAAAAGATTTCCTTGAAAGAAACATTCTGAGTACACAGCCCAGGGAAACGCTTGCATTTTGAAGCAGAGGTTTGTGTTAGTTCTCACTTCTGTGCAGTGCTACAGCATTTTATTTATGCCTGTCTGAGCAGCCTGTGCTTCTTCCCTGAGAAATTCCCTGTGGGGAATCACAAAAAGTGGAAAGGATTTTTGGTGTGAGAAATAGAAGCAGGCCTCAGGAAACAAAGCAAGGGATTTAGAATTCAGCTTTTCCTGGGAAAATTAGGAGAAGATACAGTTATAAGCAGCAAGGACATTAAAAGACAATGGTTAGTTCTTAGGCTTAACCTAGATAGATGTTGAAGTTGCAAAAAGTATATTTAGTTAGAGAGATAAGTTTAAGCTTAATAATGGGATGTTGTATGTTATTATATAAGGCATAACAAGTGACTATTGTGTACAATAGATGTAGGTGCTTTATTAAGGATTGGTTAAGACAGATGTCTGTAACTTTTAGAAGCACACTATTGGCCAAAAAGCTTTTAAGAATGCTTTGCAACCAGGAAATTGGGGGATGTCTCTGTGGCAGCGTGAGCTCTGTACCAACTTTGTCTCAACTCTGGATGTGAGACTGATAAACTAATAACAGCTCCTGCAACGCTGGTCCGAGCCCATCCCAGTCCATCCAGTTCCATCCAAGACCAGAGAAGGACAGGCTGGAATTGGCAGTGCCTGTGAGATGGGTGCTGATGCTCTGGAGGTGAGCCAGGAGGGCTTTGGCTGCTGTTCAGTGCCCTGAGAGATGTGCAGGGCCTGGAGCCCTTGTCTTGTGCCCTGAGTGTGTCACTCGTGTGCTGCTCCCAGTCCTGGGTCCTTCCTGTCCTTGTAGGTGCACAGCAAAGGAGTCTCCTCTGTGCTGATGGTGGGATCATGTCCAAAATTCCTGCACAGATGCAGCTATGGTAGCTTGGTCTGTCCTGTTCTGTCTGGAGTATTTCACAGAATCCCAGAATGGTTTGGGTTGGAAGGAACCTTAAAGCTCATCCCATTCCACCCCTGCCATGGCAGGGACACCTTCCACTATCCCAGGCTGCTCCAAGCCCCAATGTCCAACCTGGCCTTGGGCACTGCCAGGGATCCAGGGGCAGCCACAGCTGCTCTGGGCACCCTGTGCCAGGGCCTGCCCACCCTCCCAGGGAACAATTCCTGCCCAATATTCCATCCAGCCCTGCCCTCTGGCAGTGGGAAGCCATTCCCTGTGTCCTGTCCCTCCATGCCTTGTCCCCAGTCCCTCTCCAGCTCTCCTGGAGCCCCTTTAGGCCCTGCAAGGGGCTCTGAGGTGTCCCTGGAGCCTTCTGTTCTCCAGGTGAGCACCCCCAGCTCTCCCAGCCTGGCTCCAGAGCAGAGGGGCTCCAGCCCTTGGAGCATCAGCAATGATTTCCCGGGGACAGCCCCTGTCTTACCACCTCCTCAGCTCCTTCTCACTTAAGTCTGTGAGGATAAATTTTTTTGTATGAAAACCCAGCTGTGGCCTGTGGAGTTCTGCCAGCAGAGGCAGCCATTGGCTCTCACCCTGGTTTGGGGTCTCCTCTCACTCACAGGGGAGCTGCTGCCACATCTTTATCTCCAGCTCTGAGTCAGATCAGAGGTGGCAGATGTGGGACTAAGCCTGACCTTTCCTCTTTATGGACAGGAGCCCTGGGGTGTGAGTGTGTGGGGCTCCTGCATGAGCCCTGTGCCCAGAGCAAGGCAGGGAGCAGCCCCTGAACCTGGGAATGCAGAGCCCCAGCTCCCAGAAGCTTCCTGTGCCTCACGAGGAGACACTGGAGGTAAAACTTACAGTCCTTGAAGTTTTCTGTCACTTGGGTTGAGCTGATGGCAAAGTCCCACGTGTGTGAGTTCTGTGAAGGAATGCTTTGCCAGGGAGGTGGTGGCTGGCTTGGATCAGGTTTACACCTTCACCCCGGCTGGCAGTGGGATGGAGGAGGGACTGCAAACTTTGAGGCACTATTTGGAGCCCCTTGTTCTTAAGACCCTGGTTCGGAGGGGCCTGAATGCAACCTCCCCTCCCCAACTGCACCACCAGCTGCCCAGCTGTGAAAGGGGCTGTTGGTTCTCCCTCAGTTGCCTGCCTTGCAGGGCCTGTGTTCCCCCAGCAGCGCTCCTTGTGATGCCACGGCAGTCACAAAGTAGGTCAAACACCATCTAAACCCTGCCTTGATATCCCCTGAGCTAAATTCCTGCCCTGCCAGAATGTGCCCCCAAAGGGGGTTAGGACTTGTGGCTTACTTGGAGTTAAGAAGGATGAGCAGCTTTGGTGGAGCTGAGTAAACAGAGCCGCAGCTCTGGGCAGCCCGGCTCCCTCCCCTGCCGGCCCCGGTCCCTCCCCTGCCGGCCCCTCTCCCTCCGCTGCCGGCCCAGGTCCCTCCGCTGCCGGCCCAGGTCCCTCCCCTGCCGGCCCCTCTCCCTCCGCTGCCGGCCCCTCTCCCTCCCCTGCCGGCCCAGGTCCCTCCGCTGCCGGCCCAGGCCCCTCTCCCTGCCCTGCCGGCCCCTCTCCCTCCGCTGCCGGCCCAGGTCCCTCCCCTGCCGGCTCCTCTCCCTCCGCTGCCATCCCGCCTCCCTCCCCTGCCGGCCCAGCCCGGCGTCATCCCGCCCAGGGATGTGTCCAACCCATGTGCTTTCAGAGAATCTTTAAGGTTGGAAAAAACCTCCAAGATCAAGTCCAACCTTTGTCCAAACACCCCCGTGCCCACTAAGCCATATAGGGAAGTGCCATATCCACTGTGTGTGGTTTTTTGACCACTCCCAGGGATGGTGACTCCAGCTCTGCCCTGCTGCTCTCACCAAGTGCCTTTGGTGACACCGGCGCTAGAAGGGGTGAAGAGGGTGAGGAGCTCGGGCTCTCCTGGCTCACCTGAGCTTTGGTCGGTGTGTTACACGTGAGGTGAACTCTGTCACTTCTCCTCTGAGTGAGTGCTGCAGCCATGGGGTGACCACCACACTGCTCTCCCTAGACATGTGGCAGGAATTTGGCCAGCACTTCTCTGACAAGAGCAAGAACAAAACACCTGGACAAGTGAGTCATTCCTTCACATCTCAAGCCCAGAGCTTTGGGAAACCTCTGTGAAAGTTACAGGAACATTTGTCAGTGGCTGCCAGCCTATCCTTGATGCTGTCAGTGGAAGGGCCCCGATTATTTGTGTGTCTCAAGATCCTTTTGAGTCTCTGCAGATGAAAATCTGTTCTCGTGGTGAATGCAGTGGTGACTCAGCACTAGGGAAGGAGGCAAGATGACCTTAGGAAAATCTTTTCACCCCCGTGCTCTGGAGATGTCCAGGAAAGGAAAGAAGATTGAGCTGGAAAAAATATTAGCCCTTGGCAGAAAGAGGCTTTAGAAGAAGCCCAGAGCTTAATGCCAGGGAAGGGCTGCAGGGTCTGGGCACACACCAGCCTCAGGCCTTGCTCCCAGCTTTCTGCAGGAGACAGCTGGAGCTGCAGGAGTTTCCTTCCTGCCCTTCCAGGACCTGGGTCAGGGCTTGCAAATGGAGAAGGACAGCCCAGGACTGTGGCAGGTGTGGAACTGACAATTCCAGCAGTAGAACCGAGTCAGCCCTGCAGCAGCAGCAGCTACAATAGAAGCAACCCCTCCCCTGTTACAGGAAAGCCCTCAAAGCCCTCTGTGGCCTGTTAAAGCTTGGAGGACAAGGGCAGCGAGGGCTGTCATGGGCATCCTCACTAAAAGTTCTGTGTTGATGGAGCAAACAAGCCCTGAATGTGCCACCAGCTCCCTAGGGAAGCGAGGCTTGTCTCTGGGTGAATGTGTGATTAAACCAGAGCATTGTTCCAGCAGTGCCTGCTCACCCTCCCGTTGGCCCTCCCAGGCCTCCCTGCTGTGGTCTCACTTCCCAGGACCTGCTCACATCATCGTGCCATGTTCCCCTGGTGATACCTTTGGTTGCCCACCCAGCCAGGGCAGCTCAGGGATTGTTGGGGCATCCACTGTCCCCCACGGTCTGTCCCTCAGCTCTGGTTTTGATGTCCCAGTGGCTGCTGCTGCAGTGTGACAGCTACAGCCCCTCAGGCAGAAAATGTGTCACCCCAGAAGTGTGAGGGCTTTACCCAGGACATCAAACTCTCCTCATGGTGTACCCCACACTTCTCTTGCTCTTCTGCTGTCTGAACCTTCAGGGAGCTGCTTTAGCTCACCGAGATCTCCCCCCCACACACACCCCTGAGTTTTCTGCTGTTCCCAACTGAGAGCAGCAGGAGCAGGATTAGACTGGAATACTCTGACCATTCTGACAGCAGCTCAGCCAATGGATGAAGGCACATTTTTATCAGCAAGTGCTTGTTTTTGTGAACATTAATCATATAAAACTCCTACTAGATGAGGAACTCTGACAACATTTTTTTCTATAATCTCACATAATCAAATACTCTCCCGTCCTTTTCCTTCCCCTGGAGCTTTGGTCTCTGTCATCAGCACAGCTTCTTTGGAAGATGTGTTTCTTCCCACTGCCAGAGGGCAGGGTTAGATGGGATATTGGGAAGGAATTGTTCCCTGGGAGGGTGGGGAGGCCCTGGCACAGGGTGCCCAGAGCAGCTGTGGCTGCCTCTGGATCCCTGGCAGTGCCCAAGGCCAGGTTGGATGGGGCTTGGAGCAGCCTGGGCCAGTGGAAGGTGTCCCTGCCCATAGCAGGGGGTGGGATGAGATGGGCTTTAAGGTCCCTCCCAATCCAAACCATTCTAGGATTTGATGAAGTGGCTTTACAGCTCTCTCTGGAGAGACAGCACACCACTGAGTGTGTGCAAGGTCTGTTTCCAAGTGATAGATGTTGTTTCTTCTGAGCTGTATCCCCCAATCCTGATATGTTTGGATGAAGGCTCAGTCATGGATCCTCACTGTAACAATGGGATTGAGGCCTGCAGGGATGACTGGGGTCTTCTAGAGCATCTGTGCTAACTGCTGCCTCTTCTCATGTGCTCAAAGGCCCATGGAGAATGCAGCACAGAAGGTGACAAATGACACCCTCTGAGCATCCCAGTGACATGGGACATCAGTGGCAGAGACCACTGTGCTAGGGCAAGCTGGCCCTGCCACATCTCTAAGCCCAGCCTTGTTCTGGTTCTGTCCTGATCCCTGCAGAGGGACTGGGGGTGGTGCTGGTCACTCCTTTTATCTGCCAGTGCTCGGCTGGGGCGGAACTGCAGCCGGGAGCCTGGCCAGGGGAAGCAGCTGATTCTCCTTCAGAACAGAGACTTGCACATCAATAAATGTCTCCTTACAGATGCTTTCTTCAGCCTCTTGGCTCTCATTTCCTCTTTTAGCTCCCCCAGCTTTCTATCCCACTGGCTGGAAAGCTGTCTGTCTCCTGTGAGAGTTAAGGAATGTTGGAACAGGGGCTGGGGGTAGCTCTATCTTTGCAGGTGAGGTGTTGGACAAGCCATGTGTTTTCTTCAGCGTGTCCTGACTGCATGTCCTGCTCTGGCTCTTTGTGGGATCTGTTACTGTAGATCCTGCTGTGGCTTCCAGGGACAGGTGGGTCCTGTTTGAGTCACTTTGGAAAACACTTGCCAGCTGTCAAAACCAGCTGGCCAGAGGGGAACTACATCCTTGGGGTAACACAGCTCAGGGCAGAGCAGGGGAGTTTGTTCACTGAACTCCCAACACGAGAAAATGCTGGATAAGCTGTAGAAAATCCATGGGAAATGGTGGGTTAGGATGGGATTCTCTTTTCCCAAAGCATATGCTCCATTATTACTCAGAAATAGCCACAGCCAGGACGGGGGTGGGTCAGGGCTCCCCCAGTGCCTGCTGAGGCTTGGGATTGTTCACTGGGGCTTTCCACAGTGACACAGAACTCCTGAACTTCCTCCCTTGGAACAACCAGTGCTGCAGGAGCGGGAGGGCCCCTCCAAACCACCTTCCTCTCTGCCAGGGATTCCTCTGCCTCCAGCTGCTGCTGCCTGAATCAGTTTCTGGGGAAGAGCAAATCAGGCAAGCTTGTTCTGGCTGCAGCACAGATCCAGAGGCACGGACAGGGCCTTACTGCTGCAGTAAGGTTCTCATTCAAAGCCTGGCCCCAGAGGAGCAAGAGCCATCTTCGCTTCAGGATCTGGGAATGAGCTCAGCAAGGAGTAAGTGCACATGGTGCAAGTTTTACCTGACCCTATGGGGGTCTGTGATGGGAAAGGAAAAGGCAGCAGCTGGAACTTGTTGGGAGGAAACCCACAGAGAGAACTGGTTAAAAGCCATTTCCCGTCCATACCTCAGCCCTGTTCCGCTTTCCAATGCCCTTTGCAAGGCTAACAGCACCAGCTCAGTGCTGAATCCTCAGCTGTCCACCAGAAGAGAGCTCACAGGCTGGGGAAAAGCCCCATGGGCTGTCCACAGGCCCTGCAGGGACTGGCACCAGTCCTGTGGGAGCACAGAGCCCGTTCCCTGGCAGTGGCACGAGGCCACTACACAATCAGTCACTTGTCCAGATCCTAATCCAGCATTTCCTCTCAGCATGACCACAAAGTCTTGGAGGGGTGGCTCTGATTGCCAGGCTCTGGGGTGGGGGTTTGGGGTGTTTGTCCCAGCGTGACCTGCCAGAGGACAGGCACTATAAACCCTCCCAGTGCACAGCCACAGGCAGCAGCCTGGCTCCACTGAACATCACCCCAGCCAGACTTCTGGTTCAGTGGGAAGCACAAGAGCCCTGCACAGAGACAAGGGCATCTCTGCTGCCTTCACCTCCTCCAGCTCTGACACACAACTGCTGCAGCCAAAACCTCCCCTCCACGCTGCTGCCCAGGCTGTTTTTGACAAGCACCTGCAGCTTCCTGCCTTCAAGGGCCCCAAGAGGAACAACAGACAGCTTCTACTTTTATTATTACAGTTTAACACAGTCTTGGACAGAGGAGAAGCAGCAGGAACCAACATGCAAAGCAATTCAAAGTCCCCGGGGGCTCGAGGAAGACCACCCACAGCTCAGCTCCTGTACCTGCTCCCAGCAGTGTCTCTGGGGGCCCTTTCCCTCCAGCTGCTGCTCTGTTGTGCCCCAGAGCGGGACGAGGTCATGGCAGACACCAAACCTACACACACAGAGAGGAGAGGACTGGCCTGGGATTGTGTCTCGATGAGTCAGGTCCGTTGTCTGACTGGAATCCAGTACACTCCAACCAGGAGGCCGCTTTAATCATCACAATATCCTGAGCTGGAAAGGAGCCACAAAGATTATCAAGTCCAACTCCTGTCATCAAGTCCAATTTCTTAAATGTTGTCTGTGCCAACAGGGAGAAGAGAGATCCTTCAGGAAGAGGTGCTGGCTTCCATAGCAAGTCAGGAGATGAAGCTCAGACATTTCACCACAATTTTCTTGTGTCAGAACTGGCATCTCTTGGAGCCAGCAACTCTTCTAAATGCCTGCGATGGATGTCGAGGCCAAAGATTTCCACAGCACTGGAGAAATCTTTGCCAACACGTAGAAATGGATGTCCCCATGAAGGAAGAGGTGCATCAGGCTTGGCTGGCCCTCACAGACAACACAACAAACCCCCACCCACCTGGTGTGCAGAGCCATTATGTCCTCCTGCACCTCTTCCTTTGGCAGGCCTCCGCATCCGAGCTGCACGAGCTGTCCGAGTCGCTCCCCGAGGACGAGGAGGAGGAAGGCTTCGACGTGCTATAGTTCATGCTCAAGACCCAGCCCAGTTTGTTGTGCAGCACCTGCTTGAGTCCCGGGGGCAGGGGCAGCACCTCCAGCGTGTCCACATAGTTGGGCAGGAGCTGGCGCAGGCGGAAGCAGCACAGGTACTGCAGGGACGTGCAGCTGGCGCAGGACCGGATCACCTTCATGCTGCTCTTGGCCGCCGTCGAGCACACCATGGGGTAAAACTTCTTGTTCTGCAGCTTGGTGGCTGCCACCCCTGCCAGGGCACAGCACCAGGGAGGGCATGTTAGTTTAGACAGAGGGATCTCCCCCCTCTCACCTACCCCGAGCCCATTAACTGCAAAGCTCTTGGGAAAAGCTTTCTGAACTCCCAATCTATTAAACAAGAAATGTGATCTTCCCCCCACTCACTTCACACCTTGGTCTTCTGCTTTCTCAGTGTTTTCTGCTGCAGCCAGGCTCGAGTTCCTCCCACCCCATCCCTGGCTCTCACCTATGCACTTGCGGTTCTTGAAGAATGTGAGCGTCCCGTGCCACGTGTCCAAATGCACCCCAATAATGGAGCCCTGGCCAAACCTCGAGGAGAAGTTTGTTTTGTCTCCCTTGTGATGCAGCAGTCCTGAAAACACACCCAAAAAATGGCATTCTGTGGAAAACCTGCACTCCAGGAATTCATCCCAACTCCCATGCTGCTGGTACAGCCTCGCTCAGTGCCAGAAACATCCCTGCACTGCCTGATCCTTGCCCTCCCATCCCAGAGTGGCTGCTAGAAAGGGGAAAGTTGTGGTTTTACAACTCCAGCACTGAAACCCCGAAGTGGTGATGTGACAGTAGCACCCTGGTGCCCTGGAGGGTCCCACACCAGGTCTAAGGGCTCTGCAAAACACGGGCCAGGAGAGACGCTCCAAGGGCTGTGAGCTGTCGGCAGCTGCTCTGGTGTCCTTAATGAAGGGATTCACAGGTCTGGGGGCACCTCTTGGGCTACTGCTGCCCATCCAGCCCCCCTGTCTGTGTTACCTGTGTAAGAGAGTCCCCAGCTGTCCTCGTCCTTGCCCAGCAGGCTGCAGAAGGTGTGACGGTACTTGTCCAGGTTCACATCGGACGTCCCAATTCCCACCATCTGGGAGGCAAAGCAGGGAGTAAGAACACAAGCTCAGTGTCTTTTCAAGTAACAAAACACAACCACATTCCACCTCCAGTTCTTCCCTCCTCTTCTTGGCTCAGTCCAAAACACCCAGAGGGCTTGGTGAAGCCAAGTCAGAGGTTTCAGGGTGGAGCTGAAGGCTCCCAGCTTCAATTTCCTTTCCTAAGTGAGGAGGCCCAGCTGAACTGCTGAAGAAGGTCACTGTCCTATTCAGAGTCATGGAATGGTCTGAGTTGGAAGGGACCTTAAAGCTCATCCCATTCCACCCCCTGCCATGGGCAGGGACACCTTCCCCTATCCCAGCCTGCTCCAGGCCCCATCCAGCCTGGCCTTGGGCACTGCCAGGGATCCAGGGGCAGCCACAGCTGCTCTGGGCACCCTGTGCCAGGGCCTGCCCATCCTCCCAGGGAACAATTCCTTCCCAATATCCCATCCAGCCCTGCTGGCAGTAGGAAGCCATTCCCTGTGTCCTGTCCCTCCATGCCTTGTCCCCAGTCCCTCTCCAGCTCTCCTGGAGCCCCTTTAGGCCCTGCAAGGGGCTCTGAGGTGTCCCTGGAGCCTTCTCCTCTCCAGATGAACACCCCCAGCTCTCCCAGCCTGGCTCCAGAGCAGAGGGGCTCCAGCCCTTGGGGCATCTCCGTGGCCTCCCCTGGGCTCTCTCCAGCAGCTCCATGTCCCTCTGCTGTTGGCCCCAGGGCTGGGGCAGCTCTGCAGGTGGGGTCTCACCTGAGGGGGCAGAGGGGCAGAGTCTCCCCCTCCCTGCTGCCCACTCTGGGGCTCAGCCCAGGCCATGGGGGGGGGGGGGGTCTGGGTGCACATGACCAGGCCGTGTCCAGTTCTCATCCTCCAACACTCCACGTCCTTCTCCCAGGGCTGCTCTCGATCCATTCTCTGCCCAGCCTGGATTAGTGCCCTGACCCAGGTGCAGCACTGGCACTTGGCTTTGTTGAACTTTTTTCCCATGGCCCCACCTCTCCAGCCTGTCCAGGTCCCTCTGGATGCCCCATCTCTCCCCTCCAGGGTGTCACCTCCCCACACAGCTGGGTGTCAGCTCCAGCCTGGCTGAGTGCCCTGATCCCATCTCCATGTCCAGTACCGGCCCCAATGCCAGCCCCTGAGCAATGTCACTTGTAACGGGTCTCTGTTGACTCCACCTCTTTGCATGTGACCATCCAGACAATTCCATGCCCACCAAGTGGTCCCTCTGTCAAATCCATGTCTCTCCAGGTGAGAGATGCCATGCAAGGCAGCAACAAATCCTTTGCCCAAATTCAAGTAGATGAGATCAGTTCCTCTTCCCTCATGCACCAACACTGCAACCCCATCACAGAACGCCACTGCATCTGTCAGGCAGGATTTGCCCTTAGTGAAGCCCTGATGGACGTCATCAACCGCCTCCACTTTTTCCATGAGCCTTTGCATAGTTTCCAAAAGGATCTGCTCCATGACTGCCAGGCACAGAGGTAAGACTGGCCAGCCTGTACTTCCCCAAATCTTCCTTATTTCCCTTTTGAAAAATGGGGGTTAAGTTTCCTCTTTTCCAGTCACTGGGAACTTCACCAGACTACCACAGCTTCTCAGATATGACAGATAGTGGCTACACCACTTCATCCACCAGTTCCCTCAGATCCCAGGGATGCATCTCATCAGGTCCCCAGGCACTTGTGCACTTCCAGACAGCCTCAAACCTGATCTGCTGTGGTGGAACCGCATCCTCCCAGCTCCTGTTCAAAACCCTGGGCACTTCTGTGTGCCCCACACGTACCATGTCAGTGCCATACACCGGGGAGGTCATCTTGATCTCCCAGAAGTGCTGCCCATCTGCCAGCTCCTTGTTGCCGCGGATGGCGGCCGTGCCACAGCTGTACTCCATGTGGAAGTTCACTTTGCGGTTGTCACACGTCAGCAGGGTGGCCGTCGACTTGTTCAGGTCATCCCACACCCAGTCGAAATCTGTTGAGGAAGCACAGAGGGGACAAGGATGGGCAAAGACCTTCAGGGAACTACCACCAAGCCAAAGCATGGGTGGATGTTTGTTTTGAAGGCTGTTAGTGGGGTTGTTTATGTTTCTCTTACAGTTTAAGAGGGTAAATCTTAGGCTGTGCACATCAGAGAACTGCTTGAGGCCTGAACTATTCCGCAGTGCCCCACCACGGATGGATCAGTGCTCCAAAGCTGGCAGCATTCACCAGGCCCAATTTTGGCTGACACCAGGCAGAGCCTCCCTTCTCCCCGCACTCCTCACGGGATCAAGGGATGGCTCTGCCATGCCACAGGCTCTGCCAGCCAGCCCAAGCCCACTCTGTGCTCTGAGCCTGGCACCCCACCAGCCATTGCAGGGATCAGGAGGGCCCTAAGCACTGGCTCTGTTTCACCTGTGGCCTAAGTCGGATCGGAAAGCAGGTCCCAGAGGTGAGAGCTGATGCTGTCACAGCTCAGCCCTGAGCCCTGGAAACATGACAGCAGGCACAGGCTGGTAATCCCCCTACAGCCTCGGGATGTAAACAAAGGAATGCTGGGACAGGGACGGGACACTGCAGGGGCCCCCCCAGCCCCTTACACTCGTCCTCCTCGCCGCAGCGGCAGTCGCGGACACGGTGCAGGGCGTGCAGGCTGGAGCAGTAGGGAGCTTCACTCTGGTTCTCACAGTTGCAGTAGGACTCTCCAGTCACAGGGATGGCGCTCGGGATGGAGGGAGACAGGGAGGAAAACTCCGGCTCCGAGTCCGAGTCGCTGTGCTGCTGGGGAGAACAGGGAATGGTCGCTGCTGGGCATCCCTGGGCGTGGGAGCTGGGCTGGCAGAGCTCCCTGAGGGCTGTGCAGGGACATCCCCAGGCTCATGTCATGTCTTGGCCTATCACACAGGGAGGCTGTGCCCGTGGCATTACCCTGCTTTGGGACATGGGCAGTGCCTGCTGAGCTGCAGGGACCTCTCAGCACTCTGCGGTGCAGGTACGTTCTTTGTCCCTGCTGGGAACAAGGAGCTGTCACAGCAGGGTCACAAGCCTGGAACACACATTTTGAAGGAAATTCTGTGCTGAAGCTTTGGCTTTCACCAGGCAGGTTCCAGCCATCAGCAGAGCCAAGCACTGCTCTGGAGAGGCTGTGAGGAGCCTGGGACACACAAGGGGGAGAAGGGAGAGGGGGCAGAACAAAGGGAGCCAGTTGAGCAGCACGGCTGCAGCTCCTCAGGCCAGTGCTGCAGACAGGCCCACGGGGAACCCAGGGCAGGATTAAAGTGCTTTTGTTTACATTCATGAACACAAAAACCTTATTTACTGTTCCCCAGTGCCAAGAGACAAAAGTGATCCTGGACTAGACACTGTGGGAGTCACAGCCCAGTTTCACCCCTGTGTTATGGTGTTGCCTAAGGGATTCTCTTATCACTGATTGCAGCGAGTTACTCTAGGTTTACACACTGCTCAGGTGTACCTGCTTGTTATTCACCCCCAAGGTAAGGGGTATTTAATGACAAAAATCCTTTAAACTCATGTTCTTGCAGCTGTGTAAGAGAGGGAATTGAAACTACTTGGGCTTACATATGTACTGCCCAGATCTCCTCTGGCCTGCAAACCCAAGAGCTTGGGTTCTGTCTTTCCTAACTTCTTACTTCCCTAAGTACTGCCACCTAGAAATCCTATCATTCCCATGACTGCAGGCACAGAAAACTGCTCGATTTCTGGGAGCACAGTGCCTGGGTTTGGACACTGTGCTCTGGCAGTGGCC
The DNA here is from genome assembly GCF_020740725.1 of Corvus hawaiiensis. Lineage (NCBI taxonomy): Eukaryota > Metazoa > Chordata > Aves > Passeriformes > Corvidae > Corvus > Corvus hawaiiensis. Next base: position 15,070,475 of record NC_063228.1, on the reverse strand, counting down.
TCATGGCTTCAGTGTGGCCCTGAAGCTCCTGGAGCAGCTCCTTGTGTCCCCACCACTACACAGGGAACTCAACTCACACACTCAAGTATTAGGGAAAAGAGGGAATGATGGCAGAGGCAAATCAGTCACTCCTTGCCTTGTTTTACTCCTGCTCTCCCTGCTGTGTTCCCATCTCCAGCACACCTGGACCAGCTTCAGAAGTGATGTTCACATCACAAAGCAGGAAATGTGAGGAAATCTCAGTCTGAAGACACTGTCCCACAATCTCCACTACCATCTCTAAGGGCCTCACAGCCCAGGAGGGAGCACAGCGAGCCAGATTAGGGAACAGATCCACTTCACACACTTATCTAGAGCTCTACTTCCAGAACAGTATTTAAAAATATTGTATGTACTTTATGTATGACACACCCATTCTGTGCTTAAAAAAGCATTTCGCTTAGCATCAATACTGACCATTGTTAAATCCTTTCTGCTTTTGGCCAGTTCACACCTGATATCAGGGAAAGGAAAACGTCCCCAGTGCCACCCAGTGCCACCCTGTGCCACCCAGAGCCCCCCGAGCCCAGCCTACCTGCCCGTCGGAGTCGTAGCCCCAGCCCCGTGCACCGGCCCGGCCGTCGGCCTCGCGCCGGACCCCGCTCAGCACAAAGTGCCAGGCCCGGCTGCTCCGCGGGCGCCGCGCCATGCTGCTCCCAGACAGGTAGGCTGGGGAAAGGGACACGAGGTTACACTTCTGCCACGTCCCATGGCCACTCCCTGGGTCACCAAACCCCCCAGGGGGACTAGCACAAGATGAGCCGATGCAAAGGAAGTTCCAGCTGCATCAAGAGCCTTCGCAAACTTCACCCGAACTTCTCTTTCTCCACCTAGGGTCAACTCCTCCGTGAGCCAGGTGTTCAGCTGGCCCCTAGAAACACTCCCAATATGCAGTGGTGGTGGCAGCTGCTGCCCCACCGCAGGAATTGGATCCAGCCACCACCTCTCACCTGGCCTAAGAAGCTTCAGGGCTGTCAGAATCACAGAATTGTTTGGGGTGGAAGGACCTTCAAGCTCATCTCGTTCCACCCCCTGCCATAGGCAGGGACACCTTCCACTAGAGCAGGCTGCCCTAAAACACGGCCTCCCTGGTGCCCAGCGACCCTTCAGCAGCTGTCCTGGCTCTGGCCACCTGCACTGCCCCAGCCCCACTGCAGCCCGTCTGTCTGCAGGGAAGGCTGTCCACCTGCAACTGCCCTCTGAGCAAGGCCTTTGCTCTCAGTGCTTGGAGAGGAAGCAAAACCACTTTCCTGCTCTGGAGGGAAATTAGGCTTGTGACAGACCTGTCCCAACTTGCCTCAAGGACAACAGGCAGAAGGGAAGCAGCCGCCTGTCTCCCAGCCCAGCAGGGATGTTGTTCAGAGACAGACTTCCCAAGGCTCCTTCCCAGTGGACAGCTTGACAGGCCAGCCCAGCTTCCAGCTGCCACACAGGAGCACTGCACTGGATGTGATAGGGAAACCTCAGCTTCCAATCTCACCTCCCTGAAGTTTATCTTTGCAGAATTCAACTCCCCACCAAGAGGCACCCGCAGGGCTGTAACCCTTGAACCCTCTCCCTCAGCTCAGTCCCAAGCCAGGGCCGGCCATAAAGCTCCTGGCCCTGTTCCTCCTGTGCCTCAGTCACCAGCGGGAGAGCAGCTCCTGGAAAAGCAGGACAGGCCAAGCCACAGCCGGCTGTGCAGCTGCCCATGGATGCTTTGAAGGGCTCTGGAAATCCCACCTGCTGGAATCACAGGGCTCACACAGCCATGCTGGGAAAGGACCTAAAACCCCAGCAGAAACCCCTTCTCCAGCTTTGTTGGGCACCCACAGCAGCCCAACAGAGCAGCTCTGTACCCCAGGCCCTTGCTAAGGCTGGACCTTAGAGTCAGCACAGAGATCCCAGTACATGATCCAGCACCGATGGCAGAGTCAGTCATGGAATCATTATGGCTGGAAAAGACCTCTTGGATCAACGAGTCCAACCATTCCCCCGGCACTGCCAAGGCCACCAAGTGCCACATCCACACAGCTTTTAAATCCCCCCAGGGATGGTGACCCCAGCACTGCCCTGGGCAGCTGTGCCAATGCCTGACCACCCTTCCCATGAAGGAATTTCCCCAATATCCAACCTAAACCTCCCCTGGCCCAGCCTGAGGCCGTTCCCTCTCCTCCTGTCCCTGTTCCCTGGCAGCAGAGCCCGACCCCCCCGGCTGCCCCCTCCTGTCAGGGACTTGTGCAGAGCCACAAGGTCCCCCCTGAGCCTCCTTTGCTCCAGGCTGAGCCCCTTTCCCAGCTCCCTCAGCTGCTCCTGGGGCTCCAGCCCCTTCCCAGCTCCCTTCCCTTCTCTGGACCCGCTCCAGCCCCCCAGAGTTTTTCTTGCCCAGAACTGCCCCTAGGATTGGAGGTGCCTCAGCAGTGCCAGCGCAGGGGACGGCCACTGTCCCGCTCCTGCTGTCACACCGGTGCTGCCACAAAAGCCCCTCACCCCTCAGGGGCCCTGGGCCGCTGAGGCCTTTCCGCGGGCCCGAGGCGATGCTGCGGCGTGACCCGCGCTACCCCAGCACTTCGCCAGGCACCGAGCGGCGCGGAGGAACCACGGCAGGCTGCTCGACCCGGCCCGACCCGGCTCCCTGGCTGCGGAAGCAGCGGTTCCACCGAAGGCGCCTACCGGAGCCCCAGCTGTCCCGGCAGCTGAGGCGCGGCCGGACAGGACAAGGCCAGGCCAGACCACCGCGCTTAGGTCGCACAACCCCGGCCCGCCCTGAGCCAAACCCCAACCCCCGGCTCCCACCTCCAGCCCGTCCCCCCGAGCCCCCCGGCCCACCTGCCCGGCCCGGCGCTGCCCCGGCCCGGCCCCGCGGCGCTCTGACCTACTTTCCCCTCCCGGGACATAAACAATCCGCTCCCGGCACCGCCCCCCAGGCGCCCATTGGCTGCGGCCGCGCCGCGCCCCTTCGCCATTGGCTAGGCGCTCTGTCACTCACATGCGGAGGAGGACGGAGGGGGCGGGGTCTGAAGAAGCCCCTCGCTATTGGTTGTTCCGTGTGCCAATCGCCGGGAAGCGGCGCCATTGGGCGGCCGCTCGCGAAGGGAAAGCACTAAGCCTATTGGCTGATGCAAGGGGAGTGCGAGGACTGGATTGGCTGCGGTCCCCTGGAGGGCGGGTTCTCCGTGAGAACGCGGCTTGCGATTGGACACGGTTCCTGTCAGTCTGAGGGGGCGGGGCTGTGGGCCGGCGGAAGGCGGAAGCGAGGGATGCGGGGAGGCAACATGGAGGAAACGGCTGGGGGTGAGCAGAGCAGCGGCCGCGGCCTGGAGGAACCGAGATCTGGGGTCTCGGTCTGGGGGGGCCCTACTCGCCTCAAGGGGGACGTCCCGCCCGGAATGCCCAGGCCTAGTGGGGGGTTAGGACCCGGTCCTGTGGAATTCCGAGGTGCTCGGGCCGAGCCGGTGCCGCGGTGTTGGGCCCGACTCCCGGTGAGGGGAGCGCCGGGCCGGGCCGGGGTCCCATAGGCGGCGGGCCCCGGTTATCGGGAGGCGACGCTGAGCCTTGCCAGAGGCCCGGGCTCGACTCCCGCGGAAGACAGCGCCGAGTAACCGGGCCCGGCGCGGGGCTGCCGCTGTCACCGGGCGGTATCCCGGGAGCGCCTCGCTGCGGGGCCCCGTCTCGCCCCTCCCCGGCCCCCTTCTCCCCCCCTTCCCGTTGTGGGGCCCGTGGCCTTTACCGTCGGCGGAGGTGCGGATGAGCTCTGCCATGGTGCGTGCGGGCTCCATGCCGCCGGTGCCGCTGGGCTGCCGGGCCAGCCCCGGCGCCTCGAGTCCGTCCCCGGTCGTGACGGGGCCCCAGGTGGGCGGGTGGCGTTTGCCGGCTGTGGCTGGAGCCCCCTGTGCTGCCCCGGGCCGGGGACCGCGGTCCCGAGCGCTCCTTGCTCCAGGGAGCTGAGCCCAAAGCAGAGCCGAGAGCGCTGACAGCACAGCAGGGAACAGCAGGAAGGCTGGAGTGGAGCGTGGGACTGGCAGGAAGGGACTGGTGTGGCACAGAGGAAGGAAACGCCAAAGGTCTGAGTTCACCAGCAGCCTCCGGCCATGCCCGGGCTGAGCCTCACGAGCCCGGTGCGTGTTTATTGCTGTGCTGGCCAATGGCCACTTAGGTCACCGGGACAAGCCTTTGCTCCCCACACACACTGTTTATTGCCATTGTTCTTATTGTCCCTTTTCTGATGACAAAAAGCCCGTGGCACATCCACCTCTTCTTTCCCACTGCCTTACACTGAGGTGAGACCTCACCGGGGCAGCAGCTCCTCCTGAGGGGCAGCTCACATCTCTGGGACAGGGACAGGGAACGGCTGGAGCTGTGCCAGGCAGGGTCAGGCTGGAGATCAGGGAAAGGTTCTTCCCCAGAGGGTGCTGGGCACTGCCCAGGCTCCCCAGGCAATGGGCACGGCCCCGAGGCTGCCAGAGCTCCAGGAGCGTTTGGACAGCGCTGCCAGGGACGCCCAGGGTGGGATTTGGGGTGTCTGTGCAGGACCAGAGGTGGGACTGGGTGATCCCTGTGGGTCCCTTCCCACTCAGGATGTTCTGTGACTCTGTGATGCCCTTGCAGACAGAGCCAGCTTGGCCGGGGTGCGGCACATCCTGCTGGTGCTGTCCGGGAAGGGCGGCGTTGGGAAGAGCACCATCTCCACCGAGCTGGCCCTGGCGCTGCGCAGCGCCGGGAAGAGGGTGAGAGAGGGTTTGGGGTGCTGAGCTCTGGCTTTTCCCTTCCAGCCTCCAGCTGGGCTGGGTTTTGCCCACCCTTCCCATGTGGGTGTGCTGGGTGGGCAGTGTGTGGATTCCCTGGGAAAATGCAATTTGTGAGAGTGTGATCCAGCTCAGGTACCTGGATCAGATACTGCAGTTCATTTCTCTTTTATCTGTTCTCTTAAATCACCCAATATTTGTTGTTGAAATTGGCCTGAGATGTGACTTTGCTCCTTTGTGGTGTCACCCTCGCTCCCTCTGTGGGGTGAAGTGGGTGAGCTCAAGGACTCTTAAAATGGGGACAAAAAGTGTGAGCAGGAGACAGACTGAATCCCCCGAGGATCTTATTAAAAGCTCTGTGCAGCCAGTGCCACTTGGGTTCTGGCATAAAGCACTTGGAAACACCCAGGAGATGCTCCTTGGGGAGAATGAGGTCGGGAAGGATGTGAAGTGTAAAGCATTTGTGTTTCAAATGTGGTTGCTGAGCTGCAGAGGCTGTTGTGGAAGTGCTGTGAGCAGCCCAGAGCTGGGTGCTTGGGGTTCCTGAGCCCAGCATGCCGGGCCTGTCCGAAGGGCTGTGCCTGTCCCCAGGTGGGGATCCTGGATGTGGACCTGTGTGGCCCCAGCATTCCCCGCATGCTGAGGGTGCAGGACAGCGCCGTGCACCAGTGTGACAGCGGCTGGGTCCCCGTCTTCGTGGGCCAGGACAAGGCCATCGCCCTCATGTCCATCGGCTTCCTGCTGGAGAGGCCGGACGATGCCGTGGTGTGGAGAGGACCCAAGAAAAACGGTAACACCGGGGTTTGCTGCTGGTGAAACCTTCTGTGAACGCTCCTGGAGGTGCTGCTGCCTCCTGGAGATGTTATTCCTTGGGGGAATGAAGCTCCAGTTCCACAAGGGTGGGTTTAAATCCCTCACATGTTGTGCTGACAGACAGCCTTGTCCCCTCTCCCTGGGTCCCTGTCCCCAGGGCGCTTCCCAACTCCTGTCCCACAGCTCCCAAGTCACCTGCTGAAACCCGCTGTGGTTTGGGGTTTTTTTTATCTGCCCCTTTTATTTCCATAGCTTTGATCAAACAATTTCTCACTGACGTGGCCTGGGGGGACCTGGACTTCCTCATCGTGGACACGCCGCCGGGCACGTCCGACGAGCACATCTCCACCGTGGAGGCCTTGAGGCCCTTCCAGCTGCTCGGAGCAATCCTGGTCACGACACCTCAGGTAGGACACGGGGCTGGAATTCCTGGCAGGCTGCAGGTTTGGAGGGGGGAAAAATGCATGCCAGGTTTGCACAGGGCTGTCTCGTTGTACACATCTGCTCTGGAGCCGCAATCAGTGTGCACAGAGGGATCCCCAGGTCCTGTTGTTCCCCCTCAGGCTGTGTCCGTGGGGGATGTGAGGCGGGAGCTGACGTTCTGTAGGAAGGCGGGACTGCGGATCCTCGGCATCGTGGAGAACATGAGCGGCTTCGTGTGCCCCCACTGCTCTGTGAGCTCTCCTGACCTTATTGTCCAGCCTTGGGGCTCTTGTGGGCTCTTCCTTGTACTAGTGGGGTGCTGAGCCTTGGGTGGCAAATCGGGAAATGCCATGGGGGTGATGCTGTGAGCCAGGGAGGGGAGACGCTGCCAGCTCTGGGCTCTGCTCAGGAGCACTGGGAGAGGGCGGGGGCACAGTGAGTGCCTGGGGCTGGAGGGTGGAAGGGAGCTGGCTCTGCTCAGGGCCTGGCAGCACCTGCCCTGTCACACGGGGCTCTGGGCTTCCTGACTCACTGCTCATTCCTTCAGGAGTGCACAAACATCTTCTCCAAAGGGGGAGGTGAGGAGCTGGCCAAGCACGCCGGGGTGCCCTTCCTGGGTGAGTGGCTCTGCTCAGGGTGATCTCATGGTGCTGTGGGAGGGCTGAGCACAGAGAAGGAGCATCAGGGAAGGCAGGTGGGCTGGGCTGTGAGCCCCAGGCACCTGGGCAGAGCTGAGGTTTGTGCTTTGCTTCTCTGCCATCCAAACTCCTCACATTTGGCCCCTGGCCCTGCTGGGCCACAGATGGTGATGCCACATCATGGTGACAGCGTAAACAAGCCTGGAGCTCCATGAGAACCATGTTGGAATGTCTGGAGCCTTCCTGAGAAATGGGGGCTGAGGGCTGAACCCTGTCCCTGGGACAGGGGATCAGAGGGGATCAGCCCACGTCCCTGGGCTGGGATCAGAGGGGAGAGCCCCTCTCATGAAGCACCAGGGTGGGGTGGGATCTTGGGCCCAGAGGAGGTGCTTGCAGGTGAGAATTATCTCCCGGAGAGCTCTGGGAGGGCAGTGGTTGCTCTTCCCTACCCCTTTCCCTGGAGCTGACCCTGGCAGTGTTTTTTTGATCCCTGGCTGCAGACCCTGGCCGTACAGGGAGGGAGCTGAGCTCTCACCCTCCTCTCCCCTGTCCCACAGGCTGCGTCCCCCTGGACCCCCAGCTCAGCCAGAGCTTGGAAGAAGGCAGAGACTTCATCCAAGAGTTTCCCAAGAGCTCTGCCTTCCCTGCCTTGACTCACATTGCCCAGCAGATCTTGGATACATCGCAGAGGAGCTCCTGAGGAGGGTGTGGAGCTGGACTGGTGCCAGGCTGGCAGCCCCAGCAGTGGGAAGGGGCTGCAGGAGCTGTTTAACTCAAACTGTCTCACTGGGGGGTGTGAGGGAGGGAGGGAGAGCACAGATTGCTGCTGGCAGTCCCAGGGGGAAGCAGCTCCATCCCCTCAGAGACTCTGGAGCTGCTGTGTCAAGCGCTGTTCTTCCCTCAGCGATCCCAGACGGCTCCAATCACCTGGATGGCGGCTCCGTGTGCTGCTGCCTTCTCCCGCTGCCCCTGCCTGATGGATCACACAGGGCTTGCTTCAGTGGCTGGGTCGTGCTGGGTGCTCCCATGTGGAGCCAGGCCAGGCCCCTGTGCTCGGAATTCTCGGCTCACTGGTTCCTGATGGGCGGTGAGGGCACGGCATGGGCTGGGTGTGAGGAAAAGCCTTCGGGAGCTGTCTGGGAGCTGCATCCCATCATGCTGGGAATGAGGCCTTGGGGTCTGCCAGGGGTGTGTGACTCAGGAATATTTTTCAAGGTTCCAGGCAGTAAACACTCTTCTTAAAATGCAGGTCTGTGACTTCTGTTCTTCCATGGCTTCAGGCCTCGCTGTAGCTCTGAGTCTTGGCCCGTCACGTGCATCAAGGTGCTTCCTGCTTTTCCCTGGTTTCCTTGCTGGAATTCAGCTGAATCTCTCCTATAACAGCATCAGGATCCAGCCTGTCCCTTGTCTTGCTGCGAGCTGGCCCTGGCAGCCCTTCATGGGATGCTTTGCCACAGCTCTTCTCCAACCCCAGCCTGGGGCTCCTCTGTGTCCCCAGGTGGTTCCTGCTCCATTCACTTCCCTGCACCTCTCCCCATGGGCTGCTGCTCCCGTGGGGCCTGCTGTCCTCTTGCAGGCTTGAGTTTAGCTGGGGAAGCACATGAAGGCCTTGCATCTTATCTCCCTCCCTCCTGGACTCTGAGGCCCTCCTGCCTGCCTCCCTGGCCACCTTTGGGACTCACCCTCACGGTGAGGTTTTGGGAAGATGGGGAAATACTGCATTTCCACCAATGAGGCTGGATTACAGCAGGCAGGAGAGCAGGAGCAGCATCCACCCCTGCTCCCGCTGCACAAGGACCCACACCCGAGCAGGTTTCCCTTCATGCAATTTTCCAGGAAAATTTTGTCTGACCTTTGGACACTTACCTGGGATTTGGAGAGCCAGGCAGTAGCACTGGAATCTCTCAGGGCTGTTGGCTTCTGTGGGATAGCTGGGCATTTCTTGCTCCCTCCCTGGGAAAGTGCCACCCACCCAGGGCTTGCAGGAAATGCCGGGAGCCCCCAGGAGCCTGAATCCCTCACCCTGAGGGGCTCTGGGGAGAAATCCCGGCCGGGGGCAGCACGAGCTTTGGAAAAAACATAACTTACAAGGTGGGTTGCAATAGCTCCAAAGGTTTATTTGTCTGCTGCCATTTATCAGGTGAGCAACGTGTGGCTTTCTGTGCCCTGCCTACACCTGCTGCTGCAAGGAATCATTACAGCAAGTCCTCTGCCCCCTTCCCTAAGCTTGGGGGGGCTTTTAGGATTTCTCCACTGCTCCATGGCAGGAAAACTCTTTGTTTTGTCTCATAAAGGTCCTGGCCTGGGCAGGGCTGCCCCTTGCTGTGGCTGCAGGGCTGGGGGTGCAGCATTCCCCCATCCAGAGATGCTCCTGCTGGGAGCTGGGAGCAACCATGCTCTGCCCTGGGGGCTGCTATTTAAATATTAAGGGACTGAAATACTCAGTTTGAAGCCCAGGGGGCTGGTGCCCATCCAGCATCTTCTGAGCAAGGCGGCTGCTGGAGGTGCTCGTCTGGGGTGGCCACAGAGCCCCAGCTGCTGCTGCTGCCCCGGGGAGGCCGGGCCAGGGCCAGGGTGGTGGTGGATGAGGGTCCCTGGGGGGGCCAGCCCAGCTCAGCAGTGAGCAAAGCTCTCCTCAGCGGTGTCGCGGAGGTCCAGCCCCGCCAGGCCCGGGGGGTGCAGGCAGGTGAGGTTGTTGTAGGTGTAGATGGGGACATGGGTGTCGTCCCCCTCGGCCACCGACTGCACGAAGCGCGGGACCACGGCGGGGTGCTGCAGGGAGAAGTCCCGCAGGCCCTTCAGCGAGCAGTTGCAGTGCCAGGTGTTGCCCCCCAGCCACAGCTGCTCCAGGGCGAAGGGGGGGCGCAGGAATGCCACCGAGAAGGTCTCCAGGGAGTTATTCCTCAGGCTGAGGTAGCGCAGGTTGGCCAGGGGGGAGATGATGCTGTTGTCCAGTGTCTCCAGCTGGTTGTGGGAGAGGTCGAGCCAGAAGAGTCTCTGGAGCGGGCTGAAGGTGTCCTGGGAGATCTCCAGGAGCTGGTTGGAGGAGAGGAAGAGGTACTCCAGGTTGCTCAGCCCCACGAAGAGCTGGGGCGAAAGGTGGCTCAGCCTGTTGTGCTTCAGGTCGAGCTCCAGGAGCTCGTGCAGTTCGCTGAAGCTCTGGTCCTCGATGAGGGAGATGCTGTTGTGCTGCAGGAAGAGCCGCCGCAGGCTGGAGAGCCCGGAGAAGGTGTTGGCCCGGATCCTGCCCACGCAGCTGTGCTCCAGGTGGAGGCTGTGCAGCTTGGTGACCCCCTTGAAGACAAAGTCAGGCAGGACCTTGATGCAGTTGGCAGACAAGTGCATCACGGCCACGTTGTGCAGCCCCAGGAAGGCCCCGGCCCTGATGTCCTGCAGCTGGTTGTTGTTGAGGCTGAGCACCTCCAGCTGGCCCAGCCCCTCGAAGGTCCTTTCCGCCAGGCTCCGGATCCGGTTGTGCCCCAGCTGCAGCTCCTCCAGGAACTGGAGGTCCTTGAAAGTCCTGGGCCTCAAGCTGGTGATGGAGTTGGTGGACAAGCGCAGGACGTGCAGGCTCAGGAGGCCCAGGAAGGTGTCCTCATAGAGCGAGACCAGGCGGTTGTGGGACAGGTCCAGCCACCGCAGGGACTTCATGCCCATGAAGGCGCGGGGCGCGATGGCGTTGATGTGGTTGTGGTTCAGATACAGCTTCTGCAGCTTCTGCAGCTTGACAAAGATGTTGATCTTGATGCCCTTGAGTGCGTTCCCGCTCAGGTCCAGCTCCTTCAGCTCGGTGAGGCTGCAGAAGAGCTGGTGCTGGAGGTAGGGCAGCTTGTTCCCAGCCAGGATCAGCTCCCTCAGGTTGGGCAGGTCATGGAACACCCTGTCAGGCAGCACCACCAGCGAGTTCCAGCCCAGGTTCAGGTACCAGAGGTTGGAGAGCCCAGCGAACAGCCCTTCCTCCACCTTGCTGAAGTGGTTGTTGTTGAGGCTGAGGGACACGAGGTTCTGGGTGTGCAGGAAGGTGTGCGGAGCCAGGTGCTTGAGGCGGTTGCGCTCCAGGTGCAGGTGGTAGAGGCTGCGCAGCCCGTGGAAGGCGTGCTGCTCCACGGAGCCCAGCTGGCTGCTCTGCAGGTCCAGGAAGTCCAGGGCTGATAAATTCCTGAAGGCAGCGGCCGGCAGCAGCGTGAAGTTGTTGCCGTCCAGCCACAGGGCTTTGGCGTTGGGGGGCACGTCCTCGGGCAGGCGCGTCAGGTTGCGGCCGCTGCAGAAGACGTTCAGCTCCTCGCTGTAATCGTCCAGGCTGCAGGCGCAGGGGCTGGGGCAGCGCGGGCCGTCCCCGTCCCCCGGCTCCTTCGGGGGGTCCCCCCCGGGGGGCTGGGAGGCTGCAGCCAGCAGCAGGGCCAGGGGGAGCAGGAGGGGGATGCCTGCTGGGGGGGTGGAGGAAAGGGGACGCTGTCAGTGCAGGGCTGTGGCTGCTCTAGGGGACACCCTTGGGACACCCTTGGGACCCCCTGGCCGGGTGCCTGCACCGCTGGGGCTGGGGAGTGAGGGGGTCAATCCCCAGCCCGTTGCACACACGGGGCAGCTGCAGGAGTTTTCAGAGGCTGGATCCCTTGGGAAATGGTGCAAGATCATCACCCCCCCTCCTGCCACAGCTCTGACCCCTCAGCTGCAGGACCCCCCCCAAATCCATCTCTATATTGCAGCAGCAGCTTCTCTCTTTTACAGGGAAAAGCTCCCAGACCCCTCTCCCCTTCCTCACCAGCTGCCCCCCTTTGACTCCCTCAGCCCTGCGGGGTCTCAGTACCACGGCCCCCGCCCATCCCTGCGCTCCCCATCCGGGCTCGGGCTCTGCCCTGCAGTGCCTGCAGCCCCCCAGGCAGCTCGGGGGCCCCCAAAATGTCCTGTTAGCAGTAGAGGAGGAGCAGAGGAAAGGGTGATTGAAGCCCGGGCAGAGTCTCAGCTTGTGTCCCCCCCCCCCCCCCCCCGCCAGCCCCAGCCTGGACGGGAGCAGTTCCAGCCTTACCTTTGCCTGTGCTCATGGCGGCGGGCAGGGCAGGGCTCCCGCTCCCGCTCCGCTCTCCGGCCCCTCCGACTGCGCAGGGATGGATGGAGCAACCACCTTGACGCCTGTCCAGCCGCCCGCCCGGCCGGCCTTAACCCCACTGCTGCTGGCCCGGGCCGCGGCCGAGCCCCGGGGACAGCCTGGCCGGCGGCAGCGGCACCGGCACGGGCTCCTCGCTGCTCCCCCGGCTCTGGGACTGCCTTTAGGGCAACTCGGCAATGGGGCACGGAATGAGATGTCCAGGAACCTGATGGGGGTTCTGCAGAGGGTGGTCCTGCCAGGGATGGGGGTTGTGTGGGCTTTGAGTGCGGAGGGAGGAATGGGGTAACCTCGCAGGGTGTCCCACCACCGCACCCTGAGCTCCGGGAGGGTTCTGAGCAGCAGCACTGACCCTTCCCTGCCTTGCTCTGCCAGGGATGCCCTGGGATAAGCCCTGGCAGTGGGTCCTCACTTTCCGTCAGGACACAAAAGCCACACGCTGGGGCTTGGAGCATCCACAGGGATTAAAGGTTTGGGGATGATCTCTAGTACGAGATGGGCTGAAACACCTGAGGGTTTGTGGGGATGCAAGTGGGAAATGAGCTGGAAAATGGGGAAAAAACTCTTCCCTGTGTGGCACTGAAAACCTCGGGGCAGAACCCTCAGCCCCTCCTGTGGGCATTTTCCCATTTTCCCTCCTATCTTGCCGTATGGGTGGGGATGGTGCTGGGAGCTCTACCCCCTGCTCTGCCCAGTGCTTCTGTGCCAAAGGGGAAACAGAGAGCAAAGCCAGGGGCCCCCTGGTGAGGTGGTGGCTGTGGGGGTGCCCCGCTCCTCTGCCAGGCCCCCATCCAGCGGGGTCAGGATGGGTGATGCTCCAGGGCTGGCAGATCACCCTCTGCCCCTGGCAGCTCATCAAAACCACCCTGGGGAGGCCGCTGACCCCATCCTGTGTCCCAGGTCATTTCCCCACCAGGCTCCAACACAGCTTCTGTGGAATCTTTTACCAGTTTCCAGGAAAGAAAAAGAAAGAAAAAGCCCCAGCAAGAGGAGCCCTGCGGCCAGCAGCTGCCAGATGGAAAAGCCATGGCTCAACCTTCCCCTGTCCTGGTAGCCCCCTTCCTCCCTGGAGGTGCACCAGGCTGGCACCACTCACACCCACACCTCCAGGAACAGGCATCTCCCCCTGGGGTTGCTCTTCCCAGCCCTGGTTCCCCCAGGCTGGTTTGGGAGGTGCAGCTGGAGCAGGGATTCTCTCCCCCCCCGTTCCCACACCTTGCTCCCACCTTGCCCCTTCCCACGGGAGCCTGGCATCTCCCCAGCTCACATCTCGGCCCATGGGAAGAGGTGTTGGAGAGAGACATCCAGGCTCCAGCCTTGCCACCCAACTTTCCCACAGGCTCTGTTTTCTCTCTTCCCTTTTGGCCTGGAGTGGAATTCTCCTCCCCCTCTATTTTAATCCTGTCTTCTGGGAATTTATAGATCAGGAGGGAGAAATGAGGGATAGGGATACATGCGCCCACTAATAGGCACTGAGCACATATTGACACAAGGTGTAATCAATCTGGAAGCTAGAAAGAGCTGAACCAGCACAGCTCAGACAGCCAAAACCCACAAAACCTCGTTGGGAAGTTTAAACAAGCCCTGCCTGCAGCTGGGAGCAGGTTTATCCCTGCCTCCAGCAGGGGTAATATCAATATTTCCCTCCCCAGGGGAAATATCAAATGAGATGCGATGGGAAAATAAGGAGGGTAAATAAGGAAATCCCTTCCCAGTGTGGGTGTGGTGCAGGGAGGAGCTGGACCCATCCCCACCTTTAGAGGTCCTTGAAGCATCTCCTCTGGGCCTGGCTCCACCTTTAGACCTCCCTGGGGACCTCTCCTCCGGATGTGTCCCATCTCCTGTGGCGGGAGATGCTGGGACCCTGCAGGTGCTGGTCCCTGCACCCCAGGCCCCCCCATCTGCCCAGGGAACCACAGCTCCACCACGGGGACTTGGGTTTGGGGGTGTCCCCTTCCCAGGGTGCCCCTGGCCAATGTGGGGACCCCCCCATCTGATCCCCCCACTGCTCCAGCTCCAGCAGATAAACTCCCCAGGCCGGGACCAAAGTCTGAGCCCCTCCCCTGGTTGCCATGGAGAAGGCTGTAATGGTGTTAGGAAAAGCAGCAAAATCATAAAAAAAGTAGTTTTTAAACCTATTTAAACTCTAAGGAATCATTTACCTTCCCCAGCAGCCCCCCTGTGCCTGCAGGTCCCTCCCCAGGGAGCTTCCCAGTGCCTTTGGGTGGGACATGCCACCAGCTGTCCCTGTTCTGTCCCTGGGCTGGCTGAACTGGGGAGGGGACAGTGCTGGGCCACATCTGCTGTGGGACCCCGGGACATCCCTGCTCTGTCCCCACCCAGCCAGGGTGAGTGACCAGGGACACTCTGGACACCGGCAGGGACAGCACCCGCCCAATGAGCCCTGAGGGGAGCAGGGAGGTGACACGTGTGGTGTTGTCACAGCTGGGTTAGGGAGTATCTTTAGCAAATCTTGCCAAATATTGTCCCTGTCTGGAGGAGAGCATCTCGCGTTGCCAGAGCAACCAGCACTCCTGCTCCTCGTTCAGGACCAAATACGTGCCCGATAAAGATGGGAGGGGTAACACCAGGACCACAGAGCTTGTGCCATTCTCCAGGGGACACCAGCAGGGACCAAGCCCCAGGAGTGGTGCTTTGCCTGGTGCTCACTGACCTCCCACCTTTCTGGTCATCCTGGTCCCTGCTACAGGAGATGGGCACCAAGGAGTGGTGGCAGCTGCTGGCAAAGGTCCCCACGGGCATCTCTGAGTGCCACCTACTGCCCTGCCACAGCTGCAGAGCCCGTGTGGGAAGTTGGGAAAGGTGCTCCCAGGGATGCCAAACCCTGGTGGCCCACGTGGCCACGCGGAACCGCATCACCAACATCAGCCTGGCCAGACTGGTTGGACTGGGAGAGGCAAGGATGTCCCCAAGACATGACTCAGGGTGGCCAGGGCCATTGCTGGAAGCACAGATGGGAAAATTCCCAAACACTGAGGTGTGGGGAGAAGAGGAGCCCTGGGAGTGGGAATTTGGAGGCAATGGAGGCAGGGAATGGCAGGAGAGAGTGGCTGTCAGAGTGGAACTGGGCTGGGGGAGTGAACAGAGGGATCCTGATGGCAGGACTGATCCTGATCAGCAGGGCTGATCCTGATGGCAGTGCCAGGGTGGGTGGGGAGAGGGGAAAGGCATTTTCCATGTTCTGTGTCAGCTCTGCAGACCTGGACATCAGCTTCCTGCTGGATGGAGGGAGCAGCCTGGTCCTCGGGGTGCCTGGCTGGAGCGATGGGGTAAGAGTGGGGCAGAGGGACCCCGGCTTCCCTCCTGCCCGTGATCACAAGGCCATGACCCCACTCCTTCTGCCAGGGTGTCCCTGCCTGCCCCATCCCAACCCTCCTTCCAGTCCTGCAGGGAAGCCCCTGGAGATGCCAGGGGTGACAAAGGGGACATGGGGTGGCAGTGGGTGCTGGCAGCCCACAAACCCAGCACCTCCGGGGCTGCATCACCAGAGGGGTGTTCAGCAGGGTAGGATTCTCCCCCTCAGCCCCCCTGGAGCACACACACATCCCACCCTGGGATCCTGGGCCAGAGCAGGCCTGGATGGGTCAGAGCGGACCCAGAGGGGACCATGGAGGTGGTCAGGGGCTGGAAGAACCTTTCCTGTTCTTTGTGGGGGAGCTGGGAGAGGTTCTTCAGCTCCCTCCTCCTCTCCCCTCTCCAGCCTGGGAGACCTGGGGCTGTCCAGCCTGGAGAAAGCCTTGTGGCAGCCTGAGGGCTTGGAAAAGTGACAGAAGCTTTTCCTCAAGCCAGGAGAAAGGGTGATGGTTTTAAACTGGAAGAGGGTGGGTTTAGGTTGGACACAAAGAGGAGTTGGGGGGGATCGGTGGGAGTCGGGCTCCCAGAGGATTCCCCATCCCTGGGCTGTGGCACCTCAGGCGTCCCGGGTGCCAGGGTACTCCAGCGGCATCCCAGGAGGAATTTGTCAGATCCGGGAGCGGACGCGAATTCCCTTTGCTGGCGCTGGAAGCCAGATGGAGCCCGTCACTGCGCGACCGCCGTGCGGCCCTGCCGAGAGCTCCGGAGGGCGCGGGGCTGCTCCCCCTGCTCCGCTCGGGGCTCCCCTGCGGGGCTACAGGGTCCCCTGGAGGGCACAGGGTGGGGTGTGACCCCGCCGAGGGCTGCCAGGGCTGGGGAGAGCTGACAACACACAGCGGGATCGGGCCGGCGGCTGCGCGCTCCAAAGCTGCCCCTGGAGCTCCTGGATTTGGGAGCGGTTTCGTCTCCCAAAGCTGCATTCCCGGGGCTGTGCTCAAGGTGTCCCTGACGAGAAGAGTGAAAATCCCTCAGGACAGAGCTGGGATTTGCATTTCGATCTGGTGGGGTTGTGTGGCTCAGTCCGGAATGGTGCTGGAGATTCCGAGCTGCAGTGACACCCCAAAACTTCATTTCTCAGCCCGAATCTGCTTTTTTTTGTGGTGTTGCCCAGGACAAAATTGGCTTCGTATTCCCAACCCGTGGGAAAAGCGGTCGCTGTCCTTCCTGGTGGCGGCACGGGTGCGTTCGCAGACACAAAGCCGTGTTTGCGCCCGGGAATTGCCCTCTGCCGGGTGCGACGGGCTCCCCGCGGCTCAGCGAGCCCCCAGCTGACGGGTGGGGCTGCTCCCCCCCCAAACCGGGGTCTCGGGGTCCGGGACAGCATCCGGGGGGTGGAGGTGCCCATCCTTGGGGTGTCCATGTGGGGCTGGGACCCCTCGGGGGGTGGAGTTGCTGCTCAGCTCCTCCGTGCGCCCGAGCCCCCCCCGAGGCTCCCGAGCTCCCGGCGCCGTGGGCCGGGTGTGAATTCGGCTCCGCGCTGGGTGTGAAGAGACTGTGAATTCTCATCAACACTTTCATTACCTTAATAAAATTACTTCAGGTCTGTTAAGTTCTTTTGCAGAAAAACAAGCCGTAATTGCAGGCTTTGCTCGCTTTCTCCTTCCCCCGAGCCCCCCCAAACGCTCAGCCCCTGTTTCTGGCCTCTGCGGACCTTCCCTGAGGGGCTCTGGGGTCTCCTCCGGCAGCCTGGAACAGGTGAGGAGCTCTGCTTGTCACGGGGCTGCTGTCAGGATGGCCCCTCTCGCTCTCATCCCCTGAGCTCTGACAGATCTAAGGAGTTATTCAGAGCTCTGGGCTTTTTTGAACATCATATTGTCAAAGCTTTTCTTCTGTGGGAGATAGATTCTTACCTAAACTCACCCACTCTACAGAAATAGCAGCAATAATAAGCCTGAAATGAGGAGATTAAGAGCTGGAATTCATTTTAGAATCACAGAAGAGTTTGAGTTGGAAGGGGCCTTTAAAGGTCTCCTGGTCCATCTGATTTTACTCCTCTTCAAGGTTTTCCAGGCTTCTCCACTCTGCCCTGCACTCCCTGCTACCCTCACTCTGACCTTGGAGATTCTGCAAGAACTTTGGGCTGTGGGATTTGTCCCATTCCAGCCTGGCAGGTCCCAGTTTGGAGCCAGCAGCAGCACACAGACCAGCACAGCCCGGATTTAGCAGTCTGGGCTAATCCAGGCTTGTTTCAGTGCATGCTTTGCTTTAAAACGTGTTTTTCCACGCAGCATCTCTGATGTGAAAGGATAAATTGGGAAAGGTCTTTTAGCTGGGGCTGAACTCGGAGATCCTGGGACCTTTTGGGCAGCTCATTGGCACGGGAGGTTCGAGGGCTGCAGAGATCAAGGGAAAGTTGCCTGGAAGCAAACTGGATACTACGGGATGGTCTCGGAGCAGGTGGTTGGATTAGTGGGTTAATTAACAGGTTGATCAGACCTTGGAATCATGGAATGGTTTGGGTGGGAAGGGACCTTAAAGCTCATCCAGTTCCACCCCCTGCCATGGACACCTTCCCCTGTCCCAGGCTGCTCCAAGCCCCATCCAACCTGGCCTTGGACACTGCCAGGGATCCAGGGGCAACCACAGCTGCTCTGGGCACCCTGTGCCAGGGCCTGCCCACCCTGCCAGGGAACAATTCCTTCCCAATATCCCATCCAGCCCTGCTCTCTATTCACTCTAAATTTCTCCTCTGTTACTTTAAAATCTTTCCCCTTGTTCTATCACCATGGAAAAAGTCACTCTCCCTCTTTGTTGTCAGCCCCCTAAAGCGCTGGAATATCCCTGCACAGGAGCTGGAGGCCAAACCTACAGCCAGGTTTGGGAACGGTCCATGACAAAGGCTGGTACCCCCTCACTGGCAGTATTGCTGCCCTGGGGGTGCTCCTGAGCTGCTGGTTCCAGTCTCTGCTGTGGGCTGAGCTGGGAATACAGAAACCTCCTGGGAAGTGCCATTGCTCTCCCTCTAGCAGCTCCCAGGGTGGCTGTGAGATTTGGAGCCACCTTAAAACCGAGGTGGAAGCCGCACCCTCTGGTAACCACAGTTGGTAGCAACAGCGCTGGACCTCCCGGGAGACGTTCCTTAGAGATCCTCGGATCCTTCCTTGGCTTCTCAGCCGCTGCCTGCCCAACTCTGTGCAGAGATCCCGGCCTCTGAGCACATGGATCTTGGGATTGTTGCAGAGAATGAGACTGTGAGTACTCTGACAGAGCGCCTTGCTGACTGAAAATTCAGGTATGAAGGTCCACAGCCCTTCCCAGGTCATGGAAGCAGCGCTCTGCCAGGGAAATCCCAGCTACAGGGGAGAAATGGCAGCTGGAAAGCCTGGCTGGAATGCTGGATGTGCTGAGCTCTTCCAGCAGTAATGGTGGGAGGGTGGCAGGGGGAGAGGAGGGCTCAGCCGGAGCTGCTCTGCGCCTGCAGGTGCAGCTGGAGGACAGGAACGAGGGGATGCGCCACCTTGGAGACCCCCAGGAGGAGATGGGGAAGCTGCCTGGCTCCAAGACAGATTTCCCAGGCAGGATGGTCCTCAGTGAAGAGGAAAAACTGAAGGTAAAACTTTGGGAGTTGGAGAGAACTGAGCTGTGAAGCCGTGTGAGGCCAGTAGAGCCACAGTGGAAAATCTGGGGGGAAATTCCTCCTCTAGAGGGGGATGTGTTGTGCTCAAAACATCACACTGGCCTCAGAATCCATCCACGGCCTTCACCGAATCCTTCCTCTCTCCCAGATTTCCAAAGACCTTGTGGACCTCCAGATCGAGACAAACAAAATGAAGGAGCGTTATGAGACTGAGAACTTCGAACTGAAAAATACGGTACCCACGTTTTGGACTAGCCCATTTCAGCCCTGCCAGTACCTCCATCCAGCTCTGCAGCTCCTACACACCCACCTTGCTGTGCTTGGCATCTTCTCCCTGCTTTAGATGGAGCTGAATTCCGCCCCCCCCCCCAGCTCCCCAGATCCCAGGAACTCCCATGAAATCATCTCCCTGTGCTTGCTGCTGGCCTGGGCCACATCTAATCCTGCTGCCTCCCCCGTGCAGCTCCAGGCCCTGGAGAGCCGAGTGCAGGAGCTGGAGCTGTGCAGTGCCAGGGTCACGGAGGAGCGAGATTCCTTGCGGGAGCGCCTGCAGGTCCTGGAGAGCAGCCGGCAGCAGCTGGTGGAGGAGTTCATCATCCTGAAAAGCAACTACCTGGCCCTTGGCAGAGAGCTGGACCAGGAGGTGAGAGAGGCCACAGAGCTCATCCCAGGGCTCATCCCAGGGATCCCAGCTCCACCTCACATTTCCCTGCTGTGCAGGTACCTTGGTTGGCTTTGGGTTGTGCATCCCTGTCTCAGCTCAGGTCCAGGGAGGCTTCTCATGCAATTGTACAAAGGTTCTTGTTGAGGGGACCTCTCAAAGGCCACCGAATCCACAAAAACCATCCAGTGCCACCCCTGCCATGGCAGAGACACCCTCCACTGTCCCAGGCTGCTGCAAGCCCCAGTGTCCAACCTGGCCTTGGACACTGCCAGGGATCCAGGGGCAGCCACAGCTGCTCTGGGCACCCTGTGCCAGGGCCTGCCCACCCTCCCAGGGAACAATTCCTTCCCCAATATCCCCTCCATCCCTGCCCTCTGGCAGTGGGAAGCCATTCCCTGTGTCCTGTCCCTCCATGCCTTGTCCCCAGTCCCTCTGCAGCTCTCCTGGAGCCCCTTTAGGCACTGGAAGGGGCTCTGAGCTCTCCCTGGAGCCTTCTCCTCTCCAGGTGAGCACCCCCAGCTCTCCCAGCCTGGCTCCAGAGCAGAGGGGCTCCAGCCCTTGGGGCATCTCCGTGGCCTCCCCTGGGCTCTCTCCAGCAGCTCCACGTCCCTCTGCTGTTGGCCCCAGGGCTGGGGCAGCTCTGCAGGTGGGGTCTCACCTGAGGGGGCAGAGGGGCAGAATCCCCCCCTCCCCTGCTGCCCACGCTGGGGCTCAGCCCAGGGCATGGGGGGTTTCAGGGTCCCAGCACACACGACCAGGACATGTCCAACCCGGAGCCTCTGAGCTGTGACATGGCACAGCCCGGCCATGGGACTGTCTCCAAGGATTTAATGTAACAGAGCCTCCTTCTCACAGGGTGTGCAGGACCTGCACTCGCAGCGGGGACAGAGCCGGGACAGGGCTGGGGACAGAGCCAGGACAGGGCTGGGATAGAGCTGGGACAGAGCTGGGACAGAGCTGGGACAGGGCTGGGACAGGGCCGGGACAGGGCTGGGACAGGGCTGGGACAGAGCTGGGACAGGGCTGGGACAGGGCTGGGACAGGGCCGGGACAGGGCTGGGACAGGGCTGGGACAGGGCCGGGACAGGGCTGGGACAGGGCCGGGACAGAGCTGGGACAGAGCTGGGACAGGGCCGGGACAGGGCTGGGACAGGGCCGGGACAGGGCTGGGGAC
The DNA here is from genome assembly GCF_020740725.1 of Corvus hawaiiensis. NCBI lineage: Eukaryota > Metazoa > Chordata > Aves > Passeriformes > Corvidae > Corvus > Corvus hawaiiensis. Next base: position 15,049,944 of record NC_063228.1, on the reverse strand, counting down.
AGGGCCGGGGACAGAGCTGGGACAGAGCTGGGACAGAGCTGGGACAGAGCTGGGACAGGGCTGGGACAGAGCGGGGACAGAGCTGGGACAGGGCTGGGGACAGAGCTGGGACAGGGCGGGGACAGAGCTGGGACAGGGCTGGGGACAGGGCTGGGACAGGGCTGGGACAGGGCTGGGGACAGGGCTGGGACAGGGCTGGGACAGAGCTGGGACAGAGCTGGGACAGGGCTGGGACAGGGCTGGGACAGAGCTGGGACAGGGCTGGGACAGGGCTGTGCCCTCGCTGACCCGCTGCTCGCCCGGCACCCCGCGGGCAGAGCCCTCCCGCTCCCCGGCGGCCCCACGGCGCTGCCCGGAGGTCACGGCGGGGCTGCCCGGGGCCGCTCCCTCCGCGCTGCCAGCGCGCTTTGTTTCCCTTTTTTTTCTGCTTGGCTTGCGCAGCCCGCACGTGAATGGATTGGAGCCGTTCTCATTTCGGGCGGCGGCGGGAAGGGGCCCGGCAGCTTTCAGGTCGGCAAGTTTATAAAAACACCGAATTCAAGCAAGTTTCTGCTGGTTCCTTAAGAGACAGACTGACTGCTAACTTAGCAATGATTAACCAGAGGCTTTCGGACCCAGATTTGTGTAGTTCTTTGGCTACTTCAATAGCCCTTCCTCTGTCCCCTCCCTCTCCCCCCTCCCGCTTCTCCTTTTTGAATTGGATGGAGTGACTGACACCCTCCTGCCTGCCTCCCTCCCTCCCTCCCTCCCCCAGCAGATAGTTTTGCTGCCTCAGCTCAGTGACCTGGTTTTCCATGCCGAGCTGTGCTGGGAAGACGTGGAGCTGCTGCTTTGGTCCAGTGTGTCTGGATGGTCTCTGGCAGAGCAGGACACAGGATAATGATCATCCGTGAGTTAGTGAGCCTTGTGGAGAGCTCATTTGTCTCCCAGAAGCTGAGAAATGGGAATTTCTTACAAGAATGCGACCTCAGCTCTTGAAGGGAGGTGACCCCACCCCGTGATCCCGCTGGAGCACGAGGCAGAGCCGCTCTGCTCCCGGTTCTGCCAGGCTCAGGGAGGAATAGTTCAGCCATCAGCACTCTCAGCTGCTTCTTGTCCCCAAGGGGGTGCAATATGTCTGTCAAAAATTGGATTTTCAGGCAGCTGACGTCTCTAAATGATGGGTTTAGCAGGTTTTAGTGGTAATAACACACTGCTTTCACATGGATCCTGGAATGTTTCGGAGAGTCAAAGCACGTGGATTCAGTTTTGTGCCTATCTGGGCATCCTGAAGAAACACAGAGTCATGGAATGCTCTGGGTTGGAAGGGGACTTCAAAGCCCATCTCATTCCACTCCCCAGCCATGGGACACCTTCCCCCAGACAAGGTTGCTCCAAGAAGTGGTGAAGCGGGTCCAGAAGCCAGGGGTGAATTCCTTGGATGTCCTCCATATGCCGAGGAATTTACCCCAGCTTCTTGGCTCCGACACCCAAAAATCCCTGCCTGAAGCCAGAGAGGCTCCGACTTGGCAGCCTGGGACTTGTCGCGACATGGGCCTCTTGCTCATTATTTTCCCAGTGCGGACTTTCCCAAAGGAAATGGGAAAAGCAGCCTGCGGTTCTGCCCCCTCCCCTTCCCCGGCGCTCTTCTGGGGGAGACAATGAACCTTTTACACATTCCCAATTACAAGTGCTACTTGTGACCTTGCCAATATGTTGTCATGGCTGCTTGGCTCAGGAGCAGCTCCGCGAGCTCATTCACGGCCCCTTGTCCGGGAACAGTCGGAGCCTCTGAATTGTCGCGGCTCCATTGTCCGCGGGATTCACACATCGCGCTGGGTCTGTCCGGCCGCAGGAGCCGGCCTTGCCCAGCCCTTGGGAAGCGCCTCGCAGGAGATGCCAGGCAGGCACTCGGAGCCTGTTTTCTGGCTCGCTGTAAATTCTTCCTTTTCAAGGCTCTGACCTCTCCTCGCTCTCCGTTTCCTTCTCCTTTTGTCCCCCTGGCTCGCGCCGGCTGCGGCGGCAGCCCCGGAGGGGACCCGAACGCGCTCTGGGTTCCACGCCGGGGTTTTCCCTGGAGCTACGCCAGGCTCGGCAGCTCAGGGAAGGCAGCGAAGCCCAACTCCAACCGGGGGTTGCCTCTTTTTTTGTTTTTTGTTTTTTTGGCCAAACCGGTCCTTGTGACCCCTGTGATCAAATTGTCAGGGCTGACAGCTGCAGATGGATCGCTGCGGGCCGGGGAACGAGCGGGCTGTCTCTGCGGGGCTGTCAGGTTTCACAGCTGTATATCTCACCTCTTTGTCATCCTCCTTTCTCCTCGCTCTCCCCCAGCCCACCCCGTGCTATCTTTTGATAAGCTATTCTCTCCACGGATGACTCAGATGACCTCTGCCTCCCATCCTCCCGATTCACTGCCATGGTAACAATTACTCAAGCTTGTCCCCAGTCATAAACCCCATCAAAGCTTTGTTATCTACACAGAAACCCTCCTGGGAGACACGAATTCCCTCAGTGCTCCTTCCAGATCACCTGTAACAGAGCTTTTCTCATTCAGATCCTCTTCATCTTTTGGAAATGTGTCACTTCACACCAGCGCTGCTTTGAATCTCGCTGCCTACACGGGGCTGTGGGCTGGCTGCTGCTGGGGGGATGCATTCCAAGCCAACTGGGATTATGTCATCCCAGAGGGATGGATGGATGGATGGATGGATGGATGGATGGATGGAGGGATGGATGGATGGATGGATGGATGGATGGATGGATGGAGGGAGGGAGGGATGGATGGAGGGATGGATGGAGGGATGGAGGGATGGATGGAGGGATGGAGGAGGGATGGAGGGATGGATGGAGGGATGGAGGGATGGATGGAGGGATGGATGGAGGGATGGAGGAGGGATGGAGGGATGGAGGAGGGATGGAGGGATGGAGGGATGGATGGAGGGATGGATGGAGGGATGGAGGAGGGATGGAGGGATGGAGGGATGGATGGAGGGATGGATGGAGGGAGGGATGGATGGAGGGATGGATGGAGGGAGGGATGGATGGAGGGAGGGAGGGATGGAGGGAGGGAGGGATGGATGGATGGATGGATGGATGGATGGATGGAGGGATGGATGGATGGAGGGATGGATGGAGGGATGGAGGGATGGATGGAGGGATGGATGGATGGATGGAGGGATGAGGGATGGAGGGATGGATGGATGGAGGGATGGAGGAGGGATGGAGGGATGGATGGAGGGATGGAGGGATGGATGGAGGGATGGAGGGAGGGATGGAGGGATGGATGGAGGGATGGATGGATGGATGGATGGATGGATGGATGGAGGGAGGGAGGGATGGATGGAGGGAGGGATGGATGGAGGGAGGGATGGATGGAGGGATGGATGGATGGAGGGATGGATGGATGGAGGGATGGATGGATGGATGGAGGGATGAGGGATGGAGGGATGGATGGATGAGGGATGGAGGGATGGATGGATGGATGGATGGATGAGGGATGGAGGGATGGATGGATGGATGGATGGATGGATGGATGAGGGATGGAGGGATGGATGGATGGATGGATGGATGAGAGATGGAGGGATGGATGGATGGAGGGATGGATGGAGGGATGGATGGATGGATGGATGGATGGACAGACGGATGGATGGAGACTTCTCCTTGCCTTGTGGAGCCCAGTGCTGTTCAAAGCTGTTCCATAGGGAAAGACGTTCCTGAAGTGTTGGGAAGCTGCTTGGAGGGTGCAGGGTGGGGGCGAGGAGGGGGCTGGAGGCCTGGAGAGGTGATGGCAGAGCTGTGCCCAGGGCTGGCACTGGCACCTGGATTTGAGTGTGAGAGTGAGATGTGCAGAGGGATAATATTCAGTGGGAATAGCCCTGCTGCCTGGCAATGCTCTGCCATGAGAAGCAGAAAATCACCAGTATCCTTGGACATGTGAGACAGAACTAAAATTAAAACTCGACTTGGGGATGGGAGGGGGTGTCTGCCTGGAGCACACTCCAGGAGCAGCAGGGCTGTGCTGACCAGAGGGGGATTTCAGAAGCTCTTTCCTTCTCATTTGACCTGGCAGGTGATGAGGAATGAGGAGCTGACCCAAGAGCTGCTCAGCCTGGCCAAAGAGAGCCCCCACCCCGCTGGCTCAGCCCAGCAATCCTCCCCCGAGCTGCGAAGAGGGAGAGCAGCAGGACATCCCCGCTCTGCTCGGAGGGGGAAGGTAAGGGACTCTCTGCCCTTCCACCAGCCCCTTGGAGAACAGGGATCTACCAGGCCCCTTCTTCTCTCTCTCCCCAAACCAGCCCGAAGACGCAGCTGCCCCTGAACATGAGCAGCAGGAGCTGGAAAGAAACGTGAGTGTGTGGGGGTCTGCTGCTGGATCCTTGGGAAGCAGAGGGGGGATTGATTCCAACCGTGGCTGGCACCTCCTGGTGCTAACTTGAGTTCTGTGGATCAGCTGATGCCTTGATTCATTTTAAATCCTTTTTTTAAACTCCGCAGTTGCAAAACGAGACGGGAATAACTCCAGATGTGCAGGCAGAGCTGAGGGGGGCAGAGGTGATTCCCTGGGTCCGTGCCCAGCAGGGGGAACACAGACAGGAGTGTAGAAGCCAACAAGTGCAGAGGACACTTTTTTTCCGTCTTTCTCGCACTTGAGAAGGCTGGGGGTGATGAAGCACCCAAAACTGAGAGCGCAGAGATGGTCCCTGCCTCCTCCCCATCTGCAGCCCGTGTGAAACCAGCTTGGGCTCCGCCGCCGGCTCCTGCTGGGAATCTGACTCTCAACATGAGCATTTCCCTCGGGAGAGCCACACGTGTGCACCTCCACGTGCCCTGGATGCACACCACACACCATTCCTGCCGTGCAAGAGGGCACCAGTCCCTCCCAGTTAAACCAGTCCTTCCCTCAGCATGTCCCTGCTCAGCTGGACGAGCGCTCAGCTCGAGGTTCTCCTCACGTTGTCCTCTCTTCACTCAGCCTTCTGCCTCATCTTCCTCTTCTTGTGTCCCTCAGTTGCTTGGAAACCAGGATCACATAAAAGTGGAGCTTGAAAAACTGAAGAAAGCCCACGATGAGCAGCAGCAGAAGCTGGAGGAGCGAGTGTGAGTGTTGGGGGCACGTCCCTCTGCTGGGCCAGGTGTTTGTGGGACTTGTTGCAGCTGGATTTGATCCACGGGAGCAGGGGAGGAGGCAGCCTGCCTTTGGGGGGTACAGGGAAGGAATGATGATCCACCCTTGGAAGAAGTGAGGCCTGGAACACCTGATGTTTTCAAGGCTCTTCAGAGAGTCAGCTGTCAGGTTAAAGTTGGTGGTGTTTAGGGACACTTTGAAAATCCTCTGTGACACATAGCAAACGTGTGACAGCCCAGAGATGAATCCAGCCCAGCCCTTACCTCCACAGTGGGTTTTCCATCACCTTGGGATGGGGTTGATGTCCCAGGCAAGGCTGCCCCAGCAGGGACACTACAGGACTCGACCCTCTGAGCTGCGGAGGGTGTTCACCTTTAGCAGGGAGAGATTTTGTGGCACTGCTTGACCCACATTTGGGGGCTGGCAGCTGCTGCTGGGAGGTTTCTGTCATGCCAAAGCAATTTTCTTCCCAAAGCTGGCTGTGTTGGACCTGTGGAGAATCACAGAATCCCGGAATGTTTGGGTTGGAAGGGACCTTAAAGCTCATCCCATTCCACCCCCTGCCATGGGCAGGGACACCTTCCACTATCCCAGGTTGTTCCAAGCCCCTTCCAAACTGGCCTTGAACACTTCCAGGGATGGAGAAGGAGTTTGGGGGGTTAAAATAAACCCAGCTTCTTCCTGTGTGTCCAGGCTGGCGCTGGGGAAGGAGCTGCAGGAGGCGAAGGGAGCGATCGGGGACAGCCGGCACCGGCTGGCGGAGCAGTCAGCGGTGAGGACGGGCTTCCCTCACCTCATCCGGCTGCCGTGTGCTCCTCCCGAGCTGGCAGGCCTGGGATGCCTTGAATCCAGGTGCTCCAACACCTCTCCCTCTCCAGGGAGCTCGTCACACTGAGGTTCTCCCCGTGCAGTTTCCCCCTGCACGTGGTGGAAGTGCTGGGAGGAAGTGGGTGGTGGTGGGAGGAATTTTGTTCGCTGGTTTTCAGCAAGAGTTGGTGGAATCGCCGGGGTGGGGGGTGGTAAATGACAGAAGGTAGCAGGGGAATAGGGATTATAAACATTTCCAGTGGGTTCCTCTGAAAATCCAGGCCCTTCCCAGCTCTAGAGAAGCCAAATATCTGGAAATGAAGACGCTGGGCTCTTATGGAGCGTCTCAGCTCCCCCTCCTTGGCCAGAGGACAGGGCAGCAGGGTTTCTGTTTGCTGTGCCAGGTGCTGCTCACGTCCCAGAGGCAGCTCCAGGAGGTGGAGGCAGAGAACTCCCGGCTGCAGCTCCGGCTGAAGGAGCTGAATGAGGAATATCGCTCCCGGCTGGCGCAGTACATCAGGGATGTGGCGGTGGGTACCCCCAGCCCGGGGCTCTCCTAGCCTGGGGAGGTGTCACAGAACCATGGAATATCCTGAGCTGGAAAGGATCTACAAGGATCATGGATCCAGCCCCTGGCCCTGCACAGACACCCCAACAACCCCACCCTGGGCATCCCTGGCAGCGCTGTCCAAGCACTCCTGGAGCTCTGGCAGCCTTGGGGCCGGGACCATTGCCTGGGGAGCCTGGGCAGTGCTCTTCCACTGGGGAAAGAGTCTTTTCCTAAAATGCAGCCTAAACCTCCCCTGGCACAGCTCCAGCTGTTCCCTCAGGTCTCTCCATGCTGGCACCCTCCTCTTGTAGGCTGCTGCCAATAAATAAGTAAAGAAAGGAGTCTTTTAATCCCTGTAACCTGACCAGGAAAGTCCCAGCAGAAGCTCACAGATAATTTTGTGTGGCCATACAGGAAATCTGTGTGCGGAGGGGGGCTGGCATAGAATGACAGAATAGATCATTCAGTTCCCCTGCCATGGTCAAGGACACCTTCCACTGTCCCAGGCTGCTGCAAGCCCCGTCCAACCTGGCCTTGGGCACTGCCAAGGATCCAGGGGCAGCCACAGCTGCTCTGGGCACCCTGTGCCAGGGCCTGCCCACCCTCCCAGGGAACAATTCCTTCCCAATATCCCATCCATTCCCTGCCCTCTGGCAGTGGGAAGCTGTTCCCCCTGGATTCCCTTCTCTGTGCATTTACAGAACTACATGGACAGCAAACCCAGCAGCGTGACAGGACATGACAAGGTCCCGGCTGGCCAGGCTGCCATGAAGCACTTTGTGGACAGCATGCTCAGGGATATCCGGGCTTCCTACAAGTCCCGGGAGGAGCAGCTGGCGCGGGCAGCACGTGGGTACAAGAAACGCATGAAGGACTTGGCCAAGAAGCACGAGAACCTGCTGATTGCCTATGGGTAAATCTCAGCCACCTCCTCCCTCAGGACCAAGTGGAAAAGCCCCGTAGCACCCACCCTCTGCCCTAGAAAGAGGCAAACACAGCTCCCAGGTGGAGGAGAGGATCTGCAAAGCACATTTATCTCCCTGCTCCTGGCAATGCAGGATCACGCTGCCTCCAGCTGCACATCAGGGTGCTCTGGACCCCATGGAGCTGCTTTGCACATACGTTCCTCCCACTTAAAATGCAGGGTGAGAGATGGATCCCACGGTGCATGGTGTGGAAATGCAGAGGTACCACAAATAGCTCCACCTCCCAGCCCGTCCCTGCAGTGCTCTCAGCTCTCTCGGCAGCTTGGGCTGTGGGAAGCAGCAGAAATACTTGTGGTATAAAAGCCACAAATAGCTCTAGGACAAGCTCCCCTCAGAAAGTCTCCCACTTGTCCTTCACAGGTGGCCAGAACCAGCAGGTCCCAGTGAGTGGCACCTTCAGGAGCAGCAGAACTGCTCAGTGATGTCACCCAAAGGAGGGCCTGACCCCTGTGGCTCGTTACAGGCTGCAGCGGGAGCAGATCCGCTCCCTGGGGAGCAGTGCCGTGGATTGTGGCCCTGCCGAGCTCCACTTCTCCATCACGGACCCAGAGCTGCTGACAAACAGCTCCCGGGAGCTGAATCGGCTGCGGGAGGAGAAGGCAAAGCTGGAGATGCAGCTCCAGGAGCTGCAGAAGGTGGGGAGCTGGGGCTTGGTGGGAAGAGTTTGTGAGCTGTAGATTCAGCCCCTTCCTGAGGCATTTCTAGGGTTGGTTAGGTTGGCAAAGCCCTCTCAGATCGTCGAGTCCAACCTTTCCCCCAGCACTGCCAAAGCCACCACTGAACCACGTCCCCAGGTGCCACATCCACCCTCTCCCTGAGGGTTTGCTGTGCCCGTGGCACAGGCAGGGAGCACAACAGTCATCTCCTTGTCACAAAATCATGGAATCATGGAGAGATTTGGGTTGGAAGGGGCCTTAAAGCTCATCCCATCCCACCCCATCCCATGGGCAGGGACACCTTCCACTATCCCAGGCTGCTCCAAGCCCCGTCCAGCCTGGCCTTGGACACTTCCAGGGATTGGGAAATGTCCTCCCACTGGGCAATGTGGCTCTTGATTTGCACAGGATGCATTTATTTAACAATTCAGAGGATGGGAGACCTAAAACCTTCAGACTGTACAGCCCATCGTTTCCTTGCCATGGCATTGGTGGCTGTGGGAGTGCTGGGATACCTTGGGCCACTTCCAAAGGGCCTTAGAGAAAAGAGGGAGAATGTCTTCTTACATGTGCAGATAGTGACAGGACAAAGAGAATGGATTTAAACTAAAAGAGGAGAGATTAAGGCTGGATGTAAGGAAGGAATTCCTTCCTGGGAGGGTGGGGAGGCCCTGGCACAGGGTGCCCAGAGCAGCTGTGGCTGCCCCTGGATCCCTGGCAGTGTCCAAGGCCAGGCTGGACGGGGCTTGGAGCAGCCTGGGGCAGTGGAAGGTGTCCCTGCCCATGGCAGGGGGTGGGATGGGATCATCCTTAAGGTCCCTTCCAGCCTAACCCATTCCCTGATATGATTTCTCTGAAAGCAGCAGGATCTGGGACTGCAATGGGTTCATGTTCACAGGAATTCTCTTCTTCCTTTGCCTCCAGAAAAGCCTGAAAGAAGCCTCTGCCCTTCCAGTGCCTCGGGAGCAGTGAGTGCTGTTTCTTTCTTGGGATCTCTGTCATTCCCAGTTCTCACAAATGTGTGGATTGAGGGATCTTTTTTGCCTGAGTGGAGGCAGCAAAAAGCAGGGAGAGGGAGCTGCTGGGGCCTGCTGTGGGAAGGAGAGGCAGCTGTCCCCTCGGCACAGCGCTTCCTGCGGGAAGAGAGCTGGGCACTGGGCCTTGATCCAAGAAAGCTCTTAAGCACATATTTGATTTAATGATGTTTTTAGCCCCACTGACCTCTTTAAAAGCCGAAGTTAAGCAGATGCCCAAGTGCTTTGGTGGATCACAACCTGAGAAAGGCCTGTGAGACACCACCAGTTTGGCATGGTCCTGGTTTTCCTCCTTCCCAGTACGGGAGTTGGGCTGGAACCCTTTGGTGCTGCTGTGCTGGTGCATCCCTGGCTTCCCAACAAGCCCTGGAGCTGCTAAATTTTGATGGGTCTCTTCCCCCTGCTCCATTATCCTGCTAAAACTCAACCAACTATATAGCTGTGGAGGGCTGGAACGAAGCGCAGGAGAAACCTGAGCTGGAGTTTTTCAGCCTTTTAAAAGATGTGGTCACCTAGAAAACATGTCAAATATTCCATTAGCTGGATGCCAGCACTGAGGAGTGGGTCAGTGCCAAAGCCCCTGGGCTCTGGAGGGCTGTCTCGGGCACAAGCTTGAGCCTCAACCAGCCCCAGCCACGTTTTCTACACTGAAAATAGCAATGGTCCATGAGTAAATGCAGTGATTTGGGCAGAGCAAGGCATGGAAAGCCCAGAAGATGAATTTCAGTGATGCATCTCGTCTTTTGGGGTTTCTTTTAACTGCCGAGAGACCCCACACACTTCAAACACTGATGGGTTAATCCGTGCTGCTGCCTTGTTCCTCCAGCTAGAGACAGGAATCCCGGTGTTCCCGCAGCACTCCAGCTCCAATTCCCGCTGCTTCTTGCCTTTATCAGAGAACGGCTTGGGCTGCGAGGGACCTTCAAGCCCAGCTCCTTCCACCTCCCCTGCTGTGGGGGTTTACCAGCTGCACCAATTCCCTGCTTATTGTTCCCTTCTCCCCTTGCTCCCACGAAATCCCAGCTGGGATCTCCCCGCGCCGGGAAGCTGCAGCCAGCGGAGGGAACTGGAGGGAGCACAATGCATTCCTGCCTTCACACAGCCCGAATTCCCGAGCCTCAGATGTGACCTGTATTTTCCTCCCGGAGGCTGGGACGGGCTGGGAAGGGCTTTCCCACGCCAGGCTGTGCAGACAGCTCACCTCTCATGCTCGCTGACCAGAACGGACGGTCCCTGCTCCAAACAGGGGCAGTGCCAGCCTTTGGCACTGATGGCTCCCTGTTGCCATCAAATCCAGCCCCGCAGCGGCAGGTTCAGGACTCTTTCTGCACGGATGTTGTTTGGGACAGCCCCAGGCTGTGGGTGGGGAGTCCCAGGCTGGCAGAAGGGCTGGGACTCCCCGGTGGTGCCGCACACCCTGGGGAAGTTTGGGCACTGGGAGAGGAAAGGTTCCAGTGCTGGGGATTGTGGTGGGATGGGCACCAGTTGTGTGGGGCTGTGGGATCTGTGGAGGGGCTGGATGTGATGTCTGGGCATGATCCAAACAAGCTCTTCTGTCCCAGGCAGCTGGATGAGGAGGGCTGGGCAGAGGTCAGGAAGCAGCTCCGGGAATTCGCACACAACACCCAGGTAAAGGCCTGGAACAGCCCACGGGAGTCAGAGCTCATCCCTCGCCCACATGGCAGAGACGGGGCTGACACGCTGCTCCAGGCTGGAGCGGGGAGACTTCTGTAGAGTCACAGAACATCCTGAGTGGGAAGGGTCCTACCGGGATCATCAATCCAGCCCCTGGCCCTGCACAGACACCCCAACAACCCCACCCTGGGCATTCCTGGCAGCGCTGTCCAAACGCTCCTGGAGCTCTGGCAGCCTCGGGGCCGTGCCCATTCCCTGGGATCACTTTCCATGCAGCCCTGCTGTGGCTTTGGCCTCAGCCCTCCAAGCGATGCTGGCAGGTCCCAGCTGGAGGTGTCTGAAGGCTCCACTGTCCCTGCTACCAAAGGAAGCAGAGCAGCCCCTAATCACTCCTGCCTGCATTTCAGAACAACCTTCTGGCATCTCTGTTACAAACTGGGGCTGATTGTCCCCCTGTGCTGGCATTGCTGGGACACCTCCAGTCCTGGGGGCACTTTTGGGCCCATCATGACAGGACAGACACTGAGAGGCTGGAGCATGTCCAGAGAAGGGAACAGAGCTGGGGAAGGGGCTGGAGCCCCAGGAGCGGCTGAGGGAGCTGGGAAAGGGGCTCAGCCTGGAGCAAAGGAGGCTCAGGGGGGACCTTGTGGCTCTGCACAAGTCCCTGACAGGAGGGGGCAGCCGGGGGGGTCGGGCTCTGCTGCCAGGGAACAGGGACAGGAGGAGAGGGAACGGCCTCAGGCTGGGCCAGGGGAGGGTCAGGTTGGATATTGGGGAAATTCCTTCATGGGAAGGGTGGTCAGGCACAGGCACAGCTGCCCAGGGCAGTGCTGGGGTCACCATCCCTGGGGGGATTTAAAAGCCGTGTGGATGTGGCACTTGGGACATGGGTCAGTGGTGGCCTTGGCAGTGCTGGGTTAACACCTGGATTCTAGTGGGCTTTTCCAACCTCCACAATTCCAAGATTCTTTAATTCTATTCGACCTGGTTCAAGCCTAGGCTGAATCTGAGTCAGCTCCCCAGTCTAGTTCCTGCTGGGTGCAGGGATATTCACTCCCATGTCGTGGCTTTCCCTGTCCAGAGCAGCCTGAGGAGGTGCTCCACCGTTCCTGGGGGTGTCAAGCTGAACAGCTGCACTGGGTGTATCTCTGTGGCCAAAGGAAGGGAGGTGTCGTGGCTGAGAGGTCGGAGTGGTGGGCAAGTGGTCAGAAGGTCGGACTCACCCAGCAGAGAGGGGCTGAGCAATCACTCCCATCTCACAGATCCTGCTTTTTCCCCATGTTTTTTCCATGTTTCTTTGCCCCTCCAGAAGGATCTGGAGCAGGAGAGGAGCCAGCTGCTGACCCGGGCTGTGGTGGCAGAGGAGCAGGTGTCGGAGCTGCAGGAGTACATAGATCAGCACCTTGCCAGGTCAGCTGAGGGATCCCCCCTCGTGCTCCTGCTTCCTCTCCCAGGCTCGGTGCCAGTGACATCCCCGTGCCCGCTGCTGACCCTGGCACAGCGCTGCCAGCACAGCCAATGTCCCACTGCTCCTCCAGCTGTGCAGGCAGCTGTCACCACCTCTTGTCCTACAGTGCAGCAGGACAGACATGCCCTGCCACAGGTGTCCTTCCCTGCGTGCTCACCTGTCCCTGGGAGGGATCAGAATCAAGGAATGGATTGGGTGGGAAGGGGCATAAATGATCACCCAATTCCCCTGCCATGGCAGGGACACCTTCCACTAGCCCAGGTTGCTCCAAGCCCCAATGTCCAGCCTGGCCTTGGACACTTCCAGGGATCCAGGGGCAGTCACAGCTGCTCTGGGCACCCTGTGCCAGGGCCTCCCCACCCTCCCAGGGAACAATTCCTTCCCAATATCCCATCCATTCCCTGCCCTCTGGCAGTGGGAAGCCATTCCCCATGCCCTGTCACTTTATGCCATTGTCCCCAGTCCCTCTCCAGCTCTCTTGGAGCCCTTTTAGGTCCTGGAAGGGGGTCTAAGGTCTCCCTGGAGCCTTCACAGGAACCTAAAACCTAAAGCCTAATCTAAAGCCTAAAACCTTTAGAGTTCTCTTTTTCACAGGTTCTAATCTAAGTCCTCCAGCAGCCCCTGATCTGTGTTCCCCTCTCCATGGCTCATCCTGCTCTGGAGCAGGGAGCACAGCTGGGAAGGGCAGGGAAGGGACAGGACACAGAGCACGATCCACCTGCCCCAGCCGTGAGCTCGGGTCAGGCTCTGCCCGTACCTGGCAGAGCCCATCAACACCTTTTCCTCGGGACAGGCTGTGGGATCGACGTGCCAGGCTCAGCCCTAGGCATGGCTCACTGGCACCAGGTGGTGACAGTGCCACTCCCACTGCAGGTACAAGCAGGAGATCCTCCGGCTGCGGAACGCCGAGAGCAGCGAGGTGCCCCGAGCGCCCCGCGCCAGGACCGCCAGCCACCAGCCATAGCAGCCCCAGCCTTGGGAACACCAGCATCCCAAGGCAGGTCTGCGTTTTATGGACTGCCAGGCAAGGATCCTGCCCGGGCTGGGAGCTGGGAACAGCGAGGGAACCCACGTGGGTGTTCCTGGTCTCAAGTTCACAGGACTCAAACGAGACAAGACAATTGCGTCTCATCCGTCCCCAGCCACCCGCCGGCCGCGGGAATTCTGCTCCTCCCTGAGCATGCCTCGGACACGGGGTCAGCTTCCCAGGCAGCTCTTTACTGCTGGGCTGCAGGGACAGGTTCCTGCTCTGGCTGTAATGTTTTTCCTGGATGAGAGCTGGACCTGGACCAAGGGCTGCTCCTGCCTTGCTCCCCTCGTGGCTCCTGCAAGACAGAGCCAAGGCTGGCTCAGGCCAGGATTCGTTCTGGGGTTGGACAAAGGAATGAGCTGCTCTTTTACTGGGAGGGTGGTGAAAGGTGCCCAGAGAGGCTGTGGCTGCCCCTGGATCCCTGGCAGTGTCCAAGGCCAGGTTGAACAGGGCTTGGAGCAGCCTGGGATAGGGGAAGGTGTCCCTGCCCATGGCAGGGGGTGGAATGGGATGAGCTTTAAGGTCCCTTCCCACCCAACCCATTCCATGATTCTGTGACTCTGTGGTGGGAAAACCCCATTTTCCTCTGTGTTTGAGTGGAAAATGGAATATTATATGGCCGAGCAGGGCCTAACTGATCCTTCACGCGGTGAGCTGGAAATGGCAGAGCAAAGCCCGAGTCCAGAAGCAGCAGCTGCTCCAAGTCCAGCAGCTCAAAGACAAAGCAAAAACCTCAGAGGAACAATCAACCAAAACTTTATTTTAAAAAATTAAATAGAAATAAAGTAGCAATTGTCCAGAAAGAGGCACTGGAGCTTTATTCCTTAAATCCTGCGTTAACCCCAGGATTTCTAGGTCTCATTTTCTCCTCCCTTGCTTTGCTCAAACTCTTCGGAAAAACACAGGACTGCCACCCTGCAAGGCCCCAGGACAAATGCTGGCCAAGCACTGCTGTCCTGAGCTGAGCCAACGGCTGGACAGGCTCTGACCCTCAGTGCCAGGCTTAATGAGGCTGGTGTTAAACTGGGCTTAACGAGGCTGGGGTCAGATCCGGCTTCCCTGGGCGCTGCCCTGCGCTTCTCTCCGCACCTCCTTCATGTCATAGGCCCAGACCTGCTCCAGCCCCTGCCCCAGGGTGCTGCTGGGGGTCCAGGAGGGGAAGGGGAAGCGTCCAGCCACCACTCGGGCGTCGTCAGGCAGTTCTGCCAGGAGCTTGGTGGCCAAGGGAGGTTTCTGGGGAGAGAGACACAGCCAGGGACAGGCAGCCTTAGGACACGGTCACACAGTGGCAGTGCCACCAGGGACCACGGGGCAGCTTCTGGGGCATCAACCACAGCTGGTACTGGCCCTGTGTAAGGCTGGGACTTGGAGCAAGAGATGAGCAGCAGGACAGGAGGAAACAGCCTCAAGTTGCACCAGGGGAGGTTTAGGTTGGATATTGGGGAAATTTCTTCATGGGAAGGGTGGTCAGGCACTGGCACAGCTGCCCAGGGCAGTGCTGGAGTCACCAGCTCTGCAGGGATTTAACAGATATGGACGTGGCACTTAGGGACAGGGGTCAGTGTGGCCTTGGCAGTGCTGGGGGAATGGTGGAACTCCATCTCAGAGGGGTTTTCCAACCTAAATGATTCCATGATTCTGTAAATCCAAATGCTGTGCAACACCAAAGCACTCACCCACAGCGATGCCCACTTGGCCTTATTCCATCCCAGATCCCCTTTTTTCCCCAAGAAAATCCCCCTTGAGCTGGCCCAGAACCACTCGGGGTGTGAGGGACTGACTCACCACGCTGGGGGCCAGGAACACGATCACATTGTGGCAGTCGGAAAGATTCACCTTAAACAGAAGGAAAAGGGGAATCACAGGAGCAACAGGCAGAGCAGGAACAGCTGTTTGAGTGTCCAAGCCTTGTGGGTGATCTTTGGAACCTTGCAGGGAGCAAAGATGCCCCAAAATGTGCGGGATGGGGAAGTGTGAGTGTGAAAGTGGCACCTCTTGGAAAACACCTGCCTCCAGCACCATCCCAGAACCACATTCCCTGATGGATTCTCTCTGGTCAGGCTGCAAACACCTTCTGTCAGCCTGAGAAGCTCATCACTGCAGGTGACCCTGTCAGCAGCACCCAGACCTCTCCTCAGAGCTGCTCCAAGCAGCAGAACTGGCTGTCCCAGCTGGCGTTCCCCTGGAAAGAAGGATCATTTTCCACCTCCCAGGAGCAGCGTGGGATGGGGAAGGATCAAGCAGCCATCAGCAAATCCATCCTGGAGATGCAAACCGAGCTCTGGCCCTGCCCTGAGCGCATCCAGACCCTCAGGATGTTGTTACCTTCCACAGATCCTTCTTCATGAAGGAGACCTTCCCATGGTACCCGGCCTTCCAGGCACGGTAGTTGGCGAGACACAGCAGCCAGGGGTTGAGCTCATAGCCCAGGGCTGGCCTCAGCCCCTGCCTGTGAGCCTCGAGCACCTGGAGAGGGAGACAGGGAGGGCTGGAACTCAAACCATCTCAGTGCTGGGTCTGGGGGAGGATTTGGGTGGGCAGGGGCTGTTGCCCAGCTCCACTCAACCCATCCTGCTGGCTCCCGGGCAGGGTGACCTCGGTGCTCAGCACCACTCAGAGCCCTTATTCCCACCTGCTCCCTGCATGTGATGTCTTTTAGGACTGTTCAAGACCACTTATGACCATCTAGAGCCACCCTGGACTCCCTAAGACCATCTAGAGCCACCCTGGACCACCTAGGACTGCTTAGAACCACCTGGGGCTGTTTAGAGGGTCACCTAGGACAACCTAGGACCATTTAGGACCATCTAGGGCCATCTAGGGACACCTAGGACTATCTAGAGCCACCTAGAGCTGTCTAAGACCATCTAGGACCCTCTGGGACTACCTGGGATGGTCCTGGACCGTAGCCAGGAGGGCCACCCAGAAGCACAACCAGAAGCCAGGCAGCAGCCGGGTGGGGGTCTCCCCTCCGCCCTCCCCGTGCGCGCTGCCCCCCTCGCTGCCCTTCGCCCACCCTGGACACCCCAAACTCCCCCAGGACCCAGCCCTTACGAGCCGTCCATCTCCGGATCCCAGATCCACGGTCTTCCCGGCGCGCCCCCGCAGCAGTGCCAGGGCGTTGGCCACTTGTCGGGGGCTGGAGGGCTGGTAGGGCACCTAGGGGGCACAGGGGGGTCGGGGTGGGTCAGGGTGCGGGGGTCGGGGATGGACGGCTCTGGGGGCGTGTCGGGGTACCTGCAGGCGCAGGGGGACGCGGCGGAAGCCGGGCATCAGCAGCACGGCCCAGGTGGCCCATGCGGCCGCCCCGCTGGCCACGGCCAGGGCCAGCAGCCCCCGGCCGCCCAGCGCGCCCCCGGGCCGTGCCCAGCCCGGCTCCCCCGGCTCCCCCGGCTCGCCCGGCTCCCAGCACGGCTCCATGGCCGCCGGAAGGGGAGGGGAGCCCGGCCGGGCGCCTTCCGCCGGGAGCGGCTCCGGGGCAGCGGGGGACGCGGCTGGAGAGGGCGGGGAGGGCACTGCTGCGGCACGGGGACACGGGGCCGGGGGGACGGGAAGGACACGGCTCTGGCACGGGGACACGGGGCCGGGGGGACGGGAAGGACACGGCTCCGGCACGGGACGGACACGGCTCCGGGGGTCCGCGCTGCCCCCGCCCCCGGGGCTGCGTGTGCGGGGCGGCAGCGCCCGTGGGGGGCACGGGGCGGCACAGCCGTGCGGGGTTGTGTGCGGGTTTGCACGGCTGTGTGTGTGTATGTGCGCAGCTGTATGTGTGTGTGTGTGATCACAGCTCTGTGCGGGTGTGCACAGCTGTGCGTGTGTGTGCACAGCTCTGTGTGAGCACAGCTCTGTGTGTGTGTGTGTGTGATCACAGCTCTGTGCGGGTGTGCACAGCTCTGTGTGTGTGAGTACAGCTCTGTGAGGGTGATCCCAGCTCTGTGTGTGTGTGTCTGTGATCCTAGCTCTGTGTGTGTGAGCACAGCTCTGTGCGGGTGTGCACAGCTCTGTGTGTGTGAGCACAGCTCTGTGCAGGTGTGCACACCTCTGTGTGTGTGCGTGCACAGCTGTGTGTGTGTGTGTGTCTGTGATCCCAGCTCTGTGTGTGTGTGCACAGCTCTGTGTGTGCATCTGTGTGTGTGATCCCAGCTGTGTGTGTGTGTGTGATCCCAGCTCTGTGTGTGTGTATGCGATCCCAGCTGTGTGTGTGTGTGATCACAGCTCTGTGTGTGTGATCCCAGCTCTGTGTATGTGCACACCTCTGTGTGTGCATCTGTGTGTGTGTGATCCCAGCTGTGTGTGTGTGCACAGCTCTGTGTGTGTGTGACATCCCAGCTGTGTGTGTGTGTGATCACAGCTCTGTGTGTGTGTGTGATCCCAGTGCTGTGTGTGTGCACAGCTCTGTGTGTGTGTGTGATCCCAGCTGTGTGTGTATGTGTGCACAGCTCTGTGTGTGTGTGTGATCCCAGTGCTGTGTGTGTGTGTATGCACAGCTCTGTGTGTGTGTGTGATCCCAGCTGTGTGTGTGTGCACAGCTCTGTGTGTGTGTGATCCCAGTGCTCTGTGTGTGTGCAGAGCTGTGGTTGCTCAGGCGCAGTTCTGCACAGCTGTGTAAACGCGGCCGTGTAAAGCTGTGAATCGTGGTGAACGGCCGTGCGCTGCTCCGTGTGTGTGTGTGCCCGGCTGTTGTGAGCAGCGGTGTCCCGCTGTGTGCTGCACACCATGAGCGCGGCTGTGTGCTCCTGGGAGTAGCTGTGTGTGCTGTGCACAGTGTGCCTGGAGGAGCACAGCTGGGGGAGGGTGTGAGTGACTGCAGCCCTGTGTGTGCTTGTGCGTGGCTCTGCGGTTGTGCGTGGTCGTGCGCGGTTGTGCGCGGCCTCGTGCGGCTGTGCGTGACTGAGCGTGGTGGTGTGCAGGTGTGACTAGTGGTTGTGCATGGTTGTGTGTGTCTGTGCGCTGCTACACACAGTCCTGTGTGCTTGTGCAGGGCTGTACACGCTGTGGGAAGGGTTGTGACGGCTGCGTGTGGCCGTGCACGGCTGTGCAGAGATGGACACGGCTGTGTGGAGCTGTGAGTGTTTGTGTGCGGTTGTGCAGGGCTGGGAGGGGCTGTGTGTGACTGCCCAGGTTTGTGCAGCTGTGAGAGGCTGTGCAGTAGTGCACAGTTATGTGTTTGCAAGCTGTGGCTGTGCACGGTTTTGTGCACCTGTGTGTGGCTGTGCGCAGGTGAGGAGGGCTGTGAACGGTTGTGTGCAGTCGTGCATGGTCCTGCATGGATTCGTGCATGTGTGGTCACTGCAGCTGTGCGCAGCTGTGTGTGGTTGTGCACGGCTGTGCCCCGTTTTGTGCAGCTGTGTGTGGCTGTGCTGGTGCATGGACAGGCAAAAGTGAAGCTGGGAATGGTTGTGCACAGTTGTGTGTCTGGTTGTGCACAGTTGTGTGTGTGGTTGTGCACGGTGGAGGGCAGTTGTGACCAGCTGTGCACAGCTGTGCGTGGGCCTGTGGGCTGTGCACACCCATGTGGGGCTGTTGGGGGCTGTTCACACTCAGGGGGGACTGTTGGGGCTGTGCACACCCATGTGGGGCTGTTGGGGGCTGTGCACACTTGTGTGGGGCTGTTGGGGGCTGTGCACACCCGTGTGGGACTGTTGGGGGCTGTTGGGGGCTGTTCGGGGGCTGTGCACACCCGTGTGGGGCTGTTGGGACTGTGCACACCTGTGGGGGGCTGTTGGGAGCTCTGCACACCCGTGTGGGGCTGTTGGGGGCTGTGCACACCCGTGTGGGGCTGTTGGGGGGCTGTACACACCCGTGTGGGGCTGTTGGGGGCTGTGCACACCTGTGGGGGCTCTGCACACCCGTGTGGGGCTCTGCACACCCGTGTGGGGCTGTTGGGAGCTGTGCACACCCGTGTGGGGCTGTTGGGGCTGTGCACACCTGTGTGGGGCTGTTGGGGGGCTGTGCACACCTGTGGGGGCTCTGCACACCCGTGTGGGGCTCTGCACACCCGTGTGGGGCTGTTGGGAGCTGTGCACACCCGTGTGGGGCTGTTGGGGGCTGTTGGGGGGCTGTGCACACCCGTGTGGGGCTGTTGGGGGGCTGTGCACACCAGTGTGGGGCTGTTGGGGGCTGTTGGGGGGCTGTGCACACCCGTGTGGGGCTGTTGGGGGGCTGTACACACCCGTGTGGGGCTGTTGGGGGCTGTGCACACCTGTGGGGGCTCTGCACACCCGTGTGGGGCTCTGCACACCCGTGCGGGGCTGTTGGGAGCTGTGCACACCCGTGTGGGGCTGTTGGGGCTGTGCACACCTGTGTGGGGCTGTTGGGGGGCTGTGCACACCAGTGTGGGGCTGTTGGGGGCTGTTGGGGGGCTGTGCACACCCGTGTGGGGCTGTTGGGGGCTGTTGGGGGGCTGTGCACACCCGTGTGGGGCTGTTGGGACTGTGCACACCTGTGGGGGGCTGTTGGGGGCTCTGCACACCCGTGTGGGGCTGTTGGGGCTGTGCTGCCTCAGCCTGGGGCTTTCCTGCTGTGAGGCAGCAGCGACTGTGGGAACATTCCAGGCGCTGGGATGCGGGGGGGCAGCCAGGCCCCGCAGCCCCTGCCCACCCCCAATTAGTGACCCCCCCATGCCGCCCCAAACGCGGGAACAGCGCCCGTTCAGAAGGGCACAAAGGGCCGCAGCCACATGTCACCAGGGATGTCACTGCTGTCACCTCCCCCCACTCTCCCCTCAGCCTGTGGGTCAGTATTTGTGGGGTTCCTGGGGGTCCCACTCCAGCACCATATCGGGGTGTCCCCTGAGAGCCTGGGGGGGCTGGTGGCACCCCATGTCCTTGCCAGAGGACCACCAGCCTCATCACATGCCTCGGTGTCCCTGGGGGCATTGCCAGCGGAGAAGAGAACCCCGCACCATCCTGGGAATGGCTTTGGGGTGCAGGGAGGCAGAATTGGGGAGTGGGATTCCCATCTCCTCAGTGCTGGGGCCAGCACAGCCCCCCTGGAGCCCCTGTTTGCAGAGGAGCCAGGAGTGGAGCTGCCGGAGGCAGCACGTGTCCCTGCTCCCACCTCACTTGGTTTGTGGGAATCGAGTGGGATGAGGATGCACACGCACCCACACGCACCCCCACGTGTTCTACCCCCAGACACTCACAGCTCAGGGCACTTCACAACCACCAGACCCCATTAATCACATTCCCAGGAGCAGCAGTGGGGCTCCAACGGGGAGGTGAAGCTGCTGCCAAAATACATCCCAGGGCTGTTCCCTCCCAGCCCCCCCAAAGGGCCCAGTGTGGCCAAATCAGGGGTCACGGGGATCACCCTGATTTTCCGGTTCCTGCTTTTTCTTGCTGGCAGGTGGAGCTGGTTAAAGCAGAAAATCCAGGGAAATCGGAGCTGGGGGAACAGGGGGGCCAGGGGGCTGCGGAGGAGGAGGAGGAGGACGGTCCGTGGGGATGAGCCGGTCCCTGGAGCAGCCCAAGGGCCCCTGTGGTGCTGCAGAGCAAATTAATTACGGCAGCGATTCCCAGGCAGGGCTGAGCCCTCCTCGCTGGGCCCCTGGGATTTAGCAGGGGGGCGGCCGATCCCCTCCTGCCCCAGCCCCGGGGTGCCCGCAGCATCTCGGAGCGCCGGGACGAGCAGGTGGCCGTGCGAGGGGACCAGTTGCGATGTGTCACTGGAGCCAAAGAGCTTTTAATCCTCCTCTTTCCAGGGCAGCTTCCCCCGCCGGGGCCGCGGCGGCTGCAAAGCAGCCCTGACCGCCAGGAATTTGTCGCTATGTGCTGGGAAAGCCGCTTCTCGCCAGCTGTCGGCAGCCGGACGCGCCGGGCGCAGGCGCGGGGGACGGGGGTGAGGGGCCGTGGGGGCCCCGCTGCGGGCCAGGGTCCGGCTCCAGCCCCCAGCATCCCTCCCCGCACCGGGATGATGCTGGCTTGGCTTTGTCCAGGTCAAAGGATGGGGGCTGGAAGCAGACCTGATGCCGGGGTTTGGGGTGCAGCTCCCCAAAGGGCGACAGGGCTGGCAGGGAAGTGTCCTCAGAGTCATGGAGTTTTCGCTTCTCCTCTTGCCAAGGGCTGTGGGGTAGAGCCCCAAAGTCCTCGTCCTGACCCTCTGGGGCATCGTGAACCCCAGGGGCTTCATCCTGAGCTTATGGGGTGTCCCCAAACTCCAGCGGCATCATCCTGACCCTGTGGGGTATCCCTGAGCCCCAGGGTCTTTATCCTGAGCTAATGGGGCTTCCCCTGGTCCCAGGGGCATCATGCAACCCTCTAGGGCACTTAAACCCCGGGACCTCATCCTGACCCTATAGGGCATCTCTGAACCCCAGGGACATCATCCTGACCCTACTGGGGATCCCCTGATCTCAGGGCCACCCCCCTGCCCCATGCCAGCTCCTGGGCTCTGGGGTGCCACAGGCAGGGTGGGAAGGCGGCCCGGGGGTCCCTGGGGGTCCCCACTCGGTGCTGGGGGCCACAAGGAGGGCTGAGCGGGCCCGGCCGCCTTTGTGCCTCCCCTTTGTGCCCCGCGATTCACACGTTCGGGCTTTTATCCGGCAGCCGGGAAGGAGGAGGGCGAAGGGAGCAGGAGAGGGGGGAGAAGGGCTGGAGGGGGGAAATGGCGGGAAACGGCGACTCCCTTTGTGTGACAGGGATGGGGACAGGGACCGGGGACACCCGGCAGTGCCACCACTCTGTGTTTTGGCATCCCAGTGTGGACGCCCACCCACAGCGGGACCGAAGGGCTCCACAGTCCCCAGAAGGTTCCCCGATCTGGGATGTGTGGATGCCTGGGCCCACAATGGGGCCGATCCCACGGAATGAGGAGCCCCAGGCAGCTCCCTGGGCACATCTGCACTGAGGGAGCTGTTTTGGGGCGCTGCTCTCCGAGGCTTCCCCAAACCCCACCTCGTGTGGGGCAGGGTGATGAGTGGGGGGGCTTTCGGAGCAGGTCTGGCTGGACGATGCCCATGGATGCTGCAGGAGGCTGTGTCCCATGGGCACCATGGCACCACAGGCAGGGCCACCCTTCCCTGTGCTCACAGGGTGCTGCCACAGCCCCTCACCATGGTCACCCCTCTCCAAGCCCCTCCTGGCCCCCCAGTTCCCCCTGTGTCCCCCACCCCCCTCCCCTCACCGTGCTACCTCACACCACATTTTCTATCCTCCTGTGGAGGAAATATTCCCCGGGATGGAGTTTGTCTCATTGTGTTTTCACCGTTCACGGCCTTGCTCTGTGCCAAGAGGCTGGGCAGGAATTTGGCTTGGCCAGGGCTGGGCTCTGATTTCGGGGAAATGCTCGGGTGACCAGTCCTGGAGCGACAGAGATCCCAGAGCTGTGGGGTTCCATCTGCTTCCCTTGAGCCACAGGGAAGGGCTGTTATCCCCGTCTCAGAGCAGGGAAACTGAGGCACAGGCTACCTGGTTATCCTGTGGGATGATCCTTTAGGAAGCATCAGCGCCCTGGCCGGGGCCCAGCGCAGTGGGAGGCGACAGCCGGGGGAAGCGAAGGCGGGCAGCCCAACCTGACACGGGGCAGAGGGCACCAAAAACAGCCCAAAAACCTCTGTGGCAGAGCACGAGCAGAGAACAGCCCTTTCCGCCGCAGCACAACGAGCTGCTTCGGCCAAATAAGCAGATTGGAAGAAAAACAAGAGATTTTGCTGCTGGATAGAAAAGCACCGGATGCTCCGTGCGTTAAAGGCCGTCCTTTAGCCGAGAGGAATGTGCCGGATTGCGGCAGGGTCGGAGCAGCCGTGATTTACCCCCGTGCATACAGAGGATGCCGTGGGCAGCACAATTCCCTTTGCACCTCATTTATTGCTTTTCCAGCCTCGTTTTTTCCTCCTCCGCTGGATTTCCCACTCCTTCCCCCTTCCCCCTGCCTCGCTTGGCTCCTGCTCGCTGCCAAAATCCAGGGGGATGCTGGCATCCTCCAGCGCCCAGCATGGAGCATCAGCCTCCCCAGGGCCAGATCTTGCCCTCAGAGCCCAGCCCGGCCCCAAAATGGGGCAGTAAAAAGGATAAAATCAAAATATCTAAGTATAAAATCGGCAGTAAAGCATAAAGTAAGCTACAAACACTTCTCAAGGGAAAACATGTGTTGTGTATCAAACCCACCAGGATCTTATCACAACCAGATCATTCTATACACACACACATACAGATATTTATATTTAATTAAGCTCCAAAGCCCACAGCATTCCTTGGAAACTTCTTTTTTTTGGCAAGGAAAAGCACATTGTGGTCAGCAGAGGCACCGAATGCTCGGCAGTTCGTCCTGGCTGGTGATATTTGAAAAGGTGTTCTTGAAACAAAACTGAAAGATGTTAAGTACAAGTAGACGTGTGGCAGGAGCTTGGCTTGGGTGGTTTGGGGGGCTCGAGGGGTTTGGGGGGGCTCAGGGGCTGGGATTTCCTGTGCTGAGCACCTGTGGCATCACTGGTGAGGAGGAAAGGTCCCTGGTTGGGGGTCCTGTGCCCCATCCCCAGCTGGGGGTCCCATGTCCCATCCCTGTCCAGGGGTCTTGTCCCCCTCACCACCCTGAGGGATGCCAGCACAGCAAGAGAAGGAGCCAGAGGCAAGAGGCTGAGATTCCCACATCCCATCCCTGTCTGGGGGGCTCCTGTGCCCCATTCCCAGTGAAGATTCCCACATCCCATCCCTGGCTGGGGATCCCATGTCCCTTCCATGACTGAGAGTCCTGTTCCCCATCCCCATCCGGGATTCCCATGTCCCATCCCTGTCCAGAGGCCCCGTTCCCTCACCATTCCCAGGGAAGCAGCGCAGCCGGAGGAGCCGGAGCCAGTGGTGGGGGCTGGAGGGGGCAGCGGCGGGGTGGGAGTGGGCAGGGTCGGGATGCTGGCGCGGCACAATCCGGCACAATGAGGCTTTGTGGCCGGTGGCTCTGACAAGAATCAGTCCTGACAGCAGCTCCACCAGCGGGGTCACCCACCCGGCACGGGGCCACCCGCCCCCGGCCCCCACACCCAGGGATGCCCAGGGAGAGGGACCCCGAAGCAACCCGTCCTGGGGATCACCGGGATGTAGGATGTGCAAACAGCAATAAATCTCTGCATACAGAGAGATATGCGAGTATCAGGGCTGTTTGCAGCCCCACGGGAGGTCACAGCTGGAGCTGGCACAGGGGGAAGCAGGTGGCACACACCGCAGTGCCTGTCGGTGAACGTCCCGCTCGGCGCAGTAAAAACAGGAGCCACACGCTACAAATACAGCTTAGTTTATAAAAAAGAAGTCACAAATTTGGTATCGTTATAACTTTAGTGCACATACGATGCCCCCCCACCCCCACGGTCAAAAGTTCCCCGCGGCTGGCACGGCGTGCCCCGCTCAGCCGAGGGCTGGCGGGGACGGGTGGCACGGTGACCGCTCCCTGCTCCCATGGCACCTTCCTGCGTCGGCGCTTTGGTCCTGCCCTGACTGTGCCAAGGACACCTCTGCTCCCCGCGCCAGCCTTCCTCCCACCTCGCCATTCCCCTCTGTCCCTTCGGCCTCCTCTTCCTCGGCATCCGCCCCACAGCTCCTGCCCATGCCAGGGCCAGGCTCACCGCTGCCTGCTCCCCCTTCCACCCCCAACCTTACAGATCCATCTCCTGGCCCTTCCACTCCCTTCTATGCCCACCGTGTCCCTGGACCGGCCACCACGGCCACCCTCCCCCGAGCCCTGCCGAGGTCCGGGGGTCCGGCTGCCCCCCTGGTGCCAGACCCACCATGCCCCACAGCATCCCCTGAGCATGCAGCCCCCCGGTCCCCTGGGAGCCCCAACCCCGCGCCGCTGCACCCCTCACCCAGGCAGCTCCCTGGGCACCCCGGACAAGCCCCAGGAAAATCCCTTCCCTTCCAGCAGGATTTTCCCAGAACCCCCCAGCCCGCCGGCGGGTGCTGCCACAGCCTGGCTACGTGGCAAGGCCCAACGTGCCCCGCTCCCTCCAGGCACCGTCCCCGTGTCCCCCGGGGATGCTCTCAGTGACGGCAGCACCGCAGTCCCCCAGCGCCCGCGGGGCCGGGCTGTGCTCCCGGAGCCGCTCAGTCCACGGGGAACTCGCAGGGGTTCTGGCGCGTGCGCTGGGCCCCCTCGTAGATGCGCTGGAAGTCCCGGTACCGGGGTGCGCAGCTCAGCCAGGCCTCCCCGAAATGCAGCCACCCCGTGAACAGGAAAGTGCCGGGGCCTGGCTTGACCCCGCAGCGCAGCGGGGTGCGGATGCTGCCCACCGGCCGCCCCGCCCGCCCGCCCGCCTGGAAGAGCGGGAATTTCTGGCGGTGGATGCGCGTGGCGCTCACCCCGATGATGGATTCCTGCAGCTCTGCGTCGTTGGAGACGCTCCGGATGCTGCCACGGATCACTGCGGAGGGAAGGCAGGGAGGGGTGTCAGCATGGCTCTGTCCCTAGCCCCATTCCCATCCACATCCCTGTTTTTGTCCCCATCCCTGTCTCCATCCCCATCTCCATCATTGTCCCCATCCCCATTCCCATCACCATTCCCACCCTCATCTCCATTTCCAGCCCCATCCCCATTCCTATCCCCATTCCCATTTCCAGTCCCTGTTCCCATCTGCATTCTCATCCCCATCCTTATCCCCATCTCTATTCTTGTCTCATTCCCACTCCCCTTCCTGTTCCCATCCCCATCTCCATCCCAATCCTCATCTTCATCTCCATCTCCGTCTCCATTCCCATCCCAATCTCTAACCCTGTTCCAATGCCCATCCCCATTCCCATTCCCATCCCCATCCCCATCCCCGTCTCCATTCTTGTCTCATTCCCACTCCCATTCCTGTTTCCATCCCCATCATCTCCATCTCCATCCCCATCCCCATCCCCGTCTCCATTCTTGTCTCATTCCCACTCCTATTCCTGTTTCCATCCCCATCCCCATCATCTCCATCTCCATCCCCATCCCCATTCCCACTCCCATTCCCATTCCCATTCCCATTCCCACTTCCATTCCCATCCCCATCCCCATCCCCATTCCCACTCCCATTCCCATTCCCATCCCATCCCATCCCAATCCCCATTCCCACTCCCATCCCCAGTCCGATTGCCATGCCCATCCCCATTGCCACTCCCATTCCCATCCCATCCCATCCCATCCCATCCCATCCCAATCCCCATTCCCACTCCCATCCCCATTCCCATGCCCATCCCCATTGCCATTCCGATTCCCACTCCCATTCCCATCCCCATCCCCATCCCCATTCCCTTTCCCTTTCCCATCTCCATCTCCATCTCCATCTCCATCTCCATCTCCATCTCCATCTCCATCCCCATTCCCATCCCCATTCCCATTCCCCATCCCATAGCAGCGCTCTGTGCAGCCCAGCCCAGCCCAGCCCAGCCTAGCCCAGCCTGGACAGGTGTCCCAGTGCCCGTCCCCCCCTCTCCGAGCCCCAGGGGCTGCACTCACCAAAGTCACTAGTGCAAATGGCCATCAGGATCTCGGTGTCATTGCACGGCCGGCACGCGCCTGCGAGGCCAAGCACAGCTTGTCACCACCCAGGGGGACAACACCCCGATCCAGCCCCTCCTCACCCCTTCCGGCACGGGAAGGGGAAACTGAGGCTGGGCGAGGCGCTCACCTTCCGCGCTGAGGCTGGCGGCGGGCAGCGCCGGGCGGGCCAGCCAGTCCCCCCGCAGCTCGTAGCGGAAGGCGGCGATGCGGCGGCTGATGTCGGGGTGCGGGGTGGCCTGCAGGAACAGAGCCACCTTCTCCTGGGGCAGCCAGCTGAAGCAGCGGGCGCGGGGCCGGGGGGCTTCCGGCAGCAGCAGCTCCAGCACCCCCTCCCTCTCCAGGTAGAGCTGAGCCCCCCGGAAGGTCCCGGTGGGTTTGATGCAGGCGGTGACATGCGGGGGGCTCCCGCCCTTGACGGCGGCGCTGGTGGGGGGCAGGCGGGGGGCCAGGCGGAGGCGAAGGGCCCCCGTGGGGTACAGCCATTCCAGCGAGCCCTCGGCACAGTGCAGGGACAGCTGCTCCACGCTGCCAGCTTCCTGTGACAGCCCGCTGTGGGGCACGGCACCGTGTCAGCCGGGACCCCCCAGGTGACAGGGACCCCCGCAGCCCACGTGTCCCCCAGCACAGCAGCACCCTGCACTCCCAAGCAGCCCCTCCACAGAAGTGTGCAGGATGGCCACAGGCAGGAACAGCACCAAACCCTCAATGACTTGGGCTTGGGATTCAACCACATCATTTCGGGGTGCTTGTGTCCCCCAGCACCTTTTGGGAGGGGCTGAGGAGGGGGCACAGCAGCACAGCCCCCTTCACATCCAGTGTGGGCTCCCAAACCACCCCCAGAGTGCCCACAACTCTGGGGTCACCCGTTCCCACTTTGGGGATCCCCAGTGGATGCTGGGGTCCCACTCTCGCGTGGGATGCCTGGAGCCACTCCTCTCCCGCGGCGTTGTGGGGGGTGGCGGGGGACACGCTGGGACGCCAGCCTGGGGGGAGCGGGGACAGTCGGGGGGCTGCTTTGTCCCTGACAGGATGCTGGGGGCTTCGTGGTCCCCATGTCCCCCCACGCGGGGCAGCCCCTCCTGGCGGGCCCCGGCTCTTTGTTCGGACTCAGGCGCCTTCGGGCGATGCTTCGGGCCCTGCCGGAGGCTGGGGGTCCCGCTGGCCACGGGGATTCACGGGTGGGGGGGCTCAGGGAAGGGGTCCCGGAGAGGCGGGGAGCCCCACGGGGAGACCAGCATCCCTCAAAGCGGGGGGGAGCCGCACCCAGGAGTGAGGAAACTGAGGCAGGCGCAGGTTCCCAGCGTCCCACCCGTGACCCTCCCCACGGATGAGGGAGGGGGGTCAGCCCTGAGGATGGATGGGGGGGGAGGGGAGAGAGCAGACTCCCCCTCCCCCCCCCGAACCTGCCTGGGCGGCGGGAGCTCCCCGGGGGGCTGCGATCCGGGGACCCGCCTGTGCCACCCCCGCCCCGCCCGGCGCGCTGCCCCCGGGGCCGCTGTTACCGCTGCCGGTGTTGTTCCCGGTGCCGCTGTTCCCGGTGCCTACCTGCCCCTCCAGCTGCACTGGTCCGCCGCGCCGCCGCCGATGGCCGCCCCCAGCCCGGCCAGGCACAGCGCCCGCAGCGCCCACATGGCCGCGCCCGCGGCGGCCCCGGGCGGCCCGGCCCGGCCCGGCCCTGCCCGCACCGCTGCCCGCACCGGGGCCGGGGCGCCGGGGACGGGGGAGTGCGGCCACCACCCCGCGTCGCGCCCCGAACTTTCCGCCAATGGCGGCGGCGGGGCGGGCACGGGACCCGCCCCCAAGACCCCCTCCCCACCGCCGGGGGCACCGGCACCCGCGGCAGCGGCATCCCCGGAGCCCCCCGGGGCTTCTCCGCACCCGCCGGCACGGGGGGACACCGGGCGGGGACGTGGCCGAGCCAGGGGACAGGAGCCGGCGCAGGGCTGGGGTACCCCAGGTTACAGATCCGTCCCCCCGCGGGTGCACCCTGAGTTCTGTACGGCCACGGCCGGGCACAGCCGCGGCTACAGCACCCCGGGCTGGGAACACCCCAACTGTGCACACCCCAGGCTATAGACACCCCAACTGTGCACACCCCAACTGTGCACACCCCAGGCTATAGACACCCCAACTGTGCACACCCCGACTGTGCACACCCCAGGCTATAGACACCCCAACTGTGCACACCCCAACTGTGCACACCCCAGGCTATAGACACCCCAACTGTGCACACCCCGACTGTGCACACCCCGACTGTGCACACCCCAGGCTATAGACACCCCAACTGTGCACACCCCGACTGTGCACACCCCGACTGTGCACACCCCAGGCTATAGACACCCCGACTGCGCACACCCCAGGTTATAGACACTCCAGGCCAGGTACAGCCCAACTTTGCACAACCCCAGGCTACAGGCATAGGCCAGGCTATGAACACCCCAGACTGCACCTCTCTGGTTTATGCACCCCCCAGAACTGTGCACCCCAAGACCTGCACACACCCCAGGCCAGGTACACCCCAGGATACGCACACCCACAGTTATGTACATATACAGATATGTACACACCCAAGCTATCCATGCGTGAGGCTACAGGCACCCCACGCTGGGTACACCCCAATCTATGCCCTGGTGTACGTATACCCCCTCCCCAGAGCCGTGTACCCCAAGAGTTACACACACCCCAGCCCTGAGTTACACACACCACAGCCCTGAGTTACACACACCACGGGTCACCTGCACCCCGAGTTCTGCACCCCAGGCTCTATACACCCCAATCCATGTGCACCCCAACCCACACACACCCCAACCCTCATATCCCCCAGCTCTATACATCCCAACCCATGCACACCCCTGGTTTACACCCCTCAGAAACGTGTACCCCAAAAGTTACATACTCCTCCAACCTCCCCATACCCCCCCCCCCACCACCACAAGCAGCAGCATCTCCCTCCTCACGGAGACACTTTTCCAACCAGGGGGAGCCCAGGCACGTGGCACCGGGCCTGACACGGGGGTCAGGCACATCCGAACCCCCAATTCCCCCCTTCCAAACCTCGGGATTTCTTCCCACCCCCTCCCTTCCAGCCGCTATTGTGCCACCACTACAGACCCCACCATTAATTAAGTTTCCATCCAGTGACAGCCCGCCAAAATGTTTGAAATAAACACGGAACAATTGAGATGGGATGATACAGACCGGGAACAAAGTCCCCGGCCAGAGGGTGGAGCGGAATGGAAATGAGGGATTGTAAATTGGGATGGTGGGAAGAAAGAGGGGAAGGGGGGAAGGGGAGGGGGGAGGCAGGCGGGGAGACGAGGATTCACAGCCCTCCGGCCATGAAATGATGCTGAAAGAAGTCATGCTGCTGGAATCCGTGGAAAATGAGGGGCCGGAGGGGCTGTGGGTTAAGGTGGAGCGGGTCGGGATGTCGGGGTGTCGGGGGCTGGGGGGGGTCGGGTGGAGGTGGGCGGCTCTCTGCCCGCTGGCCCTCGTGCTGAGCCCAGCAGCTGCCATGTGGGGTTTGCCAGAGGGTGGCTGGGTCGAGGGTCTGGCTGTGCCCCGGAGGGTCACAGTGACCCCGGCACAGGGGGGAAACGGTCCCAGGGCCGACCCGGTGACACCGCGGGGAAGTGGAACCGGCTGGGCTCGGAGCTGGGCAGGGAATCCACCCAGGAACCCCACGGATGGCTTTGGCCGGGTGCCCAGGGGCAAGGTGGCACCAGAGGCAGGGTGGCACCAGGCACTGGTGTCCCCACACCAGGACCTCTCCGCACCGAGGCCGATCCCCCGCCCAGTGAGGTGCTCAGCACCCTCCGGGGATGTTCTCTTGGGACACCGCAGGTGCAGGGAGGTGGGACATGGTGCCACCATCCCCGCAAGCACAGGGCGGTGTCTGCCCTAATGCCAGCACCCCGGCGTGAGTCTGCACCTCCGACCCCCTCCACAGCCCCCGACCCACCTTAACTGCGTGTTACTGGAGAAACCTTGGCACCAGCTGGACCAAACCACCGTGGCCACCAACCCTGGCTTCCCTCCCTCCACACGATATGGGGCACCCCCGCAGTCGGGGCATGGCCATCGAGGGGACCAGGAGCCCCTTCGGAGCAGCCCCCGGAGCTGGGGCTGAGCCGGGACCGGGCACAGCTCCCGCAGCACCCCGCAATTGTCTCAGCCCTCCGGACCAGCCCATGGGGCTGAGCACCTCTGGGCACCCACCGAGAAGCCACCCGTGCCGGGAGCTCGGTCTGGTGGCCGTCCCCTGACTGTGTCCCCAGCCTCGCTGTGTCCCCTGGCCACCCCCTCCTTGTCCCCGGCTGGCGCTGGGGGTTGTCCCCGAGGGACTGGGAAGGAGTGGGGGGGTCCGAGTCCCGGCCGCCCCCGGGAGCTCCCCGAAACCGCCGGCCCCTGCTGCGGGTCCGGAGCCGCTCCGGGCTCCCGCTTGGCCCCGGACCCCTCGGGCCGCTCCGGGATGCTCGGGCTCGCAGTGCCCTCTGGTGACCGCGGGCACAGCGGCCGGGAACCGCCACCCCCGGGCGAGGGGACCTCGGGGGGCTCGGCTGGGGCGGGGGAAAACCACGTCCCGCAGAGAAGCAGAACTTCGGCTCCTCCAACGGGACCTTGGAAGAGCACCCGGTGCCACCCCTGCCCTGGGCAGGGACACCTCCCACCGGGCCGGGCTGCTCCGGCCCCATGGGGCACCCACAGCTCCTCCAGCTCCTCACCACCTCCCCCACAACGCGTTTCTTCCTTTTATCCAATTTAAACGCACCCTCTTCCAGCTGAAAACTTTTCCCCCTTCTTCTGTCTCTACAGTTCCTGGTGAAAGCCTCTCTCCATCGCTCTTCCAAGATCCCTTAAGTATCACCAGGATGCCAGAAGGGTTTCTTCAGGCTGGATGGCCCCAGCTCTCCCAGCCTTTCCTCACAAGAGAGGTTCTTCCAGACCCCTGACCATCTCCATGTCCCCTCTAGATCTGCTCTGACTCATCCAGGACTGCTCTTCCCCAGACCCATCTGCCACTCAAGGAGCAGCTCCATGGCAGGAGGGACCATGGCTGCTTCCTTTGGGTTTTGATGATCCCATCTCTTCCTGCTGGGTCATCCCAAGGTTTCTTCTTTCCTGGGCAGGCCTCCCCCCTCCATCCTGGAGTCTCAGGAAGGTCCCTAGGGCATCCACACTGCCCACAAAATGTCCCTGTGGGGTGGCTCTGGGCACCCTCCACCCTATGCCGTGGGTGGGTGATGCTCCAGGCTAGGCTGTGCCCAGGGGCAAAAACCCTTCGGGAAAGGCAAAAGGGGGATTTGGGCCAGGAGCTGGAACCTTGGAGGGCTGCTCAGAGGCTGGAGGTCCCCAGCCTGTCCCCATCCAGCTCCCCATCCCCCAGGCTGCGTGGGGAGCTCTCCCGCCCAGCCGAGCACCCGAAGGAGCTGCGGCTGTGGGAGGCACCCACCTTGTCTTTAAAAAATAGCTCAGGAGCCTCAGCTCAGCTCCCAGCCCATCCCCGGGGACATGCAGGGATAACCCGAGCTCCTCTCCATGGCACCCAGCGGGTTCTGTCCCCTCTCAGTGTCCCCTCTCATCCAGACCCCCAGCCCGGTGTCCCTGAGAGTGGGAATGTGCCCTGGAAGGGCTTGGGGAGCTCAGGGAGCCTGTCAGGAGGGGATCCATGGGTGAGGGTCCCCAAGGCAGGGCAAGGGTCCCCATGGCAAGATGGGGGTCCCCAAAGCAAAGATGGGGTCCACATGTTGAAGCAGGGATCCACATGGCAAGGAGGGGGTCCACATCGAAAGGACGGGGTACACACGGCAAGGTGGAAGTCCCACAGCAAGGTGGGGTCCCCATGGCAAGGTGGGGTCCCCATGGCAAGGTAGAGGTCCGCACTAGTGGGAGAAGGTTCCCATGAAAGGATGAGGCTCCCAGCAGCTGGAAGAGAGTCCTCATGGCTGGCTGAGAGTCCCCACAATAAGATGAGGGTCCCCAGAGTGAGAAGAGGGACTAATGGTCACTGCAGCAGTGTGACCATCCCCACGGCTGTGTGAGGGTCCCCATGTCCTCACCCACCCTCACCTGCACGTGGCCTGGATGGGGGGAACATAGAGGAGAATCAGATCCTTGGTGGGGAAGAGCTCTGAACCCTGGGGTCAGCACAAAAGGGGCCAAGCCCCGGGGGTCCCCGTGGGCTGTGCCAGCGTGGTGACCCCAGGCTGGACAGACCCCGCCCTGCTCACCCCTGGTCCCCCCACTGCTGCCGCGCAGCCGGGCCCCACGCGTGCATCCTGCGGGGCGGCGAATGGAGCTGCCTATTGATTCGCAGCCCGGGCTAAAAATAACTTTCAACTCTTCATCCCGAGCTGTGAAAAATCCCCCATTGCTAGGCGACGGGTTACCGGGAGACAGCGGCGCTAGGCGACGGCGGTTGCTGCGGCGACGGCCCCCCCCGCCCGGCGCACTGCGGTCCAGCTCGGCCACCGCTGCTCCGGCCGGACCGGGGATGCTGCAGCTGCACCGGGGAGGCTCGGCCCAGGGTCCCGTCGCCGTGGGGACGGTCTGGGTGTGAGCTCCAGCATCCCCGGGGCGCTGGGATGGGAGGGGAGCAGCGGGCTGCGGGAGCCGTGTCACTTGGCTCTCGGCCGCTGGTCTGGCCGGACTGTGGGGACATCGGCCACCACCCTCCTGGCGCTCAGGAGGGACAGTCTCCATCGGGGGGGGGGGTCAGGAGGCTTGTGATGGTGACCCGTGGCTGCAGGGTGAAGTGGGGTGACCGGTTCCCCATGTCAGGCACTCCAGGGTGTGGGTACCCCCTGGACCAGTGACACCCAAGCTGTGTCCCCTTCCCCAGGGACACATACATACACGGAGTCTCCCCTTGCCCAGGGACTCCTCATGTTGAAGGAGTTTTCAGCCTTCTTGGCATGAAAATATCCCCAGGACATGGGGCTATCACAACTTGTCCACTCTGAGGCCTGGAGGCAGCCGGGGTTAGTGACAATGGGCTTGTGCCAGCCAGGATCAAGAGGACAACAGGGACTGTCCAGGGCCCCACTGCCTCCCAGTGCCTGCCAGCCCCAGTGGCACCTGGCCTGTTCTGGGTGCAGAGTGTGTCCCCAGGAGCTGGGCCATTACCCCTGCTCCCAGGCTGCTGCTGGGTGGCAATTCCCCTGGAACACCTCCTTGG
Source organism: Corvus hawaiiensis (assembly GCF_020740725.1). Lineage (NCBI taxonomy): Eukaryota > Metazoa > Chordata > Aves > Passeriformes > Corvidae > Corvus > Corvus hawaiiensis. The sequence goes on along the minus strand of NC_063228.1, from coordinate 15,016,041 downwards.
GGACCAAGCACCATGGGGGGGACAGGGCACTGCTGGGGGGACAAGGAGCTGCGGGGGGAAGGACCTCAGGCAATGGGGAAAACACGCGGCACCTGGATGGGGCCAAGGATCCACACATCCCTGCAGTCACTGTCCCCTCCAGCAGCTTCTCCTGCACTTGTCACCCACTGGGCAGGGTGTGAGTGTGAGTGCGAGTGTGAGTGTGAGTGTGAGTGTGTGCACAGTCTCCTCCCCCAAACCCCCTCCCGGCTGCCAGTGCGAAACCCAACCTGCCTTATAAATAATGGAAGCAGGAGCCAGGCGCCGGATCCAGGCAGCTCCCTCAGCCTCCCCAGGGCCAGCTGGGCGCAGCAGCCGAGCTGGACCTGCTGCTCACATGGGGCCATGCCAGGGGAAGGCAGAGGGGATGGGGTTAAACGTGGCAGCTGAGCAGTTCCCTTCATTTTGGGGAGCAGTGGTGAAGCTGGGTCCAAACTGGGCGTGCTGGGTGGATGCTGAGCTGGCGGTGCTGGGAAATGGGGGACAGCAGTGGGACAACCCCCAGCAGGTCCCAGTGCCAGGCGTGGCTTGGGCAGGTGAATCCCCCCAGCGTGCAGGCACAGCGGCCTGTCCTGGGTGCCTGCTGCACCCCGGGGTGCTGGCACGGGGTCGAGTGTCACCGCTGTGCCTCAGGGGCTGTCAGCAGAGCCTGAGGCAGCTGCCGGGGTGAGCAGGGTCTGCAGCAGGATCTGCACCAGGATCTCCAGCCTGCCATGCCCTGGTGGGGAGAGAGACAGAGCAAGCATCCATCTGTCCATCCAGCCTTCCATCCACCCCTCCGTTCAGCCTTCCAACCCTCCCTCCTTCCATTTCTCCGTCCACCCCATCCCTCCATCCCTCTCTCAATCCCTCCATCCACCCTTCCATCCTTCCATTTCTTCCTCCACCCCTCCATCCCTTCATCTCACCATTCTTCCCTCCATTTCTTCATTCCTCCATCCTCTCCAACCCCTCCATCCTCATCTCTCCATTCTTCCCTCCATCCCTCCACCACTCCATTCATCCTTCCATCCCTCCATTTCTCCCTCCAGCCCACCCTGAATCTCTCCATTCTTCCCTCCATTTCTCCATCCCTCCCTCGATCCTTCCATCTCTCCATCCCCCCTCATCCTTCCATCCCCCCCTCCATCCGCCATCCTTCCACCCCTGCATTCCCCCACCCACCACCCCTCTCTCCCTGCACACCCAGCTGCCAGCCCAGCCCTGCCCGTACCCCCCCGCATCATTCCCCGTGTCCCGCACCCTCACCTCGCCTCTCCCGGTGCCGATGCCGGTGCCTTCCCACCGCGCTCCATTATCGCTGCCGGTGACCGTGTCCCTTTAACAGGCTCCGCTGGTGACACGCGTGTGCGTGTGTGCAAACGCGCGTGTGCGTGTGCTCCCAGCTCCCTGGGCTGGCTGGCAGGAGGGACCCCCCTTCTCCATCCCCCCGGATCCGGATCCGGCCCCATTCCCCCCCTCCACTCCCCGCTTATTTTTCCTGTTGTTTCGCGGGGTTGGGGCGGGGGCCGGGCGGGATCCGGCCCCTTTGCCAACGGAGATTTTGGGGGGGATTATTCGCCGTTTTCTGCCTGGTGGGATTTTTTGCTGCAACCGAAAGAAGACGGGCACAAGGCATGGCATGAGCTTCGGGAGACAGGGCTGGAGGTAAGAGCCGCTCGGGAAAACCCTTTACCACACAAAGCCGGTGCCGGGGTCGGTGCCGATGCCGGGGTCGGTGGCGGTGCCTGTTCTACCAGTACCGGTACCGGCACCGGCACCGGCACCGCAGCCACCCCCAGCCGCATCCCCCATCATGGAGCCGCGTTATATAACGGCGGCGGAGCCGGCCCGGCCCCGGGGCTCCCGGTCCGGTGGCCCCCCCTCCGCCCCCGCCTCCCGGTAGCTCAGCAGAGGATGGTGGTCGGTGTGACCCTCCCCCGCCCCAGTGATGCTGCCCCCTCCGCCCCCCCGGTTTCGGGAAGGGGGCTGCGGGGGGGGGGGGTGAGGTGATATGTTGTGTCCCCCCCCAGCATGGCCGGGCATCACCGGGTGGGTAACGGGCAGGGGAAAGAGGGGATCAGGTGGATCCCGCGGCATGCAGGGCTGCTTTGGGATCAGGGTGTAAGGGGACATCGCTGTAAGGACAGGGTCGCCCCGGTGTGGGGTTGATGTTTGCCCCCTTCCACCTCTGCTGCCAGCCTCTTGTCCTCCCTGGTGGCACCACTGGCATCCTCGAGGCTGCACCCAAACATCCAAACACCCCAAAACCTCGGCGTGTTTTTCCGTGGATGCAGGGTGACACGAGCCAAGGGATGGGGAGACAGGGGCAGCCTGCCCCATTCCCAGAGCCCAGGAGATGGAGGAAGGGGAAGGCCCTGGCTGGGATGGGGCCGAGGGCGCTGAGCCCCACAGCAGGGTCCGGCAGAGCCCAGCGTGGGGCCGTGCATCTGCCATCAGTCCAGGAGGGGAACAAGGAGTTTGTTCTGGTGGGGCAGGGGATGGCATCAGTGTGTGGGGTTGGGGACCAGGCAGACTCGACCCCATGGAATGGCTGGGGCTGAGCACGGCTGGGGGAAACTGAGGCACAGGGTTCTGGCAGCAACCAGCTCGAGAACCCCAAGATCTTGGCCATGTGGGGGTCCAGGGGTGCCATGGGGCACTGGGCTGAGGTGGCTCTGCCTCTTGGGCATCTGCCGGTGCTGCTGGGACATGGCAGTGCCTGGGCAGGGAAGGCCGGAGCGTGGCAGTTGCTGCAGCAGGGATGCTCCTGGCAGACCGTCTCCATGCCCACCCTCTGGCCAGGGTCTGGGGGGTCTCGGGACCCCTCCACAGCACCCTGAGGGGCCCTGCACGCAGCAGGCTGGGAGCAGTGGGCACAGAGCGAGCGCCATGCCGTGCTGGCATCTCCCCTCCTCTGGAAGCTGGGTGCTGATTTCACTCCGGCTACCAGGAAGAGGGAGGGAGGTGGCTTTGGAGTGGGGAGGACTCGCTCAAGCATCCATTTTTAATGAGCTAGATATCTATTTTTCCCCGAGCTGGCTTCCCCCACATCGATCCCTTTGCCCGTTCCCCTCCCTGTGCCAGCGGCTCCATGGCAGTGGCGAGCAGTGGGATGAGCATCCCTGGCACTGGGACCCTCACACCTCCCTAAATCCTGCTCCTGGGGAAGGAGTGACCCTCACTTGGGCCAGGGTAAGGTGAGAGTGGGGACAGGGTTCCCTTGTCCCCTCCGGTGGGGTCACAGCCGTGTTGACTATCCCATGGGGCTGTGGCCATGCTCCAGACAGAAGGACAACTGGAGTGGGAGCACTTTGAGTTTGGAGGTTGGATCCTGCCCCTCTGCCCTGCAGATTTAAGCTGTGCCTGGCTCAGACTCGGGCAGCTCCGTGGCAAAGCCACATCGGCCTGCCTGTAGCTCAGGCTCCCCATCTCCAATCTCCTATTGCTCCCCAGCAGTGCCTGTGCAGAACGAGCAGCACCCAGAGAGTGGAAAGGGGATTTGGGAGGCGAGTGGGTGCTGATGGTGTGGGAGGGAGCAGGATTGGGTGCGCGGGCAAGCAGAGCTCCTTTGGCAGCATCCCACCCCCTCCCAACCTCTGCCCACCAGCCACGGGGACCAGCCACGTGTGCTGGGTGCTCCAGGGCTGCTGGCTCACGGGAGGAGCTCAGGGGTGAAGAGGAGAGGGTTTGGGAGGGCACAGTTCAGCAGAGGCTGTTTCTCCAGGGTTTCTCCCTGCTGGAGGGATGATCTGTGCCCAGCTCTTGGACAGGGGAAGCAGGAGGCCAGTGCTGGGAGCAGGATCAGGATGGTGCCTTGGCTTTCAGGAGGCATCTGATGGATTTTGGAGCCCGTGCTAGCATTTAGCACCCACAGCCCACTGCATTGAGGGGTGCCATGGCTGGGCACTGCCTGCCCTGTTGTCCCACCAGCCTCGTGCCGATGGCCCCTGCTTGACCCCAATCCCAGCTCCCAGCCAGACCCCCGAGCCCAGGGGCAAAGGGGCATCAGTGCTTGTGTGGCTGTTGCCATGTCTGGAGGGACAGAGGGGTTTGGGGACACAAGTCCCAGCAGCACCTGAGGAGCACATCCATATCCTGGGCTTGGAGACAGCTCTCCTGGCTCCTCATGGGATCTTGCATTTCACCCCTTCCTGGGCCCAGGAGGGGCAGAGGGAAGGGCTGTGACACACTGAGAGCTGTCACTGGGCTCTGGCTGGGCTTGAAGCAAGAGGAGGCCAGGCCAGGCAGGATCCAGCACGTGAGGAGCTGCTCCCTCTTCTTGCCTTGGTCAGTGGAGAGCAGGGAGAAGCTTGGCTTGAGCATGAACATCCTTCCATGGTGTGAGAGTCAAGATCTCCAGAGCAGACTGGAGCAGAGGGGACCGGGGGTCCAGCTCTGCCTTGAATCTGCCCCTCCCATGCTCCCTTTGGGTGGGGGATCCCTCCCAAGTGGACAAGGGGCTGCCTGGGATAAGGAGAGAGGCCAGAATTTGCTGTCTCTGGGAGACTCGGGGTTTAGCACAGAAGGTGAAAGCTGCTGCAGGATGGGCTTGGTGGTCAGAGGAAGCCCTGCTGCGAGGAAGTTTTGCTTGGCCAGGCTGGGGGCTGGAGCTCTGCCTCCCCCCGACAACTCCCCCATGCTGAGGGCTGGGGGGGACAGGAGCTGCACCTCCCAGTGCCCCTGGACAGGAGCTGTTCCCTCAGCAAAGCCCAGAGTGGTGGGGATCCGAGCAGAGCTTGGTGTTGGCACCTCAGCCAGCTTTTCCCAGCTCCCTGGGCATGGGGCCGACCCTGCAAAGCCTGAGCCTGACTTTTGGGAAGGCTGTGGGACCTGGGAGAGAGCAGTGCTGGGAGTCCCTATCGTGAGAGCTCCGCTGCTTGGCCGTGAGCTGCAAGACCCAGCGATGGATCCACCAGCCCGGCTGGCACTGAGAGAAGCAGCCCCCAGCAGTGGCACCCAAACCTCTGATTTTCCCAGCCCTTCCTAAGCCTCTTTGTCCACTGCAAGGTGGGATGAGCTCTTTGGCATCGTTGGGAGCCAGCAAGGGAGCGGGAAAGCTGCTCTCAGCCCTTTGGTCTCCCCAGGAGCTCTCAGGGCAGCCTCAGGAGGGAGTTTCCCAGCTCCCATCACACAAACAGCAGCTCTCCAGGGCCAGCTGGAGAGGCAAGGCCCTTCCCTACTGTGAATTCCTGGACTGTGCAGCAAGGAAAAGGTATCACTGAGTTTGGAGCTACGCTCTGAGCCTGTGTCCCAGCTCACCTGTGTGAGTGCCGAGCCCGGGAGCACAAACCCACCTGCGCACACACACACAGGTACAGCACCTCCCTACCCAAACACAGCCACGGCCCCTCCATCTCCGGGGAAGCCAGTGGCTCTTCCAGGGTCTTTAGAGGCTCCTCTGCATTGCCGGGGTGATCCAAGCCCTCTGAAGAGACCCAGCCTCGGGGCTCGGTGGTCGCACAGCCCCGACTCACAGCACGGGCAGCGTTCTGACCCCGTGGGATCAGAGCAGGGGGCAGCTGCGCACCGCGGAGCTCTGCGGCGGGATGTCTTTATCACCGCCATGTGCTCTGCGCGGCAGGTTCAGCCCCCCCAGGCCAGAGCCTGCCTGGCCTCGCTGCTGCCCGGGGCCATCGCGCAGAGCCGAGGGAGCCTCAGGAAGCTCATCCCCTCAGGAGTGCTGGACAAAAGCCTCGGCTGCGTGCTCCGCCACAGCACTCCGTGTCGGGTGTGTTTTCTCCGCCTGTAGAGCAACTTGATTTGCTGCATTAGTAAAAATAGACGGGCTAATGAATTCAGCTGATGCAACCCTGGGCGCGCGTGCCCGCGCCGGCTCCGGCTGTGCGTGTGCGAGTGTGAGCGTGTGTGAGCCACGGGGCTTGTGCCAGGGCGTCCCCCCGCTCGCAGGCTCCGGCGGGGAGTCCGTGTGTGTTTACACATCCCTGTGTGCGTGTGCGTGTGTGTGCAGCAGCCGTGAGCCATGGCTGCTCGCTGCCGCACAGCTCTGCCGCCCGAGCCGAGCGGCGGCTGCACGGAAATCCTTTCGCAGCAGCTTTGGGTCCTGGCAGGGAGATAACAAGGCTCCGAGCCGGGCTGGGGGGGCAGCAGCAGAGACCTGGTGGGGTGATAGCAGGGTCTCACGGGGAGTTCGTGGGGTAGTCGTGGATTCTCTCAGGGATCTGGTGGGGCAATAGCAGATCTTCCCAGGAGCCTGCTGGGTGATACTAGGATCTCCTACCAGGATCTCTTGGAGCAGTGCTGGATCTTCACAGGGACCTGGCGGGTGATGTAGGTTCCCTCAGAAGGAAGGGGGCAGTGGTGGACCCTGCCCGGGGCCCGGCAGCGCCGGACGCTCGCGGGGACGCGGGCGCGGTGTCCCTGCGCGGTGCCGCTGTCCGCGGTGCTGAGCGGAGCCGCTGGCCGCGGTGCTGACCGGCACGGGCCGCTGGCCGCGGTGCTGACCCCAGCAGCACCGGGCTCCCGGCGGCTCCCGGGGGCTCCCAAGCCGGTCAGTCCGGGGTCTCCCGTGGCCTCCGGTCCGGCTGACACGGAGCTCTCGGTGGGCTCCAAGCCCGGCTGTCCCAGAGCTCAGCCCTGACCGTGGCTGCAGCAGGATTGCCAGTCTGATCCAGGAGCCAGGGATCTCCCAGCCAGTGCCACGCAGGGAGGCACTAACAGGGTGGCTGCTCGTCTCTTACAGCCCTCATCCCTCTTCACTACCACGTGGGGATAGTAAACTCTCCAACAGGTTGGACAAGCTCTGTCTTCCTGACAGTTTGCATCCTGTTCATCCCAGCATCTCCATTGTCTGGGCAATGTTTGTGGTGACAGGCTCTCAGACCCCGGCTTTCTTCTCTCTCCCTGCGTCAAATCCGCCCCCTGCCACTGCATCATCACTTACTGCGGGTGACGAACCCCTCCTGAACGAGTGACTTCTCTGGCAGTGACGTATCCTGTGGAATGTGCGCCCTGGAGTGGATTCGGGAGACTGAAGGACTTTGACCTTTGCTTTTGTCAGGTTTTCTCCCGCTGGATTGGGAGCTGGCACTCCACTGCTGGGAGATGCTTCTCCATGAGAGAGCAAAGGGGGGCTCTTATAGAGGGGGGCTGCAAATCTGGGCCCTCCCTTCCTGTGGGATCCCAGAGCCAGGATGGCTGTACCAAGCACTGAACAATCCTGATGATGATGTGCTTGGCCCAGTCATGCAATCTGCAAACAGTGAGATGACAGGGAGGAGGGAAAAGGATGAATCTCTGCTTTCCTGCTGCTTTGGAGTGGCCAAAAAGCATATGGAGGTGTTCACGGAGCTGCTGGAACATCGGACAGGGTCTGTGCTGACACCTCCAAGGCAGACAGCTTTGTGTTTGCCTGTCCATCCACTGTCTCTGGGCTGGGAGGGGCTGGGGAGGCACAGGGCGCGCTCTGGGTGTCCTTGCACTCAGAGACCTCGAGGGGCTGTGGGAGGTGCACTTTGGACATCAGAGCAACGTGGCCTCAGCCCTGGGCTGCAGGAGCTGCGGGGCTGCCTGGCTGCAGGCTGGGGCTTTCCTGTGGCACAGGAGGGCAGATCCCAGCACTGCCCCTTGGTGCCTGAGACGGCGGCTACTGGACCCAATCCCCTCCCCAGCCCACCTTCTCCACACTGGGGTCTTTCCCCAAGAACAGTTCTGTGCCTGGGAGTGGTAGGAACCCCCAAATTCTTGCCTGCTCATTTCCCCAGAGAGAAATGCCTGCCTGGTTTCCCCCCACCACTGCCCAGATCCGCCTGTGCCCAGAGGCTCGAATCTCTGTCCGTCTTTCTATATGAAGTGACTTCCCAGCTCACTCAAGGCTGGGGGTTTCTGTGCTCTAGACAGGCAGCCTGAACGCTCTGGGCGGGGGGACCTGGCTCAGCTTTCCAAGGCAGGAGTGGGAAAGCTGCTGGACCCACTCAGCCCCCGCTGAGCTCGGCCCCAGGGACCAGCTGAGGTCTGAGCTGCTTGGATCCGTTGCCAAAACCTCCTGCTGGCTGCGTGTGAGTCCGGCGACTTGTCAGCATCTGTGTCCTCCTGTGACTGTCCCCTTGGGCTCCCGAGGCCCGGGGCTGCCCCTCTGCCACCACCTGCCCTCTCCCTGGGGGCAACCAGCGTGCCCAGCTCGGGCTCGGTGCCGGAGCAACAGCCTCTCCGCGCCACCTGGTAGTTATCTGTTCGGATTTGTGCTCTGTGGCTGCGTGAGACACCCCCGTGCACGTTCTGTTTACTTCCCTAATTGCTGCCAAGCACCGAGCCGCTGGTTTTAAGTTTCTCTCCCTCTCCACTCCCCTTCTCGTGCTTTCAAGCGAGTTTAACACATGTCCAAGCATCGGCGGCCCAGCTCCGCTGTCGGGCAGCGTGAGCGGAGGCAGCAGCGGCTTCATCCAAGCCGGGAGCGGCGCCAGACTGTCTGCACAGGGCTGGGCTCGTCCCCGGAGGCTGCATCTCGCCGGGACGCTGCCACCGAGCCGGGCTGTCTGCTGGCACCTCCGCTCGCACCACGGGAGAGGCTGCGGCAGCTCCCACCAGCCCCGTCCCACGGCCCCGCTGTGCCGGGAATGGTGTCCTCGGGACATGCCACGTGCCGTGCATCCCGTGGGGTTTTCCAGCTGTGCCACTGGCGTCTGACTGCACTTCTGAGCTCTTTTCTGGGTGGCTGCTCCCTCCCTGGCTGCTCCAGGAGAGCTGGATGAGGCCAGGGATGCGGTGAGGGTGGAAGGGATGGGCTGGGGGCAGCAGGGGATGTAGGCTGCATTCTGCTTCCAGGCTGCATGGAGCACCCCTGGGGACCACGGAGCTTGGCCATGAGCAGGGTGCTCCTCCCTTGGTGCCCCTCCATTGGGGCTTGACTTTCTCCTTCCCAAATCAAGCAGCTATAATAATTCCCTTGCTTTAATCTTGGGTCCAGGAGGAGCTGGCAGGGAAGAAGGTCCTCAGCTCCCATCACTGATGGACGGATGGATGTGCCATCCACATCCTGGGGCTTCAGGGCCAGGTCCCTGTCCCCTGCTCCATGCACTGGAAGCTGCATTCCCGTGCTTCAGCTCCTCGTGCCCCCAGGGGTTGCCAGGATCAGATTTTTGGCAGGGTTTGGCATGGCCCTGGCACACAGGGTGTGGGCAGGGCAGGCAGCAGTTGGGCAGGGCCCTGCGCCAGGTCCCGGCTGTGGCAGGGGGAGGGGGCTGAGCCCCCATTAATAATTCACCTCCATATTTATAGAGGGAAATGGGTTGAATAATGGATGGCGGGTGCGGCGGGGCCGCTGGGAAGCCGGCCTTGCTGCCACTGCAATATTTATTGGCCTGCTTTGCTGGGTGCTGCCCGCCTGCCTCGAGGCTCCACGAGGATCAGCGACGCTCCGGCTGGCACAGACTCGCTGCTGAGTGCCTGGCTGCTCTGCTCTGCTCCTCTGCCTCCTCTCCCCTCCATAAAAATGCACTTGAGGCTGGAGCCCCTCTGCTCTGGAGCCAGGCTGGGAGAGCTGGGGGTGTTCACCTGGACAAGAGAAGGCTCCAGGGAGAACTCAGAGCCCCTTGCAGGGCCTGAAGGGGCTCCAGGAGAGCTGCAGAGGGACTGGGGACAAGGGATGGAGGGACAGGCCAAGGGGGAATGGCTTCCCACTGCCAGAGGGCAGGGAATGGATGGGATATTGGGAAGGAATTGTTCCCTGGGAGGGTGGGCAGGCCCTGGCACAGGGTGCCCAGAGCAGCTGTGGCTGCCCCTGGAACCCCGGCAGTGTCCAAGGCCAGGCTGGAACAGCCTGGGACCGTGGAAGGTGTCCCTGCCCATGGCAGGGGGTGGAATGAGATGAGCATTGAGGTCCCTTCCAATCCAAACCATTATGGATCCTTCTCTGTCTTCCATTGGCCATGCTGGATTCTAGGCTCAGAGAAGGATGTGAACATCCAGGGACAAATCCCCATCTGTCCCTCATCACAGGGGGACACCAGGGCCATGCAGCTTCTAGGAGGACCCTGCTCTGTGTCCCAGACATGTCCCCTCTGTGGCTGTGTCCAGCAGCCCTGCACCACCTGGTCCCATGTGCCACCCTACTCAGGGACCCCCAGGATCTCCCCCCTCACTGGTACCACCACCTCCCCCAGCCATGGCCACCCTCCCTAGCAGAGCCACATCCCCTCATCCGCCACCCCTGTGTTACAGAGAGATCTGTGGAAGATGTCGAACCCGAGAAACGGCGACACCAAGCCCCCATGTTTGCCCCGCAATGGACTGGTGAAGATCCCCACGCAACCCAACGGCCTCGGCTCCGCCAGCATCACCAAAGGCACCCCCGCCGTGAAAAACCGCCTGTGCCAGCCTTCCTCCGTGCCTGCCATCCTCAGCCCGGCCTTAGCCCACCGCAGCGACCTGCCCATCCCCAGCCTGGCCTCCCCGCTCTCCTTGGCCACTCTGGCCAGCGTCTCCTCCCCTCCCGGCGCTTCCTTGGTGGGACTGAACGCGAGCGAAGGCTCGGAGCAGCCCTCTCCAGAGCGGCTGCCGGGCTCGCCTTCGGAAAGGCAGCTGGCGGTGGACGAGAAGATCCTCAACCGCTTGTTCTGGTACTTTTCGGCGTGCGAGAAGTGCGTGCTGGCGCAGGTGTGCAAGGCATGGCGGCGGGTGCTCTACCAGCCCAAGTTCTGGGTGGGCTTGACGCCCGTCCTGCACACCAAAGAGCTCTACAACATCCTGCCCGGTGGAGAGAAGGAGTTCGTCAGCCTGCAGGGCTTCGCTGTCCGCGGCTTCGACGGCTTCTGCCTCGTGGGCGTCTCCGACCTGGACATTTGTGAGTTCATTGACAACTACCCCCTCTCCAAGAAGGGGGTCAAGTCCATGAGCCTTAAGAGGTCAACCATCACAGATGCGGGGTTGGAGGTAGGTGACCATGCTGAAGTGACCGGGGTGGCTGATATGTGCTGCTGGCGGGTCAGTCCTGGTGGCCTTGGGGACACGCACGCGGGCAGAGCTTTCACGGGTGGCAGGGAAGGAGCAGGCAGGTGGCACGGCCATCCCGCAGGGCTGGCAGCACCGGGGGCCCTGCCTGCGGTCTGGGCAGTGGGATGGGTGCAGCAGGGAGTCAGGAGGCAGTCAGGGGCTTCGTCCCTGCTGCATGTGGGTGCTGCCAGGAAGGCAGAGCCAGGTGAGGCGGCTGTGCTGCTGGGCGGTGGATGTGGCAGTGGGTGACAAGCAGGGCTCTGGGAACAGGACATTCCCACTTGGCTGGCTGCTCCTGAGCAAGGGGGTTACCCAAGCAAGGGGCTGAGGGTCAGGTAGAAATGGGACAATTCAGGGGGCTAGGCAAGGTCCCCACCCAGACCCTTGCCCTGTGCCATGGCCAGACACAGCACCAGCTGCTCCATGGGCACATCTCACCCGAGCAGTTCCTGTGCTGGGAGTGGGCGTCAATCCCGGCCCTGCCAACAGCACCTGGTACAGTGCTGGGGCTGCACCTGGGGGTCCCTGCCTGTCCCCTCCCATTCCCCACTGATGCTGGCGTGTCCTAAATTGAGTGCTGAACCCATGCCAGGGAGGTCCCAGGGAGAAGACTTGACCCAGGCCAGACCGGGAGCAGTGGGAAGAGCCATGGGGGGCTCAGAGGGAGCCGGGGCAGGGACACAGGGATGCATAAGGGTGGCTGGCAGTGCCCAGCACGGCCTGACCCCCTGCCCCTCGGCAGGTGATGCTGGAGCAGATGCAGGGCGTGGTGCGGCTGGAGCTGTCGGGCTGCAACGACTTCACGGAGGCCGGGCTGTGGTCCAGCCTCAACGCCCGCATCACGGCGCTGAGCGTCAGCGACTGCATCAACGTGGCCGACGACGCCATCGCCGCCATCTCACAGCTCCTGCCCAACCTCACCGAGCTCAACCTGCAAGCCTACCACGTGACGGACACGGCGCTCGCCTACTTCACCGCCAAGCAGGGCTACACCACCCACACCCTGCGCCTCAACTCCTGCTGGGAGATCACCAACCACGGCGTGGTCAACATGGTCCACAGCCTGCCCAACCTGAGCGTCCTCAGCCTCTCGGGCTGCTCCAAGGTGACGGATGATGGCGTGGAGCTGGTGGCCGAGAACCTGCGGAAGCTGCGCAGCCTTGACCTGTCCTGGTGCCCTCGCATCACCGACATGGCCCTGGAGTACATCGCCTGTGACCTGCACAAGCTGGAGGAGCTGGTGCTCGACAGGTAAAGGGCTGTGCTGAGCCATGCTGTGCCGTGCCGTGCCATGCCATGTTGAGCCATGCCAGGCCATGCCATGCCATGCTAAGCTATGCCAAGCCATGCCAAGTCATGCCATACCATGCTGAGCCATGCCATGCCATGCCATGCCATGCCAGGCCATGCTGAGCCGTGCTGTGCCACATCATCCCATGACAAACCATGCCGTGCCAAGCCGTGCCATGCTGAGCCACGCTGGAAGCTGAGGGTGCAGCATGGGAGCCATGGTTTGGGGACACCCATGGGTGACCAGCTGGCCCTGACACCCTGTGTCCCGGCAGGTGCGTGCGGATCACTGACACCGGCCTCAGCTACCTGTCCACCATGTCATCCCTGCGGAGCCTCTACCTGCGCTGGTGCTGCCAGGTAGGTGTGGAACTGCGCCCGTCCTGGCTCGGCACGGCAGAGAGGGCATGGTGGCACCTCCCTGGGGATGAGCCATGAGCTCAGGGTGGGCTCCCGGGGCTGGCTGGAGACCCCAAGACTCGGTGCTAGGAAGCAGACAGCTCCTGGGAGCTCAGCAGGACTCAGCCCTGGCACCCTGACCCTGTGTCTTGCCCCAGCACCAGTATCCCCAGACCCAGTGCCTTGCTCCAGCATCCTGCTGCAGCCCCAGGCTGCCTGCCCTGGCCTCCCTCCTCCCTGTCCCACAGCCCAGACCCAGTACCCCAGCCCTGCACCCCAAATCCTGCCCCAGCATCCTGCTACAACATCCCACATCCTGCTCAGGCTCCCTTCCCCAGCACCCAGCTCCCTGCACCCTGTCCCATCACAGCTCCCTGCCCCAGCACCCAGAGCCAGCACACTGCCCCAGCATCCTGCACCCTGCTTCAGGTTCCCAGCCCTGGCACCCAGTTCCCAGCAGCGCTGTGAGCCCTGGTGCTGTGGTTGTCCCCACTGTCCCCCCTCATCCCCACCCCAATTTCTTTTCCAGGTGCAGGATTTTGGCCTGAAGCACCTCCTGGGCATGGGCAGCCTGCGCCTCCTCTCCCTGGCCGGTGAGACCCTCACCCTGCTACCGGGGACCAGAGACATGGGACCCCATGGGGCTGGGGAGGCAGAGGGCATGGGGACAGAGAGCCCTGGGGACAGCCTGGGGACAGGCAGCATCCCCCAAGCCAGCAGGCAGCTGCATCCAGCCTAGCTTGTGGGGAAGGAGCCACAGCTGGGCTCTTGGGGTGTTGTAGGTTTTGGGGTGGTAGTGTTTTGGGAGCTCTGTTTTGGGGATTCAGGTTTTTTGGGGTGCTGGTTTTTGAGGGCACTCTTTTTTGGGGTGGGTTTTTTGGGGGATTTTAGGCTGACATTCTTGGGGTGCAGCTGTTTTGGGTGTTGTTTTTCGGGGTGTTGGTGTTTTGGAGCACTGTTCTTTGGCATGCTGGTTTTTCTGGGTTCTGGTGGGATTTTTTGGGTGCTAACTTTGAGGGTTTTGGTATTTTGGGGTGCTGGTGCTTTAGGGTGCTGGTTTTTGTGCGTGTTTTTAAGTGCTGGATTTTTTGGATGCTGATATTTTGGGTGATTTCGTTGGAGTGTTGGGGTTTTTGGGGTACATTTTTTTTTAGCATGCTGGTTTTTTTGGGTTCTGTCTTTTAGGTGCAGCGAGTTTTGAGGTGCTGGGTTTTGAGGTGCTTTTCTTTTGGGTGTGGGTGTGCTTGTGGTGTTGGGATTTTGAGGTCCTGATCCTTCAGAGTGTGGTTTGGGGGTCTTTTGGCGTTTTGGAACGCTGGTGTCTTTGAGATGCTATTTTTTGGGATGCTGTTTTTTGGGATGCTATTTTTTGGGGGCGCTGGTGTTCTGGGCTGACACCCTATCTCCCTGCAGGCTGCCCCTTGCTGACCACCACGGGGCTTTCGGGGCTAGTGCAGCTGCAGGAGCTGGAGGAGCTGGAACTCACCAACTGCCCCGGGGCCACCCCGGAGCTCTTCAAGTACTTCTCCCAGCACCTCCCGTGCTGCATGGTGATCGAGTAGCGCCGGACCCGGCCGCCCGCTCCCGCGCCCACCCCGGCCGCCATCGCCCACCCCATCTCCCTCCGGCTGCTGGGGGATTCGAGAGACGCCCCCGATTCCAACCGAGCCCGGACATCCCCCGCATCGACGCCCCCGAGGGACGCGGGGCTCCGGGGGGAGATGGGGGAAGGCGTCGCCCCCGGCCGGAGCCCCCCCGGCTACCATGTAAATTCCCTCCCCCCCCGCCGCCGCCATCGCCCGTGCTCCTCCCGGTGTCCTGCCAATCCCTTCCGGACAGACGAACGGACATCATGGAAGCCCAAATTGGGAAGGCGACGCTGTGTGCCCCCCCCTCCCCCCCGGCCGCATCCTGCTTCCCCCGCCCCGGGGCCGAGCGGGCGCACGGCCCCGCCACCAAGGATGCTCCTGGGGACCAAAGGATGCTCCCAGGGATGGGCGAGAGGAGGATGCTTATATTTGGGTGGCGGCGGAGGCTGGATGGGTCCCCTCAGGCCCCCGCAGGGGGTCACCGAGCTCAACCCCCCCCCCCGCCCCGTGCTGCGTGTCCCCTCCAGCCCCCCCAGCCCTGCCTTTGGGGCACTTTCTCCCGGTGAATAGGATGTCCCTCTCCGCCCGCCCGCCGCCCTCGCATGCTCGCTTGCTTCAGTCTCGTGCTACGGCAGGTTTCGGGGTACCCGGGGGCACGGTGACAAGTGACAGCCCCCACTGAGCCCCTCCACGCGGCTTCGCCCCGGCCGGATCCTGCCCCGGCAGCCGGGCTCTCCTGGCGAGCACCCCCCCCGCCGTCGCCCTGGGGACCCCACTGCACCCCGTGGGGCCGTGGGGGCGATGCCAACGCCGAGGAGCGACCCATCCGTCTGGGATGGGACATCCCGGGGGACCAGGGCCACGTCTGAGCCACCACGGTGACACCGGCAGCACAGAGAGACGACAGGAGGTGGCACCTAGGACACACTGCCACCGCCACCGCTCTTCCAGCTGAAAAGCCATCGCCCCGATGCCAGCGGCAAGCGGGGACCGGGGGGACCCCTGGGCTGAGCCGAGATGGGACCGAGCCGGCTCGGGGCTGGGGTGCCCACGGGGACCCAGCGCGGGAGGGGCTCGGTGGCCGCCCCCGGGGCATTGCCCGCCGCCACACCAGCCCTGGGAGGAGTGTGGGCATGGATATGGCCATGGACATGGGCACGGACACGGGATGGGCACGGACACGGACACGGACACGCTTTCGGTTTGTTTTGCCTTTGTACCGGCCGGGAAGGAACTGCTGCACCAACCGCCGCCTCCTCTCCCTCCTTTGTCCGAAACGCCCCTTTCTGACCCCAAAGTGCCACAAAGATCCTCGTGGCCCTGGAAGGGGGTTTGGGAATCCCCGGGGCTGCGGGACAGGGTGGTACTGCTGGGGCTCGGAGCACCCTGCAAGGGGGTGGGGGGCTGCCTGCACCCCCAAACCCACCAGGGTCCCTGGGCACGGAGGCCAGGCAGCACAGTGGCACACAGAGGGTCCCTGCAGGTGACAGCAGCAGTTATGGGGTGCCATAGCCCTGCACGACTCTCTGGTCCCACGTTGCACAGACAGCCGCAGCACGGCCCCCACACCCTCCTCTGCACCCCCCATGGCAGCGCGTCCCCACGCCCCTTGCACCCCTGCTCCTCTGTGCACCCCTACATCCCTGCATCTGTACGCCTCCAATGCCCCCCATATCCTCTCGGCACCCCCATTTCCCACCCTGCACCCTGACCCACAAAGCACCCACAGACCCCTGACCCCCATTTATCCCCCCCGCATCCCCATCCCTAATGCACCCCACATCTCCCCGGCACTCCCACCCCCAATGCACACCCTCTCACCTGGCACTGCTCCCCATGGCAGGGTGCCCCCATGCCCTCCAGTGCACCCACTCACCCTTGTGCATCCCTATAATGCTCCAGTTCACTCCTACGCTCCCAATGCACCCCCTATCGCCCCCGGCACCCCCATTTCCCACCCTGACCCCTAAACCGCATTTTCCCTTGCACTCCCAGTCCCTCTAGG
The DNA here is from genome assembly GCF_020740725.1 of Corvus hawaiiensis. Lineage (NCBI taxonomy): Eukaryota > Metazoa > Chordata > Aves > Passeriformes > Corvidae > Corvus > Corvus hawaiiensis. The sequence continues at coordinate 14,999,790 of NC_063228.1, read as the reverse complement.
ATGCACCTCCGGCATCCCCATTCCCTCCGGATCCCACATCTCCCTGACGCTCACCCCTAACACACCCCGTAACGCCCTCGTACTCTATTTCTCCTCCCAATACACCTCATATCCCTCCAGCACACCCTTTCATCCCAGCGAACCCCCACTCCCAGTGCACCCCACGTCCCTCCGGCCCCCCCCGCCAAGGCACCCTATATCCTCCGATCCCCATTTCTCCCCTTACACCCCTATTCCTACTGCACCCCGCGTCCCTCTGGCACTCCCACATCCCTCTGGCACCCCTGGACCCCGCATTCCCCCGCACGCCGTCCTTAATGCCCCCCTTGTCCCCCCGCCCGCTCCGCTCCGTGCCGGGGGCGGGGCCTGCGTGGTGGGCGGGGCTTCAACCCAGGGGCGGGGCCTCTTGGGAGAGAGTGGGCGGGGCCTGGTGAGTCACCGGGGAGGGGGCGTGGCTTGGTGCAGGGGGCGATGCAGGGATTGGACAGCGGCCGTGGGGGCGTGGTCTACGGCAGGGGGCGCGGCCTAGCGGAATGGGCGGGTCGGCGCGGCGTGAGGGGCGTGGTCTCGCCGCATGGGGGCGGGGCTCAACGGCAGAGGGGGCGTGGTCTGGGGAGGGCGGGGCCCGGGCAGCGTGGGGGGCGTGGCTTGGCGGCGGGGGCGGTGTCCCGCCAGCGGAAGGGGGCGAGTCCTGCGGGCAGGGGGCGGGGCCCGGGGCGGAAGGGGGCGGGGCCCGGCGGGAGTTCCGCGGCGGCGGCGGCGGGGCCTGCTCGGCCCGAGCTGCTGGCGGGGGAACCGGCACCGGGTACGGCTCCGGGAACGGCACCGGGGCTCCTCACGGAGGGGGTTCAGGACCGGGTGGTAGCGGCAGGAGACTGTATGGAGCGGGAGGGGGTTGTGAAGGGGCCCTGGGGTGTCTGATGAGTGGGAAGGGGCCCTGAGGAGGGTATAGGGTGGGAGAGGCCTCTGAGGGAACGCTGAGAGGGCTCTGAAGGGCTGGAGGAGCTCTGAAGGGGCTCTGGGTCAGGAGCGGGCCTTGCAGAGGGAGAAGTGTGGGGGTGTAAGGCGTCCTGGGGAGCTGTGGGTCAGGAGGAGGGGGATGTGGAGTATGAGGGGGCTGTGGGTCAGAAGAGGGCCCTGATGGGGCGGGGGTGTGGGATATTAGGGGCTGGGGGGCTCTGAGTGGCCTCAGGGGTGGGAGGGGACCCTAAGGGTGCTCTGAGGGTGGGAAGGGGCCTTGAGGGAGCGGGAATGTGAGGTATGAGGGATCTGTGGGACCTGGCAAGGCACGGGCAGAGGGGTTGGAGAGGGCAGTGCTGTGGCAGGAGCTCAGCCTGGCTCTGGAGGACACAGCCTCTGGGACCCTGTGACTCCTCCAGGAAGCCTGGAGTAGCTGCTGCTCCCCTCTGCTAGAGAAGGAGGGTCATCCCCTGGTTCTTGCAGGCTTTGGGGCTCCAAGTGCCCCACAGAGGTAACTGTGGCCTCGCTTCACCCCACCTCGTGCTGCGGACGCTGCTCATCTCGGCCACAGCGCTGTACTTGACCTATATTATCAGCAACAGAGAAACATCTTAGGGTGTGGCCGAGGAGGGAAGAAGGAACCCAGAAAAGGTTTTCAGGAACTTCCTGAGAGGGAGCCATAGAAGGCAGCAGGAGGAGAACCCGGAGTGGGGCTGTATCTGCCTCCCCACAGGCAGCTCTGTGGTCTCTCACCTCCACGGCCCGTTGATGCAGCCACAAAAAGCCACAGTCGGAGCCACCAGGGCCCGGCAGGAGCTGCGGGAGCCCAGCCCGTCCCTGCCCAGCTCTGGCTGAGTTGGAGCAGGGCAGCCGTGTGAGTGTGCAGGCAGCCTGCTGGAGAGGGGACAGCACCCCGAGGACAGCCATGGAGAAGATGGCCAGGGTCACCACCGCCCTGGGGGGCAACGTGCTGACCGGCCGCACCATGTTCTGCCACCTGGACGCCCCCGCCAACGCCATCAGCGTGTGCCGGGACGCTGCCCAGGTGGTGGTGGCCGGCCGCAACATCTTCAAGATCTACTCCATCGAGGAGGAGCAGTTTGTGGAGAAGCTGAACCTCCGCGTGGGCCGCAAACCCTCCCTGAACTTCAGCTGCGCCGATGTGGTGTGGCACCAGATGGACGAGAACCTGCTGGCCACCGCCGCCACCAACGGCGTGGTGGTCACCTGGAACCTGGGCAAGCCGTCCCGCAACAAGCAGGACCAGCTGTTCACGGAGCACAAGCGCACTGTCAACAAGGTGTGCTTCCACCCCACCGAGGTGTACATGCTGCTCAGCGGCTCCCAGGACGGCTACATGAAGTGCTTTGACCTGCGCAAGAAGGACTCTGTCAGCACCTTCTCTGGTACAAACGTGGCTGCTGTTGTCCTGTTTCCCTGCGGGGAAGCAGGGGTTGGGAGTTTTGCCCTTTCCTTGCTTGTCCCCTTACCCTCAGGAGAGGCAGGGGTTGGGAGTTTTGCCCTTTCCTTGCTTGTCCCCTTACCCTCAGGAGAGGCAGGAGTTGGGGGCTGTGCTCTTTCCATGCTTGTCCCCTTACCCTCAGGAGAGGCAGGGGTTGGGAGTTTTGCTCTTTCCTTGCTTATCCCCTTACCCTCAGGAGAGGCAGGAGTTGGGGGCTGTGCTCTTTCCATGCTTGTCCCCTTACCCTCAGGAGAGGCAGGAGTTGGGGGCTGTGCTCTTTCCATGCTTGTCCCCTTACCCTCAGGAGAGGCAGAAGTTGGCAGAAGAGGCTTTGTCCTTCCCCTTGCCCAGGAGGAGGGTTTGCTCAGGGTGTGATGCTCCAAGCAGGGACAGAAGGAGCTGAGAGGCATTTTGGTGCTTTTTTTGACTCTCAGTAGTAGCTGGGTCTGTGTGGGAGGTGGAAGACAGTCGCAGCACTCCTTACTACCCCTTCTCTCTGTGCCAGGGACCCCCACGGCTCTTCCAGTGGGGGTTTTTAGCTTTGCTGGAGCTCTCAACTTGTGTCCCCTCCCAGGCCAGTCGGAGAGCGTGCGTGACGTCCAGTTCAGCATCCGGGACTACTTCACCTTCGCTGCCACCTTTGAGAATGGGAACGTGCAGCTGTGGGACATCCGCCGGCCCGACCGCTACGAGAGGATGTTCACTGCCCACAACGGGCCTGTCTTCTGCTGCGACTGGCACCCAGAGGACAGGTGAGCGTGGGGCCAGGCTCTGCCAGCCACCCAGCCTTGCAGGGCAAGAGAGGCCCTAAAAACAGGATTGGGATTTTGTGGGGGAAGGCATGGTCTGTGATGCCCTGTCTCCTTGTGTCAAGGGCTGGGATGTTGCTGGAAGATAGGAGCGCTTATTGCTTTGAGTGTTTGAGGTGGTGTAGGAGTGTTTTGGGGTTGTTCTTTGATAAATTAGGGGGTTTTGAGGCACTGAGTGTCTTATGGTTGGGTATAGCAGTGTCACAGCAGTCTCTTGCTCCAGTGCTCAGCTTGAGGAAGGCATTGCTTGGCTGCTCTGGGACACAGCTCACTTGTGTTCAGTCGTGTTTCCCTCCTGCCTTTCCCAGGAGATTGCTGGGAAGGATCTGGAAGCAGCTGTTAGGGTGTGCAGGTCCCTCCTCGCTCCCTGCCAGGCAGTGCTGCCACTGCTCATGATCTTAGAGAGGCACTGAAATACATCCAGAATGGCCTTTTTCTCTCTGCTGTGCCTGGCGAGTGGAAAGCAGAGCCAGAGGGAACTGGTCTGACTGGGATGTGGCTCTAAAGGCGCAGGGCCATAAATGGGGGCGGGAAGGAGGGTGTTGTCTGACCTGGTTGCTGGAGAGCAGAGATGTCAGGAGAGCTCATGGGAGGATGGGCTTGCAGCCCAGCTGCCTTCCTGCGATGCAGACATGGTCACACCTGCACTGTGAGCACCTCTGTGCCACAGTGGGAACACAGAGGTGAACACAGATCCATCCTTGTCCCAGGGGCTGGCTGGCCACGGGCGGCCGGGACAAGATGGTGAAGGTGTGGGACATGAACACGACGCGGGCCAAGGAGATCTACTGCGTGCAGACCATCGCCTCGGTGGCACGGGTGAAGTGGCGCCCCGAGTGCAAGCACCACATCGCCACCTGCTCCATGATGGTGGACCACAACATCTACGTGTGGGACGTGCGCCGCCCCTTCATCCCCTCCGCCATGTTCGAGGAGCACAAGGACGTCACCACGGGCATCGTGTGGCGGCACCTCCACGACCCCTATTTCCTCCTGTCGGGCTCGAAGGACAGCACCCTTTACCAGCACATCTTCAAGGATGCCAGCCAGCCCATCGACCGGGCCAACCCCGAGGGGCTGTGCTACAGCCTCTACGGAGACCTGGCCTTCGCCGCCAAGGAGAGCCTCATCTCCTCCGACTCCAACCGCAAGCCCTACATCGGGGACCGGCGCCACCCCATCTTCTTCAAGCGCAAGCTGGACCCCACGGAGCAGTTCGAGTACATCTCGTCCTCCAGCGCCCTCAACGTGTTCGAGACGGACGTGGAGAGCGGCAGCATGGACTGGTTCGTGCACACGGCCAAGCAGTACGCGCTGGCCGGCCGGCCGCTGGCCGAGCTCTGCGACCACAACGCCAAGGTGGCCAAGGGGCTGGACCGCAACCAGGTGAGCGACGGGACGGGTGGTGCTGCACAGGGGTCGTAGCCTGGAAGGGTCTGACAGGGCCTGTGTTCCACACAGGTGGCTCAGACGTGGACGATGCTGAGGATTATCTACTCCAGCCTCGGCACCATGTCGTCCACAAACCTCAACCACAGCATGGGGAAAGGCAGCACCGCTCTCCCACTCATGAACAGGTACAGGCAGTGGGAGCTGCAGGGGGTGGTGACACGGCTGGGGTGGCTCCATGAGTGGGGGAGTGGAAAGAGCTCCTTGGCTGGGATGGGGTTATAGAATCACATCATGGAATACCAGAATGGTTTGGGTGGAAGGATCCTTAAAGCCCATCCAGTTCCACGCCCTGCCACGGGCAGGGACACCTTCTGCTAGCTCAGGGTGCTCCAAGCCCAGTGTCCAACCTGGCCTTGGACACTTCCAGGGATCCAGGGGCAGCCAGCTTTCTGGGTGCTTCTCTGGGTACCCTGTGCCAGGGCCTCCCCACCCTCATAGGGAGCAATTTCTACCTAATAACTAACCTGCCCCAGACACAGGGAGCGAGCAGGGACAGCTCTCCCTCAGCCTCAGGCCATGCTGATTTGCAGGCTGGCATTGTTTGAACGCAGCCATTTCCCGTGTTGGTGTGAGAAGTGAGGGCCCAGCCTGGCCTCGAGCTGTGCAGCCTCACACACTGCTCCCTTCCCTCCTTCAGCCAAAGTTTGGCCCTGTGGTGGGGCATGGGGCTGGGACCTGCTTTGCAGTTACTGAATTCATGAATCACAGAATCTCTAAGATTGGAAAAGCCCTCTGAGATCATTCCCCCCAGCAGCACTGCCAAGGCCACCACTAAACCATATCCCTAAGCAGCACATCTTCATGATTTTGAACATCTCCAAGGGTGGTGACCCCAGCACTGCCCTGGGCAGCTGTACCAGTGCCTGACCACCCTTCCCATGAAGGAATTTCCCCAATATCCAACCTAAACCTCCCCTGGCCCAGCCTGAGGCCGTTCCCTCTCCTCCTGTCCCTGTTCCCTGCGAGCAGAGCCCGACCCCCCCGGCTGCCCCCTCCTGTCAGGGACTTGTGCAGAGCCACAAGGTCCCCCCTGAGCCTCCTTTGCTCCAGGCTGAGCCCCTTTCCCAGCTCCCTCAGCCGCTCCTGGGGCTCCAGCCCCTTCCCCAGCTCCATTCCCTTCCCTGGACATGCTCCAGCCCCTCAGTGTCTTTCCTGTCGTGAGGGCCCCAAAACTGACCCCAGGATGTGAGGTGAGGCCTCAGCAGTGCCCAGGGCAGTGGTGGTGACCAAGGGCTGGGGATGGAGAAGGTGTCTCATGGCTGGAGCTGGAGCTGCTGGTGTGCAGAAGTTTTCTTCTGGAGCCTTTCCGAGGGAGAGCACGCCCCAGCTCTGCCAGCAGCTCTCTGGCGTGGAGAGCCCGTCATGGGCTGATGAAGCAGGAAAACTTGTTTTTCCTCTTCTCAATGACATAAACGTGAGGGGTGAGGTCTCCAAATTAGCTGTCAGAGCTCGTAGGGCCAGCTACCCACAATGAGTGACAGATCCTCAAATAACACCAAAGGAAACAAGCACTGTCCTTGACCAAGCTGTGCCTCCAGCCGGGTGGCTGTGCCGCTGTCTGAGACACGGCAGGCAGCAGCCTGGGGAGCTGGGCTCTGCTCCAACCCCGTCCCTTCCCTTTTCCATCTCGGTGAAGGCCAAGCCTGGCGATGCATAACAAACAGCCAGGCACCTTGGAGCCAGGCAGGTCTTGTTCACCTGCCTCTGAGGGGAAGGAGACGGAGCCAAGAGCCTGCTCAGCACAGGAATTCTTCAGGGAGACTTTTGCAGTGCCTGTGCAGTGCCACCAGGCTTGGAGGAAGGGCTGTGATCACAGTCACAATGTGTCTTTATTTTTAAGTCACACATGGGGACTGGTGACTTCTGCCCACAAAGGGATATCACTGTATCTCATATTTCACCATTCAAATTGCAACTGGACACCTGTACCCAGGCTGTTGCTGGCTGAAATGGAAACTTTATACTCCTCTGATTGTTAAATTTGCCTTTTTTTCACAGCTTTAACCTGAAAGATATCCCTGCTGGGCTGGGCAGCGAGTCCAGACTGGACCGCAGCAAAGGAGAAAGCCGCACAGAAAACATCCTCATGGATTCCTCCTCCACCCTGATCAACAACGAGGGTAACGCTCCTGGGCGGGCACAGCCCCAGTCCCACAGCTCTTCCCTGTTCAGCCATAGACAGGGGATAAACTGGGGCATTTTTCCTGTGAATTGGGGTGGCTGGACATGCTGCAGCCCCAGGGTGAAGGACACCGAGCCCTAGGGCGCTGCGAAGGACAGGGTTCCCCCATGACCTCAGGTGACAGTGACAGTGGTGGCTGTGGGCACCAGGAATGGGACTGTGGTGGGGACCTGAGCTGTGTGGCTCGGGCACAGCCTGGCACACTGGGGCAGGACACTGGGAGGTGGATGCAATGCTGTGATGAGCTGATTTCTCTTTCCCTGGGCGCACAGACAACGAGGAGACAGAGGGCAGCGACGTCCCTGCGGATTATCTGCTGGGAGACGTGGAGGCAGATGAGGATGACCTGTACATGATGGACCACGAGAACCCGCACGGTGAGTGCACAGCTGCTGCTGGCAGGTGTTGCCTGTCCCAGCTGGGTTTTCTCCTGCTCATTCTGCTCTCTCCTCGCAGCTGAAGAGCAGGAATACAGCCTTCCCCAGGAAGCCTTCCCTCTGCGCCACGAAATCGTGGACAACCCATCAGCCTTGGACCACCTGCAGGACAAGGCCGACTCCCCTCACGTCAGCGGCAACGAGGCCGAGACGGTGTCGCTGACCCCCGTGGAGTCCTTCTCGCTCATCTCCATCTCCCACTCGCTCTATGAGAACCGCCTGCCCTCCGACTTCTTCAACCCCATCGTGCGGGACACGCTGCTCTTCTACGCCGAGCAGGGGGACGTGCAGATGGCCGTGTCTGTGCTCATCGTGCTGGGAGAGCGCATCCGCAAGGAGATCGATGAGCAGACGCAGGTAGAGCCCGTGGGATGCGGGGCCGTGCCTTGGTGGGACCCAGAGGGGTGTATCCCAGGGGGATGGGATGCTGCCTGGGCTTGGGGCACATCCCTTCTGCTCCAGCTGCTGTTGGGCCAGCTCTAAGCCAGGGTGAGCAGCTCCAGGATTCCGGTACCTGCCCTACCACCAGTCCTGGCAGGGACTTGAGGTGGGGTCTGCAGGGCCAGGCTGGGGAAGTGACCTTGGCCTGTTGATTTAGGGAAGGATGCTGTTCCCCAGCATTGCAGAGCTGTTCTCGCACTGCAGGGATCAGAGAATCACAGAATCCTTTAGGCTGGAAAAGCCCTCTGAGATCATCGAGTCCAACCATTCCCCCAGCACTGCCAAGGCCACCACTGACCCCTGTCCCCAAGTGCCACATCCACACGGCTTTTCAATCCCCCCTAGGGATGGTGACTCCACCACTGCAGCTGTGCCAATGCCTGACCACACTCCCCATGAAGAAATTCTCCCTAATAACCAAACTCTGGCACAGCTTGAGGCCATTTCCTCTTGTCCTATCTCATGTTCTCTGGGAGCACATTTCAACCCTCCCCTGGCTGCCCTCTCCTGTCAGGAACTTTTAGAGTGAGAAGGTCCCCCCTGAGCCTCCTTTTCTTCAGGCTGAGCCCCCAGGGGAAATCTTGCCTTTAGGATGCAGAGGGGGGATCCTGAGGCGGTTTCAGGGTGGATATGGAGGCTCAGCTGTCTGTGGCTGTCCCCAGGAGCACTGGTACACATCCTACATCGACCTGCTGCAGCGCTTCCAGCTCTGGAACATCTCCAACGAGGTGATCAAGCTGAGCACGTGCCGTGCCATCAACTGCCTCAACCAGGCTTCCACCACCCTGCACGTCAACTGCAGCAACTGCAAGCGGCCCATGAGCAACAGGGGCTGGATCTGCGACAGGTGAGGGGGCCCAAAGGGGCTTGTGGGGACAGGAGGATGGGGTAGGTGCCCCTGTTCCCTCTTGCTGCCCCCCTGGGGGCTCTCCCTGCCCACACCCACCCCAATCTCCCCGTGCAGGTGTCGGCAGTGTGCCAGCATGTGTGCCGTGTGTCACCACGTGGTGAAGGGGCTCTTCGTCTGGTGCCAGGGCTGCAGCCACGGCGGCCACCTACAGCACATCATGAAGTGGCTGGAGACCAGCTCCCACTGCCCCGCCGGCTGCGGCCACCTCTGCGAGTACACCTGAGCCCCCCTGAGTACACCTGAGCCCCCCTGAGTACACCTGACCCCGTGCCCGCGGGGGAGTTGGCAGTGGGGTGGGGCAGGGGGTGAGCAGGGCAGGCAGCGTGTCCTGCCCGCTACCCCCGGCAGCGCCCTCTCTGTATTTATTGTGTAAATAAGGGCTGGGGGTGCACCCCCGGCCCGGCCGTTTTTTACTGGATTAAAACAAACCAGCAGTTGAATCGAGCCGTGACTCCAGTCTTTGCTTCACCTGGATGCAGAGATCCCCGGGATAGGTCCCGGCCCCGCGGTGCCCCCGGTGCCCCCACGCTCTTGTCCCCTTGTGCCGGGAGGCCCCTTTAAGCCGTGACGTGTGGCCGACTCTCCGCTTCCCCTCTAAATAATGGCCCTTACCGGGACCCGTAGCGGCGAGCCAATGGCCGCGTGCACCGTGTGTTCGCGGTGTATGCCGGGAATCGTAGTTCTCGGCGTCTCCGCCGCCGGTCTCGATGGCGGCGGCGGCGCGGCTGCTGCTGCTGCTGCCGCTGGGCTGGGTCCGGCCCGGCGGCTGCACCGACCCTCCGGACGGCGGCTGGTAAGGGCAGGGAGCTGCCCCGGGACCGGTCCCTATGCCGGTCCTGGTGCCCGTGCCGAGCGCAGCCTCCCGTTGCAGGCTGGCGGGCACGGTGCCGGAGGAGCCACGCTGCACCGTGGAGCGAGCCGACGCCTCCCTCACCTACTCCGTCTTCCTGCAGCGGTACGGGGGACCCTGCACCGCGGAACCGAGACAGGGGGCCGGGGGACAGTCCCGGTGCACCGGGCGGGCTAACGGAGAGGGCCGGGGGGGATTGGGGGTCCCGGGGGAGAAGCTGGGGGACGGTGGATGACACCGATCCCGGTGTCCCGGGGTGGGTCGGGGCTGGTCCCCGTGCTCCGCCCGTGCCGGACCTCGCTGGATGCTCCCCCCAGGTTCGCATTCTCCCGGCCGGTGATCCTCGGTGGGATCACGGATAATTCGGTGAGTGCCGGGAGGGGACAGAGGGTGGGACACACCTCCCGGTACCTCGGGAGCGGCGGCAGCACCCCGGCCCCCTGCGCTCCATCCCCCAGGCGTTCCGAGCCCTCTGCACCCGGGAGAAGCTGCTGGCGGCCTTCGGGCCCTTCCCAGTGCGGCTCAGCACGGCCAACACCTACTCATACCGCAAAGGTGAGCGCGGGGCCGTGCCCGGCGCGGGGGTGCCGCTTCCCCCGCTCATCCCTCCGTTCCCCCGCTCATCCCTCCGTTCCCCGTCTCATCCCTCCGTTCCCCCGTCTCATCCCTCCGTTCCCCCGTCTCATCCCTCCGTTCCCGTCTCATCCCTCCGTTCCCCCGTCTCATCCCTCCGTTCCCGTCTCATCCCTCCGTTCCCCCGTCTCATCCCTCCGTTCCCCCGTCTCATCCCTCCGTTCCCCCGTCTCATCCCTCCGTTCCCCGTCTCATCCCTCCGTTCCCCCGCTCATCCCTCCGTTCCCGTCTCATCCCTCCGTTCCCCCGTCTCATCCCTCCGTTCCCGTCTCATCCCTCCGTTCCCCCGTCTCATCCCTCCGTTCCCGTCTCATCCCTCCGTTCCCCCGTCTCATCCCTCCGTTCCCGTCTCATCGCTCCGTTCCCCGTCTCATCGCTCCGTTCCCCCGTCTCATCCCTCCGTTCCCCCGCTCATCCTTCCGTTCTCCCGCTCCTCCCTCCGTTCCCGCAGTGGATGTGCCCTTCCAGGAGTACGTGGAGCATCTGCTGAAGCCGCAGGACCCGGCCCGGCTGGGCAGCGGTGGGTAGCGCCGTCCCGCCCCTCGCAGCCCCCTCTCCTTGCCGGGCTCAGCCTCCCGTGTCCCCCCAGACACCCTCTACTTCTTCGGGGACAACAACTTCACCGAGTGGGGTCCCCTCTTCCAGCACTACGTGCCCCCTCCCTTCCGCATCCCTGGCACCAGCCCCGCCTACAGCTTTGGGATCGCAGGTGGGTGTGGGATGGGAACCTGCGGGAGGGGATCGGGGCGGGCCTGGGTCTCTCCCCAGCACCAACCCCCCCCGCCCCCACCGCAGGCTCAGGCTCTGGTGTTCCCTTCCACTGGCATGGCCCTGGTTTCTCCGAGGTGATTTTCGGCAGGAAGGTGAGAACTGAGCCCTAGAGGAAGGATTTGGGGAGTGGGGACAGAAGTGAGCCCCAAACAGGTGTCCCTGGCCACAGGGAAGCCCCGCTGGGGCTGAGCCCGAGGGGCTGGAGGGGAATTGGGAGGGGATGTGCCCCTGGTGTTTTCCAGCGCTGGTTTCTGTACCCGCCCGATAAAACCCCACACTTCCACCCCAACGAGACGACGCTGGCCTGGCTCCAGCACACGTATCCCACCCTGCCACCAGCCCAGCGCCCGCTGGAGTGCACCCTGCACCCTGGGGAGGTGAGTCCAGGGACTAGAGGGGACCCCAGGCACCCCAGCTGGAGCCATGGGACCCCACTGCTGTGTCCTGCAGGTCCTGTACTTCCCTGACCGCTGGTGGCATGCCACGCTCAACCTGGACACCAGCGTCTTCATCTCCACCTTCCTGGGCTAGGGCTGGGAGGGACAAGGACACGTCACCATCATCCCAGCCAGGGCAGGAGCTCCAGCTCCCGCCACCCTCAGGGAAAGGCAGCTGGTATTGGGACCAACTGCCTGAGAAAGCTCTGGTTTTTACTGGTCTTTACCCTTCCCCGTGGATTAAAGCTGTTCTACTGAAGCACACTGTGTGTTGCTACATCCCCGGAGCAAACCCGGTCCCCATGGGTTGGCACCAATTCCCAAGCCAGGATATCCCCAGAAATGGCTGCTGTGAACCACTCCAGATCCTTTTCCATGTTTATTGCTGAATTTTTTTTTATTCTTTTTATATATATATATTTTTTTTTATGGACATTGGCAAACTTCCAGAGGGCGCTCAAAAGCCAGGCAGGCCGTCAGCCGACCGAAACGCTGGAATCTCAGGTGGATGCAAATCTGTTGCATTAGTTTTTGTGGGGTTTTTAAGGGACTTCATTAAAAGGAACAAGAACTTTAACCCAGGTGGTTGTTCTTAGGGAACCACAGTCCCAGTGGGGAAGGGAAGGTGGGAACCAGCCCCTCCCAGCCCAGGGCAGTTGTTTCCCAGGAAAAGCCAGAGGGTGAGTCGGCATCCCAGCAAGTGGCTGTTTACTGGGAAGAGGAGCCAGCCCTGGCCAGGCAGGAAGTGGAAGGAGGAAGAAACAACTATAAACACAGGGAAGGATGGGGCTCCAGGTGCTCATCCCAGCAAGCTCCCTGTGGCAATCCCTGGAGCAGGACGTGCTCTTTGGGGACAATGGCTGCCCTGGCTGAGGGGGTGATGGACATGATGGTGAGGCCACTGCTGAGGAGCCAGCATTCCAACCCCCAGGCAGGTCTTGGAGCGGGAGAGGGGAGCCAGGGAGCCGTGGTGCCCGCCCCGCCGCTGCGGCTCCTCGGGAAGGGGACATGGTGCCGTGCCCTCGCCCGGCGTCAGGCCTGGGGCGGCTGGGCCGGAGGGGGAACAGCCGGAGAGCGAGTAAGGCATGGTGCCAGCCCAGGGAGAGCCAGCTGTGCCAGGGCACCCGGGCGGGCAGCGCTGCCCCCGGCCCCTCAGTAATCCTCCACCCAGCCGTTCTCCGAGATGAACGCGTCTATCACCTCCTTCATGGCGAGATTGGGGATCAGCTGGTCCTGGGTCAGGGGACTCCGCGTCACCGGGTCAAAATGACCCACACGCTGCAGGGGAGGAGGCCGAGGGGAACCGGTTACTCCACGTGCCCGCGCTCAGCCCTGAGGCGCAGGTGGCTGTGAGGCCAGCGCCGTGTAGCATCTGCCCCAGCACCCGGGCACCTGCCCGTGGGAAGAGGGAGAGCCCCCTCGGAGGTGCCTCCCAGCAGGATGAGGGCAGGTCAAGGTGCAAGACCCCTGCCAAGAGCCGCCTCCGCTTTGGGCAGGGCCTGGCAGCACCTGCTCCGCAGGGAGCTGCCCAGGCAGGTAACCGGGACCAAACCCAAGGAGCCTTCGGAGCCTTGAGCTGAGCAAAGAGATCCCACCCAGGCAGGAGAGGACTTCAGGCAAGGTCCTGGGAAACACCCCTGCCCCTGGCCTGGCAGTACCTGGAGATGCTCCTCAATGTCTTTCCTGTCGTAGGTGATGCCGCTGGGCGTGATGCAGGGCTCTCTCATCAGCTCAAAACTGATCTTCCCACACAGGTAGTCAGGGATGTCCCGCTTCTGGCTCGAGAGAGGCACAGCTGGGTCAGGGAAGTGGGCTGGGAGGTGGTGCTGGCTCAGAGCAGGGAGCAGGGCACACAGCAAGTTAACAGGAGCACAGCTTGGGCCACACTCACCTTCCTCTTCTCATCCACTTGGGAGAAGAGCTCATCCATGTCTGCCAGGTATTTGTCCTGAAAGAGAAGTCCTTGAGGACAAGGCGTCCCTGGTGTGCAGGGGCTGCAGGTTCCCAGGGAGAGCCCCAAAGCCTCCCACCCATGGGTGCTGCGGCAGGCCCTCGGTGGCCCCTCTGCCTGTGCAGCTCCTGGCTGAACCTGGTAGGGGTGATCCAGCTTAAAAATAACCTTCCTCTGTGGAGCTATTTTTATCTGGGATTAGTCCCCAGCACCCAGACCCACATGTGGCTGAGAGCCACTCATGTTCCCTCAGGGAACAACAGGCACAACAGGCGTCACCGCTGCCAGGCTGAGACGAGAGGTGACCGAGCAGGGGAAGCCGTCATGGAGGGACACAGCAGCCCTGCAATGCTGGCCCGAGCCATAGAATGAAGGCTAAGCTGTGCTGTGTCCCAAGGTTTCCCAGCTTTCATCTGCACAGCTGTAGCCCTGCAGCTTCCCTGGCTGCAGCAGAGCATGGGGATGGGATGAGGATGGGATGAGGAAGCCCCCAGCCCCCCACTCACGTGTTTGGCCTCGATGCTGGCCAGCTGAACACGGCTCCGGCTCTCGTCCGTGTTTTCCTCCTGCTGAGTCTTCCGGCACTCCGCCAGCTCCCTAGGACAGAGTGGGAGATCAGGAGGATGGGGGAACATTGCCACTCCCTTCCCTGCTGCAGGGCTCTGCAGAGGCACCTCACACAGAGCTGTGACAGCCTGGTGGCACTACAAAAGCCTTTCCAGGTGCCCCGTTACCTCTCCTTCTCCGCCATGATCAGCTTGGTCAGGTGGGAGTGCAGCTCGTTCTCCTGGTTGATCCGCTTCTCCTCGATGCTGTTCCAGCGTTTCTTCTTGGCGATACGCAGCGCGCTGGGGATGTCATCCCCGAAATTCAGCCGCTGTTCCTTGGCGAGGTTGTAGGCTGAGGAGAAAAAGGGCACTCAGAGCCAGTGGCAGCATCCCTGTCGCCACCCCTGGCCCCTTCCCAGCAGACAGGAGCAGGGCACGGTGGCAGCGTGCCCGCTCACCTCTCTGCAGGTTGGCGATGGCCTCGTCGTAGTTTTCCATCTCCATCTGGCACTGGCCCAGGAAGAAGTGAGCCTTCACTGACTGCCCGTCCAGCTCCAGCGCCCGCTTGCAGTCGGCCAGGGCCTTGTCGTGCTGCTGCATCTTCAGGTAGCACAGGGCCCGGTTGGTGTAGTACACGGCCACCAAGGGGTTCCGGTTCTGCGGGGACAGGCCCATGTTGGCGGCGGCGGCAGGGCCAGGACGCGCTGGCAGCCGGGTGACAGCCGGGTGACTCGGTGAGCCAGCGGCACAGCGCTGTCACCCTGGGCAGGGAGAGCCAGGAGTGCCAGCGGGGGCGTGCACCCCGTAGGGAGGTGCTGGGATGGACTGGGGACACACTGGGGCCAGTCCCCATAGGGCAGCCTGTGTCCCTGCCCACAGAGGGGACTGGCACCCCTGGCACCCTGACTGTCCCAGGGTGGGTCTGTCCTACCCAGCACAGCCTAGGGACAGGGCTGGGTTTAGGAGAAACAGGCTCAGGATGGGGGCACTCTGGGGGTGGGTGTAGGGCAGTCCAGCCTGGAGTTGGGTGGGGGACAGGATGGGCTGGGGGTGTCCAAGCCCAGAGAAGGCCAGGACCGTGCCTAGCCAGGCCTGGGGGTGGGAGTCCAGGCCCAGGAGGGGGGAATCAGGCCCAGACGCGTGTCCAGCCCCTCCCCCCCCCCCCAGAAGGGCCAGGCCCAGTGAGGGAACAGTGTCCAGATTAAAAGGGTCCCATCTCACGGGATGGCATCTTGGCCAGGCCCTGAAAAAGAACAGTGCCCAGACCAAGGAGGTTCCACCCTGGCGGTATCCAGGCCAGAGCCAGGGAGATGTCCAGGCTGGGGGAGGCCCATCTTGCGGGTGTCAAGGCCAGGCGTGTGGCAGGGGTGTCCCATCCCTGGGGATCCCATCCCAGGCTTAGCCAGGCCAGGTCCGGGAGGCTGTCCAGGCCAAGAGAGCTCCCAGCCTGGGGTCCTCGAGGCCAAGGGGGAGCTTGGCGTGTCCCGTCCCCGGGTTACCCAGGCCAGGCCCCTGGGGCCGGGGGTGCGAGTGTCCCCTCCCCGCTGCTCCCGTCCCGGGGGCCGGGGGCGCTGCTGGGACTCACGATGGCGCGGCCGTAGCAGGCGGCGGCCTCGGGGTACTTGCGGCCGCCGAAGAGCCGGTTCCCCTGCTCCTTGTGCTCCTGCGCGCTGTGGCTCTTCTCGGGGCTGCCGCCGCCCGCGCCCCCCGCGCCCGGCCCCGCCGCGCCGGGCCCCGCCGCGCCGCCCTCGCGCTCCTCCTTGCCCTTCATGGCGCGGCCCGGGCCGGCCCTGGGGCCGCGGCTCCGCTGGCTCGAGCGGCCCCCGGAGCTCCGGCTCCGCCGCTCCGGCCGCGCACTGCGACAGCGCCGCTTCCGGGGCGGGGCGGGGGCGGGGCCACCGGCGGGGGCGGGGCCGGCTGGGAACGGGGCGGAGAGTGACGGGGCCGGGCCGGGGGCGGGGCCTGCGGGGAGGGGCGGGGCTAGTGAGGGACGGGGTGGGCGTGGTCCGTGGCGGGTGGGCGTGGTCGTTTGTGGGAGTGGCCTGGGCGGGGTCTGGGGGTGATGGACGGGTTGATGGGGTGGGGGCTGGGAGGGGCGGGGGCAGCGCAGGGAGGGGTGGGGCCGATGGGGAGGGGTGGGGGTGGGGTTTGGTGGGAGCAGGGCGGGCAGAAAGGTGCGGAAGGATGGATGAGGGGCCTGGAGGGAGGGGATTGGGGTGTAGCGGGTGCTGGCGGTGTGAGATCCAGGGAGGGGAGGACGTGGCGATGATGGGGTGCGGGGGGCTGGGGGCTCGGTGGGGGGTGGGACTGAATAGAGGGTTGGGGGTGCCGGGGGTGCGGGGTTCGGATGCCTGGAGCCAGCGGTGCGTGCGCTGTAGCAGGCGGGGCTGGATGGGGCGGGGGGTGGTCTCAGTGCCCGGCCGTGCTGCCGACCCCCCCGCACCCATGTCCCCCCCGCTTTGCTGCCAGCCCCTCGGGGCTCAGCCGGGTGCCGCTTCACTTATCCCGGAGTTTTCTGCTCCAGTAAGTCCCGGCCCCAGCTGTGACCCCCCCGCCCCCCCCAGGCCAGCCAGCCCCGGAGCCCGCACTGCCTCCCAGCAGGGATGGGGGGCACCCCCAAAACCCCCTCCCCCGATAGAGACACGAGCCCGCGCAGTGTGCAAAATATTTATTTATACTCCAAAAAGGTCTGGGGGGGGGGGGTGGGGAGATTAGAGCGGGGACCCCCCCCGCGCCCCCATCCCGAGGCGAGCCCCCTGCCCCGGGAGGGCGGCGGGCAGCAAAGCGGGGGGGCCGGGGCGCGGGGAGGGGGGGCTGTGCCGCCGAGGGCACTGCCGAAATGACTTGTGCCGGTCTCAGCCGATTCCTGCCGGGCTCTCCCCATATCCTTCTTTTTTTTTTTTATTACTATTATTCCTCTTTCTTTTATGTATATTTTTATTTTGGCATAGAAAAATAAATCGCTCCTATTTTGGCACCAGTCCTCCGTGTGAAAGTGCAGGTCCTGGGGGGCAACGAAGCAGCCCCCACCCTGGAAAGGGGGTACAGGAGCCAGCGGGGGGGGTCCCCCTCATTCGGCTCCTTCCCGAGGGGCACATCCCGAGCCCTGCGGGCACCCCGGGGGGGTTGGCGATGCCGGGGCAGGGCTGAAGCATCCTTTGGGGACGGGGCTACAGCGGGGGGGGGCGGCAGGGGACATTCGGGGGGGGCGCAGCCCGGGGCGGGGGGCGGCGCGTTCTCTAGCACCGAGGGGGCAGGCGGGCGGGGGTGGCCTGTCCCCATGTCACGCGCGGGGACCCCCCCAGCCCCTCCACCGGGCTTGGAAAACAAACCAACCACAGGGTCGGGGCGGGGGCTGGGCTACGGCGGGGGGGGGATCTGTGCCCCCAGCAGGTCGTAGGCGAAGATGTTCCAGAAGACGGCGAAGAGCAGGAAGGTGCCGTAAGACAGCAGCAGCACCCACCAGCCGCACTGGTCCTGCAGGCTCTCCTCGTAGCTGCGCAGGATGGTCAGCCCCATGCTGATGCCCACGATGGCCCCCGCCAGGTGCGCCATGAAGCTGGGCTGGGGGCCCGAGGCCGGCAGCGGCGGCGAGAAGCGGAGCCAGACGGCGCGACCGACCTCGGAGCTCACTGCGGGACAGGGCCGGAGGGGCTGAGCCCGCGCCGGGGCCCCTCACGCCCGGGATGGGGTCTGGGGGCGAGTACTCACTGCACACCAGCGCCAGCACCATCCGCAGCAGCTTGTAGGGACAGCGCATCCCGGCCCAGTTCTGCGGGAAGGTGGGTGGGTGGACGGACGGATGGATGGATGGATGGACGGATGGATGGACAGATGGATGACGGGCTGGCACCAGCGATGCCCCAGCACCGAGGAGGGGGCTGCTGCCAGAGCCCCCGGAGTGCCCCATGGAGCCCCCTCAGGTCCCCGCTCCTCCCCACGCACACCCAGCCCATGATGCCACCCAAGGTGGTCCCCCTGTGACGGTGCCACCCCTAACGCTACCCCACAGCATCCCCCACCCATGTCACACCATGCTGCCCACCCCACAGTGCCAATCCACCCCATGGCATCCCCCGCTAATGTCCCACCACCTTGCCCAACCTAAGGACAGCTCCCACCCCCGCTGTCACCCCATGGCATCCCCCACCCAATACCACACCGTGCTGCCCACCCTACAAAGCCATCCACCCCCTGTCCCCCCCGCCGTGTCCCCTTGTCCCCTCGCTGACCATGACGACATTGGCGAGGTGAGCAGAGCAGAGGGCGTAGACCCCCCCCGAGCCCCCGACCAGGGGAGCCCTCATGTCCGTGATGGAGACGGTGAGGGAGCCTGGGGGCACAGACGGGGCTCAGCACGGGTTATCACCCCCACAGCATTAATTAATTACTGTCTACATTAATTAATTACAGCCTGCATTGCCCCCCAGCCCCCGGCCAAGCGATGCTGGCGCTGCAGGATGGTACCCAGCAGAGCCCAGCATCCCCATCAGACCCGGCGTGCCCCTCCCCGTGCCTTCCCCTGGTGATAGGGACCGATGGGGGGATGGAGACAGTCCCCCCCCCCCCTCCCCCCAGGGGAGCACCCACCTGCCAGGACCCCGGCCAGGTAGAGGAAGCTGATGCGCAGGATGCCGTGCACCATCTCCAGGGGCACCCCGATCATCAGCTGCAGGAGGGCGTTGAACCCCAGCTGCTCCAGCCTGCCCAGGCACAGGAGGGGACAGGTGCTGCCTCAGCCTGGGCAGCCCCCGGGGTGTCCCCGGTGTCCCCCCCCAGCAGGACCTACCCCACGTGCATGAACATGTAGGTGAGGAAGCGCCAGGCGCGCGCGCGGTGCCCGGGGTGATAGACCAGGGGGCTCTTCATGTACTCGGGGTGGTAGGTCTGCAGCACCCACTTGTTCAGCCGCGCCCCATAGCACAGGAACACGATGATCTGTGACAAACCCCACGGCTGTCACCCCCCTTCACCCCAGATCTGAGCTCCACAAGGGCGCCAGGGTGTCACAGCTGGGGTCACTCGTCCCTTTTACCCCAGTCTGAGCCTCTGCACGGGCACTGGAACATCACAGCTGGGGCCACTCATCCCCACTGCCCTGGGTCTGAGTCCCACATGTGGGCACAAGGACATCACAAACAGAGTCCTCCAACCCTTCACCCCAGATCTGAGCCCCTCTTTGGACACCAGGACCTCACAACTGGGCTCACCCATCCCCTCTATCCTGGGTCTCAGCCCAGCCATGGACACCAGGACATCACAACGTGGGGCACCCAACCCTTCACCCCAGATCTGAGCCCCGCTGTGTGCACCAGGAGATCACAACCAGGCTCACCCGTCCTGTCCACTCCGAGTCTGATCCCTGCCAAGGTGTCCGGGACGCTCCAGCCAGGAGCCGCCTGGGCACCGCCCGCCTGTGCCCCGTACCTGGGTGAGGGTGATGGCTGCCATGAAGACGGGCGGCGGGCAGGTGCGGTGCTGGTAGAAGTACCAGCGCCGGTCCATCTCGCAGGGCAGGATCTCGTAGGCCACGTAGCGGACGAAGCGTTTGTAGATGCCGAGGCCGGTCTCATCCAGCAGGACGTCGCGGGGCAGCGCCCGCTGCCCGTTGGCGATGGCGCGCTTGAAGCTGCTCGAGCGCTTGCTGCTGATCTGCGGAGAGAGGCCGTGCCCGCGGGGGCCGCGGGGGCAGCTCGGGACGCACGGCTTGGGGCCACCCCCTGCCCAGCCACCCCCTCGTGCCACAGCCCGGACGAGCCGTCCCGAGGCCACGCCGCCATCCCATGCCAGGGGAGCCCCTGGGGACCGCCGGTGTCTGCCCCCCTCCCCAGGGGCACAGGGAGGTGCCCGGTGCCCACCCCGGGCTGGCACCCACCCCGTCCCTGCGGCCGCCCGGCACTGACCAGGTCTACCAGCTCCTGATAGCAGACCTGCCCCTCGTCGTTGCCCTGTGCCAGGGCCACCAGCATGTCCAGCTTGGCGGGGTCCAGGGGCAGCTCATGGCTGTGCACCAGGCTGGCGAACGTCTCCACGCCGATGAAGCCGGTGTTTTCGGGGTCGAGCTGCGGGGCACGGCACGGAGCATCACCGGGACGCCGGGGCCGCGGCTCCCTGGTCGGCTGGGGACACCTCCTGGTGCCTCAAGCCTGGCTCCGTGACACCTGTCCCTGCCTCTGAGAGGGACACCACAGCCTGCAGCCGTCCCGGATCGCGCCCCGTAAGGTGCCCTGTGCCACGCGGGTGCCCCGTGCCGTGCCCGTGTCCCCGTCTCCCCGCGGCGCAGTCAACACTCTCCCACTCAGTTATTTCTCGCCGCCAGCAGCCTGCCAGCCAGGAAGCCACCAAGCTAAACACACGCGCAGCCCTGGCACCAGCCTCCTCCTCCTCCTCCGCCTCTCCTCCTCCTCCTCCTCCTCCTCCTCCTCCTCCTCCTCCTCCCGCTCCTCCTGCCGCCCTTGCCGCCGGCCGCTGGGATCCACCGCGCCCTGTGCCGGGGCACCCTGTGCCGTCCCCGGGGCTCCCAGAGCCATCCCCGGGGCTCCCAGAGCGGGCAGGGCACCTGAGCCCTCCAGGCACAGCGCACCACGGGGCACCCCGCACCACGGGGCACCCAGCGCCATGGGGCACCCGACATGGGACCGCTCATGGGGACAGGGAGCCCAGGATGGCACAAGGAGGGTGGAGATGGGGAGAGCCCCTGCAATCACCCCGAAGTACTGTGGGGTTTTCTCCTTGCTTCTGCAGGGAAAGAAATGAAGGAGAGGAGCCTCACCCTCGTGGGATGGGCAGGAAAGGGAGTGCTTGGGACATGGGATCGTATCCCCACCCGGGGGGCACCCTGTCCCTCCCTGTTCCCCCGGCAGGAAACAGCCGCTGCCTCTTTCCCAAGGGGCTTTGGCTGCCCGGAGCGGGGCGCAGGGTGGGATGAGGGGTGCAGGGTGAGATGCAGGGTGTGGGATGAAGGATGGGATGAAGGGTGCAGGGTGTGGGATGAAGGATGGGATGAAGGGTGCAGGGTGCAGGGTACAGGCAGCGCTTGCACCCTCTCAGCAGCCGCCAGCCCATGGGAGCGGCTCCAGCCATGGGGAGCGGGAGCACCTTGGTGTCACCCGTCCCCCTGCCCCACACCCGTCACCCCACAGGCTCCACGTGTGTGTGTGTCACGCCGGGACCTGGCACACGCTGTCCCCACGTTGGCACACGCTGAGCCACTGGCCCCAAGAGCGCCAAGAGCCCTGTCAGCAGTCAGGGAGCCCCTCTCTGCTTTTGGGGCGCATCTCCCCCCATCCCAACCTCACTGGTCCCCTACCACCCTCCTGGAGGGGACAATCCCCAGCCCCCAGCCCTCCCAGCACTGCTCGCTCCCGGGGAAGATGTTGCTCATTCCCGAGCAGCTCTGGTTCACATGGAGTCCCTGTGCCCGAGGGTGGGGTGGCGTGGGGGACAGCACCGCAGCTCCCGGGCTGGGGGACTCAGCCAAGGTCATGGAAACAGAGGGGGGCGAGCGGGGGAACAGTTAATTTTCCTGGCCCCCAAGAAATTCCCTCCCCGTGCCCAGGGGAGAGCCGCCAGCTGGGCCAGGGCTGGGCGGGGATGGAGGGACGAGCAGTGGAGCTCAAGGGGGGCAGGTGGGGGTCGGGGGGCAGCGGGTGGAAACCCCTCAAGCCCCCATCGTGCCGCGAGCAGAGCCCCACGCAGCGCTGGTGCTCCACGGCCTCATCCCGCAATCAGGTCACGGGGGTGGGTGCAGCCCCCCGCTCCGCCGGCGGGACCGAGCCCACGGCACCTCCGGGGCTCCATCCGGCGCCCAGACCCCACCGGCGGCGCTGGGGCTCGGTGCCCAGCACCCCTCGTCCTTGAGGGCGCACCGGGCAGGATCCGACCCGGCGCTGGCGGAGGGAGAGGCCACAAGTGAGATGAGTCGCGCGTTCTCAGCGGCACGAGGGGGGGGCGGGTCCCCCAGGGCGGTGATGGGGGGCACCGAGGGACGCTGGAGGGGGGTAGCACAGCCGCGGTGGCCGCCCTGGGTGGGCAGCGCTGCCCGCTGCGCGCCAGCCGTGCCCGGTGCGTGCGAGCATCCTCCCCCCCCCGGTAGCGATGGCCGGTGTCCGGCGGCCCCCCCCGAGCGCAGCCCGGTGCCCGGTGCCCCCCGGGCGGCCTCACCTGCTCCTGGATGAGCTGCAGCAGGGAGCTCCTGTCCATGCACCCGGCGGGAGGAGGGCTCCGCCGCTCCCCCGCGCCCGGGGCCGGCGAGCCGGGCAGGGGAGCGGCGCGGGCGGCGGGGGCGGCGGCGGGGGCGGCTCTCCCCGCCAGCCCCGCGTTGCGGCGGGCCCGGGAGCGAGCGGCGAGCGGCGGCGCCGGGAGCCGCCGATGGCAGCGGGGCGACGGCGGCGGCGGGGGCGGGAGCGGAGCCGAGCGGAGCCGCCCCCGCCGCAGCGCGCGGCGCAGCGCCCCCCCCCTCCCCGCACCCCCCCCGCCGCCGCCGCCGCGCGGGGAACCGGGACCCGCCCCGCCCCGCCCCGCCCCGCCCCGCCCCGCCCCGCCCCGCTCCTCCGGCAGCGCCGGGACACGGCCTGGGGCACGGGCAGGGAGCCGGCACCCAGCGCACGCAGCACAGGATGGTGCCGGCATCCCGGTACGGCTGCGGGCATCCCGGTACGGCTGCGGGCATCCCGGTATGGGAACCTGCATCCCGGTACAGGTATCTGCATCCCGGTACGGCTGCGGGCATCCCGGTACGGGAACCTGCATCCCGGTACAGGTATCTGCATCCCGGTACGGCTGCGGGCATCCCGGTATGGGAACCTGCATCCCGGTACAGGTATCTGCATCCCGGTACGGCTGCGGGCATCCCGGTACGGGAACCTGCATCCCGGCCCAGCTGTGGGCATCCCAGTACTGGTACCCACATCCCAATATGGTAACTATATCCTGGCATCCCGGTATGGTATCTACATCCCAGTGTTGGTACCCACATCCCAGTACTGGTACTCACATCCTGGCCCAGTGCCTACATCCCAGAACAGTTCTGTGCATCCTGGTGTGGGTACCTGCATCCCGCTAGCCATGTCCCAGCACTGGTACTCACGTCCTGGTGTGATCCCTGAATCCCAGGACAGGATCTGCGTCTTGGAATGGGAACTTGTATTTCATTTCCAGTGCTGCATCCCAATACAGGTACACGTATTCCAGTACAAGTACCCACATCGTGGTACACGGTTTTGCACCTGCACCCTGCTACAGGAATCCACATGCTGGTACAGTACCTGCACCCCAGTATGGACACCAGTATCCCAGTATGGACACCAGTACCCCAGTATGGACTCCAGCATCCCAGAATGGACATGGGCATGCCAGCACCAGGCAGCAGCCGAATCCAGCACAGGGGACTGCAAACATTCCCTCCATGCTGACCCCGCACCTACGGCCCAGCACAGCCCAGGTACATCCCCCATGGCACAGGGGACACAGAGCCTTCGCTGCTGTCCCCTGCCCCAGGGTCCCTTGAACTGGCACCTTTATGCGACGTGCCCAGTGTCACCCAGGCCAGGCTCCCCTGGAGCACCAGGCAGGGCAGGGGTGTCCCCAGGACCCATCCCTGGTGCCATCCTCACTTCCTGGAGCCACGGCTCAGCCGCACTCCCTGTCCAGGGAGCTCTGGGCTTCCCAGCCCTGCCAGGCTCCTTCCCTGGGCACTGTGTGTGGCCGTGGCTGGGGTCTCATGGCCGTGCCACACGTGTCCCCTGCCCCACGCCCGTGTCTGTCCCAGCACAGCGTCCGTGGCTCCGCACACCAGCGCTATTAATACACACCGGGGCACGTGGGCCCGCGGCTCCCATGGGATCCAGCCTGGTTTGGAGTCACCAGGGAGCACCGCGTGTCCCGTCCGCCTTGGAATCTCCTCCTCTGCTCGGCGTGGCAGCACCGGCTGTGTCCCCACCATTCCTGCGCCCTGGCTGGCCCTGTGGGAAGGGTCTCCTCTCCCACCCCACAGCCCAGAGCGATCCCCTCACAGGTGGGAGCAATCCGACCCCATCCAGCCTCAGTGCAGAGGCTCTGGAAAATCCTCTTCTCCGGCTGCGCCCACATTCCCTGTGCCCAGCGCCCGTGGCTGAGGCTGCAGCGACAGAAATAGCTGAGGGAAAAGCTGCCACGGGAAAACAGGAGCAGGGATGGGAGGTGGCACAGCCCCGGGAGCTGCGGGCATGGGGGGAAAGTGGCTGCAGGGAAGTGGGGAGCTCCAAACCCCACACGGGGATGGGCACAGACATCCACAGCTCCCAGGGCAGCCAAAGCCTCCTGCTTCCCAGGGCAGCCAAAGCCTCCTGCTTCCCACGGATCTCGGGCAGAGAACCACGGGATCCACCACCTCTTCCCTGTCTCTCCCCCCTGGCTGGCACTTGTTGCTCAAGGACCCGTGTCCCCAAGCACCAAGGAGCCCTGGCCAGCCCCAAGCGTTTTCCCACCACACCAGGCTTCAGCTCCTACCCTAAATCCCTCAAACGGCGCAGCCCAGGCCCTCGGGGTGGCCCTGCTCCCGCCGCAGCCCACAGAAGCCCCAGGCTTGGTGCAGCCCGGGCACGGACGAGGGTCCTGCTCCCCAGGTGACGCAGGACACGCTGTGCAAGCGCAAGGTGTGTAAAAATTTATTTTGCTGTAGAGAACAAACCTAAAACATTATGGCTCCAGCAGAGGTGGAGCAGGGAGACACCAGGCACGGGCCCAGCTGGCAGAGCCACGCACGGTGGGCACAGAGAGGGACACGAAACACGAGAGAGGTGGCCCCGGCCGTGCCAGGGACCAGAGGCCAGCAGTGAGTGGGTGCCCGACTGCCAGAGCACCTCCAGCACGGGCAGGGACCCCCGGCCGGACAGCGCTGGGGACAGCGGGATGGGGACATCACCCTGGCACTGTCCCACGGAGAGACACGGGCTGCCCAGCAATTTCTCAATCCCCCTCGCTGGCTCCAGGCCACGGTAAAACATTTAAACAAAACACAGAAAAAGCAGCTCCAGGTGCCACCTGGGAGCTGCCCCCACAGCTGCCTGCAAAGAGGCCGACCCTGAGCGTGCTGGGGAAGGCCAGGCTGGTGGCACCGGCCAGGGGCTGATCCAGGCTGCCCCTGGGAGCACGGGAACCCAGGGATGGGTGCTGGCCTTGCTCTTTGGGACTTGCAGACAGGGATGCTGTGGGGCTTTGGCCCCGAACGGGCGCTAAGTCAGTCCCAGCAGCTGACACCAGCTTGGGTGTGGGCAGGGGACAGGAGATGGGGCAGCAAGGAGCTTCCACTGGTACCAGGAGATGCAATGCCCAGAGCCTCAGACTCTGAACAGGGTGCCACAGAGGGGACAGCAGGACACGGGGACTCGGGCACAGCGTGGTGCCAGCTCAGTGATGGCACTGCCAGGGAAGGAGTGGGCACACAGTGGACATCCAACGCCCTCCCAGTCCTTACCAGGGCTCCCAGAGCCCTGCAAATACTGGTGACCACGAATACTGGTGGCCAGGGGTGGGGAGCAGACAGGCCACACAGGTGGCAGGAAAGGAGGGCGGATGGACCCAGAGCTCAGCACCTGCAGGACTCACAAGAATTTTGTGTAGGAACAAGACAAGGGAGCTCAGGACAAACCCTGGTTATCACCGTCCCCCCTCAGCCCAGGACAGCAGCTACTGTGTCTCAGCAAGAAGGGCCAGGCCTGACCCCAAAACACTGAGGCTGCGGGGTGTAAGTGCCTGGGCCTCTCTCCCTGGCTGCCTTTCCCAGTGCTGGCTGAGGGAAACCGGGACAGGAGATGGAGATGTGCCCCAGGGAGCTGGAGCCATGAGCTCATTTGACAGCTCAGCTGCTGCTGGAGCTCCCAGAAGCTCCGGGAGCGTTGCCCCCTCCAGAATTGAGGGCACCAGCACAGCCCTCTAGGGAAGGGATGTGCCCAGTCCAACAGACACCAAAACACTCATGTTTGAGCTTAAAAACAAGCGTTAAAAAAACTGAACAGAATAAAAGATGAGAGTGATCCTCCAGCTGCTGGTGAGGCAGAGCCCTCCTGGCAGAGCTGCCTGCCCTGTGGCCACGGGGGCCAGGAAGCCACAGGCTGAGGCTGGCCGGTGCCAGGGACTGATCCTGCTGGTGCTGGGAGGTCCAGCTTCACTGGTCCTGCAATCCAGGCTGGGGGCAAAGGAGGATTTCCTACCAGGGGCCAGCTTGAGGCAGGGCCCCTCACCGGGGCGTCGCTGGGGATGGGGAGCTGGTGTCACGGGGGGGACGGGGTGGAGAGCGGCTCTCATTTGTTCTTGGCCAGCAGCCGGTACAGGGTGAAGCCCACCAGCGCCGTCACCGCCGCCCCCAGCGCCACCCGCAGCCAGAAGGACGCGACTCCCAGCTCCACGACGTTCAGGTGGCTGCAAGGAAACACAGGAGAGGCCGGTGAGTGTGGCTGTCCCAGTGCTCCCACCCCACAGAGGGAGGCTGGGGGTGCCAGGCAGGGGGCAAGTAAAGCACTGGGGGGAACAGCCCAGCTGAAGGCGAGGCTCCCAGAGATTCCCCGTCCCTGCGAGCGGAGCGCTTGTCACCCGGCATCACCATCAAGCCAAGGGAGGGCTGTGGGATGGATGTGGCTGTCCCCTCCCCTGCCCTGCAAACAGCTCTCCAACACCTAAATAATTAGGCAGGTATCTGCCTTTCCAGGTCAGGCTGCCTTTCCAAATCCCAGTGCACGGAGAGCCGGGATGCCACGGGGACACCGGTGACAGGGAGCAAAGGGCAGCGAGGGACAGGGCCCGGCGCTGCCCCAGCGTACACATTCCCTTCCCAAACACGTGCTGTCCTGCACTAACTGCTCCTCTCCTCCCTCTCCCTCCATCCATAATTCATTCCCCACTACATCGGGGGAGCACAGCCAATCCCCGGCCCTCCATTACGCTGTTATTTATTTATACCACATACCCTAAGATATATTAAGAATATTTAAATTTTAATACTGCAGAGGGGAGGGGAAAAAGAAAAAAAAAGCGTCAGCTCTAAAAATAAAGTTGTTTATTGAAAAGAAGCTGGAGGGAAAACTACTCACTAGTAATCCCATCCTGCCTTCCAAGGCTCCCACACGTTCTCCCCCCGAGGGCTCGGCCCTTGGAGCTGTGCTTGCCCTTCCCAGCCCCGGAGCAGAGCGATTCCACTCACAGGGATCTCCTCCCTTCCCACAGCCCCCCCTCACCTCACACGGCCAGCCTGGTGCTGTCCTACCCTACCCTCAGCCCCTCTGGGGTGCAGCTCCTCCCAAAGGGAGGCTGGGTGACAGAGGTCTCGCTTCACTGACCTCTTTTTCAGTCTGATCCATCTCATTGGGAGAAAATAGCTGCCACCCCCCCCCGAGGGCCTTGGCAAACTAAGCTGGCTACTCCTCTTCAGCGTTTTTTATCTTAGGCTTCAAAAATAAACACTCCTGTGGCAGGATCTATCTACTCAATCTGCCAGAGACACACACACACAGGCAGGAGAAAACCTCCCCCCTCTGTAATTAGAGGAAGAAGTGGCTTTTCTGTTTCAATTATTTGTATAAGCAGATCACAGAATCCTGGAATGGTTTGGGTGGAATGGAACCTTCCAGCTCATCTCATTCCATCCCCTGCCCTGGGCAGGGACACCTTCCACTAGCCCAGGTGGCTCCAAGCCCCGTCCAGCCTGGCCTTGGACACTGCCAGGGATCCAGGGGCAGCCACAGCTTCTCTGGGCACCCTGTGCCAGGGCCTCCTCACCCTCCCAGGGAACAATTCCTTCCCAGTATCCCATCTAATCCTGTCCTCCCTCAGCTTAAAGCCATCCCCCCTTGTACTGCCACTGCATGCCCTAGGTGACACCAGAATCACTTGATGACACCAAAAGCTGCAGAGAAACCAAAGCAAAAGCAATGTGGCAGAGGCAGGGGTGGGACACAGCCCCCTCCCCAGGCTGTGCCCCCAGCAGAGCCCCTCCAGGGGAAGGATACTAACGGGAAGGTGGCAGCAGTGGCCAGTTTGGTGTAGACAGCAGTGCTGGGCGGTCCCTGGCTGTGGCAGGAGAAGAGGAAGGGTGGAGGGAGGCAGTGCTTGTAGCAGAACTCAGCTGGGAAGAGCCCTGGCTGCTGGCTGGCTTCTGGCAGGTCTGCCTTGGAGGCCACGAACACACAGGGGATCTGGCTGTCCAGGTAGTGCTGCTGCAGAGACAGAGAAACCCCAGCGAGGGTTACAGACCAACCCCTGGGAGATGCGGGGCTGCCACAAAGGCTGATGTCCCCCATGCCCTTGGTGAAGTCAAACAGGACCCCTGTGGTCCCCCAGGACCCCTGTGAAGTCCCCCAGGGTCGCTGCCAGCTACCTTATAGATGCTGGCACAGTAGCTGAAGGATTTGGGGTCGCTCAGGCTGTAGATGAAGCAGGCGACGTCGCAGGCTGCGTCCAATGGCTTCGTGAACGTCGTGTCAGCGCTGACCTCGTGCAGCTGGAGCAGAGGGGACACGGTGTGTGCCACAGCAGTGTCCCAGGGGGTCAGCTGCTCCTCACAGCAGCACATGGACTGTGCCAGCACAGCCACAGCCCAGCCCCGTGTGCTGGGACATGGGGACACAGCCCGGCCCTGCTAAGGCCAGACACAGCACGATTCCCTGCTCTCCCAGACTTACTATGAGGTACTTCTCCTGGCCATTGACCTGCACTGTGTTGATGGTGTAGAGGGATGGCTGTCCTGGGTTCTCCCTCTGGGCCTGTCACCAAGGAAAACACGGTCTCAGGCAGCGGAGACAGGAGCAGTGCTGGGGGAGGGACAGTGTCTCACACCACCCTGAGCCCCTGTGGTCTGACAGCTGCCAGAAGGGCAGCCAGGGCCTGTCATGAGATGTGGGGCTGTTCCTAATAGGCAGGGGAAGTCAGCAACACCGTGGTCAGACTGGGAAAGGCACCCTCGGGACAAGCAGAGGGAGCAGGCCCACTGCCTCAGCCAGGATTAGGGACACCAAAGCCACCAGCATGGAGGGGGTGTGAAGCACGGGCAGGGAGGTGCCAGGGAGGGACAGATCACTCCAGGAGCCCCGGCTGCGCCTCCTGCTCTGCCCTGGGAGCGTGGCCGGCCAGGGAGCAGCCACTCACCGCCAGGCTCCTGCCGAGGAAGGCCTGCAGGAAGGCGGACTTGCCTGCGCCCCGCGCTCCCAGCACCTTGCACAGGAACACGTTCCTCTGGGTCTGCCCTTTCTCCAGGTCAATCCTCTTCTCCCGCGTCACTGGCAGGAGAGAGGGTGGGTGAGAGCCAGGAGAGACCCCAGCTGAGACAGAAGGGGAGGGCATGGCTGTACCTGTGAGGGTTTGGGTCTGGGAGTCCTGCTCCGAGAGGATGGGGTAGCCCAAGTAGCCCAGGCACTCCAGGCAGCGCCGTAGGTCCAGGTAAGCCATGAGCCTGGAGAGACAGAGCACGCCAGGAGGGTCAGCAAGGGCTCAGTGATGTGACCAAGGGCCAGGGAGAGGGACTGAGCTTACGTCCACTGGCAGAGGAATCCATGCAGGGAAAGCAGGCCTTTATCAGTGGTGCATACCGTGTTGTAGAGCTCGGGGCCCCAGGGCACGCAGGGGAACACGCTGAAGAAGTTCTGCAGCTCTGTGTGCGACAGGGCTCCGTCCTGGTCCTGCCAAAACACACTGAGTCACCAGGGCAGGCAGGACCCAGCCCGTGCCCAGAGGGGGCCCTGCCACACCGGCCACCTCCCTGCTGTGACACGTCACAGGGATGCTGCCCATGGCAGGAATCGATGGCAGCGAGGCCGGAGCTGGGCGAGCTCACAGAGCCTGTGCCTCGGGGCCTGCCAGCACTGCACAACAGCAAACACACTTTGGGATTGCAGCTGCAACCAGGCAGGACCCATCCACACCCACCCCACAGCCCTGAGCTGCTGTTCCTGGCATTCCTGGAACCAGCTGTCCCACAGCAGCCTGCGTCAGTCCAGCCTGGCCCTCCACAGGCCAACTCTGCACTCCCAGGCTGCTGCACCTGAAGGGGACCTGCTGGCACCTGGGCACCCAGGGATGAGCATCCATTCAGTGCTGCCACTCCCCCTGGCCACAGAGCTGATCTGGGCACACAGGGATGTGTGGCCACTCCGTGCTGCCATTCCCTGTGGCCACAGAGCTGAGCTGGGCACAAAGGGACATGTGGCCACTCCGTGCTGCCATTCCTGAGCCACTCCCCTGTTGTCACAGAGCTGCCATACCCCAGATGCACATCAACATCTCAATAGCCAGTCCGAGCAGGTGCACGCAGATCCAACACATCCCCTTCTTCCACTCTCCAAGAGCCTGAGTTTGGCACAAATGTGTTGCTTTCTCTTCCTCTCTCCGGCCTGGCAGCCCTCCACCAGGCTGGCAGATGCTGGTGCTTGGTCCATGGCTGCTGGCCAGCAGCTGCGCCCGCTTCCCTGCCTGCCTCCCTGCCCGCTGCAGCCAGCAACTACAACGGCCATGCCAGCTTGATGCCAACTCAGACCCAGTCCCTGAAGGTCCAAACTGACCTTTGGTCAAAAGTAGTGACCACAACCCCACATCCCTGATAGGCCACCAGACTACCTACAGCTCACTGTGGCCACTTCCTGCTCCTAAAGCCTCCAAAGAGGGAACACTGTGGCAGAGGAAAGCCCTTCCCTGGTGCTCTGTGGGCTCCCTGGCACAGAGGGGTGGTTAGGGGAGCACCTGTGCTCAGGTGTGCAGGCCCAGCAGGGCATCCCCTCCCCTGGAGCCCCTGCAGTGCTGCCCACCTTGTCGTGCTTCTCAAAGAGCCTCTGCAGGAACTGGTACCCCAAGTGGTTGAGCTCCGTGGAGCAGCCGGGGGGCACGCGGAACCTGTCGGGAAAATCATGGAATGACTTCTGTTGGAAAAGCCCTCTTTGATCATTGAGTCCAACTGTTCCAGCACTGTCAAGGCCACCACTGACCCATGTCCCACGTGCCACACCCACATGGCTTTAAATCCCCCCAGGGATGGTGACCCCAGCACCGCCCTGGGCAGCTGTGCCAGTGCCTGACCACCCTTCCCATGAAGGAATTTCCCAAATATCCAATCTAAACCTCACTTTTATCTTTCATATCCTATTCTCCAGCTCAGAACTCAAATGGGCCTCCTCAAGCCCTGAACGAAGGGCAGTGTGTGAGCACATCTCACCCAGAGGACACAGCTCCCTCCCTGCTCAAGGTCAGCTGTTGCCTCCCAGCCTGGCTATTCCTTGACACAGCCCCCTTATTTTGGGGAGAATCCCCTGAGGATGCAGTGGCCTTTCCTTGGCACATCCCAAGCAGCCAAAGAGATGCTGTGCCCTCACTCTGCCTCATGCCCAGGGCTTCAGCAGGGCACAGCAGTGTCCCGGGGTGCCATCCACCAGCACGTCCCTGTCACCTCCCTGCAGCCTGCTCTCTGGGAGCAGGAGGAGGCAGCTCCCAAGCCAAACACTTCCACTGCTGCCAGCTCCCCATCTCCAGAGTGGCAGGGAGCAGAGAAGAGACAGCAGCTGCACAATCAGCCGCGAGGGCTGTGCTGACAGCTCACTGCTCCTGACAGAGCCGCTCTGCCTCGCTCAGCCAGGGACAGAGCAGCCTCCACGAACCCCTTGCTGATGCCAAGGGAAGTCTGGGATTTCATTCCCCACCTTCCTGTCTGCCTAAACCAGCAGCCCCAAGGCCTGTTGATCTTGTCCCCAACCCCAAGCATCAGCTCCTGCCCGAGGGGAAGGTGAGGACTGCGAAGCTGACCCTGACCTAAGGGCCCACAGCAGCTCCCGGGGTGCAGGAAGGATCCAGCCAATGTGCTGGGGATCCTGAGCCATGCACCACGGGAGTGTGACCCCCTGGCCAGCCCTGGACACGCACTGTGGGTACAGGTAGTCATCTGTCAGCTCCAGCTCATCGTCGTAGCCGAAGCGGCGCAGGATGGTCCAGGTGGTCTCGTGCCGGCCCCTCTGGATGAAGAGGGTGTTGAGAAAGAGGAAGCCTGCAGGAGAGATCAGGGGGCTCAGCCACAGTGGAGTCAATTCAGGCTCAGGGATCCACTCCTCAGAGCCATGCTTCCCCTGGGAAACAGACTGCTGGGACAGAGAGATCTAATAGGCACAGCAGGCTTGTTTTAACGAGGGACTAATTAGGCTTGGAATAAGAGCCAGGAGGCTCAGGCCAAGGACAGGGCCCTGTGGGATGTGCTGAAGGAGGTGGGTCCCTCCCATGCCCTGGGAAGGAGCAGGGAGCCCTCGTGCTGCTCCTCACCGTTCAAGGTGAGGCCGTTGTCCTGCACCCCGTCCGTCGTGTTCTTCCACACAACCATCTTCACATCCTCCAGGGCCTGGGGAGCCAGGGGGTTCCCAAAACAGGACTTCTGCCTCCCGAGAGAATGAAGGCCATTGTCAGCAAAGCACTTAGAGAGCACAACCCTGCCTTGCCAGGCTCCCTCTCCCGTGGATGGAGTGGGGTTTCAGGGAGGGAAAATCCACCCAGCTCAGGGATTTCTGCCTTAGGCCCTGACCAAACCCCTGTTCTCCAGCATCCCAGTAATTTAGGACTCTCAACATCTCCAGAGCTTCCTGGTCTTCCCATGGCAGAGCAAACTTGGCCCAAGCTTAGGCAGATGGAACCCCACATGCTCAGAGATGCGCCCTACAGTGCTTTAGCTGTGCCACAGAGGTGCTGAACGGGAATGGGACGGCTGTGCCAGGAGAGGGGCAGCTTCCCTGCTGCAAAGGGAATGCCAGGCACTGGGAACACCTCAGCTCTGCAGCCACCCTACCTGGAAGTAGTTGAGTTCATCATCACTGAGGATCTGGTTGTTGTCCTGGTCCGAGAGGTTGAAGATCCGGGTCAGAGCTCGAGCACAGGCGGGTTTGAGCTGCAAGGACCAACCACGGTGACAATGACAGGGAACCAGCCACAGCCTGGCCCTTCCTCCCTGCAGCCCCACACACAGAGGGTTCCCTTCCTGCACTTCTAGGCCAGTACCACAACCACCCTGGAGGTGGGAACCATGGAATCGTTAAGGTTGGAAAACCCCTCCAAGATCTGAGTCCAGCTGTTCCCCCAGCACTGCCAAGGCCACCACTACCCATGTCCCCAAGTGCCACATCCACAGAGCTTTTAAGTCCTTCCAGGAATGGTGACCCCACCCCTCCACCTGTGCCCGTGCCTGACTACCCTTAATGTGAAGAGATTTTTCCTAACATCCGATCTGAAGTCAGAAAGGACAATCCATGGGGAATTTTTCTCCCAGACCCTTCCCTCCACAACCAGCACAGAGCCTGGAGCATGAGGGCTTCTGCCCCAACACACCCAGCTCCTTGCAGGTCTCTGTGTGCCCAGCTGGCTGTACTGAGCACAGAAGATGGGCACTGTCCCCTGGCCGGTCTGTGTCAGCCCAAACTCTTCACCCTCATTCCAAAAGCTCCACCCAGAGCAGTGCGACAGGAGGGAAACTCCTCCAGGAGCCCACCTGCTTCTCCTCCGGGTCGTAGAGCGGGGCAGTGGGGTGCAGCACGGCTTTCTGGGCGTAGTAGAAGAGCTCGGAGATGTTCTTAAGGTTCTTGGCAGAGCACTGGGGAGTCAGAGGAAGAGACAGCCCCGATAACAAGGGCAGGAGGACGATGATACAATCTCCCTGAGCCAGACTAGCTGTGCCTCAAAGCACAGAGCAACTTTTGTCCACCATGAGGAAAAATCAAAAGGGAAAATCTCCCGGGTTTTGCTCTGGCTTTGCTGCGCCCATTCCGCAGCCCCAGAGCCAACAGGGCGTGTGTGGAGCTCCAACAGCAGTTCCAGCTAGAGAGCCACAGAGGTCAGACACAGAAAGCTGTTCCCTGCAAGGGGCACAGGACAGAAAGCCCGAAGCACAGGCCCTCAAGCCCTGGGCACAGGGACTTGTGCAGAGCAACATCATCAGGGCAGCTCTCCATGAGCACAGAGGCTCCCTGACTCCCTCCAGACCAGTATTCCAACCCCTCAGGGAGGCTCTGCACGCCCCCTCCAGCTCCCTCACCTCCACGCAGGTCTCAATCT